>NC_063057.1:11539340-12841840 GCF_018812025.1 Megalobrama amblycephala | reverse complement strand
CCCTCGACAAATGCTGTTAATTGATCACAGCTGCGGTGTGAATGGTGGTTTTTGGCAGAGCTTCTTCCCAAATGTTTTGAAAACTGTGTTGTGTTCAGGTCATAGTACAGAGTGTCTTGTGTTCTGCTATGGTTGCAGATATTGATGAGTGTGCAGAGGGGAAACACTACTGCAGGGAGAACACAATGTGTATGAACACACCTGGCTCCTTTATGTGTGTCTGTCACACCGGTTACGTCCGTATTGATGATTACTCCTGCACAGGTGAGTACAGAGATCATTATAATGTGTTTTTTTGCCAGGGATTTATTAGGAATTATTGTGGAGAATGGGAATGGGACACAATGAAGGCTGGATTCAAACCTGTATCAGTTGATCCCAATATCTATCTATCTATCTATCTATCTATCTATCTATCTATCTATCTATCTATCTATCTATCTATCTATCTATCTATCTATCTATCTATCTATTATATAATATTATCTATTATATAATGTTCACTATCTTTTAGGGTTACAATATGGAAAAACCTAAGAGCCAGTTTTGTTATATAAATGTTTAGTGTAATTTTAAAAGCATTATTTGTTGCTATTTTTAACATTTTTATATTTTAATGTGAGTTAAAAAAGACTAATATTTAAATAAATAAAATGTTAAATATATTACATTTCCAGGCAACATACAGACCCAACAAAATTGTATTGTTTGTATATAAATAATATTATTTAGTTAGTTATTAATTGTTTTTTATTGTACTAATGAGGTTTGTTTTATGCATCATATCAAGCATTGTTTAACATTATTTTAATATTGCGTGCAATAGAGGAAGAACAAGAATGAAACAAAAAAAGTTCAAGAAAGGCAGCATATGCGAAAGTTTTCACTGATGGAAAGTACAGATGGTACGTGCACCTGATCTTTAACTTAAAAAGCAATTAAATCTCTTCAGGAGCACAGGATAAGGAAGCGAAACACGGCGCAAGGGAACAGCTACACGATAAATGAGCCTTAGTCCTTCTGTGACCTACTTTAAAACTGAATTAATTACAACAAGTCCAGGAAGGTTTCTATCTCAATAAATACGCAAAAAAGCATTGAACCACGCACCTGGAATATAAGGTGCACAACAATTCAGCTTTTATTTTGTAAACTATTCTAGATTTTTTTTCTGCTGATCATCTCAGAAATCCATGAGTAGTCAAGGCCAGCTGCATTGTTATTATTTATTGTTATAATTTATAAGTAGTATGCATTACACCAACCAAGCAATCAAGTTCTCTGACCTCTGTTCATTTTAATTCTGCACAGTAAAATCCACAGAGTTAAATCAACTCTGCTCAGATAACATTTGGTCCCTCTCTGAATAGTGTTAAAATAACACTGAAGCATAGTTAAAGTTAATGAAATAATTAAGCTATTAATTCAGGGATGATTGAACATTAATGATGAACACCTGCTGTTAACAAGCAGAATAACTGAAGAAAAGAGAAACACAAGAACTACAAGTGACTTCACACTATTGCAATTGCTCAAACACAAATTATTTTAAAAACATAAAAAGGTCAAGAGCCCAACTAAAACAAACCCTGACCACCACGATGGTGGCATAATTTATTGACCAATAAAACACCAACATCTAAACCTATGTTAATTTTCAATAAGAAATTATTTAGACATGTGACAGAAATAAAGTCAATATGGTTAGTAATAAGTAAATCATATCTAGAGATTTATAGAGATTTAATGTCTTTTACCTTCAGTTGATTTCAATTAAATGGCTTTGGCTGAAGTCACTTGTAGTTCTTGTGTTTCTCTTTTCTTCAGTTATTCTGCTTGTTAACAGCAGGTGTTCATCATTAATGTTCAATCATCCCTGAATTAATAGCTTAATTATCTCATTAACTTTAACTCTGCTTCAGTGTTATTTTACTACTATTCAGAGAGGGACCAAATGTTATCTGAGCAGAGTTGATTTAACTGTGTTGGATTTTACTGTGTGCATGTTGTTTTTAATGGAAAGGGCTGGATTAATGTATGAAAGTGCACTGTGGAACAAGTGTCAACGTTGCTTGCTTTTTATTGTTTTCTTTGAGCAAACCCGCATACTCAGCGGTTGATGAGGAAACTTGCTGTACATCATTTGAACAGCATAGAGCCCCAACAATGTGGAGGTGTCGAGTCAATTATTCGATAATGTTAAGTTTGCCTATAGAGCACAAATTAAATGGTGTTCACAATGACCTTTCAAAGGCTAAAACTCTATTTGAGAATTGATTCAGAATCAGATTTTGAGTTTGTGTCTTCTCAAAACTTACAGGTGAGAGATGTCTTTTAATTTAAATGCACACCCTGCTGCTTTTATATCAATTTAATAAAATTATTACTTGCAGCAGTTATCAGTTTAACTCTATGTTTAATCTCTCCTTCTTCCCTCTGGATCTCTTGCCCATTGATGATTGGTTGAAAGCCTTGCGTCTGTTCTTGATTGGTTCAAAGCTGTGTATCTGCTTCTGTAATTACTTAGAGTCTCTGTGAGGCTGGCGTTCTGATGGCAAAACATTATTATTTTCAATTATTCATGTGTGCAGTCACACAGAGAAATATATTGCATATTTTGCCTGTGGGATTATTATGAGATAATCTGCAGGCTGCAGTCACGACAGTTGAAACTGAAATTCATTTAATTTGGATGCTGTAATAGACGTTACCTGATATAAAACGAGAACACTTTTAATCAGAAGATCTTATTTTAATTTAAAACATCAGAAGTTATTGGAATTACTGTAATTATTTTAATTGTGCTCCACTGTTTCCATATCTGTTCATTAAAGCTCTGTCTTGCCTTCATGATCAGCTCAGTGATATTTACTAATTACATCTTTTACTCGGCAATGAACAAACTTGTAGACGTGATAAGAGGTTTTTTTTTTCAGTTACATGAACAGTACCAGTCATTAGTTAGCGTTTATTGTTTCAAAAAAGAATAAGCCTGTTATGGTGTTCCTCTTTCTCCTTTCTTTCTGTCTTCATTAGTTCCTCTTGAGCAGTCAGCAGATGTTAAGCTTAAAAGGACTTTAGACTCCAATCAGCTCATTTATGTGCTGTTCTGGAAAGAGATGTCCATGTAAATGTTTCTTCAAAGATCAGAGAGGTTTCACCTTCGTTTAGTTTCTATTTTTCAAGGGATTGTTCACCCTGAAATTAAAATGATTGTCATTTACTCACCCTCATGTCATTCCAAATCTGTGTGACTTTGCTTTGTGGAACACAAAAGGAGATGTTTTGAAGAATGTTCACACTGTTCTGTCACATACAATGAGAGTGGATGGTGACCAGAGGCTTCAAAAATCATCATAAAAGCATCATAAAGGTGGTCCTTTTGATTCATTCACTATATTCAAAGTCTTCTAAAGCCATATGAAATGTTTGTGTGAGATATTATACTGAAAGGCCTGAAAGGCATTCTTTTACATTGTAGAAAAGAGCAGCTTGGATGTTCTGCTAAACATCTCCTTTTGTTTTCCACAGAATAAACAAGTCATACAGGTTTCCAAAGATGTGAGGATGAGTAAATGATTTTAATTTTTGGATGTACTATCACTTTCATTGTACAAACACAAAGAATCATCTCTTCCAAAAGTGATTTTTTTGCATGCTTGATAAGAGGCATAGAACGAATATGTTTCTCTGTTCGGTGTGAAAAGAAGCAGAGCATTCAGACTGAATATGTGATTTGCATTATTTTGGTGAACGATCCTCAATTCAGCTGGAAATGCATCCTGAGATGTTCATAGACAAGGAACCGCAGCATAAAAACACCCAGCCAATCAGCATCATTCATCAGACAAAGTATATTTTAATGAGATGATTTAATGACATTTTAATGAGTGTGATTTAAGATCTGTGTTGAAAGATTTATGACTAAAGATGATTAGGCAGTTTCACTTCACTGGAGGGAATTTGAGGAGATGAAAAGTGACACGTGGTGAAGAAAAAGACACCAGACAGGTGTAAACACTGGGATTTTGGGAGATTAAACAGAAGAGAAGGAAACGCTAAGATCTCTCTCTCTCTTTCTCTCTCTCTCTCTATATATATATATATACACTACCGTTCAAAAGTTTGGGATCGGTAAGATTTTTAATATTTTTAAAAGAAGTTTTGTCTGCTCACCAGATTGCATTTATTTAATTAAAAATACAGTAAAAACAGTAATATTGTGAAATATTATTACAATTTAAAATAACTGTTTTCTATTGGAATATAGTATAAAATGTAATATATTTCTGTGTTGGAATAGCTGAATTTTCAGCATCATTTCTCCAGTCTTCAGTGTCACATGATCCTTCAGAAGTCATTCTAATATGATGATTTGCTGCTCAAGAAACATTTATTATTATTATCAATGTTAAAAACAGTTGTGTACCTTTTTTTCAGGATTCCTTGATGAATAGAAAGTTCAAAAGAACAGCATTTATCTGAAATACAAAGCTTTTGTAACATTATACACTACCGTTCAAAAGTTTGGGGTCAGTAAGAATTTTTATTTTTATTTTTTTGAAAAGAATTTAAAGAAATTAATCTTTTTTTTCAGCAAGGATGCATTAAATTGATCAAAAGTGACAGTAAAGACATTTAAAATGTAACAAAAGATTATATTTCAAATAAATGCTGTTCTTTTGAACTTTCTATTCATCAAAGAATTATGAAAAAAAATATTGTACACAATAAATGTTTCTTGTGCAGCAAATCATCATATTAAAATGATTTCTGAAGGATCATGTGACACTGAAGACTGGAGTAATGATGCTGAAAATTCAGCTTTGCCAACACAAGAATAAATTACATTTTCAAATATTTTCAAATAGAAAACAGTTATTTTAAATTGTAATAATATTTCACAATATTACTGATTTTACTGTATTTTTAATTAAATAAATGAAGCCTTGGTGAGCAGACAAAACTTCTTTTAAAGACATTAAAAATCTTACCGATCCCAAACTTTTGAACGGTAGTGTACATATATGTAGATATAGATATAGATATAGATATATAGATGGTAGCTGACAGATCTGCCCATCTGGAAGGTAGAAAGTAAATGTGTGAGAGAAGGAGAGAAGAGCTTTGTTAATGAGTAATTAGAAGGATAATCGGTGTCATTTTAGCTTTCATGGGCAGATGAGTCAACGCAGATGAGAAATCAGACCACACAAACATGTCCACTGTGAGGGATTCATCTCAGTCAAACGCTGGCATGACTGTATAATATTACTGATTGAGGTAAACAGAGCTGGCGTCAGGGAAGCCAATGGAGCTGATACTGGACCATATTGTAAATTGGCTTAAATATCATACTTTTTTTCTTTTGAGTCTTACAATGAGGGTAAAAAAGTGCTAAATCGATAATTTTAAAAGCTACAGTTGAACTTAGGCATCACAACTATAATGTAAAGTATGAAAAATAGATTTAAAAAAATGCAGTGTTATTTTTATAAGGTTCACTGAAGCTTCTCCACTGTTTTTATACAGTAACTTCACAATTCTCTCTGAGAGTCTCTCTGGTTCTCCTTAACTTTTGGCTGCTTTGGGAACATTTTTCCCCAAACAGAAATATTTATAACAGAGCTGAAGCAGAGGACCTTTCATTGGCATTTCAGGCAGGCTGAGTGAAGACTTTCTTTTAGTACGGGTCATCTGGCGGTCATTGTAAGACTGTAACATTGTGAGATGATTGTTGAATGTTTCATGATCAAGTTCAATTCAAGATTCAAGAAAGATTAAAAAAAAATATATATGTATATATTACTTTACTGTTGACCCCTGTTCTGTTAAACCATAAATGGACTGCTTCGCTGTCTTTATTATAAATCACAGTGTTTTAGTCTAGTAATGTTGTCATGTCAGAGTAGCTCATTGTTCATTGCAGTCAGACTTCAACCATTTGATTGCCATTTTCAGCACATATTGTAGTAAACCCTTTAAAATGTAATGAGGATAGAAGGATGGAACAGTGCAAACTAAATCTGAGCCTTTTTCCAGCTGATGAACGATAAAAACATTGACAGCCAATCACAATCCATCATGCTTTAAAGGGATAGTTCACCTAAAAATGAAAATTATCCCATGATTTACTCACCCTCAAGCTGTCCTAGGTGTATATAGGTGTCTCTTCTTTCCGACAAACACAATCGGAGTTATATTAAAATATATCCTGGCTCTTCCAAGCGAGAAGGGGAAGGGGAAGGGGGTGTGAGATTTTGAAGCCCTAAAAAGTGCATCCATCCATCATAAAAGTAATCCGTACGGCTCCAGGGGGTTCATAAAGGCCTTCTGAAGCGGAGCGATGGGTTTTTGGAAGAAAAATATCCATATTTAAAACGTTATAAACTATAAATGTAGCTTCCGGTAGACGACCGTACATATCGGATTAATGCCAAAAGAGTAACCTCTGTGTAACCGCCTCTCTCGCGCTTCAAACAAATAGGGCTGGGCAACTATTTGTCAAGCTCCTCTTCTCTTATATTGAAATCCTCCAACATTTCTAACTTCTAACTCATGACCGGTATTTTGTTTTGCTCTATCCTCTGCGCTTCCGCGTTCTTCAATACGTCATGCGAGAGCATGCGAGTCCAAGTGCAAAAACTCTTTGACAGCATCTCAAATGTGCAGACAACCTTCAGCAAAGACTGTGGCATATTATTTTTGCACAAAAGTGTCAGTTATTCCCTAAGCACTGTGCTCATACACATCTGACTCCTTCCCCTTTCAGTGTTTTATTCTCTTTCTCTCTCTCCTTCTGCCTGTTTTTCATCTTTGAGTGAAATGGAATTGTATTCCCTCCGAGAGAAACGGCAGCAAGGAAGATGCAGAACGTGCAAAAAGTTAGAGGAAAGTGTGCAGAAACACACTGACGCACACTCTCCTTGTGTTTTCAGAGCATGATGAGTGTGTGCGTGGACTGAATACTTGTGACGAAAACGCTCTTTGCTTCAATATGGTTGGTGGACACAGTTGTTCCTGTAAACCGGGGTACATCGGTAATGGGACCGTCTGCAGAGGTATGCGCAAACATCTCCACATTAGTCTCTGTATTACAGTAAAAATTCATGATTTTCAATAACAAATATGATTGTTTATATAAATATTAACATGAATACATTTATAAGCTCACACTGTAAAAAAAATCCCAGTAAAATTTACGGTAAAAAACCGGCAGCTGTGGTTGCCAGAACTTTACCGTAAAAAATACAGTAGCAACGTAAAAAAAAAATCTGTTAAATTTACGGTAAAATAATGAATTTCATTAACTGATATAATGTTAATTTACCAACCTAATGAAGTACTAATATCTGTTTTGTACCTTTATAATACACAGTCACCAAACACAGTGGTGATGAGAGTCACATGATGAATCAAAGTTCATCACAAGCAGTTTTCCACAAGCTGAGAAGGATAATACTAATATATAGAAGGTGCACACAGTGTCATTCACACACACACTAAACACCATCATGGTAACATGCATGAAATTTTAAAAATGCAATAAACATTAATTTAACAACACTAGGTGTAACATAAAACCCTAATGTACATAACTGATTAGAAAAAAATGAGAATATTATATTATAATAAAACAAAAATATATCAAATGTGAAGTGTCACGCAGGGAATTGTGGGAATGTCAATTTACGTTTTTTCACTGTAAATTTTACAATGAATTGTTATTTTTCACTTCCAAAACCTGTGAATTTAACGGTATTTTACCATAAAATTACATTAAATGTATCGTTAGATCTATTACAGTTATTCACCGTATATAGTACGGAAACTTTCTGTAAACCAATTGACAGTTTTTCACCGCAGCATTTTTACAGTCTTTTACTGTTAAAATCACGGTCATTTTTTTACAGTGCATGATAATATAATGTTAATTTTTTCAAAGTATTTCTCAATCATTAAAAACATGTTTTTGAGTTATTATTCAAATGAACAGTAAGTCAAGCCCTGATTGTAACACATTACTTTTAAAAGTAACTTTCCCCAACACTGGAAATCAGCACTGTACACATGCATTAGCTCAGCTTCTGGTTTGCACAGATCATTTTTTTATTGGTATGTTGTAGCCCTTCTGAAATGTGTGTTGACCCCTGTGTCTTGTGTTTGGTGTGCAGCGCTCTGCGAGGGCCAGTGTCTCAACGGAGGTTCTTGTGTCAATCCAGATACCTGCGTCTGCCAGCAAGGCTTCACTGGAAAGAGATGCGAGACAGGTAAGACGCAATTAGGTCAATGGAAGGGCATTTCCCGTAACCTTTCAACGGGAGCCAGAGCAGAGTGGAGAAAAGTGTACATCATATTCACATACTGTGATGTTGCCCCTCAAGAGTTTTCATATTACAGTGATGGACAGAGTTGGTAGAAATATTGAGCTGTAGGAGCTGCAGAAAGCATGGAGGAGAGGTGATTTATTTTTGATATTTTCCAGGCGGGTGAGATGATTTCCATGAATGTGAACATAACCAGAGATGTCTCTCTGTGGACTGTGCAATATTTCATGACACTGTAGATATGCATGTTTGCTATGAATTTGATGAATAATGTTTAAGGAAAATCTAAAGCGATGCTTGCACTAAAATAATCTGAAATACTTGCTATACTTATTCACTATATTTTTCTGATTGCATAATATTACTATATAGTTCTGTATTATAATGCAGAAAATAACAAATAAAATTGTATTTCATTATAATTAAAATACTACATTATTATAAAAATAATATTTTCAGTAGTCTAAATGTTACTTATTCTCGACAACAATTTTAACAAAAAAGTTAGATATTAATAATATATATATATATATATATATATATATATATATATATATATATATATGTATATATATTATTAAAATATTATATATTAAAATATTATATATTAATATATAAATATTTCAGTTGATGTTAATATATTTAAATGTATAAATATATTGTTATATAATTTAATGTAAGTTAAATGTTAGTGTAAATACATAATTACATAACATTTTAACAATGATGGTTATAAAAATTTGAATTATATTAAGTTAAATATTAATATATTTTCAGTAGTTGATACCAGTGCTAGTGAAATTCCATTATAATGATTTTAAATGAATTGTTAATAGGCTGTAAATTATAAATATTATTTTTTTGTTGTAATTTAATATATATACATATAATGTTTTAATTATTATTATTATTATTTGTTATAGTTATGACAAATATAATATCGTCTTGTTGTACTCTTCCTTCCTTGTATTGTCAATCAGCAAGATTCAGTGGTCAGCTTTGTTTCATTGAATTTTAACAATTCTAACTGTGAAGATAGATGTAACTTGTTTCCTTCGACATTGTGCTTTAACCAAATGTGACATGAAAGCGTCAAGATATAGATCACATCTCTTCCATGTAATTTCAGTTTGTGTCCGAATCAACCACAACACGTGATGCACGACAAGACGTCTTGATAGTTGCTTTGTTTGTATTTTGTCACACTACACTGACTAGCCCCATCCAAACCTCACAGCTGTATATTAAACATTAAATACGTTCTGAAGGGCTGTGATTTTGTAGCTTCATGTGGTATTTTGCTTTTAGTGTTGACAGAAAAATTACTTGATGCTGAGAAGTTGTCATGTCATGGTGAGGACAAGTTCTTGGTGCAGAATTGTAAATTCAGAAAGGAAGCACACTGCAAAAAAAAAAAAAAAAAAAAATCAATATTTTGTCTTTTCTTTCATTAAAAGAAATACCTATATCATTTTTTTTTTCAGACAATATGTCCTAAATTATTTTATTACCCAATTGGGTAACAAGCCAAAAATACTGATGACTTTTTTTGCAGTGCAGGCTTCTTTTGGCAGGTACGATTACAAGTGAGCCACTGAACTCTGGAACAGCAGAAAAGAGACAGACATGAAGCTTTTTTATGGCTCTGGAGATCTGTGTGTGTGTGTGTGTGTGTGTGTGTGTGTGTGTGTGTGTGAGTGAGTGAGTGAGTGAGTGAGTGAGTGAGTGAGTGAGTGAGTGAGTGAGTGAGTGAGTGAGTGAGTGAGTGAGTGAGATAGAGAAGCAGAGACCTCAGAACCTTTTGCTCAATGTTACCCAGCAGGGCATCTGCCGGTGGTTTTTTTACAAACCGGTCCAACACCCACTCGCTCCTATGTGTGAGTGACAGAGGGATGATGAAGGGAAAGAGAAAAAGAGGAGTGAGGAGAGAGGAAATGAGGAGGCATGGGGACTAAAGGAGACAGCTGGTGGAGAGATAGAGAGAAGATAGAGTGAGGTGTGGTTTGCGAGACACTGTGTGTGCTGAACGCCTGACTCACCGTTCTTGGAGGGAGAACTGGCTGACACACAGACAAACTCACAGCTATGTTACGTGGGTCAGATTTTGCCTACATTAAACCAAATGTCCCCACAAGGTTTGTAAAAACTGAAAATACCTACATAGGAAAATGGCTTAATAAACACCGCAAAACCTAGTTCTTCCCATTTTTTAGCTTTATTTATTTATTTAGTTGTTAGTTAATAACACTTTACAATAAGGTCCCATTAGTCAACGGTGGTTAATGCATTAAATATAAATATAGTTCTCTCATGAAACTCTAGATGGCGCAGGCTGATGGGTCGTAAAGGTCCCGTTTTTCGTGGTTTTTTGAAGCTTTGATTGTGTTTATAGTGTGCAATATAACATGTGTTCATGTTTCGCGTGTAAAAAAACACAGTATTTTTCACATAATTTACTTATCTGTATACCGCTGTTTCCACTGTCATAAAAACGGGCTGATGACTTCCTTGTTCTATGAAGTCTTCAGAAATACGTAACGAGTTCTGATTGTGCCAGCGGTTCCTGTGTTGTGATTCGACAGCAGCTTCTGCTCCATCTGTCAAGAATATTCTTTGTGCGAATCCGGCATTAAACTGATTGAGATTGAGAAAGCAAAATGTGCTGCACATAGTTTTACATGTGGATTATAATTTTCGGGAACCGAGTTAAACATAAATTGTCACCATTGATCTCTAAGTACAGCGTCCCTGGGAAGGCCAAACAAAGGTGATTGGACTGCGGGATGAAAATAACAGCGTTTCGACGACATGGCAACAAACACACTCTACAAACGCAACTCTTGCTCTTCTCCGTGGGAGCGCAACAAGACCACGCCCCCTTTTTTTGTGTATTCCTGTGGGTGGAGGTTAGTCAAAAAACTGTTTTAGTGACGTCATTAAAGAAGGAAGTAGAGGGATGTAGTCCAAACTGGCCGTTCGATGTAGGCGACTTCTGTTAAATAAAATATCTCGCTTGGCATTGAACTTTGAGCTTTAAAATTTTACAGATTTTATTTATACTCTAACAACAACATTACACACTAACTAAAGTTTGAAACATGGGATCACGAAGAACGGGACCTTTAACGCAAGCTGATGATAATTACAGCGTTAACTACTGGCACAAGCTGATTGGTCCATGTCATATCTGCAGCCAATGAGTGCTTCAGAGTTCCTCTAAAACCCTCCACCTTCCCCAGCTCCACCTGTATAGATCTGCTATGGTTATTGATGCTATTTGTGCAGCAGCAGTATGTCTTACTCTCAGCAGTGTATCGGTGTATGTATTGGCAGTAGCAAGTTCCTGTACTTACTCTGCAGCAGCAGCAATAATCTACAACAACAGCTATAATCTTCAGCAGCAGCAGCGTAGCAGATCTATTCCGCCAAGACCAAATACATTAACATTGTCATATCCATTACCATGCTAACAATCTTCCGAGAGTTGATAGAACTGATATTAACTACACTGTAAAAAAAATCCCAGTAAAATTTACGGTAAAAAACTGGCAGCTGTGGTTGCCAGAACTTTACCATAAAAAATACAGTAGCAACGTAATAAAAATCTGTTAAATTTACGGTAATATAACGTATTTCATTAACTGATATAATGTTAATTTACCAACCTAATGAAGTACTAATATCTGTTTTGTACCTTTATAATACACTGACAGTCACCAAACACAGTGCTGATAAGATTCACATAATGAATCAAAGCTCATCACAAGCAGCTTTTCCACAAGCTGAGGAGGACAATACTAATATATAGAAGGTGCACACAGTGTCATTCACACACACACTAAACACCATCATGGTAACATGCATGAAATTTTAAAAATGCAATAAACATTAATTTAACAACACTAGGTGTAACATAAAACCCTAATGTACATAACTGATTAGAAAAAAATGAGAATATTATATTATAATAAAACAAAAATATATCAAATGTGAAGTGTCACGCAGGGAATTGTGGGAATGTCAATTTACGTTTTTTCACTGTAAATTTTACAATCGTTATTTTTCACTTCCAAAAACTGTGAATTTAACGGTATTTTACCGTAAAATTACATTAAATGTACCGTTAGATCTATTACAGTTATTCATCGAAACTTTCTGTAAACCAATTGACAGTTTTTCACCGTAGCATTTTTACAGTCTTTTACTGTTAAAATCACGGTCATTTTTTACAGTGTACCAGTGAGCAATACTTTTGTTACAGTATTTATTCATTAATGTTAGTTAATGAAAAGACAACTGTTCATTGTTAGTTCATATTAGCTCAGGTCAATTCAATAATATTTACAGATACAACTTTTGATTTTATAATGTATTAGTAAATGTTGAAATTAACATTAAATATTAATAAATACTTTAGAAGTATTTTTCATTGTTAGTTCATGTTAACTATGTAATTAATGTTAACATATGGGACCTTATTGTAAAGTGTTATTTATTTATTGTTTGTGAATTACATTAACAAAAAGTACAAAGACAAAAACAAAAAATGTTTACAGAGAGACAAGAAAAAATCAGAGAACAAAAAATAAAATTTAAAATGATTCAAAAATACAGGAAACAGAGACAGAAATAACAGAAACAGAAATAACAAACCACATTTATTTATTTATTTGCTTGTTCGTTTTTTCATTTGTTCATGCATTTGTTCGTTCGCCCGCTTGTTCATTCGTTCAAACTACAGAGAGAAATTACCAAAAGAAAATACAGAAAAAAACTTCTTTACAGAGAAAAAAAAAATTTAGAGAAGAATTTTTTTTTTAGAGAAATCCTAAATATTTAATTATTAATTAATTTTATGTCATAAAGTTTTTTTCTTTTTTTTTACATTTGTAAAAATCCTAAAACTTATTCTCATTTTCATAACAAGTTAGATTTTGAAACCCACATTTTTTATTGAGGGCTCTGACTTTTGGACACCACCATATGTATTTATGTTGAAGGCTTTTTTTTTTTTTTTTTTTTTTTGATGTTGTGGTATATGTGTATATGTGAGAAAGACAGATTATGCGCTTTATGGTTGTTTTGTGTGCTCAGTCGTCTGTAATCCCTCATGGTTCCTCCCTCATGTTTTCTTTCTTCCTCTGAAGGGAAATATAATGTTATGACAAAGGCGCAAAGAGGATAAATATTGCACAAACAAACATGATAGGCAAAGAAAAGTCTGTTCTCCATCCCTTTTGAAACCTCCTATCCTTCCACTAAAGGAACTGCATTATTAAACTCTTCGTCTTTGTCAGTAAGCTGCTGCTTCTTCTTTTTTTTTTATCTACGCCAGCTTGATGTTGGCACATATGACCACATATGGCGACTTCCTGCCAGTTTTGTAAATACAAAGCAATCCATTAGTTCAGGGGATAGTGTACTCCTGGTAAAAAAAGAGAAATTATTTGATAAGAGCATTGTTTTCATTGTTATTCTGTTCTTTTAATGAGAGTAATCGACTGAAGCACAAAGACACAGAATTATCTTCTCCATCAAATATCCTGCTGCAGAGATGCTTTCTGAATAAGAATCACTCTCTTTTTATCTTGCTCTGAAAAAGAAAGCTGTAGAGAGTCACATTTTCTTTCATATTCAGCTCTTACCTCTTAGAAGACTGGCACCATGTATTATCCATCGGATTGGCTCAGATGCTTCACGCACGCTCTGTTCATAAAGGAAACCCAATTACAGCAGGTCCTCAGGGGTTAAACGCCCTGGGCTCGGGGGGTCCTTTCTCTTAAACAAGACGTTTCTGCAGGCTACTTGTTAATTCTTTATGTGATGGGTGTATAGCAAGAGGACGTAAGCACCTTCAACTTGCAGATAAAATGGCTGCATTCTGTCACTGATCACTTTAACTGTGTCTTTGCACCAGGACGGGAGTCTTGAGAAGTGTTTATTCAAGTATTATTAATATAAAGCTAGATTGGAGCCCTACCCCTATCAAATTTTAATGTGAATATCTTCAGAAGCTCTAGTGAGAAAGTCCCACAGGGAGGAGCGTAACATTGTGTGTACAAAGAGATTCAAAACAGCTGCTGGTTCTGTCCTCAGATAAAACTTCTCCATGTTTATTTAAGCGCTCTGATTATGTCTGCTTCATTAGGTTCGTGTATTCTAAGGCGTTACTCATCATGTCTAATGAGGTGGAGCTAATTAGAGTTTAGCTGTTGAACGTCTTCCCTTACTGCGCAACACAAACCTCTGTTTTATTCTGATTAACACTGCACAACTAATATATAATAGGCCTATTATATATAAAGTGATAATTTCATGTAAGTGTTTACTTTCTAAATGCTCATTCCTGGTCCTATTGTTTCATCATGTTATTCCAAAGAAACTTTTTGTTTCACTGAATATCATTTTCACTCTGAAATACGTCACCATCGCCAATAAAACGGGTTGCGAACGGTAATTCACTTTCGGCTTTAAAGATAAGACTTTCCTCTGAATCGCCGCTTTTATTGGGGAACTCTTGAGGATCTGCTATCTGTCTTCTCAACGAGAAAAGGTGTGCTTTTAAACTCCCGGTTCAAAAAAAGAAAAGAAAAAAGTGTCAGACTTTGTTTGAGAATGGGACCAGGCTTTCATGCACACAACCGTACTTAGAGTCCCTCGTTTGCATTGAGGCCCTTCTGCAGTGCCGAGCTCCCCAGCGAGTCCCAGCAGTGGGTGTGAATCTGTTCATTAGTGTGAGGATGGAGGGGGAGGATGAAGGGAAGGGGGGAGAAAACGAGAGCAGGGCAGATGAAGTAGATAGCTGGGATGGAAACAGCCAAGATGTTAAGGGACTGAGTGGATTGATGACTTACCGTTTGAAGAATCTTCCCTGATTAAATTGACTTGAGGATACCACTGTGGACCCATAACTATTCCCTTCCTCATGGGATTGTAAATTGTAGATCTTATATACTGTATGTGTATATAGTATATTTTTCACCCTAATCCTCTTGATTATCTTAAAGGGGGTCCTATTATGCTTTTTTTTTTTACATTTTCAACTTTCTTTAGTGCTGTTTGAGCATGAAAACGGTCTGCAAAGTTACGAAGCACAAAGTTACTACAAAGGGAGATATTCTCTTTATCAGTAAGCACTGTTTCTGAACTCCCTGAAATGCCTCGATTGTAGTCTTGAATTTTCTTCTAGGAACGTTCAAAATATACCTCATTTAGGGTGTTTTCACACCTGAGCATTTGTTTCTCCCTTGGCTCAGCAATCGCACTCGGACCCGCACCAAAACAATGGCTCCGAAATCGCCTGAATGAGGTGGTCTCGGCCCGATTGCAAATGAACTCTAGGGCAGTTCGCTTGTGGTGTGAAAGCAATCCGACTCAACGGACCAACAAACCAAATGATATCATATTTCATAATGGAAAATGTGTTATATAAAATCCAGCAGTGTTCTGTGAGTGAGCACATTAGTTAGGCTACTGCAGATAAACGTCTTAAAATGTTGTGTAATCGCGCTTCTCATGCTGCGTTCACACCAGACGCGACTTGCGTGAATAAATCGCGCTATTCGCGCGTAGTTGGACGCTTGAACATTTTGAGTTTACTCGCTTCATTCGCGCGTGAAAATCCCTTCACAACAGACGCGAATTCGCGTCATGAGAGGGGCTCTACCGCTCCTTTATGTGTTCCAGACTCTCCCACTGCTTTCTGCACACTTCCTCTGAACAAACACAACTTGTCAGTGGGGAAATAATTGTAAATTACAGCGAATAAGCTCAATTGGTCGTCTTTAGTTGGCTTGTAGTCTTAATATGTATATATATATATATATATATATATATATATATATATATATATATATATATATATATATATATATATAGCTCAAATTGAGTAAAGACCGTTTTTTACAACTTATCAGATTGTCCGACCTCCTCACTCACTTTCTTTCAAACACGATCCTTTTTATTTCTGTTTCTATAAATATATGAAGATCTACAGCGACGATGATTTTGTCCTCCATTGTTGTTTCGAATTTCTGCCTAAGCTCGCTACGTCATGTCACTACTAGAGCAAGCTCCTGATTGGTTAACGCGGCGCGGAAATTCGCCAAAGTTCAGATTTTTCAACTTGCGCGATTCATGCGAATCACGCGTTAAGCGCGTCAAACGCCCGAATCGCTCAATTCGCGCCGCGTCATTGGCGCCGCTTCATTCGCGCGAATTGCGCCGCAGGATGTCAATTCGCGTCTTTGCATTGACTTAACATGTAAATCACTCGCGCTTACCGCTTCATTCGCGTCCGGTGTGAACGCACCATCAGTGCAAGAACTCTGTCCCGATGAAGCCTTGATTCCCACTTTAGCTGCATTATAACATTCATAGTGTTTGCTTGTGTCTTGACAGTGCTGGAAGATACAAAGAGATCGCGCTTGAATTAATACGAATGTAGTATATAATTTAACAGCAGGAATGATGGCTACATTCGTATGGTGTTGTATGCGTTTGTCTCGACAGTAGGTACTAAACAAGCCACAATATGCTCATGAAGCGAACTTGTCAGTCATTTTAATAGATAATGCAGAGTAAACTCTGACCAATAAGGGGACAGTTGTACACGCATGTGACTTGCATGAACACATTTTGGTATGCTTTGAAATATTGCCTTGTGAAAACAAACCGAACCAAGAAGAAAATGCAACATTAACAAATTAAGTCCCTGTTTCAGAACAAAAAAGAATACAATCGATCTACAGGTGTGAAAACACCCTTAAATAAATCCCACCGACGGCATATGCAAAAAAAGGACGATGCCTGGTTGAGTTGCTTTAGTATGGTGTAGTGTGGTGAAACTTGCGGTTATGGTGAAGCCGGTGACATTTCTGAGACCCACTTGAAGCGGTTGACCAATTACAACACACTGGTCCAGGCGACCAATCAGAGCACATTGCGCTTTTTGGAAAGAAGAGGCTCTATTAGGTGTGACACACCAAGCCGACAAAAGAACTAGTGATGAAAGATGACTGTCACCTTGCGTTGGCTGCATCTCTTAAAAGATTAGTTCACTTTCAAATAAAATTTTCCTGATAATTTACTCACCCCCATGTCATCCGAGATGTCCATGTCCTTCTTTCTTCAGTCGAAAAGAAATTGAGGTTTTTTATGAGAACATTCCAGGATTATTCTCCTTATAGTGGACTTCAATGGCCTCCAAATGGTTGAAGGTCAAATTAGTTTTAGTGCAGCTTCAAAGGGCTGTAAACGATACCAGACGAGGAATAAGGGTCTTATCTAGCGAAACGCTGTATGTCCTATGCCTTCCCTATTCTACTTACGGAAAAAAATGGAACTGGCGCTGCGTTCGTTCTGTAAGTTGAATAGGGAAGGCATAGGACATACAGCGTAAGCTTTTTAAAGAATACAAAAGTGCAGTTTTGGCGGAAGCACTTGGAAGGTGATCATTTGTTTATATAAAGCATATACATTTACATTTTTTCCGAAAATGACAGATCGTTTCGCTAGATAAGACCCTTATTCCTCATCTGGTATCGTTTACAGCCCTTTGAAGCTGCACTGAAACTGTCATTTTGACCTTCAACCGTTTGGAGACCATTGAAGTCCACTATAAGGAGAATAATCCTGGAATGTTTTCATCAAAAACCTTAATTTCTTTTCGACTGAAGAAAGAATGACATGGACATGGAAAAATAAATTATCAGGAAAATTTTTATTTAAAAGTGAACTAATCCTTTAAATATCTATATCAGCAGGAATCAATAGTCTATTTTGTCATTCAAAATATCATTCCACAATCATTCCACATGGCTCATATTGTTATGAAAATATAGGTGACAAACAATTAGAACAGCCTCTGTCTGTGCCGTCTTGACATATTTGCTCACTTTCATCACTTTCGATTTTATTCTATGCACCTGACTCGTTTGTTAAACTGAACAGCCAATCAGAGATCTCTCGCTCACCGCTGTCACGGACAGACGGTGATTCAACATGCTCAATTGGTCAAAATCCCCCCGACGATGTCTAACTAGTGATGACTGTGCAGAACACACCACAAAAACTGGGCTGGCCGATGCTCAGCGACGTCAGGGCCTACACTGTAAAAAAGAATTGTAAAAAAGTAAGTTACCTGGTTGCCTTAAAATTTTGAGTTCATTGAAATTAAAAATTTGAGTTAATGCAATAAAGGCAATTGGTTTAATCAACAGAAACTCAAAATATTATGTTATCTGATCCACATTAATTATCCAAGTTGGTGTTGCAAGGTGGTGTTGCAATAATGTAAAATATGAGAAAAATAAGTTGTTTTATAACATTTAAGCATAGAAACCTAGTCTAGTAGACACCAAAAACAAAATCAAGACATTGAAAAAGGGTATAATACGTCCCCTTTAAAAGAAACAGCGCCCTTGGTTTCTGCTAGAGCAAAACTCACCAGTGAAAACAAACGGATGTGTATGAGGATCCCAAATGCTGAAGATGGAGCAAATGAGATGGAGACTATGTATTGTGCCGTCAACTTGTGACATTCCGTGACAAATTAGTGGCAGGGCTGCAGGACAGCGGGAACCCTGGGGGTTTGCCCGTGAATGCACAGTCAATCAATACCCGCTACTGCTTACTGACAGCACAAATGCCAGCCGTTCCTCTGAGAGAGATGAGTGCGGTGTGTGTTTGTGCTCAAGGAAGAAAATGAATAAATGTCATCAGCACTGCCTACATCTATGTATTATTCAGTATTGTTTGTGTTATTTTCGCCTTTCTCTGTTTTTAATGGATGAGGGATTTTGTGTGAGTGTGGAGCGAGAGAAGCGAGATGTTCAGAACTCTTGCATGAAAAATTTTCATATCAGACATTCTTTTTCTGATGAAATGTTCCTCAGAATGTTTCTCTTAAAAGGACAGTTCAGTCAGAAAAGAATGTTCTGTCGTTTACAAACCCAAAAAGGTACAATAGCCCTCCGTCAGTGCACTCAAATTTAATTAGCGTGATTTGATTATGTGCATATTCAAATGTTCACAGTGTTAAGCCTGCTCTGATGCACTTTAATGTGCAATATTTGAATATACACAAAAATGAATGACATTTAAGACATTTGTAGGGTTACAAAGGATTTCTATTTCAAATAAATGCCGTTCTATTAAACTTTCTATTCATCAAAGAATCCTGAAAAAAAAAAAAAGTATCACGGTTTCCACAAAAATATTAAAGTCCCCCTGAGGTAAAAATCAAGTTTTTATTGTTGTTTATATGTCTAGTGGTGTTTTAATTTGTTTTAAGACATGCATAAGTCAACACCATTGCTGAGTATTTTCTCCTTAAAACTGTAGTGAGCCAAAGTGAGTGGAGGTGGGGCTAATTTGCATATTCATAGAACTGCGTATACTAAATGAGGCAAGGGTATAGAGTTACATACAAGCTATTTTAAGGCATGAAGAATTTTTTTCAAGAAAAAAAAGTTAAATATGTCATTTTGGTGATTAAAGTTGAGTTTTCAGAGATAAAATTATTGACTACAGCATTGATAATAATAAGAAATGTTTCTTGAGCAGCAAATCAGCATATTAGAATGATTTCTGAAGGATCATGTGATGCTGAAGACTGGAGTAATGATGCTGACAATTCAGCTTTGCCATCACAGGAATAAATTACATTTTAAAATATATTTGAATAGAAGAAAGGGTATTTTAAATTGCAGTAATATTCTTACTTTTCCTATAATTTTGATCAAAGAAATGCAGTCTTGGTTATCATAGAAAGAGTCTAACATAGCTGGCCATCATTTATGGAAGAGAGCAGCGTAAACATTCTGCTAAGCATCTATTTTGTGTCCAATAACTTGAGAGTGAGTAAATAAAGTCAGAATTTTCTTTTCTTTTGGGTGAACGATCCCTTTAAAGATGCTAACAGGCAACACATGCAAACCTATTTCACAAGGTCCTTTAGACGGTTTCTCATATTCTGTGCTCTTTCACAAAGACTCTCAAGGCTACATACATTTTTTTTTCTTTCTCACACATACCCACAAACACATAGTATTCATCGACTTTCATTTAACCCTCTCTACTCAGCCTTGCCTTTATTTCAGACATTAAAACTGGCATTGAAATACAACACAATGTAATTCTCCCTTAGCAATCTAATGAGATAGGTGAGGTGAAACTCATTCTGTTGCCAGAGGTTAAAGTCACAAAATCATTTTTTAACCCAGTATGCCATTGTGCTTGAAATTGTCATTGAACTGACTTGGTCTGAATGACACTCTGTGTAGCTTTCTGTGAGAGTGTAATCCAAGGACAAGGACCGAAAGTTGAATAGATTCTGAAGAGCATCATTCTCAACAGCTGTTGGATGCGCTCCTTTTAAGACGGCCATGGCAAAAGCTCTATTTGTCTCACTTCTTTTGTGTTTGGTGTGAGGACAGACATCAAATATGCTTATGAAGATTTGCATTCATTTAGGAATTTGAAAAGGTTATGGAGAGAGTCTAGCATAACACAACATTTGAATTCTTTGTTTGCTTGTTCAAATAAAATGTAATTAAATTATGGTAATAGATTAACACATTGTACTGTATTTAATTGAAATTTTTGTGCTTGTATTATTCTCATGTGTGAGCTGATTGGAATAGCAGCATATTTTACACACACAAAATCTCTTATGTTCACCAAGGCTGCATTTATTTAAAAATACAGTAAAAAATTGTAATGTTGTGAAATATTATTAACATTTACAATAACTGTTTTCTTTTTTTGCTGTGTTTTAAAATGTAATTTATTCCTGTTATGGCAAAGCTGAATTTTCAGCATCATTACTCCAGTCTTCAGTGTCACATGATCCTTCAGAAATCATTCTAATATGCTGATTTGGTGCTCATGAAACATTTCTTATTATTATCACTGCTGATTATTATTTTAGTGGAAACCGTGAATTTAATGCATCTCTGCTGAATAAAAGTCTTAATTCTAAAATGCAATCAGATTTATTTTCTTAAAGGTGCCCTCGAATGAAAAATTGAATTTATCTTGGCATAGTTAAATAACAAGAGTTCAGTACATGGAAATGACATACAGTGAGTCTCAAACACCATTGTTTCCTCCTTCTTATATAAATCTAATTTGTTTAAAAGACCTCCGAAGAACAGGCGAATCTCAACATAACACCGACTGTTACGTAACAGTCGGGGTGTACGCCCCCAATATTTGCATATGCCAGCCCATGTTTCCAATATTATAAAAGGCATTAGACAAGGGCAGCCAGTATTAACGTCTGGATGTGCACAACCAAATCATCAGACTAGGTAAGCAAGCAAGAACAATAGCGAAAATTGGCAGATGGAGCAATAATAACTGACATGATCCATGATAACATGATATTTTTAGTGATATTTGTAAACTGTCTTTCTAAATGTTTTGTTAGCATGTTGCTAATGTACTGTTAAATGTGGTTAAAGTTACCATCGGTTATTACTGTATTCACGGAGACAAGAGCCGTCGCTATTTTCATTTTTAAACACTTGCAGTCTGTATAATTCATAAACACAACTTCATTCTTTATAAATCTCTCCAACAGTGTAGCATTACCCGTTAGCCACGGAGCACTATCAAACTCATTCAAAATCAGAAGTAAACAATATAACAGTATACAATACTCACATAATCCGACGCATGCATGCCGCATGCATGACGAACACTTTGTAAAGATCCATTTTGAGGGTTATATTAGCTGTGTAAACTTTGTTAAGGCACTGTTCAAGGCAAGCGCGAGCTCTGTGGGCGGAGAGCATGGGATTTAAAGGGGCCGCAGCATAAAATCGGCGTGTTTATAATGATGCCCCAAAATAGGCAGTTAAAAAAATTAATAAAAAAAAATCTATGGGGTATTTTGAGCTGAAACTTCACAGACAAATTCAGGGGACACCTTAGACTTATATTACATCTTTTAAAAACATAATCTAGGGCACCTTTAAATCAAATCAAGTGTCTTTCTGGCTTTAAATGCCATTACAGATCATATTAAATATTTTGTACAATTTTTTCCATCTTTTTTCATGACTAGTGTTGACGTCCTTCAGGTACAATAGTGCTCACCTAGAGTGACACTGCTTTTTTTTTCATACATTTCTTGGGTTTCCTCATGCATGTCTCCACCTTGTCACCTTAGACATCGACGAGTGCTCCGATGGATTTGTGGAGTGTGACAGTCGAGCCACTTGCGTCAACCTACCTGGCTGGTACCACTGCGAGTGTCGTGACGGATACCATGACAACGGAATGTTCTCAGCCAATGGAGAGTCATGTGAAGGTAACTTATTTGTAATGAAACAGTGCTTCTTTTTAATGGAAGTCCTAACCAGCCAAACCTTGACCCCATGAATTTAACCATTGACTTATATTGTGTTTGGTTCTTATTGGTAGACATTGATGAATGTGAGTCGGGGAGGCACAGCTGTGCTAACGACACCGTGTGCTTTAACGTGGACGGAGGTTACGACTGCCGCTGTCCGCACGGTAGGAACTGCACGGGAGACTGCGCCCACGACGGGAAGGTGAAACACAACGGGCAGATCTGGGTGCTGGATGATGACAGGTGCTCGGTCTGCTCTTGTCAGGTGAGCCGAAGGGGCTGATGGGAATTGTAGTCAAAGGAAAACTGAGAAATGAGTTTTTACTCAGTCTCTGTCTTTTTCTCCTGTTTTAGTCGGGGTTGGTGATGTGCAGACGGATGGTGTGTGACTGTGAGAATCCCACGGTGGATGTGTTGTGCTGTCCTGAATGCGACCCTCGCGTGAGTTCTCAGTGTTTGCATCAGAACGGCCTGCTAGCATACAGTAATGGAGAAACCTGGGTGGAGAACTGCCAGCAGTGCCAGTGTATGGTGAGCGGCAGCATGTTAAACCAGTTTGATTTGGTATTGCATTATGATTATTATTATTATTTGCAGTAGTGGTAGCAGTAGTAGAATTTTGAGTGAGGGTTGGAAAATGGTCAGTTAAAACTGAATTGAAACTCTCTCTTTTTTTTTTAAGAATCCTTGATTAACATTATAACTGGACTCAAGGGAAAGAATATGATGCAAGAGTGGGAAATATGTCCCTTTAGGTAAACAGTATGCATTTACAAATGCTCAATGCTCAGAATAAACACCTCTGTCGTTCTGTTCTATTAGATTCAGATCTATTACAGAGAAACTGCTGGTCACAGTGGAACTTTCTGCAATATCTCAGTCAGGAAGTCTTGCACCAAATGTTGAACAATACAGTTTTCAGCCCCTCTGGTGTTTGTCCCTCCTGCAATTTTTCTTTCTTTATGCAGAACTTTTTGCACTCTGAGAAGAATTGACTTATAAAGTCCAGCTCCATCTTTTTCTCTTGTGAAAACCCTTACTGCAGTATTTGCTGAACTGACAATGGGCTCAAACAGGGCTTCTAAACTTGTCAGAGGTTTTGCGACATGCCAGGCTCCTAGTTCACATTTTCTCTGTCTGAGAAGGTTTTTAGGACACAGAGAATGAAGCTTTTCCCTCAGGGTTTAGGACTGCTAAACTTGTAGGTCTGTAATGAATTCTGTTAAAGACTTCTAGACAGTTGTGGACTGCATAACAGACGGAAGGCTAATGCCAAAGCCAGGCTCTGGATTAATTGCTCAATAACTGACTTTCAATTGAAAACCCTTTTTAATCCTACACAAGTGTAATCTGTGTCCATTAAACCAGCTTGGAGAAAGGAAGATGATCAAACAGAGCCAGTTTTGCACTGCCATATTGAAATTTTATTAGGTTTCAGTACAGCTGTTTTTTTGTTTGTCTCTTTTATGTTGTTCTTACACTTTTGGAATGTTATCACATTCTCTTTCAGTCAGCGCTTTCTTTTAGTCATTTTCAACCCCCTTTACACTTCGAATCTTGCTTCTCATCAGTTTTTTTTCTTGTTCCCTGTGAAGTAGAAGGAACACAGAACTTGAAAGAGAGGAAGAGACACAGAAAAAGAGAGAATGAGGCAGGAAGAGTGCTTTGTATTTTAAGGATACAAAAGCGTAAGGGGTGAAAGAACAAAGAATGTTTCCGGAATGTAAAACTCCAGGAGGGGAGAGAGAGAGACATTCAGAGAAATATCTGTATTCCCCTTGTAATCAAGGTCTATGTAACCTGCTCAGTCTGATTCAGGATGTAAACTGAAGAATTCATTGTCTTGCAGCAGAATACAGCAATCCGTTCACCCAAAAATGAACCTTTATGACTTTTTATCATCTCTGAAATACAAAAGGAGAATGAGTAATGTACATATAAACCTTAAAATAAATATTAAAAAATAATATAAACCATAAAAGTATCATTCGAATTATCTATATGACTTCAAGTCATTATTTATTGGCCATTATTATTTACTCACCTGATATCAAGTCACTGAGTTGAACATGGATTAGTCCATTTTTTTTTTCTTCTTTTTTTCCAAATGGTTCATCTAATGCTCATGCATGTTATGGATGTCACAGTCACATGGACTTTCAGTTTGTTTGTTGTCATCTGTCACATGTTCCTTTGTTCTAGTTTCCCGCCACAATCAGTATCCATGGACACTAATCGATTCATCACAGCTGTTTGTCATTTGAGTTCATCAGTCTGTCTATTTAAGTTCCTGTATCTGTTCAGTTAGTTGTCGGGTGTCGTTTGTGTATGTTTTGGTGTATGTTCCTGTCCGGTTCCTGTATTCCCCAGTTGGATGATCTAGTAAAAGACTTGTTTGATATAATCTCCTCGTCGTGTGCTTTATACACCATAGGTACTGTAACAGAACACCCGACCGAAACAGTAAGCGACGTGTTTGTTATTTGTATTTTCTTTTTGGTTTTCGTGTTCAGTGTTTTTGTTTCCGTGTTTCACTCCTGCTTTCACTATGGACCCTGCCGTTCAACTCCTGTGCCTTAAGCAGGGAGAAAGCTCCCTCGAGAGACATTTAGAAGTATATATGGATCTCGCACATCAGACCTCCTTCCCGGACTACTATCTGTGCTCGTTCCTGCACACCGGACTCAACAACACCACACGAGCACAGCTGTCCGGGGAGGGTCCTCGAGGGAGCTTCATGTCTTATGTGGAGTGGGTGCTGGCGTCCTGTGGATCAGCGTTCACCGTCGGAGTTGCCGCCAGCCCCACTCCCCAGCCAGTGCCCAGCCAGAACCACCCAGACAGCGAGGATTTTCGACCTGAGCCCACCGCAGGTAGCACGATGGAGACCGCCGCGATCGAGCCGCCCACGCATACAAGAGCAATTGGGGGTAACATCGCCACGGAGCCCGAGCAGTGTGAACCTGACCAGGTGTGTGAGCCGGCCGAACATACCATCGCCGAGGGAGTGTTGGTGGACGTCGAGGGACTGGAAGTGAGCTCCGCCCACCCCCCCGCTACTGAGAGTGAGTTTTTTGTGGAAACGCTACTGGACTCTAAGTGTGGAGAGGACATTTTTCTCGCTCCTGTTCTGTCCCCTGTAGTGCTGGTCCCGTCCAGCGCACCTCTCCCACTTAAATGCCAACCCTCCTGTGACTCACTACAGTATGTGGATTTTTGCATAGAACTCCAGCCTGTTTCCCAGTCCACAGCCATCTGTGCCATCCAGTCGTCTACGTCTCCCTTCAGTCCCACAGTACCACCTCCTCTCAGTAGCGTGGTACCATCTCGGGCCTGCCGGGATCCGTCTCCTCCTGGGCACGAGGAGCCCGAAGCTCCGCCTCCAGCTTCGGATGGTCTCAAGATGTCTCCATCCATCGCCCTGACTCCTGCGCTCCTTCCACCTCGGAAGTGACCATCGGCCTTTCGACCACGTTGGACTCCCTCGGAACGTCGGCTCCACCTGGGTCAGACATCGCTGCGCCTCCGCTGCGGACCTACGGACCATCCGCTGCTCTCTGGTCCTCCACCCCTTCCACTACGGCTCGCTCCGCCCTACCTCAGGCTCCGTCTCCACCCTCGGTCGCTCCAACGCGTCCTCAGACCTCCGGATCCCCTCCTCGATCGCCGGAGGTCGTCACTGCGGCTTCGTCGCGGCCGCTTGGATATTCACCATCTCTCCACCACCTCAGCATGTCAACTACGCGGTGGGCTCCATCCTCGCCGTCGTTGACTGCGGTCCTCCCCATGGTGGTCTACCTCTACCTTCCCTGGCTCCTCCCTCCATCAACGCCGCCGTGGGGCACCATCCTGGCTGTGGCCTGGCTCAACATCCTGCAGCCCCTGTTTAAGGCCATCCACCACCCTTCACCACCTCCTGCACCACCCTGGACTCCTTTATTCCGCCTCCTCCCGGTGAGCCGTCCGCCTCCTGAACCACCTCCAACATCGTCATCTGCATCCCATCGTCATCTTCCTCCCTCTCTACGGCGCGAGGACGCGCCTTTCCGGGAGGGGGCGTAATGTCACAGTCACATGGACTTTCAGTTTGTTTGTTGTCATCTGTCACATGTTCCTTTGTTCTAGTTTCCCGCCACAATCAGTATCCATGGACACTAATCGATTCATCACAGCTGTTTGTCATTTGAGTTCATCAGTCTGTCTATTTAAGTTCCTGTATCTGTTCAGTTAGTTGTCGGGTGTCGTTTGTGTATGTTTTGGTGTATGTTCCTGTCCGGTTCCTGTATTCCCCAGTTGGATGATCTAGTAAAAGACTTGTTTGATATAATCTCCTCGTCGTGTGCTTTATACACCATAGGTACTGTAACAATGGAATATGTGACTATTTTTTAAAGGGAACCTATTATGCCCCTTCCACAAGATGTAATATAAGTCTCTGTTTTCCCCAGAATGCGTCTCTGAAGTTTCTGCTTCAAAATACCACACAGATCATTTGTGACCTGATCCAGCTAAATGAGTCACAGTGACCCAAATTTCAAAATTGAGACAATAAGCTTTAAAATTATATCCTAGTCAAAGTCATACCTTGAATGGTTTTAAAGAGATACCCATTTGAATTATGGTCGTCTGCCCTCTTTTTTAAAATTGAAAACCTGAGAAAATCGCTTTTAAAGTTTTTTGCCCGTTTTTTTGTTGATATCTTTCAAAATCCATTGCATTTAAAGGGATAAACTATTTATTTTACAGCTTAATTTGACCAAAGACATTTTATATATATATAAATGCTATTAAACCAGGCTGAAGCTCAAATTATTTTAAAGTATTTATTTGAAAAAAGGCACTTTTACAAAGATTTACTAAAATCAGAAAGATTGAACAGAGGTGCTACATTTTTGCTTGAGAGATAGGGTGTATGTGTGTGTGTGTGTGTGTGTGTGTGAGTGTGTGAGAGAGAGAGAGACAGAGAGAGAGAGAAAGTGAGAGAGGCAGAGAGACAAGAAAAGAGAGAACAAATAATGTTAGCCTATGCAATCATATCTTTGTGTAGGCTAGTTGACAATAACAGTGTAACAAATTCATAACGTAGATACCAGCGCGCGCTAATCTGACAGGAGGATGGCTGGACCAATCGCGTGCCTGTCAGTCGAAACGGGGCTTCCCATTGATAAAAATCAACATTTATGTCAGTGTGTTTACATTTCTAAACTTTTTGATTGGTTCTATAGAACATGTAACACCATATTTGGAGAGCAGAAATAGTGACGTTTCAGGGGATACCAGGAAATGCTCATAACGCTGCATTCACACGGAGCGTCAGCGTCAACGCTTGATGGAGGGCATGTCTGAAGCTTGTGTTGACGCGACCATTATAGTGATTACAGCCAATCACATTACTTTCCGGTGTTGCACGAACGCAGTTGGATAGCGACTGCTCTAGGGAATTTGCATAGGGCCATCTGATTGGATGACGCCTGCGTTGGCGCTTCAAAAGTTGAGAAATCTTCAACTTCTGCCCCACAATTCAGTTCGGCAATGCATGACGTCACCCATTCAAAGTAAATGAGAAGCGTTAACGCCGGCACCCCGTGTGAATGCAGCGTAAGTGACGAGAGGAGTTGAGAAGTTCATTTCCAGAGAATTTAGTAAAACCATGTCAAATTTAATAGCCATTTAAATACCTTTACTCAATTATCTGGACTACGAAACTTTGGGAGATTATTTTTGAAAGTCTGTTCTTTGAAATTAGCTTAAAAAAAAAAAAACACGATTTTTTCATTGTTTTTCCACATTATCGGCCCATATCTTAAAATAGAACGTTGCGACTTACGACTCATTTCGCCAGAGCGGGTCACATTTATTATAGCTTGTCAAATTTGCCCCTATTTGGGTGTGAGCAAAAACACACCATTTTTCTGTTTGGTCCCGCTGCTCCCGGCCCGCTTTCCAGAAGAGGGCGGAGCTTTAACAGCTCGCGCTTTGGTTGCTCAACAACAACAAAGCTGGAGAATCTCACGCAGCCAAAATGACGATTGTCAGTAACGGTGTTCAGCCTTACATTATTCAAACCGGAGTCGGATACTGATGGAAAGACTCAGGAACAAGTTACAACTTTTAGAATGCAACTTATCTTAGTTAAGTTAAAGTTAAGTTAAGTCTATCTTAAACTTAACATTCAGTGTTTGACCGGAGTGACTTTCACACACTTTGATATTTGGCATTCCAAGTACTCCATCACTTTATCCTTGCACCTGTGGAAAACATCCAAAAAGGACCAAAGCCTTGATATATTTTGACACATCACCTGCAATCTAACAGATGTTACACAAAGTTTTAAAGAATACAGAACGGAGATAGCCATGTGTACGTGACTGTATTAAACCAGCACTGACCTAGGAATGTCGTATCGATCCTTCATTACACGCTCCTCTCTGGATCAGTGAGCACAACGTAGTATATGTGATTTGCAGCGTGTTAAAGTGGAAGTGTGTAATTTATGTGCCACTAGCGTCACCGAACGGAATTGCAAAAATATTGATTCTTTTCAGTGTGGGAATGAAATATGTCTCCGTCTGTGTGTTTCTCAGAGGGGTGAAGTGGACTGCTGGCCGGTATCATGTGCGCCGGTCTCTGACTGTGAGTTTACAGTGGTTCCCGAGGGCGAGTGCTGTCCGCGCTGCGTCACAGACCCCTGCCTGGCCGATACCGTTCGGAACGACATCACCAAGACCTGCGTGGATGAATTCGGAATCACTCGATTCAGCGGTTCCGCTTGGACCAAACACGGCACGGAGTGTTCCCTCTGCCAGTGCAAGGTACTTGACGCTTATATAACCACCCACAGACACACACATTACAATTCACCAAGGTCAAGCACTTTATTTATTATTGAGTGTTTGAGTATTGAAGCATAAACAAATAAAAAGGTTGTCCTTGTTTAAACTCACCATTAAATAAAAAATTGACAGTTTTTATGGAATATTGGAGTATTTATTTTAAATTATTCATCCGAGCACATCGTTAATTTTTTTTTTTTTTTAATTCATGTACCTTCGTAATCTTTAATCAAAACAACTTTCCCTCCTGCTTACAACGACATCTCTTCTCTGATAACATGTTAGTGGCGTGAGGGCGGGACAACCTGTCAGAAAACGAAATGGTTCTATTTACAAAGTAGAATGGAATACAAAAACTTTAAATCACAAAACCACTCAGAACGCACATAGAACCTTATAATTCCAAGGTGGCAAACCAACTATTCAGTCAATTCCTGATGGACAAAATCAAGTCCCGTCCTACATTTTTTTCATGTTTGAGAAGAACAAGAATAAGAACAACATATCTATTTCAAGAAATGGCTATTGCAATGTCTGTTTCTTGCTGCCTTTAAGCTGGATGCTTTCATATAAAATGAACACAGCTTCCACAGGCCCTCTAAGGGTTTCATGGACATCTGGCTTATTTATTTTTAAACATTTTAATACCAATTCAGTCAAAGGCAAATGCTCTTGGTTGTGTGCCCAGTCAAAGCTTTGATTTTATTGTTTCAGTACAAATAAATATTCATAAAACACTTACAGTGAGATCCAATGTCTGAGACCACATTGAAAATCTGAGATTTAGTATCTAATTTAAACCTGGAAATAAACAAGGGTTTAGAATTTAAAAAAAAAATTAAACCAAAGAAACTTTATGATGTAAATAAATATATGTTTTTGTTGTTGTTCACTTTGTCTACACTTTAAAAAATGTTGTGTTGTCTCAACCCAAATTTGCTCAAAAATGGACAAGTCCAACCATTGGGTTAAAAATGTAATTAAACAATTTAACCCAACTGCTGGATTTGTCCACATTTGACCCAAATTTGGGTTAAAACAACCAAGCTTTTTTTTTTTTTTTTTTTAGAGTGTAGGTCACTAATCAAATAAGCAAATTTGTGACATTGATCATGTGACTTTTTACAGTCAGATGCTTTACACAAACGTGTGGAATTTATGCAGTAAAAACAGAGACAAACAAAAGAAATTCATGCTTGTTTTCTGTTCAACTTTTCACTGAAATGATGCTGAAAATATAAATTGTGATGGAAAAAAATATAATAAATATATTTTTTATTATGAAGTATATTATAATAAAAAGATATAATAATAAATTGTTAAAAATGTAAACATATAAATTAAAACATTAAACATAAATTAAAATAGATGTACTTTCAACTAGTGGTTTCAGCCATTTGTGCTCCTTTCTAAATAATGGGATGTCATATAGATAGCTAAGAAACATGGACAATCCAGCTGAGCACACAGAAATCAGTCCTGGGTGCTGTGAGATTTGCCTCGGCAAGGAATGAATGCGGGAATAAAGAACTGCACTCATGGACAGCAGAAAATTCATCTACTTATTAAAGCACCTTATGTGACTGGCCAAGGTCATCGGCATCATTTGAGCTGGAAGATGAATTGTGAGAGAGTGAGAGGCTGTACTGATGCACTTTACACGCATACAGTATGGAAGTGGTTGAGTGAGTGTCACGTTGGCTCCTTTTCTTTTTTGACTAATGTCTCTCTTCCTTTTCCTTCCCTACCTCCCTCTCTTTTTACAGAACGGTCACATCTGTTGCTCTGTGGACCCTTTGTGCCTATAGTCCCATTCAAAGGCAACATGTCTGATTACTTTTGCTTTTCTCTCTCTCCTTTTGCCTGTTTTTCTTTGCCCCCTCTTTGTCTCGGCTCTTTCAGAAGATCATTTTATACCAAATCTTCATGTGTATTATAACATCAAGACAGCTCTAGTCACACATAACAAAAAATAAAGCTACTATCAAACAACTGAATCGTTTTAGCTTTGAGCGGTGTTTCAGATTTGCTTGATGCATTTGATGACGTGTTTATTTGTAGTTCATCATTTACTATTGAAAACCATGGTGCAATATTCAGATAAAGAGATCAACCTTTGCAAATTCCATTCAATTTTCAGGTTTCAATGTCAAAACTACGTTGAAAATAAAGGTTAACTTATCGTTGATCACAGTGTTTTGTGCTTGATGGGTTCAGCAGACTGCAGACCTGGTAAAACCCCTTTGTAAATGACCTATACAGGTATTACCAGTGTTTACTTCTTTCAGTATTAATGGTTGTTTTTCGCTCCCTTTCAGGGGGAAATATGATCTTGATGTTGTGAATAGTTTATTTAATGTGTTTGTTTCTCACGTCCTTTGAATTCTGTCTTTACTTTGATGTATTATGTTGCACCTTTTTTTGTCAAATTGATGTTTTGTTTCCTTCAATGGCTCGGTGCACTTGTGTCATGGTAAAATAAAAGGTTTCCATGGAAAAATTTCCAGATGCATTGTTGTCATTTTTTATTTATTTACACAAAAACACAATATAAATCCAAATCAGTGTCTATCAGGAAATCACGTAGAAATTGTTTTAACACCTGAGGTCTCTGAGACCCTCAACAGAAGTCATAAAATATTTTTATGGAGGATGTTTGATGCACATCAAGTTGAAATTTTTGTTTATAATCAAGAATAATAAGATTTTTAAAAGTATCAACCTGAAATTTTTAATGTTACAGTCAATATGAACTGTAGTTTGCTACCCATTTTACTTTCAGAGGGTTATTATATTTTGATTTTGATTAAATTTTGATTCAAGATTACAGATTACAAAGACAACCGTTTCTCTTTGGAATAACATGCACAGATGAATCTTTCAAGATAAGACTATAAGATTTTGATTTGATATTGACTGTAAGTATATTTTTGGAGCTTTGGGATCTCTCAGGCTGCAAAAAAAAAGAACATGAGAGTTCAAAAGAGACAATGTAAAATCAGAATAATGATATTTTCTTCTTCATTTCTGCATCATTATTTTGTTTCCATTCTTGCTGATTCATTGTCATCTTCCATGTATCTGTTCCTTTTCCAGCCTTCCAGTTTCTTTTCATCAAACTGGTGTCTGGATTCCTCCTCACATGCAGGCTGAACTTGGGTTTATTTCAGTGCCAGTAATCCTGTGCAATTACACTTGGTTTAAATAGTTGGTTGATCATAGCTGGTACTGTTTACCGGCCTCTCTCATCCTCTCTCATCTCACATTATCCTCTCTCTCTTTCACACTCGCACACAGTTTTCCTGACGCAGGAGATTACTGCAGTGTGATGGCTCTCATTTCCGTGATTTTACTGATCCCACAGATTAGTGACCATACTGCAGATCTGATGTGTCTGTGCCAGCCCTCAGCTCTGCGAGGGCCTCGCCATGTGCCAACCCTTATCTGACCTATAGTGCGTGCTTGCTTGTGTGGACATATGGGTGCGGGTATGTCTCTGTGTTTTTATCTTGATGAAATGTATGTGTAATGTGAGTAGCTATTTATAGAATCAGCATTTGTTTATGAAATACTTTTTGAAAGTTGCTGTTAGGGTTAGTGCTAAACTCCATCTAAAACAATTTTAATAGCCTTTACAATTTTAATTATTATTATTATTTTTTTTGATGCACTGTAAAATTATTGTAATTATTGTAAAAACCTGTAATAGATTTAACATCTCAGGTTACACATGTAACCATGGTTCCCTGAGAAGGGGAATGAGACACTGTGTCCGAAGACACTTTGGGGAACACCTGAATCATGTGCAAAGTGTCTTCGGATGCAGTGCGAGTTCCCATTCGAAAGGGAACCTTACAATTCATGTAATTTTACAGTAAAATACAGTAAAATATGTTTATATTTTTACTGTATTTTTGCAGAATTATTCTGGCAACAACAGCTGCCAGTTTTATTTTGTATTTTTTTTTCTCTCAGTGTGTGTTTTTAATGTTAATTTACATTTTGCCACCTTGGAATTATAAGGTTCTATGTGCGTTCTGAGTGGTTTTGAGATATTATGCTTTAAAGTTTTTGTATTCCATTCTACTTTGTAAATAGAACCTTTTTGTTTTCTAAATAAAAAGTCCCAGAATGTACACACAAAAAAACATAACATAATGTAAATAAGTTGTCACAGAATAAGAATATATGAATAACTCAATTTTGACAAAAATGTCAGATAGCACCTTATAATTCCAATGTGATGATTTTTATTCATTTTTATTAAATTGCAATTATTTATTTTGATTATTTTGCAATATTGATTTTTATCACCACAACATAATAATAATAATCATTATCATTATCATTATTATTATTATTGTTATTAGTAGTAGTAGTAGTAGTAGTAATATTTGTCTAACTGCAAGAGCACTTAAAATGAATTAGGCAAATATGATTAGAAATGGTGGAATGGAATTATGGAAACAGCTCCATCTAAAACTATTTTAAATGGCATTTATTAATTGTTTAAATTTTGTATTTGTTTTTATTCTTTATTTTAAATTTTTCATTTACATTTTAATTATTTTGCTGGCAACCTTTTATGATCACATATTAATGATATTTATATTTGTAATAATAATTATTATTATGAGTGTTATTATTAGTATTATAATCATTATCGTTATTATTGTTGTTTATGTATTATATTTATTTGTTTCACTGTTTCCCTTATACATTCTTATAATTTGTCATGTTTTTTTGTTGTTGTTTTTTTAAGTCATATTAAACACATCAACATGTTCATATTCATGGCAGGGGTGTAGTATAAGACCAAAGTTTTCGGTTACCAGTGCCCTTAATGTGCTATTCACAATCAGCCATGATTAATTTATGCCAAGAGCAAAATTGTCCAATAACAAAGATAAAATGAGTAGTGTTCATTATATTGGTCATGTGATAAATGTGACCTCCATGATGTGACCCTCCATGTTAAATAAAACATGAGCCTTCTTTTCATGTGAGCAAAAGTGCTATTCATTTCTTCTTCTTCTTTTTTTAAGTAGTAAAAAATTGCACCTTTGACCTATATAATCATCATGTTAATTACATTTTTTTTGTAGCCATACTTATTATTCTTCACTTTCTCTCACCAAGTGCTTGTTTTTTAATCTCTTGCCCTTTTCAGCACAGTGTGTAATCTTGCTGAAGTGGTGAATCCAGTCCCTGCCAAAACTAACTGGCAATGTCTCTTTCCCCGTGCTGTTGGGCACTTTGGCTCTATATTTGTCTGCCTGTCCTGGCAAATGGAAAGCCAAGAGTCTGACTAGTGCTTCCTCATGCCTGTGAAGTGCGGAGAGGAAGAGAGGGGAGGGGAGACGAAGTGACCCGGCATGTTGTCTGGTTATCCAGCTGGCTCTGAAAAGCCCATAGCAGAGAAGAGCCCCACGCTTCAGCGGAAATATCAGCACCATGGAGAGCTCCTTTGAGATCTTCTCTTACGTCAGCGCCTGTGGGACAGACTGCCAGGAAATCTGACTCTGAAAGAGGATAGAGCCTCTCTTTAATGAGTGTTTGAGTAAGTTTTAACGACTTGAAAGGAGAGTTAACTCCAAAATGAACATTCAGGCATCATCTACTCACCTTCATGTTGTTCCAAACCTATACTGTACTACTATATTTCTGATGTGGAAACCAAAAGAAGAAATTCTGAAGACTATACTTGTCGGTCCTTTCCATGCAGGTAAAATGAACCTTAAAAGCTTACTGAAGGATGTTAAAGCACCATAAAAGTGACCCTTATGAAGCCATGTGAGAGTTTGTATGGACAGACTGGTATTTAAGTCAGAATTCACTGATAATAGAACATTTTTTAAATTTAAAAAAGTCAGAGAGACATTTTCAGTTCATTTTTATCCCTCATTCTTCTGTTAAGATTGAATTTATTATGTTTGGGGTGCATAACCGTAATAGTAAAATCATTTTAAAATGTACCTTTTATTTTCCCTTTCGATTTTTTTTATCAGCTGAACCCTTTTGACCAAAAATATTTTACTTTTTTACTATTATTCTATTGTTTAATATTTACAGTAACCCCTGAGATTTTAATTTAACATTTAAATAATTTAACAAAGCATTAACATTTTCACGGTTCTCTGATGTTGGTTCATTATCGCATGACATGCAGGTAAACAAATCAAATATTTGTGTATATATATTTTTTAAAATATATATAAAATATCTTTATATACAAATATTTCATTTTAATAAATGTTTTAATTATTTATTTTATTATTTTAACTTATTTTATCATTATTTTTATTTATAAAATATCTTTATATACAAATATTTCATTTTAATAAATGTTTTAATTATTTATTTTATTTTATCTTATTTTATTTTTTAATAAAATATCTTTATATATAAATATTTCATTTTAATAAATGTTTTAATTATTTATTTTATTTTTATATTATTATTTAATTTTATAATTTAGTTTTTTTTATTTTAATTGTATTTAATTTTTTATTTAATTTTATTTATTTTTTATTCTGACAAGAACACTGTAGAACTTCAACAGACAGTTTATTTTTTGAGCTATTAAAATAATGCCGGGGTTTCCTCAAACCCTGAACACAACATGAGGGTTATGCTAATTTTCAATAATATGAAAGAAAAAAAAGATGCTTTACCGTTTAAGATGTTCGTTTCATAATAATTCTGACAGGAGGAAATGTTCACTGAGGTTACCGAAGGGGTGTGATACTCTGACCAGTCATATCCAGTTCAGCAAGGCAGCACTTTAGAGAGGAGCAGACACATTAAAAACCTCTGATCCGCCAGAAGAAAAGGAATCATGTTACCTTTGATCTTCACTGAATGAAAAAAGTCACGGTGTGAAATCTCTGTCTTGCTCTCTTTCCCCCTCCCTCTTTCCTTCAGTCCTACCTTTTCAGCTCTCTTCAGTCAATTGAAATTAAAGAAGCATGGTCATGAGATCCATTTTCCCTGCCATATTACTATTATAGGCCTATAGAAGCAGCTTGAATTATCTAATTTCACTGCATGGAAAGTGAAGTTTCCTTTTTTACATCATATTTGCTGATGCTTTAATAGTTAAATTGTTACCAGCAGCACTATGCCTGCAGTTTAAAGTCATTTTGAACAAATCTAAAGTCAAAACCTCTTTGATATTTTTACTCTGATATAAAGCCACCTAAGCACTCAATGTGTGAAAAGTATGAATACTGAAGGATGGCAGAAGGGGGATTCGTTATGCTGTGTTGAAGGTTCAGCGGATCTACGGCCAGGGCTTTTCCTTTGATGTCTGTGCCATCGAGCGTGTTCGTGCAGTAATGAACACTCTTGAATAGCATGAATATTTTGAGCTAGCACTTTTTTATTTTATTATTTCTCCCTAATAATGCTCGGCGGTACACTCAAGGGACTTAATGCAGAGTTTAAAAGCAGTCCTTGTCGCTAAAATAAATCCTTTTTTATTCCTGCTATGAGTCTCTTTTCATATGTCTGGCAGAAAAGATTTATTTTCAATTTATAGCTTGAATAATTTAGGCCTAATAGACTTCATTATTCATAGTTTTGTATTCAGTAGAAAAAGGATAGTTTACAATTACAGGACTATATTGGGAGATGATCTGGGGTTATATTCTAACACACCCCTAACGCATGTACACCTGAAAATTTTCACTCCCAATTATGATTATTAATAAGGCTTAATAACCATTATCACCTCTCACCCTGGGTGTTATCATGTGGAGAATGTGATGGGGAGGGGAGGAGCAAGCTGCTTGAGGCTCCCATGATTCTCTCTGATATCAATGAAGAATTTCGAAAAAGTAATTCATGCATTTGTCATTTCTCGTTTAGACTATTACAATTCAGTCTATTATTGGTTTAATCGCTCGTCCATGGAATGTTTGCAATTGGTACACAATGCAGCAGCCCATATAAATATAGAGAATGAATGCTTGCAGATATACTGTACATCCCTCTTGAACAAAGAGCTTGTATATTATATTCATTCATTACACACAGACTGATATATTTCAAATGTTTATTTCTTTTAATTTTGATGATTATAACTGACAACTAAGGAAAAATCCCAAATTCAATATCTCAGTAAATTAGAATATTACTTAAGACCAATACAAAGAAAGGATTTTTAGAAATCTTGGCCTACTGATAAGTATGAGCATGTACAGCACTCAATACTTAGTTGGGGATCCTTTTGCCTGAATTACTGCAGCAATGCGGCGTGGCATGGAGTCGATCAGTCTGTGGAACTGCTCAGGTGTTATGAGAGCCCAGGTTGCTCTGGTAGTGGCCTTCAGCTCTTCTGCATTGTTGGGTCTGGCATATCGCATCTTCCTCTTCACAATACCCCATAGATTTTCTATGGGGTTAAGGTCAGGCGAGTTTGCTGGCCAATTAAGAACAGGGATACCATGGTCCTTAAACCAAGTACTGGTAGCTTTGGCACTGTGTGCAGGTGCCAAGTCCTGTTGGAAAATGAAATCTGCATCTCCATAAAGTTGGTCAGCAGCAGGAAGCATGAAGTGCTCTAAAACTTCCTGGTATAAGGCTGCGTTGACCTTGGACCTCAGAAAACACAGTGGACCAACACCAGCAGATGACATGGCACCCCAAACCATCACTGACTGTGGAAACTTTACATTGGACCTCAAGCAACGTGGATTGTGTGCCTCTCCTCTCTTCCTCCAGACTCTGGGACCCCTATTTCCAAAGGAAATGCAAAATGTACTTTCATCAGAGAACATAACTTTGAACCACTCAGCAGCAGTCCAGTCCTTTTTGTCTTTAGCCCAGGCGAGACGCTTCTGACGCTGTCTGTTGTTCAAGAGTGGCTTGACACAAGGAATGCGACAGCTGAAACCCATGTCTTGCATACATCTGTGCGTAGTGGTTCTTGAAGCACTGACTCCAGCTGCAGTCCACTCTTTGTGAATCTTCCCCACATTTTTGAATGGGTTTTGTTTCACAATCCTCTCCAGGGTGCGGTTATCCCTACTGCTTGTACACTTTTTTTCTACCACATCTTTTCCTTCCCTTCGCCTCTCTATTAATGTGCTTGGACACAGAGCTCTGTGAACAGCCAGTCTCTTTTGCAATGACCTTTTGTGTCTTGCCCTCCTTGTGCAAGGTGTCAATGGTCGTCTTTTGGACAACTGGCAAGTCAGCAGTCTTCCCCATGATTGTGTAGCCTACAGAACTAGACTGAGAGACCATTTAAAGGCCTTTGCAGGTGTTTTGAGTTAATTAGCTGATTAGAGTGTGGCACCAGGTGTCTTCAATATTGAACCTTTTCACAATATTCTAATTTTATTCTAATGACACTTAGGCCTTTTCATGGGAATATAAAATCACAGAGGTTGGTGTAAACACTCTGCATGTTTAAACTGTGATGTGAAGTAATTACATGTTGCCAATTTTTACAGTGAATATCCTAATGCATTGGTTGTTGCATATCTTGTGACCAATTTCTTTGATTTGACCAACCCGATCTTGGCTAATTTGTACGAATTCGTACAATCTCACTCGTTGCTAAATTCGTATGAATTCGTACGAATGACCTACCCCTAACCCCGCCCCTAAACCTACCTGTCGCTGTGGTTTAGACAAATCGTATGAAGTGTACGAGTGAGGTCATACGAATTCGTACGAATTAGCTACCTCGTAAAATACAAATTTTATATATATATATATATATATATATATATATATAATTGGTCGTGAGATGGTGTTGGATTTAACACATACAAGTTAGTTTTGTTGGTATGCGATTGTGATTTAACCATTCAGTCGAGGCCGACTTTCGGTCACTTTATGGATCCTCCTTCTCCATGCTTTACAATCTTTGATGTGCTCTTCTTCTCATCCCACTGACTATGCCAAGCATTAATGTTGTTTCCAAGGAATTAGCTCACATGATATAACCAGAGCCACTGGTTTTGCCCTCCAACAATCTTTGTTTTGACTTGCTTGTTTGCTTGTTTGTGACTTTTGTGCAGCATTCACCCCCAACCCCATAGTATGAAAACATTGATTTTCCTTCTGTCCACCTTCTTGAGTGTCCAGCTTTCACATGCGTACATGGAAATTGGGAAAACGATTGTCTTGATTATTCAAATCTTTATTGCAGTGCTAATATCTTTGCTCTTCCAAATTTTTGCCATTCCTTGCATCGCGTTGTGACCAAGTGCAATTCTTCTGCTGATTTCCGGTTTCGATTCATCGCTGTGGACAATTTTGGATCCAAGGAAGAGGAAATCTTGTAGCCTAGTGACTCAGTTTCTTTATTGTCGATTGTCAATTTCTTCATTGTCGATTGATTTGTGAACTGTGCCATTGCCTGCTGTTTTCATTACCTTTGTTTTCTTGATGTTAATGTATAGTCCTATTCACTCACTTTCTTCTTTGACTCTTTGACCCAGATATTCCAAGTTCTTTTCACTTTCCACAAGTAAGGTCGTATCATTGGCATATCAAAGGTTGTTGATGTTTCTCCCACCAATTTTCACACCAATTCGTTATTTGTCCAGATTACATCGCCTCATGATCGTTTCAGCATACAGATTGAACTGGGTCTGTGATAGGATTTTTTTTAAAGTAGGATCTTAAACTAGTCTTTATTGCCAAATGCTGTCCTGACTTTGTTGGTATAAATTCATTTATTTAGGTGGATTTCAGTGATGTTAAATAATAGTTTTGACTTGAATAAAACCTTGTTATTTAGATGTTACCTTTTTTTTCAGCATTGAATTTCATATCTACAAAAATAACAAACTATAGTCCTAATAGATTATACTATTGATACTTAAGTACATTTTTAAAATGGACACTTTTGTGCTTTTACTCAAGCTGAAATGTATTCATATAAATATTCGAATACATGAAATATTCAAATATTTTGGAATTTTGAGTAACATAAAAAGTATATTTTGGGGTCTGTAAGAATTTTTTTTCTTCTTTTTTTGAAAGAAATAGTTTTATTCAGCAAGGATGCATTTAGTTATGTGACAGTAATGACATTTGTATACTGTTATAAAAGTTTTCTACTTCTAATAAATGCTGTTTTTTTTATGCGTTCAAATTAATCGAAGAATCCTGAATAAAAAATGTCATGGTTTCCATAAAAATACTAAGCAGCACAACTTGTTTTTAACATTGACAATAATAAGAAATATCTTAAGAACAAAATCACCATATCAGAATGATTTCTGAAGGATCATGTGACACTGAAGACTGAAAATTCAGCTTTGCCATCATAGGAATAAATTACATTTTAAAATATATTAAAATAGAAAACAGTTTTTTTTAATTGTTATAATAGTTCACAATAATACTGTATTTTTGATCAAATAAATGCAGCCTTGTTGAGTGTAAGAGACTTTCAAAAACTTTTAAATGTCTTACCAACCTCAAACTTATTGTATCTGTATTTTAACTCATATGTTTGAAGATGAAAGAGATTTCAATTTGTATTATGAATCCTTGTCAGCATGTGGGTCTTATTAGTTGAACACAAACCTCTTTAGAAATGTCGTTTTATTCCAGTTTCTTGTTGATGGTGCCGCACCACTAAGATTGATGTATTTTATTCAGTATCTGTCATGCTTAAAAAAGTAGGACATTAACCATTACTGACAGTTTCTAGAAAGAGACAGATATTAACGACTACCAAGACAGTGTCTTATGAATAATCTGTCAGTCAGCATTGGTAGTTCAGGACTCCTGGGATGAGAGTCCAATCAAGAAAAGGTTTCAGAGTAATAATATATTAAAACCTTTTCACATTCACATGGGATTAAAAGAGTAATTAGCAGTCTTTAAACTCAAGCTTAGAAATTCAATGTAAAAGTGACCTATTCAAGAAAGCAATAAATTAGCATAGTGAATATACTGGAGTCAGGCATTTTTCAGGCAATGTGAGTTCTTGTGTTCTCCGTAACCTATATTCATAAATAACCTGCTTTATCTACTAATAAAAAATAAACCATTCTGCAAAATCCTGCTTGAACAGCAAGGAAACAGTAAGCCATTAACGTAGCCCTGCATTTTTCATCTGTTTGAAATGTCAATAAACCCTGAGAACAAAGACTGTCCTGCGCCAAATGTTTATTTTCCCCCCCAAGGACAAAATGGAGTCCGAGTGCATATGCGTGAGGAAAGTGAATTTCCTCACAAAAGGGCTACTTTTGAATAATTTGTGCTTAAAAAGCCTTCTTGTAATATCAGCAGGATTCAGCACTCTGTCCTGCCCTTACATGCATTCTCTCTCCGCCCGGCGAATGCTAATGCAGGTGTTACACTGAGATGTCAGGCCGCTCTCTCCTGCCGGCTATCAGATAGCTGCAAGACTGCAGTGTAAAGTCTTGACAGATGGCTGCTCGCTCACTCTCTCTCTCTCTTTCTGTTGAAGGAAGCAGAAAGGGTGTTTTAAAGGACATTGTCAGAGCACTTTCAAACTCAGTCTCATCATTATCCTCCCAGTCCATCTCTCCGTCGTTCTCTTTCCTTTATCTCAAACCCGTTTTTTTCCCTCCTCCCCTTCAAGTTCCATCCAACTTCTTCTTTCTGACCTTAAAGAATCTCATGCACTCATGCCATTCTTTTCTCCATCTTGTATTGTTCTCTATCTAGCTTGCTGCTTTCTATTATGTGGCTGAACACTTACTCGCAGCACTTCTGATGGAGCTTTTTCTTAGACCAATTGTACAGCTGGTATTAAGATTGGAGGTGTAGACAGGGATCAAAATGTTTTGTGTGCATTGTACTTATAGTGTAAATCTGCTGTCAATCATGCGTTACATTAAAATGTTTAACTCCATGTTATATAATATGTGGTTTTAAAAGAAAAAGAACTCAAAATGTAGCTCACGCCAAAATAAATATCATGGCGAACATGTTGAAGATTAGTATCAAGGCACTTTAAAGGTGCCGTAGAACGTGTTTTCAAAAGATGTAATATAAGTCTAAGGTGTCCCCTGAATGTGTCTGTGAAGTTTCAGCTCAAAATACCCCATAGATTTTTTTTATTCATTTTTTTAACTGCCTATTTTGGGGCATAATTAGAAATGCGCCGATTCAGGCTGCGGCCCCTATAAATTCTCGTGCTCCCCGCCCCCGAGCTCGCGACTGCCTTAAACAGCATAAACAAAGTTCACACAGCTAATATAACCCTCAAAATGGATCTTAACAAAGTGTTCATCATGCAACATGTCTAATCGCGTAAGTATGGTATTTATTTGGATGTTTACATTTGATTCTGAATGAGTTAACATTACACACTGTTAGAGATTTATAATGAAGTTGTGTTTATGAATTATACAGACTGCAAGTGTTTAATAATGAAAATAACGACAGTCTTGTCTCCGTGAATACAGTAATAAACGATGGTAACTTTAACCACATTTAACAGTACATTAGCAACATGCTAATAAAACATTTAGAAAGACAATTTACAAATATCACTAAAAATATCATGGATCATGTCAGTTATTATTGCTCCATCTGCCATTTTTCGCTGTTGTCCTTGCTTGCTTACCTAGTCTGATGATTCAGCTGTGCACATCCAGACGTCCTGCCCTTGTGTAATGCCTTGAACATGAGCTGGCATATGCAAATATTGGGGGCGTACATATTAATGATCCCGACTGTTGCGTAACAGTCGGTGTTATGTTGAGATTTGCCAGTTCTTCGGCTGTCTTATAAACAAATGAGATTTATATAAGAAGGAGGAAACAATGGAGTTTGAGACTCACTGTATGTCATTTCCATGTACTGAACTCTTGTTATTCAACTATGCCAAGGTAAATTCAATTTTTAATTCTAGGGCACCTTTAATTTATACTAGTCCCACACAAAAGAAGTTTATTGACTGTGGAAAAAAACATTAAGTATTTTTGTCTTATTTTCCAGTTATATTAAAAACTCCTTCAAACATTTTTTTTTTTTTTTTTTTTTTGATAAGCAAGCATAAGATATTAAGTTTCCATGGAATACATCTTTAATATCCAGAAGTATAAGCAAAGTAAGAAGAAGAAGAAGAAGAAGAAGAAAAAATGAAGTAAAAAAAAAAAAAACATTTGTATTAAAGATACGTTCTCTGAAAGCAAGTCTTAATATCTTATGCAGTGCTTCTCAAGTTTTTTGGGGGTTTTTTATTCAAGGATTTGTAGATATTTTATTAGAAAACAAGTAAAAAAAAATCATTAAAAACTCATTAAAAAGTAATTTCTTCTCCATGGAGATTGGATACATTGGATACTGCCATGTTAAGCAATTTTTAAGATTGCTTTGGGGAGAGGGGTTCTGGTTCATGTTGGTCTGCTCATACAGAGCAATAAATATTTATTTTCAATGTTAAAATACTTTTTACTACCTAAATTAGTTCACAAATATGTATGTATTTATGTATCATTCATTCATTCCTTTGTTTATTTATTTTCCTGTTATAATATTTAAAAATCCTTCAAATGCCTAAAAATACATTTTCTTGTGAAGCAGCACAACCTACTGTAAGATATTAAGTTTCCAGAGAACATATAAATAAGTATAAACAATTATATTTTAAAAATGTATTAAAACAAGTCTAAAATATGCCAGTGCAGAAAGAAAAAAATACACTTAGATATTAATGTTATCTCAAGTGATTTTTTTTTTTTCAAAGATTTTTAGATATTTTTATTATTGGAAAACAAGTAAAAAATAAAAGTGTAAATAAAATTTAAAAAAAAATTATTATATATCTTTATCAACTTTCATTAAAAAAAAAATTTGTTTGTTTATCTTTAAAACTGAGTAAAGGAATAAGAGCAAATGTACTGTAGCACAGTCACTATTAGGGTGTTGCCAGTTGTAGAGGATGTGTAATATTAATTGCCTTATGTCTGTATAGAAGCGAATCCACCTATCCATGTTTTCGCTGACAGACAGATGGCTGTACAGAACATAATCAATTCAACCGCACTACTCCGTGTGATTCAAAATAACCTCATTTAACGTACATTTCTGTGGGAACACAAGGGCCGATCTTTTTCTAGAGTCTACGTATTACTGACAACATAAGCAGCATCTTGAGAGAAAAGAGAGATGAGTACCAGGAGGAAAAAAAAGAAAATGAGTGGGAGAAAGTGTTACAGAGTGGACGTGTGAATGAGTGAATGAGTGCCAATCAGTATGGCTGAGTGTGACTGCCGTCAGAGTCTTTCACTCACTCTCTCTCTCTCTCTCTCTCTCTCTGTGTGTGTGTGTGTGTGTTTGAAACACAATTAGGGATTCAGTCCCACTCACACAGTTGGTCTGAATATCATCCATGTCTGTTATGTAATGACTGTTTGTCCAAACAAAAAGTGATCCATCATCCTTGTAGTCATTTTATGAAATTAAGATTTGTGTTAAAACATTCTAGTAAGTAAGTATTATTTATTTATTTAGAGTAATATTTACATTTAATAATATTTTATTTAGAATGTTGTTTTTTTTGTAAATCATTTATAAATTTTGTATTTTGTAACTATGTGAAGGTTAATAAATGATGACAATTTTCATTTTATTTTTTTTAAGGACTACAACAAATGGCTGGTAGGGACTACAACAAGCTTCTTCCCGGGTTGGTGACATCACATACCGCAAAATTTGCATAAACCCCGCCCCCGGGAACATGCAACAAAGGGGCGAGGCCATTTTGGGCTGCTATAGAGATGAGGAAGAGTTGTTGTAGTCGAGTGTCGTTACCATGCCGTCATTTTACACCGGACTGCTTCACAAACGAGGGTCAATTCAACGCTGGATTTAACATGACGGCACATGCTAGTCAATGAGTTGAATCAACTCCACAGCAACTACATAAATTTATCCACCATTTAGAAACGTCCAGTTGCATTCTAAAAGTTGTAACTTCTTCCTGAGTCTCTCCATCAGTGTCCGACTCCGGTTTGAACAATGTAAGGCTGAACACCGTTACTGACAATCCTCATTTTTGCTGTGTGAGATTCTCCAGCTTTGTTGTTGTTGAGCAACCGAAGCACGAGCTGTTAAAGCTCCGCCCTCCGGCCGAGAGCAGCAGCTCATTTGCATTTAAAGGAACAAACACAAAAACTGCATGTTTTTGCTTACACCCAAATAGAGGCAAATTTGACAAGCTATAATAAATGATCTATGGGGTTTTTTGAGCTGAAACTTCACAGACGCATTCTGGGGACACCAGAGACATATATTACATCTTGTAAAAGGGGCATTATAGGTCCCCTTTAAGAAAAGGCTAATTAGTAACATCTACACCATCCAGCCCTTAATTCAAGACTATGTAAAGTTATAATCATGTATCATTGATTAGTAGGTGGGCTTGTGTTCACTGTATATGAGCCACATTGAGAGAGTTTGCTCTCTAGTCTCAGTGATAGTACCCAGTGAATCTGGGTCACTTGCTTTCCCTTGAGTGGATCTAGACCATCTTGCAAGGAGATGAATGAAGAGCTAAAGCTCCAGGGACTATAATTCAACTACGCACATGTGTATTTGTGTATGTGTGTAGTACAATTTAGGTCTAGCTTCAATAGAGAAGGTTAAAGGTCAGAGGAACGAGGGAAGTTTGCACCTGATGCCGCTCTGAAATGATTTAAAGCTGTAAAGCGTATATTCTTTAGGTCCATCTGGCAGCAAGCATATTCCACTGGTTGCAATTTGCTGCAGGCGTTCGGCTCCTTCCCACTTAACCCCAGATTGCTTTAAGTCCTCTTTGAATGGGTCTTCTTCGACCTTCCTCACCATCCATGTCAGTGCAATTTTTGCTAGGCGTTGTTGGCTGCCTTGCCAACGCGTTGGTTTACATCTGACTCTGCATCGCCATCCTGTGTGATAACATTGCCCAATTACAGTATGTGAACTGGTCTATATCTGTGAGCGGTTGGTTGCCAATGGCGATTGGCATCAGTAGATGATCTTCCCTGCTCATTTGCATCACTTGTGTCTTTTTGATGTTTATCTGCAGACCAATCTTAAGTGCAAATCTTTCTAACCTGGTGGTAAGTAGCTTCACCCACGACTCTGCTTGTAGTGCAATATCATCTGCAAAGTCCAGATTGGCGAGCCTTGTTTGCTCTGTCCATGAAATACCACATTCATTTCAACTTGCTGTCTTCCGCATGACATAGTCTATGGCAAGCAGGAACAACATGAGTGACAAAATGCACCCTTGCCTGACGCACGTCAAAAAACTCAGACCTTCCGGTGTCGGTTCGCACGCAACACCTTGATTTATGATAGATGCGTATATCAAATGGACTACAAAAAGTCATATGATTTAAAAGTTGAACAGCCTAAAAGAAAGTTAGTAGGACTTAAAAGGCTTGCCAGATCTTGACTATTGTCTGTTCAATTTTGCTTAGCTTATTTGGCCCGTTTAAACAGAAGACAGTCGCTGCCTCCAAAATCAAATACTTTCCTACTATATGCGAAAAAACAGTATAGAGTAGTATGTCCGAATGCATAGAATTCGAAAAATAGTAGGTGAAAAGTCCTCAGATGACCTACTACTTCTAGTGAGATCTGAAGTGTGCATTCATTGAACACTTTACTATCCCATGTGGCCAGAGGAGAGGTTTTATGAATGGCAGTGAAGCGACACATACATACTTGACATGCTGCTGTGAGGAAGTAAGACATGCTGCTGCTGTACAATATAGCATACATGAATTACCAGTAGCAGATCTATACAGGTGGAGCTGGGGAAGGTGGAGGGTTTCTGAAAGTGCGCTGCAACTGCGAAAGCAAATGCTGACCAGTAGTTGAAGGTTGAGCTGCAAGCTCATTGGCTACTGATTCAGCAGGAACCAATCAGCTGTGCCCTATAGAGAATGATATGATTGCAAGCTGAGTTAAGGACCTGTCAGCCTGCGCCATCTAGAGTTTCATGATAGAACTCTATTAAAACAGCAACATTTTAGTTTTACATGCCAATTAGGGGTAAATGAATGATAATAAATGACTCCAACAGGAAAAAAATAACAATATAATAATTTAAATGCAAATGGACTGAGACTATTTTTAAATGTTTTGCAATATATAATATAATATAATATAATATAATATAATATAATATAATATAATATAATATAATATAATATAAATTGTTCATAGGTCTTGGTATTAAAAATAAAAATCCAAATGATATATGCACCTATTAACCTTGTTTTGGACTCCTTTTAGTGTGCAGTGAGTCTGAATTCAAAAAACAAAGCACATATAATACACCTGAGCTTTAAAGTTTTATAGTAATATAATCTAACTGTTATATTGACTTATCTCTCCCTGTTGCTCTCATGCCCACATATTGCCACTGTACATTTATACTGCATGTATTTACCACTCAGGTTCAGTGAGATAATTTACATCTTGTTCGGTGGACCTTGTGTAGGTGTAGGTGATGTTCAAACTGACACTGAATACTGTGTAAATTATTGCCACATCATTTCCCTCAAACACAGCAGTAATACTGTTCACTCAATATCAGCTGTAACGAGAACTAAATGATCGACTCCAGATACAAATACATTCCTGCCTGATCCTCAAAGCCTTATTATTTTATTCCATATATATATATATATATAAAAAAAAGTCAAAACTGTGTGAGCTAACTTCAGCCCACACATACATCACATGGCTCTCGCCGGGCCTGCACTGCCTGTTCCTCACAGATTGAAACAATTTTTTCTCCCATTCTCTATATCTCCTCTTCTCACTCGCAATCACAAATTGAAGCAGGAAATTGAGAGAGGAAGGCAGAAAGAGAGAGGGGAGAAAATGAAAAGCCCCTCACTGTTGGACCTCCTGCATATTTCCTTTTGTTAAATCGTTTTTGGCTGTCTCGCTGCAGGAAATATTCTCCTTTCCACTTGCTTCCTACACAGCTCATTAGACTTGAAGATCCCCATCGTCCGTCAAACCTACAGTAGCCTGGAAACCTCTCGTGTTCTGAACCTGTGCCTCATAAGAGGCCACCTTTGTGTTATCTCTCGAGTGCAGGGGTTTGTTATAACAGAATTGGAGTTCAATTTATGGGTTCATATATGAAAATCCATTTAAATCACATTAATGCACTTTTTAGAACTGGTCCAAATGGATTTCTGTGACATACAAACTATAAAGGCTGTATTTGTTTTGGCAAACTCCTACAATTTGAATGACCCTGGGCAGTGTGAACAGTCTTATGGGAAATTTAATGATGTTAGTGAGACTTTTTAAAAAAAAATCTCATGTGAAGTTGCCAAAACACTTTATTTTATTTTATTTTATTTTATTTTATTTTATTTTATTTTATTTTATTTTATTTTATTTTATTTTATTTTATTTTATTTTATTTTATTTTATTTTGTTTTGTTTTGTTTTGTTTTGTTTTGTTTTGTTTATTATTTTATTTTTTTATTATTATTATTACATTTTGTTTTATTACATTTTATTTTGTTGTTTTATGCTTAAAACAAGAATAACTATGTGCCAGTGGTGTAAGAAAAACCAATTCCAATTTAATATATTCTCTAAAACCATGTCTTAAAATACTATGCAGTTTTTGCTTCTGAAATAAATTATTTATTTTCAAAGATATACAGATATTTTTATTGGAAAAATATTAAAAAAAATATACTAGTTAAGAAAATGTTTGTAGTAGAAGGCAATAAATATTTTTATATTATTATTATTATTATTCTAATTGTTTATTTTAAATATTTTGCTTTATTATGTGTATAAAATAAATATATAATAAAACATATAAATAAAGTAATAAAAAATATTTTACACAAAATAAAGTAAATATTTTATATGCAATTGAATAAAATAAATAAAATAAAATAAAATAAAATAAAATAAAATAAAATAAAATAAAATAAAATAAAATAAAATAAAATAAAATAAAATAAAATAAAATAAAATAAAATAAAGTGGCTATAATGACTGTACCAAAAAGAGTTTAAAAAAAAAAGTCTGAAAAAATATGCGAGACAGCCTCGATGCAATGATGTAAAATCATTTGGTCAATCAGGTTTCATTTGTTCCTCTTGCATGCTTTATTCATGTATGCTACAATTTGAAACAGGCAGAATGTAAGACACCTGTCAGAGCCAGCATGGCCATAAAGCCCAGGTCTTCTCCTGCTTGTGTGGGTTAATCTTTGAACTCCCTCTGAGACTCATTAGCCATTTTAGTTCACTAGCGCTAATTATGAGTTTGTGAGGGGAGCAGCATTTGTGCAATATAAACTGGACGCCCCTGCTGGGCTCTTGCCTTACCATCAGAGCGACCCACATTCATAAAGTCACGTCGGCACACTCATGAATATATACCAAAAAAAAAACTCCGAAACACATTCAGCCCACCTGTGGTGTGCATCTGTTCAGCAGCAAACACCTGGAGAGAGACCCCTACAGTCGTCTGGTACAGAGGAAAAGATGTAAGATTATAGATTCTTACTTTTTCAAACAGACTTTAGAAAGCTTTTGCTCAGACTCGTACAAAATAAGCAAAGAAAATGTTAAAAGGCAGAAGTTTTTGAGTGTGGCTTGAGATTTGTATTTGATCTTACAAATGCTCAAGTTTGCCTTCAGCACTGAATATTAATTCAGGGATCCACAATTTCTTTGTGTTCCAATAATTGTTGCCATGGCTCACTTTTAAGTGACCGAATGGACTCAGGTGTTCTGGATCCACCAGCTGCACCTCTGGACCCCCATAAGGCATCATTATCATACTAAAGCAATGAGAGACTAGCAGATTCAGCCATTCGGTCTCCACTGAGAGGCCATGAACAGCGTGGCGGCCCCTACAACCATTCGTCATTAAATTACTGTCTGCTCCAGCGTTCTCCAATCACCAAACCCCCTCAGGCTAAAAAAAGTACTTTGTCCATAAGGACAAATCACAAATAAGGTCATATTTCCTCTTGAGAGCCTCACATGTTCTGTTACTGATATTGATTTTGTGACAAAACCAAAGGTTATTTGTATAATATGCAAATACCTTCTTTCATGCAGTTGTTAATCATTAACCTAATTTCTCACACTGCAAACCAGTATTTTTGTGTCTAAACAGTAAATTTATGTTTTCAGATAATATAACCTGAATTAAGTTTGTTTTCTTAGTTTTGTTATTATATGTTATTTTGTTTATATAATATAACGTATTAATGTGCAAACACAAATTATATTACATGATGATGATTTATGCTTAAAACAAGAAAGAAAATATTTGCTAATGGTATAAGAAAAATAAATCTTGTTTATTTTTATATATTCTCTAAAACCATGTCCTAAAATATTATTTTTTGCTTCTCAAGTAAATAATTTATTTTAAAGATGTTCAGATATTTTTATTTTAAAATTAAAAAAAAAAAAAAAAAATACTATTTAAGAAAATGTTTGTAGTACAAGGCAATAAATATATTTATTTATTTATATTTATTTTATTTTATTAATTTATTTTATTTTGCAAAATATTTTGGTGGAAAAAATAATAGTACAAAATGTGTAGTCCAAAGTATATTATTTATATATTTTATTTTATTATTTCATTTTATGTAATGTAACGTAATTTTATTTTATTTTTTGATCATTTTTTTTTTTTTTTTTTTTTTTTTGCAAAACATTATCCTAAATTTTAAAGAGGGATCTCCTCAAAATATTTGGTGAAAGTTTGTAATTCGGGTGCTTTTCCAGATCAAAAAACTGACCACAGAAGTCTGTATGCTGCTTCTGCAGATTTTTTTCTATGCATAGGCAGCAGATCTCATTCATTTACCAAACCCGTGCTCAGTATGTCCCACCAGCTCTGACTGAAGAGCACCAAGCGGTCATGAACAGCAATCATCTACATCCATTAAACAGCTCCTCTTTGCATTATTCTTGAGAGAGGCAGAATCTTAATATTCCCCTCAGCAAAGCAGTGCACGGCTCTGGACTAGCTTGTAGAAATGTCATTAGCAAGCTGTGGGGGTCACGTTCCCAGCCCTCTAATCGTTTTTCAGCGGGCTGCTCTCCTACCCACTACAGCAGCATGAAAAGGTGTCCGTTCATATGATGCCATGCATCACTCTGATAGCCAGACCCCCTGGGCTCTTCATTAGGCCTCCGTTTCCGGACAGATTGTGTCTGAGGGCCTGGGTTTGAATATGCAATAGGCCTTCTGCGCAGATCATGAACTGATTGGATGGCATGAACAGAAGTGTAGGATCCTTTGCATTGGCAAAAAGTACAAGAATTGTGGCTGTATGTTTAACATATAATATATATATGTAAGCAATGAGGTACGAGAGGCTGTGCTGTATCATGAATAAGTCACGGCTGAAGGGCGTTGCCTGCAACCCCTTTAGCCGTGACTTATTCATGATACAGCACCAGCCTCAAGTACCTAATTGCTTTTATAAAACAGGTACCACACAATACAAAAATTTCAAAGCCAAAAAATATGTATCAATGCAACTTTCATGAAGTAAAATCACTAAAAGCCTTCCTTCCGCCGGAAAAAAATAGTCCCTGACCGTGAACAGCAACAGAAGTTACATTAGGCCTATTACACCTTTAGGTGGCGGCAAAGACTGTCTTTATGAGTGTGTCAGTCAGTAGCGAAGACTTTTATATTGAAAAGACTGAATTGCTGTGAACACAGAACAAGACGCAACTGAGAAATGCTTTGACTAGCGCTGTCAGTCACGGGAAAGCCCCTTAACTGTTAAAAGGACAAGATAATACATTGGATATTTAAACAGATTATTTATTATGAACATAGGACTGACTTGAAGGAAAATGCTAAATCTGAATGCAGGTAATAAACTCACTTGAGCACTTGATCTCTTTTTCACAATACTCTTCTACATAATACAGTAAGCTTCCATGAACAATATCAATTGAGAACATAGTTTACGTTGCAAAGGGTGTTGTGTAGTGATACACAGAACCGTTGGGTGAAGCGATCATAGCCGTGTTATATTGTGAATAAAACACAGCTATTGACCAATCAGAATTAAGTACAGGAAATAACCGTTTACGAATCCACTCAAAACGACAAATTTTTAAAATTTCAGTACCGACTTGGTATCGCAGTCGGTACTTTTGACAACACTAATATATATATACATACATATATATTTACACACACACACACACACACACACACACACACACAATCACTACAGATATGTTTGGAGAAATGGTGAATGGGGTCAACAGCAGTGAGGATAGAGAATGGAAGACAATGAAAGGTAGGAGATGAATGGAAAACTGAACTAGCTGCATGCTGTAATCCGACTAAGCAGGCGTTTCTAATGGCCCTCTCAGTGTAAGACATTTACCGCCTCAAAATCCCCCTCACAATAGATCATTCTAAATAAATCCCTCTGCACCACTCTCCCACACACACACACACACACACAAACACACACACTGTGCTGTACCAGTGCTTGATAAATGGCGGTGTGTAAACTGAGGTGATGTTAATTGAATCTGCGAGAGTTATTCATGCTGAGAGAAGCATTTTCAGCGGTTTGACTGGAATTTTCACGGTCAAATACATTTCTGTACAATTAAGCCAGTTCATTAGTATTAACAGCACAGCCATCTGCCTCTCACAACAGAGGAAACCCCTCTATAGGACTACAGCTATAAGGGGAAAATATGTCATGATAATGAGATCTAAATATAGGTTCAATCTAATTACAGGGATAATTTCTTGCCAATTTTTTACCTTTTATTGTCACGTTGGACAATGTAATTTGCTAATATTTTAATGCAAAATGTTAAATGATTTCATTTAAATCTCACTTATTGCTTAGGCACAGACACATGTTGTTTTCCCTCTTTACCTTTCCACAGGTACCACACCAGGCCAAAGAGGCAAGCTTACAATGTGAAGTGGTTCTCTGGTTTTGACGAATGGCACAGAAAGAAATCCGCTCAATACCAAACCAGATATCTTCTGCTTTGGGTGTGTATCTGTAAAACGTACTATAAAGAAGTGGGATGGTCTTCTCTAGGCTCTAAGATTGCTTTTAATAAGACATCAAACATACACACAATTACAGAGAGTTTTAGAAAGCTTATGTTGTGTATTGAACTGAAAGAAAGAGGGAAATAACAGACGTGTCTTAATAGAAGGTGCTGTCAAAGCTGACCATCTAATTTCCTGTCCTCACACCACACCCAACTCTTCAAGCTACAGAACAATGAACATAAGCATGGAATGGTCTTCAAAAACTCAAACAAAGATGTTTCTCTCTTTATTTTTCCTGTCCGATTTTTTCATATGGTCCAAAAGATTAATTTGCTATTGCTACTATAAGTGGAAGTAAATTACAAGATTATTCTGATGTGTCAAAGAGATCTCTCTTCCTGCTCTAAGATGTCCCTCCCCCATCCCGTGACTGATGTCTCCGCCACCTTTCATGACCCAAGTAATGGATGGGGTGATTACAAACGCATGTACCCTGCCCCCCCAAAAAATCACAAGAAAAGCGAAGAGAAATATCCTGCTTTCCTCTAGAGTTGCTGTTAATGTACGCACATCATGAGTTGTTGGCCTGCATTGGTACAACTGTAAAATATGAGTTTAATAAAATAGACAGTGGAGCACTGGGGCACCGTTCTGTCACCCATCATATCTTGATTCATTGATAAGTCAGTGATGTGAAATTGTGGGAGCCAGTTGCTCATCCCAGGGGCAGCCTTGTGTTTCATGTAGAGTGTTGTTAGGTTAGCTTGAAATGGTCTTGAACAGAATGCCACAAAATATAATTTTGGAGCAAAATTGTGCTTGGTTTTAAAATTGTTTAGCTTTGCGTTTTCAAAGCACAGCGAGGGAAAGGAAGGGAAATCATTTGCTTGATTAATTGCAAAATGGACGCAATCTAACGTACAAATTTAGGATTGATTTTGAGTTTCATAAGAAAGAGAGTGATAAGCTCTCAGAATGTCCCGTACAGGTTCTTGCAAAAAAAAAAGAAAAAAACAGTAACATTTTTAAAGTGTTCTTTGAACATACAAAACTTTAGCATGAAAGGGTGAACCTGATTTCACCATGTTCCTGGATCAACATCTTTCAATCCAATCAACCAATCAGATTTGAGGCACAAGTTTACACATTTATGTCAAGTTTAGGCTTAAAACCAGGGTTAGGTGCTTCAACATCAGTGTTATTCACCTATCATTTCCTTTTAATTTATGGGTTAGGTTTATGGGTTAGGTTTATGGGTAGGGGTATGGTTAGGACTAAATTTTCTGAAAGGACAAGCAAATATAAATATGAATATAAATGATCATATATCATATACAGTACAGTCCAAAAGTTTGGAACCACTAAGATTTTTAATGTTTTTAAAAGAAGTTTCGTCCGCTCACCAAGGCTACATTTATTTAATTAAAAATACAGTAAAAAACAGTAATATTGTGAAATATTATTACAATTTAAAATAACTGTGTACTATTTAAATATATTTGACAAAGTAATTTATTCCTGTGATGCAAAGCTGAATTTTCAGCATCGTTACTCCAGTCTTCAGTGTCACATGATCCTTCAGAAATCATTCTAATATGCTGATTTGCTGCTCAATAAACATTTATGATTATTTTCAATGTTGAAAACAGTTGTGTACTTTTTTTTTCAGGATTCCTTGATGAATAGAAAGTTCAAAAGAACAGCATTTATCTGAAATACAAAGCTTCTGTAGCATTATACACTACCGTTCAAAAGTTTAGGGTCAGTAAGAATTTTTATTTTTATTTTTTTGAATAGAAATTAAAGAAATGAATACTTTTATTCAGCAAGGATGCATTAAATCAATCAAAAGTGGCAGTAAAGACATTTATAATGTTACAAAAGATTAGATTTCAGATTCTGAAAACACTGTTCTTTTGAACTTTCTATTCAACAAAGAATCCTGAAAAAAAATATTGTACACAAATATTTTGTACAATTGTACACATTAAATGTTTCTTGAGCAGCAGATCAGCATATTAGAATGATTTCTGAAGGATCATGTGACACTGAAGACTGGAGTAATGATGCTGAAAATTCAGCTTTGCCATCACAGGAATAAATTACTTTGTGAAATATATTCAAATAGAAAACAGTTATTTTAAATTGTAATAATATTTCACAATATTACTGTTTTTACTGTATTTTTAATTAAATAAATGTAGCCTTGGTGAGCAGACGAAACTTCTTTTAAAAACATAAAAAATCTTAGTGGTTCCAAACTTTTGGACTGTACTGTATATATATATATATATATGTGTGTGTGTGTGTGTGTGTGTGTGTGTGTGTAAAAACATACACTTCCATTCTAAGAATGTTCAAATATCCAAGGGAAAAAATGTGCTTAAAACATTAAAAAATGGATGTTTAGAATGTTCATTTCACATAATGGAAATGAAAAACATTCTTAGAACAAAATATTGTTATATCAGTAGTTGTGTTTGACTTCACATAACGCATCGAGATGTATGCAGGCTAGGCTTGCTGCTTGGTAATTTAACTCATTCAGAAAGAACTAATTTGGTACAGAAATGTTTGAAATCTCACAGCTTTGAGGAAAGCTCATAAATTATCAAAAATTGTGTTCCATGCATGATTCATTGATGAAAGTATACTGAAGACACAACTTGAAAATGATTTCAAAATCAAGATAGTCATTACACCCCATGTAAACACACACTTTGGCAGATCAACATGTCTCAGAGAGGCAATAATTGCCTTGGTAGGTACAAAATGCTTCAAATCACATTGCGATATGAAACACACTTGATTATAAATTCAAGTCCATGAACCTCCTTCATAAATGTAGCACTGATGTCATGCGGTGACCATAAATCTCCTACTCTGCTGCTGAAGGTCATGAAATTTTAAGCACCAAAAGTTGGTGATGTCCATCTGGATATAAGCAATAAAGCAGCCGTGCGTTGCCAAAGCCACTATACCAGGAGCCCAGTGACGGATGAAGGCAAGAACGCTTTCAGTGGCGATAAAATGAGAAAGCATTCATCCATTTTATGACTAATGCCTGTGAATTTTCCAGCAGATCTTTCAAACACAGGTATAACATCTTCTTTGGGATATAATTTGGTTTGGGTTAGAGGATGAATGGTGGGATTTTCCTGTAGTGATGGTTTACAGTAATGACATTTGTACAGCTGGATTCATATTAAGCTAAGTGTCGGCATACAGTGTGCATCATCACAGTAGGTGCTTTTATAAGCCTATGCATATATGTACACTAATATCATAGTCAAGGACAGAAATATCTTTTCAGGCTCTAACTATTCTATTCTCTACCTTTCTGTATCTCCCTCCCACGCTCACACACAAACAAAAAACATAAGCCTACACATTTTCATTCTCTTTCTCAGTCTGTGCCGTAGCCACACACACACACATACACACACTCAAACAAATGAGACAGCTTGAGTTATGGTCTCTATATGTATCTTGATATAGCCTTTCAATTCTGGACAAACACCTGATGGCAGCTTTGGATGGGTCTATTTATTTTCCCATTATAGGAAGGCCAGACAATATTGGGCCTTTTGTGTGTACTAGGGATTTTATGTGTACTTGCATGAGAAGCTTCTTGACTGTTAGGGTATATATATCTCATGACAGTGTGTTAACTTTGTCATGTGCGTTTAAATCAAGTTTTTGTTTGTTTTGGGTCACTGCGTTTTAGAGGTGGCTTTAAACGAAGACTCACACTCTCTATTAAGTCTATATAATGAAAGATCTGTAGAAAGTGAATACTGCAATCTGCAACTGCTTCCCTGGATTTACAATTCATATGGAGTCTAAACTTATAAAAAAGCAAGGAGTCTAGAAAAACGAAAAGGATAATGGCGCCACCTAGTGGTTAAGCCAGCATTAATGCTATTGGAAATGATTAGAATAGAGTTTACTTGAATAATGAGCAGAATGCACTGAATACTGTGTACACTCTCAAAAAAAAAAAAAAAAATGGCACAAAAGCTGTCACTTGGATGGTACCTTTTCAAAAGATTCTAATATTGATTAAGGTAAGGTGCACTTTATACATTAAGGTACACTTTAAGGTACTAATATATACCCTTAGGGGTAAATAAGGTACGACACATGACCTCCTCACATTGCATATGAATCACATCCACACTGTAAACCCAAATAACCCAAAAACATTTGAGGCAATCAGTTGCCTCAAAATTTTTAAGTTAAGAAATGCAAAGTTTAAGTAAGCAAAACTGACTTTATTTTGTACTCATCATTTTGAAAATCAAACTAAACTTGCATTTTCAATCTAATTTTGTTTAAAAAGTCATAACTTTTGGCAAATGAGTCAAAAATATTAACAATTGTGACTGATGTCACTTCCTGTTCATGAATCACAACGGAATTGGAAGATTCATCTCGAAATAATGCGTTCACCTACAGTATGTGCGCTATATTGTGTACTTGTAATATAAAGTAACTGCTTGGGTTAAGGTTAGATTTAGGTGTATGTTCAGGCAGGGTTAATAAACATCTTGATTATTCTTGATCTAAGCTCTGCATTTGACACAGTCTGCCACAAAATACTTATCTCTCGCCTTTCTGATATCGATATAACTGGTTCAGCTCTTTCCTGACTCATTTTCTTACATCAGCGACAGAAAATATATCACCATACAAGGGTATAAATCTGCCACTGCTCCGCTTTCACAAAGTGTTCCTCAAGGTTCAGTTCTTGGTCCACTTCTGTTTTTCATTTATATAGGCCTACATCCACTTGGTAACATCATATATATGCATGGACTTCAGTTTCATTGCTATGCTGATGACATTCAAATTTACCTTACCACCAGCTCTGATAGGCCATCCCTGTCTGACTCACTTATTGCATGATATCAAGCATTGAATTTCCTTAAACTAAATAATAACAAAACTGAAATAATGATGATTGGCTCTGCTACCTCAGTCAAAAGGATGGACCTGTCCTTTGAAATTGACGGGGTTCATGTTACGCCTTCTTCTGTTACGCTCTTCTCTCAATCTAGCTGATGCTGAAATCTTAATTCATGCGTTAATCACATCACATCTGGATTATTGCAATGCTCAATTTCTTGGTCAGCCCAAAAAACGTATTGCGAGATTACAGTATGTTCAAAATTTCTCACCTCTACTAGGCGTTCTGCTCATCTACTACATGATCTTCACTGGTTACCCGTGGCACCACGTATTCACTTTAGGATATTGCTTCTAACATTTAAGGCATTAAATGGTCTCACGCCTCCATATCTGTCCGATCTACTCTACTCCTACTCTCCTGCCTGGTCCTTCAGATCATCTGAGCTTGGTCTTTTGTCCATTCCTCGTTTTCAGTTGTCCACTGTATAGGTGGTAGGTCATTTAGTGTTAATGCTCTGAAATTACACTTCGTAATATATAATCTTTGTCTACCTTCAAGACTCAGCTAAAACATATCTAATATGTATTTTAGATAATGTGGCTATATGTGGCCTTATGTGTTTGTATTGTCTATGTGGGTGTGCAAATGTATTGTATAGTACAATGTAAAGTGACCTTGAGCTATGGAAAGGCGCTATATAAATAAAACTTCTTCTTCTTCAGTTTTAATACCAAGGTATTACCCAATAAGTAGGCCTGCATAGACACGCACGGGACTGTAAAACAAAGTGCTACTTGTTTTTCTTGTACTGTAGTCTTTTGTGCTTTTTTTGGCTAACATTGTAGGTCTTCTGGTTATTCCATTGCATGTATACTGCATATTCCAGAAATAGCTTATGATTCATGTGCATTTGAATGAGATTCTAATTTTATTAGTCATATTGTATACTGTCCTAGTTTGCATTGATTATAAATGATCCTCCAGAGCATGTGGAATGTGAAAATCCAGGCTTTCTGCATTTTTTCACAGCTGTGAGATGTGACTTTCGCTTGTCCTTTACGTGCTTTACATAACCGGATAAACAGGAGCTGCACAAATCACAATGATTGTCCCCTGCTGCGTGAATCAAGTGTTCAGATAATATTACAAAATACATTGTTTTATCAGGTCAGAATAAACTAATTGATGAAGGAGGAATGGAAAGTTACAATTCATTCTTTCCGGCAATGCTGAATTCAATGATAAAAGTTTTGCTTTAAAATGCTTTCAAGAGAAGTTAGTAAGGAACTAAATTACTTTTTAGTAATTACCTATATAGCAGCCAATTTTGAGTAATAATAGAAATGTCTTCTTTAAATAGAATATGTTATTACACACGCAGAGGATCTTGATTAAGGCCTTTGGCACTGTGGCCCAGTAACCTCTAATTCACAAGGAAGGTTTAGTCTGCTTTTACCATGAATTACCCTGCCATTGCTCTAGTGCCACCCCTCCCTGCTGAGTCTGTGGTTCATTCAACACACACACACACACACACACACACAAACACAGCAACTGAATCAACACTATAGTCTGGCAGTATATTTATATAGTATGTCTGTGGGATGTTCGCAACCCCACCCTGCATTTGAGAAATTCCACTACTTCCAAGATCTGTCCCAAGTGCACAAAGCCTAATGCCAAGTGCCCTGCTTCTCTCAAACATGAACTGTATAGTGGGTGACCATATTTTTTCAACACAAAATAGATCATCCTCATGTGAGAGACCCCCATGCTAAAATTTAAAGGCATCTATTTCTTGTATAAAGACCCTATTTACACTTTTTTTTTTTTACACTATTTTTCTTAAAAATTTAACAGGGACCCCCTTACACCCCCTGGGTTAATAATATATAATAATATATTATAATATATATTATATTATTAAAAGTTAATAATATAATATAATATAATATAATATAATATAATATAATATAATATATAATATAATATAATATAATAAACAATGGCACTTCTAGAAATGAATACAAAATATTTTATTACATTAGTCTTTTATTTTTTTAGAACATTCTCATATTAAACTTCTGTAATAATTTTTATATTTATAAAAATTACATTTATAGTTTGTTTCTAAAAAGCAGCACAAGCACACGCACATTACGCCGCAATGGGCGGGGCCACGTAATGACATCACATGACATGCATATCAAATTACTGTAGTTCATTCTCCTACTTCCGTGTTCTTTCACTACTACCATCAACCAACCGGCCGACGCAAGAGAAGCAGAATGTCTCATCAAACCGGCATCCAAGGTAAAATCCTTTACGATCTTTTATCGTCGATTCAAATAAGTCGGACGGAGTTTATTGCATCGCTATAATGCATGTTTCTTTATTTGGCGATTGTTTGTAAACAGAATAACCTGTTGTGGTCGTTGCTGAGACTGAATTGCCTTATAGAGTTTTATTGGGAGCTAGCAGTAAACAAACCAGAGACACACAATGAATCTGTGTCAAGTGTACTCTGTCTTTTGCTGCACTAATATGGTCATGCAAATAAACTCCGATTGGTCTTTCACTATCACTGTGTGTAGTCAGACTGGAGTTGAGGATTGTGCACTCATAAGGAAGGCAGCAGGTTTCAAAGGTCCAGCTGTAATAACCGTGTCACCTTTATTCAACGCTGTTGCCAGGCATTATGCAATGGACATCTGTTTACATTTATTGAGCTTTTACTGCATTGGCGTTGTGTTACCATGACAACAACACATTACTATAAATCAAATGCAGCTATGCTGAAGGGTTAATTAAAGATCACTTTGCATGGTAATATTGTGATTTCTGCAAAGAATTTCAAAGAACATACTTCAGGAATGGACTTCAGTCCAAAAACTGCCGCTAACAATGCCTCTTTAGATTTCTCGCTTTGGTTCATCAGCCAAATTTCAATTCCGTTTTCCAGAGATGCTCAGCTTTGTTTCGGATCAGAATAAAAGGATTCATTGTGTCCTGTTCTCGCCTTTCTCTTCTCAGCTACCGGGGAAGTGAAAGAAATCTTTGCAAAGGCCCGGAATGGAGAATATCGGCTCATCAAAGTAGTGATTGAAAATGGTAAGATGAGTTTTACCTAATTTTACACCTGAGAGTACAGAAATATTTTCAAATAAGCTTATTGTAAATGGGTATTATTCATAACAACAATTGTCCATGTATTTTTTATTGCCCCTTTTCACTCACATTTTCAATTGGACTTCGATTGAAGATGTTTAAAAGCTTTAAATTTTACATTCACAAATTAAAGCTGCAGTCGGTAACTTTTGACGCTCTAGTGGTTAATAAACAAAACTACATAGGTCTTGCGGATGAACATTGTAGCCAGAGCTACTTCCCTCTGTTTATGTCTATGAGAAGCTACGCAGGTACTCGTGTTACTCCGCAGTGGTACGACCCGAACCAAAGTAGTAATATAAACACTTATTATAGGTGTACCGTAGTGATTCAGGATAAGACAAAAACATGGTTTGGATTCATGATGTACTCGCTCATTTTATATATATATATATATATATATATACATACATACATACATACATACACACACACACACACACACACACACACATATATATATATATATATATATATATATATATATATATATATATATAATTTTTTTTTTTTTTGTAAATTTTGAAAACAAAAAAGTTACAGACAGCCGCTTTAAAGGCAGGAACACACCAAGCCGACGGTCGGCCGTCTGGCAGTTTTTGTTCTCGTTGTGTTCCGCACTGTCTGCTGAAGTTGGTCCTCATCGCCTTTTTTTTTTTTTGGCCGATTCGAAATGTTGAATCGGCATCGGACCATCTGATCATTCTGATTGGCTGTTCAGATACTGCCACCTGCTGGTTCGAAAAGGCATTTCATCTCACGCAGGTGCAGAACTGACATGCTACTTGGCCGTCGGCTGTCTAGCGTCAGTTTGGTGTGTCAGGCCAACTTTGGACACAGACACTGCCGATGTGAGCCAACCCCACAGTCTGCTTTCGTCGCCACTAGTTCGTCGGCGTCAGCTTGGTGTGTTTCTGCCTTAAGACTAAAGGCCCATTCACACCAAGAACGATAACTATATTAGCTTCCACACCAACACACTATATCATTTTGTTAATTGTAAGCGCGCACTGCAGTTTTGTTGGCAGCTGCTTTAAAGTTGAGTGGATTCTGATTGGCTGTCAATGTTTTTATCATTCATCAACTGCAAAATAATTGTTGTGAGAGTGATTCCGCTGTGCCGTTTTCGTTATAGTTCTGGTGTGCGATTTTTAAAACCATATATTTATCATTAGTTATCTGCCTTGGTGTGAATGGCCCTCATTTATGAGAACACAAAACATGAAACGTATTATGAAAATAACAAAAATTGTGAAGGTTTTCAAATTCCTTTATCTGCCTAAATGTTCTGTTTGCTTGATTTTTATATATATATATAATGTGTGTATGTATGTGTATATATATGTGTGTATGTGTTCACTTTGTTTTGTTGTTTTTTGTTCTTTATCTCACATTCTCTGAAGTGTTAAATAATGCTCTATACTTTTTTGTTTTACATTTGACTGAACTAAATAGAAGATTTAAATAGAAAAAAAAGATTGTCCATGTATGACCAAAGAATCATATCGTGCTTTCCTTTCTCCCATTGTGTTCTTGTAGAGAAGTTAGTTCTTGGCGGAAGTAAACGGGCTGCCAAGAAATGGGACCAGGAATGGGACAGCTGTGTTCTCCCACTCGTGGAGGACGACATGCCCTCGTACCTTCTCTACCGGTTGGATACCACCAACAACCAGGGTTATGAGTGGGTCTTTCTGGCCTGGTCTCCGGATCACTCTCCAGTGAGTTTGTTTGCATGCCGTCCTCTTCTTTCAGCTGGTACGAGGCCAAAGGAAATCATGAGATGGCATCGCTCAGTGCATTTTAATCCATCCACTCCATATATAGTATCCCTGGTTTAAAGCTCTTTAAAAAATATCCCAGTTAAGCCTGTCCATTTTAAAACAGCTTGCTTTGTAGTACTATGTGGATAAGATCATCAAGGATATTGTACAATTGTTATAACAAAACAGTATATCTAAAATGAATGTGGATAACTGTGGAGATCCACTTGTAATGTGTCTTTTACAGACAGAATAAGTATCAGGTATGCTCATAAAATGGAGTCTTTGCATTCATGAAAAGATTTAGATCTTTCATAGTTCATATTATTATTATTTTTTCTTTTTGGTTTTATGAAAAGCATGAGGTGACCTGATATAGTAAACACACAGTTGTGGTTCTGTGTTAGAAATTTGCCTTTCTAATTTTTTTCCCTTTAATATTAAACAACCAGAGAGAGACTGAAATGGCCAGTCTCAATCGTACCCAAATCAGTCTTTCATGCTGATCTAGAGCGAAATAAAATTGCTCAAACCGCTCTCCTATTACTCTACTCCTATATGTTTTCCTAGTATTCTTATTATATGTTGTAATTTATTATGATTTATTTATTTATTTTCTTTATATATATGGCTTTTTTATATTGTTTATTATATATGTTTGCTTGTTTTTTGATCATTTCTGTTAATAGATGTATGTTGGCCTATTAAAACAAATTTATCTGATGCATGTTCAAGCTTGTTCCTAAAAAAAAAAAAAGAACAAAAATAAAAATATCCAGAAACCTATTTGAAAACAAATATTTTCTTTCAGGTCCGACAAAAGATGTTGTATGCTGCTACGAGGGCCACGCTGAAAAAAGAGTTTGGTGGTGGCCACATTAAAGAGGAGATTTTTGGCACAGTGAAGGTATGCCATCTTTCTTTAAATCAAATTCTCTCGTGAATAAAACACAGCTGTAGGTTTCCCCACTAATGCGTCTCTGTCTGGCCAGGATGATGTCTCTCTAAACGGCTATAAAAAGTACCTCAGCTCCCAGGCGGCGCCTCTGCCTTTGACTGCAGCAGAGGAGGAACTGAGGCAAATCAAACTCAATGAGGTAATGCTGACATCAGCGTAAACACAGCATGGGTGAACACCTTAGTCAGGCCCTGCTGAGGTTTTATTAAAATAGGGTGAAAACCACATCAGTCCAACCGTCTACATCAGGCCTTTTGTATTCAGTAACTTCATGACCTGAGGTAAAACACAGTTAAGCTGTCAAAAAAAAAAAAAGAAGATGCTTCCTAACTGAGGCTGCTCTTTAGAAGCCATTAGGACAGAACGGTTTAGTACACTACACTGCATTGAGAACTAAAGAGTTTTTTTCCCCTCTGTGTTGGTAATTGTTTGTTATTTTGCTCACTGATTTAATATATTTGCATATATCTTGTGATGCAGTTTGTTGTTTTGATCTATTTACAGGTCAAAGCCTACTGTATTAACATGATTTGTGGAAAAGAGTCTGCTAAAAACGTAAATGTAATATTTAAGATCAAACATATGCTGACTAAAAATAGAGAAGCTCAGTCCCATGCACTCTCTCATTTAAACCAGCTCCTGGAACCAATTGCAAAGGATGCTGCTGGCAGTGCATACAAACCTCCCATAAACCATAAAAGGATATGCTCTGACTCTTAAACGCCTCAGTGGCTGTTTCAAAATGACAGGCAGCCTAAATGAACCAATCAAAAGGCTTGCTGAACTCCCCTCAGAGCAGCAGCTGTGGGAGGAAGATAATACTACACTAATCTACATGTATAATAGGAGAGGAAAGCAGCTTTGTGGTGTTTTATTTTTATTAATTTGTTGAAGGAGAGATTTTATTGAGTAGACGGGTATATGAAACACTGGTCCCAATCCTGGATGAAAGGAGGCAGAGAGGCAAAGCAGGAAGTTTATTCATTGGGTGCACGCAAAATGCAGTGTTGACATGTCCATTTTTATTATGCATATTGAAAAAACGTAATTTTCAGCATCATTACTGCAGTTTTCAGTGACACATGATCCTTCAGAAATTATTCTAATATGCTGATTTAGTGTTCAAGAAATGTTCTTATCAATGTTAAATACAACAATTGTGCTGTTTAACGTTTTTGCAGAAACCGTGATATTTTTATTTTTATTATGTACAAACCCGATTCCAAAAAAGTTGGGACACTGTACAAATTGTGAATAAAAACAGAATGCAATGATGTGGAAGTTTCAAATGTCAATATTTTATTCATAATACAACATAGATGACATATCAAATGTTTAAGCTGAGAAAATGTATAATTTTAAGGGAAAAATAAGTTGATTTTAAATTTCATGGCATCAACACATCTCAAAAAAGTTGGGACAAATCCATGTTTACCACTGTGTGGCATCCCCTCTTCTTTTTATAACAGTCTGCAAACGTCTGGGGACTGAGGAGACAAGTTGCTCAAGTTTAGGAATAGTAATGTTGTCTCATTCCTGTCTAATACAGGCTTCTAGTTGCTCAACTGTCTTAGGTCTTCTTTGTCGCATCTTCCTCTTTATGATGCGCCAAATGTTTTCTATGGGTGAAAGATCTGGACTGCAGGCTAGCCATTTCAGTACCCGGATCCTCCTCCTACGCAGCCATGATGCTGTAATTGATGCAGTATGTGGTCTGGCATTGTCATGTTGGAAAATGTAAGGTCTTCCCTGAAAGAGACGACGTCTGGATGGGAGCATATGTTGTTCTAGAACTTGGATATACCTTTCAGCATTGATGGTGCCTTTCCAGATGTGTAAGCTGCCCATGCCACACGCACTCTTGCAACCCCATACGATCAGAGATGCAGGCTTCTGAACTGAGCGCTGATAACAACTTGGGTTGTCCTTGTCCTCTTTAGTCCGGATGACATGGCGTCCCAGTTTTCCAAAAAGAACTTCAAATTTTGATTCGTCTGACCACAGAACTGTTTTCCACTTTGCCACAGTCCATTTTAAATGAGCCTTGGCCCAGAGAAAACGCCTGCGCCTCTGGATCATGTTTAGATATGGCTTCTTTTATGACCTATAGAGTTTTAGCCACCAACGGCGAATGGCACGGTGGATTGTGTTCACCGTTTTCTGGAAGTATTCCTGAGCCCATGTTGTGATTTCCATTACAGTAGCATTCCTGTATGTGATGCAGTGCCGTCTAAGGGCCCGAAGATCACAGGCATCCAGTATGGTTTTCCGGCCTTGACCCTTACGCACAGAGATTGTTCCAGATTCTCTGAATCTTTGGATGATATTATGCACTGTAGATAATGATAACTTCAAACTCTTTGCAATTTTTCTCTGAGAAACTCCTTTCTGATATTGCTCCACTATTTTTCGCCGCAGCATTGGGGGAATTGGTGATCCTCTGCCCATCTTGACTTCTGAGAGACACTGCCACTCTGAGAGGCTCTTTTTATACCCAATCATGTTGCCAATTGACCTTATAAGTTGCAAAATGGTCCTCCAGCTGTTCCTTATATGTACATTTAACTTTTCCGGCCTCTTACTGCTACCTGTCCCAACTTTTTTGGAATGTGTAGCTCTCATGAAATCCAAAATGAGCCAATATTTGGCATGACATTTCAAAATGTCTCACTTTCAACATTTGATATGTTATCTATATTCTATTGTGAATAAAATATACGTTTATGAGATTTGTAAATTATTGCATTCCTTTTTTATTCACAATTTGTACAGTGTCCCAACTTTTTTGGAATCGGGTTTGTACTATTATACTATTTACTGCCACTTTCAGCATCATTGCTGAATAAAAGTATTAATTTAAAAAAATCAGATTAGATTCATCAACACTGGTGACATGGCAGTTAATCAAGGGTCAGAAGTCAAATCTGAATATACCATTAGTTGGATATCTGAATTATACACTTTGTAACAACACTGTTTCATAAACCACACCATGAATTATAGAGCTCATTTCTAACTAATCATTTAACAACCGTTGTGACTGCTTTGGGTATTACAGGCCAGTGCATACACATTGTTAAGGTTATATGTGTGTTTTTCAGTTGCAGACAGACATCCATGTTGACACAAAGCAGCAGACTCTTCAGGGAGTGGCGTTCCCTATGCAGAGAGAAGCTATTCAGGCACTGGAGCAGTTCAGGGAGAAAAGGATTAACTACGTTCAACTGGTACTTCAGGCCTTTTTTTCCCCTCCACCACTCCCAGAATCTCTGTACAATAGCATCTTATCCCTCCTTTGCTCTATACAGTATACTGCATTCAAAGAAATGACACCTGTGCATAATGGCCTGAACTTGCTGACAGACTGGTTGGGCTGACCCTTACCCGCATAACCACCAACATGTAACTATTCAATGATACTTATTATGCCAATCCCATTAACAGGAAATAGATTTTCCTAAAGAATCCATCAAGTTGTCCAGCACGACTCCTACGGATCTGAAAGATCTGCCTAAAAGGATCCCAAATGATGCGGCTAGGTATCACTTTTTCCTTTACAAACACTCTCATGAAGGAGACTACCTTGAGTCCACAGGTAATCAAATGTTTCTAGATGAAAAAATTATATATGAATTGTGTGTATATATACATTTTTAAAGTATTTGAAAGATGTCTGTTATGCTCAGTGAGGCTGCTTTTATTTGAACAAAAATACAGGAAAAAATAATATTTATTACAGTTTAAAATGTTTTCTATTTTAGTATATTTTGAAATGTAATTTATTCCTCTGACGGTAAAGCTGAATTTTCAGTATTCAGTGTCATGTGATCCTTTAGAAAATATTCTGTTTGAGAAACCTTTCTTAATTTGTGCTGCTTAATATTTTTGTGGAAATTGTGCTACAATATTTTCAGGATTTTTGCTGAAAAAAAGTATTAATTGTAATTATTGTGTTATATATTTACAATATATAAATTAAGATTGATATTCTAATTCTATATTCTTTTTAAAATTACCATTACTGTTTATATATTTCTTAAATTTATTTTAATTTATATCAAGTATTATGTCTGAGGACAGTTTAGGGGTATTAAATGATTGAAGGTGTATTAAATAAAATGGCGTATTAAACATTGAGTAAACATCTCTCAAGTTGAATTGTTCAAATTTTTAAAACTAATGGCAAATAATATTGTTGGACTTTTTTTGTCAGTCTTTTCAACAGTGCTTGTGAGAAACAAATATGTATAATGCATATTCATACTCTTTTAATGCTTTTTTGTGTGTGTGTTTCCAGTGTTCATTTACTCTATGCCTGGTTATAAATGCAGCATCAGAGAGAGAATGCTGTATTCAAGCTGCAAGAACCCTCTCATAGATACAGTGGAGAGAAACTTGGGCATTGAAATTGCAAAAAAGGTATTATATGCTAGCCGAACCGTTCTTACTGTAGTATTAAGTACATTACAGCATACATCATCTTGTTTAATTCCTGGATTCCCCTATCAGACCATTTACAATAATGTTAATGTTATTGTTTTCAACCTGTCTCATTTAATTCTTCATCCTTTCAGCTGGAAATTGACAATGGTGATGAACTAACCAGTGACTTCCTGTATGAAGAGGTCCATCCCAAGCAGCATGCGCACAAGCAAGCTTTTGCCAAACCCAAGGGGCCAACCGGGAAGAGGGGTGGCCGTCGAATCACACGGGCACCGGGGGATGGTAGCGATGAAGATTAAACCTCTTCCTATTCCGAGATTGACCGTGGTACATTCCACTTAGTCTAATGAATCCCGTCCTGAAGCGAATATCCATTTTACCTTGACTCATCTCTAGACCACAGCCCTATAGACTGATCTATGCACAAAGAAAAAAAAACACTAAGCCTGTGAAATTACATTTTGTAGCTTGCAATATGATACGCTATGTCGAAGAACACAGATTGAGGTCCACCAGAATGTATTTTACGAAGCTTCACTTGCATTCAAGGATGCCGTCTGTGATGTTCCTGGTAACATTTTTAACACTATTATGCTGTTTACTTGCATATTAGCCAAGATTATGATATAGAGTGCAATACTGTTGAAATAGACACTCCATTTAGTGTTTGTTTTCCAGAAATAGATATTGATTTTTTTCAAGGAAAACCCTATTTGAAGAAAATTTTAAACAAAAAAAACCTTAAACTAACCTAGTCCATGTATACATTGTACTTTCAACGGTAGCTTTCCAGTAAAATTACATTTTAGCTGAGGAGTAGCGTTAATATTTGTCCAGGAAATTGGCTTTGGAGATTAGGCAAGATTTATGTTTGGAAAACGCCCGTGAATCTTGCTCCGAGTGGTTGTCTGATCAGGAAGGTCAGAAGTTCAGATCTGTTGTATGAGGCCATAAGCATTATTTATTAACTTTCTGATTGATTGGGTTGAAAAATTTCTTAACGAGCGACCAAATAAATCATTTGAGAAGTTCATCAGTATTCTGACAGCCACTGAACCTTGTAGCGATAAGGTAGGGATGATTTCAGTGAAGGATTTGCCAAGAATAATGTGCTGAAAATGTTCCAATACCTTTTTTTAATTATGTATTAATTCTTAAAAATTGGTCTTGTGCTTTTTTTTTTTTTTTTAAATGTAGTATTGTTTAATTATAGAGATATGATTATTGTAGAATCATTCATAACACAAATCTGAAAAAGTGATGCTTCTCTGCATCTTGGCTATTTTACATGTTCTTCTAGTGAAGACTAAACCTGCAGAGATACTATTTTTCTAAGCCTGTACAGCTGTTTGTCCAGATGATGTCGTTGTCTAACATCTTGAATTGAATGTTCATGGTTTCAGGGGTTTATGGCCATCCTGTCTGTCTGAGTGAATGCTTTACATGTCAACCAATGCATTTCATGCCATTCGCAACAACACTAATGTATACGTTGCATGGAGTTCAGTTCACTTGAGATGCTGTCGAAACCACTCATAAGGGAAGGGACTGCAAGTCCAATAATCTCGGGACGATCCATCTACTGATTAACAACAGGCAAACCACTATTAACATGTCTCTTGTGTAAGGGTGTTATGAAGTCTGGAATCGAATCATTGTAGAGTCTTAAATGTCTTTTTCTATGCATTGTATAAGAAAGAGGAGAGAGAAAAATAAAAAGATTTGAAGATACCTTTACATTTGGAGTCTCTATCTATCTGTCTGTCTGGTGCACATTTATTTTTTTGTTTATATAATGTATTTATTTTAGCTCAATACATGCTATTTAATGTCTGTGAGCTAATGTGACAACATGCATCACAAATTTTGTACAGTAAAATCAGTACTTTAGATAGCAAAAGGATAAAAAATATTTTTTAAACAAAACAAAAATCGTGATTTAAAGGGATAGTTCACCCTAAAATTAAAGTTCTGTCATAATTTACTCACCCTCAAGTTGTTCCAAACCTGTATGTGTTTCTTTCTTTCTTTCTGAACACAAAAGATATTTAAAGAATGATGGTAATCAAACAGTTGATGTTAGCCATTGACTTCCATAGTAGGAAAAAAATACTATGGATACTAAAAATACTATGGAACATTCTTTAAAATAACTTACTTTGTGTTTAACAGAAGAAAGAAACTCATAAAGGTTTGAAACGACTTGAGGGCGAGTAAATGATGACATTTTCTTTTTGGGATAAACTATCCCTTTAACATAAGATGTTCGCTACTGTGTCTTTAAGAGCGATACCACGTGCTGCGGAAGAAATCAACTGACAACAATTAGCACGCGGGTGAGTGAACGCACGATTTTGCTTGATTTCTTTTATGACATAACAGTGTTAAACGCACGAGCCTTTGTAACAGCGATTCTCCTGTTCTTATGTAATATTTGAATGTTAGCACGATTACATTCTCTTTACATTTCCTTATATTTTTGCATCATATGTTTATACAAGTCAATACATCACTAAAGTAATAATGAAATGATTCAGTTAAGAGTGTTTTTGTTTAGGATTTAGGAATGGAGAGGGACACTCTCTCCTGCTGTATATCAGACCATGAAGGTTTCCATGGGACTATAAAAAACTCACCCCAAGACTTTGTGGTTGTTGAGATAGACACCCATGGGCAACTTGTTAACAGTCCTAATGTTCAGGAAGAACTTGCAAAAATACCTTCTCAACCAAGTCAAGCTAATAAAAGGGATGATAAATTAAAGCAATCTAAACCAGATGACACTGACATTTTAAATCAGGACTGCTTTGATCTGAATCTAATCCTGGGTCCAGCTATGAATGAAGAGTTGGAACATTTCACTAACAAAATGAGAGCAAATCCAAATGAAATGTGTGAGCAAGAAAAGGCGGAACTGTCTTTGGGTACTTACCCCGATAAACACCTGAGAGCTGTTGTCCACAGAGCAGTACGATACAACTTCCCCTTCCTCCAGACTGTGACCAACCAATCAGAGATTCGGGTCAGAGAGGACCCAGACTTCAAGGAGCTCGCCAGTTTAGCCTCTGAAGGAGAAGCTGAAGAGTTCTTCAGGTTCATCGATGCCAAAGTCCCCGGCACAGTGTTCACCTTCCTGCCCGATGATAGCAAGGAGCATCGAACTTCAGTTCACCATTTTGTTAGCAGGCGGTTTGGGAAGCTTGTGGAAACCAAGAGTTTCACCGACCAGCAGAAGACTTCCATTACAGTGAGACTAAGGGAGAGAAGTAAACAATCCAAGAAGAGAACAATAGCAGATTGTCAAGAGGAGGAGGTGACATTATACACAGGTGAGCGGAGAAGACAAGTTTCTTATCATCATTTATAGCTGATCCTCAATGGAAATCAACCAAAAATACAAGTCTTCATTTCCCATCAGCTTTCACACTGCGGAAGGAGAACTTGGAGACTTTGGAGGCCATCAGCTACATGGCTGCAGTACTTGGAGTGCTTCCGTCTGATTTTACCTACGCTGGAATCAAAGACAAGCGAGCCATCACCTACCAGGCCATGGTGGTGAAAAAGATCTCTTCAGAGCAGTAAACAGACCATTGGCCAATTGCAATTTTTTTTCTATTTTCTTGAACATAATTTTAAAAATTAGTTATCGTAAATGTCTTGTTGACCACGTTCTACTCTACAGGTCTGGGTTTCTGCAGAAAATTTGAAAGAATACAACATTTTAGGGCTGTCAATGTTAAAGAATTAGTTCACTTTCAAATAAAATTTTCCTGATAATTTACTCACCCCCATGTCATCCAAGATGTTCATGTCTTTCATTCTTCAGTCGAAAAGAAATTAATTTGATGAAAACATTCCAGGATTATTCTCCTTATAGTGGACTTCAGTGGCCTCCAGACAGTTGAAGGTCAAAATTACAGTTTCAGTGCAGCTTCAAAGGGCTTTAAACGATACCAGACGAGGAATAAGGGTCTTATCTAGAGAAACGATTGGTAATTTTCGAAAAAAATACAACTGTATATGCTTTATATAAACAAATGATCACCTTCCAAGTGATTCCGCCAAAACTGCACTTTTGTATTCTTCAAAAAGCTTACGCTGTATGTCCCACGCCTTCTTGGAAGGCAATCATTTGTTTATATAAAGCATATACATTTACATTTTTTTCCAAAAATGACCGATCATTTCGCTAGATGAGACCCTTATTCCTTGTCTGGTATCGTTTAAAGCCCTTTGAAGCTGCACTGAAACTGTCATTTTGACCTTCAACCGTTTAGGCTCCATTGAAGTCCACTATAAGGAGGATAATCCTGGAATGTTTTCATCATAAACCTTCATTTCTTTTCGACTGAAGAAAGAAAGACATCTTGGATGACATGGGGGTGAGTAAATTATCAGGAAAATTTTATTTGAAAGTGAACTAATCCTTTTAATGTGTTAACTTGAGATATTAATGAAGCATGTAACAGTGATTTTAATATTCACATTCACCAATTTTATTTTTACCATTACCATTTCATTTGGCATAAATCATGAAATAATTGCAAAAAAAATAATGTAAATAACTTTACATTATTTTCGTTTTGCTGTCTTTATAATTTTACACAATTTTTCTCACACAGTATAGATTTTTATATATAAACATGGATTTAGGTTCTTGCCTGTTTTACTTCACTCCATTCGTAGATACATATAAAACTTCTGTTGGCAGGTTGCTGGACAAAGTCTCGGAGTTTGAGCGGAGAGGAATGCAGATCTCTCATGTCCGTCCTGTGTCTGAACCCCTCAAGCTAGGCAGACTCCAGGGAAATCACTTTGATCTGGTCATAAGAGACCTGAAGCCTCATGGGAAACATGGACTTACAGAGCTGCAGCAGCTTGTGAAAGAGGCAATGGAAAATGTGAAGGTAAATATGTGCATGTTCACCAGCATTTAATGAAATGGACCGACTCAACAGTTAAAAAATGATTTTGTTTTTTTACAGAACAGAGGCTTTGTGAATTATTACGGTCCCCAGCGGTTTGGAAGTGGATCATGTGTCCAAGCAGACCAAATAGGACTTGCGCTCTTAAAGGAGGAAATGGTACCACTTCATGTAATTTATTTCCATTTAATGTCTATATGTGGTGCACCATGTTTACTTAAAAAGGCCTAAAACAGTTTGTGTTTTGAGCAGGAGGCTTCTGTTAAGCTGTTCTTCACCCCAGAGGATGGTGATGACCTTCAGAACAAGGCAAAACGTCATTTTCTTCTCACAGGTTTGTGATATTTCACCCAATAATGAAAATTTGTTCATTGTTTGCGTAACTCTTACACCCGTTTGACTTTGTTTCTTGGCATACTAGCATTACTGTTGATAAATTGTAAACATTGTTGCTTTATAGATTTCAGTTCTTGTGCATCCAAGAACAACTAGTCATTTCCTTAAATCTCTTTCTTCAGGGAATGCCAAAGAGAGCTTGGCACTCATGCCAGCTTACAAAGCCAGAGAGCGGCTTATGCTCCGTGCACTCCACCGGTACGGCAGCGGGCAGGAGGGTTGCATACATGGTTGGCTCAGTTTACCCCACAGCATGAGGGTCTTCTACCTCCACTCTTACTGTAGCAGAGTGTGGAACGAAGCAGCCATATACCGGCTCCAAAAACTAGGCTTTAAGGCTGTCCAGGGAGATCTGGTTTGGGCTGGATCTGAAACGGGACTCAAAAGCTCCACAGAGGAACTGAACGCTCCACAGGTTAGGAACTTGGTTTAGTTAGTGCTGTGAAAAAAAATATATATATATTGGACTTCTAGGACTTGCTTTCATAAAGCATTTGTGCTGAGAAAAAAAAAAAAAAGGACTATATGTAGATGTTGGTGACAATGAATGATCTAACCCTTTTTTTGTTTGAATGAAAAAAGAAAAAATGTATTTTCTTAAATTAGTTAAGGTAATTAATAGCAATGCTATATACCATTTCTGTATATAATGTATTCTGATATTCATTTATAAATATTTTATATATATATATATATATATATATATATATATATATATATATATATATATACTAAAACTATATATTTTAGTCATTTCATAAGTAGTAATTCCTTTATAATATTTATACATTTATAATTTGACTATGTATACATATCTGTAATATGTATATATAATATATATACTAGTTTTTTTAATCATAAATGTATATTCTTTCCATAATATTTCTCTCTATAGTTAAATGAATTAGTCTATATAGTAGGGATGGGCAACGATTAATCGTTTGCAAAACAAAAGTCTCTGTTTACGTAATATATGTGTATGTTCTGTGTATAATAATTATGTATATATAAATACACACACATACATGTATATATTTAAGAAATATATGCATGTTTAAATAAATATATATTTTAGATTACATAAATATAAATATATTATATATAAATCTAACATTTTTCTTAAATATATACATGTATGCATCTGTATTTATATATACGTAATTATTATACACAGAACACACACATATATTACGTAAACAGACTTTTATTTTGCAAACGATTAATCGCAATTAATCGTTGCCCATCCCTACTATATAGTTAAAATAGTTTTTCTGTAATTTAATTAGTTACTTCAGATGTATTTGCATTAAATACTGAATAGCCTATAGAACAATTCTATAGGCTATAAAATAGTGGATTTAACATCAGAATAAAATATGCTTTGTGTCTAATGCTTGTTATACTTTTTATAGAGTGTAATTAGTACAGTAATCTAATTACACTGTTGAAGATTTAATTGGTAGCTAGTAATTAGATACTTTTATAGAGTAACTTACCCAAAACTGTATATATTATTTTATTTGTAGTCATTGTTTGATTTCTGTGCTGTAGGTCCATGTTGTGACCTCTGAGGAGGAGAAGAATGATGTTTTCTCATTAGACCAGGTACTATGTTCAAATGTCTTCTTTCCTCTCGCTGTCTGCTAACCCTTACCCATCAGTTCCTTATGTTTCTGCTGGTTTTCTTCTAGGTGATTCTTCCGATGCCAGGAAATAGTGTCAAGTACCCAGAAAACCTGCTGGGCCAATGGTATCAGGACAGATTGGCTCAGGATGGTTTGGGGTCATGCCGTTTCAGAGTGACTCCTCTTAAACTCAACGTCCCGGGATGTTATCGCCCCCTGCTTGCAAAGCCGCAGAACATCACATACAGCTTGCGGACTGTGGAAGAGCCAAGTCTGTCGCTAACCTTTGACCTGGATGCATCCTGCTACGCTACTGTGTGTCTCGGAGAGATTATGAAGAGTAATCTTTCATAGTTCAGTCAATGACAATGAATTAAAGACATTCACAGTCTAAATAATGTCTGTCTTTGGTAATGTCAAATGTGAGGGGCTCTTGAGAAATATGTTGGACTTCTAGGACTTCCTGTCAAGCATTTGTGCTTTCAGAGGAATTAACCACTCGCAGGAAAAGAAGAGGAATTCTGGATAGAAAGCCATTCCATAACTATGGTGTATGTAAGTCCAGTTATTAACAGAAAACAGTTGCCTTCCATTAAAACCAACAGATAAACATTAATTCTAATTATTTCTAAGGTATGTATTGTGTGCCTTAGGTATCTTAAAGTGTTTTAAAGTATCTTCTGTGCCAGTGTCATCGATGAGGAGTCTTGAAGTTGTACATGCAAAGATTTAATAAAAATCTTATTGACAATTCTCATTATTTTTTAATTTTTTTCAGTACTTGAATATTTCAGCATTTAAACACATCTGACATACTTATGTTGACAAACTAATCAGAATATTTTCTCATCTTATTTAGGATTATATTCCACTCGTTACTCAATGATCAGTTGATTTCAGCATCTTGACCTGATATTTGTTTGTGTAGGGGCGAGTTGTAGGTGAGAAAGCCCACATTTAAATTCCATATATTTTACAACAACAGAGCAACATGAATCAAGTAGTTTTGTTAAATGATCCAGATCAGCTCTCAACTGATGTGGTAAGACAGATACACTGCTGAACACACATAAATGGCAGGTTTTTTTTTTAAAATCATCTTGAAATTACTTCTATACAGATGAAACAATTATATAAATGAACACAGATACTATGCAGGAAATTATTGGGTGACTTAAGACAGTGAAATCTGACAAAGCCAAGATCACAAAAATGAAAACAAAACAATGTATGAAAAAGCTCTGTGACTTAGAGGATAGTATGTTGATTTTTATACCTGAAAGTTTTGGTTAAAATCCTCATCCACAACATCTATAATCTCCCCTAGACTCAGTGGCTCAAGCACTCAGTTCCATCCAAAACATCATTCAACATGTCAGATTCAGTGGCTCAAGTGATAATGCATTTCCTTTTAATCATGGAATTCTGAGTTCAAATCCTGCTATTGCTTGCATTTGTTGTTTTAATTAATGCAAAATTAAAAATCAACCAAATTTAACCAGCTCAGTTTCTACAAAGTCTGTGGCTCAGCGGTTAATCAGTTGCCTTATCATGGTGTTCTATGTTCAAATCCTATGATTACTGAATTTTTTCATCACAGAAAACAAAGCCCTCAATAAAACTCTGTCCAAAACGCCCATCAGCTTCTCAGATTCAGTGGCTCGGAAGATAAAGCTTTGAATTTTAATCTTGGAGTCGTAAGTTCAAATCTCACTTTTACCTATGTTAAATTGTATATCCAACAAAAGTCTCTAAACAACATCCATCTTTGTGAAGGCCATGGTGGTGCAGTGGTAATACACATATCACTTGCAGATAAAGTGGCAAAAGAAACATTGGTTTGACTCTCTCAAGCAAACAATGTGTTCCATCATATAAAACCCTACCAAAAAGCATTTTCATCTCGAGAGAGTCAGTAGCTCAGGAGATAAAGGGTTGAATTTTAATCGTGGAGTCACCAGTTCAAATCCTACTGTCACCTATGTTAATTTGTATATCCAACAAAAGTCTCGAAACACTGGGCTTCCTTGCGAAGTCCACTGTGGTGCAGTGGTAAAACATATCACTTGCAGATAAAGTAGCAGTAGGAACATGGGTTCAAACCTCTCATTTGAAAGATTTTTTTTTCCATCATATAACACAAAGCTCTCAATAAATCCATTTCTCATCTTGAGAGACTCAGTAGCTCAGGAGATAAAGCGTTGATTTTTAATCTTGGAGTCGTGAATTCAAATCCTACTGTCGCCTATGTTAATTTGTATATCCAACAAAGTCTCTAAACACCCAACTGCATTCAAAAAGCCACAATGGTGCAGTGGTTAAACATGTTACTTACAGATAAAGTAGCAATAGAGACATGGGTTCAAGTCTCTCATTTGACTGACTTTTTTTTCCATTATATAACACAAAGCCCTCAATAAACCCAAGTCAAACACATCTTCCACCTTGAGAGACTCGGTAGCGTCTCAGTAGTGATAAATTTTAATCTTGGAGTCACGAGTTCAAATCCCACTTTTACCTACGTTAATTTGTATATCCAACAAAACACCTCACCTCTTTGTGAAGTCCACTGTGGTGCAGTGGTAAAACACACCACTTGCAAATAAAGTGGCAATAAAAGACATGGTATCAAGTCTCTCAAGCAAACAATTTTTTCCATCATATAACACAAAGCTCTCAATAAAACCCTGTCACAAATGCCAACCAACTCAAGAGACTCAGTGGCTCATTACATAAAACATTGCGTTTACATCTTGGAGACCCGAGTTCAATTCCTGTTATTGCTTATGTGAAATTGCTGTCATTAAATCAGACAAAGTATCCCAAACAGCCACTCTCAGTGTGAAAGCCACGATGGCACTAGTGGCTAAACACACGTTGGTTGCGGACAAGGTTGCGATAGAGGAATGGGTTCAAATCCCACCTCAACATGTGATGTGTACTGAGACTCACAGGAAACTGAGTACTCTGAGAAACATGGATGGACTGGCTGAAATACCTGGGGTGTTAAAACAGAGATGAGAGATGAAGGCTGGACCGTGAGGAGGGTCTAGAGGAAGTAGGAGGATCAAAGAAGGGCAAAAGTGAGTTTTAAAATCGTACTTTAAATTTTTTTTTTTTTTTTTTTTTGACATATGTACTCACCAGTAGCACTACAAAGTAATTTAAGTAAGCGACCACACTGGATGTGATGCGTGTATATATTCCTAAAGCTACACTGTGAAATAAATACAGAGGAGTACATTAAACTTCAGTAAAGCTCAATAATATTTATTTTGGCTCAATCTAACCTTCCCAGATTTATTGCATCATATAAACCCGCCACACACCGCATTGCCTGATGCTTCAGTAATATTGTGTATGCTGTGCTCCACAATACTGCACTCAACTATGTTCACTTAATATGTGCATCACCTTTCACTGCTAACTGAATGCTGTGTGACTCACATGCTGTTGAAGTCGAGGTAATGGCCTTCAATCTGTCTCTGTGATTCTGGGGACACAAAATATATGTGTTTTACAATCTCTCCATCCCTCCACCAAGAATGTTGAGAAAAGGATGAACATGTGCTGTAGTAGGGTAGTAAATATACCTTGGGTACACCAATGACAGGTACCAAAGGGATAGTTCCCCACCAAAAATGAAATTTTTGTCATCATTTGCTCACCCTTTATGATGTGGAACACAAAAGAAGATATTTTGAAGAATGCTGTTAAACAATGGGTTCATTGACTTCTATTGTATGGAGAAAATATAACAATAACTACATTTACATGCACCCTCATAATGTGATTATAATGAGATTTAGGAAATACAACGTGACAATGTTGCATGACATGAATATAATGCAGTGTACTGTTGGTCAAAATCACTGAAATGGAAACATTTTAGGTGCGTCACCAAAAAAAATCCAATACGTCACAGAAATGTGTTTTGCATTTCACGCAAGTAGATTAAAACAGTGGCCAGTAACACACCTACTCTATATAAGTTCATCACTTGTGCTGTGCATTAGGGTATATAAATAATGGCAGTAAAAATAGCCACAATTCTCAGTGAATAATCAGAATAATGAAAATTGCTTGTAAACAGGAGCTTGTGTCATGTAAACATCTTATTGCAATAAAGTCCTTACTCTGATTATTGGAAATAATCACATTATTGGTGCACATGCAAACATAGTCAATGACACATTTCTCTTTTATGTTCCACAGAAGAAAGAAAGTCATGTTAGTTTGAAACAACATGAGGGTGAGAACACGATGACAGAATTATTATTTTAAAGGTGAACTTACTACCCAACAAAGCACATTCATTCTGTCCACTGCTCAAGCTTACTATTTCATCAATAAAATGAAATATAATAGACAAACACAGACATAAGCATTTCCCGTGCATGAGCAGATGTCCATCATCATTACACTGAATGTCTGTCCACATGATTCTTTTGGCTGGGTATAACGGTTTATGCCTTTTTCTGCATGGAAAGACATTAAAGGGATAGTTCACCCAAAAATGAAAATTATCCCATGATTTACTCACCCTCAAGCCATCCTAGGTGTATATGACTATCTGCTTTCAGACGAACACAGTCGGAGATATATTTAAAAATATCCTGGCTTTATAATGGTGGTGATTGGGGGATGCGATTTTAAAGACCAAAAAAATGCATCCATCCATTACAAAAATAATCCATAAGGCTCCAGGGGGATAATAAAGGCCTTCTGAAGTGAAGTGATGGATTTTTGTAAGAAAAAATATCCATATTTAAAACTTTATTTAATAACTATAATATATTATAATAATTAGCTTCCGGCAGATGTTCATATGCATCGATTTACGGGTATTATGGATATTTTTCTTACAAAAACCCATCGCTTCACTTGACAATGTCTTTACTAACCCCCTGGAGCTATAGCCTATGGATTATTTTATATGATGGATGCATTTTTTGGCTTCAAAATCATGCCCCCCATGCCCTACCATTATAAAGCTTGGAAGAGCCAGGATATATTTAAATATGTCTCAAATTTTGTTCATTCTAAAGAAGATAGTCATATACACCTAAGATGGTTTGAGGGTGAGTAAAAATGGATTAATTTTAATTTTGGGTGAACTATCCCTTTAATATGACTCCAAGACATCAAAGACATACATCCATACAAACTTAATGATCAACTCAAATACAAATGAGGACTGTTATATACTCCGTCACAGTGACTTTACAAAAGAAACGCACTTTATGCGTAAAGTTACTTACAGTCGCGTGACATTCTCGCAATGTGAGTCAGTTGATTTTGCTGGAATATGTGCTGTTGAGTGACACTGTCACTGAGCTGTCATCTGCAGGACTTGTACTTTAATGACTGTCAACTATCAGAACGTGTTGTTGCGACTTTCATCAGGTGTCATGTTGTTGACAATCCAAAGGTGTCATGTTGAACGTGAAGCCCTCTTACGCCCCTAAAGGAGCTGATCGCAAACTACACCAGTTTCTACCAGACGAGTTGTGTCTCACCACCAGCAGACTGAAAATGACTTCAAGTTGGGTTGCTGACTCAGTTCTTAAACGTCTAGTTTACTTTAACATTTTCATACTCATAACAAAACTTTATTTATTACGTTAAATGTAAGAAAGATGAAAGACAAGTGATGACTTGCTCCCTCTTGTGGTTGACAAGTGTATCAGCAGCATTAAAACGCCAAACTCAAAGTGGCAATGGCAGACGTTTGGTTAGGGAGAGGACACAAATTTGTATTTTATATATTTGAAAACAAATCTGGGATTTTGTCCGCATCTAAACCAGTGGATAAACGTAGAATCTACAGGTAGGCCTAACTGATTCAAACCAGCCCTTAAATGAACTGGGGTAAGACAGATAAAATGTCAATGTGTTGATCTTCCTGTTGAAAAAAACAGCATATGCTGATTAGGTATGTTTTGAAGCATGGAAGCTGGTTTATGCTGGTCATGAACTGGTCAAAGCTGGTCCTAAGCTGGAGCTAGTTGCTTAGGACATTAACATGTAAACAGTCGAGCAGCATTACCCAGTGACTCCAGCAAAAGCATTAAAGCCATTCTTTGACATGCACTTGCAAGGACCAGCACTTGACCAGCATAAACCAGCACTTGACTAGTTTAAACCAGCTAATGACCAGCATAAACCAGCTCAAACCAGCTTCCATGCTTCAAAACATACATTTTCTCATTTTCTCAAACCAGCATTTTCTCATTTTTTCAATATGGGCTGAGTCACATGGACAACAACACAAAATACAATATGGGATAAAATATCTTCTAACACTCCCTTTGGGTGTTTTGTTTAAGTGTAAAGATTTCTGAATTATTTTAAGTGTTCGTTTTCCAGTTAAAACAATGAGTTGTGTTTGCAGATTCATCTTTTAGAGTAAAATCTAGTTAGCCTATTATTGGAACAAAGGAATGGTAGTCTAATAAATAGCTTAATGATTATTAAAGTCTGTATCAAAATGACTAATGACATCTATTAGCCTTTTCTAAAACAGATATGACATTATGCAATGCAGGTTTGTTCAAAACTGATAGTTAATTCTGCACCAAATCAAATTTCGCATAACAGAGCAGAGCTTCTATACAACGAGTACTTTTTCAACAGAGAAGTGGGGGCAATAAGTTATACTCAAATATTTATTTTCATGCATCATAAAATCACCCAATAAATGTTTTAATAGGAAGAGTTACTGTAATGGGATCCTAATAAAAAGTAGGGCCTATTTACATGACAGATAAATGACTTTAAAGTAAATGTTTGTGCTCCTAACCAACAGGTGACTAGATTGCTTTTGTTTTTTATTATCTGTAATTTAGTGATGTAAAACTGTCTTTCTGATTTACAACTATAGACAAACAAGCTTTATATTGTAGCATTTACATGGGCTACTTTATTGCCACACAGTGTAGAGTCTACATACTACAGCTATTTTACATTTATTTATTAACAAATTAGCCAGTAAAAAAATCTGACATGCTGGTAAAATATCTTGCAGGTTATGGCTATATAAATAAAGCATATTTATTTAATATGCTAATTTAATATAAAAAATTATAATGTATTTATTTATAGCTGTATATACCATTTATTAAGACACGCTTACATACAAGAACAGGCTTTTGTGTTGTTCAAGAATAAAAATGAAAAATATACAGTTTCCATAATTGATTCTGCTGTTTTCCTGTTTTGTATTTCTGCTATATTTTCCCCTGTACTGCATAAAGTGCTATATAAATAAGTGACTTCAAGCATATATTTTGAAGCATATGACTTCAAAATAGTTATTTCAAACAGTTAGCGAACTGACAATGCTCGAAGTACGTGCTGGAACGCAGTACCGGTGTTGTGCCAAATTTTGACTCCCTGCCAAATTATTACCCCCCTCGTTGAAGATTGCCTAATCCTATAACCCCAACCCTAATTCTTCAAGATACTTCAATCGAAAAGAAATTAAAGTTTTTGATGAGAACATTCCAGGATTATTCTCCTTATAGTGTACTTCAATGGCCTCCAAACGGTTGAAGGTCAGAATTACAGTTTAAGTGCAGCTTCAAAGGGCTTTAAACAATACCAGACGAGGAATAAGGGTCTTATCTAGCGAAACAATCGGCCATTTTCTAAAAAAATACAACTGTATATGCTTTATAAACACAAATGATCGCCTTCCAAGTGATTCCGCCAAAACTGCACTTTCGTATTCTTCAAAAAGCTTACGGTGTATGTCCTACGCCTTCCCTATTCTACTTACGGGAAAAAAAGGAACTGGCGCCACGTTCGTTCCGTAAGTTGAATAGTTGAATATTCGGCGTTGATTGCTACCGAAGCTTCGAAGCTCAAAAATTGGTATACGGACCAGCCCTAGATTTGGCAAAGGCTGCGATAATTTAATGCGCAGCTTGTCAGAGCTGTACGGCTCTGTGATCAGTAGTAAATGCTTCTCTATCTGAAAGCCAGAGGGCGCTCTTGTGCAGAAACTCAAAATATGCCCTGCCGCAGAAGAAGATAACGCGCATCATATTGCTGTAGCTGAGTAAACAGAAGATTGAAATGCTTTGATTAATTAAACATGATTAATTGGGCCATAGTTCATTGACAAAATAATCGCAGCCTTTGCAATTTCATAATTGCACTAAGAATTACGTTTAAGCAATAATCGTGTTTAAGTTCAATGCTAATTTTCATATCGTGCAATAAATCGTGCAGCACTATTTTCAACATTTTTGATCGACTCACAACATAATTAGTTTTGATGTCATGAGACACTTTTGATGTCTTTGCAATTATTATAAAATGTTAAAAATAGTAATAATGAAAAAGGAGTGCATGTTTCTAATTTATGTTGGTAAGGAATTCAAAAGCCTTGACAGACTAGTAAAAAATTTGCCCTCAAAAAAAACCAGTAGCCTAAGAATCTTTCTCTTCCTGACTCCGAGTAAAGGTTTATTAGTCTCCAATTGTTTTTGCTAAAGTTAGCTTCACCGGAGTGCCCCAAAATCTTCAAATCAGTGATGCCGAGCGTGTATTAAACTCAACAAGTCATAAGTGAAGTGTGCTATCTGGGACAGGGCCGTAGCTTACCTTTTCGAACTTCTGATGGTTCGCCACCAGAGGGAGATGTCCTTGTGACGCTAATTCAAAGGTTCACCAGAACAACCACCTCTAGCTATGGTTCGAACTGATCGGTTAAGTTTTATAATGCTCATAAAAAATGTGAAGTATAGTTAACTGTTAAAAATTGGATTAGTTTGGATTAGCCCTGCCTGAAAAAACAAGCATTAAGTAATAAGAGAAAACAAATACTGCATATTTAATTGTATAATGATTTGTAGATTACATTTAATAGATTACACTTTCCTGAAAACGTCCATGATTGGTTTGTGAAAGGTGTATTTACCTTACACATGTCTGTCTGGACTGTGTTCTTGTTGCATTTATAGCATCTTGACCAGCAGATGTCACCAGTGTGTAGCTCTCCAACAATGATCCAATCAATTCCAGAGGACCAAGTCCAGTCCCGCCCTACATTTTTTCCTCATTCCAGAAGCCATTTCACTCGGATGTCACAATGGGTAAGAAAAGACTATTGCAACTTCTGTTTTATGTCTTTAAAACACATAGATAAACATTAAATCCCATTACACTACAAGTGTGCATGGGGCTCCCTGGAGCTGAGCGTGTGGCTGCCTGTGCCTGGCTCAGATGTTTGACAACATGACACCTGATAACATTCTCCACAACGTGTGCAGTTTGTTTTAAGTAGGCAACAAATTCTGCAGATGACAGTTCAGTGACAGACTCATAATGTCACTTTACAACCCATAAACAAACAAAACAGACGTTGTGATAAAGTGCAGGAATCAAAGAAAACAAACAACAGGGACGTGTGGACAGACATTGACTGTAATGATGGACATCTGCTCAGGCACAGGTAAAGCTTCTAGCACGTCAGTGTGTGTTGTTGGCTTGTAAATGTGTAGGTTACCATCATTGTGTTTTCCATTTGTTTTCCAAATTCCCCAGATCTCAATCCAATCGAGCATCTGTGGGACGTTCTGAACAAACATGTCTGATCCATGGAGGCCCCACCTCACAACTTACAGGACTCAAAGGATCTGCTGCTAACATCTTGGTGCAGATACCACAGCACACCTTCAGGGGTCTAGTGGAGTCCATGCCTTGATGGGTCAGGGCTGTTTTGGCAGCAAAAGGGGGAACAACACAATATTAGGAAGGTGGTCATAATGTTATGCCTGATCAGTGTATATACATGGCATCATGTACACTATGTGCAGAATGATTTTATTTATGCAAAATATAATTTATTGGAGTGAAATATGACCCAGACATTTCTTTGTGAGATTCATCTGTGAAGTTCAACACATTACTCCAGTGTCGTTTTGATGATTTGTTAACTTCAGCGCTCACTTTCAGCCAAGCTTCGCAAATCTCATAAAGCTGAAGAAGAGGAGAGGACGCTGGGGTCTCATTGTCAACAACTGAATTCAAACAAGACAGAGAGCATTGTTTTTCAGTTCCAAACTATTTAACATCCAGACCAAAAAGGAGACTATATGATTGCTCGTCGGTTGCTTACCGCAGCTGACACTGAGGTATAAACAACATACCCCATCGTGACAGATTTAAACAGTGACCACCATAGCTGAGGCGCACAAAACACACTGCTCTCTGAAGCCAGAGCTACATGAAACATTTTCTGGATGTGGTAAAAGCCAGAATGCAATAAATTAAATTTAAGAGGACTAGGAGAAGAACATTATGACCCAGTCCCTTAATCATTCCTTTTTTCTGTCCTTTGGTGTTTGATACTGTTATTTAAAGGTATAGTTAACATTGATACTGAGGCCTACTTTGATTCTTAGTGTATTGAAGAGATGACTAACAAAGATAAAGGAGGAGAGACATCAGATCTAAACATAAAGATTCAAAAAGAGAGACAGAGTGAGCACTTGTTTAAAATGGGGTTAGAGGCCATGAGGCTGTTTGCATTACTTATTATTGAACTGGAAACATTTGAGGCAGCTTTTTCCTTGATAAATATATTACTTATACTGTGCGATATAAATACATAATACTATATACATAGCACATTTAAGCTGGATATTAACTATAGTTAAGCTGCTGAAATGAAGTATATCACAAACTACCTAATGTGAGTATTTTAAAGGCCAGTGAAATTAGACTATTTGTTATTATAAAAATATTATGCAATTTTAAATTGTATTATTATCATATTAATAATATTGTTATATTAGTAATTTATATAAATTAAATCATATCGTACACACACATACATATAACTGAAGCGCAGTTTTCCATCCGCTCCACTAGGCGGCGTACGCGGGCTTCAGGTTTACTCTGTCAGCTTCAGATGTTTGACAACATGACGCCTGATAACAGTCTCCACAACATGTGCAGTTTGTTTTATTTAAGCTACAAATTCAGCAGATGACAGTTCAGTGACAGACTCATAATGTCACTTTACAGCACATATTCCAAGCCATAAACAAACAAAACAGACAGACGTTGTGATAAAGTGCAGGAATCAAAGATGTCACACGGCTGGCCTGTGAGTCTCCTTCACTTACATTGTTTTTCTCTGGTCAAATTATCAGTACACATCTAGCAGTGCTTGATTATTGTATTGAAGTCATTATTTATGTGTGTTGATTGTGAATTCTGCTCCTCTGTCATTAATTTAGACTTTGTTTACATTCTGCTCTATTGCTGAACTCCCTGTCAGACCTTCAGAAGATCAAATCAATCAGTTGTTGTTGCGTTACATTATAATCTGTGAATGAATCGCCATCTGAATATTCATATTATAAAGTAGAATAGTAAGGAATGGTGTTTTGTCTCTGTTGTTGTTGTTGTGTTACTGTAAGTAATGATCTGCTGGATTGAAGCTTGTCAATAGAGTCAGTTGATGTGTAGGGCTGAAACGATTAGTCGACATTAACGACAATAAAAAATTGTCGACAAATATTTTTGTTGTCGAATAGTGTTTTGATCTCATATTGATCTCATATATATCTATTGATCTCTATTTGAAGGGCATGCAATAACGCGATTTGACCAGTGGGGCGCTGTAGCGCAATACTGTAATGCAGCCCTTCCGGATCCAATACAATAGAAGAAGACACGGCGTTTCGGACTCGGAGTGCCTCGTGCAAACAAAGTCAAACCCGTAAAATGTGAGAGTTTAATATAGCATAAAACATAACAAACATAACGTTTAGCATAACTACAAAAAATGCTGTCATGCAGAACCACCAACTCTTATTCAAACTCTGTTCTCACGCCACACGTTCATTTTCTCACGCAGTTAAAGATACATATAGCAAAGAGGACAGAGACAGATGAGACAGATCGGGTTATTTTTGATATAAAACAGTCTCGGCTTTTAAATTCTGTCAGTTTTATTACGGGATTCAAACAATACATTTGGTTTTTGCGCCCTTCAATGTGGAGTGACGGATAGCTGTAGCGCACATGAGCCTATTATCTCTTCCTCTTTTCTGCTATTACAGCACGAAATAAACATGAATGAACATCAGAAAGTATGTTGAAAGATACAGTATAACATAATGAAATGAATTCATCTCTAATGTAATCACTTAATCAGAGTTTTAACCGCAAAAAGACGTCAAAAAACAGCTTGCAAACTAATATGTCACAAAATGTTACATTTACCTCAAAGAAATCTAGAGAGGGTTATTTTTCAAGAAAATATGCACAATATTACATATTCATATTTTTACTCTTATTAAAAAGTTATTGTAATTCCCAGACTCAATAAAATCACAGTACCAGTCACTGTAACAGTTGAGCTATTGATGACTTCTGAGGAGAAAAGAAAGTAGATTGGTCTATTCTAGGGTGACCAGACGTCCCCGTTTTCCAGGGACAGTCCCGGTTTTTGGTGCTCCGTCCCCGAATGGAGCTGTCCCCGGAAATGTCCCCGCTTTATATCTCGTTCAAAATAATCCGCAAATACATTGCAAAAAAGTCTGGCCAGCATACAGCGTAGAGGTTTCTTAACGGTGCTGTTGTTAAAATATATATATTTTTTCTAAACATATCTCTCTATTAAAATACGAGTTCACGCACACCGCAGTTGAACACAGACACGCCTCCTGTCACTCACTCAGCGCAGCGGCAGGCCTCGAGACTCTCCTTCAGTCCGGTTGAAGGGTTTTTGTTATGATATAACACCTGATATGACAACTTTAGCACATATATCAGCTAAACATTCATTCAGTGTTAACCATTAATGACCCTGTGCCGCCACCGTTTCACAATGAACCGAAAATTTAAAACATATGGTCTCTACGTTGTATTTTGCCAACCAACTAAAATCGAAACCGTGATAAAACAGCAAAATACAGTGATTAAGTATAGGCTATATACAGTCTGTTTATGCTGCGTGTTTTAAAGAGACGTGTGCACTTTGCTCACACGATCAGATGGCGATTTGGTGATTAAAATTAAAGCTCAAGGATTTATCTTAGAAATTGGCTACAAACTAGTATTTTAATTTCCTTATACGTTGTGTAAAGTAGCCTAAGCAAAAAAAAATATATATACATATTTTAGAGTGCATTTGTTACAACAGCCTATATGGATATTATTGTCATATGAATAATTATATAGCTAGGCCTAAAACATTATTATATTATTATTTTATTGTAATAATTGTTTGGCATCCTAAAACACCTAAAACGATATAGACTTTATATCACAACTAAAAAGAAGAACTAAAAACCCTCCTTAATGTCCAGGTACAAGTTAATGCTGTTTCTTTGTTCTTTGTGCACACTATACATGGGTTGAAGCTCTTAAAGGTGCTAAAGAGGATATTTTCGTCGACTGAGAAACCAAAGACTTGTTACTGAGTTTTTGAAATGAGCGCATGCGTAAGAATTTCGAGGGAACGCCTCCCAAAACTCGTGCACGAGTATTGGAACACGAGTGTTTACCACCGACATTCGCTGTGTCGTGTTTTTTGGATTCATTATGTCGGACTCACCGCAGGTAACTCATAATCTGCAGTTGTTACTCCTGACAAAAACATTGCATGTGGCGCCTGTGGAGTGTGGAAAGTTACTGGAGCGCGCAGTCGCGCACGTCTCTCACAAGGAACGTCATGGCAGTGATTGACAAGCCAGAGGGCCAATCGTTTACGCGATGATCGCGTTAATGATTGGCTGATGTTTTTAAGGCCCTACCTCGTGCACAGATGATGTATATTAATATTATTCCTTTCAGTGCACCTAATAAATAGTCTTTTATCAGTTAGTAAAGACAGTTTCAAGTAATATTGCAAAAATGTATAAAGCAAAACATCTTCTTTAGCACCTTTAATTTTGAGCTTCCAAAGTGCACCAGACTGATGCATTTAACCTTAAAATGTACAAAATTTTCTCTCACAGCTCATGAAAATGAAAATATTCAATAATAAATGTTGCAAATATTATTTGTGTTATTTATCTCATATTTTGTAATGTGATTTTTCAAAATAGTGTAATAGTTTAATAGTTTTTTGTAGTTAGGCCTACTGGCTAGTTATTTTGGTGAATTGTATTAAAACCAGACCAAAAAGACTAATAATAAAATTAAATCATAATATTTATTAATGTAAAATGTGAAACTCACAACAATAAAAAAATAAATAAAAAAAGTACTGTCCCCGTTTTTTAATTAATAGATAATAACAAATGAGATTTTGGTGGTATTTTGACCACTCGCATAGGAAATGTCCCCGGTTTCCATTTCAAAAATCTGGTCACCTATTCGGTTGGCTTGAAATGTATTAAAATACACTTTCAGAAGTGATTTTTATTTATTAAAGTATAACTCAATATTTTAACTAATCGCTAAAGTGGAATAATCGAACAAAGCACACTGACTAATCAGTGAAATAATCGTTCCAATAATTGGTAAATTAATCGATTATCAAAATAAGCTCTGATGTTCCTGCTGATGTTCAGTTTTAATTGAACCAAAAGATTATTATTGTTTCAGCATTACTGAAGTATAATATAATCTGCAATATATTTTTCACTCTGTACACTCTTTACGCTTTCAATTTATTCCATTTCCATCTATTAAGTAGTCTTTAGACTTAAGTTTCACATTGCCATTTTTTAGCTGTAGAATATGAAGTAATTTCTTTGTTTTTTATGTCTTTTTGAACCCAGTCAGCAGAAGCAGAGCTCAGGGACGTGTGGACAGACATTGACTGTAATGATGGACATCTGCTCAGGCACAGGTAAAGCTTCTATCTTCTGTGTGTTGTTGGCTTGTAAATGTGTAGGTTACCATCATTTTCTTTCTGAAGGTTCAGTCCTTTGGAAAGCAAATGATAGTAACCTAAGTGGGTGGGGAAGGGACGGGGAATGCAATTTTTTTTTAAAGCAAATTTCCTTTTTTTCAGGCAAAAGTATAACCGCTGCTGGACATCATGCCGTAGCTCAGGGGGGGACCCCATGATCCCCCACACCTTCTCACTCACACCACACCATTCACTCTTATCGCTGAGATCTGGCTGGACTCGAACCAGCAACCTCTGAACCCATGAGGCAGCGCTCTTAACCCGTGAGCCACAGATCTCATGTTGAGACACATGAAGGAACTTATATTTCACTGCTGGGTTTGACAATAAACCAGTTAAAGTACATATCCAGCTCTCTGAGCCGGGGTTTGAACCCGTGACTCTGCCGCAACCTTCTGTTGAAGTAACGTGTGTTTAGCCACTACACCACCATGACTTTCACACTGAGTGCTGCCGTTTGAGCCTCTTTGTTGGAAATAATGCATCACATGGACTTTAACATAAGCAATAGCAGGGTTTGAACTCAGGTCTCCTTGATCACAGCGCAACACTTTATCTCCTGAGCCACTGGAGCTTGTGAATCAATTATGCGTTTGACTGTCTTATTGAGAGCTTTGTGTTATCTGATGGAAAAAGACATTCATTTGAGAGTTTCGAACCCATGCCACTTTATCTGTAAGTGACGTGTGTTTAACCACTGCACCGTCAAGGTCTTCACACTGTCAGCTGCGGTTTGGTGCTCTTTGTTGGATATACAATTTAACGCAGGTAATAGTGGGATTTGAACTCGGGTCTCCAAGATTAAAATACAACACTTTATTTCTTGAGCCACTGAGTCTGAGATGTTTTTGAGTGTTTTGGACTGAGTTTTATTGAGGGCTTTGTTTTCTATGATGGAAAATAGTAGCAAAGGTGAAATTTGAACTAAGAACTCCATGTATGACAGGCAAATGATTTGCCATTGAGCCACAGAGTTTGTGTTGCTGGTTTGGTCAGTTTTTAGTTTAGCTACAGCATTAATTAAAACAATTTAATGTCAGAAATGGTGAGGTTTGAACTCAGAACTCCATGACTGAGAAACAATGCTTTGTCTCCTAAACCAGTTTTTGAGCTGAAAAAGTGAGTTTGGGACACGGTTTTATTGAGAGCTTTTTATGTTCAGCAATAGGATTAGTGAGCTGCGAGTGGTAAATTCATCTTTAATAGCTTTAACATTTTTTGTCATAAGCTGTTGCAATAGAAAAGAGGAAAATATTATTCCAAACCATTTATTAAACCAAGTTTTATCAAATGTACAAACAATCACAAAAATGGTCATTTAAGAACTTTCTTATCAAACTCAAACTGATAACACACACTTAAGATAATTTGTTTATTGAATTTAGGTTTATATATATGAATTTTATCATGATTTGTGTCAAATAAAACAGTCCAACACTCCAGCCTGGAAGTTTCTAGTAATCCTAAAGATCTTGATTAGCTGCTTAAGCTGTTTTCAATCAGGGCTGGAGCTAAACTCAGGAAAGTGGTTCATCAAGATTCAGGAGCAGGAATAGATGATTTTTTTTTTTTTTTTAAATCTCTTTCTCCACCTTTTTCCATATATTAATGCAGATACACTTATTGTCCACAAGGGGGAGCACATTAACACATTAATCTGGTCTCATGCACGTGCCTGTTTTCCATCCATCCATTCTCCAAACGCTTGTCCTGTGCTGAGGCCTGTCCGACTCCAAGACAGAGAAACACAGAACAATGTGCCTGTTAGTGAACTTCTAAGTTCAACACAACACTAACTTTCTTACCGCATCAGTTGAGGGCTGATCTGGATCATTTAACGAAACGACTAGATCCTTGTCGCTCTGACCCTGACAAAATCATAGATTTGTTGTAAAACATGACATCTAAATGTCAGCCCTCTCACCTACGACTCGCCACCTCGGTGTTGTAGATTCATTTATTAAAGCGGAAAAACTTATTGGCCACAAGAGGGAGCTGATGATCAATTGTTTGTCACCTGCATTATAAACATTTAACCAATAAGAGACGTTTGTTTTAGTATGAATGTTTTAATGTGTGCGTGCGTGATGTTTTGGAATATAGTCATTTAACCAGTATGAAACAACTTTGAGTCTGTTGGCAGTAAAATAGGACTCGTAAGATAGAAACTGAAGCGCAGTTTTCCATCCGCTCCACTAGGCGGCGTACGCGGGCTTCAGGTTTACTCTGTCAGCTTCAGATGTTTGACAACATGACGCCTGATAACAGTCTCCACAACATGTGCAGTTTGTTTTATTTAAGCTACAAATTCAGCAGATGACAGTTCAGTGACAGACTCATAATGTCACTTTACAGCACATATTCCAACCCATAAACAAACAAAACAGACAGACGTTGTGATAAAGTGCAGGAATCAAAGATGTCACACGACTGGCCTGTGAGTCTCCTTCACTTACATTGTTTTTCTCTGGTCAAATTATCAGTACACATCTAGCAGTGCTTGATTATTGTATTGAAGTCATTATTTATGTGTGTTGATTGTGAATTCTGCTCCTCTGTCATTAATTTAGACTTTGTTTACATTCTGCTTTATTGCTGAACTCCCTGTCAGACCTTCAGAAGATCAAATCAATCAGTTGTTGTTGCGTTACATTATAATCTTTGAATGAATCGCCATCTGAATATTCATATTGTAAAGTAGAATAATAAGGAATGGTGTTTTTTGTCTCTGTTGTTGTTGTTGTGTTTCTGTAAGTAATGATCTGCTGGATTGAAGCTTGTCAATAGAGTCAGTTGGAGTGTGAAGCTCTGATGTTTCTGCTGCTTCATGGTTTTGTAGAGCTGCAGAGTTTTGCTTCTGATTAAAAGCATCAGATATACAGTTCAAGACAGGCTAAACCATGTGCTGGAAACCTGCCTTTTAGGATTACTCTTGTTTATTGTGAAGGAAAGTCTCATCTTAAATTTAACTGAACCAAAAGATTATTATTGTTTCAGCATTACTGAAGTATAATATAATCTGCAATATATTTTTCACTCTGTACAACTTTAGGCTTTCAATTTATTCAATTTCCATCTATTAAGTAGTCTTTAGACTAAGTTTCACATTGTCATTTTTTAGCTGTAGAATATGAAGTAATTTCTTTGTTTTTTATGTCTTTTCTCACAGAAGGAATGTGTTTGAACCCAGTCAGCAGAAGCAGAGCTCAGGGACGTGTGGACAGACATTGACTGTAATGATGGACATCTGCTCAGGCACAGGTAAAGCTTCTATCTTCTGTGTGTTGTTGGCTCGTAAATGTGTAGGTTAACATCATTTTCTTTCTGAAGGTTCAGTCCTGTGGAAAGCAAATGATAGTAACCTAAGCGGGTGGGGAAGGGACGGGGAATGCAATTTTTTTTTACAGCAAATTTCCTTTTTTTCAGGCAAAAGTATAATCGCTGCTGGACATCATGCCGTAGCTCAGGGGGGGACCCCATGATCCCCCACACCTTCTCACTCACACCACACCATTCACTCTTATCGCTGAGATCTGGCTGGACTCAAACCAGCAACCTCTGAACCCGTGAGGCAGTGCTCTTAACCCATGAGCCACAGATCTCATGTCGAGACACATGAAGGAACTTATATTTCACTGCTGGGTTTGACAATAAACCAGTTAAAGTACATATCCAGCTCTCTGAGCCGGGGTTTGAACCCGTGACTCTGCCGCAACTTTCTGTTGAAGTAACGTGTGTTTAGCCACTACACCACCATGACTTTCACACTGAGTGCTGCCGTTTGAGCCTCTTTGTTGGAAATAATGCATCACATGGACTTTAACATAAGCAATAGCAGGATTTGAACTCCTTGATCACAGCGCAACACTTTATCTCCTGAGCCACTGGAGCTTGTGAATCAATTATGCGTTTGACTGTCTTATTGAGAGCTTTGTGTTATCTGATGGAAAAAGACATTCATTTGAGAGTTTCGAACCCATGCCACTTTATCTGTAAGTGACGTGTGTTTAACCACTGCACCATCAGGGTCTTCACACTGTCAGCTGCGGTTTGGTGCTCTTTGTTGGATATACAATTTAACGCAGGTAATAGTGGGATTTGAACTCGGGTCTCCAAGATTAAAATACAGCACTTTTTATTTCTTGAGCCACTGAGTCTGAGATGTTTTTGAGTGTTTTGGACTGAGTTTTATTGAGGTTTTTTTTTTCTATGATGAAAAATAGTAGCAAAGGTGAGATTTGAACCAAGAACTCCATGTATGACAGGCAAATGATTTGTCTCCTAAGCCAGTTTTTGAGCTGAAAAAGTGAGTTTGGGACACAGTTTTATTGAGAACTTTTTATTTTCAGCAATAGGATTAGTGAGCTGTGAGTGGTAAATTCATCTTTAATATCTTTAACATTTTCTGTCATAAGCTGTTGCAGTAGAAAAGAGAGGAAAATATTATTCCAAACCATTTATTAAACCAAGTTTTATCAAATGTACAAACAATCACACAAATGGTAATTTAAGAACTTTCTTATTAAACTCAGACTGGTAAAACATGCACTTGTTATAAAGATAATTTGTTTATTCAATTTAGGTTTATATATATGAATTTTATCATGTTTTGTGTCAAATAAAACAGTCCAACACTCCAGCCTGCAAGTTTCTAGTAACCTAAAGATCTTGATTAGCTGCTCAAGCTGTTTTAAATCAGGGCTGGAGCTAAACTCAGGAAAGTGGTTCATCAAAATTCAGGAGCAGAAATAGATGATTTTTTTTTCTTTTTTTCCCCTTTTTTTTTTTTTTTTTTAAATCTCTTTCTTCCTCCAACTTTTTCTATATATTAATGCAGATACACTTATTGTCCACAAGGGGGAGCACATTAACATTAATCTGGTCTCATGCACGTGCCTGATTTCCATCCATCCATTCTCCAAACGCTTGTCCTGTGCTGAGGCCTGTCCGACTCCAAGACAGAGGCCATTTAAGAACTTTCTTATCAAACTCTGATAAACATGCACTTGTTATAAAGATAATTTGTTTATTCAAATTAAGTTAATAAATATGAAATTTTGTCATGTTTTGTGTTGAATAAAACAGTCCAACACCCCAACCTGCAAGTTTCTAGTAATCCTAAAGATCTTGATTAGCTGCTTAAGCTGTTTTCAATCAGGGCTGGAGCTAAACTCAGGAAAGTGGTTCATCAGGAGTAGGAATATATATTACGCCGCCTAGTGGAGCGGATGGAAAACTTCGCTTTGGTTTCTACCTTATAATTACCTATTTTAGTGCCAACAGATTCAAAGTTGCTTCAGATTCAAATTGAGCATCTGTTGGCACTAAAATAGGAAATTAAAAGGTTTTCCATCCGCTCCACTAGGTGGCGTAATCGGGCTTCAGGTTGAACCCTGAGGTGGTGAGTTGTAGGTGAGAGGGCTGACATTTAAATTTCATGTTTTACAACAAATCTATGATTTTGTCAGGGTCTCGACCATCAAAGCAACATGGATCTAGTAGTTTTGTTAAATGATCCAGATCAGCTCTCATCTGATGTGTTAAGACAGATACAGTGTTGTGTTGAACTTTACACACGTCCTGTTTCTCTGGCTTTGGACAGGCTCCAGCATCCATGCATAAGAAAAGCGTTTGAAGAATGGATGGATGGATGGATAACAGACACATGATGTATGAGACCAGATAAATCTGTTAATATGCTCCCCCTTGTGGACAATAAGTGTATCTGCATTCATATATGAGAAGAATCAACAGAATGGAGGAATAATAATAATAATAATAATAATAATATATATTCCTGCTCCCAATGAACCACTTTCCTGAGTTTAGCTCCAGCCCTGATTGAAAACAGCTTAAGCAGCTAATCAAGATCTTTAGGATTACTAGAAACTTGCAGGCTGGTGTGTTGGACTGTTTTATTTTACACAAAACATGACAAAATTTCATATATATATAAAATTAATTTGAAAAAAAAAAAAAAAAAAATCTTTATAACAAGTGCATGTTTATCAGAGTTTGATAAGAAAGTTCTTAAATGGCCTCTGTCTTGGAGTCGGACAGGCCTCAGCACAGGACAAGCGTTTGGAGAATGGATGGATGGAAAACAGGCACGTGCATGAGACCAGATTAATGTTAATGTGCTCCCCCTTGTGGACAATAAGTGTATCTGCATTAATATATAGAAAAAGGTGGAGGAAGAAAGAGATTAAAAAAAAAGAAAAAAGAAAAAAAATCATCTATTCCTGCTCCTGAATCTTGATGAACCACTTTCCTGAGTTTAGCTCCAGCCCTGATTGAAAACAGCTTGAGCAGCTAATCAAGATCTTTGGGTTACTAGAAACTTGCAGGCTGGTGTGTTGGACTGTTTTATTTGACACAAAACATGACAAAATTTCATATTTATTAACTTAATTTGAATAAACAAATTATCTTTATAACAAGTGCATGTTTTACCAGTCTGAGTTTGATAAGAAAGTTCTTAAATGACCATTTTTGTGATTGTTTTTACATTTGATACAACTTGGGTTAATAAATGGTTTGGGGTATTCTTTATTAAATGTTAAAGCTATTAAACATGAATTTACCACTCACAGCTCATTAATCCTATTGCTGCTTGTAAAAAGTTCTCAATAAAACCGTGTCCCAAACTCACTTTTCAAAAAAACTGGTTTAGGAGACAAAGCATTGTTTCTCAGTCATGGAGTTCTGAGTTCAAACCTCACCATTGCTGACATTAAATTGTTTTAATTAATGCTGTAGCTAAACTAAAAACGGACCAAACCAGCAACACAAACTCTGTGGCTCAGTGGCAAATCATTTGCCTGTCATACATGGAGTTCTTGGTTCAAATCCTGCTGTCGCTAATATTTTTCATCATAGAAAACAAAGCCCTCAATAAAACTCAGTCCAAAACACTCAAAAACATCTCAGACTCAGTGGCTCAAGAAATAAAAAGTGTTGTATTTTAATCTTGGAGACCCGAGTTCAAATCCCACCATTACCTGCGTTAAATTGTATATCCAACAAAGAGCACCACACCGCAGCTGACAGTGTGAAGACCCTGATGGTGCAGTGGTTAAACACACGTCACTTACAGATAAAGTGGCATGGGTTCGAAACTCTCAAATAAATGTCTTTTTCCATCAGATAACACAAAGCTCTCAATAAGACAGTCAAACACACGATTGATTCACAAGCTCCAGTGGCTCAGGAGATAAAGTGTTGCGCTGTGATCAAGGAGACCTGAGTTCAAACCCTGCTATTGCTTATGTTAAAGTCCATGTGATGCATTATTTCCAACAAAGAGGCTCAAACGGCAGCACTCAGTGTGAAAGTCATGGTGGTGTAGTGGCTAAACACACGTTACTTCAACAGAAGGTTATGGCAGAGTCACGGGTTCAAACCCCGGCTCAGAGAGCTGGATATGTACTTTAACTGGTTTATTGTCAAACCCAGCAGTGAAATATAAGTTCCTTCATGTGTCTCGACATGAGATCTGTGGCTCATGGGTTAAGAGCGCTGCCTCACGGGTTCAGAGGTTGCTGGTTCGAGTCCAGCCAGATCTCAGCGATAAGAGTGAATGGTGTGGTGTGAGTGAGAAGGTGTGGGGGATCATGGGGTCCCCCCCTGAGCTACGGCACAATGTCCAGCAGCGGTTATACTTTTGCCTGAAAAAAAGGAAATTTGCTTTAAAAAAAAATTTCATTCCCCGTCCCTTCCCCACCCACTTAGGTTACTATCATTTGCTTTCCACAGGACTGAACCTTCAGAAAGAAAATGATGGTAACCTACACATTTACAAGCCAACAACACACAGAAGATAGAAGCTTTACCTGTGCCTGAGCAGATGTCCATCATTACAGTCAATGTCTGTCCACACGTCCCTGAGCTCTGCTTCTGCTGACTGGGTTCAAACACATTCCTTCTGTGAGAAAAGACATAAAAAACAAAGAAATTACTTCATATTCTACAGCTAAAAAATGACAATGTGAAACTCAGTCTAAAGACTACTTAATAGATGGAAATTGAATAAATTGAAAGCCTAAAGCTGTACAGAGTGAAAAATATATTGCAGATTATATTATACTTCAGTAATGCTGAAACAATAATCTTTTGGTTCAATTAAATTTAACATGAGACTTTCCTTCAGAATAAACAAGAGTAATCCTAAAAGGCAGGTTTCCAGCACATGGTTTAGCCTGTCTTGAACTGTATATCTGATGCTTTTCAACAGAAGCAAAACTCTGCAGCTCTACAAAACCATGAAGCAGCAGAAACATCAGAGCTTCACACTCCAACTGACTCTATTAACAAGCTTCAATCCAGCAGATCATTACTTACAGTAACACAACAACAACAACAACAGAGACAAAAAGCACCATTCCTTATTATTCTACGTTATAATATGAATATTCAGATGGCGATTCATTCTCAGATTATAATGTAACGCAACAACAACTGATTGATTTGATCTTCTGAAGGTCTGACAGGGAGTTCAGCAATAGAGCAGAATGTAAACAAAGTCTAAATTAATGACAGAGGAGCAGAATTCACAATCAACACACATAATTAATGACTTTAATACAATAATCAAGCACTGCTAGATGTGTACTGATAATTTGACCAGAGAAAAACAATGTAAGTGAAGGAGACTCACAGGCCAGTCGTGTGACATCTTTGATTCCTGCACTTTATCACAACGTCTGTCTGTTTTGTTTGTTTATGGGTTGGAATATGTGCTGTAAAGTGACATTATGAGTCTGTCACTGAACTGTCATCTGCTGAATTTGTAGCTTAAATAAAACAAACTGCACATGTTGTGGAGACTGTTATCAGGCGTCATGTTGTCAAACATCTGAAGCTGACAGAGTAAACCTGAAGCCCGCGTACGCCGCCTAGTGGAGCGGATGGAAAACTGCGCTTCAGTAATATGTATGTGTGTGTATAAAATGATTTAATTTATATAAATTACTAATATAACAATATTATTAATATGATAATAATACAATTTAAAATTGCATAATATTTTTATAATAACAAATAGTCTAATTTCACTGGCCTTTAAAATACTCACATTAGGTAGTTTGTTATCTACTTCATTTCAGCAGCTTAACTATAGTTAATATCCAGCTTAAATGTGCTATGTATATAGAATTATGTATTTATATCTCTACCAGCCGACATTTACATTAGCATACTCAAGTCCCAGCCATCTTTTAAAAAGCATGTCAAAATAAAATATTGTTCTGTTGTAAACCATATGTGCATTAGGAGGAACAACCTGCTTAAAGGAAGGGGAATTAACATTCTGGATTGATATTATGTTTTTCCAATGTGTGGCATTACGCATATTTACTTGTTTTTTTTAAAATAAGGTACGAATTATTTCTTATCACAGTAGGTGTGCTTAATCTTTTTTACCATTAGGTGGCAGTAACTGTGCAGAAAAGCTTTGAGAAATGAACTCAAATCCAGGACATCTGAACTGAAAGCATCAATAGTTGTGAGATGGTAAACTGCACTTGGTAAACTGCACTTGGTAGGGTTAAAAATCATATTGTGTATATAAAAAAAAAAACATTAAAAATGATTAAATGTAAATTCGCTAACAGAAAATTTTTTTTTTTTACTAGTGATTTTGGTCAGTCAGACCCTGAAAGACCAGCTTTGCAGAGGCAAGACCTACCGGTGCACACAGATCTGTGGTCAGTTGGGTTTTGACTTGTAGACGGAAGTTTATAAAAACACAGGATCTCATTCATAAGTAATGTAAACAGCCTCATGGCCTCTAACCCCATTTTAAACAAGTGCTCACTCTGTCTCTCTTTTTGAATCTTTACGTTTAGATCTGATGATGTCTCTCCTCCTTTATCTTTGTTAGTCATCTCTTCAGTACACTAAGAATCAAAGTAGGCCTCAGTATCAGTGTTAACTATACCTATAACTATAACAGTATCAAACACCAAAGGACAGAAAAAAGGAATGATTAAGGGACTGGGTCATAATGTTCTTCTCCTAGTCCTCTTAAATTTAATTTATTGCATTCTGGCTTTTACCACATCCAGAAAATGTTTCATGTAGTTCTGGCTTCAGAGAGCAGTGTGTTTTGTGCGCCTCAGCTATGGTGGTCACTGTTTAAATCTGTCACGATGGGGTATGTTGTTTATACCTCAGTGTCAGCTGCGGTAAGCAACCGACGAGCAATCATATAGTCTCCTTTTTGGTCTGGATGTTAAATAGTTTGGAACTGAAAAACAATGCTCTCTGTCTTGTTTGAATTCAGTTGTTGACATTGAGACCCCAGCGTCCTCTCCTCTTCTTCAGCTTTATGAGATTTGCGAAGCTTGGCTGAAAGTGAGCGCTAAAGTTAACAAATCATCAAAACGACACTGGAGTAATGTGTTGAACTTCACAGATGAATCTCACAAAGAAATGTTTGGGTCATATTTCACTCTAAAATCAAAAGAAAAAATAAATTATATTTTGCATAAATAAAATCATTCTGTATGTAGTGTACATGATGCCATGTATATACACTGATCAGGCATAACATTATGACCACCTTCCTAATATTGTGTTGTTCCTCCTTTTGCTGCCAAAACAGCCCTGTCCCAACAAGGCATGGACTCCACTAGACCCCTGAAGGTGTGCTGTGGTATCTGCACAAAGATGTTAGCAGCAGATCCTTTAAGTCCTGTAAGTTGTGAGGTGGGGCCTCCATGGATCAGACATGTTTGTTCAGAACGTCCCACAGATGCTCTATTGGATTGAGATCTGGGGAATTTGGAGGCCAAGTCAACACTTCAAACTCATTGTTGTGCTCCTCAAACCTTTTTTGCTTTGTGGCAGGGCGCATTATCCTGCTGAAAGAGGCCACATGGTCTGCAACAATCTTAGGTAGGTAGTACGTGTCAAAGTAACATCCACATGGATGGCAGGACCTAAGGTTTCCCAGCAGAACATTGCCCAAAGCATCACACTACCTCCGCCGGCTTGCCTTCTCCCCATAGTGCATCCTGGTACCATGTGTTCCCCAGGTAAGCGACGCACACACCCGGCCATCCACGTGATGTATAAGAAAACGTGATTCATCAGACCAGGCCACCTTCTTCCATTGCTCCGTGGTCCAGGTCTGATGCTCACGTGCCCACTGTTGTCGCTTTCGGTGGTGGACAGGGGTCAGCATGGGCACCCTGACTGGTCTGCAGCTCCATACTCAACCAACTGTGATGCACTGCGTATTTCGACACCTTTCTCTCAGAACCAGCATTTACTTCTTTAGCAATTTGAGCTACAGTAGCTCGGACCAGCCTTTGCTCTTCATGTGCATCAATGAGGCTTGGCCACACATGATCCTGTCGCCATTCATATAGTATAATTTCATAATTCTTTCTTTTGATTTTGGAGTGAAATATGACATTTCTTCTCAGTTTCATGCGATTCACTCCTACATCCCAGTGTCCTAAATTTTCTCTGTGATGGCAGGAACATGGTACACAAATCTGTTTGGTGTCACTCCACAGGGCAAACATATTGATCTGTGGAAACCACTAGCTAAATTATCAACAACTGACAGGCAACAGAGATCGAGAGCAATTGTTGGAGGCAATTTTTCCAATGTTTTAACATTTCAGAGAGGGATTCGGCCAACTGAAATAAACACACAATCAATTCAGCTCATAAGTTTTTAGCTATGCTATTTCTCCCCCCTTCATTTCATTACTGCAGTCTCTTGATGCTATTTTCATGTATCATCTACAATCGTAACATAATGTTTGGCATATGAAAATGCCAAGGTGCTTTCCAATGGGAATTTTCACTGAATGGGTTTGAAATTAAAAGCTCTTGTAAAAACTATTGTGTGCTCTGCTATGATGAGGAGTTATTTGGTTGCTATGGTGAGAGAAAGCTCGTTATTTTTAATGGCTCTATACTCAGCAGCGCTGCAGAGCCTTAAGCAATGGCACTGACAAACTGCCAACCTCAGCAAACGCTCTGTGTGGGGCACGTTTTAAGGGTGAAAGAGCCATACACACACACACACACACACACACAGATCACCTCCAACAATCTGTCCTCTTGTGGAGGTGGCCAGTTATCAAACATATTACCCACCTTCAGCCCACAGCGCACAAGAGCAGATCACTTCAAATTCTGTATTTAACTAAAATTGATTGTATGAGATAATGTCATTTAGGCAGGAGGACAGAAGGAACAGCTGGGATGGAGACTTGTGACAGAATCAGGGAATAATAAATGTCTCTCAGCTCCACTCTATGACCATCAGTCCTCAGCAGGAGACACATCCATCCATCACTGCCAATGAAAGATGGCCAGAAAGCCCTGCAGTCTTCACTTCTCCATTTTTTTGCAAAGTAGGATGTGTTCCTTGATCAGCATCCTAGCTAACAAAAAATATGTTCTGAGAACATTAAGTTATAAAAATGTTATTTCTGAATGTTTTCATAACGTTCAAAAAGTCCAGTTTTTAAAACATTTTCTTTCTTGGTTATGTGAATGTTAGCGAAAACATTAAGGGAATGTTTTCTCTGTTTTATCATTTTGCAAGTATCATGGGAACTTTATTTTGAACATTCTCTGAATCATCTGAAAAAAGTAGTAAGTAGTAATGTTTAAAAAATATTGAATGTTTCAGAAAACATTCTATGTATGATGTGTAAATAAAACTTTTTGTGCTAATGTTTTGATAACTTTTTTAAAGACCAGATAACTTTGAATGAACATTCCATTAGAATAAAGAACGTTTGTTCATAACTTTGATAGAACCTTGCCAGAATGTTAGCGAATATTCCCTGTTAGCAGGGATTGTTGATACTGGCACAACATTCTTTTGAACCAATCAGATTTTAGCTCCATTAAAGCGAACCATAAATGCATCATAAAAGCAGTCCATATGACTTTTACACTATATTATAAGTCTTCTGGAGTCATACGATATTTCGTGAGGAACAGATTGAAATTTGTTCAGGCCTAGCAATGATATATTCACACTTAGGCCTGTCAGCACTACGCTGTAATAAACACCGGCCTTATACTGAAGCATAAAATCATGCTCATAATGCAGGCCTAATTCCGTGCACATATGCTGCTTCAGTGAAACCAGCTCTGGATCAGCCTGATGGGCCCTGGGAAGGATCTGACCTGATGTTCCTTCTGCAGGAGGAACAGTGCAGGTCACACACGCCGCTTGCTATTGCTCATGCTCCACTTCACTGGAAAAGTGGGCAATAAACTTGAGTCAATGTACTGAACAAACAGAAAATAGTCTCCAGTTTCATTTAAATGTTAAAACTTCACTTTGAAAGAAGGAAGAAAAAAACTTGAATATGGTTACTTCACTAAACTAGATTTTACATTCATTTTCTCAGGAAAAAAGTTGCTATGTGGATACTTACTGGTTCAAATCAATAGAGCCCACCCAATCTAGCATTTATGCCCCCTTTATTCTAAAGCAGTGTCCGAAATTGTGTAATGAGAATAAGATACACTTCTCAAGTATGCTCTATACTGTAAAAAATGATTTTTCGAGGTTGTGGATTTAAGATTATTGGACTATGTTTAACGAGAAAATACTAGTCTTTCTACTTTCATTACATGTTTAATTCAATATGTTACTCTTTATTTTGTGTTCCTAATTCTTCCCATTTCTGAGTGAAAAGTAAGGTTACACTTTATTTTGATGGTTCACTTTAGACATTCTACTAACTGTGAGTGAATTTTAACTGTGTGTTAGCAGATATTAAGCAGACAGTCTACTAATACTCATATACCATTTATCACTGTATAGCTGCTTTGACACAATCTGCATTGTTAAAAGCGCTATATAAATAAAGGTAACTTGACTTAATGAGAGTTATTTGGCATAGTTGCAAAGTTGAAAAAGTGTTACCCAAAGTAAATCCTACACCATTTTTTTTTTTCTGTGTATGTGTGCAGTATGAATACAGTTTTGATATACTACATCTGGCATGTTTGTTTGCATCGTCATGTGACCTACAACAATGTTCCACACTATTTACACACGATGTAAATAGCGGATGTTCAATGGATGTATTGTTCAGAATCTCTGAAGAACGAGTAAGTTATTTGGGTATTTTTCGCCTACTGTTTTAGGAATACTGTGTATTCGGGCGTATTTGACATGCTCCTTTTCACAGACTACATAGTATGGAAGGAATATTTGGTTATGAGGTAAGTAAACAGGATATTTTTTCCCTTTTTCTTTATCCACCAGAGCAAAAAAAAAAAAAAAAAAAAAAAAAATCGCAAGTCTGATCGCTTAGAAAAATAACAACACAACTTTTGCCAATTGCTGGATGATTTGAGGTTTCAATGATGTCCATAGAACAAATGCTAAAGGTGCATTCACATTTACCATTGTTTTTACCATTTCAGCAGGAATCCACGCAATTGTACGGAAGAGGATTAGGGCCAAGCAATAATAAAAAATAAAACCATCTCGAGATTAAAGTTGTTACATTACGAGAAAAAACTCGTTAAATTTCGAGAATAAACTCGTTAAATTACAAGAAAAAACTTGTTAAATTTCGAGAAAAAAGTCGAGATAAAATGTTGAGAATAAAGTCATTAAATTCCGAGAATAAAGTTATTAAATTCCGAGAATAAAGTCATTAAATTACGAGAACAAACTCGTTAAATTTCGAGAAAAAAGTCGAGATAAAATGTTGAGAATAAAGTCATTAAATTACGAGAATAAACTCATTAAATTACGAGAATAAACTCATTAAATTACGAGAAAAAAACTTGTTAAATTTCAAGAAAAAAGTCGAGATAAAATGTTGAGAATAAAGTCATTAAATTACGAGAATAAAGTCATTAAATTACGAGAATAAACTCATTAAATTACGAGAATAAAGTCATTAAATTATGAGAACAAACTCATTAAATTTCGAGAAAAAAGTCGAGATAAAATGTTGAGAATAAAGTCATTAAATTACGAGAATAAACTCATTAAATTACGAGAATAAACTCATTAAATTACAAGAAAAAAGTCGTTAAATTACGAGAATAAATTCGTTAATTTAATGACTTTATTCTCAACATTTTATCTTGACTTTTTTCTCGAAATTTAACAACATTTTCTCGAAATTTAACGACTTTTTTCTCGTAATTTAATGACTTTATTCTCAATATTTTGTCTCGACTTTTTTCTCGAAATTTAACAACTTTAATCTCGAGATGGTTTTATTTTTTTTATTATTGCTTGGCCCTAATCCTCTTCCGTACAATTGAGAATTTTAAGTTATAGGCAGAAAGATTACCCATGCAGTTTTCACAACAGGTTCAAGTTGGTCACGCAAATTCACAGAGTTGACAAACAGAAACCTGCTTGGTTTGACAGTGACTTCTGTTTGAGCTGTGCTTCATACATCACTACGATACTGACAATTTCTGTCTGCAAAATTTCACCGAAAATTCACTAATGTGACCACACCTTAGCCCAACAGTGATAGTGATGTTTGTCTTAGCAAGCTTGACTAATAACATTTAAAAAGGGTTTGAAACAAAGCAAACAGACTCAAACCTAATTCATCACTGAAAAAAATGCGAAGCAGACAGTTACTCGCCAAATATCTTACCAGTTATTAAAATGCGCAGGTTGAGTTGACTTGTTGACAACTGCAAGATAAGAGCACAATGTTGCACTGGTTATCTCTCAAGTGCATCCACATCACATTCTCGGCCACAGAGATTCAAGATTTTGGGACAAAAGAAGTGGGTAAATGCATATCTGGGCCACACATGAAGAAAGGTTACATTACAGATGTATGAGCTGATACGATCTGTCCTTTCTGCGACTGGGCCCTCTTACTGCTAAAGAGACACTCACCTAGCGCTATTGTTGAGCCGCTATCAGCTTTATGCTACAATTGTGCTCTGTGCGGCTGCGGTCAAGGTAGCTGTCCTTTTGTTGTGGCCTTTCTGAGCAGCTAAAAATTGCTGGAACCAATATCCATCGGGGATCATCCTAAATATTTTTGTCTCTCCAGGTCAATGTCGTCCTTATGAAAATAACTCTTTCAAAAGAGATGGGGCTTTGCGTTAACTAGCGCCATGAACGCCGCACATGACGATTAAAGAGCTAAAGGTGAAGTCTCCGTTTGATGTGGGGAGACAGAGACAATGATACTCATTATCACTGGCGCTGCAAATGTCTCCACCTCTGGATTGGATCAGGTGCTAACAGGTTGACATGAGGGTAATTTCTAGCTCGTCTGGGGTAATTGAAGAGCAGCCATATAGACCAGATTTATAGGCTACATTTTATGGCCAGGTGATAACTTTCTCTTGTCTGCTGTGCTATGGGACTGTTAGGCTTGGCTTTTTGCCTTAAAATAAAGGAGGTTTGGAAGAATAAGAATAAAAAAATACAACTCTAAACCACTGATATCCAGTCCTGATCTGTGAGGTCTTATGAGGTCAACGCCAAAACTGGTGTCCCATGATAAGAACTCATATGCCAGAACTCTCATTTTAATGCTCTTTACTGAGAACTGACAATGATAAACATTGGGAAAGCTTTGCAATCTTTTTATTTTTTTATTTTTTTGAGAGCAAGACCCAACATTTAATTCCACTTGGGAATGTACAGCTGATCGTCCCGATAAGATGACAGGGGAGAGTGGGGCTAGTTGTCACAAACATTTTCTCAAAGTAGGTTTGTTTTTTTAAAGTCATTTCCCTTATAAAAAATATTTAACACACGTTGACCTTTTGTGACAAAATGCCCCGATAACAGGGCACCATGTGCCACTATGCATAACCTGATATTGCTGAGTTCAACATGTTCCTGGGTCAACATTTTTGTTGATCCTGGAACAACATTCAAATCAACCAATCAGATTTCATGGACAAGTTTACAGATTATGTCAAGTTTAGGCTTAAAATCATGAATTGGTGCTTCTACATCAGTGTTATTCATCTATCATTTCCCTCTGATTTTTGGGATAACTTATGGGTAGGGTTAGGTTTAGGGGTAGGAATAGGGTTAAGACTAAATTTTCAGACTAGAATGTTGTTTCAGGATCAAAAAAATATGTTGACCCAGGAACACATCTAACTCAGCAATATCAGGACGTGCGTTACGCTATATTGGGAAAGTTGCCACAGTGGAACCTGCCATTAACAGCCTGTGGCTTCTAAACACAATTTTAACCAGTAAAACAATTATCAAACACAAAATGAATGAAAAATAACATTTATGTAAACTTACTAAGAGATAGCCATTATGAAAACTTCTCCATGTGACAACTAGCCCCAGCCTTCTCTGTGTTTTTTTTTTTTTTTTTCACGAATGGAACAATGACTGATCTAGTGAAAACTGACAAATCATCTTTTTCTTTTTTAAATCACCTCAGTCCAGCAATAAAAAGCTGGCTAATTTTAGTGTCTGCAGTGGTCGAACAGTGAAACGAAGCGTTCCATTTCACTTGAATGATTATCTCCATCTCAGTATCTCTTGGTTTGCAGCCATGGCGACCATCCGAAGAGAAGAAAAATTAATTACCGTCTATAAGTACACTTTACTAAAGAGGTAATTGAATCTCGGCTTAGGTCCTCGCACAGATCGGCTCTTAGCAGAGATTGTTATCTACTGGGATGTGGACGGACCTCAAATGTTTATTGAGCTGTTTTACAGGGTGAAATCCTTCAAACTGATGAAGACACTGACAGACATGGACAGAGCGCTGTGGTCTTTCCACATTACTGACATAAAAACACTGTGTGAAAATGCAGTACTTTAAAAGCAAAAATGAAATAACATCTGACGAGTTGGGAAGATGATTGCTTTAGCCTTCATTTGTGTTCTGGTTTTACATTCTCTATAGTTTATACACTAATAAAAAAGTAACAGAATGTACCATGGTAAGTCTTTAAAAACTGCATAATGTATTATTATTAACAAAGTCCCTTTAAGACAAGTCATTTCACTCGGCGGCCATCTTTGAAACGCTTCTCGGGCATCCTGGGCATCATGCAATCTCTTTGAATGGGGAAACATCAAATTCACCAAAACTGTTCGCCAACCTTACGATTAAATTTAATATTTGAAATCACCAATGAAATCTAACAACAACCGGCTCATAAATTTAGTTTCTAAACGCTCGAATCATGACAAAAAAAACTGTATTTTTCAGGCTGGATCAAGCTAATGCGCATGCGCAGACCTAAATGCGCGTCTCTTGTGCCTCATTCGGCCTCATTTCAGAAGCGCGCGTCTGACTGAAACCGGTGATTCTAACGGCCGCTGAAGTGACGCGAAGACTTTACCAGTCGGCGATTGGCTCTTATTTTGAAGGCGGGACTTATTCCGCTATATTGCGCGTTACACTTTCTCTCTTTCAAAACAATACGAGTGACACGTCTTGTGTTATTCTATAGTCTTTGTTATTAATCATCTTGACCCCACCGTGCATAACAACTACTGGCCTATCCCTAAACTCCCATTAATTTCAAAGGTTTTGGAAAAAGTTGCACTCTCACAGTCATACCTCATGCCTGGATACTTTTAATACTCTAGACCCGTTTCAATCTGGTTTAGAGCTCTGCATAGCACTGAGTCAGCATTGCTGAAGGTTACAAATAACATTTTGCTGTCCATTGATTCTGGTTCATCTGCTATCCTGATACTTTTAGATTTGAGTGCCGTATTTGACACCATTGATCATGATATTCTTCTACAACCACTTGAGTGTGTGGTTGGAGTTCAGAGCCTAGCTTTACAGTGGTTCAACTCATACTTAAAGGTGAGGAATTTCTCTGTTAATATCAGGTCATACACTTCACCCTCTGAACACTGTGGTGTTCCTCAGGGATCCATTCTTGGCCCTCTTTTGTTTTCCCTCTACAAGCTCTCTTTAGGTTCAATATTCCAGAAACATATCATAAATCATCACTGCACTGTAAAAAATGACAGTGATTTTAATAGTAAAAGACTGTAAAAATGCTGCGGTGAAAAACTGTTAATTGGTTTACACTAAGTTTCCGTACTATATACGGTGAATAACTGTAATAGATCTAACCGTACATTTAATGTAATTTTACGCTAAAATACCGTTAAATTCACAGTTTTTGGAAGTGAAAAATAACAATTCATTGTAAAAATTTACAGTGAAAAAATGTAAATTGACATTCCCACAATTCCCTGCGTGACACTTCACATTTGATATATTTTCGTTCTTAGTTTTTCTCATTTTTTTCTAATCAGTTATGTACATTAGGGTTTTATGTTACATCTAATGTTGATAAATTAATGTTTATTGCATTTTTAAAATGTCATGTGTTTGTTTAGTGTGTGTGTGAATGACACTGTGTGCACCTTCTATATATTAGTATTGTCCTTCTCAGCTTGTGGAAAAGCTGCTTGTGATGAACTTTGATTAATCAAGTGACTCTCATCACCACTGTGTTTGGTGACTGTCAGTGTATTATAAAGGTACAAAACAGATATTAGTACTTCATTATGTTGGGAAATTAACATTATATCAGTTAATGAAATACGTTATTTTACCGTAAATTTAACAGATTTTTTTTTTTTACGTTGCTACCGTATTTTTTACGGTAAAGTTCTGGCAACCACAGCTGCTGGTTTTTTACCGTAAATTTTACTGGGATTTTTTTTTACAGTGTGTTACACTCATGACCCCCAACTATATCTTCCAATCAAACCAGGAAATTACTTTTCATTTGATCATCTCTTTCCATTTTTCTTATTTTTTTTATTTTTTATTTTTTTATTTTTGAGAGCGAGACCCATGCAACATTTAATTCCACTTGGGAATGTACAGCTGATCGTCCCGATAAGATGACAGGGGAGAGTGGGGCTAGTTGTCACAAACATTTTCTCAAAGTAGGTTTATTTTTTGAAAGTCATTTCCCTCATAAAAAATATTCAACACACGTTGACCTTTTGTGACAAAATGCCCCGATAACAGGGCACCATGTTACACTATTGGGAAAGATGCCACAGTGGAACTCTATAGGTTCAATATTCCAGAAACATATCATAAATTATCACTGTTACACTCATGACCCCCAACTATATCTTCCAATCAAACCAAGAAATGACTTTTCATTTGATCATCTCTTTCCATGCCTCAATGAAGTCGAGATCTGGATGAGAAATAACTTTCTGCAACTGAATGAAAATAAAACTGAAGTTCTCTACTGGGTCCTGCTGCTATAAACAACTCTATTAAAACACAGTTAGGTTCCTTGAGTAACAACCTACACAAACATGCAAAAAATCTTGGAGTCTTTTTTGACCCTCTTCTACAATTTGACAAGCATGTAAATGCAGTTGTAAAGAGCTTTTTTCAGCTCAGATTTGTAGCAAAACTTTCTTTCTAGTAAAGACCTTGAAATTGTGATTCATGCACTAATTTCTTCACAACTGAATTAGTAGTGGAATATACTAAATATTACAAAAAGGCTAAATGTGACATACACAAGCATTGTTTGTGTGACTAAACACACTCTAACCTTCTGGGCTCTTGTCTTTTGGTCATGTTATCTAATGCTTCCATCTTTGACATGCAGTACAGCCCAACACACAAACAACAGTGTGACCATTATCTCCCCTCTGCATTAAGCCAGTGCAGCAGGCTTTAGTTCAATACAAAGCCTTACGCCCTATATCTGCCCTGGATCAATGCATTGACTCTTTATGCACTCACAAAAGCAGAGAGGCTGAGAGCGGATCAAACGGCCCACATTCCCACGCCGTCACTCGGGCGTCCTGCAGGACAGCACGGGGTCCTGATGCACGTGCATCTGCTCACACGCCCAGCCAACACAATCAGCCTGTGATCTCATGACCACGAGACGTGTTTGAAGCAGTGCCGCCAGAGCTCACAAAACTATGAGATCTCTGTGAGAAAAGGTTGGAATGGGTCCCTGAGGAGAACAGCTGAGGAAGGGGAATGCTTTGTACAAGATACTCGGATACACTTGAAAAAGTGTATGACAGTGTTTTATCCACACAAGGGATATGTTTATTTGATTTCAAATACACAGAGAGCATCTTATTGAGTATTTATGGGTGCTGCTGACATTTTTACTGGCTGTCAAACTCAAAAAAGGAAAAGTAAAGCATGTCTTCTATGATAAGCATGTTTTAATTTCAGAATTAAAATTAATTTTGACATTTTTGGGGGGGCATAAAGTCAAAAATGTTAGGGTGATACAACTGTCCCGATATCATAAAGAAGATAAAAAGATCTTTCGAAGTTGTAAATAAAACAGAGATTATTAGAATATCTTTTACAAGCAAATACTATTTTACTTCAAAATTTCACATTTAATTATTTGTGAAATTACTAGCAATTTCTGAATGAAAATTGTTTCAAACTAAATCCTACACCAATTTTTTCAACATATTAAATAACAATAACAAAAATAATAGTATTTTTAATAAAACTGCTTTACAGTTAATTAATATTAAAAAAAGGATATCAGATAATGACTTTAAGTTTGCAGGTTATAAAATGTGATGCAGCTCCTCCAAAGACTAATGATATTTATGACTTAATAATTGCTGAGATTTGAACTTTAGATTTTGTAAAAAAAAAAAAAAAAAAAAAAAAAATTATATATATATATATATATATATATATATATATATTAAATAATGATTCAAACTGACCTTTTTCGACGATGGTATCGATACTTCCATGAAAATCTTTAGTGCTCCATAGAAGAAATAAAGGTTTGGAACGACATGATGAGTAAATTATGACAATTTTCATTTATGGTTTAAATATTCCTTTAAGTTGAAGGGCAAATACAAAATGAGAAAACATACAAAATAATGCATGAATGAATGTAATGTGAGAAAATAAAACCACATAAAGTTATAGCACATCACAAAATTTCCTGCAAATAGGCAGAGCCTGGAAAACTAAGTGCTTCAATGCAACATTCTCATAAAAGCTCTCCACAAGCTAATGAGTTTGCTCCTCTTGTTTATTATCTGTGGCTGGACTAAAGTTTGAATGCATTACACTAAAGAGGTAAAACCCACAATTAAAGACATGACTTTCCAATCCGTTTACAAACCACAAGACACCAGGTGATCAACAGCATATGCATCAAAGAAAGAAGATCCAAAATAGAACTGACTAAACTGACTTTTATATTTCAGTAACTTTTCATTCGAGTGAGATTTGAAATTCTGCATTGGAAGGTTTGCCTAATTAAATCACAGTTTATCCAGCAATCGAGTCTGTTTAATTCAGCTCAGAAAGATTAGAAGTTGACTGCAGTAGATTAAACACATGTGGGTAAATGATTTTTGATGACTGCCATTAAGAAGTACGTAGAGGGGGTGATTAAAAAACGCTTACACGAGTTATGTAAGGTTAACTTTTATGTGGGGAGAAAAAAAACTCTTTTTCTCAACTAAAAGTGAAACAATGTGAAACCCCCAAGCTTGTCATGGTGGGCTTGTGCATTAATGTCAGAGCGACTCACCCTCAAGCTCAGCTCAAGTGCCTTAAAACTGCTAAACAATGAGCCGGATTGTGCTTGCCACTACCATATTTTGTGAAATGCATCTAAATTAACATGTGATAGTGATTTAATGCCCCACGCTTTCCCTTGTAACGTGTGTGAATGGAGTGGTGGACTTACACAAAAGCAGCTTCATGGATCAGTCATTAGCACACCATTATGGTTGCTTTTATGGGGGCTGTCAGCCGAACCTCATTATGAGCTGAAGTGAAAGGAGGAATTAATCTAAGAGGACGAAAACTCTTTTTCTTGTGTGTCCAGAAAGATCTGCATGTTAACAGCTTAATCTGAAATTCTTTTGACTATTATTCATGGAGAAATTATTTCTTTCATTGTCACAAAAATACAGTGGGATCTAAAAGTCTGAGAGCACACTGAAAATCTTCATTCCAAAAAATAAAAAATAAAAAAGACTGTATAACAAACAAAAAGGTTATTAAGTGAAATAGTATCTGCAATATTAATTTATGTTTTTCTCTAAGGCAGTGGTTCTCAAACCTGTCCTGGAGGCCCAGCTCTGCACATTTTGTATCCCTGCGTCCCAATGTCCGTACTATCCATCCTAAATAGTATGTGAGATTAAAATAAGTGTGTCCCAAAGCATAGTATGTTGAAAGGAGTATGCCAAAAGTCCCCGGATGGTCTACTATTTCCGGTAGATTTTCGAAGTGTGGATCCGTGCACACTATAGAGGCTAATATTGCCCACAACCCATTGCGCGTTGTTCGAGGATTCAGTTCAGAACTACAAACACGAGTAAAAAGTGTTAAAAACTACAAAACATGGCGAATATGCACGATCGACGCTGAGAGGTTGTTTGAGTGACTAATAATACGTTCAAACTGATAGAAAATATATTTAATGTTATATGTGTTATTTTTCATCTGCAAATACCAATGTGGACTTTTATAAAGATCTGATTGGCCATTAACTTTTAAATGCATCATTATGCATTAATATGAGGAGAGTTCTCCACATGAAAGACTCGCGACTGCAGATCAACGTGCTGCATTTCTCTCCGATACGGTAGGAAATTAGCTAAATGAAATGTGGAGGATGTACGATGATTGACAGGGCAGTTTACGGTGACTGGATGCGACAGAGAGCAAAGACGCAATTGTATGACGTGATAGTATGTCCCAAAGCTTGTCTACTCTTTTGCTACACACTCAAAAGTAAGTACTTTTTGTTCACGGAAAGAGTACATACTTTTAGGGCGTAGTATAAGTAGGCGAATTGGACCGCAGCATTAGTCTCCCTATTTCTGACACACCCATTTCAGGTCTTGCAATCTCTACTAATGAGCACGTGAGTTGAATCAGGTGTGATAGATGAGGGAGACATACAAAATGTGCAGGGCTGGGGGTCCTCCTGGACCGGTTTGGGAACCACTGCTCTAAGGCATATACTGAATTATATTGTAGTGCAACTGACTACCCAGCATGCCTTGCAGCGAGCTCTGAAAAGACTGAGTTCAGACTAAATCCTCATCTTATTGTCTTAAATTGTGTAAAATGGTTTTGAGGAGGTGTTTATAGGAAACTTTACTCTAGAATTTGCTGTATTATTGCAGGGTGAATTTATGTGGTTACCCTCAATAAACTCTGTAGCGCCAAAAGTGTAATGCTGGGTTGTCAAGCAGTTGGGGATTATATGTTCAAATCCCAAAATGATGTCAATAAATTCTTGCTGTGTAGCAACAAAACTGATATCACAATATTATCAATAAAATTGATTTGTTATGGGTGGGATAAAATTTTACATAGTATATCTATGTAGAACTCCCATGGTCTTAATGTTAGTACTATCCCAACTAGAGATTGTTTAAATTACTAATACTACTCTAAAAAATCATGGAAAAGGATAGCTTTGAATAGTGGAGAAAAAAAATATTACTTGAAAAATATATTGTAGTGCAAGTAGTTTTTCAGCTTATCTTGTAGCTGGTTAAGAAAAGAGTAAGTTTGGACTGACTGTTCATCTTATTGTCTTAAATTGCATAAAACAGGTTTGGGAGGGTGCTAATGAGCAACTGCAGTCTTGGCTGTATTATTGTATGTTGCGTTTGTGTAGTTACCATCATGTATGTTTGTAGTGCCAAAAGTGTAGTGCCAGGTTAAGAAGTCTACCTGTATTGGTTGAGTGTTTGCTTTCAATTTAATGATGTTAATATAAGATTCACACTATATGATAAAAGAATCTGACATCCCAGATAAACTTGAAGTCATGATTAGTTTCATGAATTGCTTCAAGAAAACAACACTCAATGCTATCTCATGACCAATTTGTACATTTTACAAGGTGGCTAATTTGTACAATTTATCTGAACCCCAGTAGGTTTAAGGGCAGGTCTAGGGGTAGATCATTTGTACAAATTCATACAACTTTGGCAACTCGTGAAATACATATGATTTAGGAAAAACATAATGAAATCATATGAATTAGCCACCCCGTAAAATATGTACAAACACTACCTGATCACACTGTTGATTAAAAAAATTAAAGTCATTGTCAAATTGTATAATCATTTTCACAATGGTGGTGTTAAGCTAACGTTAACAGCTCTAGGTTTTAGCATAAGGGTGAGTAGCGAAGGGAGAAAGAAGAGAAAGTGAGAACCGAAGAATTGAATACTTCGGGAAGATATCGTATTGTAGTTACCCAGCATGCCTTGCAGCAGGCTCAAAAAATACTAAGTTTGGACTGAATACTTGCCTTATTATTTTAAATTGTGTAAAGAGGCTTTAGGGAGTTGTTTACAGACAACAACAGTCTTAGAATTTGCTGTTTTATTGCATATTGCATTTGTGTGCTTACCCTCATTGAAATCTGCAGTGCCAAAAGTGTAGTGCTGGGTTGCCAGCTATACCTTTATTGCTTTCTGTTGGTCTACATTCCACACTGGAGATGTCAATAAAAGATTTCAATTATGTGATAAAGAAATCTGACATCATAATCATGAAACCTCATGATTGATATTGTATGGAATGAATAATACCAAGGGAACAAAGCCAGTAAAATCTATTCTCCATAATACATTATCATGTATTTATGTTGGAGTTTATCACATATATATTTTTTTCATTATTATTTGAAGACACACTTCAAATATTATTGCTCACCCTACAAAATAAAAATTTGATTATAAGTACTAAAACAGAAACTACTTAAATTAAGTTGTTTTGCTTTTCTGGAAGTGCTCAAGACATGGTAACAAATATTATTAAATGTATGTGTAACTTATTAATTTTTGATACAACGAATTTGTAGTTCTTGTTTTGTGTTTATTGGAAGGAATTGGCCAATCAGGCCAATTATAGACAATTAATACTCTAGATTTTTTTTTTTTTTCATTATACACACCTGTTTACCATTAAAACTGAACCTAAATGATAAAACCAACTCGAGATCAATTAAAGCCATATTAGACACTGGCTCTGGTTTATAAGGACCATCGAAATTTTGTAGGTTTTTAGGAAAGTCTTGGCTAATCAGGCCAATTAGAGACAACTGACATCAGTTAACTCGCACGTGTTTATTATACACATGTGTTTTATATATAATGTAATTAAAAGTATACCTTAATTTTAAAACTGACAAGAGATCATTTAAAAAAAATATATATTAGACATGGTCAATGAGTCCACTTTAAGGTCTACACCCCCTAATGGCAAACTATCAAAATTATAAAATGTTTCTAGCTTAAAATGATTCAGAAAATTTTTTAAAGATTCACGAAGTGTTTTGTAAGCACCCATCACTAGAAAAAAATGAGCTTTTAAAACTCTGAATCAATCGTACCAATTGCTTCGCAAATTGACCCCATTTCAAAGCACTCAAAATAATACTAGCAAAACCTGCTGGTCAAAATGCATAAATGCTATGTTAAAAAGTGTAGTCTATTACATGAAATATACAAATCATTAAATAACATTAAATATAATGCTGTATAATTTTGATTGATTTGTATGTTTTTAGGTAAGCCTTGGTTAATCAGGCCAATTAGAGACAAATGACATCAGTTAACTCTCATGTGTTCATTATATACGTGTTATATATAATGTAATTAAAACTAAACCTAAATTTTAAAACTGACACAAGATCAGTTTTAAAAAATATATATATATTAGACACTGTTCAGTTCACTTTAAGGTACACCCTCTAGTGGCAAACTATTGAAGTTATAAAACGTTTCAAAACAACTTAGGGGCCATTTACACAACACCGTTTTCAACTAAAAATTTAAAACTTTTTATGCATTTTGGCTGTTCATTAACACAACAGCGTTTTGAGGGCCTGAAAACGCAACCTTTTGAAAACAGGTTTCAAAGTGCGAGTTTTTGAAAACGATACCATTATTGTATCTGTGTAAAACTACAAAAACATGAAAAAAAATATATTAAAACAGGTGAAAACAGGTTTCAAAGTGCGAGTTTTTGAAAACGATACCATTATTGTATCTGTGTAAAACTACAAAAACATGAAAAAATATATATTAAAACAGGTGAAAACAGGTTTCAAAGTGCGAGTTTTTGAAAACGATACCATTATTGTATCTGTGTAAAACTACAAAAACATGAAAAAATATATATTAAAACAGGTGATTTGTGAAAACGGTGACGTCATGTGCACATGTATTAAGTGTTCAGTCTATAGGTGCATAGTTTTTTTTGACCTCGCCAACTACTGGCCTGGCAGCATAATACAGCATTTTTAATCATTTTGCGAATCCAGTGTGAACAGAGATAATTTTGAAAACGTTGTCGTCTGTACGCAAAAAATGCAAAAGGAAAAACTTTTCCGTTTTTAGTACATCATTGTCATGTAAATCTGCTGAAATCACATTACTTGGCCAGTTTGATACATGTTCCAAAACACTAGTTCGAAACAAAACGTTTGTAAAGTTTGCAAAGCCTATGAAACAATGCTTTGAAAGTGCCCGTGATATAAGATTTGAGTGATGTTGTCATTAAAACAAAAGTTCTACATTCTGAAATTCATGGTTCGATTCAAACATTTTTGTACTAGATTTCAAAAACAATGCAAAATAGAAGCATTTTCACAACTCGTCTCAGACATTTTTGGACCCACTGCATATCCTTCACATGAGACAATAAACTTTGTTTTACTACTGCAAGTATCCATACATATTCTCAGAAGGTCTAGCCAAACATCCCGGATGACTTCACATTTCCATTCCTGCAACATCACTGCCATATATCAGTGAACGGAGGAAGCACATGCCACAACAGCACAGCAATCTGTCCAGCGCTGCGCCAAATGACAATGGCAGCATGTTTCTTATTTCAGGACTCTCAGAGCACCCGGCTACATCTGTGATCAGAGCTCCACTCACACGATTCGCTTTGGCTCCAGGCATCCATTCTGAGTCAGATGTAAATCGAGGGTCAGTTATTTAGAGATGCAATAAAGAGGATCTGTCTTTAATTAAACATACCCATCAAAGCTTTGAGGTTGAGTACCTGGGTTTTGTTCCCAGAATGCAGTCTGGCGTGTTTCTGTGTATTTATTATTTCAGTTCACTTCCTAGACACTGCACTGACCTCCAGCCACAGAGTTTTTTTATGTCTCAAAGAGATCCAAGTATAGACTAATTAAACACAGAGTCGTTGGTCACTTGACTGCATCGGGAGGCGAAAGCTGCTTCTAATCCCTGTGGCGATATCTTATTTTTATCTCTAGCAGATGAAAGGAAGAAAAGATGGTGCTATTCCTTCTGTGGATCTTAATCTGAACTGATGCACAAAATGGCGTTGCCGGAACTGTGCAAAAATGTATCCTCATCTTTCTATTAACACAATAACCTTTGTGAGATTACATTAGTTGTCCGTAGATCTGAATATTCTATGCAATCTCTATAAAAGAATATTTACCAAAAAAAAACCTCATGAATAACTTTTGTTGTTTTAACTGAAATTGGGTCCTGGTTCCAAGCATGCTTTGTTAATGTATGTGATTTCTAGAAAAATTAGAAAATGATGATAGTTTAATTGTCTGTATTTTGAAGTTTCTGTTACATTAGTTTATGGGGGTCGCCATTGTGCTGAAGAGTTTTTAATAAAACAAATTGGTTTGCTGTTGATGAGTTATCGAATATGAACTGTAATATGTGTTGTTATATTTGTTTTTAAATGTTTTGTGTGTGTTTGGGAAGGCTTGGTTAATCAGACCAATGAAACAATTAAAGGTCCCGTTTTTCGTGGTTTTTTGAAGCTTTGATTGTGTTTATAGTGTGCAATATAACATGTGTTCGTGTTTCGCGTGTAAAAAAACACAGTATTTTTCACATAATTTACTTATCTGTATACCGCTGTTTCCACTGTCATAAAAACGGGCTGACGACTTCCTTGTTCTATGAAGTCCCTCCTTCAGAAATACGTAACGAGTTCTGATTGTGCCAGCGGTTCCTGTGTTGTGATTCGACAGCAGTTTAGCGCATCTTGCCCGGAAAGGTCACGCCTCTTACCATAACGTGGAGATGCATGCGCTCAGTGTTATTGTAAACATGTCTTTAATTTTACCCTATCAATTTGAGCCGGAATCAGACCCGGTGATTGGACTGCGGGATGAAAATAACAGCGTTTCGACGACATGGCGACAAACACACTCTACAAACGCAACTCTTGTGTATTCCTGTGGGCGGAGGTTAGTCAAAAAACTGTTTTAGTGACGTCATTAAAGAAGGAAGTAGAGGGATGTAGTCCAAACTGGCCGTTCGATGTAGACGACTTCTGTTAAATAAAATATCTCGCTTGGCATTGAACTTTGAGCTTTAAAATTTTACAGATTTTATTTATACTCTAACAACAACATTACACACTAACTAAAGTTTGAAACATGGGATCATGAAGAACGGGACCTTTAACTATCACTCTCCATTTTTCAATTATAGACACCTGTTTGCCATGAAAACTGAACCTAGATTATAAAACTGACCCAAGATCAGTTTAAACCATATGTTAATTAAAATGGTTCATTGATGCATCAGATCAAAGCCCCCTGGTGGCAAACCAATACAATTTCAAAATTAAAAAAAAATAAACAACATATTTATTATATGTTGTATCTATCTATCTATCTATCTATCTATCTATCTATGACGCTACATCAGCATTATCTATTAATACTCCCAGCATGCTTTGTATGGGACCAGATGAGGGAGTAAATGTTGAAATTAAGTGTTATTTTACGTGTTTTTGAGAAAGATAGGAAAAGGAGGAGATTGTTAGTGTTTAATGTTCTTTTATGTGAGGATTTAAAATAAATTATTATTTTTTATTTATTTATTTTGCTGTCACCATTGTGCTAAAGAGTTGTGCTTAAGTTTAGGATGAAGCTTGTTGTACATATAATATACATATACTGCTATATTCTAACATGTACAACTATTATCAACCATTGGGCATACTGAGTCTTCTCTGGAAATGCACTGAGGTATTAGTTTACTTTCAAATAAAAATTACCCCAAGTTTTATTCGCCCTCAAGCCATCCTAGGTGTATATGTCTTTCTGATGAACATATTCAGAGAAATATTAATAAATATTCTGACGCATCCGAGCTTTATAATGGCGGTGAACGGAATCAACGAGTATGAGCTGAAGAAAGTGCCTCCATCCACAATCCATCCATCAAAAACATATTCCACACGGCTCCGGGGTATTAATAAAGACCTTCTGAAGTGAAGCGATGCATTTGTGTAAAAAAAAAGTTATGAAGTAAAATATCTAGCCTTTCATATACAACTTACGAAGAAAGTGTAAAACTCTCGTAGTTCAAAAAGCTTATGCTACATACTATGCCTTCCCTATTCAACTTATGGAAAAAAATGAACTGACGCAACACTGTTTCCTTTTTTTTTTTTTTTTTTTTTTTTTGTAATTTGAATACATAAAGCTTGGATGCATCAGGATATTAATTAATACTTCTCATACTGCGTTCATCAGGAAGAAGAAAGTCATATACACCTAGGATGGCTTGAGGGTGAGCAAAGCTTAATTTTCATTTGAAAGTAAACTAATCCTTTAAGGAGTCATTCTCAAGCACATACACCTTCCGGAAATTATCAGCTATTCAGAAACCATAGCTTTGCATGCAAACGCTAGATATGATCAATGCCAATTAAAGCAGATAAGGTGATACGCCTGCCCTAAAGAAACCGAATGGCATTAACTGGCTCCATTACATGTCTGTACAGCATAAGCTACTCACTTTAATGCATCCATTTGCATAATGTGCTTCAAATTCCCCCGTGTGGGTGTCTGTCTTATCTGCTCTAACCTTGTAAAAGGTTGTCAGCTCTTCGAACATGCTTACACCCAACAAAGGCATTCATGCATTTGAATTCATTTAACTTTAATTTAGCTGACTAGAAAGATTGATGCAAACATGTACCTACAGATACAGCATAATTATGACAAGGCAGATGCCCATAATGAGCCCAAGTGAAGTATACTAAGGTTGCAACATATGTCTTATGGAAGACAGACTTCTAAAATACAGCAAATATAAAAATGGACAAACAGACAAACATGACTATAATTGGAGAAAAAGTAATAAAAAGACAAGGAAGACTTTACAAAAACACATTTATATAGGAGATTCTACAGTAGACACCATAATAGAATAGTTGATATTTTATGAGCATCTGCAATGCATGCTCTTCCTTCTGACTAATACATTAATTTGCCCCTTGAAATTTATGACGGTACACTGGAACGTTTCTGGATCTACCGGATAAACAGCCGAGGGAGGTTAAGATGGACTTGTAGCACGGAGAGAAAAAACAACGTAAAGATATTCTGTAAGATGTCTAATGAACTGAGATTTATGTCAAAGTAAAAGAAAGTAAATGTGGTGAAAATAATATTTAAATGAATGTAAGTTTCAATAATGAATTTCCTCATGAATAATGATCCTTTCTAATTAAACACATTTATTTATAACAACTATGTATTAAAAATATAACATATTTCAATATTTATTAATACTAAATCTAATAATCGCATTACTTTTCAGTTATGATGAATATTACATAGATTATGTGACCTGATGCTCCTGGAAGGTTGCAAAGCTATATCACTGTCTTGTAATTAATATTCATGAGGTAAAAATTGCCATAACTGCAGGCGGTGTACTTGAACAGTGTATATTTCACTAAAATCAGCATATTTGCAGAGCTTTTATGAAAGAAATATGTCCTATTTGTGGATAATATGCAATCTGAGTGGTTAATAAGGATGATCAAACTCACCAAAAAAAAAAAAAAAAAAAACTGTGAAATTGAGCCACAAATGCAAGAAGTGTCCTTGAAGGGTCCTATCATAAAACCGAGAAAACGGTTGGAAACTTATTGCGAGAACGACGATTTCATTAAAGCAGTACCATTTCACTTTGCTTTCGCATTTTATGAGCCAGCAATTTAGGAGGGAACATCATATCAGTGAAATACAAGTCCATTAGGAGTGAAGCATGAAAATCTACAGTAGCTTAAAAGACTTCCGCATATATGTTTTAAGTCTAAGCACTATATGGCCATTGCAAAAGGAACCCATATGTTTTGGATTAACAATCAAAGTATATGCAAGAAAATGGACCATTATGTTCAATTTGTTTGCCAATTAGAGTTTCTGAGGCAAAACCACACATCAGAATGGAAAACCTGAGCAGGTCAGACCTCTGGGAGGCCCTGTGCTTATAGTCATCCTGTAAGTCTCGCCCTTGACCCCACAGAGCAAGGGATTGTGGGTAGGGCACTTTTGTTAAGGATGCCCCCCTACGGATTTGCAAATGGCTGACAGAAGGAGATTGATTGATTGCAGTGGGAAGTTAATCTGTCCCAGGACCCGTTAAGCACACGGCTTCTCAGCACACCGGGGCAGCTCTGAATCAAGAGGGCCATCTCCAGATTGCAGGGCCACATCGGTGTAATTGGAGGCTGACCTTTCTATGTTTTCTACTCAGTAATAATCAATACCCTCCCCTGCCTTCCTATAGGAGATATGAGATGATGAATTCATTATAAATTGACTTCCTTTTGTGGATTAGTCAGACAGAAGAGGGAAACATTTTAGAGGATGAATCTTAGGGGATTTGAAAGAACTCTTCCTATTAAAGAGTAAAAATCAACAGGTGTTGTCAACATGGGGCTATTATGTTTATTAAACTGAATTATTTGCAAATGTTCTTGTTCTCTAAACTTACCTTCTCAGACTCGGATGGATGATTAACTTCCAAGGGGCTTGTTTGAAGAAAAGGGAAAGTTTTGTGGCTTTTTGTCCATGTGCGTTAGATTTGAGGTCACCTATATGTTAGTGTACTCCAAAAATGCCTTAAAACTATTCACTTTTACTAAATAAACAATTATAATCTGTCTTATCTAGGAAAACGGACCACAATCATTGATGACTCGTTGCACTACAGATTTTCCTCATTCAAATTTAACAATGAGAAAGTCTCTACTGCTAATACCACCTGCAACTGATTAGCAATTATCACATTATGGCTCATGTATGTGTGTAATTAAAGCCTATTGGCTATTTTTTCACCGTTCAATATGTCACGCCCAAACTTCCTGTTTCATGGTTTGGTTCATAGTAAATTTTCAGTTTGTTCAGTTGTCCTGGGTAGCAAAACGGCATGCTGTGCAATTGTGTTTTGGGCGACCTGAGTTCAAATCCAAGCATTATTCCCTTCAGAATTAAAATTTCCTGATAAATGACTCGCCCCCATGTCATCCAAGATGTTTATGTCTCTCTTTCTTCAGTCGAAAAGAAATTATGGTTTTTGAGGAAAACATTCCAGGATTTTTCTCCATATAGCGGACTTCACTGGAGTATGAGTTGAAGGTCCAAATTGCAGTTTCAATGCAACTTCAAAGGGCTCTACACAATCCCAGCTGAGGAATAAGGGTCTTGTCTAGTGAAACGATCAGTCATTTTCAAAAAAAAATAAAAAATTGTATATACTTTTAACCTCAAATGCTCATTGTGCACTAGCTCTGCGATGCGCCATGCATTATGTAATAACATTGGAAATGTTTTTTTTTTTTTTAGAAAATGACCAGTCGTTTCACCAGATAAGACCCTTATTCCTCGGCTGGGATCATGTAGAGACTTTTGAAGCTGCACTGAAACTTGCAATTTGGACCTTCAACCTGTTGTTAGCTGTTGAAGTCCACTATATGGAGAAAAATCCTGGAATGTCCTGGAACCTTAATTTCTTTTCGATTGAAGAAAGAACGAAATAAACATCTTGGATGACATGGGGGTGAGTAAATTATCAGGAAATTTTAATTCTGAAGTGAACTAATCCTTCAATGGCTTCAAACACTTCATTATTAATAGTTGAAAACATGTCTCCCAGTTTGTTTGAGTTTAACGTGAGACCAAATATTCAATATAGGGTTCAAATCTGGACTCTGACCAAGGCCAAAACATGAGCCGGATGGACTTGTTTTCAAGCCAATTCTTGGTTGTCTTTGCATCTTGGTTGTTGTCTTGGTTGATCATTTCTCTTTAGATAACTTTTAATTTGTGGGAATCAAGCCATTTTGCAATATTCTCTTGTACTCCGAAGCATTAAAGGTGCCCTAGAATTAAAAATTGAATTTATATTGGCATAGTTAAATAACAAGAGTTCAGTACATGGAAATGACATACAGTGAGTCTCAAACTCCATTGTTTCCTCCTTCTTATATAAATCTCATTTGTTTAAAAGACCTCCGAAGAACAGGCGAATCTCAACATAACACCGACTGTTACGTAACAGTCGGGGTGTACGCCCCCAATATTTGCATATGCCAGCCCATGTTCAAAGTATTAGACAAGGGCAGGACGTCTGGATGTACACAGCTGAATCAACAGACTAGGTAAGCAAGCAAGAAAAATAGCGAAAAATGGCAGATGGAGCGATAATAACTGACATGATCCATGATAACATGATATTTTTAGTGATATTTGTAAACTGTCTTTCTAAATGTTTCATTAGCATGTTGCTAATGTACTGTTAAATGTAGTTAAAGTTACCATCGTTTCTTACTGTATTCAGGGAGACAAGAGCTGTTGCTATTTTCATTATTAAACACTTGCAGTCTGTATAATTCATAAACACAACTTCATTCTTTATAAATCTCTCCAACAGTGTAGCATTAGCCGTTAGCCACGGATCACAGCCTCAAATTCATTCAGAATCAAATGTAAACATCCAAATAAATACTATACTCACATAATCCGACGCATGCATGCAGCATGCATGACGAAAACTTTGTAAAGATCCATTTTGAGGGTTATATTAGCTGTGTAAACTTTGTTTATGCACTGTTTAAGGCAAGCGCGAGCTCCATGGGCGGGGAGCGTGAGCATTTAAAGGGGCCGCAACATGAATCAGCGCATTTCTAATTATGCCTCAAAATAGGCAGTTAAAAAAATTAATTAAAAAAAATCTATGGGGTATTTTGAGCTGAAACTTCACAGACACATTCAGGGGACACTTATATTACATCTTGTAAAAAAACGTTCGATGGGACCTTTAAATGACTTTTTACAGTGAAATAGCTCAGCAATACCAGCATTTATAAAGGCTCCCCACACAATGACACCTCTTCCTCCATGCTTCACTTATAGAGGTGCATTTATTATTATATTTCTCAGCATATTTTCATAGACATCGCTCTGGAGCATCACCGTGCAACTCGTTTTTCATTGTGACTCATCACACCACACACAACTTCCCATATTCTGCCAAATCTTTCTTAAAACTAGTTAATAAAAATACAGCTGTTCATTGTTTATTCATGTTAGTTCACTGTGCATTGTTAACAAATATGACTTTTAGTCATTAGTAAATGCTGAGATTAGCATTAAAGATTAATAAATGCAGTACAAGTTTTGTTCATGTTAACTAATTAAGTAATGTTAACAAATTGAACCTTATTGTAAAGTGTTACCAGTTTTACTGTAATGTACATTTTAAACAATCATATTTTATAACCTTTTCTATTTAATTCAAAGGGAAAACAAGTTTATTTTTCTTGCCCCATTGGCAGATATTTGTTCTTGCTTTAAGCTTAATGTCACTTAATTTGATCAACTTCATTTTGCTTCTCAAGTAAATATATCTTGATTTAAGAATGGTTAGATATTAGTACTAACATTGCAAACATTGCAGTTACACTGCACACACAGAACGTTTTCTTTGTCATTTTCAATTATATTCAAATGAAGCATGAACCTAAATAAACTCTTTAGGGAAAGCATGACCACCTTGCTTTTAATCGTAAACAGCAAATTCATCCCTATAGGAAAAACACCAGAAAAAAAAATAAATAAATACTCAGGTCAACAAGTAATTTCACAGGGTCTTTAATGGAATTGGAGTGACTGCTCTTTTTTTCTTTACATATGTCAGTTGTCTGGCATCCTTGGACTCTATTGTGATATGAGCCAGTGACTTCATGCCGTCTCTCTGTCATTCCCTCTTCACTAAAGCTATTCTCCATGGAGAAGCTGAAAATCCCCCCTCATGTAATCAGTCATGTTGTCTGTTCAGCTGCCAGACGTGAGGGCCATGAGCACTCAGATCTATATCTCTATTAGAGGCTCTTCTCTCTTTGCCCCAAATGTTTTCTCTCCTTCGCTGAGCACCATGCGCACCGCGGTCTTGTTTACTCTGCTTTATTCGCCCTCTTCAGACAAATCTCCCTAAACGAAGCGGAACGCAAACTCAGCGGAGGTCCTGTCACCCGATGTTGGATAAGATGGATCAGTCTCCTGTCCTATCTGCTCATCTTGGGTGGATGTTCCCTGCTGTGCTGAGGGCTTCTGAGGGCCGGGGTGTATTTTCTGGAGGGGGTCGGTTCAAATATTCCATCTCAGTGCATGTCAAAACACTTTGGCAGCTGCTTCCCACACTAAAGTCGAAACCTCATCGAACTCATAAATCACATGAGCCGTGACACAGGTCTGTGAGACGCTGAAGGCCAATTTTCAGTTCAGTACAAGGAGTTTCTTTTCCTTTGACATAAATCTCAGTTCATTCTTCTGTGACAGACATCTTACAGAATATCTTTACGTTGTTTTTTCTCTCCATGCTACAAGTCCGAGGGAGGGCTGTTTATCCGGTAGGTCCAGAAAAGTTCCAGCGTACCGTCATAAATTTCAAGGGGCAAATTAATGTTTTATTCAGAAGGAAGAGCATGCATTGCAGATGCTCATAAATTTCTCATGATTTATCCAGATAGTGGAAAGTTTTTATTAAAGTCAGGAAATGATCTGCTTATTCTTGCCTGGAGGGTTTTTATTTCCTTCTCTAATACTGAATGTAATCTGTGCATTTTCAAGAAGTGAAGTTCATGTCTGTGGATTATAATATAATGATAATTGCATATAAACAGCTGCTTACCTCATTCCTTCCTACTATTATTTGGGCATGCCTCCATCCCAACTCCCCATTCACCATATTTTTTTTCAGAGAAGTTTAATTTCCCCCCAATTAATGATTAGAATTTTTTTTAAGAGCTAAAGATTGTGATTATGCATTATTAAGTTGATCTTGCAATGCATCTGAAATGATTATGCTGATTACTTGCTAAAATTAATGCATGCCATTAAAATTAATGCACGCCACACATAAACACATTACCTCAATTCTTGTATTCACTCGTTGCATATTAAAGTGACAGCAAAAATTTATGATTGAACTGTGTCTAGGCCTCAATGATGTGTGATGAATCAGCTGGCGGCAGTGTTTGTCCCGGTTTACTTCTGCTTGAACCCAGATCAGGGCAAAACCACTAGCAGTTTAACCTCCCCATATCCATTCTGACACAAACAAGCACATCAAGCAAATGCTTTATAGAGGCAACTCTAATAGACACTGAAATAAGGAATTATATTTTTAGGGTTAGTTCACCCCAGAATGGAAATTAACCAATGAGGTTCATTCTCGTGTGTTACGCAGCACGTTTGATCTTCCGCAAGAGGTTTGTTCTTGTGTTATTCACGTTCGGTTGAATTTCTGCTTATATTCGCATCAAACAGATCTTCATTTGTGTTCCGAAGATGAACGAAAGTCTTATGAGTTTGGAACAACATGAGGGTGAGAAATTAATGACAGAATTTTGATTTTGAGGTGATCTAAACCTTTAAAGGATTAGTTCACTTTAGAATTAAAATTTCCTGATAATTTACTCATCCATGTCATCCAAGATGATTGTATCTTTCTTTCTTCAGTCGAAAAGAAATTAAGGTTTTTGAGGAAAACATTCCAGGATTTTACTCCATATAGCAGTTTCAATACAGCTTCAAAGGGTTCTACGTGATCCTAGCCGAGGAATAAGGGTCTTATCTAGTGAAACGATCATTTTCCAAATAATAATAAAAAAATGCTCATCTTGCACTAGCTCTGTGATTCGCCACGCATTACGTTATCATGTTGGAAAGGTCAGGCGTGACATAGACGAAAGTACCGCGGTAGGGCGAAAAACCACATCTCATCTTCTCCTCCAACTTCAAAATCGTCCAACATCATTGTTTTAACTTTTTTTGTAAAGGACGTTTGACTTAGTCTTTGCACAATTGCTTTGTAAACACTGGGTCGGTACTTCCGCCTACATCACGCGTGACCTTTCCAACGTGATTACATAATGCGCGGCGCATCGCAGAGCAGTGCAAGACGAGCATTTGTGGTTAAAAAGTATATCGTTTTTATTTATTGACCGAATATAGAACATGACTGATCGTTTTGCTAGATAAGACCCTCGGCAGGGATCATGTAGCTGCATTGAAACTGCAATTTGAAGTTTGAAGCTGCACTGAAACTGTAATTTTGACCTTCAACCGTCTGGAGGCCATTGAAGTCCACTATAAGGAGAATAATCCTGGAATGTTTTCCTCAAAAACCTTAATTTCTTTTTGACTGAAGAAAGAAAGACATGAACATCTTGGATGACATGGGGGTGAGTAAATTATCAGGAAATTTTAATTCTGAAGTGAACTAATCCTTTAACAAAGATAATAAAAGAATGAATATATGAGAAGAATATATTAGATAAAACCAATAATGTGAACCCTATTCAGACTTTGAGTCAATTGGAACTTACAAACACACAAATTTAATAAAATAGCATTTTATTTATTCATTTAAGCTGCATTCAAAATTAAATAGGTTCAAATTTAAATAAATATTTAAATAAATTAAATAAATACATCTTAAATACATAAATAAATAAAAATGTGAATAAATATTATTTATTGCATTTAATATCTAATTGCTCCAAAAAAAAATTATTTATGTATTTATTATAAATCGAATTCAAAATCCAGTTGGCTCAAAGCTAAAAAACAAAACAAATAAACAAATAAAAATAAATAAATAAATAGACATTTGTTTTATTATTTATCTATTCATTTAAAATCCAATTGCTAATCTTAGATGATTAAGTTTATGAAGATTTAAGAAGATTATTGAATGGAAAGTATTTGTCTAAATACTTAAAAATATCATATATAGCTTGCTTCCACTCTGCTGCACTAAACATTCACTGCAAAAGGTTTTCATCCTTGTTTCTGATCTTAAATTAGTCCTAGTCACTGCATTCCCATGTCAGGATAAACTCTTGAATTTGCATTAAGCTAATGCGCACACCTCATCTGACATTCTTGGCTCCAGAGCTCTTGCCACACAGGTCTAAGCTTTTTATGTCCGTCTGTTTGGACAAGAGGTGGATGATGGCGTCTGAAGTCTGCCAGTGTGTCCCAGTTCTTCTTTAGCTCTGCTGCCCTCACGGTTCAGCTCCTCAGGTCAACAAAATATTGTAGCCTGCAGGCTGTATGACAATGTCCAAGAAATAAAGATTGCATATCTACTGGATGTTAAAACCATTTGCCAGACCCAAGCTTAGTCAGAAATACAAGATCCAAGTTTCTCTTCCTGCCTGATATTATCTGTGGTCTATATCCTTAAATTGATGGCTCCACTGAAGTGGCTTTTTTAGCATTACCTTGCTATGCTGTAAAGCCTGGCCAAACGCATTCAGTCATGGTTCATAAAAGAGATTTGACAGGTGATATGACCGCTGAAGAGGTGTTTTGTTGAAGTAGAATAAAGCTTCCATCAACAGAAACATTTCATGTTGAAATAAGCGCATTCCTGAGGTTTTAGATGTGATAAAACGTTACCCTGATACCCCATTCCATACTCATTTTAAACCAGTGAGAAATACGGCATTTAGACATCAGGGATTTTACCAGGGTGCCTAAAATGGGTGGAAGATTGGGGGAAGGGGTATTCTGATACCCCTAATAAAGACTTCAGCCCCCTAAAGAAGTCAAAACAAAAGGCTGGTGGTCTTAAAAGTACATTTAGCTACTACAATTAAAAATTCTACATATTATATTAGAAACATTTCACTAGTTTTTACAAATGACAGTAACCACAATAGCTGGGTTTCCATTACAGATTTGCGCAAAACTTTTCTGATATTTTCTAAATGCCGATAAAAAACTATTTCAAAATTAACTGATGTTATGTGACTAAAACTAATTTTTTTCCTCTTGCGATAAGTCATTCCAAAAATCATGGCAACGGATGTTAGTAGGTTTAAGTATATTGCAGCCACTGCACTAGCCATTATTTTTAATCATAGGAGACATAGGCATGTTATCCAAGCATTAATGGCAAGTAAAGCCCCTTATACTTGGGAGTGGCCACGTATGAGGTGTTTCTGGGTGTTTCACCCTCCTATCTGCTTCGAGGTCTTGATAAATTGTGGCATTTATTTGTTGCTTAGAATCCAGTATTCCCATAATTCTTTTGTCTTTTATGAGTTTAAAAAAGAGCACTGTCTCGTCTTCTGTCTAAATATACCACACCGTCTATAAAGAATGATCAAAGTGTTTCCATTGTAGTTTTGCAAAATATTCCTTTTACGAATCCACCTCATGCGAGTGTAAAAAAAGCTTCTTTTCTTTTTTTTTTTGCGATATATGGGAGTTTTTGTGAAATTGACGTGTTTCCATTGGGCATATTTTAAAGTCGCAATTTCAATGTGCACTATTTGAAGGGTAATGGAAACACAGCTATTGTTAGATTAGACATGTCAAAATGCATATTTTTTATATAAATAATAGTGCACATTGAAACTGCAACTTTTTTTCCCCTGGTACCAAATAGATTACTTAAAATCTGTTTATTCCTTCCCTTTAATAGATACATTAATTAATTAAATTAATTAATAGATACATTAATTAATTAATTAGTGAAATTAATTAAATTAAATGAGTTTATTTCACTCAAATAATAATGAAAGTTCATTGTACTTAATAGAAAAAAATTGCATGAACTCAAAATTTCATTGTAGTAAGCTGAACTTAATATGATTGAGTTGAGCTGCAGCAGATTTCTAATTCCCAGCATGCTTTGCTTCAGACCATATAAATAACTGTTGAAATTAAGTGTTATTTTGTGTGTTTTTGCACAAGATTAACATATGGAGATATAAGTCAATGTTTAATGTTGTGTTATGTTGGGATTCAGGGGGGTTCTGTTATGTTAGTTTTGTAGGGTTACCACTGTGGTGAAGAGTAGAGCCTGTGGTTAGGTTGAGGAGGGCTGCAAAACATTTAAGACCACATATGTTGTTTGATTACATATATGCAAGTATGTAATGACAGTCTCTCTGATAGTTATAATAGCATGTGTTATTTGCTATGTAACATTTAACCAAGATCTGAATGTGATGTTTATGTAAATTAACTGTATGTAATTAACATTATGATGAGTTGGGAAAGGGATGCTGGTGACGGGATTGTTAGTGAGAGACACCTGTGCACCACACTGGCCTTGATCCGCTTCCATGGCTCTCAGCCCCGTCCCACTTGTCACAAAAATTTTAAGTTCTACCAACTTTAAAAAAAAAAAAGAGTTAGTTTACTTAAATGTTTTGAGGTAATACGTTTCCTCAAATATTTTGAGTATTCTGAACTTATTGGGTATTACAGTGTATCTACGTCTTTTTCTAAGTGGTAAATAAAACAAATATTATCAGAATACATTTACAATGTAGAATTCAATGTTACTTGCTGTTTATTTGTAATTCTATGTGATATTTACTAGCAATTTCTGTGTGAAAATTGTTTCAAACTCCAATATACTGTATGATATCACAGAAAAGTCTTTAAGATAAAGCACCAAAAGACAAAATTGCAAAAGACAAATCTCAACAGATTACACGTCAAAAATTTCCTATAAAGATACTTTTGAAAAAGTCGATCACCTGACATCCACAGTATAATTTGCCCACTGGATTTAAAGGTGCCCTTGATTCAAAAATTGAATTTACCTTGGCATAGTTAAATAACAAGAGTTCAGTACATGGAAAAGACATACAGTGAGTCTCAAACTCCATTGTTTCCTCCTTCTTATGTAAATCTAATTTGTTTAAAAGACCTCCGAAGAACAGGCGAATCTCAACATAACACCGACTGTTACGTAACAGTCGGGATCATTAATATGTACGCCCCCAATATTTGCATATGCCAACTCATGTTCAAGGCATTACACAAGGGCAGCCAGTATTAACATCTGGATGAAGCTGAATCATCAGACTAGGTAAGCAAGCAATAACAACAGCGAAAAATGGCAGATGGAGCAATAATAACTGACATGATTCATGATAACATGATATTTTTAGTGATATTTGTAAATTGTCTTTCTACATGTTTCGTTAGCATGTTGCTAATGCACTGTTAAATGTGGTTAAAGTTACCATCGTTTATTACTGTATTCAAGGAGACAAGAGCGTCGCTATTTTCATTTTTAAACACTTGCAGTCTGTATAATTCATAATCACAACTTCATTCTTTATAAATCTCTCCAACAGTGTAGCATTAGCCGTTAGCCACGGAGCACTATCAAACTCATTCATAACCAAATGTAAACATTCAAATAAACACTGTACTTACGCGATTAGACATGCTGCATGACAAACACTTTGTAAAGATCCATTTTGAGGGTTATATTAGCTGTTTGAACTTTTTTTATGCTGTTTAAGGCAAGCGCGAGCTCCATGGGCGGAGAGCACGAGCAATTAAAGGGCCAGCAGCCCTGAATCGGCTCATTTATAATGATGCCCCAAAACAGGCAGTTAAAAAAATTAATTAAAAAAAAATCTATGGGGTATTTTGAGCTGAAACTTCACAGACACATTCAGGGGACACCTTAGACTTATATTACATCTTTTAAAAAAAAGTTTTAATGCATGTTTTACATAATTATACCAAAAGTCATTCTTACATGCAACAATTTACAATCGGGTCTGTAAATGTAGTTTCTTGAAAGGGTAATTGCATTTCCTGCAATCTACGTTGGAGCAAGTCCATATAGAACCTGTTTTCCAGTCCAGTCATGCACAAGGTTATATCTGCAAACACGAGAGGCCCAGGATATGGTTTTCCTTGACCTACACAAAGGTTAAAATCTGTTAAAATCTGAGGATCCGCAGTGATGAAGGACAACATTTGGACGCCGACTCTCCAGACTCAATGCTAATTCCAGGGTTAACAGGCTGTAAATTGCATTGCCAAGACAACTATGGTGGTGGCGTCCACTCAGTTTCACATTCCATTCCAAGAATGCCAAACAGTTGAGCAGACTTGAGATGAGGATCACAAGATGACCTCAGAAACAAGGCCAGGGCCTCTGGGCTAAGTACAAGTAAATCTTACTAGAAGAGGATCCTTAGCCAATATCCAAGCCTCAACCATTATAATTTATTTATTTATTTATTGTTTGTGCATAAACCAACTATATTAATTAGTCAAACTGGACTTTTCATTCCATCAAATGACTTCATGGGACATTATAAACCGTGAAGTTTGTTCTCCAGTCCCATGATGCACATCAAAGCATAGCAAGCGCTTCCAGCTACCCCTGAACCACAGAAAATATCAACGTTTATTTCCCCTTCTGTCTGAAGTGTGCTCTGCATCTTAAAACAATTACAGATCCGAGACATTTCCAGAAAGATGTGTCAACAGAGCAAAGGAAACAACCAAGAGCTTTTGACAGTGTAACCAGCCTTGAATCCCAATCCCAAAATACAAATCTATAAAAATAACACAAAGCAGAAACGTTCCATACTCTTGTGATCAAACAGTGCACTTCATTTCACTTGAGGTACTGCAGAAAGATTTATGTTTACTCATATTTCATGGTGACTAATGATGGTGCATATTTCTGTGACAGAAAAAAATGATCTTGCAAGAAAATAATCCACTCTGTAAAATGCGGTGGCGTTACTTTGAAGTTGTCCTACACTGCGTCCCAAACAGATGCAGTAAGATACGTTTCAAGCAACAAGCAATTTGTTCACACTGAAAATGAAAATGTTGCACAATGTTGCACAATTTCTCACACCCACAATGCACTTCACGGTAGAAAAGTTTCAAGCTAAAAACACAACCCTTTTTGCCGTTGTCTGTGTAAAAAAATATGTAACATCCAATTGAAAACTTTTTTTCTAAGCTTGTTTACAAATTTACAAATTTATGTATTTAGCCGATGCTTTTATCAAGTAACACTGCATATACATCACGATATACATTTTATCAGTTTATGAACTTCCTGGAACTAAAACCCATGACCTTGTTTAAGGTGGGACTACGCATCATGAAACAGAAACTAAGTTTCTGACAAACTGTAGTGCCTTTTGCAGAGTCAAATTAAGCATTACTAGAATGTTACAGTGAGATTTTTTGCAGCAGACAGCTAGTCGTAAATTAAACCGTGCTTACCTCATTAAATACTCATGAGCTTTGGACAGTTGTAGGAACAATTACATATGTTTAGTTCCAGCGGTGATGGAAAACATGTTAACTGGAGTAAAGATGAATTTTTGCTTCAGTTCTGTTTAAAACAGCCAGAGAAAATGTGGTATCCCAGCTAACAGGGAATGTTCTCAGTACTACAGTAATGTTCTGGCAAAGTTCTCTCACATTTATGAACAAATGTTCTTCCGGTAAGGTTAATAGGACGTTCTTTCAAAGTTATCTGGTCTCTAATAATGTTCTTAAAATGTTACCTCAAAAACATTATTTATATTATATTATTTATAAAATTATTATTATTATTTTTTTAAATGTTACTACTTGTTTCAGAACTTCAGAGAACATTCAAAAGTAACGATCCCTTAATGTTTGCAAAATTATAAAATGAAATGTTCCCTTAACATTCATATAACCAAGAAAAAAGGATTTTAAAACATTTAAAAAACGGGACGTTTTGAATGTTCATGGAACATTAAAGGGGTCATGAACTACGTTGTTTTATTGTTTTATAATGTTTCCTGGGGTGCACTTATAATGTTAGTATGCTTTTTACCTTAAAAAATAATTTAACATAATTTGCCATAATTTAATCTCTGTTTTAAAGGGTGTGTCTGCTGTGAGACTTCAGTGTAAACACCCACTCCTGTGATTGGCTAACATCTTTGCATATGGAATAGCCAAGTATTACTCTCTAGAAAAATTTTAGCACGTTTTACTATTACAGCTCTCAAGGGTAACTAATCATGAAAAGGATTACATTTAGATCTATTTCTATTTAGATCGTGGCATGAAAGGTTGCTGTGATGAACATTGTAGCCGATCACAGACATGAAAGCAGTGATCTCGTCATTGCAACTCGATTTCTGCACACGAATGCTTTCATCATAACTAACAATGTGATGTAACTAAGAGATATGTTGAATAAAATGGAAGTTTTGGCGCAAGTCCAGAATTCGGTCACTGATAAACTCTTTGATTGACAGCTCCAGCGATTGTAAATGGAGCGTTCTTTGAACGCTTTCTATATACAATTTAATCACGTTTAAATAACAGATTATTTTCATCCTACTAAGAGAAATAACGTGAAGTTGTCCGTTTAGTCACTGATTTGATTTACTGACACATAGACAAAGAACATCTGGCTGTACATGTTGTTGCATTACTGTCGAGTCCATATCATAAAAGCCTGCACCGAAATGCGATTGATTTACCAAAGAATCCAAAGTGAAATGTACCGAATACAAATAAATAAAGCTCAACTGAGACATTCATATTGTTAATAAATAACCATATTCCTAGGATCCTTTGAAAGGTAATGTTATTTTTAGTCCTGTATCACTCTTCTCTGTTCATTTCTTTTGCGGAGGCGGGGTTTCACATTCCGGGACGAGTCGTTCGCTGGGCCTGGTGTCAATAAAAGCTTTTATTGGACTAACAAGGAAGTTTTGAAACTTACAGGATATTTTTATTGTATGATGACCTCTTATATATCAAAAGCTCAAGGAAAAGATGATTTCTCAATTCATGACCCCTTTAAGAAATTACGTTTTCATAAGAATTAATGTTAGCTCATTGGGAATGTTATCGAAATGTTCTTAGAACATGCTGTTAGCTGGGATGGTGACATTATTACATTTGCCAAGCTGTTATTAAAATTGTGAGTTGTATTCATTCAGTCAATGTTATTGACTTCATAAATCTGCAAATTAGATCAATAACCAATGGTTCACCAATGTTATGAATCCTGTAAAACAAACTGGATTAATTACTAACCCAGGGTAAAATTTGAATTTAACTCATTTGAAATTAAGCTAACTTTAAAGTGTATACACTCTACATGAAGACAGTCTTACGAATGACTCACTTATAGTTGTCACTGCACATTATACAGAGGAAAAAGCATTTTAACACTGACAAATGACACACTTCACCTTTAACTTAAGAGTTGGAATAAAGTTTTTGTAATGTATCTTTGCAGCTTAACCGCATGTAACAAAGGTAAGAGTTTATCAGACATCCTGGTCCTTATTTTCTCTGAAATGTAATAATTTGAACCGTCTGGCTGCATGACCTGCCTGAGCAAATCTCTAACGGCGATGACAAGTTTGAAAAAGATTTGGGTCCCTCTCATTTCCTGAACGATCATTCGTATCATGACCACAGAAACCAGAAACATGGAGCGTGATGAAAAAAGACAAATGCACGAGTGCCTTTCCTTGGGCCCCTTTCAAAGCCATGCCAAACTGTCCACCCCTCCCCAAAGAACGCTGAGTTACTGCCCTGCAGTCCTCTTAAAGCGTTTTTTCCCTAAATGTCGAAGAACAGCTCACAAAAGCGCAGGTCTGCCAGCAACGTTCCTCCCTGACACTAGTTTTATTAGAAACATCTGGAGGCATCATTACAAGATAGAGAACCACTCAAATACATGCAAAGAGAGAGAGAGAGAGAGAGAGAGAGAGAGAGAGAGAGCAAAGGAGTGGATAAATTAGTTTGCAAGAAAGAGAATCAAAAGTACAGAAAGCTACAGAACATGGATCAAAAGAGAGCACAGCTCTTCTTCATAATGGTGTGGTTGATTGAGGTGTCTGCTGGGGGGAAATGACAGCCATTGAAATAACAACAGTCCCATCCTGAGGCTAATAAGATCTTATTAGAGCTCTTAACTGTCCTGGCTGACTCCACAGATGGATTCTATTAGAGTCATCTTCACACCATCGTCATGCAGGTCCTCATCATAATTTCTGAGCAAACATGAAGACTCTCATGGAGTTACTCTTAACAACTGGGAATACTTGAATGAGAAAGATATTAGGAGAAAGGATGGGTTGCATTAGGTGTTGTATGAGTGGCTAGAAGAGATATGGAGCCATATTTTCATGCCTTTCCCACTAGCACAGTACAAATAGCTAAGGAAATGAGGGATGATGGCTAATGTCACCATATTCCCTACTTCCATTTGTACATGTGTGAACTTACAAAAAGGAAAGGGTTACTACACTAAAATCTCACATAAATGTTCCATGTTACTGCAAGATTATTATGGGGTGGTGACGGTGGTCACACTATCACACTTGATAAGGTTTAGGCAAATTTAATATAATATAAATACACACAATTAAATAACATTTTTATATTATAATGATTATATTTTATATTTTGATTAAATTTTATGAATTAAACAGCTCATAAACATATTTTATCACTAGAAAAAAAACTGTTTAACATGAAAGTATGCAATAATTTAAGACATTTTTCCTTACACAAATATTGGCACCCTTAGTAAATATGAGCCAAGGCAGCTGTGAAAATAAATCTGCATTGTTTATCCTTTTGATCTTTCATTAAAAAAAAAATCACAAAATTCTAACGTTTCATTTAAGTAAAACAATTGAAAACGGGGAGTAAAGCTCATTATGAAATAAATGTTTTTCTCTAGTTTATGTTGGCCACAATTATTGGCACCCAATTATTGCAACGTCTTTTTCCCAAGATAACAGCTCTGAGTCTTCACCTATAATGCCTGATGAGTTTGGAGAACACCTGACAAGAAACCAGAGACCATTCCTTTATGCAGAATCTCTACAGATCCTTCAGATTCCCAGCTCCATGTTGGTGCTTCTTCTCTTCAGTTCACCCCACTCATTTTCTTTAGAGTTCAGGTCAGGGAACTGGGACGGCCATGGCAGAAGCTTCATTTTGTGCTCAGTGAAACATTTTTTGTGTGGATTTTGATGTTTGTTTTGGATCATTGTCCTGATGGAAGACCCAACCACCCAACCCCATTATGAGATTTCTAGCAGAAGCGGTCAGGCTTTGATTTTTATCTGTTAGTATTTGATAGAATCCATGATGCCATGTATCTGAACAAGATGTCCAGGATCTCCAGCAAAACAAATACGCCCACAGCATTAAAGATCCAACAGTATATTTAACCGTGGGCATTGGGGTACTTTTTATCCCTGTTTGCACCAAACCCATCTGGTGGGTTTGCTGCCAAAAAGTTTTTTTTTTTTTATCTGACCATAGAAGCAGGTCCCATTTGAAGTTCCAGTCTTGTCTGACAACTGAATATGCTGAAGTTTGTTTTTGGATGAGTGAGGAGGATTTTTCTTGAAACCCTCCCAATCAACTTTTGGTGATGTAGGTGCTGTTTGGTAATTTTTTTTTTTTTTAATGCCCCTGGACCCTCCAAGGATCCAGCTGCGATCCTTGGAGGGTCTTTGGCCACTCAAACACTCCTCATTACCGTGCATTAGGACGCTATAGCCACATGTTTTCTTCCAGGCAGATTTGTAACATCTTCAGTTGATTGGAACTTCTTAATTATTGCCCTGATAGTGGAAATGGGGATTTTCAATACGTTAGCTTTTTTCTTATAGCCATTTTCTATTTTGTGAAGCTCAACAATCTTTTGTTGCACATCAGAACTATATTGTTTGTTTTTTCTCATTGTGATGAATGATTAAGGGAATTTGGCCTTTCTGTTTACACATATTTGTACTCCTGTGGAGCAGGAAGTCATGGCTGGACAATTTCATGTTCATGATCACCCTGGTGTGCTAAAAAATGTAAATATGAATGGGAATATACTTCAGAGATATTTTACTCATAAGAATTTCTAGGGGTGCCAATAATTGTGGCCAACGTGTATTGGTGAAAAACATTTATTTCATAATGAGCTTTTCCCCCCACTTTCAATTGTTTTACTTCGATGAAAGGTTAGAATTTTGTGAACTTTTTGAATGAAACATCAAAAGGATAAACAATGCAGATTTATTTTCACATAAGTCATTTTGTATGCTTGAAGTCTAATGTGAATGCACCTTTAAAAAAGAGCGTAAGGCAGAGAGAGAGCGGGAGAGGGAGAATACATTATCATGCATTGTAACAGCATTGTCTCCAGCTAACATTGTGTGGAATGTGCACAGAGGTCTGATAAGCCCTGTATGGAGGTTTGGGCATGCTGGGAAAACGGCTGAGGGCTTTCAACAAACCTGGCTTAATGTGTCCCCATACACTCTCACTTTGCCTAGGAACTCCAGAGTGACGGAAAATTTGCTGATTGTAAAAATTACATTCACACCACTTTCTACTTTATTGCGTTTATGCATTACACAATTTTACATCTAGTAACCTTGACATAGCAGTGGAGAATTAAATGGCCTATTTAAATCCGGGCGTTCCGAGACTCTTTTACGACAACATTCTCATTTTGTACTGATGAACAGTTATATTGAACACATTACAGTCTGGAACCGGTGTTTTAAGTATGAGATTTATGACTCAGAGAGACACTGACGGTCACTAAGTTGGGAAGGTTGGCGAACAGCACTTTGTGAGAACATGAAAACACATGGTTCTTGTTTAGAGACAGAGAGAGAGAGAATGGAAAAGAGAGGTATGCATTCCATTTGGTTTTTACAATGGATAATCTGACTATCATTTATTATATTTCAGCATAAGGGTGTTTCTTCCACTATAGGGGCTTCTGGCTCTGTGGACTTTAAGGCCCTGTTTACACCTGGTATTAAGATGAGTTTTGGTCGATCGGATCACAAGTAGATGAGGGAGACGCATTCCCTTACACACCTGGTATTTTGATCTGTCTCTTTTGTCCACTTTCACTTGATTTCTTCGAGGGGAGGGTCTATGGGCGGGTAAATGTATGGGTTTTTTTCAAATCTTTCGATCTAATGGACAAAATAAGCTCACGCAATTTATATATGATCGCGCCCAGAGAAGATGGAAAAACAAGAAGAGCATCAGCTTTTGTTTCTGAAAAACTCTCTTAACAAACTCTTACTTATTTATTTGATTTGTCCACCAACAATGTCCAAAAGTTGATATACATGCATCACAGAAGAAATTTGTCATTTTTAATGAACGTTAAATTATGCGCTGTGTTAGTGGAAATGACTTTTGTGGATATTATATTTAAACTTTTTTGGAATAAAATGGTTGACTCTTCTGTCTTGCTAAGTCTAATTCTTAGCTAACATTTTATGTATCCTAAATACGGATAATGAAATAATTTTTTGACATTTTTTCCAAACAATTTTTGAAAATTACAGCTTGTTTAGAAATGAAACACCCTTTTTTATGTTGGGCTTTACTTGTGCACAGGCACAGCTAATGTCTGTATGTGCATAACATTAATGTAATCTGACAAAGTCCTTTACTATCTTCCCATAGGCCTTTGCATGTAATGAGTCATTGCAGAGATGTGCAGTCTGCTGCTATGAGAGGTGGAATCTCTGTCCAATGAGATAATAGTATGTGGGCTACAGATAGACAGATAGAGGACACGTGTGATGTCTTCAGCCAAAGTTCCCGTGTCTCACATGGTTGTACGGGTAACCCAGAGGTTACAGATTATACTCTATCAGCACGACCTGACAGAATCTGGAAAAGACATTTTTGCACATTTTCTACACTGATTTTTGGAGAAAAGCTGTGGAATTGAACGGAATGGATTTTAACATGGTAAAAGTGTTAAATAGGGTACTACACATTTATTAGAAGATAAAATCAAAATAGAATTAGCCAAAATATTTAATATACAACCACAGAATCTGTAGAAATGTATTTGGCTTAGTTCATACGATTCCATTTTAGATCCATAAGAACAAAAAGACAAGAAGCATGTCTTTCTGATGAGTTTCTAATTAAAACAATAAAGAAACCACTGATATTACAGTCGGCACGAAAAGGAAGTTGCGACAGTCTAGTCTTGATAGAGTTTTTGTGACATATATCGAACAAGAAAAAATGTAGAGCGGGAATTGATTGGATTGTTGGATCATTGTGGTTTCTTATTGGTCGATCTCATGTGAGTGACAGGTTGTCCCGCCCTCACGGCAGTAAACACATCATCACAAAAGAAAAGATATTAAAGATTACAAGGGCACATACATTAAAAAAAAAAATGGATAAATCATTTAGAATAAATACTGCAATATTCCATTAAAAAAGAATTGGTCAAATACTGACTCCTTTATTCACACAGAGCTGTCAAAATCTGTTGCCATCTTATGTGATGTTTCAGTGGACATAACAGATCTATTTCTTTTGTTATTTTTCTGTCATTCCTATAAATGTATACATTTAAAGGTGCTAAAGAGGATCTTTTCGTCGACTGAGAAACCAAAGACTGTTACTGAGTTTTTGAAATGAGCGCATGCGTAAGAATTTCGAAGGAACGCCTCCCAAAACTCGTGCACGTTGGCACGTCGTGTTTACCACCGGCATTCGCTGTGTCGTGTTAGTGGATTCATTATGTCGGACTCACCGCATGTAACTCATAATCTGCAGTTGTTACTCCTGTCTCCTGACAAAAACATTGCATGCGGTGCCTGTGGAGTGTGGAAAGTTACTGGAGCGCGCAGCCGCGCTCGTCTCTCACAGGGAACGTCATGGCAGTGATTGACAAGCCAGAGGGCCAATCCACGCACGTTTCTCACAAGGAACGTCACGGCAGTGATTGACAAGCCACAGGGTCAATCGTTTACGCGATGATGTTTTTAAGGCCCTACCTCGTGCACAGATGATGTATATTAATATTATTCCTTTCAGTGCACCTAATAAATAGTCTTTTATCAGTTAGTAAAGACAGTTTCAAGTAATATTGCAAAAATGTATAAAGCAAAACATCCTCTTTAGCACCTTTAATTAACATGGGTAATGCCAACAGACATATTTAAGATGACTGAGCCATAATTTCAAAATTTCATTTTTTTCCAAATAAACAAGTAAAAAAAAAAAGTGTTACAATTATCCCTGCTCTCCTCTATTTATTTTGTAGACGTCTTTTCCATTCTGTTTTATCCCTTAATCATGACCACCACTTTTGTGTGGATTAAAAAAAAAAAAAAAAAAACTTGTGGAAATCGGTTGAAAATCTGCTGTTTTAGACATTTTGTTTCCTGCCTATAAACATATGTTGCCACAAAGAAATGGCACATGAGGACATGGCATAGATTTTGAGTGAATCTGACAGACCAAATGAACAACAGACCCCTTTAGAAGTTAAACACAAAACAAATGCACACACATAAATAAACAAATTCAATTCCAAAAGAGTAAAATGTGGATTGTGTCGTTTTTGCTAATGTCTATACACATTGAGATGTATTATTAACTACAGGGCTATATATAGAGAAACCATTTGGAATATAGTTTTCTTGTTGTAAGAATAAAATAGATGCAATCCGAAGATATTTTAAACATAGACAACTTGTTTACACCAGTAAATGATAGTTTAGCATGCAAAATAATCTAAAACCTAAATAACGCTTTCACTACCACAGATCAGGATTCTACAATCAGATCTGTCATCCTGGGCTTTTGATGCATACCACTCTTGATCACTGCCTGGTCAGTGATCATTTTATACAGAAATGGAAACCGCATGTGTACAATCGTCTTCAGTTCACATCCTTGTTTATAGGTAGACCTGCCAAACTGGGTGGCCTGAAGTTCCTGATCTAAGACCTGACCTGCCTTCAGCCTCAGGGCTTAACGTTTGTTATAGGCTACACTGCCAGGGGTCACAACCTCCCATGTCACGCTCTAATTATGATTGTCACATTGATGAGCCAAAGATGGGCTTGTAAATGATTTGTGAACAAACATTTTTTTTCAGTGATGGCTCATGTTTCTTGTTATGTGTTCAAGTGAAAAATAAGCCAATAAAAAATAGCACATTTTACCATGTTTCTTTACCAATTCTGCAGATTTAAGGCCCGTTCACACCAATAACGATAACTATAAAGATAACGCTAACTATATTAGTGTCCACACCAGAGGATGATAATGTTCTGTTTATTCTAAGCACACGCAGCAGTTTTGTCGTCTGCCGCTTTAAATGCTCGAGCTCTATAAAGCAGGATGGATTCTGATTGGCTGTCAATGTTTTTATCGTTCATCAGCTAAAAAAAAAATTGTTCTGAAAGTGATTCCATCTATATAGTTTTCTGTGCCGTTCTCATTATAGTTGTGCTGTGGATTCTGCTATTCTTTTATATTTAGAATCTTAGATCTTTATCGTTATCATTATAGTTATTGTCCTTGGTGTAAGCAGGCCTTTTACAAAAATGAGAAAAGAAAGCTTTTTTAAAAAATCCTATTGCTCTCTGCGCACATGAAAAACTTACAGCAACACATGTACATACAAACACACCCCCAGATTCATTCTTTAGTGTCATGTACACCATGTCAGAAAAAGAATTAGTCTCTTCCCCTCCTTTAATTCAAGGTCATCTATGATCCCATTGGGAGACTGTTTCCTATTGGGCAGTCCAGCCTTGGGTTTTATAGTCAGAGCTCATAAAACACGAGCAGAGGGAAACGGGGAGTGACTATCTGCCACACTTACATCAAATACGCTGCGCTCGGCTGAAGAGGTTCAGAGGTCTGAGAAAACACTGAATGAAGTGCAATGAAGTGAAAGCCGATGTTGTTGCACATAAATCAGAGACAGAGAGGGGTCAGGCCCACTTTTATTTATCTGTGAAAGATTTATATAGATAAACAAAGAGAGACAAAGACCCTACAGTCTTTGTTCAGCTGAGAAAGAAAAAATAATGACAGAATGTAAGTATACTTAGAGTTGCTTGTTAATGCAAGCATCACTGACTAATGCTTATTCTTGAGGTTAAGCAATCAGACATGAAAAAAAATCCCCAGCCATTTCTGGACTTGAAGGTAGACTCTTTTGACTTGAGCCACCGCCTAGCAACTACTCAGAATACCCTAGCAACCACATAGCAACGGCACTGCAACATCCTGGAAACCACCAACAACAACCCAGCATCACGGTGGTATATTGTGCATATTTACGATTATTTGTGCATAGCGAAAAGCTGCCACTATTTCATTTTAAGAGACACTGTACCTGTTATTAAAGAAGGTTTCAGGATTTTCTGAAATAATCTCTAAATGTGCAATCACATTTACAGTTGTTCAGTGATTTTTTTCCAGGCAAAATCATGTAATTTATATAGGAATCCATGCAATCAGAAATTTTGGGTGAGTGGGAAGATTTCCCCTTGCAGATTTTGCAATGGTTCAAAAGCTGCAATGACCAAAATGTCTACTTGGTTTGAAAGTAACTTCATACATTTCTACAGTAGCTGCGTTATTATTACCCTTCAAATTCACAAACGGAAATTACGAATTGAAAATTTGCCCAATGGAAACACGTCAATTTCAAGAAAACTCCCATATATCACAAAAGCTTTTGCGCTCAGATGAACAACAAAGAAATGCCACAACCTCGAAGCAGATAGAAGGGAGAAACACCCAGATACACCTCATACGTGGCTGCTCCCAAGTATAAGGCCATTAATGCTTGGATAAGATGCCTACGTCTCCTTTGATTAAAAATAATGGCTAGTGCAGTGGCTGCGATATACTTAATCCTACTAACATCTATTGCCATGATTTTCGCAAGAGGAATAAATTACGCTTTAGTCGCATAAAATCAGTTAATGGAAAACTGCATAATTTCGCAATAGTTTTTTTATCGACATTTAGAAAATATCGCAAAAGATTTGTGCAAATCTGTAATGGAAACCCGGCTACTGTTGAAAATAGACAACAGACTCACGAAAAAAAATTCTGAAAATTCACTAATGTGACCACATCTCAAGTTTGCAAATGCAAAAAATATTGAACACATAAAAAAATAAATAAATACTGTCAAATAATGTATAAAAAGGGGATCAATGCAGGTTTTTTTTATTTTACATGTCTGATCATCATATTGTTCTCTCTCATAAGCAGAAAATCATGGAGAGGCACGAAGGATATGAATCTATGTTTGTGTAGTCTTGGAAAAGTCCCCCACACTCCCAATCATCCCTGTTCCAAGAATAAAACAGCACAAAGCAAACTGAGTTCAATTCATTTTTCACTTGTATCTGATTCAAAGAGCAGCTGTTCATAAATATGTCTGCATTCTCTAGGGTTTGGAGGAAGACAGGGTTTTTTTTTTAAGTGCACTCATAGTTATGTTAGTTTTGGTTCCTCCTCCAACTATAGGTGGTTGTGAGGGTTTTTACTGCTAGGAAAAAAAAAGTATGTTTAATCTGTGTATCATTTTCAAAACTCCTGAAAGCCAGAAGTGCCTTTGAAGACTATATGGCATGAGTAGCCAAATACATGTCTTACAAACACAAGCACCTTCGGCCCATTAATCAGTCAGATTAATCTCAGAGAAAACAAAGGAAGAGACTCCTTAACCCTATCCAACAGAGGTTGTGTCAGAAATCAGATGATGCAAGGTTATAGGATCAATCCATGCATCCATCCATTTCATACTAACCTTTACTTTTCAAGGGCCTCATTCTTTCTAGCAGATCACTGGAGTTCATGTCAATCATCTTAAAAACACTTGTTCCTCTTTAGGCTTGGATGGACTTAGCATTAGGGTCATCTCTGGTAAAGCCTATAAAGACAAGACGGTTAACACAGACCACACTTTCTATCAGACCAATAAATATGTCCAAACAAGTGTATAATTATTTTACCATTAAAATGCACAATTTTAAAGTGACACAGATTGGACAATCGCAGCTTTTATTCCTCTTGAGCCAATGAAACAAATGATCTCTACATACATCCCTATGTATTTGTGTTTAAAAGAGTAATTCAATCCAAAACCAAGCATTACTCTCAACCAATGAAATGCCAAAACCTTGTCAATGAGATCAGGGGCATTCTGGGTTGACTGAAATATGGAAAAGGTTGAAGCATGTGTATTTCTCACCAATGACTAGCTGGGGCAAGATCTGTTGTCACGGTAAACAGTGGCGTCTATTTGTTGTTCGGACAAGTGCATGTGAAATCCATATCCCAAAACAAATGGGGGGCATCAGTAAAAGACAATCCTGAAACAGAGGAATAGAGAAGAAAGTGAATGCCCACAACATCATGAACACACTGAATCAAACATGCCTGAAGTTGAAGAGCCGACCTTTGTTCACAAATAACTTCTCAGTAGGAAATGTTTTGCATGATTCATTTTAGGGGCAAAGAGAGCTCTGGGGGCTACATGAAAAATGTGATGTTGTAAAACACAGACTTACAGATTTTGACAAGAGTGAGCTGCACTGCAGGTGTCTGCCAAGGGACATACTGTAAAGTGCCCGCACACACGGAATGTAAAAGTCATAGAAAGTTCACAAGTATATAGAAATTCTTTCTAAAGTCTGAATGATATATGGAGTCAAAAAGTCTGAGACCAAATGCTGCTATTTTGCACCCATTTTTAACCTGTAAATATATTTATTATTTTTGTTCCAGGTTTAAATTAGATTTAGCACCCCAGAATAATATGGTTCTTGAACCTAGAATGATCAAGGGCCTTTGTGTCTAAAGAAAAAAAAAGGAAGAGTATGACAGAAAGAGAAGTGTCCATTAAGGCTCTTGTGACCATATAAACACCTCTTGTGTGAGTTTTTATTTCATGTTCAGTAACGTCAGTAATCTGTGTTGTGCTTGTGGTAAGTTATTCATTAATTGGCATGTGCACACACAACATCAGCCCTCCATACTGGGGGTCTGACCTAACTCCAGCTGTGAATCAATGCAGCAAGAGGGAGAGGTTCAATAATGCCTCATCGTGGTGGTTTCAATGCCGTATTGATCTGTAATGCCACAGATGCTCTGCGGTAAGAGTTTGAGCCCCATGTCACCTCAAATATGCCACGAAACTCACTGCCTTTGCAAAATGAAATGAATGAAATGAATGTGGAAAATCGTCCACGCATGTTTAATAATGATAAAAGGGACTGGTCACCCCAAAAATAAACATTATATCATCATCTACTCACCATCATGTCATTCCCAACCCGTATGACTTTCTTTCTTATGAGGAATACAAAAGGAAATGGAATGTTAATGCTGCTGTTTTCCAAGAAATATGATAGCTTTGTCTAAGAAATTTAAGTCCTGAAAATCTTGCTTGACAGCCAGTCACCATTCACTTTTATTGTATCAAAAAGAAAGGCTTGGGCATTTTTCCTTAAATTTCTCCTAGAAGAAGGAAAATCATTCCATTTTACAAGACATGAGGGTGAGTAAATTTGCTGTTTTGAGCAAATTATCCCTTTAAGTTTCCCAGGCTCGTCTCAGCAATAAATTGCACATTTTAATTGAGACAATAAAATAACAATGTTGACCTAAAAAAAAAATAGCAAGACACATTCCGTGTTTACATTAAATAACACTATACTGTAAATAATGGGGCTGTAAATGTCGACTTAATCCCTCTGCATCATAAATCACTTTCACATAAAACTGCACATAATAACTGTTAGAGCATATAACATATTTGCATTGACTATACATCACATCAGGGGGTTAAGTACAGCTCTATGCCCTATTTTAGAGCAGTACAGCCCTGGCACATGACTAATCAAGCAAATGAGGTTAATTGCAGCCATTGTTTAATGATGCTCTGGTCCCGTTATTGTATTGTTTGTGGAGCTTAATAAAAACGCTGCCTCTATTTTGACAGATCGATCCCACACAAGAACTTATCCAAACGCAATCACATATACAAAGAGAAGAACCACTGGAAAAGAGGATGGTGAACAGCCCTTTTGGAACAACACACACAGTGGTGACACACAGGGTTCTGTTAAGGACAGGTTGACACCAACTCTCTTTGTGAAGCAATGGTTCGTTAGTAATAGCAGCAGTGTTTTATCTGGGCCTTAGGGCTGCATTGTCCATGAACCAAAGTGTAAACAAATAACCAGGGCTTGGGAGGAGGTGCCTGGATCTTCCCTGAGGCTATGCCTACATATGGAGGACAGAAGAACAATACTTGCATGTATGCAATAAGAGTGAAGGGTGTTTAGACTGGTTTAGACCATTGAATTAATTTAGGTATACTCAGGGTATAAAAGGGTGTAAAAATCCAAATTAAGGGTGATCAGTGCCCCTTAAAAATGTAATTATTAATTTATGAATTTGAAAATAACATTTAACTGAATGCATGAATGGGAATGCATTAACTGAATAAATGTTTACTTTGAATACTATATAAGTCTTTAAAATGCATAATTTAAAATAAATTGACTAATAAATATAATATATGTTAATTAATGTTTACAATTTTAACAATAAAAGTATATATTAATAAATAATGTTTAATTGTAAATAAAGGGTGTTTAAAGTAATTTAAAAATGTATTATAAGAAAATACATCAATATATCATTAAAAATCTTGCTTGACAGCCATGGTCACCATTCACTTCCATTGTATGGGATAGAAAAGTCTTGGACATTAAATTTCTAACTTTGTGCAAGAAAGAAAATCATAGAATTTCACAAGACATGAGCAAGAGTAAATGATGACAAAAAATCAGCTGGCAAATGTGTTTTTAAAGGCTTCCTTTTTTCTTTTCTTTTTTTAAAGTTGCACTTAAAATTATATTTTACAGTATTTTCTTTTAAAACATTTTATAATTACTTTAAATATATTTACACTTATCCATTTTATCCATTTGCCAGGTGACTTTCTTTATCCAAACCAAAGACATTCTAATCATTCATCAGAAGTAATTCACATTGCAACACACTTCTCATTATTACATAAAATTAAAACTTTCATGTAATTACAACCCAATGTATTTTTCCCCTTTTTTTGACTTATACACATGGACAAAACAACCAGGGCTGTGTTTCCCAAAAGTATCATGAGCTAAGTTAATCGTAGAGACCATTGATGGCAATGGTTCTACGATCTACTTAGCCTGACGATGCTTTTGGGAATCGCAGCCCAGGTTTCCTAAATGTGAAATGTGATTAAAGTCTTAAATTCAATCATTTTAAATGGTTTAAGCTAAAGAGCTACACTAAAGGGTTAAAGATGCAGACTTGTGATACTGCCGTCCCTGTGGTCACACATTTGGTTATTTTGGCCATGATGTGACCACTGAGCGGCCAAAAATGAGCCTAATAGATGATGTATGTTGGTCTGTCAGATGGAAAGGCGCCTAGTTGGCAATGTTCATCCATCATGGTGCCCAGCCATCCATTTAGCCTCTGACACTACACCAACCAAACAGCCTAATCCAATTGCTCATGCTAAAGGGACAAGTTTAGGGTGATGGGGTGACTTTTCCTAGGGGGGACAGTGATTCTCTTTTGACTCTAAAAATCGGAATGTGTTTAGTTTAGAATTGTAAAAATTTAGTCCATGAATGTGAAAATGATAATGAAAGAACAAAGGCAATGACCTTTTAAATAAAATGTGTGTCTGAAATTCATTCTTTAAAATGTTTTCCTTCAGATAAATGTAAGCACACTTGCAGGTTAAACATTGTGCTTAAAACATTGTGTGTCTCCCAAATCAATGTGTGGGTGTATATAATGATTTGTCCACCTTCTTAATGATGAAGTCAGACCCCATTAGTCTACTGAACGCCTCAGTCTCCTCAGCCACTGGGGTGTCGCCACTGTTTCCCTCTGGGACCAACGACCTCTGACTTTAGCAGCATAAAGGTTGGCTCCGTGGGGAACCCTGCAGCTTTGGGGGCATGTTTCTGCTGAGAGAAGAAAGAAGCATGTAAACACACAGTTGGAGATATCCAGAAAACAGTCAAATGAGACAGTGAAAGTGTCTTACCAGTCAAGAGCCAATCCCACCCAATCCACATCCAACTCACTGATGTATGTCTGACTGAACTGTTTTGTTTTACAACTAATCTCTCATGAAGTATTGCATGATTATATCTTACACCATTGCCGAGATTTGAAATTAATTTGCTAGCTTTAAACACATTAAATGTCTGTATCCCAAGTTAAAATGGTGATTTAGTCAGTCCCATATCAGAGGTCTTGATCTTTTCAACTACGTCAAACAATTAAAAGCAGCAATATTTTTTTCTGAAAAAAATATATCACAGTTTCCACAAAATAATGAAAATAATAAGGAGTCTAACTGAATTGATAATACAATAAGACATGTTTCCTGAGCACCAAATGTGTGCTTGGTACTTAAAGGATTAGTTCACTTTCAAATTAAAATTTCCTGATAATTTACTCACCCCCATGTCATCCAAGATGTTCATGTCTTTCTTTCTTCAGTCGAAAAGAAATTAATGTTTTTGATGAAAACATTCCATGATTTTTCTCATTCAATGGCCTCCAAACAGCTGAAGGTCAAAATTACAGTTTCAGTGCAGCTTCAAAGCGTTCTACACGATCCCAGATGAGGAATAAGGGTCTTATCTAGAGAAACCATCGCTCATTTTCTAAAAAAATTTTAACATTTTATACATTTTAACCATAAATGCTCATCTTGAGCTAGCTCTCTTCTTCTTTTCCTCTATTAGAATTCTGGCAGTGTAGACACTGCTAAGTGTATTGTGGTCAAAGTTTGAACTAAATTGTCATATACAATATGCTAGTGCAAGTATATAACAATTACTTCAAATTTTGACCTGTGGAGGGCAGTAATACACTTAGCAGCGTCTACACTGCCAGAATTCTAACAGAGAAGAAGAAGAAGAGAGCTAGTTCAAGATGAGCATTTATGGATAAAACGTATATAATGCAATGCAATAATAATGTAATTTTGACCTTCAACCGTTTGGAGGCCACTGAAGTCCACTATATGGAGAAAAATCCTGGAATGTTTTCATCAAAAACCTTAATTTCTTTTCGACTGAAGATAGGACATGGACATCTTGGATGACATGGGGGTGAGTAAATTATCAGGAAATTTTCATTTGAATGTGAACTAATCCTTTAAGAACCAATTCTTATTTTACTATCAATTCTGAAAACAGTTGGGCTCCTTAATATTTTATATTTTTGTGGAAACCATAATTTTTTTAGGAAGTTTTGATAAAAAAAAAAAATCATTTATGATAATTTAAAAAGACAAATAAGACTTTTATGCACTGTTAAGTGTTGGTATGGAAAGTTGACAAGATGGCTGACGACAAACAATGTTAGCTTCTCTTTTAAGCTTTATTGATTTCATATTTGCCACTCCCTTCTCATCATCCAACACAAGCATTTTTAGAGCTCATAGAGTCTTGTCGAAACCTTATTAATTTCAGTAATAAGTAACAAGTGATTAATGTTGTATTCCTTAACTGTCAAGCTAAGTGCAGAAAAACGCATACAGTGCTGTTATATATGGCAGCCATGATGAAGACTTTGATTTCAAACTGGTAGGAGCGGTCTGGAGGCCCGAGATCTGTTTATACTTTGTTTAAAACCCTCTCTCACATTTGTTCAGCTGGGTTGCTTTTCTTGGCGTTAAACCATGAGGGCCCAGCACTGCAAAATCCAAATCCCCCTCAACCAGGTCCTCTCTTGGCTCCATTGACGGTCTGCAACTTGCCAAGAAGAGATGAGGAAATATATATATATATTATATATACATATATATGTACAATGTAAAAAACACATCGAGGTCTAACTTTAGCATTAAGAAGTTTTATCCACGCATATTTGTTCTGCTCCGGCTCGTAACAACCTCTGATGCTGTTGAAGCCCCCATAATGCACTGCAACATCAGTGGAGTCCATGAGCCCAGAGCAAATTTTTTGTGGTTACTTATGGGATTATTATTCCCTGAGGAATGTGTATCTCTTTGTTTCAAGGGCATCTAGTTTGTGATTCATGGAATGGAGGGGTGTGTTGGACATGACTGTAGTCATTAAGTCTAAGTAAACAATGACTCTGTAAGTACATTGAAAATAAGGGCTCTTCTGTTCACATGATAAGAGGATGTTTGTGTAGTATTCATCAGGCAAGGTAATGTGAAGCATGTTGACGACCGATCTTTGTGGGACTTGGCTCTTTTGCAGTTGCTTTTCTCTTTTATTCTCTGTCTCTTTTTTTTTTTCCCCCATTATTCTTAAGGCATATTTAAATGCATTATTCAGCAGACTGATGTTTGACTCAAGGATTAGAAACACATCCATGCCATTTAGCCCTCATAAAACATGCAGCCTCTAACAAACCCTCAAGGATTTTCTCTCTCTCCCTTGGGCCATTTTTCTTGCTCACAGCTGAGACTTGAAGTAGATTAGATTTAAACTGATCCAGACCATGGATGCCCCGTTTTTATAGACAGGGTGCCTAATATAAGCTGGTCTCAAACCAGAGACAGTAACGTTAAGAGTCTGCAGGATCATGCAACAAAGCTGTAGACAAAATGTTATTTTCCTCATCGTTGCAAAATATATATATCAGCTTTGCCATCACAGGATTTCCTGTCCATTATAATGATTTAATCAAAAGCAGCTCATTAAGATGTTGAATTACATTGCTTATTACAGTAAAATGTGTTTTCAAAGCACTGAAGACAACAGTCACTGCTTTATTTCCAAATGTCACACATCAGGTGCTTTGGTGGCGCCATTTCAGATAGAGGGCCGGCATGAAGTGAATCCGAAAGGCGCCAGAGGTCTCACCTATTCTCATGGCTGTCGGTCCATTTGGCGTGACTCAGACTGGCGGGGTTTTTTTCATAAGGGCATCATGACAGATGATTTGTGAGGACACATGCAGTCAGAGATTGTGGTATGAGAGAACGTGGTGTCCTGGATAGCGGAGGGTAGGTGTCAAAATGTTTATCCATACCATGGAGAGAACATATGACAAAGCTACATACCACTCTATCCCCAAAGCTCCCAAACAGTGTATTATTAACTCCACACATCATTTTGAAAGAACTGCTGCAAAGCACTTCATGTCTACATGGAGGCTTGAATAAATCATCTAGTTCATCAATCCAAACCAGATGAGCTCTGAAGAGGTGGCTGAGTCTGTAAATCAGGCCAATACGAAGTGACATTCTGCATTCTGTGTCAGGGCTGAATCAGACATAAGACATGCCCAGAGTCAAGTCTGACACTTTAAGCCTGATCAGCAGCACCCAGAGCAGGTCAAGCACAGATCAACACTGTACACAAAATGAGATCACAGTGAATTCCATTGTGAGTCACTGCATGTTATTTTAATTTGGTACATTTCTCTTTAGATTCTGAATATAACTTGAGATTATCTTTGATAATCAGCATGATTTTTTTTGTAGTGTTTGGAGCAAATTGTGAGAGAAACTCACATTTTCTTTTGAAAACAAAATGCATTTAAAAATTTTAAAAACCTTTTTTTTTTTTTTTTTGGTTCATTAAAAATTAAAACAAAAGCAAACATTATACAGTACAGTTCAAAAGTTTGGAACCACTAAGATTTTTAATGTTTTTAAAAGAAGTTTCGTCTGCTCACCAAGGCTACATTTATTTAATTAAAAATACAGTAAAAAACAGTAATATTGTGAAATATTATTACAATTTAAAATAACTGTGTACTATTTAAATATATTTGACAAAGTAATTTATTCCTGTGATGCAAAGCTGAATTTTCAGTATCGTTACTCCAGTCTTCAGTGTCACATGATCCTTCAGAAATCATTCTAATATGCTGATTTGCTGCTCAATAAACATTTATGATTATTTTCAATGTTGAAAACAGTTGTGTACTTTTTTTTTTCAGGATTCCTTGATGAATAGAAAGTTCAAAAGAACAGCATTTATCTGAAATACAAAGCTTCTGTAGCATTATACACTACCGTTCAAAAGTTTGGGGTCAGTAAGAATTTTTATTTTTATTTTTTTGAAAAGAAATTAAAGAAATGAATACTTTTATTCAGCAAGGATGCATTAAATCAATCAAAAGTGGCAGTAAAGACATTTATAATGTTACAAAAGATTAGATTTCAGATAAACACTGTTCTTTTGAACTTTCTATTCATCAAATAATCCTGGAAAAAAAAATTGTACACAAATATTTTGTACAATTGTACACATTAAATGTTTCTTGAGCAGCAGATCAGCATATTAGAGTGATTTCTGAAGGATCATGTGACACTGAAGACTGGAGTAACGATGCTGAAAATTCAGCTTTGCCATCACAGGAATAAATTACTTTGTGAAATATATTCAAATAGAAAACAGTTATTTTAAATTGTAATAATATTTCACAATATTACTGTTTTTACTGTATTTTTAATTAAATAAATGTAGCCTTGGTGAGCAGACGAAACTTCTTTTAAAAACATTAAAAATCTTAGTGGTTCCAAACTTTTGTACTGTACTGTATATAGGTTTTCTTTTCTCCTTTGGTCATGTCTTATGTAACCATTAAGTGAGCCTGGATTGTCATTAGCGCACCCTCAAGAAAAAAAATTCATTTAGTAAGTAAATAAAGAAATAAATTTCTCATTAAACAAACCTATCAACATCTGAACCTCTTGGGAGCTGGAAATAATTTTCCATTGAGTAATTTGGTAATTTGGTCATTTGTTCGTTGATTTTTTTTTTTTTTTTTTTTCTGTGTGTGTGTGTGTGTGTTAAAATAACAGGAAAGGAAGAAAAATTGGCTCAAGGGCTTCGTTCCAGGTGCATCTGGTTTTTTGTACAGCTTGGCATCCAGACTGAGGTTGCTAATGGATCAATATCTATGAATTACAGTTCCTAGTTACAAATTCCTAGCAACATATAATCAATCTCTAAAATAAATCACACAGCGTTTCTTATGTCCATTGCAAATTCTCACTGTACTGATTGCAAAAAGACAAAAGCACACTTTTCCATAATCACTCTTGTGCCAAAATCTTAATAAAAAGCAACTCAAGAAAAAGAGTCACATTGAATTTCATGACACCAATTTGCAATGATTTTTAAAGCTAGCTTCACATTTCAGCAGTTAATGTCACATCTGAAAATCAAACAGGAGCTCCTTTGCATTTCTTCGCCTGAGAAACATATATGCAAAAGGTTTGCTCATTGTTTTTCCTCATAGAACACCAGTCATCGAAACAAAGAATGCTGAGAGTGAGGAGAACGATTAGCATTTCAGAAGTGTATCTATAATGATTTTACAGTGTGCGCCTATCCTACGGGATAGTTTGCGAGCAGAGCGTAGCACTACGAAGGAGCAGAGATTATATTCTACACACATTCAGCTGTTTTCGCTGGCACAGGTCTGTGTTTACATAGTTGTGGGAATGGTGAGAGATGCCATGCTCCTTTGTGGAAATCCACTGTGCTTGTGGAAACTGAAAAGCCGTCTACCTCAGCCCTGAGGTGACAAGCCACTTCCAAACTGGTTAACAAAGTTTAAAAGCCAAAGCTTTTAAACACAGATGTGCCTCTGGCATTTTCTCTGTTTAAAGTAACTGTCATTGCAGTGTGGTTTGTTTCCACTTAATCTGTGAGATCAGACCATTAAAGATGACCAAGTGCTTTGACTGGAGAATATGATTGATATAAGCAGGAAATATGTCATAGATATTCATAGTGCTGTGTTAAGTTGAGATTCTACTTGTGTGTTTGGAAGTTGGCACTAGGAAGCCATCTGTCAGTCCAAATATGGCAATGAGAAAGTATACTGGGTTGGAGAAAGTGGGGAGGAGAAGGTCCTCTGTGATTAATTAGAGATCCTGATGGCAAGGACAGGTGCAGTCTGGAGAGAAAGACTGGTGAACAGTCCTTTGGGAACAAAACACTCTCACACACACAACATTCTATCTGAGCACTTAGAAAGGGCACCTCGCTTTAAGCACCAACACTTTTAGATACACATAGACACTCGTTTATCATAATGCCATCATGTTTTGCCCTAATATTCTCTGCTAAAGGTAAAGGGTTACACTGGGGAAGAATTTATGTGTCTAACCATGTCTGTGCACTCACCTGCAATAAATAAATGTTAAATAATACAAGTATACTTTATATATTTAATCCCTAATGTTTTCTCTGCTGACTCCCGATCATCCAATTTAACTTCAAAAATTACTTTAGATAAACATCACATTTGTGTTTCATTTTTTGTTGTTGTTTTTATAGCTGAAGTAGAACTGTCTTACTTTTTACAGGCATGAATTTGCATTTACTTTTGCATTTGCACTTTTGGTGTGAAAGGGCTTCTACATTTGCCAAAAACAGAACCTTTATTTTTTGTTATTAAAAAACAAACAAGCAAGTCCAGCCCAGGGGCCTCATGTATAAATCTTTCCATAGATTTCATCCTTAAAGTGTGCGTATGCACAAACGCAGAACCTGCACAAAATTCCCTGTATAAAACGTAGTCAGCCAAAGATTGTGCGTACATGTATCTCCACCCCGTCTCTTCCCCATAACCATACATGGAGCTTACAACACCTAGTTTTTACTATGCATAACATCATCTGCATATCAATTCCATGCATATTCCCATTCACTTGATGATGATGAACCATGTTTAATGGTTAGGACATTAGGAAAATATGAGATACGGACTATGTAATATTCATTGCAAGGCCTTGTTTTAGAGTAAATAAATCAAAATTGTATAAAAGTTTTTAGAGAAAAATTATCAAAACTTCTGGATAAAGATTTCATGAAATTTCAGTGCTTAACTCCATTAATGAGAGTGGCATAGTTAATCTAAATGTGTATATCAGATCTGTTTCAATCAATCTGTTTATGCACGGTCTAGAGTGTCCATACGATGCGCACATATTTACGCCTAGTTTATTTCAAAGAAATCCCGATATGTGTGTGTAAAATTGCGTACACATATTTTTATGCCCATTTTGTGTGTACGCAACCTTTATACATCAGGCCCCAGGTGAGAAAAAGTAACACAAAAGAAACATAACAGATTACTTGCCATAAAAAGTAACTAAGTAACGCAATTAGTTACTTTTTAAGGAGTAATGCAATTTTGTCACTTTTTTACAAAGTAACTTTACCCAACACTGCTGGCCTGGCTACACTTTAGTCAGCAGTCACAGTGCTGAGCATGCGCTTGAGTTCCTACGGGTTTGTTCAGTGTCAGTTCTTGTTTGCATGTGTGGCAGGGAGAAAATCAGAGAGGGAGATGACACAGAAAGACAAATGAGGATAAGTGCACGTCTGAACAGATTGATGCATGCAGATAAAGATCAGCCTCTACATTGTGTACACTAGTTTGGAATGGAAGATGGAGAATAAAACGAAAAGTGAAAATGGATGGGGAAATCTTGGAAAGAGGGCCAGCCAGAAGAGAACAAAGAGAAAAGATCCACTACTATTCAAACGTTTGGGGTATTTTTTTTAAGAAATTAATATTCAGTTTTAAATCAACAAAAAAACTAAACAAAACAACAACAAGAACAACAACAAAATTATTAATAATTGAGCACCAAATCAGTGTGTTAGAATGATTTTTGAAGGATCATGTGACACTGAAGACTGGAGTAATGGCTGCTGAAAATTCAGCTTTCCCAACACAGGAATAAATTACATTTTCAAAAATATAGAAAAAGAAGAAAGGACACCACTATTTTAAATTGTAATAATGTTCACAATATTACTTTTACTGTAATTTTGATCAAAGAAATTCCCTTTTGATCAAAGGGTTTTTCATATGTTATGTATTTTCATAATGCTGCACAAACTGTATATTCTATCCCCTAACCCTTCACATCACAGAAAACTTTCTGTATTTTTAGATAAAATAAAATAAAATAAAAACATCACTTAGTATGATTATAAGCCGTTTTCCTCATGGGTCACAAAAAATATCCCCACAAGGACAAGGATTTCAGATATTGACATCTTTGTGGGGACATTTCATCCGCATAATGTAGGGTTTACCAGGACCACACACACACACACACACACACACAGTAAGACCTCATATATCAGAGATGGTTTTATCCATCAAACTTTTAGTGTAAGAAAAGGCAAAGGGAAATGAGAACAGCTTGAATCTGGAGAAATGCAGTGAGTAAGAAGTAAAAAAAAAAAAAGAAGAAGAAGAAGAAGAGAAAAGATAAAGTGCCAGAATTCCACAGAAAGGCAGACATAGTGAGTGAACAAGATTAAGGAATGGTTATCACACAGTTACAATGAGGGATAGACCAAAACAGAGTGAGAGAGACAGAAACCACTGTGACTGGATCTGCTTCAGAGACATGGAGAAGGGTCTCGGCAAGGCCCTATCCATGTAGAGTGTTTTCCCTGAGCAGCCGTTTCTCAAAGCCTCTCCTAGAGGTGAGGACAGAGGCCGTCTGGCACATGCTCAACAGATGTCTCTTCAGAAACTGCCTTTTAACTACAGGGACAAAACTATCTGTCTTGCCAACCTGGACACTCCAAAGCTAAGAGTAATTACCCTAGAAAACCAACCAATGGATGAAAGATTAATTTCAGACATAGTTAGAAATGATAAAAAGTCAGCTGCATGCATCATTGCTTTATGTTTTGAGAGTCTGTTTTCTTTTACCTGTCATTCGAAGTTGAACTTTTTGTACAACCCTGATTACTTTGAAATTGGTGTTCATTGCTCTAGGCTTGCATTATTGGGTTCATGAACAATGGCAATCCTTCTTACTGTAGGATCTGATTAAGCCTTGTAATGCATCCATTTTAACCGACTGAACTATAAAACACAGGGTTTAACATCAGGCTCAGACATGTGTGCACAAATGTGAACTCTGCTATGTCATCACACCATCCTTAAAGGGATAGTTCACCTTAAAATTAAATTGATCATCATTTATTCACCCAAACATCATCATCTAACTCAAAAGATCTTCTGCAGAATGTCCAAACTGGAAATAAAAGGTAGTTACAACAATAATTGTTTTGTTAAGTAAAATATATTTGCAAGCCGAAAAACAAGATGTCTAGGGGTTAATTAATCAAAAAAGCAACATATATCATATGGCGCTGCAAATGCAATTGACCTCAAACAAGCCATGACTCCACTAGAGAGATGAACTTACTCCAGAGAGAGCAAAGAAACAAACTCCAAACAGACTAATTAAACAATTGTCAATTGGTGAGGAAATAATTGTAACTAACTAAATGAGAAAGAAAGAAAGAAAGAAAGAAAGAAAGAAAGAAAGAAAGAACTTTTTCTCTTCTAGATCTTCTGGTTGCGGGTGGTCACAGTTAGAGGAGGAGGATATGGTTCAGGGTTTCACGGCTGCAAGTTTCACACCAAAAGCAAAGCCCTCCCCTTAAAGTGTCCTGTGACCACTGGGTCAGAGAGGGATCAGGAGAGAGGCAGAAACTCAAACCCAGAGAGACTGAATGGGGAGAGCTAGACTTCCTCCTGATCTTCACCTCAGCCTGGTGCAGACAGCCTATTAGAGGCGCTCACAGTCTCACAGGCCGGCTTATCTCAGAAACATGAGAGAAGCCGTTTGTCAGGGGAGCGGGGTGCGATCCTCCCAAAATCTGCTTTGGATTTTGGTTACAGCCTTCGGTTCGTTTTAGCTGTGAGTACTTGCAGAGGCTTCATATAATTGAAGTGTGAGTCTGATGATAGTCATGTTTTCTATTTTTATTTTTTCTAAATTTACCAGTACCACTAAAGTTTAGGCATTTGAGAACAACAAAAAAGAGTTCATGTTCTTACTGGGACTACTGTAGTGTTTGATCTCCAAAGTCAAACACCATAAAAAATTGCTGCATGAGCTCTTCAAATGCATAATTGTCAGAGCATCACAAAAGACAAAACAAAAGTATTGCATAGTTGTCTTTAGCGCGTCACCAAAAAACAAAACAAAACAAAACAAAACAAAACAAAAACACAAAACACAAAACACAAAACACAAAACAAAACAAAACAAAACAAACTGTTTTAGGCTGTTTGAAGTACATTTGTTGTTCATCTCAGTTTCTCTCCTACATTTCCCTCTCCGCATTTGCATCCCCCCTTTCCCTCCTTCCTATCCCCTGACTCGTTGGCCTCTGCTTCGCCCTTGGCTCTCTTATACGACTGTGACATTCCACAGGACAACCTGGAGCTCTGTGACGCCCTTCACTTCCTCCCTGCCAAGAGGGGAAAACAACCTTCACTCCAAGAAGCCTTTTAGCTCTGCGTCCAAAACGAGAAAATCAAGATCAACCTACATATGCTGCAGATTAGCAGCTATTCGCAGAACTAGAAATAATTTATTGCAGCTAAACAAAGGTTTTAAACTTTTAAAGTTCAGTGCTTTTAAAAGAAAACAACTGTCTGAAAATTTTTTAAAAGCGCATGATCAAATGCACAAGTAGTCAGAGGAGATGTATTTGAGACAGACCTTGGGATGGTCTGGTGTCTTCTTCGATTTCCCCGTCTTTTTCACTGTTTGTTTCTCAGTATTCCTCAGTAAACATCAACCCAAAAGACGAGACCCTGCCCTACCCCCCATCCTATCAAACCACACTATTTTACCACCCAAGGCTAAGCAGGAAACAATTTAGATATTTGCTTGGTCCTGTCCACAACCACCCACAATTTGTTTTACATTCCAATCAATGATCTTGCACAGTTCCGGTTAGTCTTCCAAGTATCAGTGATAGTCTCACCCTGGGTTTTGTTTGTTTAGGCGGTTTCATAAGTACTGAACTGAAATCCATAGGGTTAATATCGGTTTAAAGAGTGTCAAAAAAGATAATGATGTTAATGAGAGATCTGGCATTAACAGCCAGAGTTAATGCTGCGGTTTTAGTCAGCAGGATGATAAACTGTAAAGAAATGAAGCAGTGCCAGTGACAGTAAAGAACACAAATCAGGTGTAAAACCACACTTGTCAAAATGCCAAATATTTCCCTCACCAATGAAAGAGTGGAAACAATGTGTGACCATGAGCGTTAGAGTTCCACAACTCTGAAACAAACATCTCCAGCAGCACTTGGCCTCTGAGTTCACTGGAAATGAAAACTCAATTTGCACTCATTATATGGAAAACTCCACAGCAGTTCAGTTGTACTCAACTGGAACCAAAGAAACAGAGAAAAACACAACTTTCAAGCCTGGTCCTGCACACTGACTTTTGCAGCTCTATAGATCATTTTAATGACACTGATTGTTTAAACAAACATTTTTGGCAAAACATAACTTTAGAGGTACAGTGGGGGGAAAAAAATAGATTTTTAGGATATTCTAATATGCTGATTTGGTGCTGAAGAAACATTTTTATTAAATGGTTGTGTTGCTTAATATAAACAATTTAAACAAAATTGATTGTCATAAAATAATTTGTAATGGGAAAAAATGTACTTAAGTAAAAAAAAAAAAAAAAAGCATTTTCCCTTGTTGTCTTTCGGAACCCATTGTTTCACCCAAAAATGAAAATTACCTCATGATTTACTCACCCTCAAGCCATCCTAGGTGTATATGACTTTCTTCTTTCAGACAAATACAGTCGGCGGTATGTTAAATAATGTCCTGGCTCTCCCAAGCTTTATAATAGATTTTAAAGGCCAAAAAAGTGCAACCATCCATCATAAAAGATATCCACACGGCTCCAGGGGGTTAATAAAGGCCTTCTGAAGCGAAGCAATGCATTTGTGTAACAAAAATATCCATATTTAAAACTTTAAAAATGAAAATAAGCTTCTGCCAGACGACGTACGCATACTGCGCAATTCGACTCGCGCCAAATGAATAACACCTGAAGCGATGTATGACGCAGGATGTAGGAGTAGCATAAACCCAGACGACTCTTGTGGTTCAAACAAATATGGCTGGGCAACAAACTCAAGCTCCTCTTCTCTTACATCGAATTCTCGTTTTAGACTTCTAATTCATGACCGGTGTTTTGTTTTGCTCTATCCTTCCATGTTTGTTATGCGTCGGGTCAGAGTTCACTCTTTCGCCATAAATCGATGCATAAGGCCGTCTGTCAAAAGTTAGTTATTTTAGTTTTTAAATATTGATAATTTTCTTACACAAACGCATCGCTTCGCTTCAGAAGGCCTTTATTAACCCCCCGGAGCCATGTGGATTACTTTTGTTATGAATGGTTGCACTTTTTTGGGCTTCAAAATCTCATCCTCTATTCACTGCCGTTATAAAGCTTGGGAGAGCAAGGATATTTTTTCAATATATCTCTGATTGTGTTCGTCTGAAAGAAGAAAGTTATGAGGGCGAGTAAATCATGGGTTAATTTTTTTGGGGTGAACTAACCCTTTAATATTTGATGGTGAAATTTTAAACAAAAAGAAAAGAAACCACAAACTGCTCCAGTTATAAAAGTTCCCTAAGATAAACAGACTGTCCATTTACAACAAGGATAATCTGACCTAATTGAGAAATGTTTGAAAACCCTTGGCTTGGTTCTTAGTCCTTGACATTAAGTCCCCTGAAATCATCTGTATCCGGACCTCAAAAGAGCAGCTGACTTCAGTATGTGCAGCAAACTTCCGTTCTGTCAATTATATCCAGAGAACAACGCTAATTAAAGCCTCTCTAATAGGGCATAGAAGGGACCAGATTGACTTTATGTGATGGGCAGACCAGGCGGTGAAGTATTTAAGTGTGCTTGACCTGTTTTGAAAGTAAGTCTGGATCCTGCACCAAGAGTCTAATTAAGGTTAGATTGGAAGTGAACTCAGTAGGAATGAACTGAAGCAACAAGACTCCTAAAAGGGATTAAGGAGGAACAAGAATACACTGACTTTCCATCACAGGTCTGACAAAAATAACAAATGGCAGGAGCAGTCGAGTCCATGTGTGTGTGTGTGTGTGTGTGTGTGTGTGTTTTTCAAGACCCCCAAACATATTTTACACACAACTCATCCTGTACCAGAAACAACAGATGCAAAATCTCAAATTGGATTGCTCCTTGAAGTGATCAGACTTACAATTTTCATGCAACCACCCAGAACACCCTAGCAAGTTCACAGGCAAACACTCAGACAAATTAAAAAATTTAGTTGATCTGATATTTCACAGGAGTGAAATGAATAAACACAAAATATTTAAAAAAAAAAAAGTTGTTGGGAATAGAAAGTCGGACATTTTAGCTGACTCAGACTGCATGTATAGGGCAATGTGTTTTACCCAGAGTAATAAGAGACCCTCTTCTCTGCCCATCAACAGGCTCTTTGTTTTGGTCAAAGGGCAGAGTTTAAGTGTGTGAGGTACACAGAAAGCAGGGTGCATAACTGGTGCTGGTCTGACTTAACACCCCCTCCCACCTCCTTAATGAAACATTAATGACTTCTTGCCATGCATTCTTGCCAGGGGCTGAATATGCAGGAAAGAAATGAAAAGAATCCATTGGGTTTTGTTTTACAGAGACATAAGTCATCTGAAAAGTCTATAAACCTACCGACCCTCTCACATACTACAAAATGGATTACTGGGTCACAACCCAAACCTCAGACTATCGATTCGGCAACAGCGTGAAGGAGTGGTTTACCCCAAATCATCACGCATACAACGTATAACTCATGTGCTACATGATACGTCATGGCTATTTGAGTAGATCCGTTTCTGATATTCTAACACCCTCAATGTAATTAGATCACTTGCTACTTTTGGCAGGGTTCAGATTCTTTGTTAGATTGATTGTGGCACATATGTGTAGTTTCACTGGCTTTGAAGCCATCTTAAACCACCTTTGAAGCAAGAAGGACACAAAAATCGATGTCATGTCAGTTCAGAAAGCAACCCCTGACCTGCAGCATTTAGAAAACAAACTACCTGAGATTTGATCTGTCCTGATGTTGGGTTTGACAGTGTTCTACTACTAAGGGTCAATGATGCGACATTCATTTTTTTTTTTTTTTTTTTTGTCTTCTCTATTAGTTTATTCAAAAACACATTAAAAACCCAATTAATACACTGATTTTGCACATACATTGTCTTAGATGAGCATGTTTTTAAATTATGAATTAAATTCATTCTAATTGAGCAAACTTCTTAAAGTAACACCATTAGTTTACTTTCAAATGAAATTTACCCCAAGCCATCCTAGGTGTATATGACTTTCTTCTTTCTGACGAACACAATCGTAGAAATATTAATAAATATCCTGATGCATCTGAGTTTTATAATGGCAGTATGCGTTACCAAACGAGTATAAGCTGAAGAAAGTTTCTCCATCCACATCCATCCATCATAAACATATTTCACATGGCTCCGGAGGGTTAATAAAGGCCTTCTAAAGTGAAGCGATGCGTTTGTGTAAAAAAAAATCCATATTTAACAAGTTATGAAGTAAAATATCTAGCTGACACCAGACTGCCTTCCGTATTCTTCAAATAGCTTACGCTGTACGTCCTATGGCTTCCCTATTCAACTTACGGAACTGACGCAACGCCAGTTACATTTTTTCCATAATTTCGAATTTCGGAAGGCGGCCTAGCAGAAGCTAGATATTTTACTTGTTAACTTGTTAAATATGGATTTTTTTTTTTTTTTTTACAAAACTGCATCACTTCACTTCAGAAGGCCTTTATTAACCCTCAGTATTTAGAACTCAAATATTTCAAGTTAAGAGCAATTAAAATGTTTGAGTACAAAATAAAAATCTGCTTAACAGTTAAAGTTAAAATAAAGTTCTGCTTGCTTAAACTTTAAATTTCTTAACTTGTAACTGATTACCTCAAATTTTTTGAGTTTTGCCAACTTATTCGTGTTTACAGTGTATAATAAATGGTCAAGGGCAATACGACTCTTGAAATATCAGATAATTTGACCTTTTCATGACAAAGCAAGGTTAGTTTAAGATGTAAATGTCATGTGGCGTGACTTTATTAATTAATATAATAATTCATAATATTTGCAAAAAAATATATATATATTTATATAGTATACTTGTATGTTTTACAGAAAATATTTTACTTTTTTTTCTTGTTAATTACACCACATTTTTTCATGTTAAATCATTAAATAATTTTTTTCCTTGAAAATAAAAAGTTTTTCAAAATCATAGGAAATTAACATGATTTAAAAGAGAGCATCTTGGCACATTTTAAACTAGACTTTTCTTTATCGTGGACAATCTTATGTCACTGAGCCACAAACATCTGCGTTCATGAAGCACAAAATGGCAGTTGGGGATAGACTGACCCCTCTCTCTTAGTCAGATGTGTGCTCTGCAGAGTTAATCTGCACTTCCCTTCGCTCCCAGCATGTGTATAGTCTTACCTTTTATGCCCCACTGTAAATAGGATTAGTGTTTCAGTTGTCTGTGGGATACATAAAGGCCTAAAGCGCTGTTAGGGGTCCTTGTCTATGAAGAGCAGGTGGAGAGAGGAAAGAGATAGGGAGAGAAAACGATCTACAAGCTGACTCTACGTTTTCAATTGTGGGAGGTGTGCGTATGTATGTGTGTCCGTGTGCAGACTTAAGATGAATAGGGGAGATAAGCCTCTGAGATTAAAATGTATGGTAGAAAGGGGTTTCTGCTGTCATTGTGTAGCCTATGTGTGTTGGGGGCAGCCCTGTAAATTAGGTCAGGGGCCCAGGCCGTCTGCTGTCAAGAGCTGCGGAGCCGGTTCTGTCAAGGTGTCAGAAAAGTGATGTTTCTGTACTCTAAAGCTGTAAAGTGAACGTCTCAGTGCAAACACACACAGTAACAAGGTGCTGATGGACAAGGACAGATGAGACAGTTGGCTGAAGAAACTCGGCTGAGTAGCATTAAACTGTCAACGTTCCAGTTAATGCATTGAACTAATTGCACTTTGAGTCATCGGCAGGACAGGAATTCTGGATGTGCAATAACTATTTGATTGATATGAATCAAAGTTCTGTCACTTATTTTAAATCTTCAATCAAACATGGTATAGGGTGGAGGGTAAGTGCCCTTGAGCGAGCCACTTCACTTTGGGGAGCCTCAAGAGTGCAGTAAATCTCTCTCCTTGTCTCCCTTTTCTTCCAAGACATTCACAGTGCCAAAGAACTGAGGTGACATTTGCCCTGAAAATATGGTGCTTCAAGACTTGTCGCATCAGGTTGATGTCAGGGACATGAAGTGTTATTGGTTCACGCATGTCTTGTCATTGACGTCAGTACTGCTGCGGTGCATGTTGATTTAAATATACACAAGCACAGAGATGAGAGCTATGGATGCTTTTTGTTTGTGGACCATTGTGGTTGTTTATTTTGGGTGGTGGTGGTGGGGGGGGGGGCAAAATTCTCAATAAATAAAGGATTTTTCAAAGGATTAGTTCACTGTCAAATGAAAATTAGCCCAAGCTTTACTCACCCTCAAGCCATCCTAGGTCTGTATGACTTTCTTCTTTCTGATGAATGTAATCGGAGGAATATTAATAAATATCCAGACGCATCCGAGCTTTATAATGGCAGTGAACGGGACCGATGAGTATGAGCTGAAGAAACTGCATCCATCCACATCCATCATAAACGTGTGCTCCAGGGGGTTAATAAAGGCCTTCTGAAGCGAAGCGATTCGTGTGTGTAAAAACAAACATATTTAAATAAGTTATGAAGTAAAATATCTAGCTTCCGCCAGACCGCCTTCTGTATTCAACGTACAAAGAAAGTGTACAACTCTTGCAGTTCAAAAAGCTTACGCTACGTCCTACGCCTTCCCTGTTCAACTTACGGAAAAAGTGTAACTGACGCGACGCCAGTTTACATTTTCTTCGTAACTCGAATACGGAAGGCGGTCTGGCGGAAGCTAGATATTTTACTTCATAACTTATTTAAATATGGAATTTTTTTTACACAAACGCATCGCTTCACTCCAGAAGGCCATTCATTTAAAAGCTAACTAATCCTTTAACTATAAAAGTGTGGAAGATGAAGATATATATATATATATATATATATATATATATATATATATATATATATATATATATATATATATATATATATATATATATGTTTAACAATATGGAATAATACAAATCAGCAAGAACTGTATAATTGCACAAATGTTACTTACAAAATTCTTGCCATTTCTGTTTCTACTGATCAAAACTAGTGTATTTTAATGGACTCTAGAAATGACTATTATAATATTGCCAAAGAGATTTTAATTGAGGATCATTTGTGGCTTTATTTACAAATACAAATAAAGCATATGTTAAGTGTCCCTAGAACATAATTAGGATGTGAACGGGTGAAGATTCCGATTTCTCCACTACATCGCATCAATCAATGTGCGCTTTTGCGCATTCATTCGTCCGATGATGTTGAATTTACTTTGGACCCCTCGGAAAGTGAGAGAGGAGAAGAAAGAATGTGAGTGAGTGTTTGGAGGGATTGGTGGGGGCCGCGCGTCTGCGCCAATCAGCGCAGAGTATCGCTCATGTCATTTTAGCGCACTGAACACACGGGCTCTTTAACTGACTGCAGACTGCATGTTTACTCATCGCAGCTGGGATTCAAACTCGCTTTCTGCGTCTCCGCTATGCTGACCCATTGGCTTGCGCTATTTGGATACTGAACAGCTCCACGTCCTCTACAAGATCGCTGGTTTACTTTCTATCATCTGGACTCGAGCAAATGACACCAGTTGTGAATATTTTCTAGCAGCAACGGAATAAATCAGCACATTTCGTCCTCGTAAGTATGTTTGTGCGTTCTGCATGCCCTTAAAATAGGTTGATGTGTCTTGTTTTAAATGTTAAGGGGTCGTAAATATCGATATCTAGTATTATAATGTGCATATAAACACGGGAAAATCAGAAACAATCTTTTTCAGCTGCGTAGCATGAATTTTAAAGGGAATAAAAGGGAACTAATAGCCTACGAACTGTATGTGCGCGTGTGGGTAAATGACAAATGAAAAGATAATAAAAAAGATAAATATTTAAGTTAGGATCTTAAAAGAATGTAATCGTTTTCTTTTCACACGAATACAAATGTTGGTTATAGCCGACTTCGGTTTGCCAGGCAATTTTAATATTTTTAAAAACAAAATTGCTTCACTTTTTAAAAATACATAATAATAGGCTAAGTAAAGAAGAAGAAAAAACATGCCAACAGACTTTCCAAGTCTCCGGACAGTTCAACCGCTTAGACATTTTTACTTTTAAGATGCGCAATTCGGAAATTGAAAACATTTTTGTATGCATGACATTTTTAATGTAGCCTATTTAATTGTATAGCCTAACTCAATAAATGTAGAAAAAAAAAAACGAGCCACTGACCCGTGATCGCTTTAAAAACACCCGTCTGACTTAATAAACACTGGATGTAATTATAATTATCTGAAAAGAAACTCAGACTCAGTAGCTATATATGTACATGTGTAACATCACTTAAACTGTAGTACCTACCAACTACTGCGTAAAGACGGACGGTGGGTTACAGCATAAGGATGTCTAGTGTGAAACCCTGCGGGTCTCCAGATGTGTGTGTGTACACACACTCAGCTGTTCCTTGTCACTCAGGTCAGGTCACTACCGGCATTAAAGTTTCTCTCTTTCCTGTCAATCAAGGTGCCGTTTGTCTCCTGACCTGTAGCTCACCAATCCATGACCCAAAGACTCAACTTTTCCATAATAAAAAGAAAAGAATGCTGTTAGTTGTTAAATACTAGCCGTTGGGGACCATTTCCATATAAGGCAAAAGAGACTTTACCTTCGCGGCGGTTCTCTGTTGAAAGATCTGTGAGCGCGAATTTGACGGAATGACGCACGTATACCTTTCGTACTTGCATTATTTTAATAAAATACACTCTTAAACCGCATAATATCAGTATCTGTATCTTATTTCTGAACGTGAGGAAGTTTGTAGGCCTACATTAGGTGTTGGTGTCCCCTAGTGGTTGCTCTGTTAGTGCAGATTTGGCCTGACGATGTCATCGTGTCCGTTGCTCAATTTCAAAGACCGTTGCTCAGCAACATATACGAAGAAAACGTAATGACAACACTTATTCGCTTAATACATTTTTTTATCCATTTCATAAACATTGTGATCCCCAGATAGGCATATATTTTATCCTGTAGGCTACTTTAAGGAATAGTTAACCCGAAAATAAAAACCGTCATCATTTAGGCTAGCCTACTTACTCATTATGTTTTGTGATAGGCAGAATGATAGCATTGCATCGACGAAAACGAATGATTAAAGTACATTTTGTTTCAACATCTCACAAAAAAACTGTCAAAACAGTTTTTTTATCTCACATAATGCCAGAATGAGGACTTTTGGCGGGTAAACTACCCTTTTAAGCAATGCCTGGTATTTTAAAAGAGACTCCAGGTGGGAGTGAATGACAAACCAGTTAACTAGACCCCTGGGGCTTCTCAGGTGACTTGAGTGGAAGTGGCAGATTTCCAAATGTGGCACCGAACAGAGATCTGAGATAGTTATGTAAAGACTCGGTTAATAGATGATCAATTATGACCACATGTGAAGCTCAGTTTCAGCTGACGGTACTAGAGAGTGATGTAGTGTGTCCTCGTGGGTTGGTCTATATCTCTTAGTTGTGTCTGAAGTTGTTTAGTTGACTACTATGGACATTTTTCAAATCTTGAGTACAAGAAATCAGGATTGTATTGGGAAAAAAAAAGTCAAACAATTTAGACAGTGAATGGATAATGTGGTTAAAGATAGGAAAATGCTCTAATCTAGAGTTCTGTATTGCCTAGAACTACACATTTTTGGACATAAAACAAAATCAGCATTATTTAAACTTTTAAAGTTCAAGTTATTAGTTAAGCTAGAGCCGTGTTAGACGATCATCTTACATGATAAATAAATTTGTCTAGTATGTGAAATAAAGGGATATTTGTGTGAGAACAAGTCTGTGTGTGTGCGAGTAGCCACTAGAACGACAGAAAGAGCGATTCTAACCCCAGATCCCAGCATACAGGATATGCTCTGAGGAGTGCTTGTATATGTATCTGTGTTGATTTACTAGTGGTGAGCAGAGGAGGTTCACAGTGCCCTGTTTATGCTGGGAGGCCCTGACGTGTGCTCACCTATGCAAATCACCCTACACCTCAAACACATTTGGCAGCTTTCTATCTCTTCTCTTGCCCGGCCTGTGAATGCTGCCAAGCATGGAGAGGGGGACAGAGACAAGCTGCTCTTTAGTTGAGCTGAAAGAGTCAAACAGTCGGATTCTGATACAGGCCAGCTGGTATTTAAAGTAGCAACTTTAGACAACAGATATTTCATCAGATAGCAATGAGAACAACATCCTAGTCAAGCCAAATCGTCTAAAGTCAATGCAAGTCAATGCTAGTAGCTGTTTGATTGTATACATAATTTATGATGACAGTCTTTAGAACCAGTTTAATTATATCGACAATAAACAAAAAGAGTGGGAAATGATCAGCAAATGACGCAAGCCGGGTTCAAACTTGAATCATCCACATAAGCACCACAGCTCAAAAAGTATAGGACATGGCACTTCACGATCTGATTTTTTTTTTTTCTATTATATATACACACTACCAAGCAAAAGTTTGTGGTCAGTAAAGTTTTTTTTGAAAGAAAATAATACTTTTATTCAACAACAATGACATTAAATCCATCAAAAGTGACAATTCTTTTGTAACTATGTAAAAGTCACACAAAAAAATCAATTATTTTCAACATTGATAGTAATAAGAAATGTTGCTTGAGCACCAAATCAGCATATTAAGGATCATTGTGACACTGAAGACTGCAGTAATGGCTGCTTACACTTTAAAATATATTTAAAGGGATAGTTCACCCAAAAATGAAAATTTGATGTTTATTTGCTTACCCCCAGCGCATCCAAGATGTAGGTGACTTTGTTTCTTCAGTAGAACACAAATGATGATTTTTAACTCCAACCGTTGCCATCTGTCAATCAAATAATGCTAGTGGATGGGAACTTCTACTATAAGAGTAAATAAAACTTGCATAGACAAGTCCAAATTAAACCCTGCGGCTCGTGACAACACATTGATGTCCTAAGACACGAAACGATCGGTTTGTGCGAGAAACCGAACAGTATTTATATCATTTTTTACCTCTAATACACCACTATGTCCAACTGCATTCATCACTCGATTCATTTGGTCTGATCGCGCTCTGACAGCAGCAGTGATGTCTCGCGCATATACTTCAATGAGAGCGAGACATCACTGCCGCTGTCAGAGCGCGATCAGACCTTACTAACGAGTGCTGCACGCGGTTGGACATAATGGTGTATTAGAGTTAAAAAATGATATAAATACTGTTCGGTTTCTCGCACAAACCGATCGTTTCGTGTCTTAGGACATCAATGTGTCGTCACGAGCCGCAGGGTTTAATTTGAACTTGTCTATGCAAGTTTTATTTACTCTTATAGTAGAAGTTCCCATCCACTAGCATTATTTGACTGACAGACGGCAACGGTTGGAGTTAAAAATCATCATTTGTGTTCTACTGAAGAAACAAAGTCACCTACATCTTGGATGCGTTGGGGATAAGCAGATAAACATCAAATTTTCATTTTTGGGTGAACTATCCCTTTAAACAGTTTTTTGATCAAATGAATGCAGACTTCTTTCAAATTAATAAAAAAAAAAAAAAAAAAACTTACTGACCTAACACTTTTGCACAGTAGTGTAGCAAACAGCAGAAATCCTATTGGAAGCTCTGGAAAGCTGATCACATGCGAGCACAGAGAAACTGAGAAAATGGAAATTACCCACCATGACTGACAGCTTGTAGGTCAAAGCACTTGTCTAGCTCAGTGTGGGAGATGCTTGAGTTGTTTCTAATTATTCCGTGCCTGAAAATGAAACACAAATGTCTGGCCTTGGCTCACACACGAAACCACATCATATTCACAGCCGTGTTGTGGAACAGGGGGTCGATATTAAAATGTCATATCACCACAATCCAACTTGAAAGAATACATAAGGGAGGAGACAAAAATTGTGTTATGAGTATGAGGTAAGAACAAGTCAAATCTTTTGCAAAGCCAAGGGATCAGAGTAACTGATTTCATTATTTTTTTCCCTTCTTGTTTAGTTTTTTGTAAATGCAAGTGAGAGCAAGTTGATTTGGCACCGCAGTAATTACCCACAACAGGCAGTATCAGAGCAGGAGATTAAAGGCAGGTAATGATTTGGCTCAGTCAGACAGACGGCTGCCGGCAGCTGCCTTATAATCAGAGTGTGAGGATGAGACAAGGTAAACATGTGCGGCAGACGTTCAGCAGCTGGCCGCTTCCGGCAGCATGGAGATAAGGGCATCTCAACTGCTGCGGAGATGATCATACAGTCATCCTGACAGCTGAAAGGCGGCATGCTGCCTGAAGTACAGTTGTTTGGATTGAGAAGTAGCACAGATCAATGCGTCTGCTGGCACGATAACTAATTGGCATTGTGATTAAATATACATTTACGTTACAACTGTAACTGTAAAAGCAGGTGTGATTTTTAAAATACAGATTTTTTGGCATGTGTTCAAATGGATTTCCTGCTTAATTTCTCCTCTGATTACTCTCATGTGAATGTTGTCACATTTCCAGGCCTTAAAAAGCCAATGCTGATTAACTCGCTGAGCTAATTCAATCAGCATATGCCTTTTTAAGTACTTCGTTTTCTATCTTTCCTTCTTTCTCATACACATTTGAGGTCTCTTGATCTCAGAATGTTCTTCTGTGCTGTAAAAAATGGATAGTAAAATAAAATAGGTGAAATATTCTATCAGAGCCATGGCCTAGTATGCTCCAACACATTCAGCCAAGGTGCAAAAACGGGTGACGTGAATTCAAATCGGATTGCGACATTTGCCAATACTGTCCTTCCTATCATTTTTATATTGGATAATGCGTAAAAATAAGAAGTGCCAAAAAAAAAAGTCCACAAAGTAAACAAATCAAATGTAGACACAAGGAACCCAATGTAAATTTGGATTATGTTGCTTTTAGACTTAAAGTTGCAATGAAACGGAGGTAGCGACAGATCTTTTTTCCATATTGAGGCATCTGAGTGTACCAGATTATCCCAAAAAAAACAGGTAGGGTGGGGATTGTATTTTGAGATGTGGCTATTGGAAGGGAATAAATGATTGGATCCAGCATACGTTGCTAGAGACAAGACGTTTTTTTACCTGAAGATTGAGTTATAACATTTTTATTAAACATTATGTGAAGAAAATTAATTAAAAATGAAACATAAATGGACGAATGCACAATAAAATCTATAACATTTCAATTAGAAAATAGATACATTTTCATTTCATACCGACTTTAAAGGTGAAGTATGTAAAAGCAATGGGAAAAATCATGGAATTTTATTGCTCAAAAGGTGTGGAAAATCTATGAACAACTTACTTATAATCGTCACTGCATATTAAGTATTTTAACATCAAAAACAGAAAGATACACATTTCACCGTTGAGATACTGTAATGGCTTTTTCCGCATAGCGTGGGATGGAAGACATGCTTATAAATTTTCTGTGGTTTACTAATGAATGCTTGGGGCTTTCCAGCACACTGCAACCAAACAGAGATTTTATTGTGTGCTTGTTTGGCTAGTAAAGGTATGGGGGTTTAATAGCTAGCATAAGTAACAAGTTATAAAGAATCATCCTGTGTGCTATGAATGAACCCCCGGAAACCAGACCGTTTGCTTTTCTACGAAAAGAAAAACGTCAGCACAAGTTTCATTATCTAAACGCGTTCAGCTGTGAAATGCAACATGCAAAGGCTTGTTTTGGAGTCTCATCCTTTCTGCTTCTATGGTTTTCATGCCATGAAGCTGCTGAAATTCACACTGTAACCTATATATGTGTATGCATGCATGCGGTTTACTTGGCTGAGAAACCCAGAATCCCCCTAAAGGGACAATGACATCTGTTTGGAGACTGAGGGCTTTACCTTTCAATAACACTTGTTGCTCCTCAGAGAGACATGATGGAGATCATTATACATTGCACTCCCATGACCCATTTCTTCCATGCCTAATGAGCTGAAATGTCTCTTTCTCTCTCTTGAGTATCTGCAGATTCATTTAAACAGATCTCAAAACATCATAAATAAGATGACAATATACAGAGCAAAGTAGAACAAATTATGATATCAGTGTCTTTGCTGCACCAAAGATGTAGGGTATCGCTTTACAGTAACCACATGCCCACAAAAAGATTAGGCTACGGCGGAAGTAAAGCTTCAGCCCAGGTTTAAGGAACAGAATAGCATTATTTTGTCAGAGGGGCCCCTGACACAGACAGGCATTATGTGAGGATTACTATATCATCCCATGGTGTTGAATTACATATTATCACCGCCACCCCAAAGCAGCACTATTCTAACAGGTATAAATAGCCTTGCAGTGAAAGTAAAGTACAGTCTTGTTTGTCAAAAAGTAGGGTTGGCGATTAGCACCAGGCTTGTCATGTTACCAGCTTATGAATTATGTGAAACAGATTGGATTGTATAACAGCGTATGTGTGTTTTAAGACCAAACAATCAACCTGCCCTGGGGGTCTAGTGTCATTACTGTTGCATTCTCCCCCCTTTGGTTTTCTGGCTTGCATTTCCCTGCTGAGAGAGGAGTAATTACCTTCCAAATGGGGATGATGCAAGATAACATTCACAGTTGCACAATTTATCATCAGAATGACTGAGGACTGTGTTTGGCACTCTCGAAGCGGTGTGTAGGTGGCCTCCGCTACATCCCCATATCGCTTACTAACACTTGACCAAATGTGCCAAAAATAGGCTTGCTAACTTCAGCAGATGAACATAATGGATACTCATGGTTTCATTTAGGATTTTAGGACCACAAATGCTATTTGAGATTTAAAGTCATGATAAAATGGAAGTAGTGTTAGATCTTTTCTTCCGTACACTCTTAAAATGAAGGTTTATTATTGGCATCTATGATTCCATGAAGAACCTTTAACATTCATGGAACCTTTCCATTCCACAAAAGGCTCTTTATAGGTGGAAAAAGGTTTCAAAATGTTATTCACACTAAGAAAAAAGTATTCTTTTTAGAACTTTTCACTGAAAGGTTCTTTGGGGAACCAAAAATGGTTCTTCTATGGCATCGCTGCAAAATTAGATGGAGACGGATTACATGGAGGTGGATGTAATTTTGACTGCATTAAATTTAAAAAAAAAAAATGCAGGATTTAAGCTGACAAAATGATTGGAGAAGTCCGGCATACGTCACCAGAGAGAAGTCTGACATTTCACCAACATTTTGATTAAAAGTTCCTAAAAATTAAAAAATTTAAACACACATGGAAGAATTGTTCAGAATTCCAATCATTAACATGCATTTAAGAAATAGATTTTCATTTAATGCCAACTTTAAGCCATTCTAGGTGACAAATGGCCACATTGTAAACTACAATGAAACACTACACAAAGTATACAGCAGAAACTATGCATGTGTTTAAAAATAATACTAAAAAATAATAAAATCTGATAGCAATTGTATCATAAATTGCACTTCTAAACAGCATTTTTTTCAGGTGTCAAACTAATGCACAACCCCCATACCTTTACTCTTTAATTGTGAAGTCGGACCATTCTATGAAAAATATGGTTGTTGTTATTACTCTAAAACAAGACTACAGCTGAGCGTTACGATTTGTGAAAGCTGTCTGTTTCACTTCCTTTTTGTATTATAGATGACTAGTTAAAAGATTGAGTGACTCAAGTGATCATTAAAACTCATTAACAAAAGTTGTTTACTTAGGTGGCAAAGCCTACATATCACCAAACGTTAGCTAGATGCGCTTAGCTGTTTTTGTTACAGCCACATGAGTGTACACTGACATAAGACGGTGAGGTTCGTCAACCACATTAAGTCAATGATCTCTTCATCAGCACCTGGTTAAACTGCATGCCAGGATCCTGAGCCAGGAAAAACAGGCTAATGAACTAGCAAAACATATCAGGCTCATTGCTTCAACATGTTGCAGTGTATCCTCGCTAATAAAAACAAATCGCACGGACTTGTACCTCTCCTTGTGATTCCCGTCTGTTGCGCTTCCTCTGTGTGTCGACCTGGGAGTAAAATCTCCTTAATAATCGCAGTCAGCAGCATTAGGAGCAGATGTTCTGTGTTCGTTTCGGTACGAGGCAAATGATTGTAATTAGGAGATGTAGAGGTAAGGGGCCGTTGCGCTCAGTGGAAGCCCAGTCGAGTTTGAGGAGGGTTGTTGTTGGGCTGGGTGGTCTTCAGCTCTCTACATGAGGCCCTTAAGACATTTTTCAGACCACCCCAATTATATGTTTTGTGGTTACAGGACTTTAAAATGTCTTCTCATTACTAGTAATGAATACACATATGGACAACATACTATACATTTACACATTAACAATGCTGGCTGTCAGACACAATCCCTGGTGGGCACTGCATGTACACCTTGTCTATGCAGTCGATTTGATTCCGATTTATATTTCTTTCACACTTTCACATGTCATTTCTCGATTACATTCCCCTCAATCTCTCTGTGTGAATTTTACTAATCTAGACTGATGTCACAAGGCAAAAGATAATCCTAAAAATAGGCTTAATTAAAAATTAGATTTCTTATATAACTGCAAAAACTGTATTTTGAGGTTAAATTGTACATGCCTTTTTGTCATTTTTGAACTTCTAAGAGTGTATATCTTCTGCAGGTAAGCCCACCTGTGTCTGGAGAGGTTAGCGTGACCTCTCCTTTTTTTTAAAGTGGAATGTATCAGTTAACAATATCAAATTAGGCAGGCAGGAAAGGGCACAGAGGCCAGTAATAAAACAGGGCCCATTATGAACTAAATGCATGCACACACGCAGCTGGATCCCTGCAGATGAGAAGCCAGACACGCTCTTCATATATCATCATTACTATAATCTTCTCTACATTATACTGTATACTTTTATAATGCAGTCACACCTAAATGCAATTACAGTATTTTAAAGTCTTGATTACAGTATTTTACAGTCAACACGGGTTCAGGTCAGGTTTCCAACCTGAATAGAGATAATCATTCATCCACAAGAGGACTCTTTTTAGCCCGCAGGACTCGCTCTTTCCAGTCTAGTGCGATACATATAATTTGTGTGGCAATCGTCTTGAATAATGTTGTTTTTACTGTACTACGGCATGAGAACTATCAATAATGGCTTATGTAACAATACGCTATAAATCCCCATGGGATTAGTATAGGAAGACGATGTTTTTTTTATTCCAAGACCTTTATATACTTGTTAATTGTTCGAAATGATGGCTGATGTCCAAAGGTTTTAAATTGGCTTGTGTGAAATCCTTTTAAAAAAGCTCTTTATCACACAACGTGTCTCTACACATTACAGCATGTCTGTAATGCCGGCTAATCTGAGCTTCTTTCCACTTGCAAACTATTCAGGAACATGACTACCGCCTTTTTATTAGGCTTTACAGCCCTGTGAAGGTGTCTTGCAAACATTCATTGCCGGGCTATAAAGATTTGGCACACATAAGTTTGCCGTTTTCTTTTATGGCCCTATGTCTCACACCATCTTGTGCCTTTTTACTCTTCCGTGACACAGAATATTAACAGAGCAGTGAGAAAAGCACTTGCAAAAGCATTGCTGATGGATGTGCTTTGACTGGCAGCAATGGGTGAGACTTTAATCACTTTAATCAGACTTCAATGTCTGTAAAGCAGTTTCCAGGTGTGAATCAAGTCAATTCAAATTCGGACTTCAGGAGTGAGTTCAGTGTGCTAAATGTGAATGGGCTGATAATGGGTGTGAATTAGGACTTTGTGACTGGAGGGAAAGTAAATGCTTGCTGATCTGCACTGTATGGAAAATGGTGAGGACAGCCATTGGAGACATCAATAAACTTGTGCATTTGAAATGGAGATGCTTAGGATTAAGTTTTGTGACTATGTTTTACTGATTATCTGAGATCATTTTTGCTTGATTCTTTTGTAAATTCTAAGGAAATGATTTTGATTTACCTTACTGTCATGTTTTTGTAATGTTTTAGACCACCTAAATGGCACAAATTTGTCAAGGAAATAAATGTATACCCATCTAATTTCAACATGCCCAGAGACGGAGAGCAGAAATTGCCTGAAAGTGGTTTTAAATACCTAGTTGCAACAGTTAAACTCATACCAATTGAAGGCATAAAAACTTTACACATTTTCTTACTTTGAAATATTGGAATTATTTTGGAAAATCTTGGAAAAACTTAAAAAAAAGATTGGTAACACAAAGCATTTATGTATAATGCATTTTAAAAGTATGATTATGCCTTGTAATGCACTGTATGGTTTCATGAAAAGTTTTTTAACTATAATACTTATCTAATCATTGAACACACCTTTAGAAAGTATAATGCATTAAAACACGAAAAAATATATATTTAAAAAAAAAAATCAGAACTGCAAATACAATAAGGAATTTTAACTTTGGTTACAATTATTTATGAAAAGACATATAATGCATACATTATTAATACCTCTATAATGCATTATACGTAAGGATTTTAAGTAAAGTGCTACTAAAAGGGTATACAAGCTAAAATAATTACCTCTAAAACACTGTTGAAACAATGAGGAATATAAAAATGCATATTTGAGTAAAGTTAAAGTTGAACTTATTTGTTGCTTTGACTTTGTCAGCGCACGATCCATGCTAGGAGCGGCCTTTGTAATGAATATTAATGACGTTATGTGACGTTCTCCCTAACTGATTTGTTTAAAAACAGATGTTAGTAGGTGTTCATCCCATTGCTAAATAAACCATTTAGCAGAAGCCACTGCTTGATCATCTTAAAGTCATCATTTTACATGGCTGACTACATTTCTGTTCCTAATGCAATTACATGACAAAAATGCTCAGACAGGAAAAATATGTCAGAGCGAGTCTGTGTCACTTCGCAGTTATGCCCTGAAAGAACATTCGATGCATCACCGCTTCCTCCTCCGTAATCCTCAGTGTTACTGAAATCAAAATGACTGATCTAAAGAAGTGGCATTCAAGAGACCGACTGAAGTTGTGAGGTGAAAACTGCGCTATATCAGAGACACTCTGATGTGTTGTCCTGACAGTGTGAATTAAAACACATACGGCGTGAGGCAATCACTGATTCAGTCGTTATCAAATCAATAGTGCAATCACCATCCTACAGAGGCAGTGATAAAAAAAATAACTATCAAAGCCTGAATGCAGAGAAAAGAGATCATTTTTTAATCCAAAACCCCTATCTTAGCATTCAACACTTTTTTTTTTACACAAACATGACCTTATTTGCTTACAAATGTTGGTTTTGCTGTAATTGGAGCAGCTGCGTGTGAGCAATTGTGCCATGTTCCATTAGTTTGATGCTTTGTCATTAACACGGGAAGGAAAGAGCGAATCTAAAGACTCGGAGAGATGACCAGAGGGAGCAGGGTGTGTGCGGGGGTCAGGGGTCACAAGAAAAAGCGTCATTAGTTAGGTAGCACTGACATGTGAATACAGCAAGGCAGCATCCATTCTTAAACACTTGTCAATTGGTGTGGCAATGAGGTGAAATATGCGTTATCGCTTATAATGGCTTGCCAGGGGAAGGTCGGCCCATTTTACAATGGGAAGAGGAGGATGTGAACCTTAGGTGTTTCGCAAGTAGCTTCCCTTTCCTTTAAGATAGCACAGAGGTAACTGTGCAGGGATTTGGGTAATAGACTGCAACTTAAGTTTTCTAAGGAAGCAGGAAGGGTTGTGCTCTCCCACCATTCACATACACTACAAACACATTGAAGAATCTGCTCCAGGAAATGATGGGAACAGTGTCTGCTAATTGCAGTTTCGTTCTGTCTATATCCGGACAAACTTTCGCAAGTTTGTCTGGATATAGACAGGACAAACTTGTCCTGTCTATAGGAAAACAGATAAGGACACATAGACAATGTATAATTTCTCTAGAAAAATAAAGGTTCTTATTACCAAGTTCTTCATCCGGTTTCTTATTTCGCTCTTACTAAGAAGAATCGCTATGGCATTTTCTGCCATTTCGATGGTGTTCCTGATAAACATCTTAAGCAGGGAAAAGGGTTTCTAACAAAGGTTATCTTGATAGTTAAGTGGTTCTTCATTTTCTGCCAAAATCCAAAGAGGAATCCATCTTGGTTTGCTTGTTCTCTCATAGCTATCTTATCTTGTAGTCTAAAATGACCTCTCAGATCTGGAAGACGCTCAAACTCAAGTTCTTCACGTGACTTGAAATTGAACTGGGATGATTTGGCAATTGTTCAGTCTAGCAATTTCACACTGGCTTAATTTGGCATTTCAACTGGATCGTGATAAAGTATCTATGACCAAACAGAGGTGCATGTGAAGAGGGTCCAGCTTTTGTGTTTTTGTGAGTATAATAACAAAAACAGCACATTTATCACAAGACGCTTTGGCCACAGTGGCATCTTGGAGCTCACGCTGCAATCCTTAGAATGAATAAATGTTAGTATTGATTATACTTGTTGACCATTATTCTTAAAGTTTTTTGAGAGAAGATGACTTCTCTGTGGTTTTTCCTTTGTGAGATTCCAGAATTGGAAAGGAATCAACACAATAAGGTCATTGTATTCAGCTGAAGTGTGGAGGTGAGAGATGGCTATTGGGGCCATCGTCACTGTCAACACACTGAGCTCAGTCTGAAGGAATGAAGAAGAGGGGGATATTGAGCTTATGGAAATGCCTTAGAACTTGTGAGAAGTGACTCACAAGTAGGGTTGGGAACCAACCCGCATTACCATTGTTGTCTGATAAGACTACCAGTGTAGTCTGATTCCCTACAGAATGACTCTGAGTCAGTTCTTTGTTTAATTAAAAGAACTGTTAAGGAACCAGAATCAGTCACCCTAAAGTTGAAATTGCCTAACAACGCCCCTTAGCTGTTATAAATTCACTGTAAACCATGGCTTCTTGAGGCTTATCGCTTTATTCTTTGATCATTTACTCACCCTTGTGTCATTCCAAACCTGTATGACTTACTTTCTTCTGCAGAACACAAAAGAAGATCATTTGAAGAATGTTTTTTGTCCGTATAATTAAAGTCATTGGGGGCCAATGTTGTGTTGGACCCAACGACATTCATTGTCAGGACAAAAACATTCTTCAAAATATCTTCTTTTGTGTTCTGCAGAAGAAAGATAGTCATTCAGATTTGGAATGACGTGAGGGTGAACGCCTCAATTTTGGACACAAATGCACAAGTATAAATTATTGTAACAAATGCTTACTTGAAATGCATGTACTGAGAGGTAATGTTATATGATTCATTATGCCATTCCAATATCTGATTGGAACCTCTAAGGTTAACATATTTCCTGAGCACAATCCGTTCTTCCTTGACACGCCAAATGTAGCTAAAACAACAGGAACTCTTGGCCATTGGTGGAAAACAACAAGCCCTTGATGCAACTTATGCAACATTCAATGCCGAATGAACTCCTCCAGGATGTACTTGACTTTGAATGTTTAGGGACAAAACAAATGGCTCTGTGGATTGAAGAGAGTTTGTTGTGGGATGTGGATAGCTCTCTTACAGCAGGAATGAGGATGAATGCTGTTTTGGGGTGGGGGAGGATTTCAGTTTGAAGTATAGGGGGAGGGCTTAAATGTGAAGGGGGCTGGCCAGGGGTTGGCTCTGACTACAAGGAGACATGCTACTTGGCACACACATCAATACATTCATTTAAATGTGTTCAGAAACACAGGACACAACTGAATTCTTACTGACTATCTAAGCTACAAACATTCAGGGGAATTTTGACTGAATTTACACGATTTCATTGTGGACATGCTTGCTAGACTTTTCCTCTCCAACTTGCACTAATTGGAGGCTTTTCCTGAGTGCTGCAGGATGCATTACACACAGGTAAGATGCTTCTCGAAATGCAATCAAGTTTAAACTAGTCTCACACTGTAAATATGAAACTCTAGACTTTGCAGTGAGTACAGTCACACAATCAGACTGATTGGGTGATAAGTGTTTGATGACAGATAGAAAGCAGCAGTTAAAATAACGTGTTATGATCATATGCAGTTTTGGCATCAGGGAGCCGAGATCAAAAAATGGGATGTGAGAGAGGATGTCAAGTGCACTTGGAATTAATCAGGCCCCATTTACACCTGATGTTAAAATTTATTTTGGTGGACAGCTCTGAGATCCAATAATTCATTGGTAGTTAGCCGGAACTGTAAAATTCAGGTATATTTGGGATGATTTTTTTCCCATTATCAACATGCAGTAACTAGGAACCCCTTTTTAATACTGCAGATGATCATTGATTTCAGTTTTCTTTGAAATTAGCTGAATTTAAGGGAAAGGATTTGACAAAATATTAAATGATTTGGAGGGTCCATAAGTAAAAGTTTAAAAATCAGTCAAAAAACTAATAGATTATGCATAAATCTGAATATTCTGGGATGTGTGCCATTCAGTATGATTACATGCAGGTATAATTGAGCTACAGAGGTTTTTAGCTTCATCTCAGTGGTCAAAAATACATGAAACAAAGGGTTACTTGAGGGAAGGAGGGAGGGAGGGAGGATGGGGGGGTATACAATTTCAGTCAGACCAAAGCATTTATATAACATTTTAGAAATACAAATTATTGCTTTAGTCCAACTGCAATTGAACTTTTAAAAGAAATGTAACTGTACATCTTTGGTGGTTATGGCCCTGGTCATATGATGAATATCATCACATCAGTGAAGGGCTACAGGTTTCATTCAGCTCTCTTTGGTCCCTACATTGCATGCATAAATGCTTGGCAAAATCGATGCTCTTAGCATGTCAAACTCACTTAGTTTACTTGACGTTTGCATTACAGAAAATGTTATATCACAGACCTGACAACAGAGGCACTGTGAAGCCCAGGTTTGTTGAATCTTAGCCTCAGGTGGAATGGTTGTAATCCAAACCTCAGTTAATCCACACACCAGTCTGTTTATTTCAAAAGTGTTTCATACGAGACACGGTAACTCCCGGTCAGCGCTGAGCGTTTACTCCCCTGTTTGAGGTGCCAGTCAGATCAGTGGCGTACATCTGGAGTGTGTTTACATTTCTCTACTGTTGTGACTTTTTAAAAATGACCTCTCTTCAAATGTCCTTTCCTCCTACATATGTTCCTTTGAAAACAGGGCAGGGTAGAACGGTTCTGTTTTTGTTTTTGCCACAAAGCCACATATTGTGTCTGTGCCAGAGAGTGACAAGGTGTAACGTGAGTGCTTGTGTATGTTGGCCCTGGAAGCCACAGCAGGCATTTCCTTCTATGCAAGAAAATTTTAAAGAAAGCTGGCAGAGAAAGTACCAAGGGTTTGATGTAAATGAATTTCACATATACAAACACAAATATATAATCATAAAATCCTAGTCAACTCTTATTCTCATTGCTTAGTTCAAAGGATCTAGTGCTGTATGGCCGTATCTGACCGTTCATTCTCATTCAGGTGTGGTAACTGAGTTGAGAGGTTACTAGGCACTGATGTGAGAAATTAATTTGCATTTTCATTTGACTGGGGTCATAGAAGGTGAACTGGATTGTGATTGAGGCAATCCAAATGACATTTTCCATTAAGAGAACAGGGAAAAGTGTTATCTGTAAGGTACCCCTATCAATGCATCTTTGTATTGCAAATCTATTATCTTTGCTTTGAAGCATATAAATACTCAGAATAGCAAGTATCTTACAACATGCACAAGACCAGAAACGTTCTAAACTTATACTGGGCAGTGAAGACCTAAGATAAAACATTCAATCTGTAATCTATCACATAATGGGCTAAGAGTGCACAGGACTTTCCCTGTGACTCGGGGCAAACCAAGAGAGGGATCATCAAGCTCCAACCTCATCCCAAACAAGGGCGTTCACACACTATATCGGACTCGTTTGCAATTCAAAACATTTGAATTAGGAGTGTTCTTTTCAACACCTAGGGACCAAAGGCATTTTATCTGACAGAAAATACTCTGAAGTGCTTAAGCATCAAGATAAAGAAGGCCTGGAGAAAGAGCCACGAGTGTTTAATCCTGCTTCGTGTACACATTGACATCTTATCTGCAAGCTTAAGGCTTGGCCTGAAAGGCAATACTCTGCTGACATTTCAAAGCAGTCCTCAACCTCCCCATCGTTTTATATATCTGGCAATTCTCAAGGCCCAGATAGATAAAGAAAACCCCACAACAGTATCAGCACTGGAAGTCATTCACCATCTCCATTTTCGGATGTTTTGAGAACATTCTTCCACAAAGCATAATGCATATTTCATAAAACAGATGCAGCTGTAAACTTTGGGTATAACCCAATTTAATCTTTAAAAACTAAAACCTCTTTTTATTATCTGAACAGTGCCCCCATCTGATGAGTCTTGAAACTGCATCAGGGATCTGGCCCATTACTCGGGCAGCGGACATGAACTCAAGGGGAGCAAAAGTGGCACTTGGGTTTCAGAGGAGTTCAACCTCTGATGACGACTCTGGATGCGCTCTGGAGGAGTACACATGGGTTCCTCCTGGACTACGACCTGAGCAGGTAAACCTTGAGCCTCATATCTCTTTATTTGCATAGTTTTCTCATCAAAGTTGAGGGCAGGCAGCCAGAACTACAAATAAAAAGCAATCTCATGTTATTGATAATTCTAATTGTCTGCAGTCTTTCCCTGACTCCACAGAAAGGGTCTTACTTAAAATTAGATTCTCAGCCAGTTTAGGTTTTTGATGTAAAATCTGCCAGTCAAGCTATTGCAGTGTGATGGCTGCCTTTACACTTGGGTATGAGATTTTCAAGAGGATCTGAGCTTCTGAACGTGAAGTTTAGGCAGTGCATGTATCCTCAGTGTTGCATCTACCCTAAAACAAAGCTACACATGACCTTGCAGGGGGCCAACAGCTCTTAATGAATCTATTCTTTGACATGTGCAAAGTCTGGCAAGCTTTCAAAGTGGAGACTGGACCCTCTCAACCTTGATATTGAGCACACATGTGACCTATAACTGACTGACAGTGTGTTGATGGGCCAGCTGAAAGTAGCTGAAAAATTGTAAAGGCCAGAACTACTAGTTAAAAAAAAAAAATACAGAGACCTGAAGTGAGTACTAGAAAAATTAGGGAGAAAAAAAAATATTTTCATGTTGAGAAGTCAAGGATTTTTCTTAGAAAAGAAATACCATGTTGAGGAACAAGAATTAGTGGTAATTGCTTTGAATCCTCCCTGCGGTGCACAAACTGTTGCAGGCATTTAATTTCCCCAAAGAGAGGAGTCTCTTAATGGCAAAGTCATTTATGGCAAAATGCTTAAACTACAGCCATGGTCTGTCATTAAAATGAATAGTATTATTTTCAAAAATATACCAAATGACATTTTAGTCATTGTTATTTTAAGTTAGCTATTGAATTAGATCAGGTTACCATATGGAACCTTATTGTAAAGTGTTACCATTTCAAAAATATTACCACTGTTAAGTGTGGTGCTCCTCAGTGTGTTGGCTTAAACTACCTGAACTATACTTGTGTGGTTCAAGCACTAGTCCCAACAAAACAGCCATTTAGATAACATACTTTCTTGCCCTGCTGTATGCAATAAGCAAACAGAACTGAGCCTGTGTCTAGGGGCTAGCTGGCACTTTCCTGACACATGCAATACACAAACACATGCAGACCCAACGAGGGTGGAGGTAGGACTAGAGTGAAAGAAGGTCTGGAGTGAAGTTGAATGTGTTTTTCCAACACCCACCTTCTCATTTTTCAAAACGTGAAGTGGGAGGCCTGTCATCCTCATGAAAGCTCTTCTCCCAGTTCTGTGAAAGGCACTGCAATGAGCTAAAAAAAAAAAAAAAAAAACTAACTTGAAGGCAAAAACATTCCTGAGGTTTATAGAGAATTTAGGGCAATTTGTATGACAGCTCTCCATATCAAATCCCACTCATATCCACATATACACCCAACCCCACTGTTACAGAAATAACAATCTGCCTTCATCTAGATAGTAACACTTAAACACAAGGAACATTCCAGCAGACATCTATCTTTGTGTCTTTAATGGCATACAGCCCCATAAATAGCCCTCAGGGTCGCCACTGACAGACCGCTGTTTAAACGCTTTGTCCCAGTCAATGATATACCCACTTCCCTCTTGTTGGGGGAGACAATCGGGAGAAGCCTGTATGACAGGTTGAATGATGTAGCACCAATTGAGGCTGGTGTCTCATTTCAGCTTTCAGCTGTTGAAAGCAAACCCTAATCCTCTCACTCTCTGTTTGCCTTCTTTCCCCATCAGGTTCAGATCTACTTTTCATGCCTGCCAGAGGAGAAGGTGCCATATGTCAACAGTCCTGGAGAAAAACACAGGATCAGACAACTTCTCTATCAGCTGCCACCACATGACAATGAGGTATGAGGAAAAAAAGTCAACAATGAAAGTGATAGAGATGACATTTATGCTGATAGAATACACAACAGTTTTACTAGAGGACTTTTATCTGCAAGATCATAAAGTTCATACAAATACCTCTTGAGTTAGTATAAGATGTTTTAGTGGTATCACAGAGGGACATCTTTCTCCTTTCCACTAGCAGCAATAAAATGTTCCTCTGTGATTTTTATGGTGCTTGCTGTAAGACCTAGAACTGTGTACTTTAGCAAATTCCTAGCATGACTGTGGGTTACAGATCTAAAAGGCTCTTCATGTGCGGCATCATTGTTTACCCCCTGCAGGGCCAAACAGAGCAAATTATTTGTCTTTTGTCATTTTGTATGAGTTCTACAAGTCTGTTGTAAACTCTGAGGTCGATTTGTGTACTTTTCAACTTAGCCCCAGAAAAGTGGGAAAAAGAAAGTCACAACTTTGGCATCAAGCCTCTGATAAAACTTGCTGCAGCTATTCATCTGTTCTTCATTTAGGCAAATAAACATTTTTTTTACCTTTGCTTTAACACAGATCCGATACTGCCAGTCCCTCAGTGATGAGGAGAGACGAGAACTCCACATGTTTAGCATTCAGAGGAAGAAAGAGGCACTCGGGAGGGGAACCCCAAAACTGCTTCCCAGAGCCCTGCAGCACATTTGTGAGCATGTATGTATAAATGCTCTTTTTCCCACCATCTGTAAAAATACTAGTCAAATCTAACTTGCAAATATCAAAGTCAAAGAGGCCACATTCAAACTCCTAAAGGTCATTATGTGAACGTCTTCAATGTATACGTATTTGAGAAAATTCTACACTTGGAAGATCTATAGTCATTTCTGTGACCATTAATTCTGGCCATATCAAATTTACTTACAGTCATGAAAATTAAGTTTCTGCTTCATGCTACATTCCCTTGGAAAGCAATGTTGACTAGTTATGGCAAATCAGACAACTTGGAAACATGCAAATGGTCCAATTATGGCCTAAAGACAACCAAAGCACAGAGAAAATTCATGGAAAAGATTAAGTATTACAACACACAATCTTTGGCCAAAGACCATCTCCTTCAGGGGCTGGAGTTAGCACATGAGAGCCAGTGCAGAGGGTTGTTTCCTGTTGAGAAGACTATAAACACAATCCAAAAAGTCTAGCATCATAATACCTCCGAAAAACAGATGTATTCCTTCACCACAAATTGCCACACACAACACTGCAGAGCAGTGCTAATCTCGGGTCTCTGGTTTCCGTTGCCGAAAAAATTTGTGGGACACTCAACACCCCTGTTTCCAAGGCCAACGGCCATGTAGTAATAATGGGAAGCAGCTGTGAAATGAATACTTTGGCAAAAGTACTTATAAAAAGACTCATGATCATGCATTTGGCCATGCTCAGCTGGTCTTTAGAAGACCATGTCAACAGAGATGGGGGTCCATTTTAATTAAAACTTAATGTCTTTGTTCCAAAGAAAAATGCTGAGTAAAATCCAATACAATGTAAGATGTCTTTGTATGACCAAAGCAGCCAGCCTTTGATTCTCATAAAATCTTACTTTAAATTGCAGTGCAAAGAGAACATCAAGGGTGGAGAGATGGCAGTGTTTGCTTCACGAGCAGGCCCCAGCCCGTGCTGGCACCCAGCATGCTTTACTTGCTCCACCTGTCATGAACTTCTGGTAGACCTCATCTATTTCTACCACAATGGCAAAATCTACTGCGGTAGACATCATGCAGAGCTTTTGAAGCCACGGTGTTCAGCTTGTGATGAGGTGAGGATATATATCCTTTTCTAAAGAGCCAATGCACAAAGAAAGAATTAGCCAAGAAGAACTTCTAATTTTGACTCTTTTCACAGATAATCTTTGCTGACGAGTGTACTGAAGCTGAGGGTCGTCACTGGCACATGAAACATTTCTCTTGCTTTGAGTGCGAGACTATTTTGGGAGGACAGAGGTACATCATGAAGGATGGCCGACCTTTCTGCTGTGGATGCTTTGAGTCACTGTATGCAGAGTACTGCGAGGCCTGTGGGGAGAATATTGGTGAGTTACCTCTGTAACAACTGAACTTGTATGGCAGGGATGTCCATTCCTGCTCCTGGCGGGCCACCTTCTTGCAGAGTTCAGATCCAATCCAGTCCAATATACCTGCGAGAAATTATCAAGACCTTGATTGGCTGGTTTAGGTTGGTTTAATTAGAGTTGGAGCAAATCTCTGCAGGAAGGTGGCCCTCCAGGAGCAGGATTGGACACCTCTGTTTTATGTATATCTGGTTGAAAAAGTACAGCATTTCTCACTTGTTGATTTACCTTTATTCAGGCGTCGACCATGCTCAAATGACATATGAGGGAGTACACTGGCATGCTACTGACAAATGCTTCTGTTGTGCCCAATGCAAAACCTCCCTGCTGGGCTGTCCCTTCCTTCCAAAAGAAGGCCGAATTTACTGCTCTAAGGACTGTAGCCTAGGTGAGGACGTCCATGCTTCTGACTCTTCAGATTCAGCCTTTCAGTCTGCTAGATCACGGGAGTCTAGGCGTAGCATACGAATGGGCAAGAGTAGTCGCCCTATAGAGCAGTGCCAGCAGACAAAACTCTATTCGGCAACAGATTGCAGGACCTCTAGTTTCTGTGGTGACAACACAGAGACCATGTGTCATCAGTTGGAGAGAATCAGCTTTGCAGAGGACAACTACTGGAGAGACCGGGATGAGCAGGAAGCCCCGGAGGACTGTGTGGAAGATTGGGCTGAGCATGAGGACTATATGACTCAGCTGCTCCTGAAATTTGGAGACCGTGGTCTCATCCACATGGAGGACACCAGGCCAGCTGAGCCATGGATGATGAAAGACTCTGAGGCCAACAGGACCAAACCAGAGATGAAGATCAGCAGCCACAATTTGTCAAGTAAGAAGCACCACACAGATATGTATTGGGCCCAGTCTCAGGATGGACTTGGAGACTCTGCCTATGGTAGTCACCCTGGCCCAGCCAGTGCTAGAAAGATTCAAGAGCTGGAGATGGATCAGGGAGCAGTGTCTGGATTCTGGTCTGAGCCTAGGCAATGGTATGAAGACTCACTGGAGTGCATTACAAGTGAACTCCGGAAGGCAGAACACAACATTGGAGATTCTATGGATTCTCTTGCTCTCTCAAATATTACAGGTAGGCCATGCATCAGAGCCATGTATTTCTTGTTCCTTCTTAAATTAATTTTAATTACTCATAACATGTCTTTAATTTCTCAGGAGCTTCAGTGGATGGAGAGAGCAAAGACAGACAGACCATCTACACCCTCCAAAACATGAAAGAGCAGGAGAGAGAGACAGAAGAGTGTGATAACATTAGTAACATGGGCACACTTAACTCCTCAATGCTCCACAGAAGTGCTAATTCATTAAGGAGTTTGAACTCTGAGCTGGACCGTGAGGATACACTGGAGCAAGGAGAGAGAGAAGGCGAGGAAGAAGAGGACAGAATTCCACCTTATTTTGGAGAGGAACTACCCTCTCCACTGCATCTTCCAGTGCTGAGAAGGACCAAGTCTCAATCTCAGACCCAATCCAGACCTCAGCAAGTGAAGTTCTCTGATGATGTTATGGATAAAGGATATTATGGTGGGCTAGGCTTGAGGCAACCACCAATGAGTGAAAGGACTCGCAGACGGACCTATCACATGGAGGAGGAAACACAGAGACGTCCTGCTAACAGACATCACCACAAACGCAGACAGGGCCGGAAAACGCGTTCAGAAAATGCCTTGCACCTGCCTTCCAAAAATCGGGGTAAATTGCATGTTGTGCCTCAGGTAATTGGCTCAAGCATACCAGAGCCCAGGAACGGTATTCTTCTAAATCACTCAGCACATAGTCAGCACCCTTATCATCAAACCACATCAGACTTTGTTCAGCAGGGCATGGTCCCAAAGGACTACTTCCAAGACTTTTGCGATGATGATGATGATGAAGATGACTGGTGTTCGACATGCTCCTCTTCATCTTCAGAGTCTGAGGAGGAGGGATTCTTTCTTGGCCAGCCAATTCCGAAGCCCCGTTCCCAAAGCTTTCATTATTATACAGAGGACTATCCGACTCGCGTGACCGCTTTAACACCTCCTTACGGCTCACGGACCAAACTGAAAAAGAAAGGTCACAAGGGCAAAAACTGCATAATTTCTTAGACTTAAGACTAAAAGCATGCCTTTGTTGCAGCTGGAATATAAACATGACTGATCCTAAAGAAGCTGGAAAACGAAATGTTTTCTTGAGATTTAAGTTGTCTTTACAAGTGCAGAGTGTCAGTTGTGTTGTATGAACAATGAAAGCAACATGTAATATTTCCTTGTACATTGTATAGCAAAAACATTATTCCCAAAAGCAAAATTACTGAGTAGCATGTAGACTAACAATAATTATTTAATAGTGCAAGCAATGTATATTTGTTAAATTAAGATTGGAGTACTGATATTTTTATATCCAAATATGTTAAATGATTAAATTACAATTCCTGTCCTCAGAAAAAGCTTTTAAGATTATTAATGAACAAAACAGAGGTCTGCCATTTTATTGACCAGGGGTTTGCAAATGCAAAGTATATATGCACTATTCATGTTTAATGGTCTCGATATGTTACTCTGCAGGTGTAATAACTGTACCCTTAAACATTTCTGTCCACAATTTGCTTATGCGCTTAAACAGTGTTGGGGTAATCTTCCCTCTACTATGTACGTTTCACCACTGGTAACCATACTATCCCTTTTTAACATTAAGATGTCAATAAAATAATTCAAGAGAGATTTAATACATTCCCTTGCAACTTGATTTTTCTCATTTATTCACTGACTGCTTGAGAATTTTTTTAAATATATTTGATTACTAAACATTTCAACTTTATTTAATTGCAAACATGAAATCACAAAAAAGGGTTTTATTAAATCAAAAGGAAAAACATGCATTATAGTAAGTTCAAGACTCTTTAATACTATACAAAGGAAAAACTACACAAATACTTGTGTGGGGCTTTCATAATCTAGTGGCTGGAAAATGTTATTTTAAAAAAAAAAAAAAAGGGAAAAATGCATTATTGTCAGCTGCACAGCTTAACTGTACTACAGATAGCAGCAATTAACTGAACCCATAAAGATTATTTATCATAATTCATTCATCAACTTTTGTCATTGGTCTGAAAGAATTTACGTGATTTAATTGGCAACAACACAGAACCCTTTCAATTTATACATACTTGATCAGGACAACCAGCATTATCTAGTAAATCTCCTCAATGGGTTAATACACCTCTTTAGCTTCAGCACTAAATAAGGAACAGAGCAAACCTTCTTCTGGCATTGATTTCCTTGTGTTTGCAATCTATTTTCTTTTTTATTACTCAATGTTGAAAGGTTACAAAGATATTATACAGCCTATCATCAACTAGTATCAATAGATAAATGGGACTGCATAAATGAAAAATATAAAGAGATTTTCCATGCCCCGGGAAGATTTCTTTTAGGTGGACACTCAGTACACAATGTACAATGGCCTTTACATAAGTCATAAAAACAATGAAGGACTCTTGTGTAGGTTCAGAACAAAACTGCTGGTCAAGTAAAATGGGGCCACCTTAGACAGCAGGTTCAGGCTGTCTTACAACCTCATCGAGTTCAGCAATGAAGTGTTGCAAGTCCTCAAGACATCGCTCACGGATCTCAATCAGGTTCTCTTTTAGTGGGTTCTGCAGGTGCTTCTCTAAGCTGGGTTCCTTGGCCACCAGCATCTTCACCACCATGCCAAACGTCTCACAGTCCTGACGATAGACCTATACAACACACAACCCAATGTTTAAAATTATAATGCAGCAAAATTGACAGAGTGATTTAAGAAAAATTATGTATCAAGCATGTATGATTTGTCAATGGGCAATCCGAAATCTCCACATGACGGTTTATGTTCATGTCTAGTTACTTAGAAAAACTACAACTCAAAAAAATAAGAAACTTTTCAGAAAAGGTATCGTAAAGAATGTTAAATGTGCTGTATTTATGATTTTTATTTCCATTTGGTTTTCTAACCAACACAGAAACACATGCCTTGACATGCTCAGGCAACAATTTCTTGATAATTAAAAATCATTCTGGAGCTCAAGAATAAAACTTTTTTACCCTACTGGCCCGGTTGAACAAATCATTCAAATATGTACTTACTCTGTTGATATTTTCATTGGCAAAATAAAATAAAAGTTCCATTTAAAAAAAAGTCAGGATTAATTTTAATAGGGAACAATATAGCACGCATGTATTTTACTTGGCAAATGCATTGCGTTGGTCTCAAGACCCTTTTAATCTAACCTTTTCTGTTCACAGAAGACATGAGGATGGAGAGCAGTTTTGTTGTATATTCAGAAGAACGTTCTGTCTTTCTGATCTGCCATCCAGACGATAGAACAAAGCCCCAAACCAAAACTCTCAGAGCTCAGTTATGTTTACTGTGGTTGGATAATCAAACACTTCTGGACATCAAAGCAATGTTTCAGACCCAGGGGAGTCTGCATAACCTCTGCAATTACCTTCACTTACACACAGCCCTTAGGACATGTAACTTATAGCTGATGATCATATCTTGAAATTTACTCTACAATTTACACAAGGAGACAAAGATAAATTCAGATTGTCATGAGTTTGCGATGGTACAGAGCAACACAATGCACCCAAATGATGTGAAATCTGAAAGAAACTGACATCAACATAGTTTCCGAAATGGCCCCAACATTACATAACCAGACAATTACATCTGGAAGCACTTAAAATATAACAGGAACTAAAAACTTTAGACATAATAAAAAAAATTAAAAAAAATAAATAAAAAGACAATTCATATCCTCAGTGATTCCCACTACCAGCCCCCACAAGCTCAAGGTCTGGAAAGAAATGTGCCCACCCAACTAATTGTGCTGACTAATAATTTTTGCAGTGAGCTCCTCGTTAGCTTTCACATGAGGGCTCTTTCCCATGGCTGAGTCAGGTTCTAGTAAAATGAGATCACCTGGTTCCAGGAATCACTGAGGCCCACACACAAAGCCCAAAAATTTATTTTGTGAGAACTGCCTCTAATAGTCATTAAGTCAAATGGCTTCAATGAGAAGACTCTAACAGTCAATTAGAACATTCCAGAATAGAATGGATAAATGATGTAGAAAGGAAGTTCTCTGTAGCCCGAGGCTGCGTGTTAAGAGAGACTGCAGTTAAAGAGTCAATCTGTGGGATGGTTTAAACTGCATTAACGTTCAACCAATAAACAGAGTTTCTGGGGCCTTATATCCTGCAATGCAAGAAGCACCGCTCGCAGAGAAGTCACTTTCAAACCAAGCAGCATTCTGTTGGTCTTAAACAAGAAATCTGTGTGGGGAAATGTTTTACCATTACATAAAATTTGCGATAGTGCAAACTCCTATTTAAATGACTGGATTTCACCCACTAAATTTCAGCAAGGAATGGTAAATATGACCAACAACTTTAGTCTCTATGATATCCAATCTATGGGATTTATTTTAGTTGTAACAATAATAACACACTTCTCTTCGACAAACCACACAATTTGAGGTGCCATTTATACTGTACCTGCAGCACAAATTGTGCAGGACAAGTTTAATATTTTGGGGTTAAGAGTTTGTTCAAAGCTGTAACCAAATATGAGTAACATGTCTTGGACAAATGGAACTGAAAGATATAATCAGTATACAAGATTACCAGCATGAATAACTTTTTTTTTTTTTAAACAACTATACGTGTGGCCTAGAATTCAATTCACGATGTCATCCGAGTACAGTAGAAAAGACTTCTAGGCTCAGAATAAACCACCACTAAACTCAGTAAGCAAGGGTGTTAGCAGAGGTTAACAGGAAGTTCCGAAAGACCACTATTTTTAAAGTGAATGCTACTTCTGCTGCTTTAGAACAATTAGAATAAACATTTTAATAGTATCAGTTGAGATTATTCAATGTAACTTTAGGGAAAAATATCTGAACACCTATAGCTATATCCTATTTTTAGTTGTTTTATAACCTTGTACATACAAAGCCACTATAGCCATGCTGAGATTAAATAATTCATAACAATGCCAAGAATGCTGGGAAGCGATTTCCTAGAGCATGCTCTACTTCCATACACTTCCTGTGAACCCCACCTCTGTTACCCAATCAAACAGGAACGCTGAACGAGACCTCGCGAGTGTGTGTGTGTGTGTGTGTGTGTGTGTGTGTGTGTGTGTGTGTGTGTGTGTGTGTGTGTGTGTGTGTGTGTGTGTGTGTGTGTGTGTGTGTGTGTGTGTGTGTGTGTGTGTGTGTGTGTGTTCTTGTTCAGCCTTTCATGTGTCATTTTTGTACTGTGGGAGGCTGATTCTTGATTCCGGGTAAAGATAGCAAAGAATAATTCAGGAAGGGTGGGAGAGACAGGGAGGGAAAAGTGGGAAAGTATCTATACACTAATAAGTGGTTCATTGAAAGTTCAGTTATAGTTTAGTAAGACCAAAGTTGGTTTTATTATATGAAAGTATTACATTTTGGTGTATGAAATTTCAATATATTTAGCTGTATGGCCAACATTATGGACTCAATACACAGAGGCTACAGCTAACATCAGTTCAATGCAATGAAATTCTTCAATGGAACTGTTTGTCTTCAAAAGACATGACCTAAAACCACAAAGCAGTAATTTACAATCCTAAATAATATTTTATTCAAATGCAAGGCAGATAAATGCAAAATGAGTTATACTGTAATGTCTGTGATCTAGAATAGGAGGTTAGAAAACATTAGTATAGCAAAAAAACAAGTGGGATGGTCTTTGGGGGTAACAGTGTATCAGTCTATTATTTTATTTGATCTGACATTTTCAGATCAGACACATCAAAACGATTAAAGAATGAAGGAATCAAACATCCCTGACGGACCTCAAAAGCTTTTCTTCAGACCCAGATTAAGGCTCACCGTGGACTGCAGAACTATCACAACAAAGATGCCCTACTTACAATACTTTAGCAGTAAGGAATTCAGTCTCGTTAAAATCACACGGGCTCATCTGTAAAATAAACATCTTGCCGGTCATAAAACATTCGAAAGCCAACTAGATTCCTCTTTGAGCATGACCTGAACTGAACTTGCATTCACTGTCATGCTGAAACATAACTAATTTATAAAAAGACCATATGATTGACCAAACAAAAAAAAAACTAAGGAATAGTTTTTCCATAAATGAATTTTTCATTATTTACTCAATCTCATGTTGTTCCAAAACTCTGACTATTTCTTTGGTGTAACCATCTTGAAGAATTGTACTGGTTGCCATTTTCCATTTAATTAGTCCCCATGTGGACATTGGCTTTCAAGCTGCAAAAAGGATGCGAAAGCACCATAAAGAATCAAAAAATATCCATGATGATTGTGCACTAGAAACTCTAAGGTTTCTGAAGCCATGTGAGTTTTGGGAGAATCAAACTGAAATTTAAGTCATTATTTACTGATAACCCTCCTCAGTAAACTGTTAAACACTGAACAGATCAAGTCATACCCTATGTGAGAGTGTGAATAAATCAATGGTTTTAGTTTCAATATATCTCCAAAAAGGACAGATGAGAGTACCGGGAGTTTATGCGAGCTGCCGGTATGCTATAATCACTCCCGGTAGAGTTAACAGCAAAACAGAAGTTTCATACTGCCTGCACAAACACCGGGACATGCACTGTTATAGTCTGGTTATAATCAAGTAAACAACACATAGCAGCTTTACGTCATCGTTCATTCCTCAAGTCTATGGAAACACATGGCCGGTACGCAACAGGATCCAGTTCGCCAGGCCGAGAACAGGCTCTGGCTCAATAACAAACCATTATGGTGGAAAAGAGATATCAGTGAGTTGAACCCAGCAACCAGATCAGACTAATTCATGAATGAATAATTCAAATAAACTGAAAAGATTCAACTATTCATTATCGAATCAGATAACTTGTCACATAAACTCTCATGACTGAGTCAAGGAAAGCTAGGCCAACTGAAAATTTCTTGTTTTTCACACACAGCCATTGTACAGTCATGGACATGGAATATAGAGCATGAATCGTACAGACCAGTTTTATGAAACATCTGGAGCTTGAAATCTTCAGACCCTGCTTAATATTATTGCATGGAAAAGATTGACCGGGACATTATTATTCAAAATTTCTCCTTTTGTGTCCCACAGACCTTTTATGTGCATATTGTTGAAGTGTATATAAAAGCATGCTGTTTAGAGCATGCCAGCTAAATGTTTGTTGAAAAAATGTAAAGTGAAGAGTGTAGAGATGGCTAGACCAGATTGAAGGAGAAGCTAAACATCTGGTGGACACTTAAACAGAAACACACACACTTTGTGAAATAACAGGCTTTGGCCTGAAAGGCATCCACACACTGTCACTCAAGTATGTGTGTTCAGGGCAAATCAAAACACACTTCAACATCAACAGAAGTACAGAAAAAAAAAAAAATCCTGAACAAATTACAGAAATGTAGATATGTCAGTTATTTATGTACACAAAGATGCTTAAGTGTTTGTTTGAGAATGCAAAAAGTTATTTAAACACGAAAACGGACTGATTCAAAGGGATTCCTGTGAATTAAGAGGAAAACTAGTCCATGCATACAAAAATCAGATGTGTTTTCTATATGTAAATAGCCCAATAAAGCTCAAGGTTGGGTCAAAAGCTGACAGTTAAAATCTTGCAGAGTCAGCAGCTATTGAGCCAAAGGCTGGTGCTCAATAGGAGGGCTGACTCACCACTCCTGGGGGATCCCACCTCTCATTTAATAGGGCCAGTAAAGAAGAAGAGGAGAGAGCATGAACTTTATTATGATCATTTTGAAGCTGAGACAGTGGGTGTTTTCCCTTGTATCTCCTTAGTAGAAGCAGTGACCAAAAAGGAGGGGAAAACGAAGTTTGTTATGATGCTGTTGAACATAAATTATGCAACTTCTATTTAAATAATCTCTCAATGCATTAAAGCATTTATTCAACTATAATGTAAATAGCTGAACTCTTTCTTTAAAGGTCCCGTTCTTCGTGATCCCATGTTTCAAACTTTAGTTAGTGTGTAATGTTGTTGTTAGAGTATAAATAAAATCTGTAAAATTTTAAAGCTCAAAGTTCAATGCCAAGCGAGATATTTTATTTAACAGAAGTCGCCTACATCGAACGGCCAGTTTGGACTACATCCCTCGACTTCCTTCTTTAATGACATCACTAAAACAGTTTGACTAACCTCCGCCCACAGGAATACACAAAAAAAGGGGGCGTGGTCTTGTTGCGCTCCCACGGAGAAGAGCAAGAGTTGCGTTTGTAGAGTGTGTTTGTCGCCATGTCGTCGAAACGCTTTTATTTTCATCCCGCAGTCCAATTACCTTTGTTTGGCCTTCCCAGGGACGCTGTACTTAGAGATCAATGGTTACAATTTATGTTTAACTCGGTTCCCGAAAATTATAATCCACATGTAAAACTATGTGCAGCACATGTTTACAATAACACTGAGCGCATGCATCTCCACGTTATGGTAAGAGGCGTGACCTTTCCGGGCAAGGTGCGCTCAGAGCCATAGAGGCTCTGGGTGCGCTAAGCTGCTGTCGAATCACAACACAGGAACCGCTGGCACAATCAGAACTCGTTACGTATTTCTGAAGGAGGGACTTCATAGAACAAGGAAGTCATCAGCCCATTTTTATGACAGTGGAAACAGCGGTATACAGATAAGTAAATTATGTGAAAAATACTGTTTTTTTTACACGCGAAACATGAACACATGTTATATTGCACACTATAAACACAATCAAAGCTTCAAAAAAACCACGAAAAACGGGACCTTTAACTCTGGCAGTCATATTAAAGGGTTAGTTCACCCAAAAATTTAAATTCTGTCATTAACTACTCACCCTCATGTCATTCCAAACTTGTAAGACATTCGTTCATCTTTGGAACACAAACAAAGATCTTTTTGTTGAAATCTGAAAGCTTTCGGTCCCTCAGTTGACAGCTAAGCAACTACCACTTTGATGCTTATAAAGTTAATAAAGAGATTGTAAAACTAATCCATATGAAATGAGTGGTTTAGTACAAATTTTCTGAAGATACTCAATCACTTTACATGATGAACAGATTTAATTTAGGCTTTCATTGGACTAAACCGCTTAATTCATATTTTACATCTCTTTATGAACTTTTTGAACCGTCAAAGTGATAGTTGCGTAGCTGTCTAAGGAAGGACAGAAAGCTCAGATTTCATTTAAAAAAAAAAAAAAAAAAAAATCTTCATTTGCGTTCCGAAGATGAACAAAAGTCTTATGGGTGTACAATGGCATGGTGAGTCATTAATGACAGAATTTTAATTTTTGGGTAAAATATCGCTTTAATAATATACAGAATCCTAAACAGGAGGCAATAAAAATGAGTGGCTATATTTAGAACAAAAATGACACACTCTTCCCACCTATTTTAGATACTCTCAGACCTACGGAAATAAAAAAAAAGTTTAAAAGCAACTGGGGTGTTTCTCAAACCTTCTCAATTTCCCGAGCCTTGGCAGCAATAGCTTGAGCTCGTCGCTCCTGAAAGTCGTCCATGACGGATGAAGCTTCATCCACAGTGGCCTGAACTTCATCTGTGGGCCCTTCCACTGCTGTTATATCTTCCTGCAGTACACAGAACCAAGCGTTGTTAAAGGCTAAAATAATCCAGAAACATGTTCAGCATAAAACATCCCAACAAATGCAGAAAATCTACATTCAGAAAAGTAGGAAAGAAATATGCTTTTCCCCCAGATAGAAAACAGGCAGAGCAGAAAATCGCTGTGTAACAGAATGGAAACAAGTCATTTACTTGGACCTGAAGATACTTTTTGTCTCAGAAAATGCATTGTCTCACGCCAATTAATCCAACTTAAACCAATAACAATAATTTGTTTTAATTGGGAAGGAATATATATTTGACACAAGAACTCCAAAGGTATTACAAACAAATATGAGCCCACCACAGCAAAATACATGCACTTCATCTGTTCTTTGTTCTTCAAACAATGAATCCCCAAAACAAGTGTGTTTGTTGAACTTAAGAGACCGCCTATCAGGCCCAGTTTACACTGGCAAATTCTTTTCATCTAAGGCACAAGGTTATGGCTTATGCCCCATGAACAGAGCTATGGAAGAAGATCAAAGGCTCAAGGACTGAGACGTCCACTAACTAGAAACAACTTTCATCTGCACATGGTTCAGAGGTGAATCTAAGTGATCAAACAAAAAACTCACACAGGTTCTTTAATAAGGCATTTCATGTTGCTTTGATTCACATATCACAAATTTATTCTGGATAATTCTATTTGAGACCTGTGAAACCTCCCGGCTCCCTCTTTAGTTACATCACATTATATTATACACATGTGTATTAAAATAATATTATAAATATTAAGTTTATTTCTGTACATCACACATAAACAATACCCCATTGTGCTTTTTTTGGTGTTGCTAGCTACTAACAGGACATAGTAAAAATTATGAAAATATTTTTTTAAAAATCCCAAACATTTTGTCCACAATTTGGGTAGCAGAGCTGAGAAAATGTACACACAATTATTTGTTATTTAACTACTTAAAAAAGTTTTTCTTAAGCTTCTTAAGGAAAGCGGTTCTGTCCCATGTACAGAATCAGTGAAAGAACTTATTGCATAACAGATAAAACTCCATAAATCACAGAGGAGATTAAAATTACATTTAAATCATTTTGTGAAAAAATAAAAATTATCAAAAATATTTTGCATGTTTATTCATGATTGTTAGTTGACCTAAATACAAAATAAATAAAAAAAAAGGAAAAAAGGAAAAAGAGGAGAGTACATGAGAGAAAAAGTGAAAAAATTTATTTTAGGCTCTCAGTGTTCCCAAGAGTATGTCCAGAGTGCTCTGAGCCTCCGATAAGATCTTGTGATAAAGGCGAGAGTTGAGCTAATGGATTTCACTCTCTTTTTTTAGCCTTGGTGCGGCCTGGGTGGCCCTATGAGGTCCACAAACTCTCCTTCAGCGACCCGCCGTGTTGTGTGTCAGAAACGTGCTTACAGTCTGAATAAACACGACACGGACCACTTGCCTTTCATGCGCCTTTCAGGACCCTTTAAAACCCATCATATGAGGAGAGAGAGAGGAAAGTACAAGCAAACAGCTTTTCAAAATGAAGGAAACTGGTGGAAATTCAAAGAAAATTTGTGTTTTTTTGATATCAGCTGAAATGGCTGGCATGTCACACTTATTTTTTTAGTTGATGAAAGGGTGTGTTCTGGTAAGCACATCTGTTTGGGAGCTCTGTGTGTGTGTGTGTGTGTGTGTGTGTGTGTGTGTGCGCAACTCACCTTAGTGACTGATACGGAGCTATGGGGTGAACCGTCTCGTGATGCACTCACGGAGGGGCCGGGGGGCCTTTCCCTGTCTGTAGAAGATGAAAGACTGGTATCAGAATATAAGAAACAAAGCATCTGTTGTAGGACGCAAGCCAACAATGCAGCTATAGTTTGGACTTGGATCAACATCCCCCAGAAAGCCATGGAAAATGGCCTTGCTTGACTCATTTTGGTGCTGTAAACGTTTTCACATGCTGGAACGGATCCTGCTCGCTTTCCGAACATCCAGCTGGCATGCAGAACCAGGTGGTTCCCTCACTGCCGATCAGGGCTCTTCCCTGCAGGCAAACCACATCCAGGTGCCTGCAGTGTCACCCCGTGACCCTCTCCGTGTGAGCTGTGGGCTCAACACCTACGGATTCGTTCGGAAAGAGATGGAGCGCTTGCCAAATTGATTTGGAGCGGAGAGAAGCCTATGACCAGAAGTTATGTTTAGATTTAAACAGATTTAAGATTCAAATCTAAACCTCCTTGCGATGTATGCATGACATGCTCTCAAAAATCTGGCAAAGAAGAGTAAAAAGGGAATGGATGAAAGCAAGAAAAGAAGGAAAGGTTTAGCAATCAGACACTCGAACACACGCCTGTGGACTTTTTACGATCCCTGGCCATAGGAAGTGAGAGGAAAGCAGACAAACAAAACGAGGCTCTACGATGGTGCGATTAGCAACGCTTTCTCTCAAGTTACTGTGACTGCAGGCTGACCTTTAACTTATAAAGCAAAGCGAAACAAAATCTCCTTGTGTGTGAGCCATAAGCTTCCTTTATAAGAATTCAAAAGGAATAAGGATTATATTCTTCCTTTATAAGGATTCAAATAAGGATTTTTATTTTTATAAATACACTACCATTCAAACGTTTGGAGTCAGCAAGGATGCATTAAATTGATCAAAAGTGACAGCAAATACGTTTATAAAGTTACAAAAGATTTCTATGAAAAAAAAAGAAGCATTTTTGTTTCTGAACTTTATCAAAAAAAAAATCCTGAAAATGAAGTGTATCACGGTTTCCACAAAAATATTAAGCAGCACAACTGTTTTCAACACTGATGATAAGAAGACATTTTTTGAGCATCATTGATTTCTGAAGGATCATGTGACCTTGAACACAGGAGAAATGTCTGCTGAAAACTCAGCTTTGCCATCACAGGAATGAATTACATTTTAAAATATTTTCAAATAGAAAACAGTTATTTAAATTGTAATAATATTTCACATTACTACTATTTTAATGTTACTCTTCTCAAAGAGACTTATTTCAAAAACCAACACCAACCTTTCAACGGTAGTATAGCTTTGCTAGCATGCCTCTCGTATCAATTTGCATTCATTTATTTATTTGGCAAATACCATGTAAAATGTGGAAAAATGTACAGTCTGCCAGTCATTATCGCACAATAAACCTCCTCAGTATGATACAAGACCACACGGTTGTGTTTATTTATACCCAATGATAATGTCTGCCTGTACATTTATGTAAATACATTTTCCATTACAGATCCATTAAGCAGTTATATTGTTTAGTTTTAGATTACCATTTTCCAACATTTTTGCCTTAAAGACTTCTGTGTTCACAACCTTTTTGCAAATGAAACAAGTTTTTTGCAAAAAATGTAAAATTCAATTCCTCATAGTTTGACCTGAGCTGAGAGTCCTACACTCTTACTGGTAGCTTTAAGCAACACATTTAAAAGTTTGTGACCAACAGGTGATAGAATTGTGCTGCGTTCTGCAGGCTCACATTTCAGGTGGGACTTTTGATGCATAATAAATGCCCCAACCCCTCCCCCCACCCTAAGGACACCGTCTTACTCACCCGGTCCTCTGCCTGGCACAAATGGCTCCTCATATCCTGAAACAGATGAAAACATTTTTGTACATCATCAAATGAAAGAACACAAACCAGCACTGTAAATTTTAATGAACAACAATTCAGGTGTTTTAATGCATTTCTTTCATCAGTAATAGCGGTTAGATCATACAGTGTCATGCAAGCCTGCTCTATCTTTTTAGAACAGCATAATCTAGAGACTCTCACTTGGAGTATGTCAACCCAAACACGTGCATCCAATATTGGCTGCTCAAAGCGTCTCTCTGGAGCTTATTACTGAGGATCTCATTATAGTAACAGAGAACAGGGAAACAAACACAGATGGGAGTCTTTATTAGGACAGCTTTGAGTGACATCATCGGTGATCGGAGGTCTGTGGTGGACGCTTGGGTACAGTCATGTCCAAGCCTGTCTTTTTTCAAACATGACGACTCAAATCAAACCTGTCTGGGAAGCGTTTGTGATGTTTATCTAGTTTATATGAGGAATAAAGCAACCAGGCAATGTCTTTTCCCTCTGCAGCTGGGCGTATTAAAGGAACACTCCACTTTTTTGAAAATAGGGTCATTTTCCAACTCCCCCAGAGTTAAACAGTTGAGTTTTACTGTTTTCGAATCCATTCAGCCGATCTCCGGGGTCTGGCAGTACCACTTTTAGCATAGCTTAGCATAGTTCATTGAATCTGATGAGACCAATAGCATCTTGCTCAAAAAAATGACCAAAGAGTTGATATTTATCCTATTTAAAACTTGACTCTTCTGTAGTTACATCGTGTACTAAGATCGACCGGAAAATGAAAAGACCGGAAAATGAAAAGTTGAGATTTTCTAGGCCAATACGGCAAGGAACTATACTCTCAATCTGGCGTAATAATCAAGGAACTTTGCTGCCGTACCATAGAGACAGAGCGCATTTAGGTCACGCCCACACTGGGGGGTGGGGGGGTGGCAATCCAACTGTCTCCATTGACTTTGTATTGCGTGAGGCAAAAAAACAGAACAATGCCTTAAAGCTGCTGTGTTACAAGGTGTACAGCAAACAAGCTAAAATACCCAGAACTACGTTTTTATAAGCTACCGAGCCGTAAAAGCCAGCCTTTAAGGAGACAAAAGTGGATACAGGCAATAAGAAGTGAAGCATCAGCAGGAAGAATGGGTAAATTTTGGGATCCTGACTCTCAGTATGCCCCAGTAAGCCTACGTGTGCAGTAAACATTTAGTCACTGTTAAGTCAAATATCAGTTTTATATATTATATTTCCTGTCGCTGATTACGTTCCACTCCAGTGGGCGTAGTTCTCATAGTAATATGACATGTCGCGCTCTGTCTCAATTGCCTGGGACCCACTTTATATTAAGTGGCCTTAACTACTATGTACTTACAATTAAATTAATCATTTGATACAATGCACTTATTGTGTATATACATGTTTCTACATTGTACTTATATTATAACACCTGCATGTAATTACATTTGTAATTAATTTCTGTAATTACATTTATAATTACACTGTTGACCCATCCCTTAACCCTTACCCCTACCCTTAAACCTACCCATACCACCAAAGCTTTCCCTAACCTTACCCGTATCCCACCTCAATAGCAGCAAAAGTGTTTTTCAATACAATATGAACACAATAAGTACATTGTACTTATTTTTTGATGCAAGTACTTAGTAGTTAAGGCCACTTAATATAAAGTGGGACCATTGCCTGTATCCAGTTCCAACATTTCATTTTCCGCCGGTCTTAGTACACGATGCAACTACATAAGAGTCAAGTTTTAAATAGGAAAAATATTGAAACTCTTTTGGTCATTTTTTTGAGCGAGATGCTATTGGTCTCATCAGATTCAATGAACTATGCTAAGCTATGCTAAAAGTGGTAACGCCAGACCCGCAGATCGGCTGAATGGATTCGAAAACAGTAAAACTCAACTGTTTAACTCTAGGAGAGTTGGTAAATGAGCCTATTTTTTTTAAAAAGTGGAGTGTTCCTTTAAAATGCGCTTGCGTGCAAATTACTCAAGAAAGCCTTTAAATCAATCAAAAGGCTTTCACGCATTTCAAAAAGTCCATGATGTGTCAAATGCTACACTGCAAGCTGTGCGCTGACCCTTGGTATAATCTACAGTCTGTGTGTGTGTGTGTGTGTGTGTGTGTGTGTGTGTGTGTGTGTGTGGGAGATCCCACCAATGAGATTTGTCCAATGAAATGGCGAAAGGCTTGGAAAACTGTCTATACCTGGGATGCGAACACCACAGGCATTAATCAATTTAAGTAAAATGATTTCTGAAGGATCTTGTGACACTGAAGATTGGACTAACAGCTGCTAAAAATTCAGCTTTGCCATCACAGTAATAAGTTACATTTTAAAATAGTAAAATAAAGAAATAGTTATATTAAATTGTGCTTATATTTAGCATTTTTAATGTATTTTTAATCAAATAAATGGAGCCTTTGTGAGCATAAGGGACGTTTTTAAAAAAAATCTTACTAACCCCAAACTTGTAATATAAATCAAAATCAAAGAAACAATAAAAAGTGACTAATCAAATATTTGACTGAAGATGTTCATACTTTTCCCCTGCTGGGGCAGGAGAGGATGCACTTTGCTCCGCTCTGGTGAGTAGCTGCGGCTGCTTATGCTGGACCCCGACCGACTGTGAGGGGAAGGGGGGACGTCCCGCCGGGCTGGAGAGCGTTCACGTACTGGCGGAAAGGGTGCCTTTCGTCTCAAGTTGTCTCGCTCCTCCCTGTGACAGAGCACAAACACCAAGTTTTAAGTATCTGTTCCCTAGTAGAACAATATGGGGCATTTAACATAACATGTTTGAATACAAACCCCCGGTCAAGGTTCATTATGGCCTGCATGAGGGTGTCGTCTCCTGCATCAGGGGCAATTGCAGGCAGAGCCCTGGGCTGAGGATAAGAACCCTGGACTCGAGCATTCGGGGGAGGACCTGCACGATTACTCGGTCTGAACCGGGAAAGGAAAAATAAGACAAATATTTGCATTCACATTATAGTTAAGAAATATAAGCTTAAGATATTCTCATTAAACAGTTAAATAGATACTAAACCAAAACAGACAGAATTAAGATTAAAATGATGTGTTAAAAAAAAAAAAAAAAAAAAAAAAAAAATCAATGTCTGGTTTAAGTAGCTGTCCACTGTCCTCTGACAGGTTAAGAATGAGGTTAAAGGGGGGACAGTCTGTTAATCTAAGACGCTTGTTTATATGAACCATGCCCTGTGGGGTCAGACACTGAGAGTGTACTGAGATGAAGGGTCAATGGAGAGGAGATGAGGTGAGGTGAGGTGTTTCCAGCGGCCTCAGGACTGGGATGGTCATTTCAAATGTTTACATACTTTATATTTTTATTCTGTATGTATACTGTTTTTAACATTTACAATGTCATATCTAACACTTATGACTTTCTTTCTTCTGTGGAGCACAAAAGAAGATATTTGAAGAATGTTTCAATTGTTTTGTCCATATTATGAAAGTCAATGGGGTCCAAAACAACGCTTGACCTCACTTTGATTCTTTGGACAAACAATAAATAAATCTTTTTTGTGTTGGGCAAACTCTCCCATTAAGAGTTGAATGACTTATAAGGGTCACTGAATATTCAGAAAAGCAGAGTCATTTATAATTCAGTATTGTCCATAAAGACTTATTTAAAACCTATTAGTTATGCAGGACATCCCTGGTCCTGATACTGAGGAGATTCTCTTAAACTAGTCTCCACACTGCCTCATTTAAGACTTTACCAATATGTGTAAGGACCATGCCAGAGGCTTCACATCCTGCTTGTAAAGTGCAACTCAATATAAACTGCACAAAGAGGAGGGCAAAATGAGGCTTGTAAAAAGTTGCAGCGCTGCCTAACAGAGCAGCACCGCAGCTCTGCCGAGTTCACCCTCAACCAAGACATTCATTAACACACATCTGTTCTAGCGGCAGTAAAACCCCCTTCAGTTTACTCTGCTCCCCCTCGACTTGGTTTCCCTGCCAGGGCCCTCCGGTCGCGCAGGCCGATTACGTGCCACTTATATGGCCTGCCGCGCAGGAGAGCAGGAGGACGTAAAAGAATCACAGGCACCTGGTCGGAGTGACCCCAGCCTGAACCCCAGCCAGGTTCCTCTCTCACAAACACACACGACAATGTGTCCGCACACAGTGACCTCGCAAAACTTTAATGACCCTCACATCTGTTTGAAGTGCAGGTGACCCTGTCTGCCCTGGACTAACACAGCAAATTACCACATGTCTGTCTTTACTGCCAATATGAAGCCAGGATATTACCCCAAGCCAAAAAAAAGGTTAACCTCTCACTCCCAATCGCAAGCCATCACAATGGATTAAAGCACTGAAAAGGTCAAAACAAGTACTTCAAAGAATGTCTGACATCCACGTTTATTCGAATTAGCAGGAAAAAGCTTAATACGACCATATAAAGAACATTTCTTTAAAAATGAATCTTAAAAAATGTCTGATTTTAATATGAAGAGAGGCTTAGGCTAGCATGCTTTACTGACTAATTACAAAAGCGCCACCAAGTGGTAAGACTGGGTTTTGGTCAAAATAAGTATTTTTGGTATTATTTATTAAATTGTTATTATTATTATTATTATAAATAAATATACACAAAATTAAATATATAAATGTGCATCTGTGTGTGCATGAACATACAAATTTGACCAATTTTATCACTGTCAGCATGCATGCTCAAGGTTTAGCCTCATTTATCAAGTTTCCTCATTTATCAAAAGTCTATGAAGAAATTCAAACCCTATGCAAGTGTATTCTGTTTCTTCAAGAAAAAAATACTGCAATCGTGTACAGACTCGTCGTGCGACATATATTTGACCTGACCATTTAAGAAAACAATGATGTCACCATTTAAAAGTTTTGCTGACTCTCTCTTTTAGAAGGAGTGTACCAACGCGAGGTTCATTTGGCTGCCCTCCATCCCTGCTGTGAACTGTTGCGATTAATTACTGGAAAGAGGCAGATTAAGAGATACAGAAAACACTGGGATGCTCACTGTGTTCATCCAGTTGGCAGACAGAGTGACTGTCTGTGGGTATTTCCATGGGAGTGAACCACAAAAAACAAACAGAGAATGTAGGACAACTCTGAGTTTGATTTATGCTCCGTATTAAGAAACTTCACTCTGAGTGAGAAGCCAAGAAACAAAGTATAAAAACAAGTTATTCAAGCTGGAGGGAACACAGCTTGTTTTCAAGAGGAACAGTTCTGCCATCTGCTGGAGAAATGACAAGAGCTTCAATGAACATGCCTACCCTTGACCCTGTTTACAACTCATATCAAGATCGAGAAGTGATCAGCACTAAATAAGAGGATCCAAAAAGGTCACTCAAACCACATTTGGAGGTTAACTTTTGCAAACTCTAATCTGAATATATGCCAAGAGAGAGTATTTCCTCTATTTCCAAAGAATAAAAAGGTTTGGTTTATGCAGAATATGCCCATCAAAACTGTAGGAATACATTTGTGGCAAGCTGAACTGATGAAATACCTGAAGTCTATCTGGCGACCACCATGAGGTTCCTCTCTTGGCCCTCTGTAGTACGGGAAGTCTTCCTGCTGAAATGCAAAACACAATGATATGATGAAAAAGTAAGACACACAGTTGCAATTGTTGAGTGTTTTCCATGAGATCCTTTTATTTTCCTTATCTTTTTCCTTTTATTTAACGGATTGAAAAACATTCCAAAGAGTCATCTCAGGACAATCAAATAGCAATAATGATAAAAAAGTAAGACAATATAAACAATCAATCAATAAATAATATATCTATGATACAAATAACACAAAATGTTTTACACACTAAAGCCCTATTTGGACAGGATTAGTTTTGGATGGAGAGGTGGGGTAAAGTAATTATTACCAGAGCTTCTCAGTTATTTTAGATCTGCCCGAATGTGCCATCTCAGTAATCATTATGGACAAAGTCAGAAAAGATTACGGCGACTTTTACCTTTTGTAAAAAGGTCTAGAAACATTACCTTAGGTAATGCTAATCCCATGCGGGTAGATTAGCTGTAAATATTCAGTAAATTCAGTTAATATTCAGTCATTTCCTGTTTAAAATAATTTTTTTTCAAGTATGGAGGCGTTTGAAGGAGCATTCAGTTGGGTTTTAGGTGGTGGGACAAGTCTGTGGCAAACCTCATGTGTTTTCCACATATCATTCAGATCAAAAAGAAGGTTGGAAGAGGCACAAAACTTCTTTTGGCTTTAGGTAAGTGCCTATTACCAACAGAATCCAATCAGAATTTATTTAATTTAAGTAATAAATCGTTCGACCGGACCTTACTGTATACTGTATTATGTATTATATACTGTAAAATTAATCCCGTCCAAACAGGGCTTAAATGTACTGAAAATAAAAAGGCAATAAATAAATTAAATTAAATTAAATTAAAATAGAAAAAAGAAAAAAAATTGAAACCATATCTGATCTTTGATGCTTACCCTTCGACCAGGTGGCCCACCCCTGTGGTCATTTGGAAATGAGTGATGGCTGTCTCCATGGTAACCTCTCTGATCCTCTCCATGGTAGTTGCGAGGGGCACCGTTTGGGTAAAACCGAGGGCCATCGTATTCAAAACCACGGCCGTAGTCCTCGTCCGGCCGCCCGAAGGGAGGCCTCCTATCTCCTTGACCTCCTCTTGGAAATGGACCCTGGAACATCGAAAAAGCTCAAGCCAAATGTCTGAACCAAATGTCTGATCATGGCCAAAACAATTATGACAAAAAAGTATTTACCACTCTTTCTGGAGGAAACCGGTCCTCATAAATATCTCTAATATTTCGATCTCTCCTAAAAGCCACTGGGGTACAAAAACAGACACAGATGACATACTAATAGTATTTAAAAATGTTATCACATCAAAGTTAAATGAATTTAATTAAATTAAAACTAGAGCTGCACGATTAATCATATCGCAATCGCAATCGCGATGTCAAGCTTGTGCGATTATATGACGCAAAATGCTGCGATTTTATGAAATAAAATAATAATAAGTTAATAAAAAAATAAAAAAATACATGTGTGGACACAACAACCCATTATCTGAGAGCTGTTTGCCCATTTTATACACCGCTAATAAAAAGAAGACCAGTCAGTTTCAGTTTAGGCAGTGGCATGTGTGGCGCGCACGGTCATGACTTTTCCGGTGTGCAGCGCAGAGAACGGGTAAAGATGGATGCGGAGCAAACGGTCACTGAACTGGTGGCAAGAAAAAACGCTACCTCTGTTATATGGCGATATTTTGGCTATAAGATTATAAACCCAGATTAGTAGTGGTTGAAGAGGAAAGAGAATTTAATTCGGTATCGCACGCAGCGCTGTTATCGGTGCGCACATGACGCACATACATACAAGGCTCGCGCGCACAGAGAGAGAGAGAGGCGCGTTATAGCTCGCGAACTCCAAATTGATTTCTCTTTTTCGTGTCCTCAGTGCACTTGGATGGTCACATACACGCATTATGTCAGTCAAAATACCCCTTTCAGCATGTATTCATGTAAACACATTCAGTTATGTCTTAATTGAACGAGGTGAGAATTCGGATGTATATCTGTCCGATGTGTGCGTGCATGTCTTACTCTTAAAGTGACAGCAACCTATAAATACCTGCTGTTGTCTGTCATGTAAATCAAACAACAAAACACAGCTTTAACAAAGATTAATCTATATTAAATTTATACAATGAACAGTGTCATTTTACATTTAATTATTACATTTCTGTGCATGAAAATTAATACTACAGTTAGACCTTAGCTAGACTTTATGTAGTATTTATCTATGCTTGTTGTAATTGGTGTACAGTATTTGTTCTTTTTACAGTCTGTTCACTTGCCTTTAATAATGTATTATTTAGGCTAGCAGTTTATGCTATGGTATCAGAATAGTTTAAGTGGGCTAAGTAATAAATGCAAAGTTAAGTTACCCCCATCCAATTTTTTATTTTTTTTTGTGCTGATCCGAAGTATGATCCGATCTGTGACGTCATAACCGTGATGTGATCCGAACCGTGAGTTTTGTGATCTGTTGAACCACTACAGATTAGTAAAGAAACAAATATCTTAAATGGGATTATAACAAGTTTGCAGTAATGCAAAGATGTTATTTAATTTCATAAAAATATTTTAATTTGAAAACGCTGTGCATTTGTTTGCTGTTGTTGCTAGTTTGAGTTGAGAAATACACATTTCAGCATTATCAGTAATCTGTGTGTGTATTTTCATTGAGAACCAAGCAAGATGACTCATGATACTATTTGTTTATTATATCGCTATCGCAAATCGCAATCGCAATATTGACCTCAATAATCGCAATATGACATTTTCCCCAAATCGTGCAGCCCTAATTAAAACTATAAAATAGGCCTATATGACAACCAGGAAACCAATAAATAACTTTAAAGACTGCATAATATTGACAAAAAATATATAATTATTACTCATATTAAATAATATTTTAATCACACTTTAAAAACATTCCTCTAAATTACTTACTTTTAGTTTCTGAATGGAAAATCGATGTCTTCAGCTGTATGACGGTTATCTAGGAACAAATGAGAGTTAAATGAGACAGAAATAGGCATGTATTAATACCTATACTGGGAAAATAATTATTTGTGGCCCGTAATTATTACTGATGATAAATATATATAGTTTTGCCTAACAGAATATATATATATATATATATATATATATATATATATATATATATATATATATATATAAAAAAAGCATTCACACTAACTTAAGTAACATGTCATGGAGAAAAGTCTTCTCTTTCTGGCAAAGTTTCAGAAAACAAAATACTTTATTGGACAAAGGAACAGAGCCGAGACACCTGCAGGACATCTGACCATCTCACTCGCAACTCACACTTTTATACAGCTTTAACCAATGACCTCATTTGCAGGTGCTGTTCTCCTTTTGTTCTCCTGGAATCTCACCAGTACTCCCAAACATTTTCGCCACAGTCACTTCATCAATTGGCTATCTTGTTCTATTTGAAAGGGTGGCCAACTGCCAAATAGTCTACATCAAAAACAAATTCTGATTGCCCCACATAGTGATTGTTCATTCTTTTTTTTTTCAAGAGAATATGTTGAAGGCCATGTGAACCAAAAGAGCAAGTGCAGATGCCAACCACAAGAAACTTGATTTTGTTGGGGTGAACAAATCCCATTCTTTCCTTTTGACTTCTCTCACAGTCGCCCATGAGGCCTTCAAAACACATCTGCCTTTTTTATAGCATTTAAACTACTTCTACAAAATTGTTTTATATAGGATAAATAAAATATTTTCATCACATGCAGGCTTTGTATTGTAGAAAATATACAGTATAGTAGTAAACACTACTATTTAGTACTTCTGATACAAGATTAACTGTTTAACCTGTTAACTATCACTGGCCCACAGCCATTACATATTTAAAACAGTAATAATGTCCTATACTAACCCTAAACTAATCTTGACAAACTATATATCATTTTGAAAGCTTGAAATCTCTAGTTTTCATATTTGGTGATTTTTAAAATAACCTTCAGAAGAGCAGTAATTTATCATTTTGCAACAAGAATATTTTCATACGCATTATTTTGAATAGCGATGAACATGAAAAAGAGATTGGTTGAAACATGTTTGTTTTCATGCCAAGACTTCAAAAGATAACATCCATTCAAATTTTTTTTTTAAAAAAAGGTCTGAAAATGTTTTTAACAGAAAATAAATAAATTTATGATTGTGGTGGCGAGCTATAACCCACATACATGTTGTTTTTATGTTTATTAGAGGTTGAATTCATATCAAATTCTGCCAAACTTCCCATACTACTTCTATACAGGATGTCTACTTCATAAATTGTATGAAAATTATGGAAATATATGGTTCAGATCACTCAAAGCATATATGGAAATGGAGGCGCCCTCATATGGTCAGTAATGGAGCTTGGTTGTCATCTAGTGAAAAAAATTTGGTACTGCGCCCAAATAAAATCTTACTGAAAGCTCATTTTTTGAGATATCAACCTAAAATTTGGAACACAACTTGTTGTGATTTTCTTGCAGTTTTAGAGTAAAACTTGTTTTGTAAAATGCATATTTCATATACAATATTATAATTTTACATGTTCATAAACTTAAAGGATTAGTCCACTTCAAATAAACTTTTCCTGATAATTCACTCACCCCCATGTCATCCAAGATGTTCATGTCTTTTCTCTTTTTTTCAGTCATTCAACTTACGGAACGAATGCAGTGCCATTTACATTTTTTCCGTAAGAATAGGGAAGGTGTAGGACATACAGCGTAAACTTTTTGGAGAATATGGAAATCCCATTTTGGAGGAGGCATTAGAAGGTGAATATTTCTTTATATAAAGCATATACAGTTGTATTTTTTTTCGGAAATGACAGATTGTTTCGCTAGATAAGACCCTTATTCCTCGTCTGGTATCGTTTAAAGCCCCTTGAAGCTGCACTGAAACTGTCATTTTGACCTTCAAGCGTTTGGAGGCCTTTGAAGTCCACTATAAGGAGAATAATCCTGGAATGTTTTCATCAAAAACTTTAAGCTCTTTTTGACTGAAAAAAGAAAGACATGAACATCTTGGATGACATGGGGGTGAGTAAATTATCAGGAACATTTTATTTAAAAGTGGACTAATCCTTTAAACTTCCATAACTTTTTTTCTCTTTCACTTTCATAATTCATTTCACTTCTACAATAATCTGCCAAATTTACAGCCTTATTTTTATATTACAAAGTATTCTTGAATTACAACTATTTAAGTTTGAATAGTGCATTTTCATGTCTATATAAAAAAGTGGGGGTGACAGTTAACAGGTTAAAAATTAAATATTAAAGGCTAGATGGCGTTGTTATGGACGACGGCGCGCAACCCCTTTTTCATGGCTGTATTTACAGTGCAGCAGGGCCCCGAGTTATTATTGTTTTCACAAAACATTTGCTATTAGAACACAAATTGTTATTGATAAATTGTAAGCAAATTCAGTCTCATTATTCCGCTAAAATATACCGTTCCTGACATAAAATAACGTTGCTAAGCAACAAAAATAACGATTTGATATAGATGCGCATTGAGAAGCTAATCTGCTACTAGATCGCTGGAATGCTGTATTGACCAATCAGTAACCAGAAATAAAACTAACCGTTTTATGATTTCACTGAAATAACATGGTATTATCTTGTATTATATTATCATCTGCTTTCAATATTGTGCTTATTAGACCTTTAAGTAAAAATGTTCATTGTAATCGAAACCTATACGTATTTTGTATCACAGAAAGCACGCGCTCATTTGAACCTCTCGTTACAGCTTCGCTGCGTTTACCTGTTTGGTTGTGCTACAATTCATAGTCAACGAGGAATCAACTCCAATTTATATTAAGTTGTGTTTTTACCCATATGTACGTATCTCCAGCAAACAAACTCTTATTTATAATAAACTCATTTACATCAGAAACTGCAATACCGTTTTTCACCAGTAACGTACATACTGAGAACACATGCATAACCCCAAAATACGCGTTTACATACCGTTCGCGTGCTTTCCTTGACATATCTCCTGTCAATTTACCATTCTTTTATCTTTTGTAGGCAAATAACTTTTATGAAATGATAATTATGATACGAAACGTGGTGATACACTCAGCCCGTTGCCAAACAAAACTCCACAACCACAGTCACAAAACACACTTCCGGGTCAAGACCAAATATTTTTTTTCAAAATAATGACTGGCGATCTTAATAAAACAGCTGTTGAATTAAAATTGAGGCTGTTATTCACTATATATTTATTTTAATGTCTTTTAATGAGTGCTGTCGATTTATATTTGCAGCAATTAATTTAGCGAAATTGTTTTCTGATAGAGTGTTGTGTTGTGAGAGCGGTCTCCTTTTTATCTTCCGGGTCACGCTGCTCTGATATTTTGAATCGGATTTACACGCAGGTTAAACATCTACATTTGAGTAAAGTTAGACATGACATACGCAGTTACTTTCATTATCGTAAATATGCTTTAAATCAGAAAGATTCTCGCGGTTAAGTAAGTCTGAAGTGTGTTTTTTATAAAATTGCCCGTAAGCTCTTTTAGTATCATATTTTGCTTTATGAGTGTTTGCATGTTGTGATAAATGTTATTTGTTCTTTTTCAGGTATCAGCGATAAAGATGAGTGGAGGTTTGGCGCCCAGCAAAAGCACTGTTTATGTGTCTAACATCCCATTCTCCTTGACAAACAACGATTTGCACAAGGTGCCCTGTTGCATATTAAAATTATATTGACATTAAGTGGATTCATTAATTATATAAGGGAGAGTGGGGTAAGACACTTGAGAGAGAGAGAGAGAGAGAGAGATGTAAAACTAATAGACATAATTATATTTCAGGATCAGCTTTAATTAGAATAAAGCATCTATATCATATACAGACATAGATATAGGACTTAGGGGTAAGCTGTGTCATATTAAAGGGAAAGTTGTATCTTTGGAGAATACCTGAGCAATTTGCACTTTAAATAATATAAGAACAAACTAATATAATTTCCATCATTGAGTTTTCAAAGGTTCTCTAATATATCATGTTGTGGGAAATCCATGAGAATTTTCTTATCAGTGCTCTGTCTGAAGAAGTAATCTAGCCTGATGTTTTTCAGCAAGACATGTGTAATAGTAATTTCCTGCACTCAGATGCTAAGTTTGCTATCATTAGTATTAGTTGAGCAAATTACCCTAGCGCATCTGACACACTTCACAGTTTATGCTGGGCCCTCTCTATATATTATTATGATTAAGTTTCTTAGAATAAGGGATATCTATTCTTCCTGATATTACATTCTTTACTACAAGATTTTTGCATTTAATTTATAAATATCGTTTACTTATTTTCTGCAATTTCCCCACAGTTATGCTCGAAATATGGCAAGGTTGTGAAGTAAGTTTCCTCTGCAATGAATAGATTGTTATACTTCTAATATTATATCTAAGTATAGTTTGATCATAGTCACAATGTCATTTTCTGAAGGGTGACTGTTGTCAAAGATAAGCAGACACGGATGAGTAAGGGAGTGGCGTTTGTGCTGTTCCTTGACAGAGAGTCTGCTCATAATTGTTCCCGCTCACTAAACAACAAACAGGTATGCTGCTTTAATATAACATTAAGACTTACTAAGTGTCTGATTTAAAAAAAAAAAAACACACACACATGGAGCTTGATTGTTCTTTCAGTTGTTTGGGAGAACGGTGAAGGCCAGCATCGCCATTGACAATGGGAGAGCTACAGAATTCATCAGAAAGAGAAACTACACAGACAAATCCAAGTGTTATGAATGTGGGGTAAGTTTTCTGGCCCATTGATATTGTTGAGGTGTTGGTTGTCATGTATCTTTCACAGATCTGTGTCATATTTATCATGGATGGGATAGAACTTCCTATATGAGCAGTTTCACCTGTTTACTAATATGGTTTTAGTGAAATCTTGTACAATTTAAACTTTATGGATGGAGATTTTTTTTTTTGGAAAAAAAAAAAAAAAACACTCTTTTGTCATGTCATTTGTCTCCACTAGGAAGAAGGGCACTTGAGTTATGCCTGTCCCAAAAATTTACTTGGAGAGAGAGAACCCCCACCTAAAAAAGAAAAGAAAAAGAAGAAAAAGGTCCAGCAGCCAGAGGAGGTGTAAGTACTTCCTAATAGCATTAAAGGGTTAGTTCACCCAAAAATTAAAATTTTGTCATTAATGACTCACCCTCATGTCGTTCCAAACCCGTAAGACTTCCGTTCATCTTCGGAACACAGTTTAAGATATTTTAGATTTAGTCCGAGAGCTTTCTGTCCCTCCGTTGAAAATGTATGTATGGTATACTGTCCATGTCCAGAAAGGTAATAAAAACATCATCAAAGTAGTCCATGTGACATCAGTGGGTTAGTTAGAATTTTTTGAAGCATCGAAAATACATTTTGGTCCAAAAATAACAAAAACTACAACATTATCCAGCATTGTCTTCTCTTCCAGTTCTGTTGTCAATCCACATTCACGACTCCGCAGTGACGCATAATTTTAATTTTTGGGTGAACTAACCCATTAATAATTTAAACTCTGTACTTATAATAAGTACCTAGTATGTGTTTAAAGGGTTAGATCACCCCAAAATTGAAATTTCTGGCATTAATTACTCACCCTCATGTTGTTCCAAACCCGTAAGACCTTTGTTCTTCTTCAGAAAACAAATTAAGATATTTTTGATAAAATCCGAGAGCTCTCTGACTCCTCCATAGACAGCAATTTAACTACCACTTTCAAAATCCAGAAAGCTACTAAAGACATCATTAAAACAGTCGACGTGACCGCAGTGGTTGTGCAACCTTAATTTTGTGAATTGTTGAGAATACTTTTTGTGTGCAAAAAAATAACGACTTTATTCAACAAATTCGTCTCTTCCGTCATTCTCCTACGCTGTTTATGTTCAGCGCTTTAGGTTCTACGTCAGAACGTCGGCTCATTATTGGTTGTGCTGTTCACGTGAACAGCGTCGACCAATACTGAACCAGCATTCTGATGTAGATCCTGGAAGCGCTGAATATAAACACCATAGGAGACAAATTTGTTGAATAAAGTTGTTTTTTTTGTTTTGTTTTTGCGCACAAAAAATATTCTCGTCGCTTCATAATATAAAGATTGAACCACTGTAGTCACGTTGTCTATATTAACAATATCTTTTCTACTTTTCTGGACCTTGAAAGTGGTAGTTAAATTACTATCTATGGATGAGTCAGAAATCTCTCAGATTTCATCAAAAATATCTTAATTTGTGTTCTGAAGATGAACGAAGGTCTTGTGGGTGTGGAACGACATGAGGGTGAGTAATTAATGACAGAATTTTCATTTTTGGGTGAACTAACCCTTTAATGCAATTCATCTTTTACATGTGCTTAATTGCAAATAATATAAGAGAAAATAAATATGTTGTTTTTGTCCTTTTTTTTAGAGAACCAGAGGACAGTGAGGAAGAAGGAGAGGATCCAGCATTGGACAGTTTAAGTCAGGCAATTGCTTTCCAGGTCAGTGAATATTATATACTCTACAGTTCAGTTATCATACATCAATATTCACAGTAAAAATGGGCTCAAAGTGAAATATAAATTTGCGCATATCATCATCAGCAAGCACGCATTGAGGAGGAGGAGAAGAGAAGGAAGCAGGTCACAGAGAATGCGTCTCAAGCATCTACATCAGAGGACACCCACAAACCCAGGATCAAAAAGAGCACCTACTTCAGTGATGAGGAGGAGCTCAGTGACTGACTCATTCTTTTATGTGCTCAAAACAGACTGCCTTTTCTCAACTGCTTTTAAGGTCACATATTGATCTAAATTTATAATTTTGTCAAACTATATGAAAGGCAGAGAAAACTTCTGCTTACCTTGATCTGAGATGTTGGTTGTCATTTTATGCTCCTTATTCAGATAAGTACACCTCCAAATATTTGTTAAATAGTATTGTGACTTAAAGATCCTGCAAAAAAACTTCTGTAAAAATGTTGTTGTTTCTTTTAATCTTGTAAATATAGTTTAATTTTGCATATTTCACATTTACATTCTTGTTTTTGTTCCAAGAAGCATGGAAAATAAACCATTTTAAAATAACTTCCTGTCAGCTCTCAGCAGTTATTTGAAAGCTTTAAAAGTATTTTTTCACTTACTGATAAAATTCAAACACACTGGTATTGATAACCAGTTGTTTGACAGTAGTAATTTATGTTATTATAAAGGTTTAAAATAAAAGTGTTTGCATTCTCAGTAAGAAAGACACCAAACATCAAAAATAACAATATATTTGAAATGAATTGCACGATATTACTTCATATCATTAGCAGATGTGAGTGTGTGAAATTCACACATTTCATGAATATGATACATATTAAAAAGTGGAAGATCTTGACCTTTTTGAATATATCTTGAATAATTTAAAGGTACAATATGTAATAATTTTGCCCTCTAGAGGTCGCTAGAAGCCTATTCAAAACAAAGGCGTAGCTTGATGACGCCAAGTTTTAGAGCGGAATCTTGGGACATGTGGTCTCCATCTCAACGGACGGTGCAAAAGAATAGGGATTGGAGTCGGGAAGAAATCGTGTTCATGGATGTGATTATTAACGTTACTGTATGAAGCAGAGCAGGACCACTTGGGTAAAGTTGGTTTTCGCACATTCGGACAACCGTATTCAATAGCCTTGTTAATCACATTACATTGGACATTCAGTGGACATTCACAAGTAAATATTCCATTAAAACAATACTTGCCTATTTTGATCGACTGTGAAAAATGTTTTAAGTTGACAATCGTTGGTTGTCAATATCATGTCGCTGCTTAAAATTCGCAAACATTAATTTATTGCACATTTATTGGAAAGTCTGAATTTATCAGAAGTCCGAATGTGCGAATATAAAACCAACTTTACCGAAGTAGCAGGACTGAGTGTTGTGGGAGCCGAACGAGGCCGCTGGAGCGATTGCGCAACACGCCGCGAGCAGCATAACTTTTATTATGACACAGTTGCTGGCGCTGCTTCCGCTTTTCCGGTCATGAGTATGAGGTAACGCAGCTCTGTTTATCATATTAGATACATTTGAGAGTGTTGAAAATGTTATAACGTTACTCTGTGCGTTCGCTCAGCGGCTGCTGTGAGACACTTGTTTGAGAGACACTGCAGTAAGCTAGATCGATTTTAGAATATCATATTAAATATTCAATGTCTTGTGTTGATAAATGGCATGCAATTACTTTTAAAACATATTGTAAGATGGAACAAATTCTTACTGTTACTAAAAATAAAGCTGCATCTGATTATGCTATGTTAGCTAGCCTACTTGACAAAATAGTGTTTTCCTCTGAGGCATGGTAAAGCATGGTACTCGCAAAAAATTAAGAAAATTAGATATAAACAATAAGACTTAAGGTATTGAGCTATATAACAACAATTAGTTTTCTGTCTATAAATATATCAAAACATATTCCCTTGTCTATTAAATCATGTAAATATTAAAGCGTCTTTGGTGTTTCCATGGTTTCTACAAAATAAAACCGGAAACCGATGATAACACGGGTATGACGCAATTGACAGGCGACTCCTCACACGTCCCGGAGCCTTGGTTAAAATTGCAGTTTTCTCACGATTTACCAATAGTTGGAAACATTTGGGAAATTGTAAGTACTCAAGTGAACAAAATATATAACACTGGCCTAGTGGTTTTTGGATATTTTACTGCAAAAATATTACATATTGCAACTTTAACTGTTCAGTTGAACTAACATTGTCCATTTTAGTTTAAAAAAAATACTGACGCATTTGTCAGTATCAACCATTTGACCTGATTATCACAGTTATTGTAAGAAAAAAAAATCATGCAAAAATTCTTCTAGGATTTTTTTTTTTTTAAAACTTGTAAACTTTTTGTAAACTTGCTAATTCTAGGCCGAAAAAAAAAACGTTTTTTATGTTGTTTGTTTGGTTTTGGTTGTACTTAATTTATTTTATAAACAGTCTATTTACTTTTGATGTTTGTTATTAGAAAATAGGAAAACAAAATGTTTTAAGCTGCATTTAGACCCATATTACCAACATTATTAGAAAAGAATAGAACAGAATTACTTTTTTTTTTAGTTTTAGGCACTATTGTACCATATTCGTGAAAAGTGCCAAAAACGAATGACTAATTTAAGGGGTGCAGTAAAACCCACGACCCTACTTTTGAGAAAATAAATCGACGCTGGATTGGTCGAGCCCAGTCACGTGACCACCGCTGCGCTGGAGTTTCTACGACAGCTGGGAGCCGCGCGAGAGGACAGAGCGCGAGAGGCGGCTGTGCCTGCACGCTTCGCATAAAGTTTCTGCAGCATGGGAGACAAGAGGAGTCCGACGAGGTAAAAACAAACAGAAAGAAACTCCCACAGCCGTGGCTTCAAGACACTCGAGGCTCTCTCAGGACTCGAATCAGACCATTAGGCAGCGCGCGTGAATGAGAAAGACGCAACAGAGTGGCCACCATGGCGGACTGGCTGTTTTACCAACCTAAAGTGTCATTTCATTAAAGAACGCGTCGCTTGCTCAGGCCTCCGGCTGACTTTGTGCATGGATAAGATCAGATATGTGTTACGAAGATTTCTACAGTCCGAGATGTGATGTTCTCTCTGTTTGTTTTGCTTTTTGAAGGCCGAAACGGCAAGCGAAGCCCTCCTCTGACGACGGCTACTGGGACTGCAGCGTGTGTACATTCAAGAACAGCGCCGAAGCGTTCAAATGCATGATGTGCGATGTCAGGAAGGGAACGTCAACGCGGTGAGTGCCACACGATGTCTCAACGCAAGCTATTCACAAATCTACTAAGCTGCCTACCGAGACATAATATTTGGACTTTATTCGATAGCCAGAATTGCTGTCCAGATAGCCAGCTTACTATGTTTTGAGCCTTGTGTGTATTAATAATTACACGGTTAATACAATGTTTATAACCTCAGGAACAAATGTGACCTATCAGTGTCGCATTACTAAACAGCTCTGTTGGCAAAACATCAAGTATATCCATATCAATTTAGGCTATTTCAGAAGTAATTGGAGCATTTCAGTTCATTTATAATTATAGACAAGTACATTAGCAAGCCTAAGCAAATCATTGCAAGTTTTTCTGTTGCCAATTTTGGAATGCAGCTATGCCAGTATTTTGTAATTGGAAGGTAAATACTTGTACTGGGTATCAGTATCATTTAATGCTTCCAAGTATCTTGATGTAATGATGTGTTTGGTAAAGACCAGTTGAAAGCATGTTAGTGATTTGGAAAGATGTAATAAGTGTAATAGAGCATTTTTAACAAAGAGGAACAAATTCAGAAGCACAAGCAATTAACTTTTGCTTAGGTAATGCCGTTCCTATAGATGCAGTCAAATTTACTTTTGTTCAGAGGATTTTAATGGTTGAAATTGAGTCATATCAATAGGAATCTGCGGTTTCGCATGAGGTCAAAAGATTTCCCAATGCAGATTTTGCTTTGGTAATGTGAATTTGCCTCATTGACCAACAGAAAACTGCTTGGTTTGAAAGTGACTTTTGTGTGAGCTGTGCTTTTATATGTCGTTACGCTTTTGACAGTAGACAAGGGAGGTTTTTTACCCATGAAATTTCACCGAAATGCATTGGTGCCGATTGGAGCATTTTGACCGATATTTCGCGAATGTGAGTGAACTCACCTTAGGATGTTATTACAGTCACTCTATAGGGAGGAAAGCAAAGTCAAATAAAATCAGAGTTTTTAATTAGTTGTAGAGAATGAGGGGTTCTACGCAATACACATTTTTTTCTGAGTATCTACAGTCAACTTTTATCGGTCTTAAAGATAGCATCTATCCTGTGGCTGGGATCCAGGAGAGAGCGCTAATGACCTCATCAAAGAAGACATTTAATGGGCTCGTATTTTCTCACCTTCATCTCATCCGTCATAAAAATCCTGTTTTAGAACAGTCAGCGACTGAGTCGGCAGTCAGTTATTTCCCTTATGTCATTAAGATGAGATCAGGTCAGGAAGTAAAACATTCCTCATCTGCGTTTCGGAACATAAACGCACACTAAAAGCAAATGATGATGATGACAGACCTCAGCTGTCAACAACAGCACCAGATAATGATCATCTTTCTTTAGGGAGATTGTTTATAAAGCCTTGATTATCTTTCAAGTTTCAGATCCCATTACCATTGCTAAATTAAAGTATTACAGCAGTTATTTGAAGCCAACAAATGTTCATTTTAACTGCAAAAGTGCGTGTGGGAGGGCGGGGGATTTTTATGTGGGGGTGGGGTGCTGTCACTCGTCCAGGCCACCGCAGCAGCTGGCGTCCAGACGGCCTGAACTCATTTGCATTCAACGGCTTAATCAAGAATGCTGTCATCAGAGGAGGCATCATCACATCAGGATGCGCACACACACACGCACACACGGACACTCATACCCATAAATAAACCCATGATTGCACATCTGCCCTGTTATAATGCCTCGGAGATGGCAGCAAATGATGGGTTTTAATGATGATGTCCTCTTGATTGTGTGAAGAGCTCACAGGTCGTTCATTTATGAAGAATGGAGAGCTTCTTGACATACGGCGTGTTCACATTTCTCCCAATAATTCTGCTGTTATTCTGTATTTGGCGAGCAATTGTAAACATAAATGCAAAGAACATGCATTGATTCTGATTGCTGCTTTCAGCTTCATCATCGTCCCAAGCAACCCTCAAATGTGAATGAAATGGTGCGTTTGTATAGATTGCGGTTGTGTGCAGCGGATAGCAGATTAATGTTTTATAAGGCTATGATTTGGCTACGCCTGACTGATGTGTGGTGAATGATACAAGGGTTAATTTAGTGCATGTTTGCTGGGCATCTTATCAGATATTTCATTTGGTCAGAAGACAGTAGGACATGTTTTTGAGCACGATATTATGAAAAATGTATACTTTTTTTATATATATCTTATCAATACAATGTAAGTGACTGGGGTTCTGTTGTTGATTTGGACCCCATTGACTTTTATTGTATTAATGGGGGGGGGGTATACATTTTTCATAATATCTCGCTGAAAAACACATCCTACTGTCTTCTGACCTAAACCAACAAAAACCAGTGGAAGAGTCTTCAAAATATCATCTTTTGTTTTCCACACAGCTTGTAAGAAAGTTATACAGGTTTGGAATGATGCAAAATGGTGACAATTTTTATTTTAAAGTGAATAATTTTCATTTTTACAATAATCCCATGATTTACTCACCATCAAGCCATCCTAGGTATATATGACTGTCTTCTTTCAGACGAACACAGTCGGAGATATATTTAAATATCCTTATTCCTCCAAGCTTTATAATGGTTGTGAAGGGAGGGGGGCATTTTTTTGAAGCCAAAAAAATGCACCCATCCATCATACAAGTAATACATACGGCTCCAGGGTTTAATAAAGGCCTTCTGAAGCGAAGTGATGGGTTTTTGTAAGAAAAATATCCATATTTAAAACTTTAAACTTTTTAACGGCGGTACGCATCAATTTGCAGCAGATGTATACAGCTTCACTACTATTATAAAGCTTGGAAGAGCAAGGATATTTTTAAATATATCTCCGATTGTGTTCGTCTGAAAGAAGATAGTCATATACACCTAGGATTTGCTTGAGTAAATCTAAATCATGGGATAATTTTCATTTTTTGGTGAACTATTCTTTTAAATCATGCAATACAAGCTCCTAAATGAATGGTTTTGTAATGTTGCTTCGACACTGGCTATATTTGCTCTTGTTCGAAGAGTGGTTTGTTTACCTAGTTACCTTGCACTGACAGACTGACAGTTAATTGATGAAGCTGCAGAACTTCTTGAGCATTTCAAGCCATTCCCCCCATTGACCCTAAGAACCTGCCAGCAAACCTCTAATTTCAGTGTACCGACACTATTTGCCCCCCAGCAAAAGCATTCACTCTGCAGGAGAGAGTATTATACCATTCAGTTACTACAAATAGAGAGAATGTCCCCTTTAGACCTAGCACCTTTTTTTTTTTTTTTTTTTTTTTTTTTTAACTCAAGACCTCTCACAATGACAGTTTGAGAAAAAGAATGCTGTATTATGTTTTGTTTTACGTTGGAGCTCTATTTGTCTTGACACTAATGTATTAGTGCGGTCACAACAAATTTAAGGCAGTCGATTATAATTTGTTGACATAACCTGTGCGTTCTATATCGCTAATAGAATTGGACCGACCAATCATCCTTCATGACTCTTAAGTGTTGTGATGATTGTGATTGTGAATGATTACTAATCAAAATATGAATCTAACCTTCATATTTTGCAGTCACAGTAATGTTTTTTTATGCTTAATGCAAAAAAATGCAGTATGATAGAAATGTGCAAAACCAAGTAGTCAGTGGGTCTTAAGGAAGTGATATATAATTAGGCTGGTTCTGGGTTCACCTTACCCCAGTGAGTTTAAAATATCTTATTGTGATTATAATTATGCAAATTATATCACTGATAAACAAATATAAATTTAAAAATAAACAAATATAAAACTTGATAGTTATTACTATTTTTATTTTATATAAAAATGATACTCTATATTTACATATTTTAGCTTATACATGAGGCATTATACTGGTCAGTTGCTACAGTGAGCTGTTTGAAGGAGTTGAGCAGCGTGTGAAATCCTCTCTAATTGCGTGTGTGCAGAAACCCAGAGTGTTGAACTGTGAGTTCTCGTCTCTTTGCCCAAAAAGGCGAAACTAATGCAGTCTGAGGAAGCGTTCCCAGCATGCCTCTGCCAAATAAACCAAAAGCCACATAAAACATCAATATTATTCAGTAATTACAACAGCCTGTTATCAATTATTAGAGAAATTTTGCCTATGTTTTGCAAAAGCGCATGCCCATACTGTCTCAATCGGGTTGACCTCATTTTGATTCAGACAGTTTTGGGCCTTTGATGAAAGGAGAGAAAGCTGGATACCAAAGTGAGGGAGAAGCAATGTGGAACTGCAGTGTGGGATTTTGAAAAGCAGCTAAAAGAAAACGCAAATGCTTGGAAAGAACAGCCGAAAACGGAGTGTGGAGAGGTGGGACGGTGGGAGGCAGAGGGCCATCTGTCAAACAGGGGGCTTGGCAGTGGAGCGAAGGAAGGAGCAGTATGGAGACTGCATGTTCACACAGTGTAGCGCATTAATCATGGTGTCCCCTCCCATCACTCAAGCCCATGAGTACACAAGCCTCCCCAGTACAGTCATTACACCATTATACAAACACGCAGATATGAACACATCTGAGAGATTCTTGGCTCAGAGGAGAGAACACAGCCTTTGTGTCCTTCTGATTTAACACCGTAATGTGGGAAAATTTTGTTTGTGCACTTCTGTAAGAAAAGACATATTTGTAGACACATTTGGTTACTAAGCTGACATTGACGATTACATGGGGGTGGGGGGGATGCAATGAAAAGGTTTTATTTTTACTAATGAAACTGACTTAAATTTTGTATGAGATGCCAAGTTATACTGTGGGAGCTTCAGCCTTCAGTGATGTTTTGCTAAGAATACACAACCCCGGGCACAACAGCAAAATGGCTGCCCACTGCACCGGGTGTGTGTCCACAGTTTGCAGTGTGTGTTTATGTGTGTGTTCACTACTCACTACTCCTCATGTGTGTGTACTAACTTGGATGGGTTAAATGCAGAGGACAAATTCTGAGAATGGGTTAACATACTTGGCCTTCATGTCACTTTTACTTTAGTATATTGGTACCATTTCAGTTATCAGTTGGTAATAGAATTTATATATATAAAATATTTTTAATATTGCACATGTATATCTTTGCCATGATCTAATGTGCACTTAACGTCAATCTTTAAAAACACTGTTAAATGTAAATGTTTATTTCAAAATGAATATCCATTTTTAGTTTGTGTTTTAAGGCCAAAAAAATAATTAATTTGCAATAAGTTATTGGCAATAATATAATGCATAATATTGGTTGCCAGTAGGGGTGGGAATCGGAGGGTACCTCACGATACGATATGATCACGATAAATGGCTCATGATAACGATAATATCGTGAGTCAGCGATTCTGCGATAATCAATATATTGCTGGACAATGATACATCATGATATCGGTCTTAATATGAAAACAAAATGCAAGTGAAAAGGTTAAGTGCAGGTTAATAGATAAATCCGATCTTCAGTTCCTGCGATACAGGTGCTGGTCATGTAATTAGAATATCATCAAAAAGTTGATTTCTTTCACTAATTCCATTCAAAAAGTAAAACTTGTATATTATATTCATTCATTACACACGGACTGATATATTTCAAATGTTTATTTCTTTTAATTTTGATTATAACTGATAACTAAGGAAAATCCCAAATTCAGTATCTCAGAAAATTAGAATATTACTTAAGACCAATACAAAGAAAGGATTTTTAGAAATCTTGGCCAACTGAAAAGTATGAACATGAAAAGTATGAGCATGTACAGCACTCAATACTTAGTTGGGGCTCCTTTTGCCTGAATTACTGCAGCAATGCGGCGTGGCATGGAGTCGATCAGTCTGTGGAACTGCTCAGGTGTTATGAGAGCCCAGGTTGCTCTGATAGTAACCTTCAGCTCTTCTGCATTGTTGGGTCTGGCATATCGCATCTTCCTCTTCATAATACCCCATAGATTTTCTGTGGGGTTAAGGTCAGGTGAGTTTGCTGGCCAATTAAGAACAGGGATACCATGGTCCTTAAACCAGGTACTGGTAGCTTTGGCACTGTGTGCAGGTGCCAAGTCCTGTTGGAAAATGAAATCTGCATTTCCATAAAGTTGGTCAGCAGGAGGAAGCATGTTGGCTGCGTTGACCTTGGACCTCAGAAAACACAGTGGACCAACACCAGCAGATGACATGGCACCCCAAACCATCACTGACTGTGGAAACTTTACACTGGACCTCAAGCAACATGGATTGTGTGCCTCTCCTCTCTTCCTCCAGACTCTGGGACCCTGATTTCCAAAGGAAATGCAAAATTTACTTTCATCAGAGAACATAACTTTGAACCACTCAGCAGCAGTCCAGTCTTTTTTGTCTTTAGCCCAGGCGAGACGCTTCTGACGCTGTCTGTTGTTCAAGAGTGGCTTGACACAAGGAATGCGACAGCTGAAACCCATGTCTTGCATACGTCTGTGTGTTGTGGTTCTTGAAGCACTGACTCCAGCTGCAGTCCACTCTTTGTGAATCTCCCCCACATTTTTGAATGGGTTTTGTTTCACAATCCTCTCCAGGGTGCGGTTATCCCTACTGCTTGGACACTTTTTTTCTACCACATCTTTTCCTTCCCTTCGGCTCTCTATTAATGTGCTTGGACACAGAGCTCTGTGAACAGCCAGCCTCTTTTGCAATGACCTTTTGTGTCTTGCCCTCCTTTTGCAAGGTGTCAATGGTTGTCTTTTGGACAGCTGTCAAGTCAGCAGTCTTCCCCATGATTGTGTAGCCTACAGAACTAGACTGAGAGACCATTTAAAGACCTTTGCAGATGTTTTCAGTTAATTAGCTGATTAGAGTGTGGCACCAGGTGTCTTCAATATTGAACCTTTTCACAATATTCTAATTTTCTGAGATACTGAATTTGGGATTTTCCTTAGTTGTCAGTTATAATCATCAAAAAAAGAAATAAACATTTGAAATACATCAGTTTGTGTGTAATGAATGAATATAATATACAAGTTTCACTTTTTGAATGGAATTAGTGAAATAAATCAACTTTTTGATGATATTCTAATTATATGACCAGCACCTGTATATGTAGATTTAATAGAGTTCACGTCACCGAAAGCAAGTAATATGAGGTGCATTTTATTGACCATCAGTTAATTTCATAATCAAAGAACGCAATAGGAGAGAGCGGCAACAGCACTGGTAAGGTCTCATTACTTTTAATGAAGATAATTGTGTGTTATGCGTCTGCGACTTACTTTCACTTTCATATGCGGCAGTTTGCACGTCAGCTTGCTGAAGAGATCTGTGGCAATTCGTGATGCAGTAGCGCTGTCATATCTGACTTTTAGTATTTTTGGGAGAAGTAAAATTTACATATGTAGTTTCAACAACCAGATGCATAGACATCAGTTTATATATCATTTATTTTTTAAAATTAAAATTAATTTTAGAATTTTAAAATTCTCGTATCGCACAAAGGACGACGATTTTAAGCTATTTTTTTGTATATAAGGTTTTTTTTTTGTTACATAATAAAATAATTTTGTAATAATCTTTCGAACAAAGTGAGTGCTTGTTAGAAATCAGGAATGATGAGAACATTGAGTCTCATTCGCTTAGTATGCATACGCACAAATTTGTGCGTGAAATCTGCATATGAACGTTTTCACAAACAAATTGATTCATCAATAACTTTAGTTCTAAAATGTATCCTAAATTACGAAAAAATGTAGGTACTGAAACCACTTGTACGCAAAAATTACATACTCTTGGGGCCTTATAAACATGTTGAGATAATTTTAAACATGGATATAGATCTTAGAGTATATTTCATCTTATATAGGCCTCCTATCAGTAAAAAAAACTAAGGTAATAGGTGCATCATAGCTCAAGCTGCAAGGTAGCTCTGCATAAATATTCAGAATCACGTATGTACGGCTAACTAATCAGAGGTCTGTAATGTCTGTATAAAAGGCATTTATTGCGTTTGAACTTGATTTGAGGATGGCACTCTTGGGATTGCTTGAAGATCTCGCTGCACGGCTCTCAGGCGAGAACACATCTTTAGAGGGCATCATGTTTGCTGAGAGTGTCGAAAGAAAATGGTGTGTGGAATGCCCTTATATGGACTTTGTTTGGGTGTGTTTTATGTAAATTACTTACCTCGGGCATGCGGTTTTAGAACTCGTTTACAATACTCTGAATTCATCAACATTAGAACGAGGTTAAGAACAAATTCATGTGCATATGCACATGTTGTGAATTAGGCAGAAAGTTTTCATGCGAAGTTCAAATGTGTGTATAAATACGAATAGTGTACAGATTTATTAGTGAATGAGACCCATTGTGCTTAGTATGTTTTCGTCTTTAGCCGACAGTTTAAATCCTGTCTGGCTAGCATGCTTCCCATATCGTTTACTATTAGGCTAGTAGATGAGAGTAGGTGGTCTTTTGTGGCTGTTTGAATGCATTTCAACAGCATGAGCATTTAAACTATGAAAGCATATTGACATATTTAGTGTCATTAACTTGTGATCCAGTCGACCAAAACGCATCTTAATACCAAGTATAAACTATGCCTTATTAAACAAGTAGCCATATAATAAGCAGGACAGTTAACGAGTCATTATTGCATAATAAACCCAATATTGACCCACTTACATTTATCCATAACAATAGTACAAGAAGGCAAACAAATAGCTTGGATTATGTAAAGCAACATGTATGCGTTAGATGGAGAGGACTAATGACTGAGTAATTTCACAAAATCTCTTACTCCCTCATGACAAACATTCAGAAATAAGCAGGATCAGCAATGTTAAGGCTGATTTACTCTGTCTGGCACGGAGGAAATGCATCACAAAGTGATCGATTTATTTACTCTGAATGGCGCATCTTAACAGTGCTGAGTGTGAAGGGTGTTACGAGTCCACAGCAAGCAGACAGGTCTTGACACACAGCAGAGAGAGAGGCAGGCAGACAGCTAACAACAGCTAATAATGGCCGTTTTCATTTGCCTTGGGCTCAGGATCAATGCTAATGACCAGTTCTTGGCTGCCCCGCTTTAAGGCTCTAGATGTCCTAATTTCACAATGTGTGACTTAATTAGCTATTCCCAAAGCACCCGGGGGTTTATGGATGAGAGCGTAAACATTGCACCAGTGCACAGATACTGAGAAGCTGATTTTAAAATCACTGTGTGTGTGCTGGCAAAGCAGACAGCAGCGATGTTGGCCTTTTATACTGCTCTGTTGTGGTCTGTTTTTGGTGTAACAGCTGTTGTTCTTGACATTAGAGCAACGGTCACAGCACATCCTCGTCGTTCTAAACGCCACGCTACTGATGAGACTTGACCCTGAGCTCTTATCTGAGATCAGTATGGGTAGTTCATCTTATAGGTCCAGATATAATCTGTAATTGCCACAGCCGTCTGGTCGTTAATTAGGGGTGCAACAACTGATGCGATAAAATAAGAGCAGGACCGTATCCTACTAACAGACATCAGTAAGACGAGGGCTGTTCTAGCGGTGGCCAATTGGTCATTTACATCCATAGGTTCAATCTAGAGCTGGTGTTTTAAACTGATTTTTATCAGGATTATTATTGTAGAATTTATTCAAATTTTTTTCTCTTCAGTGTAAAGTAGTTTTTGTTAGTCTACGTTGTTAGAATGAGTTGGTCCAATTCTTCATTGTATTTTATTTTTATTTTTTTAGTTTTAGGGCTGCCAAAGTAGATGTTAATTAGTATCATTTAAAACTGTTAAAGGGATAGTTCACCCAAAAATGAAAATTTGATGTTTATCTGCTTACCCCCAGCGCATCCAAGATGTAGGTGACTTTGTTTCTTCAGTAGAACACAAATGATGATTTTTAACTCCAACCGTTGCGGTCTGTCAGTCAAATAATGCTAGTGGATGGGAACTTCTACTATAAGAGTAAATAAAACTTGCATAGACAAGTCCAAATTAAACCCTGTGGCTCGTGACGACACATTGATGTCCTAAGACACGAAACGATCGGTTTGTGCGAGAAACCGAACAGTATTTATATCATTTTTTAACTCTAATACACCACTATGTCCAACCGCGTGCAGCACTCGTTAGTAAGGTCTGATCGCGCTCTGACAGCGGCAGTGATGTCTCGCTCTCATTGAAGTATATGTGTGAGACATCACTGCCGCTGTCAGAGCGCGATCAGACCAAACGAATCGAGTGATGAATGCAGTTGGACATAGTGGTGTATTAGAGGTAAAAAATTATATAAATACTGTTCGGTTTCTCGCACAAACCGATCGTTTCGTGTCTTAGGACATTAATGTGTCGTCACAAGCCGCAGGGTTTAATTTGGACTTGTCTATGCAAGTTTTATTTACTCTTATAGTAGAAGTTCCCATCCACTAGCATTATTTGACTGACAGACGACAACGGTTGGAGTTAAAAATCATCATTTGTGTTCTACTGAAGAAACAAAGTCACCTACACCTTGGATGCGCTGGGGGTAAGCAGATAAACATCAAATTTTCATTTTTGGGTGAACTATCCCTTTAAATTGTGTTATTGTACTCTAGTGGCATTTTTTTATTATTATTTAATAATATCTAGTGGCAAATTTTTATTTAATAATATATTATGTAAAATTAAAATGGATTTTTAGTTCTGAAAGTACAAATTTATTTTAGTGTCTATTTTATTGCTTTCATTTAGTTTTTGTTTGTTTTTATATATATATATATATATATAATATTTTTATAGCACTTTTTTGTATTTTAGGTACATGTTTAGCCATGGAAAGCTAATATATTAGGGGATGTTAGCTTGTATTAGGAAGTTAAATTACCAGTGTTTTTTTTTTTTTTTTTTGGTTTCTTGCTGTATAAAGGAAAACCAATGAGTGAAATTGTGGCTGTTTCTCAACTGTTGAGAAAACACATTCTTCTCTGATTATTCTGTGTCGGCAAGATTTCTCAACTGGCTTCAACACTTGCCTGTTTTAACTTGTTTTTCCCCCACGTAGTCCTTTTCATTTGGCCCTAGTGAGCTTGTCATCCCAATTTGAGAAATCTCGCTTTCTCGCCTCTCACTCTTTCCTATTTTTTCCCCCTCACAGGAAACCTCGTCCTGTTTCCCAGCTGGTAGCCCAGCAAGTCACACAGCAGTTTGCTTCACCCACACAGCCCAAGAAAGAGAAAAAGGAGAAGACAGAGAAGGACAAGAACGAGAGAGAACAGACACTGAAAAAGAACAGCCACAAGAAAATGAGGTGAAACATTGTGATACGGTCCCTGTGTTCATGAATTTACTGCTATTATTCACACATTTATATTAATTTAATTATATTGGGGGGTGGAATATGCCTCGCACTCAAGTGCACGCATAAAGATTGTCACAAATCAAAAATAATGATTATGAATGTGTTAAAACAAATAGCAAGTTTATATAGGTTATTATTATAAAATAACATTTTAATTATTTATTAATAAACTAGTGTTTTCTGAGTCAGTGTCGGCTGCAAATATGAAGTTGACATTGCTGACTCATCTCCGCAGTAACGCAATAGAGAGAAGTGCAACTTTCATATGGGTTACATATAGAGAGAGTAGGGTAAACGTACCTAATAAGCTCACCAAAATCTATATTGAGACATTTTTAGTGCACAGGATGTTGTATTCAGTACAAGAAGTTTTATGTTAAAATAAAATATTAATCTCTCACACAATAGTATTTAATTTTATTTTAAATGACAAAAGCATTATAATTAAGATGTACATCATTAAATGCAAAAAGTTTTTGTACCCTTTAAGCACACCCCTGTTGCCATTAAGCTTACAACATGTTTTATTAAAAATTCTTGTTTATTTTAAACAACCTTTTTAAAGAATTTAAATTGTTTTATTTGAAGGTGCAGAGTCAATCACAAAAAAAAAAAAGTTCTAATATTCTAATTCATGACCGGTGTTTTGCTTTGCTCTATCCTCTGCGCTACCGTGTTCGTCATTACGTCATACGTCAAGTCAAGCGTTCACCGTAAATCGATGTGTACAGCCGTCTGTCGGAAGCTAGTTATTTTAGTTTTTAAAGTTTTAAATATGGATATTTTTTCTTACACAAATGCATCGCTTTGCTTCAGAAGGCCCTTATTAACCCCCTTAATTTTGCAGTAAGTAGTTATAACAACCCCCCCGCCAAAAAAGGCTTAACCACCTTAAAAATGCACATTTATGGGGCTCCTCTTTTGGCGAAAATTTTCAGACAGCTTTCAAAATGGCCGCCAGACAGTGTGAACACATGGATACCCATATCTCAGTGTGCAATAGTCTGATTTTCTTGAAATTACAGAAGGTATGTAGTAACAAACACATCAATTGGTTAAGACATCAAGTAGGATAATACATTATTTTTTCTTTTTATAATCTGAGCTCAAAGATGGTAGTGTGCTTAATGGGTACCTGAGCTTAATAGGTACGTTTACCCTATTTGTTTTCGAGTTGAATTGGTTAATTTAAATGTAGACGTTTCAAGCTTTCTATAAATATATTTCTCATGTCTGTGAGGCAAGTAGCCTTTACTCTGAGTTTTGGTTCAATTATGTGACGCGCTGCTGTTCAGGGAGATCGAGACAGTAGAAAGTACATCCTATTTGTTTATTTTATTTTACAAAAACATGTTTTCTTGTTATTGTGAGTTAACACAAATGAAAGTAGACCCTTTACTGTTCAAAATGATGTATTACTCTTAAATGTATGATAAAAAAAAATGAAATCCATGTCATGCAGTAAAGCGCGCTATACTTTAGCTGCCTTCCACACTCCGCATGAACACTTGGATATATTAATGTAATTTATCTAGGTTAACGTTGGAGCGAGCAGCCATGTAAAGTTGCTACTAACATGTTTCAAATGATAAGCCATATTTGAGGTTGATGGATGATAGGCAAACGTTTGGATTTCCTGCCCGACATACTGTAATACCACAAGGACCCGCCGTTAACGACCTGTCCCTCATGTACTGCTTGACTTCGCCACTTCCTGTGGAGTTTTTTTTTTCTTTTTTCTGCAAATAATTGACTAATGAAATATTGGTTGACTAAGCCTCTACCTATTAGGGGGCAGCCCTAGTACTGAGAATTATAGAACCCCTTTTAGTGACAGGTTTTACAAAGATTTTTTTCAAATAAAAAGAAATCTTTCTTGAATACCAGATTAGCATATTAGAATGCAGTTTTGCCATTACAGGAATAAAATACATTTTATAATATATTCAAATAAACAACAGTCATCTAAAAATAATTTTTCGCTATATCACTATTTTTACTCCATTTGGTCATTTAGTTCCTCATGAAAGATGTTAAGTACAGAGATTTGTTCTACGTTTATGGATGCCAAATAAGTCGAATTAACATTTCTCGATCTTATGATTAATCTCTTAGCTCATTAGTTTGGTTCATTGCCTCCCTAAGTCTTTTTTAATTGCCTATGGGTGAGAAAATACTTTCAAAACCAAGGCTGCTGGGCTTCACTTTTAATTTTTATTTATATAGCGCTTAACAATATATATAACGCTATACAATACAGATTGATTTAAAGCAACTTCACAGTAATAAATGGGAAAATAACCACGTTAATGTTGCGAAATTAATACATTATGAAACAGCTCTACAGAACACTGAAGTGTCAAAGCAGCTCAGTTTAGTTGAATGTTGATTCAGTTCAGTAACGGTGTCAATGTTGCCAGGTTCGTCAGTTGTAAGTGCAATTCATCTAATAAAGCAGCTCTACAAAAGGAATAGTGTCATTATCCAGCTCAAGTGAAGTCAAGGCTAGCGAGTCTGATCTGTTCTTCATTGCTCTCTATCCTGCAGGCCCAGGTTAAAAAATGTGGACCGGAGCAGTGCACAGCATCTGGAAGTGACAGTGGGAGATCTGACGGTTATCATAACAGACTTTAAGGAGAAAACGAAGCCCTCCTCAAGTTCGTCCTCCAGCGCGACATCTGGAGACCACCACAGCCAGAGCGGATCCAACTCAGACAACACAGAGAAGGGGATCTCCAGATCCTCGTCCCCTCGAGGGGAGGGTTCCTCACTCAACGGAGAGTCTCACTAGAAACCCCGTGGATTATGAACATTACTTCCAGTCTCCTGCACCTAATATATCCATTTTAATCAAACCAACACAGGAGCGCGCTTATGTATGTCAAGACTTATCGAGACACAGACTTAACCCAGCAATATAAGCCATCTCTCACTACTACCACAGTTATAGGATCTGGAACATAGGATATCACCATGATACTTTTGTCCTGATTTGTTACAATGCCCAGTAGGTCAGCTCGAGATAAACTGTAGAGTTTGTAAGCAATTTTGACGTTTGAATTTGATGACATTTAGACAGTTTAATTAACATGGTGGTATTATTAATTTAGATAAGTGTTGTTGTCTGTTTGGATTTGGACATTGACGCCCATTCATGTTGTCTTCACTATAGTTTCGTAAACCATTTTTTTTTTTAAAACCACAATCTGTAATTGTTGCAACAGCACCCGTTACGTCCTGGGAATTGGCCCTGGGGCTTAAAAACATGTTGATTCAACTAGAACATTGTTGTGAACATACTTGCTTCTACATTAATGACAGTTGCAGCAGTTGCGTATTGAAACTTTAAACATACTTTCAATGCATTACAGGGTGAGAAGCCCTCTGTGAATAACTGTGATCGAAACAGGACTTCCTTTCCCAATTGTTTGTTGCACCTGCTGGTACTTTGTACGGTTTTATGAAAAAACCATCAAACGCAGAAATTCTTTGTTTATTTGTTCTTCTTCATGCCATTTTATTTGACATTTGTCATGGTAGATTGCATCACATTTGTGTGGCTAGTTGTTCTACCAGTGCTGTTTTGTGTTAGATTGTCTATATAATTCTGTTAATTCCATAACATTTTTTTTTTTTTTTTTTGACAAAAAAAAAAAAAAGACAAATGTATTTGTAAGATGTTAAATTCATCCCCTACTTTTATGATGAATGGTGGTATATAAATATATTGCAGTATAGGAAATATCTCTTAATAAAATTTAAGATTTGGACTCCTGTCGTCAACAAAACAGATTTATTTCAGGGCAAACAAAGACCTAAAGGGAGTGATTACCGAATTTGGGGTTGTTTGTGTGGTGAAATGTCTTTTCAGTTCTCTGTAAAATGCACATGACATGCATGAGGGTGATATTCAAAGTGTTGTGGTTTTTGCCTCACCATGAGGGTAATGTAATATGTGGCATACAGGTTCAGTCAGAGACAATGAAAAGCATTGTTGCTTACTTGACAGCTAATAGCAGCGTCTTAACGCAAACCTCATTTCTCAATAGACATTGCCTTATACAGCAGGAAACGTTTAATTCCTTTTATCTGATTGAAATACAAAGCAGAAAGCCTGTTTTGCTGGTATACAAGAACACAAAATCCAGTTCCCCTATGCTCCCCTTTAGGCACTCCTAAAATATTCTGAATATTCATGATGTTGTGACATGCAAGTCTACATGTACTACTGTTTCTTTTGATATTTATTCCTCTAAACATAATAGCAACTATTTTAAAAGTACTACTACAAATTTAGTTACTAGCCATTATTACACAAGTCATGCTTTAATTTTTACTAGTAGGATCAGTATTAAGAATTACTTGTAATGACTAGTCATAATGGCTATTAAATAGTTCAATTAAAAATGCTACTTGTAAGATTAAAATGCATGTTGTAACAATTGCAATTATTAATCTAAATTAAGTGTCATGTTATTCTGTAAAATTCAACTACAGAAAATATCAATTATAATTGTACAAATACAGTTGAAATAAAAATGTTAGTGACTAAAAATACTAGTATGTTTTGAGGAATTAATCTTAAAGGGTTGTTGTAGGTCTTTCTCACGCCATTGGGGGAATAACTTGTATGTGGGGGGATGGTGGTGGTCGGAAGCCTGACTCAATTGTGCGAATCGGTTCTTTCGAACTGTTCGTTTCAAAGAACCGATACAGCTGTTCTTTAGGAAATTACGTCATTAAATGGTCTCTGACATCCTGGCATACATTTGCTCTAAAACGTTTCACTAAAGTCATATGTAGGCACATATTTCTATATATTAGTTTTTATTAATAAGTTTGTTAATGTAAGTTCAGCTCATAACTACAAACTAATTTAGAATTTAAATTTACATTAACAATACTAAAATGTATTTACATCTAAAAAAAAAAAAAGTGCTATTTATTTTAAAATGCCATTAAATCTGTCATACAACCAAATTTCTAGAACGACTTATTTGTATAATTTCTGCTGTTTGGCTACTACTAAATCTTTTATGTTCTGTGAATCAGATTCTTGGAAAAGATCCGACTCAAATGAACGATTCGTTCACGAAACGGACATCGCTAGTGGTCATTAGTGGGCGAGTACACACACAGTGTACTCTTTTTAAGTGAAAACAGCGCCTGTGCCCTGTAGAATGCGTGTATATATTCGTACATTTAGTCTGTGCATAGTTATCTCTCTTCTATCGGTACTATTTCTGTTCAGTAAACATGATGCAGAAAGTTTTTTAAAGCAAGTTAGGGCGCCGCTGGAACCGACCGTCGCAAAGAATTTGAGTGGAGTAAAAACAAAACAACGACCCGCTACGACCAGAGCACACAGACTCGGGTAAAGATTTGTTTCTTTCATTTTATTTAAATACAGCGTGTGTTTAACAGACGGAATTCACGTAAATAACATTTTAAAGGTGTGTTTGTTTTTCTTTTTTATAAAAGGATGTGTTTGGACTCTATTTTGGATAGTTACACTGAACATTCCCAGTGTATCTATTCCAGTAACGTTATGTGGAAAAAATCAAAATGTGTCATTCATTCATTAGTGTGAGTTTATTCCATAGCAATAGCCGGTTCATCTGAATTCTTTTTTAAATAAGAGGGCAGAAATACAGGACACGTTCACCACTCCTGAAATTCACATGAAAGGTTAAACGAAGCATATGACAACAGCCTGTGTAATTCCACACTGACTTGAGACACTGTTTATGGTGAAAGCTGTTGACACCTACCTGTGCTGATTCATTGTCAAGAAAGAGTTCTGGCATGCCGAGAACACTGAGATGTACAGCACTGATGCAACACATAACGAACATCCAAATCACGCCTCTCTCATGCACACCTGTGTTTCAGGTGGTGAAGGATGAGCTTACAGACAAATGGGTCATAAGTCTTGGTGAATTTGTGGAATTAATTTCACCTTATTCTCAAAATTGTCACAAAAGAAAAGCAGCAGACAGAATACTGTACCCTCCATTTATCTAATAAATCATAAAGAATGAATTAATGGTAAACATGGAGTTGTATGACACATTCCAGTGCAATAATGGGACATTATTGTACTTAAAAAACACTAGAAATCCCATATTTTTTTGTTGTAAGACCTATTAGATATATTTAATAAACTATTAGAACACAGTTTTAGACATGAAATATCTTTTTTATATTCGTAATATATTTTAATTTTTAAAACATTTTGTCTGTTTAATTTAGATGTTTACTTGTCAAAGATGTTAAATTAGAAAATGATTGCAAATTATTAGGAAATAAAAACAGCTCATTTAAAATTTAATTTAGGTTATTTTCTGAATGTTGAGATCTCCTTTCACTGACCATTTGTTGTAAAATAAGTTATGTTCTTGTTATGTTCTTTTATCAGCCCATCAATGTTTTTTTTTCTGTTGTGAGACCTAAGTTTAATAAACAATTATAAGTTTTAAATTTAGTTTTAAACATAAAATATTGTTATTTCATTTTTCAAAACATTTTGACTATTTAATTCATTTAATGTTTATTGCAAAAGATTAAATTACACTCTAAAAAAATGCTGTGTTGATTCAACCCATATTTGGGTCAAATATGGACAAATCCAACCGTTTTAAAAATTTAATAAACCAGCAGTTGGGTTTGTCCATATTTGACCCAAATATGGGTTGAAACAACCCAGCATTTTTTGATAAGTTTTTATTTTATTATTTTTTGTGGAAAATAATCAAAAGTTATTAAAAAATAAAACAACTTTAAAATGTAAAATTTCTAAATGATAGGAACCTCCTTTCACAGACCATGTGTTGGAAAAGAAGTTGTGATTTTGTTTATGTATTCATCCATACTTTTATCAGCTCATCTATAGGGATCAGTGTAAAGCTAAATCTGACAATCCATTTTCAGAGATGTTGCACACAAGGTGAATTCACCTGGACAGCGAGAGACGTTGATGCAGCTGGCTGTGGTGGCCTGTGGAGAGAGACACGGGGAAGCTGTCAACATGCTGAAGTCTGCAGCCATGCTCAGCAGCCGACACTTGAGATTTCACATCTTTGCAGAAGAGCAGCTACACACCAACATAAGAGCAGCGGTTAGTATGAGCCAGTTATCATTTCTGACATGTATATCCCTAGAGTGTAAACTCTGTGCACTTTAATCTGCTAGCAAGCCATTGAGAAACTGTAAAGAGATGAAAGATTTACCCCATTTTCCTCCTGTACAGCTGGATTCCTGGCCAGCTTTCATCCGAGTGAAATTCAGCTATGTTGTTCACCCCATTTCATTTCCCCATGAGAACCGTGAAGAGTGGAGTCAGCTTTTCAAGCCATGTGCATCACAGAGACTCTTCTTACCGGTGAGAATTACTGCAGTCTAAGTAATTGAAACAGCATGTTTAGTTTAAAATATCTGCAACTATTTTAAGCAAAAGCTGCTTGATTGTCATTTAAAATGTACATTATGTAACTTTTGTTCCTCTAGCGGTTAAAAAAAAAAAAAACTCCATGCATTTTGTGGAAGAACATCGTTTCGGCTCTGTGTGACTGTGCCGATGAATATGGTTATCATACTGCTCTATTAAAAACATTACTAGGCTTAACCCTCATACGGTACTCATGTCCTGTTTCCATTCGAACCCCACACATTTACAGAGCAATTGTATAAAAAATATTTGACAAATTAAATACAAATTATATATGATTTTTTTTTATTACTTCTCAATTATACATGTATGCTGTGTTTTGGGGGATATGTGGTACATTTTTACCTATTTAACACAAAATTACTCACCTACATCAATAGCTTGCATATGAAATATAATTTTTTTTCTGAAAAAAATCCTTAAATGATGATCTAAATTAAATGCCACTTGTTTCTGGATATTGATCTAGGTGTTAGAGACAGAATTCTGTTTCTAACACCAATCCCTCAGTTCTCGACATCTCTGAAAAGCCAAGCCAATGTTGATTCTTGTTTTATTACAAGCTCTGTCAGGATCTTTTTTTGGCAGTAGACTCTCCTCTGTTTGTTTTTTTTTTTTTTTTCACTGGTGATTCCCTGGAGGTTTGAGATTTAGCTGCTCCATGTCAACCATTCTCACTTGTTATGACAACTAACCTATGCCACTCCCACACCATATACACAAAGTAACAGAGCAGCTTTTTCTATTTACGGATATGACAAGACACACACGGACATGTGACGTATTTACACAATTTCACATGAAAACTATCCCAACAGGTCTACATTATAAACGATTATAATAGGCTTACCATGGTAAATCAGGGTAAGACAAAAACACGTTTTGGAAAAATGATTAATGATTTATTGACTTATTTTTTTTAATCTTGAACAAAAAAAGTTCCATAGCGTGACTTTAAAATGATATTGATTACACCAGACAATGCTATGCTCCTTTCCTTCTATAAGATGTCAAAAAATTCATAAAATGTGCATTACTCTTTTCTGAAGTGTTGGTCTTTTTTCTAAGAATTCAAAAACATTGCAGTTTGACAAACAATTTCTTTCTGTTCTCTACAGATGATTCTGAGGGAGGTGGACTCCTTACTCTATGTGGACACAGATGTCCTCTTCCTGCAGCCTGTAGAGCTGATTTGGGACATGTTGGTGCACTTTAACTCCACTCAGTTGGTAGCCATGGCACCAGAGCACGAGGAGCCGCGGATTGCCTGGTACAGTCGCTTCTCCCGGCATCCGTATTATGGAAAAACTGGAATCAACTCTGGTGTCATGCTGATGAATTTGACCCGGATGCGAATGACACATTTCAAGGTGATTAGAGGGAAGGATCCTCAACTCAGCTATTCCTTTTCATCTTAATAGCAGGCACATGCACAAGTACATGACATGGATGCCGCCATCTTTGCTTCACAGGCAAACCAATCATGTGAGCTGTAAATGTCATGTGACATTCTATTAATATATTAAAACTCCTGGCAGCAAACAGGAAAAAAACATTGAAAATATAATTCAAAATTATATCATTAATATAACAATATAAAATACAGATAAAATATAACAAATAATAAACATCAATATAAAGATTATATATTTTAAGTTCAATTTTTAAAAATATTTTTGAAAGAAGTCACCCAGACTGAATTTATTTGATTAAAAAAAGGTAAAAACAGTAATATTTTGAAGAATTATTATTTTTAATTTTTAAAAATGTAATTTATTCCTGTGATGGCAAAGCTATATATATATATATATATATATATATATATATATATATATATATATATATATAAATTGTGCACTGGTGAAAACCATTTGACTCCATCTTAACATGTAATTCCATTTTAGTCCAAAAGATGGTGGCAAATGTCTCTTTTTTTCCTTGGCTTTCAGATAGGGATAATTTAACTTTTTCTTTTTTTTACTCTTTACGGACAGAATGACATGACCTCTGTTGGTCTGCGCTGGGACGAGATTCTCATGCCTTTATTACAGAAATACAAGCTAAACATTACCTGGGGTGATCAAGACCTGATTAATATCATCTTTCATTACAATCCAGGTAAGCCTATCTGGATTTCTTTTATTCCTTGTAGCTTTATTGCCTTTCGAGGCTCTGTAACACAAGTCTTTGTCCACCCAGAGATGGTATTTACCTTCCCCTGCCACTGGAACTACCGTCCTGACCACTGTATCTACGGCAGCAACTGCATCCCCGCTGAAGAAGAGGGTGTTGTCATGTTGCACGGCAACAGAGGAGTGTTTCACAGCGACAAACAGCCTGCCTTCAAGGCTGTGTATGATGCTTTCAAACACGTGAGTTACTTTATTATTTTAGAGTTTAACACCAGTGAAAGTTTCTAAACCAATTTGTCATTTCAAAGCTAATGAATCCGTCTTTACTTTTTCCGGCAGTACACATTTGGAGAGGATCTTGTAAAATCATTCTTGTTACCGCTAGAAGTGGCGCTGAACGGAACCATACACACATACTGTGGGAAAGTTAGTAATTTCTTTACCAGAGGACTTGGAAAGTCTGTAAAGAGGATCCAGAGGAGGACTCCACCTGGTGGCTGAGATGTGATACTGTCACTGTGACTGAATAACGACAGAAATGCATTCTGGGAGACTGGATAAGAACTTATCTGTGCAATGTTAGTGGTGAACATTCAGTTTCAAATCTCGAAACTGATGTAGGACGTGTTGAATGATGAAATGTGCATTTAAACTCATACTTCTCCAATTGCCATTTTCATTTCACTTTTTTTATCCTGGTTAAAGTAATAGTCAACAAAAAAAATGAAATGGTCATAATTTATTCACCTAAATGTCATTCCAAACTTCCTTTCCAGGAACAAATAAGGTGAATTGATGTTCCTCACACTGTATGACATCTGAAGACTTTACAGACAAAAACTTGAACACACATGCTTTTAAATGTACTGTTCCTTTAAAGATGCAGTGTGTAAATTTTAACGGCATCTAGCGCTGAGGTTGCAAGGTGCAATATAGAGACGCTACGGTGGCCAGCACAGAACAAAGATGTCGTCGTCTGAGACAGCAGAGAGTAAACAGTCAAGCAAACGTGCTATGTTGAGCAGTTTGTCCGTTTAGGGCTACTGTAGAAACATACCGGCGCAAAATGGCGACTTAACGTAAGGGGATCTGTGGTGTATGTAGATAGAAATGACTCATTCTACAGGTAATAAAAACATACCGGTTCATTATGTAAGGTCTTTATTCACCACTGAAATCATATTTATGTGTATTATATTGCATTTCTGTCAATAGATCCTTCAAAAATGTACACATTGCACCTTTAAGGGTGTTACTGAATGTACTGCAAGATGGAAAATACTTGAAAATGTAAATATTCATTTTACATAATGTTCATATGAAATAAAATGTATATATCATTAATCAGATTTAGACTTTTTTGACTATCAATTTCATTCTCCACTGAAGAATTATTTCAGTGATGAGGGGGAAAAATACTTTTTAGAATAATTTAAGAAGCAAACAATAAAAAAATGTAAGGAATTTGAACTTGATAAGCTATAAAGAAAAAAAAAAAAATCATAATGAGGATATTTTAGGATATTTTTAGATATATGCCAAAGTTTTGATATAATAAAGTTGATAGTATAAAACATTTGACTGAAATTGACTGCATCTTAAAGGGATGGTTCTCTCAAAAATTAAAATTCTGTCATCATTTACTCACCCTCAAGTTATTCTAAACCTGTATGAGTTTCTTTCTTCTGCTGAACACAAAGGAAGATATTTGGAAGAAAGTTTGTAACTAGGCTGCTTTGGGGCACCATTGACTTCCATAGTAGGAAAAAAAAAAATACCATGGAAGTCAATGGTGCCCCAGAACTGTTCAGTTTCCCTTAATCTTCAAAATATCTTCCTTTATGTTCATCAGAAGAAAGAAATGTATACATGTTTGGAACAACTTGATGGTGAGTAAATAATAATACAGAATTTCCATTTTTGTGTGAACTATCCCTTTAATGAAGGGCATCTGCTTCTAAACTTTCAGTGATTATAAATAAATGAATTTGCCAGTTAATTCTCCACTTATTTCATACAGAGACTAAATATAATATATCAAAATTGTAAATGTTTTGTATTAAAAAATGCAACTTTCCTCCACCAGGGGTCAGCATTGATTCAAGTCTTTATAAACACAGCTAGCGTCTTGGAATGATAACATCACACAACTTCCCAACAATAACCTTATAACAGGTTGATTCAGACTTTTTGAGGTAATTTAAAACACTATTCGATTTAATATTCTTGAAGTATAAGAAAGGAGGAAATGACCCAGGGAAAATCTATAATGGGATCATGGATTAAAATAATATTACTTGGCAACCCTTAAAGCAGTAGATGTTAATGACACAGTTATGCCTGATTCATTTCTAATCCAGAAGTAGACCTGCATTTGAAGCATTAGCAACCTGTGCTTGAAGGTCGAGATGACTTCATATACTAAAGGACACAATAAAACAACTGATGTCACTTTTCATAGTTACATCTCATGGATCAATAGCAGCAAACAATCCATGTCTGGACCACCTGAGGCACAAGAGCTGATTTACAAGGATGTGCAGGTCAAAGGCTAGATTTGATACAGCAATAATCAGGGTCTGTAGGTGGTGTTCCTCTTGTATCTGACAACCTGGATGATGATGATACTAGTCCTGAAGGGCCACTGTCCTGCAGAGTTTAGCTGCAACCCTGATAAAACTCAACTGCGTGTAATCCTGAAGACCTTGATTAGCTGGTTCAGGTGTGTTTGATTAGGGTTGGAGCAAAACTCTGCAGGGACAGCGGCCCTCCAGGACCGAGTTTGCCCACCCCTGTAAAAGAGACTATTTCCAGCATTTAAAATGAGAAAAATAGTGAAGATTTATGTGTATCAATTCACCTCTTGCATGAAAATAAACAATATAAAGGAAAATATTTGCCTTAAATACCAGTATTCATTAATTTAGATGTTTCCTTCTTACCTATTTTGGATATTATATGATATTACTGAATTCTGTAATTGTATTTTAATTGGTAACACTTAATAAGATTCCATTTGTTAGCATTACTTAACTATATTAGTTAACGTACTAACAACGAAAAATACCTCCAAGGTATTAATGTTAACATTTACTGATTCCTTAAGTTGTATCCTTTAATATTATTTACCTTTAATTGTATTGCTTGCCCACTGATCATTAATGTTAGTTAATGCACTAACCAACGTTAATAGGACCTTTTTTTTTAGATTAAGATTTACCACCATGTTAAATTTAAACATTTAACACCACAAAACATCACAGAACTCTTCATATCCATTATTATTTTATATATTTGTGCATTTTTCTGTAAGAAATGTCACCTCCTGTAAGATGATGTCATTAAAGACCTGGCTATTGAAAGTTAAAGATTAATAAGATAGACAGTGAGAAGATAGTTAACTGTGATAGTGATTTCCATGTTTAAAAATTATGCTTAATACTTGAATATATTGAGTAATTATTAAAAATGATGCAACGCAGTTCATTTGTTGAATAAGTCTACACATCTTTTTTATATAACACCATATAAGGGTCTCCTTTCATAGTGTGGCATTATATTTACATCCATGTTCACTCTTTATCACTTCAGTTCAGGGACAGGACATGCATAGAGGCTAAAACAAAAAAATCGCCTGGTCTATTGTCTATTGCCTCATCTGTGTGTCCTCCATCAAACACTGCCTGTCTGAATCAGCCCCTCGTTTACAATGGATCCTCTATCTTTGCTTTCCTTTCCATCGTTCCTCCCTTGGACAATATTTACCTCAAGTGGCAACAAATAGATGTTTTTTTCAGCTCAACAAAAAAGCTGCCTACGGTTTGGTGAAAGAGACCTTATCTCTCACTCCTATTTCCCCCCAGTGAGTTTTTCAATTAGGTAATTACAGCCATGTGAAAGGAGACTCGGCAAAGAGCCCCGCTGCATTGTGGGAGCACCTGTCCCCCACAGACGCCAATTACCTGGCATGTGAACCATCTCCATTGTGCGGGTGCTCGGAGGGGTCCGAGTCTGCAGGAAGTGCAAATCCAGCCAATATGGCATCTAATCAATGGGCAAGCGGTGTCTGTGAAACAGGTACAGAGGAAGAGAAATAAATAAGCAGGTTGCTTTTTTCACTTGCTTATACATTTGTATTCAGATTGGAAGGCACAATCACTTCGTGAAAGACTGATTTCAACATTATGCTATGAATTTATCACAATATTACACTGGGTGCTGGGTTAAAAACAACCCAAGTTGGGTTGAAAATGGACAAACTCAGCAATTGGGTTGTTTTAACCCAGTGGTTGGGTTAAATGTTTGCCCAACGTACTGGGTAGTTTTATTTAACTCAACTGTTGTATAAAAATTACTGTATTGCTTGCTTAAAATGAACCCAAAATATGCTGGAAATTAACATTTATTAATATGTTTAATAAATGAGCATTTATTAATAAGATAATGAATAATAAACAAAAAACATTTATTAAATTGCTTATTAATAAATGATCACCTTTTGATTATTATTGTTGCCTCTAGTAATTATGTGTCTGATTTTTAATTTCTCACCTATTTTGGATTCATTTTAAGCCAGCCATATAGTCATTTTTAATCAGTAGTTGGGTTAAATAAAACTACCCAGCAGGTTGGGGAAACATTTAACCCAACCACTGGGTTAAAACAACCCAATTGCTGGGTTTGTCCATTTTCAACCCAACTTGGGTTGTTTTTAACCAAACATTTTTTAGAGTGTACCTTTGCTATAGGCTAAACATTTGGTGTCACAGTCTTAAAGAGTTTAAAGGCACAATATGTAATTTTCACCACTAGAGGTCACTCTAAATAGCATAATGTTATTCTGTTTTAATTTTCCTGTACACTCTAAAAAATGCTGGGTTAAAAACAACCCAAGTTGGGTTGAAAATGGACAAACCCAGCAATTGGGTTGTTTTAACCCAGCGGTAGGGTTAAATATTTGCCCAACCTGCTGGGTAGTTTTATTTAACTCAACTATTGTTTAAAAATTACTATATTGCTTAATTAAAATTAACCCAAAGTATGTTGGAAATGAACATTTATTAATGTTCAATGAATAATTATTAAACAATAAACATTTACTAAAATGCTTATTAATAAATTTATATTAATAAAATATTAAACTATTAAATTTATATTAATAAAATATTAAAGCTTATTAATAAACATCAACTTTTGTCTATTATTGTTGCCTCTAATTGCATCTGTTTTTTAATTTCCCAACTATTTTGGGTTCATTATAAGCTAGCCATATAGCAATTTTTAAACAATAGTTGGTTTAAATAAAACTACCCAGCAGGTTGGGCAAACATTTAACCCAACCGCTGGGTTTGTCCATTTTCAACCCAACTTGGGTTGTTTTTAACCCAGCATTTTTTAGAGTGTACAGCACTTTGGTTGCAACCTTTGTTGTTTTGAAATGTGCTATATAACTACTGTTTATCACTGTTATAATCACGTTTAAAAAACGTTTTGCAACGTTTTGTCGGGGCTGAACGCAGCCCTGGTAGGGACTACAACGAGCTTCCTCCCGGGTTGGTGACATCCCAAACTTCAAAATTTACATAAACCCTGCCCACGGGAACACACAACAAAGGGGGCGAGACCATGTTGGGCTGCTTTAGAGTAGAGGAAGAGTTGTTGTAGTAGAGTGTTGTTACCATACCATCATTTTACGCCGGACTGCTTCACAAACGAGGGTCAATTTAACACTGGATTTGCACAAAAGATTAACATGACGGCACATGCTTGTCGATAAGTTGAATCAACTCCACAGCAACTACATATATTTATAAACTAATCATTCAGAAAGTAATTATCAATAAACTAAACTAATTCAAAACAAAGGTGTAGCTTGATGTTGCTTTGATTTTGCCGAATCTTGGGAGGTGTTGTTTTCACGTCTACAGCGGGTGGAAAAGAATCTAATGAGACTCAGGCAGAAATCATATTCATGTATGAGCTAATATATTAAAGATTTATTAACATTACTGTAGTGTGAAGCAGGGTGTGGTTGATAGCCATTGAAGCGATTGCTAATGAGAGACAAGCGCGACACATGGCTCGAGAGCAGTGGAGCTTTTATTATGCCGCAGCTGCGCTTCCGCTTCTTCCGGTCAAGCGTATGTGGGGTAAAGCAGCGCTGTTTATCATATTAGATACATTTGTGTTTTGAAAGTTGATATAATGCTACTCTGCGTTTGCTCAGCTGCTACTATAGACACTTGTTGCACAATGCAGTAAGCGAGATCGATATTAGGCATGGTAAAACATGGTACTCGCGGTAAATCAAGAAAACGAGATTTAAACGATAAGTCTTACTGTGTTTAGCTACACTCAAAAAAAGATTTTTTGATGCTGTTCAGTTTATTTAAACAATTTATTTTGATTCAACACCATTGTATCAGGTTTCTGGTTTAAATGTGATTGATTCATGTTAAATTGACTTGAAACGATTACTCTTTGACTTAACTTGATGTTTTCATATTGGAATAACATGTTTCAATCAAGTAAACCCAACCAGGACTCAATCAAACAGGATTTTCACCTCATCATGCTTTGCAAAGGGGCTGAACTAGGAGTGTAAATGTTGAAATAAAGTGTTATTTTAAGCAGTTTTTAGGAAGAAATGGAAAGACTTTTTAATGTTTACTGTTCTATTATGTTGGTATTTAGAAGTTTCTGTTAATTAATAGTTTTAGGGTTACCATTGTGGTGAATTGTTGCACTTGTGCTTGGGTTGAGGACCTGCTAACAAACTTTCAAATTACTTTAATAAGAAAGTAATCACTATGGTAGTGCTCTGGGTTGCATTTCCCAAAAGCATTGCCACCAATGGACTTATGATCAATTTAGGCTTTACAATGATTTTGGTTAAGGCAATTTAGGATGAATCCAGTATCACATCTAGATTTCTAACACAGAACATCACAAAAGTTATATAAATCACAAAATTAAACAAGAAGAATTAATTGTAAAAATCAATGTATATGAAAACAATTTATTTATTTATTTATTGCTTTTTATTTATTTTCCAAAACATTGCAAATTAGTTGGGCTGACACTATTAAATTAAGCTGTGCCCAACCATAGTAAATAAGTTGAATCAACCTTAATAAATTAAGTTGACCCAATGTAAGTACATTAAATTGGAATAACAGAATTGCATAATGCTGAAATAAAGCAACTTAATCATGCGGAAATCCTTTCCATGATTTTTTTATGTTCGTTCAAAGAGTTATTTTTTTGAGTGTATATAACATGATTAGTTTTCTGTTGATGAATGTATCCAAACAGTTGCTCACCTGTCTAATAAAACACATATAAAAGCGTCTTTGGTGTTTCTACAAAATAAAAACAATTTTGGAAACATTTGGGATAATGTAAGTATTCAAGTCAACAAAATATATAACATTGTTAGTGGTTTATGGATATTTTAATCAAAAAATCTTACATATTGTGCCTTTAATGAAATTAAAACATTTACTCACCCTACAGTCATTTCAAAACTGTATGAATGTTTTTTCCCCCCTGTGGAACACAAGAAAATATTGAAAAACAGTGTTTGATTCTAAATCAGTGGTTTTCAATCTTTTTGACAACAATTAAAATAAATGCATTTTTTAAATTTTTTAATGCTTTTTTGTCTTATTTTAAATGATTCTAGGTCATCTTGAGGTTTAAAATCCTTTAAAAGTTTGCTGGGGCCCTGTGGTTGAAACAACCAACAATCAACAGGAGACAAGCTAAAATAAAAGACAAGATAAATCAACCTGCATCTCTTACTGTGGAGAACACCCTTAAATGAAAAGAAATACGATTAAGCCGTTTCCTGTGATATGTCTCACAAATGTCAGTATTCATCACCCTGCTACTGAATTAATGTATGTGCTTAAGGTGACCTGAATAGACATCTCTTCTCTTATACTGTCTCTGGAGCTAGAGATGCCTTCTGTCTCCCAAGTGAGCCAATTTACGTTGGAGTCCACTTCATTGTGTGCCATATCGATTTAGTTTGAACTCTTTTTTCTGATAAAGAAAGCCAGTGAGCTGGATGCAGATGTCTGCGGGGTGAGATGGCAAGGGAATCTCATTCAGGAAATGAGAGCAAAACTCAACCTGTGGGCTTCAAAGTGGCAAAACATGTCAGTCAGCTGTCCTTGCCCAAAGGGTAATTCAAATCACTTTTTAGGTGTATGTCAATGAGAAGCTACTTGTGTGAGATTACAGTTTGCAACAAACCCACCATCATATATGTTATGTTACACTAATGGACAATTGTTTTGTTGAAAAAGAAGAGGACCATTTCTTCAGGATACTATAGTCAATATGAGTGCTTTGGCTGGTACCTGAGCAGAGGAAAATACCAAGGACATCTTCAGGGAGACAGATACACTTTGATCTGAGTTAGAGCTGGGAGACACTAGGTCTGACAGGTTATATAACTTTAGCTTTTGTGACTTAGTTCGTGACTGACTCGATGTTGGGGCTGGGAGAAAGGAAGAGGTAAAGGGAGGAAAATCCTAATCAAGAGTGGACGGATAAAAATGTGAAGTTCACGTCCTTGTTAAAGTTAAAAAAAAAATCAAAAAGGAAAGTGTCTATTTTTTAAGAACTCATAAAACCTGCACATATATATATATATATATATATATATATATACTAAATGCCATTTTTTACATTGATTAAATTACTCTTAAAAAATGGTAAAAAGTACATTTTTGTGCTTTATTTACCCATAAACGATGCATATTAGTATCGGTATGTTTTATTACCTAAAGTACATATTAGTACCTACATATACCTTTTTGTTTGGTGTTGCCCAAACTGACAGCTGTTCTATCAGTGTGAAGCAGATCACACCCTGCTATCACTTTCCCAAACATCAACTACCAAATGTTTTTCAAACCATTAAGCCTTGAATACACTTTGGTAAAAGCAACATCATTTAAACTCAGCAAAGCGAATGGTGTTATGAACACAAAGTCTAATCATGTCTGATTTCAGCTGTGGATCCATGTGAGGGATGAGGAGGTTCCAAAAGTGCTGTGCTTGCCAAAACAGCGAGCATTTGTGTGATTCATAGGATCATTTAAAGGAAAAAAAACCCACTGTAAAATGTACATGTGCTCTCAGCGACTCGGACCCTTTCCATCTTCACGTTAGGCAAAGGTAATTAAACTGTCACGTTTGCATTAAAATGCAGGAGTCACCACATTCCCCTAACGTCGAGGAATATCTGTCACTTGTGGATGACTTCTGAATGGTTCATTTCCTTATCCCAACCTTTGATTTGTGCGAAGACGCGTGTCAATAAAGCCCCCCTCCTCCACATCACCGCTGATGTTGTCTCCAAATGAACATCTCCAATTAGACACAAGCAATCATTCATTTATGGCTTACTGTTTACGTTCATTGTCGCAATATGTGCGAATGTGTGTGAGATAATTCGTCGTACCTTGAGGGAAATCTAACTCTTAATCACTGTATGAGAATAATTATGCCTCCTTTGTGTTTATGCTGATAAACTCATCATAATTTGGCACCACAACTTCATCAAATTTTAGACAAGACAGATTAAAAACAGATAAAAACGCAACCTGGATCATTAAAGAAATGGTATGCGTGAAGAGTAATGAATTGTCATTCAAAACACTTGAGTTAGCGGTTAGCGTTAGCTTAGCTTTGTATTTAGATCTTTTTTTCCTCAATGCGATTGACTCAAGCACACAAACAATAACATGTATTCGTTTGTGCCGGGATACGAATTCTGAAAGGCCTGTGTAGGCCTTTGTTTTCGTACTGTGCGCTACTATGCCGTCTCCCCACTCATTAAATTATACATGAATAGGAAACAATTGAGCCATAATTGATAGGCCTCTCCGTTCATTCTCCTCACAGACTCTCTTTATCAGCCACGTAGTGACAAAAATCACAAAGGCTGTCTTCTCCGCCACCTTTTCAGTTCATTCAGGCTTGGACTGGTACCATTGTTCTGGCCCGGGCCTGATAAGGCACCGATAATGTTAACCGGTTATCACATTTGCAGAAAAGAGGGCAAAATAAAAGACCCAAGACAGCCGGCGAATTAGCGACTTTGATGAATCGTCGGTTTGAACACGAGATTAGCATACTGATTGGACTGATTATTTGTAATTGCGGTTGGAAGTGAAAGCGGGCCGCACTGGATCGTGCTGGTTTCTGTTCCAACCAGCTGAAATCATGAGCTTTGTAATGACATTGAATTAATCTTTCTTATCCTCCTCACCGGGTTAATATTATTGCAAATCAGGGGTTTTGTTTGAAAAATTGAATAGTCAAACGGCAACAGACGGTTTTTCTGAGTACATACTTCTCCGACACATGGCAGCGTCTTAAGGGGCAGACAAGTTGTACGATAAGGGAAATCTACGTGAATTTGTGCAAGTGCTTTCACCTGAAGTAGAGCAAGTGTCCTTCAAAGCCATCTGTTAGAATTTGCAGCAGCTAATTAATTTGTCCTTCACAGGATGTGTCGGTACAGGCAGGGGAATACAGATCCTGACAGATGCTGAACACTAGACAGTCCTGACGCTTGGGGGATTCTGTGCACCGTCTAGAGGATATCGAGACACCTAGCGAGATTAATCAATCATGATAGCGCATGAAGTTGTTTTGAAGAAAGAGACACTCAAGCTGAGGTAAAACTAGGCCTTCAGCATTGGGTACATTTACATAATATTACATTTCTTACACAGCTGACTAAAGCAGGAATCATTCCTTTGTAAGTTCAAGATGATTGATGTTTGGTTGAGGATGTCAAATGATACCCCCATCATCTCAGATACCACTAGGGAAACTGGCCAAGAGCATTATCATATATTACTTTTTGTAAACAAGCTCTGCCTACAGTAAAAACCAGTGTAGATTGCTTTCTAGAATCCATTTATAGACACTTCCATCTCCAGTACTTCAAAAAGATCATGGCAGATGACACTAGAGACAATCGAAAGAGGAAAAATAATGTCTGCTGTTCAACTTACAACTGCAAGTTGTTGGAAGACTTACGTTTTGCAATGGAATATGGCAGCTATTTATTGGTAAGGTGCGATTCTAACATACCTACATTTTCATATATTTTAGTGGCAGCATCTAATATATATTTAACTGATTTAATTAATTAATTGTTAATTATTGTTGATATTTTGCATCATGCAACAGTTAGGTCCTCAAAAACACTGACTCACTCAGCAACTAAACAACTGGCTGAATTCAGAATAGCATACTATTTATGCCATGTCTTTATATGACAGAAATAGTAAAAGTATTCTAGTTTACTTTTCCGAATTCAACCACTGTCTTTATAAGTGAGTCACTGAATCATTGATTGATCATTACTTCATTTCATACTTTATCATCTCATTTTAATAGAAAAGGTGGGACAAAAATGAACCATAATATAATAACTATAGAAGGACTATAGTAAAATATAACTATACAAGCATATAATATAACAGTATAAATTGTTCATAAAGACCTTGATGTTTCTAATGCTGAGCATACATAAATATATTTTACTTTTTTATTGTAAACCTATCCGGTAACACTTTACTTGAAGGGGTGTGCGTAAGACTGACATGGCCCCTTCATAATCATGACACATGTCATGAATATGAAAGAGGTTTTATGCATGGTTATGACAACTGTCATTAAATGTCATTCACTCAGTTATGTCATTTTTAATGCAAAGAAGATGACATGTTTGAGATGTCTGTGTTATGACAACTTGACATGAACCAATACATCATAACCTGTCAGTGTCTTTGTCATGACAACTTGACATTATTTAGCTTTTGAAGTTAACATTACATTAAACTGTCATGTGGTTGGTTTTGACAGTGGCTGTCATGAGGCCATTATAATAGTGTCATGAATATTTTTCTTGACCTCAACTACAGTGGTACAAATTGAATTTGTCATTAAAATGTCATTAAGTGTTAATACTCTGTCAAATAATTGTATAACAGCGTCATGAATTGTTTTAATGTAATAAAGTTTTTTTTTTTAAGGTCAGATAATAGACAATATCAAATTTCTTAAAAAAAGATGACACTGTTATAAAATAATGGTAACACTTTATTTTAGGGTCTTTTAACTAGTTGCTTATTACCATTAGCATGCATATTACTAAAATATTGGCTATTTATTAGTCATTATTAAGCACATATTAAAGCTGTATTCTGCATGACCTTATTTTACATTCATAATCCTACCCAATACCTAAACTTAACAATTAACTATTAATAAGCAGTAATTAGGAGTTTATTGAGGGAAAAGTCATAGTTAATAGTTATGTGTTCCCTATATTAATGTGTTACCAAAATAATGTAATGTAATGTTAACCCATAAAGCTAAGTAGTTTCTTAAGTTTGATAATTAATCTGCTATGTCATGTTTATGACAGGTTATGTTGTCTTGGTAATGTCAAGTTTTCATGACAAAGACACTGATAGGTTATGATGTATTGGTTTATGTCAAGTTGTCATAACACAGACATCTCAAACAATGTCATCGTTACATTAAAACTGACATAATTGAGACATTTAATGACATTTAATGACAGTTGTCATAAACATGCATAAAACCTCTTTCATATTCATGACATGTGTCATGATTATGAAGGGGCCATGTCAGTCTTATGCACAACCCGTCAAGTAAAGTGTTACCGGATAGGTTTACAATAAAAAAGTAAAATATTTATGTATGCTCAGCATTAGAAACACCAAGGTCTTTATGAACAATTTATACTGTTATATTATATGCTTGTATAGTTATATTTTACGATAGTCCTTCTATAGTTATTATATTATGGTTCATTTTTGTCCCACCTTTTCTATTAAAATGAGATAATAAAGTATGAAATGAAGTGATGTGTCATGTCATGATTATATAGGGGTCATGTCAGTCTTATGCACACCCCGTCAAGTAAAGTGTCACCATATATGCATATTCTTGCATGTTTAAACATATCTCCAAACAATGAAGAATGTGTGTAAAAGCATTACATGAGCAATAAGGAGATCAGGCTGAAATATCAAATTCAAAACTTCAATCATTAGAAAATTACTGTTCAAAAGTTCACCCAGGTCTATAGTTCATTAAGTCAAAGCATAATTCTGTTTTGATGGAATATATCATCACATTCAAGGAATATCAAGAAATACATAGTTCACAAGACCCTTACAAGTCTCTTCCCAATAGGTTGCATTCATGCAACCGCACACACATACGCTAGTTCTCAGTCTCTGTATCTAGGTCTTGCTATATTTGCCCAGTTTTGCTTTCCACAGCACTTTTTATGAATAATTACTCCCTTTCAAGTTATAAGCAATACTCCCAGCAAGCTCACTGGTTCATAGAAAGAAACACCCAGTGTATTGAGGTCAAAGAAAGCCTGGAGATTATATCTATGCAGACACATAATTACATTTGTGCATTTATAATAGCTGAAATCAGACTTACACAAATGGATAAGTGGGAAAAATTCAAGGACCTTCCATACATCACCAGGCCTGGTTTTGTTTTGTGTGAACAGCTGTTCCCAAAAGACATTTACTCTAATGAACAGCACATCATCATAATATTGCAGTGCATTACAGGCTGTTGTTGCATAGGCATTAAAAATGAAGAAAAAAAAAAACTCTTCTAATTTACTCTAATAGGAAGTAAAATGTTGAATGCAATAGTCCACACCTCAACCATTAGCTCAAACAGTTTAAAAGAAACCTTCTTTCATTTCTGACAGCCTGCAGTCACGAAACGTAATAATATGACGTTAAACAATCTCTGCTTACATCCTTTTAATGCATTATCTAATAATAAAATGAGCAAAGAAATAGAGTCATCATCTTGCCTTAGGCCAGTAATGAACCTTGTTGGAACAAAATGCAGGTATCAATTATGAGGCTCATTTACTAGACGAACTAGACGGCACAAAACAGTCACTCTATAAGCTAGATAAGAGATGAACAGTTTATAAAATGTAGGTGTAATCAATTGCAGAAAAATACCTGTTAATCATATTTTATCACATGAACTGGGATTATAGCATGATCAACTAGATTTTCCAGAGAACTTACCTATATACGAACTATATATGTATGATGGATTTTCAATCCATTACTAGTCCCATGATGGAGCAGGTGGCCACTACAGGTGCAAAAATACACACATGATTGTTAGTGTGCCCTAAATCCTTCTCTTTTCACTTGGTTTTGCATTTTTTATCAAATGAAGCTTGACCTTTCTCCAAAATAACTTTTTGCAGCCATTTTTGCAATTATAACCAACAAGATATAAAGTCAGTTCTCCTCAAATTCACACAAGGTCCTAGCAGACAAACCACATTTGTAGCTCATCACATGATGACATCAGCATTTAGGTAAATTACAGCATTCTGGGAAATGAAGTGTTCTTTCATTATGGCCCATAAAATGAAAGGTAATTTAGTAAATAAAGAAATACATGGGCTATATATTAAGTACAAAATTTTGTAGAAGAAATTTCAAACAATTATTCATATTTATATCATCTAATGTGTCTGGAATTACCCCGTGTGTGTGTGTGTATGATAACATTTATTATAACGTTAACATTATAACATAAAAAATATGATTTAGAAACTACACTCTTAGCGCGGATTTTATATTTACTTAAAAATATAATTACAATATACTTAAAATATTTAAGTTTGGTTGCATTACTTATAAAATATAAGTATATTCTACTAATTTGTGGGTGTATTTGAATGTGTTAATAAATGTAAGTTAAATGCACTTAAATTATGAAGTTTTTCTCCTGACCACGCCTCCTACACACTGGTTTGCGGCAGGTAATGACGCCATTTTGTCGTGGTGTGTGTGATTTCAAGGAGCTGTTGATGAGCAGTTGGAACATTTGTTTTGGCTGTTCTACAGACATTTTTTCCAAACATTTACCTTTTTATAGTTTTTCACCAAAGGAGAAAATCACAATTTTTAAGTTACCATCATTGAGGTCAGGGTTTGTTTTAGTTGAGCTCTTGACCCTTGACTTTTTAATATTAGATTTTGTTTGGGCAGTTTTAACTGCATTAAAACCAACCAGACAAGCAAAGTTAAAAGATGATCAGGTGGTGTTGATTATGTTTTCACATAATCATTATTTGATCTGAATCACTGAACTCATCTAGAGCCCAATCTCTGAGTTAGATTTATATTATTGATTACAGCAGCACTGTGATTCTACAGCGGAAGATCAACTTTTACAATACAATTTTTTTTTTTTTAGAAGTTGTCATCACAAAAAAAAAAAAAAAAAAAATATATATATATATATATATATATATATATATATATTAGGCACACACAGACATCAAGAATCAACGTATGAATCTCAACAACGGTGACGCAATATATTCTGATAAACAGATCAACTCTGAACATTAGAAAACAAGCTACTAAAAAGTCACAGAAAAACATCAAAATTTAAATAGTGAGAATAAAGAAAATTACTAAGACAATTCAGCTCATAATTTATTCATGCAGCAATGAATTTTTATTGGTGGCAAGTTAACTTGCTTAGTACACTGAACTTAAATATACTAGGTGCAATAACTACAAAGTAATTAATATTACAAAACATTTTAAGTTAAATGAACTCGAATTATTAAGTTAACATTACTTAATTTTTTTAGGGCAACCAGTTTCCTCAAATTTTTAAAGTAAATTCAACTTGTGAATTTGGCTAACAGTGTAGCTACATTGGCTAACAGTGTAGCTACATTTAAAGAAATCATGTGTTGTTGTTGTTTTCATTCTATTTGAATTAGATCTGATTTTTGTGCATATCCGATTGAAATTTGATAAGATTAAACCAGTGTGAAGGGCAAAAAATTCTTACAAATCCATTTCAAGCTACATTCGGAAACGGCAGACGCCAGAAACAAGGTTGTTTTTGCAAAGTGACGGACGAGCAGAAAATGACAATGTAATAGAGACATGTTTTGAAACTGGCGGAGACGACAGCACGAAATAATCCGTTCGTACCAGCCTCCTAAACGTTTCTGCCATTGCCTCAGAAGACGCAGTAGTCAAGTGTGGCGGATATACATCGTTATGTAAACCCCTCATATTGCAAACCCCTCCATGTTGCGGTTGTTGTTGTTGTTTTGTCATAGCCTATGCCTACCAACGCAATGTATTCAGGTGTTCTGACCCCCACCAAATTATTACCCCTTAGTAGGCTTAGGATTAGACATAGGGGAGGGGTTAGGATTGGGGGGGGATTAGGATTAGGCAATCCTAGCGACTTCAAAGAGGGTGGTTATAATTTGGTAGGGAGTCGAAATTCAGCACAACACTGAAAAACGGAAGTACGGCATGGACACACAAATCGGATCTGAACAGTTGCGATATACAATGTGGACATCAATAGTTTTAGATCAGATTCCAAATGGATAAACAAGTAATCTGATTTGGTTTAACAGTAGACTAAACATAGCCTAATTGTACTTCTTTAAAGTTGACTCAAAATTCTACATGTTTGCGATTCAATCGATTTAATTGGAATTTAAAAGGCATTCTTAATTCAATAAATCCTCTGTATAGACTTTACTTGGGACCCTCTGGACTGCCCATTTGCTTACATCTAATGGACCCTCTTTTATTTTTAATTAAAATAAAAGCTTTCCATGACATACATGCGCTGATCCCATCTTCACTCCTAACGCAAAAAGTTACTCAAGAACACTCAACTTAACACAACAGTCTGGAGCCGAAGTAATGTGGCGCCAAAGTATGTTCAATACATTGGATACACAAATGCAACAAGTCTCATTTGCAGACCCGCTTGCATCGACTGACTTTTGGTTATGAATCCAATCACAAACAGAACTTTCATTGAGTTTAATTAGCTAAATCAATATCTCCATGTAGGACTGTTCATCTTTCTGTCAGGTAATCTGATTAGTCTGCACATAGAGTGGCTGGGCGTTTACTTATACACTCACATCCTTTCCTCAAATGAATCTTTTATTGATCACAGAAGTGCATGTCTGACTCTTGCATTATGCATCCTGCAGTTTGTGCACTTTTGGAGTGATTTAACACTGCATTTATTGTGGAACAAAGTGTCATATTTCAATTGAATTCCTTCTACTTCAGAAGAAAAACAATGGCATTAGGGATGATATTTTCTTTCTGAAGTCGGTGCTCTGCTAAAATGTTGATTGCATATCAAACAATGAGATAAAATAAATCAATAACCTGCCACAATGTGAAATATCAAACATCCGTCTCCTTTCTGCAATAAAAGTCTGGCGATCACACTTCTGTTTCCTGTAAAGTCTGAATCAGCCAGTTCAATCTTCTTGAGTGGATCTCTTAATTTATTTTCACTCACTCTTCATTTTTCATGGCTTCAAAGGGATTTCAAAAGGATTTCTATGAGAGGGGCGCCATCTGCGCTCCTCAGTCGGAACAGGAGTGGGCCGTCAGACTTCACACCTCCATAAAGTTTTTCACAGAGAGAGAAACAAGTGGAAGACCAGCCACATTCATGTTTATAAAATGAGTCTCACTTACTGCACCAAAAAACACTTAGAGTAGTGTTGGAGATGGAGGAAGAAAGGAAACTCCATATGGCTGATTGGCACATGCCATTTCAGGCTTATTAGATCCAGCACTCAGAATATTGGGTAGGGAAGCTGAACAATGTGCACCGCAATAGCGGATGCAATTATTTTAAAAGGAAAAACTAGAATAAATCAGTTCTTTTTTTAAAATCAATATCAAAATTTTATGTTTAAATATAAATGCATAAAGGAAAGTATATAGTTATAAACATTTTTATATATGGTTGTCAATGGCTGCCTTCGGAGGATGCGTTCCAAGGTAGGAGGGCATCAAGGCACATCAGAATCGAATGTTAGAGCTTTACTTCCTGTCACCTGAGATACCTTCATCTTATTGATTTTTTTAAAGGCAGCATAAATGTATCCTTTACTGCCTTTGATATCCTACAGTGCTTTCCATTCTATGACAGCTGAGCTAAAAATAAAAATAAAGATGGCGTCTGAAAGTTGTGGTTGGTGGTCAGTTTGTATGTACAAACCCGATTGCAAAAAAGTTAGGACACTGTACAAATTGTGAATAAAAAAGGAATGCAATAATTTACAAATCTCATAAACTTATATTTTATTCACAATAGAATATAGATAACATATCAAATGTTGAAAGTGAGACATTTTGAAATTTCATGCCAAATATTGGCTCATTTGGATTTCATGAGAGCTACACATTCCAAAAAAGTTGGGACCATGACATTCGCCGTTGCCGGCTAAAACTCTATAGGTCAAAAAAGAAGCCATATCTAAACATGATCTAGAAGCGCAGGCGTTTTCTCTGGGCCAAAGCTCATTTAAAATGGACTGTGGCAAAGTGGAAAACTGTTCTGTGGTCAGATGAATCAAAATTTGAAGTTCTTTTTGGAAAACTGGGACGCCATGTCATCCGGACTAAAGAGGGCAAGGACAACCCAAGTTGTTATCAGCACTCAGTTCAGAAGCCTGCATTTCTGATGGTATGGGGTTACATGAGTGCGTGTGGCATGGGCAGCTTACACATCCGGAAAGGCACCATCAATGCTGAAAGGTATATCCAAGTTCTAGAACAACATATGCTCCCATCCAGATGCAGTCTCTTTCAGGGAAGACTTTGCATTTTCAAACATGACAGTGCCAGACCACATACTGCATCAATTACAGCATCATGGCTGCGTAGAAGAAGGATCCGGGTACTGAAATGGCCAGCCTGCAGTCCAGATCTTTCACCCATAGAAAACATTTGGCGCATCATAAAGAGGAAGATGCGACAAAGAAGACCTAAGACAGTTGAGCAACTAGAAGCCTGTATTAGACAAAAATGGGACAACATTACTATTCCTAAACTTGAGCAACTTGTCTCCTCAGTCCCCAGACGTTTGCAGACTGTTATAAAAAGAAGAGGGGATGCCACACAGTGGTAAACATGGCCTTGTCCCAACTTTTTTGAGATGTGTTGATGCCATGAAATTTAAAATCAACTTATTTTTCCCTTAAAATTATACATTTTCTCAGTTTAAACATTTGATATGTCATCTATGTTGTATTCTGAATAAAATATTGAAATTTGAAACTTCCACATCATTGCATTTTGTTTTTATTCACAATTTGAACAGTGTCCCAACTATTTTGGAATCGGGTTTGTAAATGTATACATTATTGATCAACCTTTTTCACTTTTGATGTCCTTTCTAGTAAGAAATTACTATTGCAGTCATTAAATATTCACTTAGCTATCACCAAAGCTCACATTATTTTGTTGTAGATCATTAAACAAATGTTACACTGCTTCAGAAGTCTGTCCGAAATCAGTTTCGTGAGGTACCTTTGTGCGCAGAAGCTGCCTACAAAGCCAGGCAACAAGTCAGCTGCCTAAGCTTTCAGACACAGTCAATATTTCAATAGTTTTTTCCTACACTAGTTAATTTTAAAGCTGCAGTTCCTAGGTTTTGCCTCTTTCTTGCATCTCTGTTTGAAACCTGCAATTGCAGTTATTTGCGGAATTATCATCTTTACGTGGGTTGTGCATCAGCATGGCTCCTCAGAGGGGATGAATCTTATGTTTTGAGGAGAATGTTTGCTGTCAGTCACCACACTGCTGGATACTGTACTTCAGAATCACAGATTCTATCACCAAAATAAGAATATTCACTGGAAAATGTCATTCGAACAAGTAACAAATCTGCCATTTTTGTTCAGACCAACTGAGAAAAAAGGCATTACAATAAATCTCACTAGCAATGGTGATTAAATATAATGATTGCTTATCTCATATCCAATAAAACCATGCAAATTATTATTGTTATACTTTGTTCTCAAATTGTTATTGTTAACAATATTAGCATTGCATTACTATGTGTATTTAGTGTGTATTAGTGTTACCTGTAGAAATTTCTGTACAGTCTAATCTCTAAACTCCAATCTCTAAAAAAAAAAAAAAAAAAAAAAATATATATATATATATATATATATATATATATATATATATATATATATACAAACTGCAGCTTTAAGTGGTTAAACAGTGAAAAAATGAGTATTTAAAAATACAAATGTTCCATAGACTCTCAATATGAGTGCACAAAGCTGTGTGCATAATAATATAATTATAATAATTATATAATTATAATTAATGATCAAAATATTATCAAAATGGTGTTTAGATGGAGTACATCATGTCACACCACAGGACGTCTAATATCCAAATGTATTCATCTACACAGTAACAAAATACCTGAATGCATGTTTTTATCAGATTTGAGTACATAAAAAACTCAAAAGGCCATTAAAGCTGATTTAATTAAACTGAAACATTTTTACTAAAGAAATTGTGTTTTGCAGGATATAAAAGCAACAAAAAGAAACATCCTTGCCATCCATTGCTCTCACTGGGGTTTTGAGCAAATCTTTCGAGAGCATTTTTAAGGACTGGCGAGCTACAAAAGAGTCAGACAACAAAGAGAGGATCTATGAGATGTGCCAAGAAAACATCTCACCTGTGCTGGATCAATACAGCTGAACTGAGCAGCTATAGAAAAGAAGACAGCTGAGCATCTTCAGTGAAGAAAGGGAGAAATTATCTTTTGTCATAAAACATCACTGTTTCCTTTCCCAACCAACACCCATCCAACAGCCAAATTTCTGCAAATCACAACCTATTCTAAACAAAAGAACAATAATAATGCGGAGGCATTGATCCATAATACCAAACTCTTATTCCATTAATATCAGTATGTTACTATAGATTTCCACTCTGGATAATTGCTTGAAATGGCATTTGAAATACAACAAAGTCAATGTAAGAATAGGATGAATGTTCATTTTTTTGAAGCAAAATGAAAAGAAGACAAAATGAGACTGAAAAGTGTATTTGTGTGTGAGAGCTGCTGGCATGTTGTCAGCTCAGCTAATTATTACTGTGCTTCTCCTCCTGTGTGCTCATGTTTTTGACTGCCAAAACTTGCCTGTGCTAAAAACTGCACCTTAACAAACCAATGAGAGCCGAGGGGCCAGGAGGGGGTTGATTTGAAATGTGTAGTGCACCTGCTGAGATCTGAGCATGGAGGCTGAATGGATTTTCAATGGGCCTTGCGCTACATGCAAAGTTAGAAATGAAATCACTGCATAAATTTAAACTTTCATCAACTTCATGTCATTGGACATCAGTCAGTGTCCTTCATGTCGCTAAATTCACCAACTCTCATTGACAACGAGTGACTTCAGGTTAGTTCGCTTCTGCCTACACTGTCAGTGTGAACGACCCTTTATGTGTGACACAAAGTCACCAAACCTGCCAAGATATACAGATGTCCTCATCTATTTTCCCTCTGTCTTCTATTTCTACCCTCTGTCTATACAATATATTCCTTTTGTTCTCAGTGTGCACAAGTGTTGTTTTCCTGAATGTGAAACATGAATCCGTAATGCCGCGTGGAGGATTAGAGTCGCTGCCGTGTTTGTAGGAGCACTGCCTTATAGTTTCAGGTTGACTCCATTTCCATGCACAAACAGCTGCATACTGTGGGATTAACACCCATTGTTCAGTGAATCTCAACATGGGCACTGATGTCTCACAGTATAAGCCTTTAATTATGCCAGACACTGTTTTTCTCTGTTTCAAGACTCTGTTTTCAAATATGGTAATTTCATAAGACTCACAGTGAACTGCACAAGAAAAATGTAACAGTTGTAGTCGAAATTAAATCATGTAACATTATTGTAGTATTATATAGAGTGCAACAGTTGGGTTCCGGAACTCCATTCATTTTCTCCATAAAGAAATTGATTTTGAACGATTGCTTATAAACCTTTAAAGACAGACCTACTGCACTGTAAAAAAGAATTGTTGGTTTAGCTTAAAGGGATAGTTCACCCAAAAATGAAAATTTGATGTTTATCTGCTTACCCCCAGCGCATCCAAGATGTAGGTGACTTTGTTTCTTCAGTAGAACACAAATGATGATTTTTAACTCCAACCGTTGCCGTCTGTCAGTCAAATAATAAGAGTGATTGGGAACTTGAACAATAAGAGTCGAAAAAACTTCCATAGACAAATCCAAATTAAACCCTGCGGCTCGTGACGACGCATTGATGTCCTAAGACACGAAACGATCGGTTTGTGTGAGAAACTGAACAGTATTTATATCATTTTTTTACCTCTAATACACCACTGTGTCCAACTTCGTTCAGGATCCGGTTAGTGAGGTCTGATCGCGCTCTGACAACGGAAGTGATGTCTCGCACTCATTGAAGTATATGGGCGAGACATCACTTCCGTCATCAGAACGCGTTTTTTGACCTCACTAACAGGATGCTGAACGCAGTTGGACATAGTGGTGTTTTAGAGGTAAAAAATGATATAAATACTGTTCGTTTTCTCGCACAAACCGATCGTTTCGTGTCTTAGGACATCAATGCGTCGTCATGAGCCGCAGGGTTTAATTTGGATTTGTCTGTCGTGTTTTTATTTACTCTTATAGTCAAAGTTCCCGCTGACTTGCATTATACCACTGACAGACTGCAGAGGTTGCAGTTAAAATTCATCATTTGTGTTCTACTGAGGAAACAAAGTCACCTACATCTTGGATGCGCTGGGGGTAAGCAGATAAACATCAAATTTTCATTTTTGGGTGAACTATCCCTTTAAAAAAGTAAGTTACCTGGTTGCCTTAAATTTTTGAGTTCATTGAAATTAAAAATTTGAGTTAATACAATGAAGTTGATTGGTTTAATCAACAGAACTCTGAATCACATTAATTATTGAAGTTGATTTGACAAAAGAAAACATGTTTTGATAACAAAGCATAAACATATATGTTTTTTTACAGTTTGTGAGCTACGAGGTTCTTAATTGATGCTATTTTCTTCTGATGAAGCCATCAGCCCGCATTATTTCAAAAATAATCATTAACAGTGGAATTCCTGGAGAAAAGCTACATTACCCATGATGCAAGACAATCAGAGAGTCCAAAAAAGAAAACATGATCCAAAATATCTCTTTAGCCCCGCCCACTTCCATGTAATCGAGTCAATCTCTTTTTATATTTCTCTATCATTTTTAATTTGATTATGCTGTTCACAATGCTCAATGGGATTCTTTTCCTCACTAAAACCTTTAAGAACTTGTATCTTTGTCTTTTTGTCCGATATGTAGTGTTGTGATTCACCTTGTAGCACATTGGCTTGGTTCATGGCTTATAACTCTTTAACGAAGACTATTTTAAAATCCCTATGGGAAAAATGAATGAAAAAAATACTTCCGGAACCAATGCCACCGAAAAAGGGGGGTGTGCACTGTTGCACTACTAATAGTAGTATTATTTTAGTTTTAGATTTCTGCTTTGACCTGAATTCCTCTATCACCTTTTCAACTCCATCTTATTTCTTACAAACTCAAATTTGCTGTGTTTGACAGCTTGTTAAAAAATGCCAGAAAATAAATGTTCACAAGGCAGATTCATAGCCTGTGTGTCCATCACCAAAGTCAGAAGATGTCATATAGAAAAGATACACTACTGTTCTCCTCCCACCCCGTCAGCTCTCTATTCTTTTGTCTGTTCATCTGCCCTTGTTTTTGGATTCACCCCATTATTTCTGTCATGCTCTCTCATGTCTCTGCTTTCCCAGCGGGCTTAGAGAGAGCTGGAGCTTCAAAAAACATCAAATACTGCTGAGTTCAGCTCAAGTACACTAAAAACTTAAGAGGAATGTGACACTCTACACCACTGAAATGAAAAGTCATTACACAATATCAGGAGAGAAGTTGTGTCAGGTAAGTTACACTGTGTATTCTGTGTCTAGACTGGCTGTCATTATTTTCTCACGGTCATGTTGTTCCCAACCTGTATGCATTTTTTTCTTTTTTCTTTTTTTTTTCAAACCATATTTATATATAGGTATACTGTATATTTATTACACAGCTCTATAAAATGCATGAATCTGATTGGTCAGTTAGTTCTATTTGCTATATATATATATATATATATATATATATATATATATATATATATATATATATATATATATATATATATATATATATGAGAAAGAAAGCCATATGTGTTTTGAATGATGTGAGGGTGAGTATAAATAATGACAGGATTTTCATTTTTTGGTGCACTATTATTTTAAAGTGGATAAAGCTCTTCTGCTAGGTGTAGTGTGAACATCACAGAAACTGACAGCAGTGCTCTCCATTATTCTTTGTAGTAAAGTAGGGAGAGAGAGAGACAGCGAGGAGAAAAAAAAGACACTTGCTTTGATATCCCTTCTCCCGTTTCACAAATCTCCGCTCTGTCAGTCATAATGAGCATTTATGAATAAATAAATGTGAAAGAGAACCATAACGAGGTAAACGACTGGCACACATACATAATACAGCATTATTTCGCCATATTCAGTCCGAGAGAACATCTTTCCACATCAGGGCCATAACGCAAGATGGGAGCAATTTCTGTAGCTGGTAATTAGGAAAACTTCATAAATCTGAGAGTTCAGCTTAGGCTGAAGTTTGAAAACATGAAAGATGGGAAGAATCTAATGATTGAACGACTAAAAATGGAGAGGATTTATGATGAGAAGATGGATCCACACACCTCTACATGCTGAAATTATTCAAGAGCTCCTGTGGCATGAATTTTGTTGGCACCCCTGATTTATCATAACACAAAAGAGCCTTCTATCAACTGTATCATCACACAGGTGATTTGGGATACATTCTTACAATTAGAATAGTCAATTTCTTCTCAAATTTGGCACATAGTGTTAATTTTGGACGCCAATTAGGATGTCTCAATGAAATCAGTTCTAGTGATTCAATGCAGCTAAGATTTATGGCACCCGTGCATGAGATTTATGGTAGTGTTATCACTTTGAAACAGAGGCAGACAGGTCTTTACATGCAGCACACATTCAAACCAAAGATGAAAAACATTAGACTTCAAAAAGCCTCCCTCACACACAAACCACCCTAACAGCCTCGGGCAGCTTTCATCCATTCAGAACAATCTGTGTAAAAATAATATGCACATATTACCAACCTAATATCAAGTGAACCTTTTTATGTATTCATTTTGATTATTGGTTTTTAGTGCATTTGTTGTCATACTACAAAATAAGCAAAAGTTTGTCTGGTTTTCTATCTAAATATCCTTAAAAAATACATATACTTGAGGAGCAAAATGGCATAGGACTTGTTTTCAGAGAATATATTTGCTACCATTGGCAAATAAACCAATTAAACATAAATGTAACATTGTTTTATGAGGTTTGTGCTTAAAATAAGACTGAACAATATGCTAATTGGGTAAGAAAAGTTAATATCTTAGTCAATTTTTGTTTTGTTTAGATATTTAGGTTAATTAGGAACATGATCTTCTTTGCAGTGCAGTGTTTAAACGGCTGATGGCAAGATAACCATTTAGATATTCGTGTAAAGAATTACACTTATACATAAACAGATCTGATTTTAATGCTACTGTCTGACAGGATGTCAGTTTAACAACGACAGGTGTGGTATTTGGGTGAGATGCGAATCGACAAATGTCAATGTTGTCTGACTCTAATGATATAGGCCACAGTTTATCTCAGAAATGCGGTTCTTGATCTTGAGCTTAATTAGTTCAAGCCGTCAATCAAGAAAACGAATCAATCAAAGCCGTAAGCTACAAATATCTTTGTATGCTGAACAAAACTATAAAATCGGGAAACCATCATTTGAGAAGAAAGGATAACAAAACTGGTAATGTTTATTAACTTATATAACAATAATTTATTATCCTTTTTTACCCCATGTAGCACACCTAGAACACGCTACAAAGATGTCTTACACATCAAAAAGAGACTAAAAACATGACAGCAAGATTAATTAGAGTGTCTCTTCACAAACTGTGGTAGAAAAATGAGCCTCCATACAAGGCACAATGAGTAACTCCATGTTTAGCGCTTGACTGAGATACAGACTGGGTCATTTGGCATTATAAAGATGGAATCAGATAACTTATTAGACTCAAAAATATAAATAATGTTCATACAGAGCAGTACAAAAACTGTACGTATTGTATACAATACCATTAAAATGGTAACATCGTGTGGTATGTCAAATGACTCTTGTAAACCCATTAAGCTGCAATGAAGACCTTTACCCATGAAGATCTCGATAAGAACAGTTACAGATATTTACATTTCAGATTTAAAAGATGTAATGGCAGCAAAAGCCAATATTCAAGTACTGTATTTTATATCGCATGAAAACTTGCCGTTTATAAAATACAAATGCATGGAAAGAAACACTACATTAAATGACAATGTAGTGTGTAAAATCCTATTAAAACAGTTTTTTATACATTCTAGTATGAAAACACAGCGAGGTCTGTAACGGTAGTGTAAAGGTGTCAGTATATCAAAAGAGTTTTTGAACATTCACATTTCTTGAAGTCTTGAGTTTAGTTGAAATGAGTTTTCACAAAGTATTACTCGGTTTCACAAAACATGAAAAATATCTGCATCTTCACCTTTAAAAAATGGCCACTTGGAATGAGGCAAGTACATAAACCGAGATCGCCTGGGGTTGCGTTCTTCACTAAACTGTGGTGACTGAAAGGAAGGCATTGTGAACTTTGGTGCCCTCAGGTGCTCTTGCTCCATGGCTCATGAGCTCTTGAATGGTCATCCAGTTGTCCAGGATCTTCTTGTTTCGTTTCTTCAGCATCTTCTTATGGCTGAGCTCCAGGATGCTGACTTCCCCACTTGCCGTCCCCATGGTCTCCCTGAGGCACTCAAGCCGGCTCCTCTGCATGAACTCCCTCCTGCGTCGCTGTTCTCTTGCTCGTGCTAGCTGCTGTTTTCGTTCTTCTTTACTCCAGTACCGCCCCATCTTCAGCTCGCTGACTGCATCATCATCTGTAGTCATCCCACCGCTGCGTTCCTCTCGGATCCGTAAGGCTCTTTCGCGTAGGATACGGTCTCGTGCGGGCCGACGTGCCACATACCTGGTTCCGTCTGCTCGCACTTTAACTTTCCATTCAATTCGGCCAGGTTGTGAGGGTCCAGGCCGTCCACGGAGGCTGAGGAGGCTAAGCTGGCTCTGGGAATATTCCAGAGAGGAAGAGGAATGTTGTTGTAGGAGCTGTAGGTAACTCTGGTAATGGCGTGTGCTGGGAGGCTGGGTTGTTGTGGTGTTGCTGTGATAGGGCGAATGGTAGTGCCGAGCGGTTGCAACCCTATTCCGGTTTCTTTCTTTCTCACAGCGCTCGTCATCAGCAGGAAGCGCTGGGTCTGACTCCGAGGGGTTACTGGGGCTTTGTTCCAAGCTGCTGGAAAAGGCCTGGCTGGGTCCTTGTGAACCGGGACTGGTGATGGGGGTCTGTAAGGGTGGAGTGGAGCTGGTGTATGTATGGGCACGACTGCAAGTAGGGCTACTTTGGCTGGGTAAAGACAAGATGGGACTATTGTAGGGACTCTGCAGGTGTTGGGTACTCCGCAGATTCCTCTGATTGGTCAGGTGGACTCGACGCTGTAGCGAGTGGTCGGGTGATCCTTCTGTTCCCAACGGAGTTGAGCGGGAACTTTCGGCTGTATTGTAGGCACTAGAGCTGTCTTTATCTCTGAGCTTCTCACTTTGTAGTCTCTCAGGATGCTCATTAATATCCGCAAGCTTGCCACGACGCAGTCGACTTTCCTTATCCGTTCGGGGTGAGTCATGCTTACTCCTGCGCAACTGGTGGGCTTGCATGATGCTCTGGCACTCAAGTTCAATGCTGCGCAGCTCTTCGTTAAGCATGTGCAGCTCCCGTGCCACTCCACTTCCACCCTGCTCAGTCAGGCTGCACTCGATAGTACTACTTCGCCTGTAGACCAACCCGCATTCTCCACCATTGCGTATCTGGCACTTTAGCTCCAGGAGTTGCTGGAAATGGTCACATTCCACCCCATTCTCACTCAACCTGCCCTCCTGACCCTTCTCCTGCCTGGCTAAGTTAACGGTGTCCATAGGAACCAAATGCGAGCCTGCTTCCCACCTGTCTCGAAGTTGTTTTTGAGTCTGTGTTTGGGGATGAGAGAGCAATTCATATTCAGAACTCTCCTCAAAGCTGCATTTCACACCACTGTCCTTCTCTAGTATGGAAGAGGAACATGTTGCTGTATCTGTACTTGCGGAGGCTTCCTCGTGTCTTTTTGACTGCAAAACATTAACAGATACAACCCCTTAATGCCTTTCAGAACATAAAGACTAAGGAACTTTTGTCATATATGGTCACACTTACTCGCTTTGCTTCCCTTTTCTGTTCTTCTAAAATCTCCATCTTCAACTCCTCTAGGAAATCATGATGGTCCTCATCGAGCCAGCTTCCATCCATCTAAGAGAGAAAAGCCCAATAGGATTCACCAGTTCTGGACTATCAGCCAATCAGAATTTTACTGATATAATTTTCACATGGCTTTAGAGAACATGGCATTTGGTGATTGGCTCAAAATAAATACATAAAGCCACACAAATAAAACTGTGGCATTAATGTGGGATAAGATTGGCAACTATGTTTACTAGTCTCACCTGTCCTTCAGGTCTGGTGACGAGTAACACTATGGATCTGGAATTTTCATTTGAGAGGAGAGCAACAGCCTCATCCCTGTTCTGTACGTCATGACCATTTATCTGGAAGAAACATGGACACAGTGACAATTACATATACAAAAAGATAATGACAGAGTGTCAGGATTTCCATACAGGAAGCACACTTCAGTGACAGAAGTACAGCAAAATTGCATTTCCTCATACACACCAAAAAAACTAGGCCCCCCTCGTGAGATAACAACCTTCAGTCAATTATGCATTTACTGGAGGAGAGACTTTGAATCGATTACTAAGACTGCCGACTGGGCTGCAGGAGCCAAAGCATTTATAAAAAGCGTTGTGACTGTACACGCCCAGACACACAATTAAGCAGCCTCTGACAGGTGCCGTTCATCTTTTCTTCTATAGAGTAATGGCACTGTCAAAAGAAGATAATAGGGGTGGAGAGAGTGAGACAGACATGCACTGAACCACTGTATTCATCTCCCTCAATGTTACATCCACAGATGCCTTGCGTCCTTTGTATCTTGCTCTTTCTTTATTTTCTTTTGCTCATAAATTCTCCAAACCTTTCACCCTACTGTCTCTGCTGAATGTCACACCAACTTGGTCTACATTCTGCAAAAGCAGATCCATTTAAGATTGCTATTTAAGTGCAATTTATCATGATGATCCAGTTTATTTACTAGTGGCTGACTTTGTTTTTTTAAGATTTGTATACCCACACACACATACAAATATCTACAGTGGGAAGTCTCAGACCACTAGTGAAAATCCATTGTAGATTATTTTAGATTTTATATAGTCATTATATACAAGTAAGTAAAGAAAAAAACAATGAAATATAGCTGCAAGCAGCAATTAACGGGGTTCAAGGATTTTAAGGCCTTTAAGCACATGCGTAAAAAGATTTTTTGTTTTATTTAGCAAGCCTGTAACCATCTCGAACATACATGGAAAAGACCATTTACAGCCAATACAGGCAATTTACAATAGGAAATATATGATTTTTAAAGCTTTTTAACAGTTATCAAGGTTGAGCCAAAAACCTAGGACTAGTTCGGCAAAGTTGTTTTTTGAAATAATCTCCAATAGTTAACGAACGATTCAGTGGACAGCGGTGGTCCTACAGGCAAAGTTGCTCAGAATGAGTTCTACCATGTGGTACAAATGTCATGGGCGTGCAAGAAAAACTGGCGATACACAATACTTTACGCACGAGAAAAACGTGAAGGCGTGCCCCGGTGGCCTATTTCTTTCGAATTTCTCAAAGGCATCTCGGGCTGGGAGTCAAACAGGCCCAGCGACTTTACATTCCAATCGGCCTCTATTAACCTTGTCTGATAGCTGCTCAAATTTCAGTGGCCGATGGTGTACATGTTTTTTGAGATGTATCAATGTCCTCAAAGACAGTCGTGGCCCCTCGGACGAAGACACTGCATGCCAATTTTCAAGTCAATCGGACCAACGGTGAAGTAGTTATAGCCATTTTCATGTTTTTTTTTCCTGTTATAGCACCACCAGGTGGCCAGTTGCCGCTTCCTTTTTCTCTGAACCACAGAATGATCTGTGTACTGAGTTTGGTGAAAATATCTCAGTCCGTTCACGAGTTTTAGTAAAGGGGCTCCACCCACTGCAAACATTTTTAAGGACCGTGAATCGGAATTTCAACTTTTTTTTGATAACTATTGACTCCAGAGAATCTTGCTGCACTGGTTTGATTCCGATCGGGTCAAAAACCGATTTCAAAAAATCCAAAATACCCGAAAATTCTAGGCCTAACAGTTTAGGAGTTATGAGCCATTTCGTACTTTTGAATGCTGCAGCGCCCCCGTTAGGCCGATCGGGGGAAAGCCTTGGTGACGTTGTAGACGGTGTGAATACTACCAGCCCTCAAAGTTTCTACGACTTACGATTTGGTCTGCCCGATCACTTTTAGGGGAGAATGCTGATCCTTGGAAAATTTAACAATTACAATAGGGTTTCAGCGCTACATGCATAAACCCCTAATTCAATGAGTTTCTAGACTTTTGGACCCACTATATCTATCAAATAAATAATCAAAATCTTTATCTAGATTTATAGGATGGTTGTAAGCGTGAATGAGCCTGTGTATGTTTTTTGTGATTAAATGTGTCCCACCTGTAAAATTCGGTCTCCCTCTCTGATGCGTCCATCCCTTGCAGCTATGCTGTTGAGCTCGACCTATCAACAGTACAAAAAACATGGCATCAATATGTAAATTGTCATAATTCATCTCAACACACCAGCAATAATTCCATGACTTATCACAAAAAGAATTCATTATTGTAACAGATTAATTTGCATATCTGTTCTATAATGAGAAAAATCCATTCCTTTCAGACAATTTACAAAAGAATGCAATATAACGTAATATAATATAGAAGGATTGGAAGTGAATACTGCACTGCGAATATATAAAGCATGTGGGAATATTTTTGTTTTTCCCCATCAAAATAATACATATTTAGCATTTTACAAGATTGCTGATTAACACAACCATATTTTTTATGAATTATAAGAATCTGATTTTCTCCCTCTAAAATGAATGGTCTCTCATATCAGAGACATCCTGATAGAGGAAGGAGGCTGAAAACATCATTGTCGTACACAGACAAGCATTATACGCATAAATGCATTTTTAATGACTAATATTAGCATAACTTACTTCCACAGACATGTATTAATAGAACATTTCTGTAGGTTGTTTATGAAACATTTTCTGGAGATGATGAAAAGGAGAAGCAGTTCCCTTCTGTTTGATGTCAGGTGCTCCACATTTACATATCTCTGAGCGAGAAATGGTGTAAGAACAGGCAATATCTGTACAATAAGTAGAATTCTCCCTGTTGAAACGCAGTCCCTGTTTTCAGCCTTTGTTTTCCTTTGGTGTGTCAAGGAGGTGAGAGTGAAAAAAAAGTGCCATTTTACACTCCACAGGAGACAGGAGGGGTGCCATTCCTTGCTAATTAAAATCAGCAATTAAAACAACTGTCTGTATGCAAAATAATTTTCCAAACTTGACTTGCTCTCTTCATGCTTGGCTCAGTCCTGGTAGACTTTCGTCTGCCATTTGAACTTTGGAAAACAGGGAAATTTTCCATATTAAACACTTTTAAATTCAGTGAAGGAATACAGTGATGTGGAACAATGAGAATGGATCAAACTGAGCTTTTATCTTTTAATTACTTTTCACACTATTTAAATTGATGTTAAAAAAGGGTTTGGTCTGATTAATTTGATTGCCTGCCTCAAATTTGATGCTCAGTGCCACATCTTACAGGTGACTTCAACGTGTGCTAATGAATTAAACACAGATCACCACATTAACATAATAACATTTGTTCTAAAAGCATTATTCAGTTCATTTTCAGTAGATCTTTGTCTGTTAAATTGAACTGCTGCATTAAAAACCACAAAATTGAGTCTGAAACTATAAAGTCACCTTTTTTCCCCTTTTCAACACTTGGTCTGTGAAAGGAGATGATTAACCTTCAGAAAATGTTGAACTTCGATAACAAGAACTATTTTACTGTCCATCTATCTCCAGTTAAAATAAAAATAAATAAATAAAAATAAAATAAGTACACACCTGACCAACAAAAATGGCCATATCTTCTTCGTCATCAGTGCGATAACAGAGAGTCAGGCCCAGTTTTTCCTGGCTGTTCATTCGACAGAGCTCAACCTCCTGTAACACACACACAGAGATATATATTAAAATGCAGGAGTAGTTTACCATTTTCCTTCCTATTTAAGGGCCAGAAAGAGGAAAATACATGCAGTATGAATAGAAACACGAGCAACTATGAGCTGAACTATAATCAAAGCTCAGACTATTCCCTTTATGCTGATTTACCAGGCAGATATTTTCTTATGAAAGCAACTAAAATTGCTCAGCTCAGTACATTTCTCTACAGTTCGGTTTATTTAAAAAAAGCCACCTCTGATAGCTTCTAAACTCCAGCACTAATAGCATTGTTTTAGAGTAGTAAAGTCATCTTAAATGTTTGGCTTTACATTAAAATGAAACAACGACCAGTTCCTGAAAGATGAGGCCACCCTGAAATATGATATAATCAAGCAGGCAGAGGGGGTTATATGTCAAGACTGAAGCCTGGTGCAAGTGACAGGGCTGCATTTGAGAGACATTCATCTGTCAAAGGAGAGCAGTTAGCCACAGCTCGACATACCACTGACACCAGTCTCAGTTCAGTCAAGCAGAACGACTCATTTATCGGTTGACGCTCCTGACCGAGCACTAGCATCATACATCAAGCTCTCCACCCTCCACATTAACCAGATTTACCACTCCATCTATATTAGGTTTTCCCTTTTCTTCCACGAACACATACACCGAACTGTCAAGTGCTCTTATTTGGCAAATAATTTCTAAAAATGCGATGCCAACATGTTCACGGCAACGCCTGTGGTGTGATATAAACAGGCTAACTCTTTCTCGTATTTCAGCTGAATCTGGGTTACTGTCAGTCTGTACAATGGATGCAATTCATCACCAGCAGCTTTATTACGGCTTCATATTGATCTGCTCCATAAGCTCAGCGATACTTCATATTTTCTGCAAGTCTATTGTTCAGACCACATGCTCATCAAAGAGGATCAACCGACCTGCCGAGCAAAATGATCCACACAATCTCCCCTAAACTACTGCGACGAGCGACGAAACTGGAAAATCAGAGAGATAATTTTACAGATCATAGTATTAATCTAGGATTTGTTCAGTATTCAGAGAGCTAAAGTGGTTCTGTGGTTTTCTTCTTGGCCTGATATGAAAAATTTGCTAGTGATTGACAGAAGTTATCTTAAAAGGGCTCATCCAGGCATGAATCAATGCAGGACCCATACAGGAAATTTATCACAGCTTATACATACTTCTGCACTTCTGCAATTTTACAAGAAGGAAACTGCCATTAATTCACTTACAGAAAAAATATATATATATATATGATATCCCAAAATCTCACTCTTTTTAAAGAAACATGTGGTAACAAGCTGATTTTATACCTTCAAACAATCCTAATAATAATGATTCATTAACACGCATGCATTTGTTTTCCAAAATGAGCAAGAGACCCAGTAGGAAAGAACATTAATGTCACTAAAATAAAACTAATTACACCTCAGTGGAGTCTAATCTGCCCTTGTTTATTAGTCCAAGGAAAAATGGCATTGTTTGAAAGCTCTCAGCTGTAACATGCTACTTTAACTCATTAATAGTGAAGGAAAATGGCTTTTTGAAACTCTAATTTTTTAAGTTTCACAATTAAATGAACTCAATACCTCATTTGACCATATAACTCATTCTGTTAACATTTAATTCAATTATTTATAAAAAAAAGGTAACACTTTACAATATAGTTTCAATTGTTAAAGTACATTAGTTAACATGAACTGACATATACATACAGCATTTATTAATCTTAGTTAATCTCAACATTTACTAATACATTTTAAAGGGTTAGTTCACCCAAAAATGAAACTTATGTCATGTATTACTCTCCCTCATGAAGCTTCAAAGCTTTACGAATCTTTTGTTTTGAATCAGTGGTTCGGATCGCGTATCAAACTGCCAAAGACGTGAACTATTGAAATTCCGAAACACTTATGATGTAACGAAGCCTCGTTTAATGAAATCATGTGATTTTGGCGCTCCGAACCACTGATTTGAAACAAAGGATTCGTAAAGCTTCGAAGCTTCATGACGCAGTGTTTTGAAATTGCCCATCACTATATATTGCTGAATAAAGTCGTTATTTTGTTTTTTCTTGGCCTCACTGAGTCATCGGATTTTATCAAAAATATCTTAATTTGTGTTCTGAAGATGAACAAAGGTCTTACGGGTGTGGAACGACATGAGGGTGAATAATTAATGACTGAATTTTCTTTTTTTTTGGTGAACTAACCCTTTAAGATCAGAAGTTGTATCTGTAAACATTAGTTAATTCAGTGTAAACTAACAAGAACATGCACATTTTTATTAACTAACATAAAAAAGGTTCTTTTTAATTTTTTGCATTGTATCAACATGCATGAGCAATAATGTAGTGATGTATTTAATCATGCCATCAGAGTCCCTTGCATTTGAGATGCATGTAAAGTCAGGTTTGTTTGACCGTTTGTTATCCGGTCACCCGAGATGGATGTCCAGGTGTATATGTCACTATTCAAAGAAAGCATTTTTCTTTTACTTACCTCACACTCGAATTCAACTGCCCTGTCCACCTCTGCCTGAGTGCTGGCCACATATTCTGGACAATCAAAATATTCATGCTCCATAGTCTGAATGGAATGACAACTAGAGAAAGAAAGAACAAGAGAAATGAACTTTATGCTCTAGGCTATAGCTTTATGCCTGCAATTTTGCAGAACTACAGACTGACCTTGAAGCCATGCATTACACTTCTAAGAAGATAACAGAATTTGTTTGTAGTCAGGGGAAGCATGTAATTACAAACAATACTCATTAATCTGTTAACACATCATGCTGGGGTACAATTGCAAATGCACTGTTCCAAGAACCTAAGCAATCTGTGCAAAGCGCATACGCACACACACAAATGAGCTGAATCTTTGATTTTGCTGAGTTGTAGCCAGACAAACAGATTAGCATAAAGCACATGCACATAAGGAGCCAAATAATCAGATGTGGCCTATCATCCCCAGTCACAAGTTTTATTGGACAAACTCAAGCAATTGAAAAGCTGTAAAGGGCATTAAACACCAAGAGAAACCTCTGTACCAGCATGTTTGATATTTTAGCACTCCATTAGGTTTTAATCACCCTGTATACTACTCATTACAGGAAATGGATAAGGGAAGCCACTACAATAATTACACATCGGCCCTGGCGTGACTTTTATGACAGAAGAGAGGGATATTTCATGGGGGGAAGGGGCTTATGGCTGTTGCCTGGTGATGAAGAAATTCTTGATAATAACTGGTGCTTATGTTAGTATGCATTGTCTGCTGGTTAAGAAAGCATAACTGGTTTAGGCAGCATTTGTCAAAACAAGTTACAAACAAATAATAATAATAGAAATATATACTGTATATAATAACTCTGAAATAAAAATTTAATATACAAATTATTTATTTATATATATTTTTTGTAGTAACGACATATATATAGGATTAGTTCTGAATCTAATTAAGCCTAAATGTAATTAACAGTTTTGGCAGCATACTGTATGTACCTGTCCGACAGCAGAAAGGGGCAGATGTCTGGCACAGGTGGGGTAGTGGGTCTCATCTTAGCCAGAGCCATGATGTGCTCAAAGGTGATGTCTGTCTGAGTGCATACATCCACCACACACACTTCCTGTAGGCTGTTCTGGTTCCGGGCAGAGGGTCCCCGCTTCAGCACCTGCACCACAATGGGTTCCTTCCGCATGGCCTCCACCGTTCCCTCATGTCCAGACTTGGAAAATTCACGCCCATTCACCTAAAGAGATGAGAAAACCACAAATTGCAATAGATTTATTAACGATTACAAATTATTATATAACCTTTTTTATTCTTTAAGTCATATAAGGTCAATGACGGGCACAGGTCATTTTTTGTCCAAAGGCCTTAATAATAAAAAACATATGATATGACATCCATATGACATCCAACATATGTAAGGTAGTACAACTTGTATTGAATGCAAAATGTTTTAATTATATTTTGCTACATATAAAGGTATTTTAAAGATTTTGAAGTGTCAAAAGGTCATTTGGTTTAACCGTTAAAAGGCCAATACAGCCACTTCATTTGTGATTAAAATATCTTAAAATGTAATAAATGTATATGTTTTTTATTCTGCCATGATTTTATAACATCATACATCAACATAGTGCAAAATGGTATTAAAATTATGTGTAGAAGTCATTGCTTTGTTATGAGAAAGAATGTCCAGAAAAATGAATTTCATTGATGTCATTCAGAGTAACCAATACCAAGGGACCATTTTGGATGAAGTTATGCGGTCAATATCATGTGACAGGATGTGACATCATTCAGACACCTGCAAAGGACCACATGGTCATGAAGCAAAGTAACTAACTCTCTCTTAAAGGTCCCGTTCTTCGTGATCCCATGTTTCAAACTTTAGTTAGTGTGTAATGTTGTTGTTAGAGTATAAATAAAATCTGTAAAATTTTAAAGCTCAAAGTTCAATGCCAAGTGAGATATTTTATTTAACAGAAGTCGCCTACATCGAACGGCCAGTTTGGACTACATCCCTCTACTTCCTTCTTTAATGACGTCACTAAAACAGTTTTTTGACTAACCTCCGCCCACAGGAATACACAAGAGTTGCGTTTGTAGAGTGTGTTTGTCGCCATGTCGTCGAAACGCTGTTATTTTCATCCCGCAGTCCAATCACCGGGTCTGATTCCGGCTCAAATTGATAGTTAAAGACATGTTTACAATAACACTTAGCGCGTGCATCTCCACGTTATGGTAAGAGGCGTGACCTTTCCGGGCAAGATGCGCTAAACTGCTGTCGAATCACAACACAGGAACCGCTGGCACAATCAGAACTCGTTTCGTATTTCTGAAGGAGGGACTTCATAGAACAAGGACGTCATCAGCCCGTTTTTATGACAGTGGAAACAGCGGTATACAGATAAGTAAATTATGTGAAAAATACTGTGTTTTTTTACACGCGAAACATGTACACATGTTATATTGCACACTATAAACACAATCAAAGCTTCAAAAAACCACGAAAAACGGGACCTTTAACTGAAAAAATTCATGTTTTCACTTGCTCATGTTCCGAAACATCAGGTCATGCGGTACAATCGTTATAAAACATGGAAAATGTTTAAAAACTTGTACTAAATGTAAAATGTTTGATTGTCCTTTTGCTAGATAGATATCAGCCTGTTAGCATTGTTTGAAAATATCGTCATTCAGTATAACCAAAAGTGTAACCAAAAATTTGGTTAAACCGAATGACTTTTTTGGTGACAAATTTTATCCATCTTGTAAAAAATGACAAAAGCAGTGATTATAAAAACCACATAATCTCATTGTTAACATTTTATAAAACTTCAAAATGAATTATATGTCCATTAGGTTTCTTACACTTTTAAAAACCTTATTGGTCAATGACCCATGAATGAATGATTTCAAGAGAGTTCCAGATTCCTAAATCAGAGCATGCTTGTGTAGCTCTGATATATGGATCTCATAAGTGACCAAACAGTCTTCGTAATCATAGTGACATCTGACATGTTGCACCTGACACCTGTCAAAGCCTCCCCATCAGAATTCACTCACCCGCATCAGCAGGTTCACTGCCAGACCAATTAAATGAGCTTGTTATAAGCTCAAACTACTCAGCCTTTCAACCATTTATTTAAGACAGAATCATACCCGAGGGAACACACAAACCCCTTTACCTTCATATTACAGGTTTGCAATATAAATGACAGGTCAATTCCCTACATACCGCTGCTGAAAATATTTTTGTGATTTGTCTTCAATGTGTAAACTTATTTTACTGGCCCACAAACACACAGAAACCCAACAAAAATCAATGAAAAGTGGACCAAAACCTTTATTTGGTCCACAAATAGCCTCAGTAGTGCAATGCAATGAGATTTGAACATACAGGCAAACTTACTTTGGACTCAGCTAATGTTGAAACAAACTAGGTCATATTGTCCACAGTGAGATTGCAAGGCTGGAGCTCCTTAAGTACCTTTACACACGATTTATTCTAAAGTGAGCAGTTTTCCTTCACCTATGTGGTTCCTGTAAGGCATAACAGGAAACCAGCCTACTTATACAGAACTTCTTTAAGATTCCTTATCCTTGTGAGAAATTGCTTGTAAGTGGGAACAACTAAGAGTGGCCTTTAGATCTTTTTCATCTCTTCTTTTGTTTTAGGGCAGTGCGTAGCATTTTGCGCCTCAGGCTGTCAGGTACAACCGCTGTTGAACGACCTCAACATTCAACACAACATGACAGGAACCTTTGCTCTCAGACATTCATCAAGTCATACTTGCATCTTGGACTGTTCCTTACAGGAAGACCGAAGAGCTAGTTGTGTCTCACCAGATGGGCCAATCAACAGGGAAAAGTATGAGATATGATCTTCAACGCTGAGAATGATACTTGTGTCTGGTTGAAGCTAGTTAAATTTATTTAGGCACAAAACAACTAAAAGGTAAAGGAAACCAAATCATTACACCCACAAAAGAATGGCACACCAAATGAGACACCAATACCAATGAGATTTCACTCTTAAAGATACAGCAATAATGAAGTCACTCAAATATCTGCATTGAATTACTGGACTTTAAACAAATTAAACTGAAAATAGGCATACATGCTTGGTTTACAAGGCTGGCTACTTCATTTTTTCACATAACATTTGTTACTTACTGTTTAAAATCAGGCATAGTCAATGAATAGTCACCGCCACAGAAACCGGCAATTGATTTCTATAGGTTTAGATCTTGTCTAAAAGATCAGCAGGTGAAGAAACTCTGAAGTTCATGTTGGTGAACGTTGAATTTAAAGGTCATTAACGCCAATGAAACATGGCCGTCGCACACCAACAAAGCTTCACCTACCCACCTCCACATTCCACCTCAATACATGACTCTGAAAAGGTCAGGTGCCAACTGGGTTTGATAACAAGGTCTGGAGCTGGAATGTACCGCAGTCACCTCAGACCCGTCATATTGATTTCAGACTTATAATACCGGCTCTGCCTCAAGAGGACCATGTATTACATCTGAATGCTGAAGTGGAGAGCAGAATCACAGCTAACATCAGTGGTGGAGACTATAATATGTGTGTGTATTGTCGGAGCTGTCATATTTGGGTCAGTTCTTGTCAGGTGACACATATCTACAGGCTTGTTTATTTTCTCCCAGCTGAATGATTTTGCACAGGTGAGATAAGCACAAAGAAGTGATAAGACTGCATGTGTGTGTGCGTGTGTGTATGTGTGTGTGTTTAAACACATGTGGCATGTGAGATAAGAATTGGATGAGAACCTCTTGGCCATACAACCAAATGCAACAGCTACTGGCACATGCACACACAAACAGCATTACGTCAACCCAAAAAGGGCCAATGGTTGTTTGGAAAGCTGACTGTGGTAACAAAGGACATAAATAACAATGAAAACCCAATGAGAAAAGCCAGACTACAGTCTTTTATATGGCACATTTGTAAGGGAGTCACACTTTGAGTTTCTCAACACTGTGAATCCAAAAGGAATAAAAGAGAGCATAACATAGTGAAATCCCACCCGGGAAGTGTCAAGCAATCAGAAGAGATTCTTCAGGGTATTATGTGCAAGAGAAAAAACAATATCTGACACACGCTCCCATTCAAAACCCCAAAAAGCATCTTATTTTCGTATTGAGCACATGGCGAGACACCCAGACACACATCTATTCACTGCAGGTGCTCAATGACAATGCCACATGGAAGTCTAATTGAAAAAGAAAGACTTTCTCATCATTAGAACTTATAATTTCAATAAAAAGAGTCTCTCTTTCTCTACACAGCTGCAGGAGTCTGTAAAACGCTTGTCGACAGCCATCATTTCACTTGCTAACTGCGGAAGAGAAACCACATAGACTCTGTCACACAGTCTGTTATTATTCTAATTCATTTTCTTCATTAGATTTACTCAGAGACTGATAACTAACTCACCATGTCGTTAACTATTCAGATATTCAAAAAGAGACTATTAACTATTTGCATATGCTATTTTCCATGTCGTCTCTGCGCTGATTAATCAATGTGGCAAGAAAATAATGAGAGACAATTAGTCCCCTAACGAAATGCATGACTGAGTGACAGATCAGTAGAGGGAAAAAAAAGTGCAAAGACTTTCTGTATAAGTGAAATTTGGTGTAAATTACTGTTGATGTGTGGAAGCAAAAATTGAGTTTTGTCTCATTACAAGTATAATCCAAGCATACTAAACAGCTTGTAAACAAACAAGCAAATTGAGCAGATCAGTCATGATAATAAATTGGGGTAATTATTTAAAATCAGTCTCTACGCCATGCACCCACATTATTCACCATTATGAATTATGTGAAAATTTGACAAACATTAACTCTTCCCCTGCCATTGACGGAATTTTTTGTCATTTATGAAACCATCGACAAAATATTCCCGCAATACATGTTTTCACTGTTTTACAGTAGAGAGCGCTATTACGCATCTTCTGAAAGAATACAGAATCTCTGGTTCAAAACACAGGTGAAGAAGAAGCAGAAACAAGTGACAGAAGCATTGCTTATGCATATGTACGGTAAAATAGCACGATTATCAAACATTAAACACTATTTAAATCAAAACTGCATAATGTTAAGGCAGGAACACCCTAAGCCGACGCCGACGAACTAGTGGCGACAAAAGCAGACTGCGGGGTTGGCTCACGTCGGCAGCGTCTGGGTCCAAAGTTGCCCAGACACACCAAACCTACGCTCGAGTAGCACGTCCGTTCTGCGCCTGCATAAGATGAAATGCCTTTCTGTACCAGCAGGTGGCAGTAGCTGAACAGCCAATGAGAATGATCAGATGGTCCGATGGACCGACGAGCTCCATGTCGAATCGGCCGAAAAAAAGCCAACGAGGACCAACGTCAGCCAACGGACTTAGAAAACTTAGTCGGCTGACGAACAAAAACTGCCCGACGGCCGACCGTCTGCTTGGTGTGTTCCTGCCTTTATAGAATGAAATGCCGTCCCAGGAAGAGCTTTAGGGGTGTTGATAGAATTGATCTACTCCATCTAGGTTTCAATCATCGTTCTGAATCCAATCCAGTCTTTGACAAAAACGCAATTTTCTCAGTTTTTTTTTTTTAATTTTCTTTTATTTATGAAACTTACCCAGTGTTGATAAAAAGGAATGCGTGAAGCTTTTCATGGAAACCTGTTTGAAAACAACCATTTTTGCTATTCTGTTTGGTGATGCTATTACAACAGAACACTTATACAAACTTCACCTTTCATTATTCTAAACCTAATACTATGTAAACAAGATATAACACCTAGAAATCCTTAAGCACCTGAAGCACAGCCCCTCCCCCATTTTGTCATTTTTTTAACAAACATCACATACGCACAGTATTCCCACATCAGTATCTGTGATTACACAGTATCACCATAGAGATTCAACCATCTCCGCTGCCATTGCTTATGCTTTTGTGTTAAATTAAAATTCCTCTTTAGGGACAAAGAATTACTCCTCAAAGAGGTTTTCGACATCAATATGCCACTGACTTATTCCGTGGGAATCATGCAGTGGGAGTTTGACTACACAACACAACGCTGACAGAGTTCACCCTGCAGGCAAATGTCTACGTTTCACAACATAATTAAATTCTCCATTAGCACCAACCTTGGGTTGATCTTCAGAGCAGAAAAAATGCCTCTCATTCTTCTCTATTTTCAGGTACAAAAATAAATAATGCATTTGAAATAACAGGCACATATATCACAGAGAGCTGTGTATGTGTAACTAATGAGTCCTTCAGCAGGACCCAGCCATGGATGACATGGGTTATGACAAACTGCGTCAACAAAACGCTTATTTAGCCTCAGTACATCGGTACAATAACCTGATGCAAGCGCTCCCCAAAAGCACGATCATACCGCATGCTGTCATTGAGTACATCATGTGTGCTGAATCTAGATGAAGGGAATTGTTTTTCCATTACTTGTCTACAGGAGTGTGAATAAACGAAATATTCTCAGATTGAGAACAGAGTTTTTTGACAGAGTTGTGTCTCTTTGTCCATATGTCGCCTGCCCTATTTCCAGGCCTTAAACCAAACGTGCCACAACATGTCCAGGCTTGTTGTTCTTCTATGGTCACTGTTGTTTTTAATCAGGGTTTCTTTGGCACTAGAAATTGGTTTCCCCAACACTCCTCAAACTGCCATTGGACATCTTTCTATGGCAGAAATAGTAATAGTACTACGCAAGTTTGTGGTTCCAAATTCAGCAAATGTTTTGATAGTATTTTAACACTGAAAAAAATGCACACTTTAGCTTTAAATCTACCAGCCTTCAAAATCACTGATCCTTATTGAAGCAAAAAAACTGGACCTGAATTTAGCTATTGGTTTTGCTATGCAGTCGAGTTCACTTCAAGGTTCACCAATAAATGTCATGGCAAAAGTGCTGTGGAACAAGCCAACATTAATCATAACCACCACCACGACAATAACACAAGGCTATGCAATACAACAGTACAAGTAAGGGAGACCTAAGGTTCAGGGCTAACCCTGCCTTTTTTGTACATGCTGACTCCCACTTGACCTAATGCTGAAAATTTTGATTGTTCCTGAAAGGCAATGAACCCAGTGTCTTGGCCTTAAAATGCCTGAGAAATCAGTCAAGCGAGCCAAGGAGAGTTATGGGTACTGCAGTCAGGCTGAGAGAGAGCAGGAGAGACAGATCTGAGGGTGATTTGTGGTTTCAGTGGGTATGCTTCATTATTTTATCTGATTTCACTAGCAGGAGTGTCCCACCATGCCTCACTAATGACTTTAATGAAGGACTCTCCTCTTGAGAAATACCAGCTCTGTTCCAATGCCTATATGAGCTACCTCACTACATAGGCAGCATTCTAACAAAGGCATGGAACCTCATAAGTGAATGTTTTGGAACGCTCTGAGCAACTCTACTTGCCAAACAAATGAACAAGCATTTGATTTCAATAGAGTTTCATGTTAGCTTGTTGAAAGAATTTTTAGTTCATTTCGGCATTGAAATTAATTTTTGATATTCCTCTAGCTTCATCCACAATCTTGATTTTCCTCACAATGCATTCTGTGGTAGCCTTAGTGGGATGAACACAAACTTGCAGTAGATTGCATATTTTTACATTTTTTATGTATTATAGTGCTGTCAAATCGATTAACCATGATTCATCGCATGTAACATAAAAGTTTGTGTATATACAGTGGGTACGGAAAGTATTCAGACCCCCTTAAATGTTTCAGTCTTTGTTATATTGCAGCCATTTGCTAAAATCATTTAAGTAAATTTTTTTTTCCTCATTAATGTACGCACAGCACCCCATATTGACAGAAAAACACAGAATTGTTGACATTTTTGCAGACTTATTAAAAAAGAAAAACTGAAATATCACATGGTCCTAAGTAATCAGACCCTTTGCTGTGACACTCATATATTTAACTCAGGTGCTGTCCATTTCTTCTGATCATCCTTGAGATGGTTCTACACCTTCATTTGAGTCCAGCTGTGTTTGATTATACTGATTGGACTTGATTAGGAAAGCCACACACCTGTCTATATAAGACCTTACAGCTCACAGTGCATGTCAGAGCAAATGAGAATCATGAGGTCAAAGGAACTGCCTGAAGAGCTCAGAGACAGAATTGTGGCAAGGCACAGATCTGGCCAAGGTTACAAAAAAAAATTCTGCTGCACTTAATTAATAAAATTTATAAATTAAATAAATTATTTATAGATAAAAATATATATACATTTTTCATTCATAAAAAGCACAAAAAGCTCATTCATAAAAAGCTCAAATTAATGCTTCACATAGTAGAATATAAACCATTTTAGAGCAGGTTTTAGAGCTAAATAAATAAGATGCAATTCCCAACATGGCTATACTAATATTATGTACAACAAGTGCTGCTTAAGATTTTTCTCAAATACCACTGTTACACTAATGATACACTATCTACCCTGATTCCATTCTTCCGCCTACCTGTCTTACCAACTGCCTTCACGAAATAAAAGTTTGGTTTTCTGCCAACTTTCTCAAACTGAAAAAGTTGAAGTACTGAAGTACTCCTTTTTGGCACTAATTATATTCTCTCTAGGTCCTGCAGTTTTTATTTATCCATTGACAGTTTTTCCATTTTCCCTTCCCTCCAGGTAAGGAACTTGGGGGTCATCTTTGACAGCACCCTTTCATTTGAAGCTCACATTAATAATATAACCAGGTCTTCTTATTTTCATCTCTGTAATATTGCTCATCTCTGTCCATTTCTCACTCCACATATTTCTGATGTCACATTGACTACTGTAATTCTCTTTTAATTGGTTTACCACACAAATCTCTTCATAAACTCTAACTGATACAGAATTATGCTGCTCGTATCATAACCCAGACTCCATGTGTACAACATATTTCCCCATCACTTCAATAGCTACGCACTAGTTGCACAATGTCCTTTGAGTGAAAACTGTAGTACTAGTGTTCTAGTAAAGACAAACAGTCTAAAGTAATGCCTTATCTTCCACTGTGAACTCATATGTCTCCCTCTCAGACTGACTGTGGTGGTGAATCTAGAAGTGGTCTGTCCAGTGCCAGAGGCTTATTGTCTGTTACTTCCTCCTACACACATTACACACAGATTAACCTTACATCTGCCATCATTACAGGCAGGAACACCACAAACAATAGTCATATGAATAGACAAACACACACATGCACTATGTTCCAGGCAATATTTCTAAATTAAATCAAGGGAGGGATACAGTAACTGCTTTCTAATCTGATGTATGCAAGTTCAAGAGGAGGTCAGAGCCTTTACCACAGCAAGCATTCGACAATGCATAAAGTTTATTTCTGAATTCTTAAGTTAATATAACCTGAGTGTGACCTCCTGTTAATGTAGTTTTCCCCCATAAAAGCACAAAAAATTGTTGTTGCACACTTCCATGCCAATTCAAACACATCTCTACACAAAAACATACTAATCAAAGTCCCTCCATCCGCATGAATCTTTTGTCCTGCATCCCACGTTTGTGGATCCAAAGCCTGATGAATGCGTCTGGCAGTTGTGCGTGGGTTGGCATGGGTCGTCATGCTCTGCGTGTAGTTAATGCACCACTACAGGTGTGGCACATGGCGGCCGCCACCACACGGCCAAAACCGACATCTGCTCCCTATCAAATCTTAAGCCCAATATTAAGATTAATCCAATAACCAGCCGCACAAACGTAGCATTAAATGTGAAAACCTGCACCTTATGAGTAAAACCGGGTACATTGTGCGAGTAGTTTAATGTGTGAACGACAGATTTAAATCAAATTATGTCAACCTTTTAATGAGCTACCAGCCATGTGATTTTTTTTCTCTCCATTAATATGTGCGTAATTCCTGGCTCTTTCTGTTACACGCCAATTAGCATTATTCATCATGTGTGGAGTTGGATTCCACTCTTAAGGAAGGCGGATGGGAAAAAATAATGCACGCCTTCACACCTGAACAGTCTTCAAGAACACATCAGATGTGTGTGAATGGACATCCAAACATGCACGCTTGCTTAAAGATTGTCTTTGACTCACACAGCCACATAATGCACAAAACACTGGGATGTTTTGTGGTGTAATTTAGCTCCATTCAGCCTGTCGGCAGTCAGTCAGCTCCTGCTTTCACAGTTGCTCAACGGATGACTTGAAGTATGAATTGGGAGTAATTGCCTAATCAGAATATGGAAGAATTTGAATGAGTAGATAAAAAGACAGAACAATATTTTTCTTAGGATAGTGCAAGGATAAGGGTGACACTTTTGACGCCATTCAATACTTATCAATGTAGATTTATATTATATTATATTATATTATATTATATTATATTATATTATATTATATTATATTATTTGTTGAATAGTCACACTTTTGACTCCAGTCAATATTTCTTAATGTACATTTGTGTTGTCAATTTATTAGATTTATGGTAACACTTTATTTTACAGTGTCATTGTTACAAACGTTACATGTAGTTACTATAGTAATAACAGTAAAATATGCATAGTTACATGCAACTAATCCTAAACCAAACCAAATCCTAATCGTACCCCTACAGTACAAGTAGTTAATTAATATTCCTCAGTACTTAAATGTATAATTACACTGTAACAAAGACACCTTAAAATAAAGTGTAACCAGATTTATTCTAAATAAATGCAGCAAAAACAACCATTTTATTTGAAATAAATAAATAAATAAATGTTTGACTCCATTTAATAATATAATATAATATAATATAATATAATATAATATAATTAATATAATATAATATAATATAATATAATATAATATAATATAATATAATATAATATAATATAATATAATATAATATAATATAATATAATATAAAATTAATGTGGGATATTCTCACTTTTATATTCATTATAAACAAACAAACAAATAAATAAATGTAACCATGGGCTACAATGACAGTCATAATGGTCAATTTTGTGAAATTGAGATTTATACATCATCTGAAAGCTGAATATAAGCTTTTCATTTATGTATGGTTTGATAGGATATGACAATATTTGGCCGAGATACAACTATTTGGAAATCTGGAATCTGAGGGTGCAAAAAAAATCTAAATATTGAGAAAATCGCCTTTAAAGTTGTCCAAATGAAGTCCTTAGCAATGCATATCCACTCACAAAAATAAATTTTTTATATATTTATGGTAGGAAATTTACAAAATATCTTCATGGAACATGATCTTTACTTAAAATCCTAATGATTTTTGGCATAGAAGAAAAATCGATAATTTTGACCCATACAATGTATTGTTGGCTATTGCTACAAATATACCCGTGTGACTTATGACTGGTTTTGTGGTACAGGGTCATAAATAGCTTTTTAAACATTTATGGATTTTTAAGTAAATTATTCTCATTTAAGAGAGTTTTGAACAAGATTTTGAAATCAACACGCTAAACAATAATATTTCAATAAACTTCTAACCTTAAAATCCTTAATATACAGCCCTTGTGACTATTAGCCCCGATATATTTCATATTCTTTAATAGGCCAATGCTACATATGAAAGCACACAATAGGACACAAAAATGCTCATTTCCCAGAAAGGATCTCCTGTAAGACTTGAACCCTATTGATGTTTCAGAGAGCAGATCTGGTTACTGAGCGGAGACACCACGGTGTGCCCCACAGATGGGCCGCTTGATACTTAATACGCAAACGGACGGCGCTAGAGACCTCAGAGAGCTGCTAATGACTTTTCAAGCATGCAAGAAATCCAACTCAAGTTTGATAGTGTCACAGTATCGAATGAACATACAGAATCTGTCCAAGATGTGCAAGTTTGGACTCATTGACTGAAAGTGACAAGCAATGACAAGGGGGATCAAGCGAGGACATATGAGATCTACACAATTTACACAATTACAGACTTTTTTCCAGTCGAACACACTACAACCAAACACAGATATTAATGATTGGGTGGGATTTTAAGAAAATAAACAAATCTCAACCTCTCAGACATGCAAGTTTGCAGTTAAAGAAACCCCTGACTACAAGTTTAACGCTTTCACTCATAAGGAATGTGTGACTGATATCAGCTTATCATTGTTGTTGAATAAAGGATGTCATTGTGTGCTGGTGTCAGACTCAGAGGAAATGACCCGGGCCAGTTTGTGTCTCACACTGACAGACTGTTCCTCACACAGGGGGCCGGGGCCAGCCAAGAGGAACAGACAGGAGCAGTGACCTCCCTGTTTGTGTGTGTGCGTGTGTGAGACGGATGAGAGGTGAAATGCGTCCGATCCTGTCTGCTATTGCCAGATGTAAGACAGCATGTCTGCAATGACACAAGGTCTCTCTCCATACTTCATCTCCATATAACAGTCCATTCAAGTGTACAAACAGTGTGAAGTTGACTCTGATAAACATTGCAATTTCAGTATCCCATAACTCCTCAGCCTTCTGCTCACTGTTTTCTGTCAGAAAATATCTCACCTTTGGAAGAACAAAAGAAGAGACAGAAAGTGAGGTGGGGGAGGGGTATCATCCATCGTTTCGTGTGCCGTACAGACACAAAAAGCCACTGAGATCTATTTCTGTGCCTTAACCTTGCACACACAGACGCTTCATTAGCCTATTCGATCCCTACCAAGTAATTGCGCTACTGGGCTGAGCTGCAATGCTTACAGATTTTTAATTTTAATATTGCACATCACACATAACCCATAAATTAACTGAATTTGACTGAAGAGCCCTTGAACTGTAATTCTTCACAATACACTGGCAGCTGCACAATGCACAAGGTATTTCCTCCCTGGGTCCTCGGCCAGATGGGATATTAGGAATTGTCATCTAGACTTATGTACCTGCTAATTGTGTGTTAATTACAAATGGATCAATTCGCAATCCTCCAGTGCACTATAAACCTGCTATAGAGACCCAATCAGTGGTGAACAAATCAAAACAAAACAACCTAATTTACAGTCGATGTGAATTGCCATTTGAAGCCCATTTTAATAGCCTGATGTATTTCAGATTGAACTACACTATTATGAATGGGACAAAACATTGCTGGTTGATTTTATCCATAGGAAATCAATTGGATAATGTTATCTACCTTTTAATTTGGCACTAAAAACTAAAACAATGCTACAAGTGAATTTAAGCATCACAACATTATAATGTACAGTGTGGGAAAAAAATAGATAATTCAGTTTGTGTTACGCTGAAGATTATTAACACACTGTAAAACTGAACAGTGAAATTAATTAAATGAAATGAGTTTGTTTAACTCAAATAATAATGAAAGTTCATTGTACTTAATAGAAAAAAAGTTGCATGAACTTAAAATTTCATTGTAGTAAGCTGAACTTAATATGATTGAGTTGTTGCAGATTTCTAATTCCCAGAATCCTTGTGTCAGACTGTATAAATAAATGTTGAAATTAAGTGTTATTTTGTGTGTTTTTGCACAAGATTAACATAGGGAGACCAAGCGGCAACCTCCCCCAGTTTCTCGTGAAGCCAATACGGAAGTAACTTAAACTGCGATTCATCGACTGGCCGCTAGGGACAGGCTGCAAAAGGGAGCAGAATCTCATTGACCATCATGTTAAAATAGCCAAGTTTACAGCAGAAAAAAACATGTTTACACTCTGGTTCACATTGTGTTTTGATCTATACTGCTAATTTTGTCCTTCATGACAACTCTGAGGGGGGTGAATTTTTTTATAACTCATCCGTTTAAATTATATTAAGCCTTAAAGTTCTGCATAATTAAGGGCGTGGTCACTTGAGTGACAGGTGGATTGGCACTGCTGTCTGTGAGCCGTCATGTTACCTCAGCTAATTCCAGACGCTGAATTTGGCATCTCAGCCGTATTTGTGCCTTTTTTCTGGATTATTTTATACAATATATGGCTTGCTGCATACTCGAGACAGATGTCAGTCTGTGTACATGTGCTCGCATGCAGAACACACGTTGTTGGATCGTCGTGGCATTGGCTAAAAGTTTTGTTCCTGAGATTTACTACAATGACAATACCAGGAGGATATACAACTCCGACAGCACTGCTTGGATATAACTAAAACTGCTGCACTATTTTGAAAAATTCTACTTTGGACACGTGCTCATTAGTTTGAGAGAACATTATACAGATATCTGGTACCTATATATGTACGTATAGAGTTTTACATTATAAACGATGTTTTATGTTTTGAAATGGACATTTTACCCAAGTGCAATGGATTGGATTCATCTCAGTAAACCTTTGACAGTAAACCTTTAGTACTTTCTAATGATATTGTTATCTTTATTAATATTTTAGATAGTGTCTAAGATAGATAGCTAGGGCGGGCGTGGTTTCAGCAACAAGTCGCATGGGCTCCAACTACGTCCCGCCTCTTTGCCCATTTTCAGTTATCCGTGAGTGACGTGCGGTCACGTGCAGCTAAGATGGCCGCGGCCTCATTTTTGCGTCAAAACTGCTGTTCAGAACTCTATGGGTGACGTCACGGACACTACGTCCATATTTTTTACAGTCTATGAGGGAGACATAAGTTAGTGTTTAATGTTGTGTTATTTTGTTGGGATTTACAGGGGGTTCTGTTATGTTAGTTAGTACAATAACAGTCTCTTTGATTGTTATAATAGCATGTGTTATTTCTACCATTTAACCAAGATCTAAATGTGATGTTTATGTAAATTAACTGTATATAATTAACATTATGATGAGTTGGGCAAACTGTGAAGCGAAGGGATGCCGGTGACGTGATTGTTAATCAGAGACACCTGTGCACCACACTGGCCTTGCTCCGCTTCCACTGCTCTTGGCCCCGCCCCACTTGTCACAAAACATTTTAAGTTCTACTAATTAAAAAAAAATGAGTTAGATTACTTAAATGTTTTGAGGTAATAAGTTTCCTCAAATGTTTTGAATATTCTGAACATATTGAGTTTTACAGTGCAGTGTTATTAACATTTGAGTATTTTCATGTATTTTAAAAAATCTAAGTTTAAAAAAACAACAATTTAGGTTGATTTTATCCACAGGAAATCAGCTGGATCATGAAAAGTGGATGTTGCATAACAGAGCTATTTTGCTATTGGTTAACATTATTTTAAGGCCTAAATGACATCTGTGGACAGGCAAGTCGTTCAAAATAGGAACTTATAAAGATTATAAAGAGAAAATCTGATAAACGATCACAATAAGACCAGGGAAAGTAAATAGTCAATTCTGATTTCATGCTGCCTTCTTTTGAGTAAAACATGAGGCAGTAACAGGTTCTAGCTCAGTTTAACAATATCAGTGATTTTATCCAAGAACCGTGACAAAAATAATCACTGAAAGATTTTCCAATTTTTTTAATGCTAGATCCATCACACTAGTATTAATCATTAAGTCAAGTGAACAGCGGTGTGTAGATTTAATGCCCTGTGTTTCATTCGTGTAGCACCCAAGTGTGACGGAGGTGTAATCAGCCCCTTTTGACTTGTCATGTGGGCTGACTCAAAGAGGATTGCATGATGAAGGAAAGACAAAACTCCATAACTTCTTATAATTACCAATCAGCTCTGAAGCCCAGCACTAATTACACACCAGTGTGTCTAGGGCAGACAAGCAGGTCGTCTCCACTGTGGTTCCAGACAAAGAACTTTTATTATCTCTTCTGCTGAAATTAGACTATGATTGTCTTAAGATTGAAAGAGAGGCCAGGATCAGTTGAAGGATATAAAACGACAAGAGGAACAAGAACATATTTTTTTATGCGTCGTCATCATTTTTGGTTTGTTTGGACTTCATAGTTTAACAAATGAATCAGTCTATTCTGAAAGGGAAAAACGATGCTAAAACGCAAACAATAAAATGCTCCTAACTGCAACTTGGCACACTCAGGTGCACCAAAAAGTGGATAAAGGGAAAAATTTTGTGAGTTAAACCCTATGCAACAAATATCCTCCAGAATGTCAGGCTGATGCAAAGTAGATTTTAGCATGGATAGTGCAGCCACAGGTGGTGTATATGGGAAAAAATGAGAGCAGAGAGAGGGGCTGATAGTGAAGAGCTTCAATCAGAGGGTCTGACTGGTCGAGTGGGTTTGTTATACGTATGTAAAGGTCAAGCCTGCACTTTTTAAACTGAAATAGCACAAAAAAAGAAAAGGTCACCTCATAATTTCACTTGAGATACAGGAAGCAGATCAGAAAGAAGTGTAAAATCCCATGAAACTTAATCCGCATGAGCGGTCGAGACAGTAACAGCAATAACAATGTCTCTGTTTGGACTTCTAATTACAGTCAATGCTATACAAATTCTTAGAAATAGTCAAGAAAAAGACTGAGCGCAAGCCTACGCCAACATATTAAAATTGTGGACGATAGCAATAAACCAATGGTAATAAATAATCAGTGTTTTAAAGATTAACCTGAATGTTAGATTATGATAAAGGTAATCTAAATGTTTAAATAAGCATTGACAATTAATTATCCAATCTCATCCCATTCAAATGAATAGATAAATAATCAGAATTTCCACTTATGACTAATATGGTACCGAAATATGTTGCATCTCTAACAAAAGTGGCTAATTTCAAATATGTATGAACTATCACACATCTGTTCATGTATGCTTTTATAAGTTGAGATTTCCTTGTACATATTCACATGAAGTGTGAAAAATGGAATGTGGTAAATGTGAAACCATACACACAGCAGTAGGTAATACGGTGCATCTGGTAAGGAAGATCAGTGACTGTGTAAATGACATGAGACAGAGGTTTAGATGAGGTCATCTGCTCTCTTTCCAGATCAGGATGAAAATATGAACACAGCATCTGTAATTTCACTAAAGCAGAAAACCACCCAGACCACTGAGAGAGTAAAGTCTATTTTTAGCAATAATTATGCAATGCTATAGCCAAAAAGAATGATATGGGTTTTAAATGGGATTTCCATGATATGCACACACACACACACACACACTTCGCCTGGGCTGGAGTTGGCAGGGTCTGCTGATATGATCACCCCAGGGCCTGTACTATCTGACAGGCTTATCATCCAACAAGCTCACAAGATCAATCAAAACTACATGTTTCTGTATCTCTGCCTTCTTTTGCTCCACACCCATCGCGTTTCATCAGCGAAGAGCATCATTCAGAGAAAGGCTCCGGGACAGGAAGATGGATGAGAGTGTTCTGAGAGAGAGACAAGGGACGTGGCCCAACAGTGACGATGCCAATAAGCGAGACCTCAGTTCAGGCAGGAGTGTGAAGCATCCTTACACACATACACACTCGAAACTCAATCTAACACTCTTCACAAAAGCCAGTTCCTTTTGGCAGGTCTCTCTAAAGGTTGTCCTCCATCTGGAGACCCATTAAACTTGAAGGCTGTGATACACTGAGTGCCCAATTCACTCGCACGGAGCCAGATCCGTATGGTTGTTAGCGCTCTCGGGACCGACACTTCATGTGACCCTCACTGGACACTGTAGAAGGTGAAGAGGTAAACTGGTGCCTGATTTTCCATGTAAATTAAAAATCTCATTTTTATTTCAATTGAGAGTTTGGAACAGATCTTTTAGAGCAAGTTGAATTACAAATAATTCTTAGTTTGGATAGGGCAAATTAAAGCTGAGGATGTAATTTCGATTTTTTTTTTTTTTTTTTTTGTGTTTTTTCATTATCTCTGAATTTGGTGGATCTATAGATGCTAAAAGTGAATGTGTGAGCGAGAGTGAGTGAGTGGGAGGTGATATCTCTCCTTCTCCCATGCTGATTCACAGACTGGAAATTACACTGAGCATCTGTCCCCATACAGGCTCCTGACCATGGCTGTAAAATGCACTGCTCCCATGAGCCTCAGCGTTTCAGCTCGACTGAGTGAAATAGCCTCTATCACCTCAAGTTAATACAGATTCGCTGCTCAGCAGTTACTAGAGTTTTAGAGATTACTGAAGAAGTAAATACTTTAACATCTGAGTTTGATTTTAATAGTTGACTGACTTGCACTTTGCGAATTTAGTGAATTCTTAGCACAAGACAAAATCAAAGTTGCCATAATAACAATATGTTAAGTGATAAGTTCATTGCACATTTTTGACAATTTTGGATTCCAATGCTGATGAAGAAAATTGAGCTGAAAAGCTGAAAAAAATTGTTATATAGTTTTAAAATGAATAAATTTATTTACTAAGCATGTGCTACTTCCCAATGGGAGTAAACTAGTTAAATCCAAGGATTCACATAATTTTTATTATTTTATGCAGAAATCCATTCAAGTGTTCACATACTTTCCCCCCAGCAACTTAGCAACCCAGTATATTAATAAACATTCACCATAATGTAATCATATCCAACTGTCTCATGGGTATTTGCAGTCTTGTTTTTTTTTTCCACAGAATTGCAGAAAATAACATTTTATTTCTCAAAAGCTGTCATTTTGAAAGGTTACCTGATTTCATTTAGCGTTTACGTCACCCTCAAATCAAGACATCTATAATAAGACTTATCACATTTTACATCATAATGGATAAACAGCAGCCAATCACAGAGCCTGCCAGCCAAATTAAGGTGAAATGGCTCAGATCTTACAATCCAAAACCTGATCTTGCTGACGGAACACAAACACACAGCTAAGTCCTCTGAGACTGAGAGTAAGAGAGAGGGAGAGAGAGAATACGGGATGTCTTTGTAATGTGGCTAACAAAGAAAGAAGAATATATTTCCATGGTGAGCCCGTTGAGGGTGAACACTCACACTAAACTCATAAATCTCACAGAGTACCAGGGCTAAAGGGGCTGCTGCCAAGAATAGTGTCAAAATTGTCAAGGGGCGTGAAATTGCAGCGTAGGCGTGTGTTTGTGTTTATTCATGTCCGCTTGCTGTTGTGACTTCAAGAGTAACACAGTGCAACATTTTCTTTGATTTCTTGTTGCAAACATAAAAGCTCAAAAATTTAAATTGCTGAATACCAGGAACGGAAACATCTGAGGCAACACTTCCTTGACACACTTTCTTTTCAGCTTGGGAATTTACTCCAGGGAGAGCAGATCCAGATTTTCCTTTCCTTTCAACCTTCCCCAATACCTTCATCCTTCCTGGAGACATTGTATTATTTCTTTCTCTTCCCTTTCTGGTTTTCTTCTACCGAGAGTTGCATTCCACTGCTAAAACACCAAAGGGACCAACATGTAACATGTAAAAAGTCATCTCACGTCAAAAAAAAAAAAAGCAAACCGTAACCCACCAGACACAATGTCTAGGGTGTCAAAGCGGCAACACGCCACTCGAAAAACGCTGCCAGACCCTCTTCACTCTATAATGCCACAAAAGAGCAAACGCGTATACAAAACAGGACGTGCTACCCTGCTGACAGCAAGAGGCTAAACAAGTCATTCCAAAGACAAGCCCACTGTTTTGAACCAGTAGAGATCAAACTTCTATTACCTCAGTTCAGCCACCAACAGGGATAATCTCCCAGATTGGCGTCCACACAGACAAAAGGCACATTTTACCATCTAATTAGGGACCAAAGACATTTTGTACAACAGCTTAATGAGGCGGCGATCAGAGCAACATAAAAATATAATTTTGCACGCTTGATGCTCGGGGAGGGAGCAGGGACTCTGACCTCCTGTGCAGCACTGGGACATGGGTAATTCTCCATTCAGAGAGGAGCGGAGCCAAGGGTTGAGTCAGCCTGAGTCTAGCATCAACCCTGAACATTTGTGATGACCAACAAAGCAAAACGATCTTCCGTTGTAGTATTGAACATACTATTGTGCAATCTGTTGCGGAGTTCCAATGGGTGCCAACTACAAAGACAAGGGTTTGGAAATATAATAAGCTACATAGGTATGATATATGTTCCTTTTGCAACTATTTGAGATAGGCTTTATCCAATTCTGGAACTAGCACCTTATCCAGGCTTGCTTCCTTCTTGCAGTTCTCACTTGCAACTACATACCGTAAAGACAAGTTTCACCAGTGTGTGCAATCCCAAATTCTCATCCTCCTACCTGCGAGCATCTTTGTACAACAGTTGTACCCAAATGAACAAGAATAATAGAACAGTTGTAAAGGGTGTGTGCTGCAAAACTTCCTTTGATCCCTGACAAATGCTTCCAGGTAAGTCCCCAGTGCAGTTGGGAATTCATCACACAACAACAAAGAGCTCTCCTAAAGAACTCTTCCCACAAGATCCCAAAACAGAACAACTACTAGAATCAAACTGAATGTCTTAGAAGACACTTTTAAAGCAGAGAGGTTGAAGACTCATGGGCAAGCATTCTGACACGCAGCTTTGGGCAACCTGAGTTTTGAGTGGTCCATTCCATTCCCACCCACCTCACTCTCTTCCACTTTGTTTTCTATCCACTTTCTGACTGTTGTTATCCAATTAGGACAAAAAAGCTAAAAATAAATCCCTATTCACTACTTGCAGGAGTACGTGTAGTGTTCCGTCCCTTGAAACAACTGGTTCTGCATGTGATATTCTCATTTGTAAGTTTCTTTGGATAAACAAGTCTAAATTAATAAGGGATCCATTCATCTGAATGAGATGCCCAAGAAAAGATAGTGAAGATATGTCTAGAGAAGGTGAAAACTTGTGCTTTAATATAGAAATCCCATCTGATCTCATAACCCAACTTCACAAGGATCTCAGGAGTAGGTTTAACAAGTCGACTTACCTGTGCAATCTCGTACAGCAGCTTATAGTGCTCCTCTCTCTTCTGCAGCGTGCACAGGTTACAGCCCATCTCGCCGTCGCGGGTCCCCCAACAGATCTCTGGCAGTAGTGCACGCAAACAGGCACCCCGGGGATTTCCCTCAAATGTTGAGTAACGTCTTTCATCAGTGGGTACCTTTCACCCGTTCTTCTTTGTGTAAAAATCACGCATTGACCAGGCTGCCTGATGTAGCAGAATTCCTTGTGAATGAGTGTGTGTGTGCGTGCATCATACCCCCTCGATCTGCTTGTGTCTCTCTCATCCACACTAGCTGACTCGCAGTCATCCACGCACGCTGTACTAAACCCCTCTTCATAGAGACACACCCCCCTTTTCTCACTCGCCCATCTCTCTCTAGCTTCCTCTCTCTCTTTCTCTATCTAAAGCTCAGTGCACATGACTACACCTACTCTAGCTCATGAATAATGATGAGTATCTGTTGGATATTCATAAAAGATGATGCGTAGAAGGTGCTGTGACTGTGTTAACTGGGTATTTATCTCAAGACATTAAATAAGGTGGTAACGACCACCAACTGAACAACTACAAATGCATCTCACATTCAGATAACACTAATTTATTTAATAATTGATTGATTTATGTTGTTCTTTTCACTGTCATTAGTGAGTATGCAGTATTTCAAGAATGGTGATCGGCCTTTTCAATATTTTCAAAGTGTGAATTAATGTTGTCTAAAGGGATTTCAACCATTTTTTGAACACTGTGTCCAATCCAGACATGATGCAATACATCAATAAGAGATAAAAGTAAAAGTCTTTTATGTAAATCAGAGTTTTTGATCTAACCGGCTGCAATTGCGATAAGCAACAGGACATTCTGTCGGTGGCTTGGTTTCTATGTCTGCTGTGTGGGTTAGCCTTGCCAACTGTGAAATATCATTGGTTCAAATTTGCCTCCCTAGTGGTAGTTGTAATGAACTTTCACTGTGTTCATGAATTGTTTTGGCTTGTTCCTCCAGTAAAGCAAAATGAGAGCAAGAGCTCTTCTCTTATCATAACTATCCATTTTAAAAAAAGTAGCAGGACTTGAAATCACATTCAAAGCTCAATTTGAATCCGAAAATCCTATATCCCACAGAATTTATAATAAGCATTGAAAAGGAAGCTAGACAAATTGCTCAAACTTTGCATAGCACCACACCTGGTTAGGTCATACTATCATTAATTGCATTATAACTAACATTATATTGGCCATCAGCCACCATGCTCTTTATATCGGCAATGACATTTTAAACTATAAAATCGGTTGACCACTACATGTAGCTGAATATCCTGGACAGGGAGAAGAAATCGACTACTGAAAAATCCTAATTGGGTGACCACTATTCTGAATATTGCAGGGGGACATCTGCAACTCATTCTCTATGGTGATTGTAGTCCTGCTATATTTACCCACACGTGTCAGTGGTTGATAAATTAGATTTATGTTGAAAGACAATGGTCCAGTAAATATGCAAAAGAAGCGAGAAGAGACACAGACCACTATTGATTGTCCTCAAATTAATTTCCAGATTCACAGTGAGAGTAAAAGAGAGAGACGCGTGGTGATAACAGTATACCACAGAGGCAGTTGTCCACTGGCTGCGAGACAGCTCTCTTGGGAAGCAATAATCCGATTTGCAGAGCTTTAATTTCACTCGGCGGGTTTGGAAAGAATCTGAGCCAACTTTGCCCCAACAGGAGCTTCTCTCTCCCAAAAGCATCTCTCAACAGTCCTCCAAAACCTGTGCCTGGAGATACTGAATTCTGGAAGGTGCTTACTAACTCCATTTCTCTCCTTTTATATTAAAATCTATCTCTAAACAGCCTCTTATCAGAGATGGTTGATTAAGACATTAAGAAAAACTACTACTACTACTAATAACACTAATACTAATATAATAATAGTTCAAAAGGTAAAAGCTTTAAAACAAACCATGTTTACTCAACCACAAAAGATAATCTACTGTTGGTAATGAATCAATACTTAACAGAACCATTAACCATCAAAGGGTTTCTTTTCCATTAAATCTCATTCCATTTCATTCATTGCCATTCCATTCTATTCTATCCTTTTCCATTCTAATTCAAAATTCTAATCCATATTCACCAAGGAGGGAAAGGTCATCTGCAGGGATCAGAAGGCGCTGTAGCAGATAATATCAGATGGTGACACCATGGGTCACTGAAGATGACCCCTAAAGGTGACATCATCAGGGATAAAAGTGCCTAGAGATGCTACAAAAAGGTGACCCCATGTATCTATTGGGCGAAAGAGAGAACTGAAACTGCTTAATAATATGTCTGAGTTAGCAAATACAGCTAAAGCAATGCCCGTCAATAGGTTAAGATTAGCATTCATACTTCTACTCTTGTTTTATCTGCAGTTAAGACAGCAAGGGTGCGTGATCTTTCATGTAGCTACTGTTCAGGCACCTTGAGAACTGCACTTTTGTTCTTTTGCTAGCAAGAGCGGGAGGAGATGTGAAACGCCCTTCAGTGCCATTCACACAGTTAGGACGAGTCATCAGTTTAGAGACACAACATCCAGCAGACATCACCATCTGGGCCTCTGATTTCTTTCGAGTATTATACAACTTGTTTATAAAAGTCCCATATGTTAAAATGATAAATAAATGAAGTTAATTATGGTCTAGAGCCATTAATCATGTTACAGATATCTAATGGATGGTCTTTACCTATTATACGGGATACTTACGAAGACAATACTGCATTACGTAATTGATATATATTATTTAAGGGCTATTTGAGACCCTCACATGTTGACGTATGTGAACAACTTTAGATGACTGTTCACACTGTACACAAACATGAAAACACAGACTAAAATGATGCACCCTGAGCAGGTGGTGTTTGAATGGAGATATCAGAATGACTGAGGGCTAATGTGCCGTGTATCTCAATGCCCAAAAAACATCAATTATTTAAACCTATGAATCATTAATTGGAGCAAAAACACAGTATAGCTGTTGTTGGAGCCAGGTTGAGGCGTAGGGACGTGAAAACACTCCTAATGGAGATGCTTCAAAGAGCGATGTTCAAAATGTATGAATACTTAAGGCAGCAAGAGTTTTGAATGAATAAAATAATAAAAATCACAGAACTCAAGACAATCTGTTACAACAATATGCAATATAAACTTATGAAATATTAATACAATGGGGTGAAAAAGTGTCAGACTACCACAAAGATGGGATTCAAGATCTAATTTAAAACTGGACTGGCCAGATGTTTGTCTATTCAACAATCTATTCAATTTGTCAAATATACAGGTGCTGGTCATATAATTAGAATATCGTGAAAAAGTTCATTTTTTTATTGTAAATTATTTTTAAAAATGAAACTTTCATATATTCTAGATTCCCTACATGTAAAGTAAAACATTTCAAAAGTTTTTTTTTTTTTAAATTTTGATGATTAGAGCGTACAGCTCATGAAAGTCCAAAATCCAGTATCTCAAAATATTAGAATATTTCCTAAGATCAATAAAAAAATGGATTTTCAAAACAGAAAAGTTCAAGTTCTTTAAAGTATGTTCATTTGTACACTCAATACTTGGTCAGCAGCACATATTACAGCAAATGACTTGCTCCTAGCACAAATTACAGCATCAGTGAAGTGTGGCATGGAAGTGATCAGCCTGTGGCACTGCTGAGGCACTATTGAGCCTTCAGATCATCTGTATATTGTTGGATCGACTGTTTCTCATCTTTCTCTTGAAAATATCCCATAGATTCAGGGGTCAGGCATGTTGGCTGGCCAGTAAAGCACAGTAATATCATGGTCAGCAAACCACTTGGAAGTGGTTTTTGCACTGTGGTCAGGTGCTAAAGTGCTAAAAAGGAAATCAGCATCTCCATAAAGCTTGTCAGCAGATGGAAGCATAAAGTGCTCCAAAATCTCCTGGAAGATGGCTGCATTGACTTTGCACTTGATAAAACACAATGGACCAACACCAGCAGAGGTCACGGCCCCCCAAATCATTACGGACTTCAGAAACTTCACACTAGACTTCAAGCAGCTTGGATTCTGTGCCTCTCCAGTCTTCCTTCAGACTCTGGGACCATGATTTCAACATGAAATGCAAAATGTACTTTTATCTGAAAAGAGGACTTTCGACCACTGTTCACTGTCCAGTTCTTTTTCTCCTTAGGCCAGGTAAGATGCTTCTGACGTTGTTTCTGTTTCAGAAGTGGCTTGGTAGTCCTTTTCCTGAAGATGTCTGAGTGTGGTGACTCTTGATGCGCTGACTCCAGCTTCATTTGACTCATTGTGAAGCTCTCCCAAGTGTTTGAATCGGCTTTACTTGACAGTATTCTCAAGCTTGTGAGAGTAAGAGACCTTTGCACCTTTGCCTACCCAATTTCTTCCTTCTAGTCAACTTTGCATTTAATATGCTTTGATACATCACTCTGTAAACAGCCACCACATTCAGTAATGGCCATCTGTGACTTACTCTCTTTGTGGAGGGTGTCAATGATTGTCTCCTGGACCATTGCCATGTCAGCAGTCTTCCCCATTAGTGTGGTTTCAAAGAACAAGAGATACCTGGAATTTATACTGTAGGGATGGTCATTTAATGAAACTCAAATGTAAATATTCTAATATTTTGAGATACTGGATTTTGGACTTTCATTAGCTGTACGCTCTAATAAACAAATTAAAAAAAAAAAAAAAAAAAAAAAAAAAACTTTTGAAATGTTTTACTTTACATATAGGGAATCTAGTATAAATGAAAGTTTCATTTTTTAAAATAATTTACTATAAAAAATTAACTTTTTAATGATATTTTAATTATATGACCAGCACCTGTATATACAGTGCCTATATACTATATACTAGAGTGCCTATAGAAAGTCATCATACCCTGTGAAAATCTTTACCTTTTGTCACACCCTAGAAAATAAAATAAATTAAGTCTAAATTTTTGGAGCTGTATGTACACATTATAACCCTCATCATCAAAGTGAAAATAACACTTAAAAAAATTCTGGAGGATTATAATTCATGAAACACCTGGTTTGGTAAAGTTATCAGTCCCTATAAACTTGCTCAGGTGCAACAAATCAACAGATCAACGACCAGGCTAATTGCCCTACCTGACATCAGTAGTGGTTGTGCTTTTGATTACTTCAGAATAAAACCAGCTGTTTCTTGAAGATTCCACTGTTAGTAGTACATGGTACTGCAAAAAAATCACCATGGTTGGGAAAGTGCTTTCAGAAAGCCTCTGGTATAAAGATGTAGAAAGGCACAAATTAAGAGAAGGCTACAAAAACAATTCAAAGGCTTTAGCTATCCCTCTGAGTACATCATTAAGAAGTGGAAAAAGTATGGCACCACCAACACATTGCCTAGATCAGGCTGTACGTCAAAACTGGATGACCGAGTCAGGAGAACATTGATCAGAGAAACTACCAAGAGGCCAAGGCAACCTTGAAGGACTTACAAGGCTTTATGGCTGAGACTGATCGGTCTGTGCACGTGACAACTATCTCACAAGCTTTACACAATGCTGGCCTGTATGACAGGGTGGCAAGAAAGAAGCCTTTCCTGAAAAAGTGCCACACTCAGTCTCATTCGTGCTATGCAAATACACACCTGGAAAACACTGATGCCATCTGGCAAAAGGTGCTATGGTCTGATGAGATCAAAATTGACCTTTTTGGACTGAACTCCAAGTGCTATGTTTGGCAAAAAGCAAACACAGCACACCACCCAAAACACACCATACCTACTGTGAAGCATGGTGGTGGCAGCATTATATTGTGGAGGGTGTTTCTCTTCAGCGGGGACTGGGCTATTAGTCAGGATTGAAGGGAAAATGGATGCTGCCAAGTACATCCAAAATCTGTGGATTGACTTGAAGAGAGCAGTCCAATGCAACTCACCATGGAATTTGACTGAACTTGAGAGATTCTGCAAGGAAGAATGGGCAAATATTCCCCAATCTAGGTGTGCAAAGCTAGTACAGACATATCCAAAAATATCCGTTTTCTTTGCGTGTGAGAGCTCATTAACATGCTGTGACAATGGCAGATGCACAAAGTTCAATATTACGCTTTTCCAAAATAAGCGAGAAGGAGAAAAAGTGGCATCTACAAATGAGCCTACTTCACCTTTCCACAAGGAGACAGTGAGTGAAGTGGCACCTGAGGCTTCCCATTTCCAGGACATGCATATTTCACTGTGCTGTAGTAGTGAGACTTCCATGACACAAATTGCCAGAGTGCCAAATGATTTTGTCTCGTTGCAGGGGAGACAACTTAAAATATTCCATTATTTATAGTCATACAGATAAGAGTAAGGCATCATTCAAAACTATTTTTATTTGTGTACACTCACAATAAAAACAAAATCACATGCTGTTTTTGTAAAAGAAAGAAAACAAACAGGAAGCTGCTTTCTATATATACAAAAGGAACACCATATTGTGGCCTCCTCATTTTAAGATGGGACCCCCAAAAAATTAAATTCTGGCTACGCCACTGCTTTTTGCTGTGGTTAAAATGACCTCCACAGACTGTCCCACCCACAAACACACTCAGACATAACTTGCTCTCACAGACCGCCCCAGTAGTGGCCCTAGGGCACGATAACCAACCAACACAAACACACACTGCTGGAGGCCTATTCCATCTCTGATGTTTTAACTCAATAGACCACTTCTCATAAAACGCATTATGGGGCTTCCCTGGTGCCCCCTCCGGCTTCCACTCTCAGGTGGTCGAATTGGAAACAGCACTGGAGGGCCCCTTTACAGCCAAACAGCATCTGTGCCAAACGTGAGATGCCTGCCATTAGGAACTGAAATAAACTGCTCGCCATGGCCGAGATAGCTATACGGTTTCATTTCAACAGCAGGTCTACCGTAAACCAATGCCTTTCTGTGTCTGACTCCATCCTTTTCTCTCTAGCCGTCTCTTTAAACTCATCTCTGTCTCCCTCTCCTGATTAGTTGAACGTCCGGTTGGTGTCAGGTTGTTCATGGCCAGCTGTCTGTTGCTTCACGTTTGCCCCACATTTATTGTCTCAAATGAGCCACTTCACACTTTCTGCTCAGAGTGATTGTGTCTGAATGAATCTCACGAAAAACATGTTCTGGTCATATATCACCCTAAAAGAAAGAAAAATATAGGCTATAATAGGCTATAATATAATAGGCTATAATAGGCTATAATATAATAGGCTATAATATAATAGGCTATAATATAATATAATATAATATAATATAATAGGCTATAATAGGCTATAATATAATATAATATAATAGGCTATAATAGGCTATAATAGGCTATAATAGGCTATAATATAATATAATATAATATAATATAATATAATATAATATAATATAATATAATATAATATAAATGTAACAACAACAATAATAATTATATTATATTATATTATATTATATTATATTATATTATATTATATTATATTATATTATATTATATTATATTATAGCCTATTATAGCCTATTATAGCCTATTATAGCCTATTATATTATTGTTGTTGGTATTGTTGTTGTTACATTTATAGTGATATGATATGATATGATATGATATGATAACATAATATAATAATTATTGTTGTTGTTCCATTTATTATAATAGGATATAATAGGCTATAATAGGCTATTATATATATTATATATCATATAATATAATATAATAGGCTATAATATCATATCATATCATATCATATCATATCATATCATATCATTATAAATGTAACAACAACAATACCAACAACAATAATTATTATATTATATTACATTACATTACATTACATTACATTACATTATATTATATTATAATAGGCTATAATATAATATAATAGGCTATAATGTAATATAATATAATATAATATAATATAATATAATATAATATAATATAATATAATATAATATAATATAATATAATATAATAATAAATGTAACAACAACAATAACAACAACAATAATTATATTATATTATATTACAATTATTACTAATGTATTCATATATTCAATGTATTTTGACTTTTCTTTTTTTTGCACTGTGCCATTATTTTAAATGACAGCTATAAATATTTTCAGGATTTAGATGTTTTACTTGTAAATTTGTTTGTCGTTTCTTTATATTTTGGGGAGAAATATATGCAATGAATGCAAATTAATAATTTGTATCAGTAAATTATAATTAATATTAATATTAAAAAGGTTGGTCTAAAGGTTGGTCTAGAGTCTTTATTTAAAAAGTCTATGGTATATCTTCATATAGATAGCTAAGCAAACATATGTCTACACCAGCTGTTCCCAATAATGCCACAGCTTAATTTGATTACTGTTGTGCATGATAGATCAAATGATGGGCTGAAGATGCCACTCTAGTAAATAAACAGGACAGTCTTTCTCTCTTCCTCTCAACACTTTCTTCGATCTGTGTGTCCAGCGCAGTGAATCTGATATTTATCCGAGGTGTGGTTAAAAGCCAACACACTTTGCATTTAAGCAGCCTAATCTAAGCTTACCCAAGAGAGAGCTGGAGGCTTGGGGTCAGATTTGTCACACTTCAGCAAGCCCCTCTCTGGGTTTAAAGGAGATATTCAGATATCCACATGTACTTCCGTCTGGTTATGTGGTTCCAGCTGGTCGTGATCTCCTCTTCCTCCTCGCTGGCCGGGTGGTGCGCGTCTGTTCCTGTGATAAGACGACACTTCCATTGTCTCTTCCTTCCTCCCTGGACACTCTTTTATCCACAACTCAGCTGTATAAGCTCAAACACATAAGCTTCCCCTAAACGTTAAACTTTATCACACTGAGGATTTACATACAAAAGAGGCCTTTATGTTGAAGTTAAGCAGAAGGCGACAATATGCACAGTCAGCAGGGGCTTGAAGTGGCGTGTGGCATCTCTCCTGAGAGAAAGTAAAACAGTAGGAGGTGCATTAAGCTGGATGTGGAGGATTTTAAGAGCTCAGGTCTAGTCAGAAGCTGTAGTGCTTACTAAATTCATTTGAAACTCTTTCGCTGGGACTAGCCAGCTAGCAGGGACCAATCAATACTCTACATAACAGTCTAGATGGAACAAGGGCTTCGGATCCTGTGGATCTGGCTAAAACAGATCTATACGACCAATCTAAACAAATCTAAACACACACCATCAGGCCGCCCATTGCTGCAGTAAACAGCCCAATAAAACTTTTACTGGTCTTGATCCCCAGGGCAATGTAGCTTCTAAATGATACAATGACCTATCTGACACATTTGTGATCCAATTTTACTGCCATCATGGGGCACAGTAATCGTTGAGGAGAATGTAACATGGTTGTGGTTAGCACTCCTCCTTGTATGGTCAATACAAAGCTAGTTTTGTCCTTTCATGCAACAATTTAGTTTTACACTTTTTACCTCATTAATCAAATAAAATATGTTGAAGTGCATCCCATTATAGCACTAAAACTCCAGTTTAAAGGGATTGTTCAGAATAAAAATAGCTATTACAGAAAAATCATCATGTTCAAAAATATCAGAATAAAACAAAAATAGCTATTACATGTCTAAAATGAAAAAATAAATATTTATATAAACAAATAAACCTATATATAAAACCTAATATATATTGGCACATATTACTAGTACCGGGTTGGATGCTTTTTTGCATTCAGAACGGACTTAATTCTTCATGGCATAGATTCAGCAATGTGCTGGAAACATTCCTCAGAGATTTTGGTCCATATTGACATGATAGCGTCACGCAGTTGCTGCAGATTAGTCAGCTGCACATCCATGATGTGAATCTCCCGTTCCACCACGTCCCAAAGGTGCTCTATTGGATTGAAATCTGGTGACTGTGGAGGGCATTTGAGTGTAGTGAACTCATTTTCATGTTCACGAAACCAGTTTGAGATGATTTGAGCTTTGTGACATGATGCCTTATTCTGCTAGAAGTAGCCATCAGAAGACGGGCACACTGTGGTCATAAAGGGATGGACATGGTCAGCAACAATACTCAGGTTTGCTGTGGAGTTTTAAAGATGCTCAATTGGTGCTAAATGTCCCAAAGTGTGCCAAGAAAATATCCCCCACACCATTACACCAAGACCAGCAGCCTGAAACATTGATACAAGGGAGGATGGATCCATGCTTTCATGTTGTTTAGGCCAAATTCTGACCGTACCATCTAAATGTCACAGTAGAAATTGAGACTCATCAGACCAGGCAACATTTATCCAATCTTCTATTGTCCAATTTTAGTGAGCCCATGCGAATTGTAGCCTCAGTTTCCTGTTCTTAGCTGACATGAGTGGCACCTGGTGTGGTCTTCTGCACACCTTGGTTGCAACGAGTGGTTATTTGTGTTACTTTTGCCTTTCTATCAGTTCAAACCAGTCTGGCCATTCTCTTCTGACCTCTGGCATCGTTTTCTGGATATTTTCTCTTCAGACCATTCTCTGTAAACCCTAGAGATGGCTGTGCATGAAAATCCAAAAGATCAGCAGTTTCTGAGATACTCAGACAACAACTATGCCATGTTAAAGTCACTTAAATCACCTTTCTTCCCCATTCTCATGCTCATTTTGAACTTCAGCAGATCATATTGACCATGTCTACATGCCTAAATGCACTGAGTTGCTATATATATATATATATACATATATACACTGTATAGCTATATACACTGCATAGCTATATAGAATATATAATATGCAATAGCTATGTAAATCCCATTATTCAGAATTCACATAGCTATTGCAATATATAATACAATATGTGAAAGAATGGAAGAAAGCAGTTTGTTAAGGAACTGGCCACACAGCTGTGACATTGAATGAAGCTTGACATGAGGTTTGTGCTCATGCACCTCTTCAATATGCTAATAGTATGGTGTGGTACACTATCAGCTTACAGGCCCATCCACAGCCTCGCTGAATACACACACACGTAACCTTAGGGAGACACACAAAATCATTCAATAAAACTAGACACTTCTGCAGAGAAAGAACCTATTGAAATGTTTTTTTGTGCTGCAAACAATGGCAGCAAAAGGAAAGAGCCGAAGAGAAAAAGTGAATGTGGCCCTGGGGAATTATTCCTCATTTAAAGATAACCACATAAAAGCCCCAGACTCAAAATCTGAGTTATAAAAAAAAAGATCATTTAAAACATAGTAAAAATGCAGGACTTTGAAAAAAAGGAGAGCTTAAAAGGAAAGCTTAAAAGCTATAGAAAGATGCTAATACTTTCCAGGAATCACTTAACATTAAAAATCACAACCTTCTTTGCATATTAAATATTACAACTCAACATATTTTTGAGAATCAACCACGTCTTTCTCCAATAATCATGCACTTTACAACTGAGTTTCACAAATCCTATGACGGTAAAGTGTGACAGTACACATTTTACTGGAAAAGCAAAAACAAAACACCATAAAACAAAACATCTTTATTACGAGTCCGAGAGCCCTCAACCCGAACGAATGTGAAGTTTTACTAATAACCTTGTAAAATAAACAGAATGCCTCATAAGCAATGGCCTAACTAGCAAACCCATCTCGAAGGCTGAACATCGATTTTCGAGTAGGGTCGAGCAAAGACGCATGCATGGAAATCCACTTGATGGAGCGCTGGCTGTTATGATTTTTCTTTCTCTCACCCTCTTCAAAATTGTTCCCCCAGCCTTGTTGCGGTTGTCATAGCAACCCTGCTGTATGACGGAGTTGGTGACAAAGAGGTGGAGAGGTGAGATTTATCTCAGAAATGGGCTGCGGAGCCGCAACGGTGCTCCTCGCGTTCCTGCGAGTGCTGTCGTTGCATAAAGCATGAATGCGTTTATTTAAAACAGGCCTGACAGATGACATATGCTTATATGGCCACGTCTTCACATGCCATGGATGGACGGAGCACTTGATGAAAGGAGCAGCTTTTATCCTTCTAAAAGCGCATATAGAGGTTGACTGATTCAGAAACAGCAGAATAAAGGCTGTAAGTGACAGTTGTTTTATTTCTGAGGTAGCGATTGCTCCTCGTTTTATTGTCATCGAGACAGATGTCATTGTGCATGTGCCATCAGCAACAGTCCACTTAATAAGTGTGCTGTGAAGCTGCACTTTTTTGTTATTGTCCATATAATACAACACATTCACAGAGAAATAGTTAGAATAGAAAAAAATTGTTGATGTTGAATGTTGATCCAATGACTTTTATATCTTTTAACTACACTGTATTTTAAATACATACATAGTTACAATTATATTATTAGCTTTTCAATGAGAATCAAAATATTTATATAATTTAGTTGTGAAATGGTTCCCAAATTGACTGACAGGCTCTTTATGCTATTAAGGCCCGTTCACACCAAGGTCGATAACTATAAAGATAACAAAAAAAAGAGAAGTTTTTAAAAATCATTCTAAGGGGCCTTTTTCATGACAGCGTTTTCAACAACAACAACAACAACAACAACAACAACAAAAAAAACACTTTGGACGTTAATTTACAGGATAACAGCGTTTCGTTTTGAAAATGCAAACATTTGAAAATGTGTTTCAAAGTGCATGTTTTCGAAATTCGTTATTGTTTCTGTGTAAACAACAAAAACGCGAATCTGTGAAAACGGTGTGGTGAGAAATTGAGTCCCCCCCTAGGAATCTGGACTCTTTTAGGATCCAGGCCGTAATGCCTGATCAAAAGTTGTTAACACGATGTCTTGACTAATTATAACCTATTTAACTATTGTATGATGTTTATTAAGTGCACAAACAACATGCTTGAAATTTAAAATAAATGCTTATGTATTGCATAATAAAAACAAACTGGAAACACAATCATGCCTAAAAATTATTTTTTTTATAAGGATAAGCATTGTTGCAACATACTATGTTCTCTAAAAGTAAGTTAAAGGTGCCATAGAATGGAAAATTGAATTTACCTTGGCATAGTTGAATAACAAGAGTTCAGTACATGGAAATGACATACAGTGAATCTCAAACACCATTGTTTCCTCCTTCTTGTGTAAATCTTATTTGTTTAAAAGACCTCCGAAGAACAGGCGAATCTCAACATAACACCGACTGTTACGTAACAGTCAGGATCATTAATATGTACACCCCCAATATTTGCATATGCCAGCCCATGTTCAAGGCATTACACAAGGGCAGCCAGTATTAACGTCTGGATCTGTGCACAGCTGAATCATCAGACTAGGTAAGCAAGCAATAACAACAGCGAAAAATGGCAGATGGAGCAATAATAACTGACATGATCCATGATAACATGATATTTTTAGTGATATTTGTAAATTGTCTTTCTAAATGTTTCATTAGAATGTTGCTAATGTACTGTTAAATGTGGTTAAAGTTACCATCGTTTATTACTGTATTCACGGAAACAAGAGAGCCGTCGCTATTTTCATTTTTAAACACTTTCAGTCTGTATAATTCATAAACACAACTTAATTCTTTATAAATCTCTCCAACAGTGTGTAATGTTAGCTTTAGCCACGCAGCACTATCAAACTCATTCAGAATCAAATGTAAACATCCAAATAAATACTATACTCGCATGATCCGACGCATGCATGCAGTATGCATGACGAACATTTTGTAAAGATCCATTTGAGGGTAATATTAGCTGTGTGAACTTTGTTTATGCAATGTATTAGAGTCGAGAGCTCGGGGGCGGGGATCGCAAGGATTTAAAGGGGCCGCAGCCTGAATCGGTGCATAGTTAATGATGCTCCAAAATAGGCAGTTAAAAAAATTAATTTAAAAAAATCTATGGGGTATTTTGAGCTGAAACTTCACAGACACATTCAGGGTACACCTTAGACTTATATTACATCTTGTGAAAGAACGTTCTAGGGCACCTTTAATATGAATTTTTCACAATAATAGCAATGTGGTATAGTATATAATAATGCTATAATACATTTTTTAATAAATTAACTGTCATGCTAAGTACACACAAACATCATTCATTTGAAACATGTAATTGGGAACAATAATGGAAGTAAAAAACATACCTAATATAATATAAGCTAAGCTAGCAAGTTAATCAGGTAGATGTATGCTATGCTAGTACATAAGCTAACGGAAAAAAAAACAGTAAGAACGAGAAATGCTTGATTGCACAACCTATAGTTTTAGTCATATACTAGTAGGCTATATGAATCTATGTTAGAATCAACTTAATAATACAATTCAAGAAGATCTGTTCAAGTTGAGCGATCCAGCACAGAAAAGCTGGTACCAGGGTATCAAATGGAAGACTATATATTGAAAATATAGGAAGTGAAAATGACAACTCAGCATTAATACAATCAGTAGGGATTGTACACAACTCTAAGAAAAGCAACATGTTCTCTAAGCATGATGTAATGGCTAGACAGAGATACAGAGACACAGAAAAACAGGCACAGGATGTTCTTAGAATCTTACAACCATGTAATTTAAAATACATTAATGGTCATTATAACGCATTTTAAACAATATAAATCATTACGTGATTTTGCAGGAATTGTAATCAAGTGCTAAAAATACAACCCATTAAAAGTGTGATGAACCAATGAAATCACTCGAGGTCCTAAAGGAGACCTGATTCCTGGGGGACTCGATTTCTCGCCCCCACCGGCATGCATATATTATGTGTTTAGTCTATGGCGCGAGTGCTTTGTAAAAGAATGCGTTTGTGTGCAGGTGTGTAGTCTTGCTTTACAAAGTGACATTGCAAACTACTGACCCATAATACAGCATATTTAGTCATTTTCACGGACTTGTGTGGATTCAATGGGGATCGTTTTGATAACATTGTCATTTGTTAAAAGAAAAAAATCTTACCCTAAATTTAGAAGAAAAGCACATTCCACACCACAGCTATAACAATAACAACAGAGATGAACAATATCTTTGGAATCACTTTCAGAATGTTTTTTCTCCATCTGATGAATGATAAAAACACAATCAGAATCCACCTGAATTTAAAGTGGTAAACGACAGAACTAGTGCTCACAATAAACAACATTATCTTATCATTATCTAGTTTAGAGTTATCCTTCTAAAATCACCTAATATACTGTATCTATAGGTACCTAATTTTTAAATCAAAAGAGAGAATATCTTTGTCAAATGAATCATTTAGAATGAATCATAATGGTGCCATTTAGTTTTTACAGACATATTTCCAGAAAGATAATACTAATTGACAGTACCAACTCCTTTTCATCAGTTTCTCTCTCCATAATGGTCGTTTTACCCAGTCTACTGCCTTATGAGAGCATTATAAGCCTTCATATTCTTTGTGTCTAATTAAAAACTGATTTATAAGACCTCACGGACCATAAGTCCCAGGGTCAGAGGCGGTCAGTGAGACGACCATCAACCAGGAAGTGAATACCTCACTGATCTGGGAATGACATATGTAATGGAACAAAGAATTGTGGGATCAGGTGTTTCGGCCTGAACTGTACATGGCTTTTTGAGCACCTGCAGCCCACCCCCTCAATTTGGTCCCAGGACAGCCATTTGCTCATTGGCCTGTTACGTCCAATAGCAGCTGCAGTAATTGGCTATTTCAGGGCCGTGAAGGTTGAGCTAGCAAGGGGAGAAAGGCCAAGCAAGCCAGCTGTCAGTAACAAACACGGCCCTCATTTATCAATTACCGCAACCTACATGTGAGTGACATAATCATGGTCTGGCTGTTTGTCAGCTAAAGCATCAACCAAGAAAATCTTACATACTTCCTGTTGAACATGAGTGTTTTTTGCAGATAGAAGCATGAGAACTTAAAGGGTTAGTTCACCCAAAAATGAAAATTCTGTCATTAATGACTCACCCTCATGTCATTCCATGACCTTCGTTCATCTTTGGAACACAAATTAAGATATTTTTGATAAAATCCGATGGCTCAGTGAGGCCTGCATTGACAGCAAGATAATTAACACTTTCAATGCCCAGAAAAATACATATTTAAATCAGTTCATGTGACAGTTCAGTGGTTCAATCTTAATGTTATGAAGTGACGAGAATACTTTTTGTGTGCCAAAAAAACAAAATAACGACTTTATTCAACAATATCTAGTGATGGGCGATTTCAAAACACTGCTTCATGAAGATTCGAAAGCTTCACAAATCTTTTGTTTCAAATCAGTGGTTCGGAGCGCGTATCAAACCGCCAAAGTCACGCCCCCCATGGTGAACCACTGAACATTTGAACCATTGAACATTTATGACGTAACGAAGCCTCGTTTACTGAAATCATGTGACTTTGGCAGTTTGATATGTGCTCCGAACCACTGATTTGGAACAAAAGATTCGTAATGCTTTGAAGCTTCATGAAGCAGTGTTTTGAAATCACCCATCACTAGATATTGTTGAATAAAGTCGTTATTTTGTTTTTTTGGCGCACCAAAAATTTGCTTCATAACATCAAGGTTAAACCACTGTAGTCGCATGAACTGTTTTAAATATGTCTTTAGTAGCTTTCTGGGCATCTGAAAGTGTTGATTATCTTGTTGTCAATGGAGGCCTCACTGAGCCATCAGATTTCAGCAAAAATATCTTAATTTGTGTACATGAGGGTAAGTAATTAATGACAGAATTTTAATTTTTGGGTGAACTAACCCTTTAATTTCTGGCCTGGTTTTGCCATGCTTCTTGTCTGCTTGAGTAGTTTGTCTCAGCTGACCGCTTCAACACAGGAAAAGCTGTTGTACATGATAAAATATTCCTCATTTCCAAAAGGCACTGGGCTTTTAAATTTAATTTTCAGCCTTGGTGATAATGCCTCCATTTGTGTGCTTGTGTATGTCTGGGTGTCTGTTATCGAAGGGCTCTAACACTATAGTCCGGCTGCTGGTCAGATGATTAAGAGACAAAATTTTATGACTACTCACAGAATTCCAATAATAACTAAGAGATGGAAGGAAAACACCATTTCAGAGTCTCCTAATTAAAATATTAGACTTTCAGGAATTAGGGTCTCCAGTGATGTCAAACAGATATATAGCTGCTTTAATACGCAAGATGGTGATTATGGCAAACGACAGAGCCCTGCTTTATTCTTTCTCTCATTAAAGACGATAACTGCACCGCACATCAAATAAAAATAGACAGGAGGGTATCAGAGTGTAAGCATGTTTAATATTGTTACTTTTCCGGTGCAATTTTAACTGGACGCATTTGCTAACAGCATAGCAGCATCCATTACGGAAGGCTTGATAAATTACGGAGGTCCGAATTGCAGTGGCAGAATAAATTTCAATTACTGTCTCCATTATCTAAAATTGGATTTCTCTGAAACCCACAAACACACACGGACACATGTATCCACCCACCGAGCACACACAAAAATCACAGATGCAAAAAAAAAAAGGTCACCCAGGAGCTCTGAATCAAGACTTTGATGTGGTCAACAAAGTTGGTCAAAATCAAACGATTCGCATAAAGCATTAGCATCTTGCAATTCTTTGAAGATGAGCAAGTGTATTTGGACCGCCGCCTGTGTTGTGTTTGATTGTGAAGACTGCTGGTTTCTCTGCAATTTGAGGTTATTTCCCAGCAACCATTGTCCACTGATTATCTGCTGGAAACGCAGTGCATCTCGGATAAATCAATTGGTAAAAATACAGACTATAAAATAAATAAATAAATAAACTGCCAAAGTACATACCAGTGGGTCCACAATTAAGATAACAGGTTTTGTTTCGAAAAACTAGTCAATAGACCTTATTCACAGCAGCACCATCTTTGATTTTTAGTGGGCTGAACTGTTATTTAACGTGTTTTTGGATTGTTCTGTTGACGAAACGCTGCAAAATGATCTTTCCAAGAAATTTCTCTAGACAAAAAAACTACAGACAACATGAGCTGTGGAAAATTATAAGTGATCTTTTTAGTGACATGTGACATGTGAACGACAGCAGATGCCATTGAAAACATGGTAAGTCTATCCCTCACAACCTCGCTTTTATACCTGTCATGGCCTTGCTCTGAATAAAGGAGGGGAAGCATTGTGTCATAAATGATGGAAAATCTCATCAATGGAAAGACACCTTATATCTTCTTGGAGCATTCATGATGAGAAGAATCTATGCCAGATTTGTGAACAAATTCAGATCTTCTTGATGAATTAGTTGAACTAGACACTTTGCACCAATATAAGGGGGAAAAAAACTGACAGATTTCTGAGACAAAAAAAAATAAATAGGATTTCAAACCACATATTTATGTGAGTTGGATTAGGTTTGCAAATATGGTTTTATACAGTTCAGACTACAAAATAAAGAAACTGATTTGAATCACATATAACAAAAATAGAAAAAAGAAAAAAAATGTCTGAACAAAGAGTCCAGAATCCCTCTTTATGTGGATTCACAATCATGATTTCAGCTACACTAATGGCATTTGAGTATTTTTTGCTCTGGAGGTAATTGCAGGTGTGTGCTCATATTTACACAGGAAAACTCAGTTATCACGAACCAGAAGGCATAATTGCCCTGGTAACCTAAAGACCATCTCTTCTCTGCCTCAAAAATGGATCTGGTGTCTTATTTTTCACAAGGAATGGAAAAGACAGTTATTGAGACCAAACACAGATGCTTTTTCACTATAATTACTTTGTCTTTAACTGATGACTGGACACACAATAAACTTACAATATACACACACCGGCCACTTTATTAGGTACATCTATTCAACTGCTTGTTACGTAACAGTCGGGATCATTAATATGTACACCCCCAATATTTGCATATGCCAGCTCATGTTCAAGGCATTACACAAGCCAGTATTAACGTCTGGATCTGTGCACAGCAGAATCATCAGACTAGGTAAGCAAGCAAGGACAACAGCGAAAAATGGCAGATGGAGCAATAATAACTGACATGATCCATGATAACATGATATTTTTAGTGATATTTGTAAATTGTCTTTCTAAATGTTTCGTTAGCACGTTGCTAATGTACTGTTAAATGTGGTTAAAGTTACCATTGTTTCTTACTGTATTCATGGAGACAAGAGCCGTCGCTATTTTCATTGTTAAACACTTGCAGTCTGTATAATTCATAAACACAACTTCATTCTTTATAAATCTCTCCAACAGTGTAGCATTAGCCGTTAGCCACGGAGCATAGCCTCAAACTCATTCAGAATCAAATGTAAACATCCAAACAAATACTATACTTACGCGATTAGACATGCTGCATGACGAACACTTTGTAAAGATCCATTTTGAGGGTTATAGTAGCTGTGTGAACTTTGTTTATGCAATGATAGAGTCGAGAGCTCGGGAGGGGGCGGAGAGCGCGAGTAATTAAAGGGGCCGCAGCCTGAATCGGCGCATTTCAAATTATGCCTCAAAAAAGGCAGTTAAAAAAATGAATTTAAAAAAATCTATGGGGTATTTTGAGCTGCAATTTCACAGACACATTCAGGGGACACCTTAGACTTATATTACATCTTGTAAAAAAACGTTCGATGGCACCTTTAAGCATGTAGACATGGTCAATATGATCCGCTGAAGTTCAAAATGAGCATGAGAATGGGGAAGACCAACAAGTTTGTTGATCTTAGTATTTAAGAAACTGCTGATCTACTGGGATTTTCACACATAACCATAGGGTTTACAGACAATAGCCCAAAAAAGAGAAAATTCTGTGGCATTTCTGTGGGCGAAAATGCCTTGTTGATGCTAGAGGTCAGAGGAGAATGGCCAGAATGGTTCCAGCTGATAGAAAGGCAACAGTAACTCAAATAACCACTCGTTACAACAGAGGTCTGCAAAAGAGCATCTCTGAACAATGGTGTGGAGGATATTTTTTGACACACTTTAAAAGCCACAGCCTACCTGAGTATTGTTGCTGACCATGTCCATCCCTTTATGACCACAGTGTACACATCTTCTGATGGCTACTTTCAGCAGGATAACACATTATGTCACAAAGCTCAAATCATCTCAAACTGGTTTCTTGAACATGACAATGAGTTCACTACACTCAAATGGCCTCCACAGTCACCAGATTTCAATCCAATAGAGCATCTTTGGAATGTGGTGGAACGGGAGTTTCGTATCATGGATGTGCAGACAAATCTGCAGCAACTGCATGATGCTATCATGTCGATATGGACCAAAATCGACCAAAATCGACATGGGCCAAGGAATGCTTCCAGCAGCTTGTTGAATCTATGCCATGAAGAATTAAGGCAGTTCTAAAGGCAAAAAAGGGTCCAACCCGGTACTAGCGAGGTGTACCTAATAAAGTGGCCGGTGAGTGTAATGAAGCTGGATGTGCAAAAAGTGAACCCAAGAATCAGTAACAATTGATCTTGGACTGAAAGCCATTGTTTTTCAATACAGCACCTCCAAGATGGTTAGTCTGACTGCTAGTCTTCACTAAAAAGCTGTCTGGATTGCCTCCTGAGAACAGACAACAAACTTGCAACTAATGATGTATCTCCTGAATAAAGTACAGCTTTAACCACATAAACATTAACAATTAAAGTAAGGATTGACAGATGGGAAATCCATTCGCATGCCTGAGACAACATTGAGCCTAAACTCCTACAGTAACAATAGGAAGGAAACTGCAGTGCTGCTAATGTTATCAGATAGTTAGCATAATTAGCATTAACAATAACTAGAGTTAAATGCCAATTCATACATGCTGTAAAAGCACATTTTTGGGACATTATTTGAACATTCTTCAGTGTTATAAAAAAGTTTGTTTTGATATTACAATCTGTTTATTTTGATATTAACAAATTAACATTCTGTTTGTATTAGCATGCAAATGTTAGCATCTAGCTAAATTCATTCAAGACAAGTCACTATACAAGCAAAACCATAGTTTTTTTTAGCTATTTTGCTTCAATAACATCCTAAAAACTCCACCTTTACCAAAATGCAAGGGCTTATGAGTAATTTTAAACTAAAGCCATGCTGGGATATGTAGTACCACAAATAGTGAACCATATGGGCACCTCTGGCATACTATGCTCAACATAGCCTACTGTGATTCGGGATGCACCAATTCTTATCTGGTATACTAGTGTGGATGTTCAGCTGTTAATTAAATGCAGACAAACTTATTATGACTCTTTAGAACTGGTTTTCTGCAAAACAGCCATCAAATAAAACATAAAATGCACTGAAATTATGGAAGGCAATATGACCTTTCATTCCTCCAGAGATATTTACTCTAATGGAGTGTTATGTTGCCTAAGCCAAAGACATCTGGTTTCATTAAACACACTGAGGCACTCAGCAATATCATTTTCATACAAAGCAAACACAATTTCGCTAAGAAAGTGAAGTGTTTACGCTGATTAAAGGCTGATAAATGTGAGCAATTCTAATGAGAATGAGTTACTGGGGGAAAAACTGATGAGTCATCTCAAAATGGTATTTTGACCTTGTCATGGTCGGGGGTTTGGGATGCCATGAGTGGGATGGACCAGATGTTGTTCGTTCTCTCTGGAACAGATTCAGCTTCACCCCTAAATCCCAACAGGGTTACTCCTGGGCCAAAGGTCATTGAAAAGTCCACACACAAAATCTGCATATATTCAAGGGTATGTGGCTGTCGTATGATGGGATAGACGGAATGGGACGTAGGCATCTGTTACCAGATATATATCTTTTAAAACAAGTCGCGATAGCTATAAAACATGTATTTACATGCAATAAAGCTTTTTATTAACAGGCTCCTACCACATTCGAAGCTCAACCTTATGAATAAAATCAATTACATTATACACACACTCTATTACGAACGATCCCATATATCTCCAACGACTCACAGATAGGCATTATATTAAAGTGCGAGCACTGTAATGCATCATTGTCTGACATAATTAGCCTGACACGGACCTTGTGACCTCTACACAATGCTTCCAAATACCATGAGGTCACCAGCACCTGGTGTGTACTATAGTTGCGCGCTAATAAGCAAAAATATTATGACAAGGTGCACCTGCGCTATTTACATCCAACACAAATTAACAACGCTTTGATACTTAAATGTGTGACTTTAAGGGTTGTGAAAAGCTAATTGCTAACATTGGTCCTTCTCGCGACTCCCCCGCAAAGTCATATCAAAATCAAACATCATAAGCATATCTAGCAAAATGAGCTATATGCTAAAACACGGACCCAGAGGAGCAGAGCGGCTGGGGGAATGTGTTTAGTGCTAATTTGAGTGCGGCTCAGACACAAAAAGGACAAAGTTCACATAGACCACAGCATAATCCATCAAATCCTAAATACTTTGCGGAATCTGATCTTTTCAGATGTCTATACTATACTCTGAGTGAATCAATGTTATTTTAATACCACAGAAAATATAAAAATTAAATATAATTATTAAACCATTTTAATCGTTTTAGTTAACTATAACAAAACTGGATTGAATCACTCTAGAAATAAAAGAACTTTGCACGTCATAAGTGTGTTTATATGAGATTATAAAACGTATTTGCTAGCCATCATCTAAAATAATACAACAATCTTTATATCATCATAAAAAACAGTTATGGCAGAGATATAACGAACATTATTTTTGAAGTTTAGAGGGGTGATAATTGTCCAGCTGATGCAGGCAGAGACATTTTAACCTGATTTATATATCATATAAACCCAGACATGTATATGGTGTAGCGTTTGCACTTTATAGAGTCAAGGCCTGCGTTTAATGGAAAGTGCTCGGCTCACATCCATGCTCAGGGTCTCTCGCCCTCATTTTCTCTGAGTGATTAAGCTCAATTAACTCATCTCATTAAGGTTAATGATCTACTCCACCATTTTCCATTCCAAGTTCTTGGATGAAGGAGCAGCATAGACTGAAGTTGACATCCGTTATCTTCCAGTGAAAAAGGAACAAATCATTTTCTCTCAAATGACTTTTGTATTGTGCTTTAATGTGCTTTAATTATTTGTTTCATGCGGTCTCCATTGCGGTCTTATTGCAGAAACATTGGTGGAATATTGTGTTTTCTTCAGCTGTGGCTGTGAAATGGGCCATTTCAGTCATGGTAGGGTTTAAAAACCCATCGCTAGTTTATTGGCTATGTTTGGTACAACAAAATTTGTATACTCAGTATGGAAATACTACTTGTGCTATTTTTACAGTATGTGTCCAGGGCACAATATGCAAATTTTCAGTATGCACGGAATGAGGGATGACCTACTATATTTGGCATAGGGTGTAGTAATCCTACAGAATTAGAAATGCATCCCACAATGCAATGCATTTGACTTGACCTTCAATTTCCAGTGTGAGGAATGAACCTGAAATGATTATTACATCTCCTTGACCCATTATTTGATCAGAATGACAAATATTTAGCCATTGTATATATATATATATATATATATACTAGGGCTGACAAATGAATGAAGAATAAAGAAATTAAGATGGCCATAAATATTAGTATTGTAATTTATGAGTTTTTACAGTAAAATAACATTATTTTAGTATTATTATTATTATATACTATACTAAATATGGTCCCACTTTATATTAAGTGGCCTTAACTACTATGTACTTACATCAAAAAATAAGTACAATGTACTTATTGGGTTCATACTGAATTGCAAAACACTGCTATTGAGGTGGGATACGGGTTAGATTAGGGAAAGCTTTGGTGGTACCAAAGCTTTCAGATGTAAGATGTAAGATTTCAGATGTAAGATGTAATTACAGATGTAATTACATGCAGGTGTTTTTAAAATATAAGTACAATGAAAAAACATGTATGTACACAATAAGTGCATTGTATCAAATGATTAATTTAAATGTAAGTACATAGTAGTTAAGGCTACTAAATATAAAGTGGGACCCTAAATATATATAATTTCACTGTAACTTTTCCATTTTACAGTGAAATTATACAATAATGGTATTTCTTATCTTGTAATATTATTTATTTTTTATTATTATAGTCTGTATATGGACAAATTGTGCAGCCTTACTAAAAAGTACAGCAAACCTGAAAAAAAAAAAAAAAAAAAACATTTTAAATCGCAATCAATTTTTCCCCTAAATCATGCAGCCCTAGTCTATACTGCATAGTACACAGTAAGCACGTCACTAATAATCCGTTCCAAGCATGGCATTGCCCTTAGCAGAATCCACATATCCCAGCATGCACTTACGCATTCATCTCTATTCCACTGACGATCCCCGGCTGGAAAAATCATCTATGCAACCATGAATACTTAAGACGAATATCTAATGCTTTCTGCAGCCCGTGGCTAAAAATAAATGTTACAGATTGCAAAAACATGAGTTATTGAGGAGCAGATTAGATTACTGTGCTTTCAAGGACATCGTTATTCTTCCCGCAAGCAGAGCAGGTGTTCCTAAAATGCATCCCGCCTCAGATGGTGGGAGATTTGGGAGTTTTCTTCCTCCTTGTAGAATATTTCATTAATTACTGGTAGGTCCATGGGAAAACGACATGTTAACACTCATTAACAGGGCATAATGGTGTAGAGGGCAAGTCCTTTCTGTGCTAACCTGTGAGGATGTGAGGTTGCGAATAACGCACTGATAATGAAGAACCTATAAAGACAGGCATGAGCTGGAAAATGCTCACAGTGTTTTATTAGCTAATCCTGAACAACATTTATCCACCTCTATCTTCTCCCCGAGGTACCATCTTTTCACAGGGGGTCGATTTCCTGCTATTTTTGTGTTCTGTCTGAACCAAGGATATCCTTCATAAAGCTTTGCATTATCTCTGGAGACTCCTCTGGAGCTGTCAGTGAAAAATACACACTTTGTTGCCAGACAAAAGAGTAGACGAGAGAGTGTTTTAGGAAGCATTTCTCTCTCTGCTGGGGAGACGGTGGAATGGCAAGGAGATTGTTACCTCCAGCACTGTCATGCTCGCTAAAAAGAAAGAGAGAGAAAGAGATGGCGAGAAAGAAAGAGTGTGAGAGAATGAGGTTTCTGGGGGAACAATTATGCCCCCTGAATCTGAAACAGTAGCTCAGTTCTGCTGATACTAAAGCATAAGGGGTTCAATCCCCTACTTAAGGCTTGAAGCCTGCAGAGAAAGTCGAAACAAAAAGCTGGATCTTAAAAGTACACGTAGAAGCATCTATTTGGATTTTCTAACATTTCAGTAACCACAAGTTAGTAAAGGCTTATTTTCCACTGCAGGTAAATAGACACTTAGGTGCGAAGGTAACCATAGCAACTGCAGACTCGAGCACTTTTGTTAGGATCATTATCGGATAGTGCATCAACAAAACATAAATACTGTCATTGCTTATCATTTTATTATAGATTTGCATTTCACACAACTGTAGTGTTTTGTTTACAAAAGTTGTGTCCTATACACTATACATGATGTTAAAGGTGCCCTCGAATGAAAAATTGAATTTATCTTGGCATAGTTAAATAACAAGAGTTCAGTACATGGAAATGACATAAAGTGAGTCTCAAACTCCATTGTTTCCTCCTTCTTATACAAATCTCATTTGTTTAAAAGACCTCTGAAGAACAGGCGAATCTCAACATAACACCGACTGTTACGTAACAGTCGGGGTGTACGCCCCCAATATTTGCATATGCAAGCCCACGTTTCCAACATTATGAAAGGCATTAGACAAGGGCAGCCAGTATTAACGTATGGATGTGCACTACCAAATCATCAGACTAGGTAAGCAAGCAAGAACAATAGCGAAAAATGGCAGATGGAGCAATAATAACTGACATGATCCATGATAACATGATATTTTTAGTGATATTTGTAAACTGTCTTTCTAAATGTTTCGTTAGCATGTTGCTAATGTACTGTTAAATGTGGTTAAAGTTACCATCGGTTATTACTGTATTCACGGAGACAAGAGAGCCGTCGCTATTTTCATTTTTAAACACTTGCAGTCTGTATAATTCATAAACACAACTTCATTCTTTATAAATCTCTCCAAAAGTGTAGCATTAGCCGTTAGCCACGGAGTACTATCGAACTCATTCAAAATCAGAAGTAAACAATATAACAGTATACAATACTCACATAATCCGCCGCATGCATGACGAACACTTTGTAAAGATCCATTTTGAGGGTTATATTAGCTGTGTAAACTTTGTTAAGGCACTGTTCAAGGCAAGCGCGAGCTCTGTGGGCGGAGAGCACGGGATTTAATATCAAATATCAGGTAAAATAGTCCATTTTGATTCAAAATTCAATGTAAAGTTCTCACATCCTCACAAACATTTCAATGAGCATACTCAAAATGCATTTTGGGATTACATCTGTGAAGGACACGTGCAAATCCATCTTAGCATGTTGCTAAGCTAACAAAGCAATGTTTTAACAAGGATAAACATATACAGCTCACAATAATATTAGGTGAAATACTATTTCAATTCAAATTTCAATGGAATATAAGTGTTTTTTAAAAATGAAATCTTTCACATCCTCCATCATGGATGAAAATTTTCAACAATCTCAGTCACAGTGCATTCTGGGATCACCTAATCTGCAAAGCACACATGTACCAAAATTAAGAAACGGCAGTATATTCTTTCATTTTCAAAAACCTCTGTGACAGAAGTGCCTGTGATGCCTAAAATGCTAATTTACCTTCGATCTGAAAAGTCTGGTTGATTAGGAACAAAGTCCTAATTGCAAAAACTGCTAATCGTAAGGCTCTAATCGTCTAATCTACAACATAACCTAATTTGAGCGACTCCAGACGGAGCGAGCAACTGGCGTAAAAGCTCTAAACCATTAGTAACAGAATGGACAAACAATACTGTTTTAATTGAATTTATGTGCTTCAGAGTCACATCACATTTTCCTAATCGAACCCCAGCGATCTTCGCCTTCAGAGTGCGCCGTCTCCTTTTAAAAGACAGACAGCAAAGTCGAGACTAGAGCTAATTATACATCACTGTGTGAGGAATTCCTGCAGAATCAGTCCTATTCAGAGGGGGAGCATCTTCCCAGATGATTAATTAGGCACTAGTGTGTGTGTGTGTGTGTGTGTGTGTGTGTGTGTGTGTGTGTGTGTGTGTGTGTGTGTGTGTGTGTGTGTGTGGGTGTGTGTGTGTAATGGAAACTGATAAAATTCAAATCAAAGTCTGGATCTCACTGACAGTAAAAGCAGATATGCTCATACATATACTGCCTTTAGGTGTCTTGTCTTCAAACAAAGAATACCACAGAGATGACACACTCTGCATCGTTAGACGGGGCTGATGGGATTGCAGAACGGTGAGGGTGGGTCTAGCCACAGAACAGCTTATTAGTGCAGTCCACTATGTGGGTAAATTTTAATGTCTTCCACAGCAGATGAGGTTCAATAAAGGCTGCTTGGTCATTAAAAATGCATCCATCTCAATTAGGTGATGAGTTTGGTGATTTCCCGCAGAATATCCATTATCCTCAGTTCATGACAATGGATGCTCACACACACACACACCTCACAGGTGTTCTGCATGTGTTTTTTAGTGGGACAAGGCTTCTCACGTTAACTGATACATGTATGAAAGCAGTTCATAGTTAAAGAAAGACTAAATAAATACAGTGATGGTTAAAGTCGCAATGTAACAGAACTAGAAGTAGAGCTTTTGGTAACACTTTATTTTACAGTGTCCTTGTTACACGTTACATGTACTTACTATAGTAATAACAGTAAATTTTGTGCAATTACATGCAACTAACCCTAAACCAAGCCCTAACTCTATAAGTACATGTTGTTAATTAACATTACTCAGTACTTAAATATATAATTTCACTGTAATAGGGATAGGGTTGCAGAATCCTGGGAATTTTCAAAGCTGGAAACTTTCCATGGGAATTAACGGGAATATATGGGAATTAATGGGAATAAACAGGGATTTTGCAAAATTGCAGGTTAGCCTATAACAGGGTACTTAAATATAGTTGAAAAAACATCTTGCAACATAATTTTGGTTAAAACAACCATATTTAATGCAATTTTAGTTTTAATTTTTTTACCCTGCACATTTCTCACACAGCACTACTCACTGCAGGGCAATTGAGGCCACACCCCTTGCATGCACTGTGCATTCCCCCAGTCCATAACATGCACATTTGATCAAAAATACAGAAAAAAACTAATATTGTGAAACATAACTACAATTTAAAATAATGGTATAATAATTGATATACATAAAAATATAATTTATTTCTGTGATCAAAGCTGAATTTTCAGCATAATTTCTCCAGTCTTCAGTGTCACATGATCCTTCAGATATCATTCTAACATGCTAACACAACTGTTTCCAACAATGATAATAACAAATATAGCTGCAAGCAGCAATTACGGGGCCAAGCAAAAAAGGCACAACAAGCCAGCCAACATGGCTGGGAGCATTAGACCAACTGCAACAGTGAGCAATTAAAGACCTATTACGATCATTTAAGGCAAAAGAGTTGGAAAATGATATATACAGTCAATAATAAAGATTTACTGGTTTATCACTTTCGACCAATAGGTGGCGCTGTGACCAAATGAATGTGGTATGGTCAGAGTGAGGTGACAATGACACTCGCTAAGGATATAACTCCCATAAAAATAAGTCAACCAGATCAAAAGTTATAAGCATATGAAAAAAAATACAGTAGGTGGCACTGGTTCGAAACTACTCAGACTCTTTCAGGGCCTTGTGCTGATGACCCATACAGAGTTTCGTAACGAAACGCTAATGCGTTTATAAAATACAGCATTTTAAAACAAAATTAAAAATGGCCGATGGCCAAAATGGCCGACATGGGAAAATTGGATATCATTCGACTCGGCATGATGCCGCCTCGATCGAAAAAGACCAACTTTATGTTTTTTGGACAAACCTATCTGAAGCTATAAGCAAAAATAATGGCTATTTTGGCTTTTTTGTATCTCCAGACCAGTAGGTGGCATTACGACGAAACTCAGCATGTAGGCTCTGGTCTTGCTTGGAATGATATGTATGAAGTTTGGTCTAAATATGATAAATCATTGCAGAGAAACTGCCATGAGTCCAAATTGGGTGCTCTGCATTAAATTAATTTGCATGTTATTTGAGAATGGTTGAGTTTATCAAAAAGCTTTTGATAACTTTTTGCCACAATGGACTGAAGATGATCTGATTTGATTTTCATGAAAATCAAATAAAGCGTCTGGGACGAGTTCAAAAAAGCAGGTTTTTCACAAAATTCAACATGGCGGACAAACTATAAGTCGAAACCTAGCATGTTTGGTATCATTGGACTCAGCAGGGATTCAGGAGTCTAAGGTCATGACTCTTTTGAAAATAAGTTGACCACACCCATAGTGATAAGCATTTGAATATTTGATTTTACCACTAGGTGGCACTGGTGTGAAACTTCTCAGGCTCATTCAGGCCATCGTGCTGATGACCCATACCGAGTTTTGTGACGATATGCTAATGCGTTCATAAAATACAGCATTTTAGCACAAAATTAAAAATGGCTGATGGCCAAAATGGCTGATATGGTAATAATGGTTATCATTCAACTATCTCCGGACCAGTAGGTGGCACTGTGCCGAAACACTGCATGTTGCCTCAAGTCATGCTTGTGATGACACGTCCGAAGTTTGGTCTGAATACAATAAAGCGTTGCGGAGATATAGCCTCAAGACTGATTTGGGAAGCTTTTTGTTGAATTCATTTGTGCTATTTTCGAGAATGGATTGTTATATCAAAAAGCTTTTGATAACTTTTTGTTGGCATGGTCTCAAGATGATCTGGTTTCGTGAAAATCGGAGCAACGGCCTAGGAGGAGTTTGAAAAAGTAAGTTTTTCTGAAAATTCAAAATGGTTTTGAACTGTAAGGGCTATTTTGTTTCTAGCCCTTACAGTTCAAAAGTTATTAGCATAAACAAGTGAAAATTTGGACAGCTGGTGGCGCTAGAGGGATTGAGTTAGAGGCTCCAAATTGGCTATGGACGCAGTTCAGACATCCCTCTAACTGTGTGCCAAATTTCACAACTTTTTACCATACGGTTCTATGGGCTGCCATAGACTCCCAGAGCGGAAGAATAATAATAAGAAAAGTAACGATTTCAATAGGTGCCTACGCACATTCTGTGCTTGGCCCCTAAATAAGTATCAAATCAGCAAAATTATCAAAATAACTTTTATTTCATGTTATGATCAAACAAAATGTTTATATTTGTTTTTATATGATACATTTTATATAAATATTATAAATCTGTATAAATTTCCCAAAATTTCCAATTAATTCCCATAAATTCCTGTTAATTTTCCAAATTGGAATATTTCCAAAATTCCCAAGGTTAAGTTCCCGTGGAAAGTTTCCGGAAATTTACCAGAAACATTCCGCCCCTTTGCAACCCTAAATAGGGACACCTTAAATAAAGTGTAACCGAGCTTTTCTTCTATTTTGTGACAATATTGTGTATATCTGAGTGCAACAAATTATCAAAAAAAGAAAAAAACTGTAGGGTGGGCACTTTGAATTGGTTGCTGATTGGATGGAGGCAGAATGGCTGAATGTGAGTTTGCTGTCAATTGTAAGAAAGGGACGGGGTTTAAGCAGACTAAGGCCTGGTTTCACAGACAGGGTTTAGATTAAGCCAGAATTAGGCCTTAGTTCCATATTATATATATATATATATATATACACATATATACATAAAATAAAACAAAACGTGAGGGTGATACAAGTGTCAGTGTCCCAGTGAAATATCATAGAGAAGACCCCTGAAGACCCTTATGACTGCAGTCCAAAATATCAGATAATTTGACTTGACATGAAAGGTTACAGTAGTTCAGGTTATAAAATGTCACATGCTACAACACCTAACCCAGCCCCTCCAAATAATGAAAAATAAACCAAACTAAATACTAACCTTGTCTGTGCTGGGTTAATATGACCATTTAAAGTCAGTAAACCTAGTAAATTTTGCCTGAAATGAGCAATGATACTAGAATGGGATTATTTACACTGAAATAATCCACCCAAAATATGAGACTTAAAAAATACTTTAAAATACTTTGAAACCATCCTGAATGTTTTTGTTTTACTATTGGAGGGATGAGTGTGTGGTTACCAAAAGCATATACTGTAGCTTAACTTGTTATAAACCCATATAACTCCAAAGCACTACATAAGGCATGACTGTAACACACACTTCAGCTCATCTGGTGCTCCTGGGCTCAAAGTGATGAGCACAAGTGACATCTCCACTGTCGATCTGTCTCTCTCACAAGCTGCTCTCAGATTGTCAGCCCTGTCATTTTGCTTCCTGTCACTGTAGGCGAGTGATGACAATTCCTTGAGTTTACAGTACACCCCCTTTCGCCTCTCCTTCTCTGATGGAGGGGCTCTTAATAAGGTAAAATACTGCTGTAGAGATGACTGCAGGAATTTGCGGACAGGAAACGCTCACGTCAAACACACAGTTTTGACATTTTAGACAAATTCAAGCTCAGTAATTCCAACAGGGTGAGAGAAAGAAGTTTTGCATCCATACCTCTCCAAGGAATAGTTCACCCAAAATGTTGTTTGCAAGCATGAATAAAGGAAAAATCGACTAAAATAATTTCTATTTATCCCTTAATAATAATAATAAAATAATATAATATATAATAAAAAAAAAATATTTTTCAAATATATATCTGAGCCTGCTGGAATCAAAATCTGACCACAGAATACAAAACAGACATCTTCACTTTAATGCTCCTAGTGCATTCCCTGTCTTCAGTCGGTACCCATCCTCAAAGCGAATTCAAAGGTTGGGTTTTTGAGAACATCATTCTGTTCCCAGCATGACATGAACAGACCTGCACTGTGTTAGACCAGCCTCAGAGATGCATCTGAACACACACACACACACAGAGAGAGATTGAGAGTTGAGAGGTGAGAGTGTGAAAAACCAGAGTGTTGGTTAGAGGTTACTAGATAAGAGGACAGTGACTGTCTCAACAATGACATACTGCACTCTTTCATTGCCTCTCTCTCTTTGTCTCTCATATTCACCCTTTCCACTGAAATGTTGTTGTTGATGCCCATATTAGGCCCAGTACATGAAAAAAAGATGGTTTAACTCGGTGTGTATGTTATAATAATTACAATTATTATAATTCATAAATAATAAATATAAATAAATGCTTAAAAATATACAATTATTATATATTGTAGGGTAAAAAAAAATGCCAGCTTGCTGGAAATTTACCATAAAAATACAGTAGCAACATATTAGATTTTACAGATTTAACTTAAATTTACAGTAAAAAAAATGTATTTTATTAACTGATATAATGTTAATTTACCAACGAATCAAAGCTCATAACAAGCAGCTTTTCCACAAGCTGAGAAAAACTGTAAATTTAATAGCATTTTGGTGTAAAATTACATTAAATGTTAAAATCACAACCATTTTTACAGTGTATATTTGACATGAAGGAAAGGTGGTTCCAATTTTTGAGGTAAGAAGATTTAAGGGACCAATGTAGAACCAGTTTTTCCTGGATCAAAACCACCTTTCCTTCATGGAAATGGGGCTGGACCAAAATGGGTTTCCACAGCACCCTTGTGGAAAAAGGGTAAAACATAAACAAGAATTGATGCTATCTGTGTCCATCACTATCACTAGCAAGTCAAAAAGTGCATAACATAAAACATAACATAACACAAAACAACGGGTCAATTAATAATAATAATAATAACAAGCCTTAATAATAATAAAAAAAAAAAAACAAAGATATGACATCCAAAGTATGTAAGGTAGTACAACTAGATCTCTTTTAATAAATCTAAATTATATTTTGTGTCAAAAGGTCATTTGGTTTAACCGTCCAAAGGCCAATATAGCCATTTCATTTGTGATTAAAATATCTTAAAATGTAATAAATGTATATATTTTTTTATTCTGCCATGATTTTATAACATCATACATCAACATAGTGCAAAATGGTATTAAAATTATGTGTAGAAGTCATTGCTTTTTTATGAGAAAGAATGCCCGGAGAAATGTATTTCATTGATGTCATTCGGAGTAACCAATATAAATGGACCATTTTGGATCAAGTCATGTGGTCAATATCATGTGACAGGATGTGACATCATTCAGACACCTGCAAAGGACCACATGGTCATGAAGCAAAGTAACTAACTCTCTTTTAACTATCTGAAAAATTCATGTTTTCACTTGCTCATATGCATGTCCTGAAACATCAGGTCATTCGGTATAACCGCTATAAAACATGAAAAATGTTGTAATATTTTAAAAACTTGTACTAAATATAAAATGTTTGATTGTACTTTTGCTAGCTAAATATCAGTCTGTTAGCATTGTTTAAAAATATCGTCATTCTGTATAACCAAATGTGTCATTTGGTAAAATCAAAGTTTTGGTTAAACCGAATGACTTTTTTGGTGACAAATTTTGTCCATCTTGTAAAAAAAATGTCAAAAGCAGAGATTATAAAAACCACATACTCTCATTGTTAACACTTAATAAAACTCCAAAATTAATTATATCTCCATTATGGGTTTTTTTACACTTTTAAAAACCTTATTTGTCAATGACCCTAATATAAAATAAAACAAAATTTTGATGTGCCTTAACAGACTATTAACTCAATCACAAGCACAGCCGGTTATCTGTGCTTGGCTGTTGATGCTTTGGGCTGGATATAATCAGTGGTTCAGAACTCATTTCAGAATTCTGGGTAATCCTTAATTACGCTGGGAGATGATGGTGTTGATTACCATCTGTATTGCCAAGCTTTGTGCAGGAGTGAAAAATTGTGATTTGGTAGGAAGAGCCAATGGAGGTAAAGGGTCTCGCAGCAGGCGAATACGGCCAAAGTGCTGACAAGCCAGAGAAAAGATTTGAAGAGCAATATCAGACTGAGCACACTAAAAACCTCAATATTTTCTCTAAAGGAGGTGAGCTTCTATTGTGGGCCGTAAAACGCAATCGATCACCTCTGCGGAGCTTAGAGTCACAAGTTAAATGAATTTACACAACACATTTGGTTCTCCGAAGGCTTCGTTTTCAGATCCGCCTGATTGTTGCATTAGGGGTGCGAAATGCTGTTAGATGATCCTAAATAAGATGTCACAAACAAGCAAATCAGCATGGGATATGTTGAAGTGGAGGCACAGGGGAACACGTAGCGCTTCTTTACTGTGCAAACAATCCAATAAAAACGTCCGCACAACCAGCAATTACGCACATATATGACACCCCCTGCCAAACCAATAAAACTACAGGGGGTTTGACAAGCGGCGTAATGCTTTGGTGTGTAATATGAATGACAATCCGCATCAAACCGGCCCAGGAGGGTTGTATATGTCATATATGTCCTCACCGAGACCCCGCTGAACCCTGAGATTCAGCAGCCCACTTCTCAAAAAATGCTTGCAACTGCACCGCAGGCCCTGCCACACACATACAGTGATTTATGATCGTCTGTCAGAGCTAATACAGCCTATTTTACATGCTCCCTACCAAGCAAAAGGAAAGCCAGACCCGTCCGCCAGCACTTCCATTCTGCCTTTCTGCCACAGTGGCGCCCCTAAATAACAGACAATGCACTGGATGATGAAACATTGAACGTATGGAGCACAGATGCACACCTGATCTGCATAAAATGCATCTGTAGGCGGACACAGAACTACTTGGAAGAGGAAAAGCAGACATGCTCTAAATCACAACTCTTGAGTTTTCCTGGTTTATTGGTAAGGCATGAAGTGTTTTGTTAAAAGGGTTCCAAACCCGTAAGACCTTCGTTCATCTTTGGAACTCAAATTAAGATATCAAAGTTTTTTTTACCCCCCATAGCAAGCAATGTAATAAACACATTCAAGGTTCAGAAAAGTAGTAAAGACATTGTTAAAAGTGCCCTAGAATGTTTTTTCACAAGATGTAATATAAGTCTAAGGTATCCCCTGAATGTGTCTGTGAAGTTTCAGCTCAAAATACCTCATAGATTTTTTTTAAATTAATTTTTTTAACTGCCTATTTTGGGGCATCATTAAATATGCGCCGATTCAGGCTGCAGCCTCTTTAAATCCTTGCACTCCCTGCCCCACGAGCTCTCGACTATAATACAGTGCATAAACAAAGTTCACACAGCTAATATAACCCTGCATGCATGTGTCGGATCATGTAAGTATAGTATTTATTTGGATGTTTACATTTGATTCTGAAGGAGTTTGATGGTGCTCCGTGGCTAAAGCTAACATTACACACTGTTGGAGAGATTTATAAAGAATGAAGATGTGTTTGTGCATTATACAGACTGCAAGTGTTTAAAAATGAAAATAGCGACTGCTCCGTGAATATAGTAATAAACAATGGTAGCTTTAACCACATTTAACAGTACATTAGCAACATGCTAACGAAACATTTAGAAAGACAATTTACAAATATCACTAAAAATATCATGATATCATGTCAGTTATTATTGCTCCATCTGCCATTTTTCGCTATTGTTCTTGCTTGCTTACCTAGTCTGATGATTCAGCTGTGCACAGATCCAGACGTTAATACTGCCTGCCCTTGTGTAATGCCTTGAACATGGGCTGGCATATGCAAATATTGGGGGCGTACATATTAATGACTGTTACGTAACAGTCGGTGTTATGTTGAGATTCGCCTGTTCTTCGGAGGTCTTTTAAACAAATGAGATTTATATAAGAAGGAGGAAACAATGGAGTTTGAGACTCACTGTATGTCATTTCCATGTACTGAACTCTTGTTATTCAACTATGCCAAGATAAATTCAATTTTCAATTCTAGGGCACCTTTAAAATAGTCAACGTACCTACAGTGGTTCAACCTTAATGTTATGAAGCGAAAAAACAACAATTTCTTCTTTTTCCTGTCAGTCTCCTAACTGTCTACTACGCTGTTGACGTAGTAGACAGTGCAGCGCTTCTGTGTTTACGTCCGAATGGTGGCTGCGTTTACTGTGTCAACGGCATCTGAGACTGACAGGGAAGAGGAGAATTTGAATAAAGTCGTTACTGGATAAAGTCACTTTATAACATTAAAGGTTCTCTAAGTGATCCTGGGTGGAGTAACTTCCTGTTGACGTTCGAAGTGTTGTCAAACAAAACAGAGGCTAGCTAGACCCTCCCTCCTCCTCCTCCTCCCTTCCTGAAACAGTCATGAACGCGCATTTAAAATCATTCTTGTCGGTTATTGGCTGGAGCATGTTTATTATGTTTCGTGGTCCAGGCTGCACCAGTTTGTTTTTATTGCCATTTTTGGAGCTTGTGGCGACTACAGAGACCGCGGTTTTTTTACAGTGTGTTCAGGGGACAGGCAGCTAGCGGATAGTGAGGAGATGTTTGCTGTATGTGACAAAAAATGTTTTGGCCTGAAAACACGTGACATCACTTAGAGCACCTTTAAGGTTGAACCACTGTAGTTACGTTTGCTTTCTATGTGGGATAAAAAAACAAAAACTTGGATTTCATCAATAATATTTTAATTTGTGCTCAGAAGATGAATGAAGGTCTTACGGGTTTGGAATGATATGAGGGTGAGTAATTAATGACAGAAATTTCATTTTTGGGTGAACTATCCCTTTAAGAATGGTAAGTTACAGTGCTGAGAATCTTACTCTTGTAACTCTGAATTTTGTTCAAAAGTCTCAATGTAATCTCACTGCTGTCTAGAAGAAACAACTGAGATATGAAAGAGACACATATCTGTACCCAACCAGTACAATCAATTCATAATAAACATCCACTTATTTTCTTATATAACTTCTACAACCATAACAACTTGCAAGGACAAAACCTCTGAATGATAAGACAGGATTAAATTAAACACAGAGAAGAAGAAGACCACGTGTGGCGTTACAGAAGAAGTAAATCTGTGCTCTGTATGTCACTGCCAATGCTGCTTCATTAAGAGCCCTAATGATGATGTTTAATTAGTGGTTTCTCATCCACAACTGATGATATATGAGTCAACCAATGAGAGATGAAGCAAGATGTGTATATGGACCATTAAGTGTTTACAGTACACACAAACACTAATGCATCTCTGTAATGCAGAAGAACTCTATTCTATCATACACAAACTATATTACAATCATCTCCACAAATGTAGGCAAAATATGGCCCACTTTGAGGTACATTCATATTTACACAATTAGGCAGACTATGTATATTTAAGCACATTTTATCACTCTAGACATTATATTACAATTTAATTGCATACTATAAAGAAAATGAATGAAATACATACAGTACAGTATATGAAATAGGATTCATTGTTCTGCCTCTATTGTTCTGTTTATGTTATGCTGACATCTACTGGATGAATCCGAACATCAAGGACAGTGCGTCTATTGTTGGATGGCGCCATTTGGATTTTGAAATTAAAACATTGCGATGTTTACCTGGTGTAAAACCTTTTTTTCTTCAATAAGAATGTGAGATAAACAGAACAACTCACTCATTTTGCTTCCAACGTTTAGCTGCTTTTATGGACTTAACAGATGTGATTGTTTGTCCAGTTTAAGTACATTTATATGGGATGAGAAGATAAATACCGCACGTGCACCACGCTGTTTATGGCGTCCTGCCCGTTGTACCACTGATAGCCACTAGAGGACGTTTATTAAAATAATTTAGACTGCTTGTGGATTTATATCTAAATTGAAGTCTGTTGTTTACATTACTTTAAGAGACTAGATACGCTTTTGTACAAAATAAATTACAAACATTCATTCCCGAAACGTGAATTATTAAGAACTATTTTGCTAACAAGTTAGCAAGCTAAATGAGGACTACAAATACCACAAGGATGTGCTTATTGACTAATCTGACTGTTCAGTCCAGTTGTAGTCCTTAAATAGCAACTTGCAAAATTGTGAAGTTGGTTTAAGGTTTTTAATTAACGAATTAGGACATTTGAAGTGTTTAAAATTAGATACTTTTCATACTAGTTTAATGTTGTCACATGATTTATCAAACATATACATAGTTTTCACAAAAGATTTGTCTGATTTAGTAATTGGAATGTAACACTAACTATTGTATTTAAGAAAAAAAAAGTTGAATATGATATAATTTTTGTGAGCATATCAGCATGATTCAAACATTCTTTGGATTTTAACAGGGAAATATACTGTAACTGGTGGTTTCAATGCCATTTCTGAGATGAAAGCTTGGTAGGAAGACAAAAGAAAAGTAATTTGTTTCATGTTTTTGATGTTTACTGATATACAGATGAAAATTGCAGTGTACATTTTTAGCAAAATAGTAGGAAGATACTAAGAAAGTCACTTTAAAATCAAACACAGTGACAAAAATAGATTTGTAAACATGAAACGCAAATTAAATGTGGGCAAACAAGTGTAAAAACAAACAACTGAAGTTCAAACATTTCTATGAAAATCACAGCTGATGACATGAAAAAAAATGACTTACAAAGCATATTCTGTAGTAAATACATATGTCTCATTTTTTAATAATTGATGGAAAGTCATCAAAAAAAATATCCTGATACTATATATTACTTATTTTACAACACCATTTCATTAGTTGATTGTGGGCATTTTGTAAGGCAAATCAAGAGATAAATACAAACTTTATTTTATATTTTACACTCCCAAACAAACTTTATCTGCACCATGAAAACCTTCCCTGTGAGGAAATGCACTCAGACTATATTAGGATTGTTTCTCAGAAGTCGACTTTGCCAAAGTTTTGACAGTCTTCTTATTTGCCTACAGGCCTAAATTCATCCAGCCCAGAGCCAACAGCAAGACAGAGGCGACGCTGAGAGAGTCAGCACTCAGAGCCGCTTTACCTGAAAACAATACAAAACAATGGTAAGAAACACAAGTATACGATCTGTGGAACTGCATCAGTCTGAAAATACTGAAAAGGATGAGACTATGAGAGGGATTTCAAATATATTTTAAATGATGCTAAACTTCAGATATCATTTTACCATCATCAGCATGATTGGGGTAGGAAAATGATGAATGAGGTGAATACAAAAATGAGATCATCTTTATTGATTAGTGAAAGGAAGTATTCACCTTGTACTCTGATCTGTGATATGGGTCCATCACCTCCCTCACAGCGGGCTCGGACCTCTATGACGTAATCGCCGGTCTCTGGCATGGGGAAGTCGATGTAGTGCCTGCCGGTGGTGTAAAGCTTCCCATAACGCTCTCCTTCCTTCCGGAACAAAATCTGAAAGAAAGATACAAATGTTTACAATATTTCTAAGGCATCAATAAACAACAAAATCAGTGAAAAAAATAAAAAATAAATAAAATAAAAAGAATGAATTAAAATAAAAGCATTAATATAAGGTTTCAGTAATAAAATAATAGAGCAAATAAAATAAAGAAATAGTATAAATGATAAATTGAAATAAGGTAATAAAATAAAATAATAAAATAGTATAAATGATACATTTAAATAAAGGCATTAAAAGAAGGTTCCAATAATAAAATAAATAAAATGAAAATTAGTCCAAATGATAAATTGAAATATTAAAATAAGGTTTTAGTAATAAAATAAAATAAGCAGTGATAGAATATAAAAAATTATAAATGATAAATTAAAATAAAGGCATTACAATAAGGTTCTAATAAAATAAAATAAAATAAAATAAAATAAAATAAAATAAAATAAAGTTCCAGTAATAAAATATAAAAAAGTATAAATGATAAATTAAAATAAAGGCATTACAATAAGGTTCCAATAATAAAATAAAATAAAATAAGCAATAAAATAAGGTTCCAGTGATAAAATATAAAAAAGTATAAATGATAAATTAAAATAAAGGCATTACAATAAGGTTCCAATAATAAAATAAATAAATAAAAAAATGGTATAAATGATAAATTGAAATAAGAGCATTAAAATAAGGTTCTAGTAATAAAATGGAATAAACATTAAGATGAACAAGACATTAATGAATGTGTCTCTCAAGTCTTTTGTCAACAGAATACTAGGTAAAATATAACAGACTCACCTTGTAACCCTCCACATAGGACTCATTCCAGTAATTATAGATGTGATCCCAATACAGATAGAGCCATTTACGTGTAAAGCTCACATATTTGTATACTCTCAAACGACGACTTGGAGCTGGAAAGATAATACACATATATTATCAGTACATTTAAGCTCTCGTTTCAAATGTAAGGTCTGTATAAACCAATAATCTGGGCGAGTGATTTAGAGAAGTGCAAATCTCTTACGGGGTCTCCTGGTGAACATTTCACAGTGCTCACTGGGCGGCCCGAGCCCAGCTCCGTTGAACGCTCGAACCTCTATAAGGTAGTGAGAGTCAGGCCGCATGTTCTCCAGGCGAGTTTGGTTAATCATTCTATGAACAATGACTCGAGAGGCAGCAGCCTCATTATCATCGTACTTTCTCCAGTAACGAATCTAGACACCAAATGAAGAGACATGAGGATCAAAACTTCATGATTATTTTCTATTATTTCACTTAGGACTCACCTGGTATCCATCAACCCAGTTTGGCGGCGCCTGATAGACCGGTAACCACCAGACCAAAGCCTCTGTAGAGGTGACCTGACGGGCGTAGACGTCTAATGGAGCTTCAGTCGGTGCTGAGAGAGATATTACATGTGTTAAAGGATACTAATTTAAGAGCAAATAAGAGCTGAATACCATCAAACCTTCTCACCTTGGCGTGGCGAGTAGACCACTGATATAAGACTTGAGGGTCCTTCTCCTTTGTTGTTGTAGGTGTTCACTTTGACCTGTATTTCTGTGTCTGGGGTCATGCTCTCTTTGTAAACATACCGTCTCGTCTCAGGATCCTCCACGGTCGTCCATTTCCACTCATAATCCTCATGTGGCTTGAACGCCACAACGTAGCCAAATTTTTTACCGAAGAAGAACTGAGGTTTCACAGGCTGCAATGGAATGAAGGACGTGAGGAATCTGCCACTGACCACTAATCAATAAATATACCATAAATGCAGTAGCATATGAAGACGTACAGTCCAGGTCACAATTAGCTCGCCACTTATTCCTACTTGACCAAAGACGTCAGAAGGAGCTACTGTAGGCCCTGAGATAAGAGAAAGACTGGGTGAGACTATATGCTTCACAGAACTGATTTTTCTAAAACATGGATATATACAGTATATATATATATATATATATATATATATATATATATATATATATATATATAATGGGTACGGAAAGTATTCAGACCCCCTTAAATTTTTCACTCTTTGTTATATTGCAGCCATTTGCTAAAATCCTTTAAGTTCATTTTTTTTCCTCATTAATGTACACACAGCACCCCATTTTGACAGAAAAACACAGAATTGTTGACATTTTTGCAGATTTATTAAAAAAGAAAAACTGAAATATCACATGGTCCTAAGTAATCAGACACTTTGCTCACACTCATATATTTAACTCAGGTTTCTTCTGATCATCCTTGAGATGGTTCTACACCTTCATTTGAGTCCAGCTGTGTTTGATTATACTGATTGGACTTGATTAGGAAAGCCACACACCTGTCTATATAAGACCTTACAGCTCACAGTGCATGTCAGAGCAAATGAGAATCATGAGGTCAAAGGAACTGCCTGAAGAGCTCAGAGACAGAATTGTGGCAAGGCACAAATCTGGCCAAGGTTACAAAAAAATTTCTGCTGCACTTAAGGTTCCTAAGAGCACAGTGGCCTCCATAATCCTTAAATGGAAGACGTTTGGGATGACCAGAACCCTTCCTAGAGCTGGCCGTCCGGCCAAACTTAGTTATTGAGGGAGAAGAGCCTTGGTGAGAGAGGTAAAGAAGAACCCAAAGATCACTGTGGCTGAGCTCCAGGGATGCAGTCGGGAGATGGGAGAAAGTTGTAGAAAGTCAACCATCACTGCAGCCCTCCACCAGTCGGGGCTTTATGGCAGAGTGGCCCGACGGAAGCCTCTCCTCAGTGCAAGACACATGAAAGCCCGCATGGAGTTTGCTAAAAAAACACCTGAAGGACTCCAAGATGGTGAGAAATAAGATTCTCTGGTCTGATGAGACCAAGATAGAACTTTTTGGCCTTAATTCTAAGCGGTATGTGTGGAGAAAACCAGGCACTGCTCATCACCTGTCCAATACAGTCCCAACAGTGAAGCATGGTGGTGGCAGCATCATGCTGTGGGGGTGTTTTTCAGCTGCAGGGACAGGACGACTGGTTGCAATCGAGGGAAAGATGAATGCGGCCAAGTACAGGGATATCCTGGACGAAAACCTTCTCCAGAGTGCTCAGGACCTCAGACTGGGCCGAAGGTTTACCTTCCAACAAGACAATGACCCTAAGCACACAGCTAAAATAACGAAGGAGTGGCTTCACAACAACTCCGTGACTGTTCTTGAATGGCCTAGCCAGAGCCCTGACTTAAACCCAATTGAGCATCTCTGGAGAGACCTAAAAATGGCTGTCCACCAACGTTTACCATCCAACCTGACAGAACTGGAGAGGATCTGCAAGGAGGAATGGCAGAGATCCCCAAATCCAGGTGTGAAAAACTTGTTGCATCTTTCCCAAAAAGACTCATGGCTGTATTAGATCAAAAGGGTGCTTCTACTAAATACTGAGCAAAGGGTCTGAATACTTAGGACCATGTGATATTTCAGTTTTTCTTTTTTAATAAATCTGCAAAAATGTCAACAATTCTGTGTTTTTCTGTCAATATGGGGTGCTGTGTGTACATTAATGAGGAAAAAAAATGAACTTAAATGATTTTAGCAAATGGCTGCAATATAACAAAGAGTGAAAAATTTAAGGGGGTCTGAGTACTTTCCATACCCACTGTATATATATATATATATATATATATATATATATATATATATATATATATATATATATATATATAAATTATTAAATAAAAATTTCATATAAATATTGAAAGCTGTACTCTTTCTAAATAAACTCACTGGCATCCCATGTCTTGATTTTAATGGACGGGCGGCTGTTTTCCCCAGCTCCAAATTCATTGATGGCATACACACGGAATTCATATTGCATCCAGGGGTAAAGGTCAACAACTGTTGCTGAATCCGTAGATCCATCCAAAAACACAGGAGCTGGGAAAATAATATTTGTTCACTTAAAAATCATCACTCTTTGTTCTTATCAGGTTTAGAACATGATCACAAGAGCAAAATTCATTAAAATCACATTAAGAATACATTAAGATCTTCTCAAATGTGACAGTCGAATTTACTATATTTTACGAAAAACTCCATTCTATATTGTTGTAATGTTTTCTAAGGAAATTAGCTGGAAATGCTTAAAGGGTTAGTTCACCCAAAAATGAAAATTATCCCATGATTTACTCACCCTCAAGCCATCCTAGATCTTCTTTCAGATGAACACAATCAGAGTTATATTTAAAAAATATCCAAGCTTTATAATGGTAGTGAATGGGGGGATGTGATTTTGAAGCCCAAAAAAATGCATCCATCCATCATAAAAATAATCCATATGGCTCCCAGGGGGTTAATAAAGGCCTTCTGAAGCAAAGCGATGGGTTTTTGTATCCCAAAAATATCTATATTTAAAACATTATTAACTATAATAACTAGCTTCCGGCAGATGGCTGTACGCATCGATTTACGGCGGAAGAGTATCCTCTGACCTGACGCATGACGTAATGACAAACGCAGAAGCGCAGAGGATAGAGCAAAGCAAAACACCGGTCACGAATTACAGTAGAAGTCTAAAACGAGAAATTTTAAAGAGAAATGTCAGAGGATGTTGATATAAAAGAAGAGGAGCTTGAGTTTGTTGCCCAGCCCTATTTGTTTAAACCGCGAGAGGCGTCTAAGCTTTCGATACTCCTACATCCTACAGTGTACATCATACATCGCATCAGTTGTTACTCTTGTGGCAAAAGTCGACTTGCGTAGTATGCATACGGTCGTCTGCCAGAAGCTAGTTATTTTAATTTATAAAGTTTTAAATATAGATTTCTTACAAAAACTCATCGCTTCAGAAGGCCTTTATTAAGCCCCCAGAGCTGTATAGATTATTTTTTTTAATGGATGGATGCATTTTTTGGGTTTCAAAATCACGCCCCCCATTATAAAGCTTGGAAGAGCCAGGATATTTTTAAATATATCTCTGATTGTGTTTGTCTGAAAGAAGATAGTCATATACACCTAAGATGGCTTGAGGGTGAGTAAATCATGGGATAATTTTCATTTCTGGGTGAACTATCCCTTTAAGATATGTGTTTTGTCTCCCTCTAGTGGACTCACAAGTGGATGCAGTTTTCCAGTCCTCTGGATCCAGGGCGTAAAAGTCTCGTGTTTGTACAACATGCTGGATGAGGGGACTACCATGGTCTGATCCCAGACACCATCGTAGTTTTACTGACGTGTCTCCAATCTCTTCCACGCGAATGCCACCCGGAGGACCAGGCAAGCCTGAAGCGAAAACAGTCGACATTCTCGACAATGTCATGATGGTCTATTTGATGTAAATAATAATAATATACAAATGGTTAGTTGTTGAACGGCTAAACACCACTGCATTGTTTTTAAAGACGCCACATATTATTCTTTTACAAGGTATTGATTTTGTTTTTAGGGACTACTAGAATAGATCTTCATGCTTGAATGTTCAAAAAAAGCATTAGTTTAATAAGCTAGGACACCAACCTTTGACAAAAACATCAGCTTCGGCGGTGGCGTTGTCCACTATAGTCTGAGCTGTGCAGATATAGTGTCCTGCATGCCTCACCTGAATATTCTTGATCAGCAGGTCTCCACTGTGCTCATTACCCTGCAAAAACCCACAAACAAACAATCAAAGTACTTCTACATGTCCTCCTGTATTTCACATCAACAGAACTCCTGGGATTCTTGGCTCTACTCACCATGAGCTGCTCGTAGTGTTCAAAGTCCGCGAAGAAGTTGATTTCGTAGGAATCGACAGTCCAGATGAAGGTGATGTCCAGGCTGGGGTCATATGATGCCGAGCACTGGAGAATTCTACTGTCACCTACAACCGCCTCAGTGTCTGATGGAGCCACGGTAATCTTGGTGGCCTCTGAGAAAATTCAACAAACGCAAATGCATATTAAATGAGAGGCTACATGGAATATCTATAAAAGTGAAAAATGTATAAAAGGAATATTCGCAAAAGTGACCAGTCACAAAACCTATGATAAATACTTGCCCTTATAAATGTATATACTGTACTGTACATTTTAACCTAAAATCTTTATGTTGATAAAAGAGTAAATTAAAACGCATCAACTATCTATTCAGCCCATAATAATTCTATTTATAAGATAATCTAAATTAATTTCAGCAAATTATGTTAAAAAAATTTTGTTAATTAATGATAAAAAATTCAATTAAATATCTACATTTAAGTCTACATATAATTTCATAGAATAAATTAAAATGGTGACAAGATTTGAATTTTGTCTGACCAGTGATAGTGAGGGTCCCTGTGCTGTTGGATTTGCCGCGGTCATTCTCAGCGTAGCAGGTGTACGAGCCCTCGTCACTTTTTGTTGCATTCAGAATCTCCAGACTTCCATCATCCCAAATTAACATCCTGAAAAATAAGAGTGAAATGATGATGAGGCTAAGCTTCTATCATCACCACCACCACAACATTTTAATTTATCTGTAACTAAATGCATGTATTTAAGATGGACTGACTAACCTTGAAGAGTTGGTCAGCAGCTCTGAGCCTCGTTTCCAGATGAACTTGGGTTTAGGAGCAGCACGGGGTTTGCATTCAATGACCACACGTCCATTTTCAGCCCCTAGCAGAACCTTCTTCACTGGATTATAAATGAACGTTGGTGCACAGGCTGTGAAGAGACCATTGGAGACACTCAACCTTTCTATTTTTCTATGTAGACTACTACTTCAGAAGCATGACAGTAAAGAAGTATGTTAAAGCTCACAGACGACCCGAAGCTCTGCGCTGGCATAGATGGTCCCCCATTCATTCTCAGCAATGCACTGATACATGCCTGAATCCTCAAATGTGAGGCTGGAGAATTTCAGCTCTCCTTTGCCATACTGGAGATCAGAAAAAACACACATGATTACTTGAACAACTTGAAGTACTCATATGGAATTTTCACAGCAAATAAAACAGGGTATTAACCGAATAGCCATCCTTCAGCCAGCGTATCCATGGTTGGGGCTTCCCTACGGCGACACATCTGAGAGTGAGTTCACTACCAACATCTTTTTCTGTGTCATTGATGTGCTCCGCCCACTCTGGAGCACCTGAGGAGACAATATAATATAATAATTAAAAATCGATTAATCGCGATTAATCGAACTATTGTTAGATGCGATTAATCACGATTAATCGATTTTACAGCACTTTATAATATAAAATGCTTTCTGTAATTTTATATAAGCCATGTTTATCAAGCAAATACATAAAACAGAACTAAACCAGAGTCTGAGTTTATGTTACCTTCCACATAGAGCCACTGTCGATACCAGTCCATCCCCTTAACATTGAGCGTCTCACACTCATAGCTGCCCTCGTCCTCGTACTGAACATTAATCAGATGCAGTAAAGCTCCATTCATGCTGACCTCATAGTTGGGTGGGAGATCAGCGTCTAACTTCCTCCAGCGAATGTGTGGGAGCGGACTGAAAGGTATAATGATTGAGTTTATATGGTTAGAAACAAACCTAAACGAGTGAGGAACAAATTTAGTGCTATTGTGTGAGTAACAATGCTTTATTAACAAAAAAGTACTATTGTATTACCATGTTTTTTGGACATACCATGATTATATCATGATATTCTTTGAAATGCTTAAGGGTAGACTGTTAATACTATGGTAATATATAATACCATTGCAATGTATTTATGAATGTACTATGGTATCAACATGCAGAGTATATACTGACTCACTTTCCAAGGGCAAAGCACTCAAGAGTGATGTTCTGTGCCACCAAAGCATAAGTCTTGGGAAATTTCACACGGATATCAGCAGGATACCGCTTCACCTCCTCTGTGTAAAGGACAGAGATGTACAGCTAGGTCATTAATTGACCTTTAAAAACAACAGTGGGGATAATTATGAGTTAAAATCTTGGTATTGTGGGTAATGTGAAAGCACTCACTTTCTATTTGTGGAATCAGAGAAATCGGCATGCTGAAAACGCTCTTGCCGATGGTGGGACTTGACACAAAACAAGAATAATTCCCAACATCGGATGCCTCGACTTTGGCGATGTACAGATTCCCAGTGGTCTGAGACACGAAACGCCTCTGGTCTGGGATGATGAAGTTGGGGAAGTCATTGTAGATCCAGCGGAACATCACTTCACCTGAAAGACAAACAAAACAATTGACAGAAATGAGATTTCAGTTGCAAGTGGACATGAATTGTCTTTTTTAGCACTTCTTTTTTTTACTATGTATGATGGTTAGGTAATTATGGAAGCTTGTTTCCTCCATGGAGTAAAAAAATAAAAAATGTAATTTCAACATTTTATCTCACAATTCTAAATTTTTTTCTCAAGTTTATATCTTACAATTCTGACTTGTTTTCTTGCATTACTGCACAGCAAAATCCCCAGAGTTAAATCAACTCTGCTCAGAGTACATATGGTCCCTCTCTAAATAGTGTTAAAATAACACTGAAGCAGAGTTAAATTTAATGAGATAATTAAGCATTTAATTAAGTAATGAGTGTGCATTAGTGATGAACACCTGCTGTTAACAAGCAGAATCACTGAAGAAATAAGAAAAAACACAAGAACTACAAGTGACTTAAGTCTCAGCCTTATTAACTTATTAAATCTCATTACTTTAACTCTGCTTCTGTGTTATTTTATCACTACTTAGAGAGGGACCATATTTACTCTGAGCAGAATTGATTTAACTCTGGGGATTTTGCTGTGTGAGGGGAACAAATTCAGAATTGTGAGATATAAACTCACAATTGCACGAACAAAATTGAGACTGAGATAAAAAAAAAAATCACAAATACAAAGTTCTGTCATGAAACTCTAGATGGCGCAGGCTGACAGGTCCTTAACTCAATCTGCTTGCAATCACATCATTCTCTATCTGATTGGATCCTGTTGTATCAGTAGCCAATGAGCTCGCAACCTTCAAATAATCGGTCAGCATTTGCTGTAGCAGTTGCAGTACACTTTCAGAAACCCTCCACCTTCCCCAGCTCCACCTGTATGGATCTGCAATGGGTAATTCATGTATGCTATTTTGTACAGCAGCAGCATGTCTTACTTGCTACTTATAGCCCACAATTTTAAGGGGAAAAGGTCAGGATTTTGCAAGATGTAAAAAAAAAAAAGTCAGAATTGCAAGTTATAAATTTGGAATAGCGAGGAAAAAAATTCAAAATTATGATACAAAAAGTCACAATTACCTTTTTTATTACTCTAGAAACCATATATTTTTAATTATATTTACTCTATTCAGTAAATTCATTTACAATTATTTATATTTATTAAATGATTACTTATTTAATTTAAAATTTTCTTTTATAATTTAATTTAAAATTGTTTGCAAAAACTTGCAACATATATTCTAGTTAATGTTATTTGTTATTCTTTCAGAGTTGAGACTAGCAGAGAATAACAAATGGGGTCGTATAAATCTACTAGGGAACTATAAGAAGTGATCATTCAAACAAAAATCTTAAGTTTTGGTATTACTGGGTTCTCCTGGTAATATATGCCATCATGTCTTACTTGGATAGCGAGAGGGAGGAGAACACAGCAGGACGGCTCCCTGTCCCTCCTTAACATTCACCGGCTCTCTCTCATCTGTAGGGAACTGGTTCAGGTCTGCGGCCCGAAAAATAAAAAAAATGAACTAAGGAGAGGATATGACAAAAGAGACATCTGGTAACAATTCACAGTCTTTACAAACATAATAAGCCCTGTCCGTCACATACATCCAAATTTGACGGTGGCCTCTTTGCTGATGACAGTGCCGTAGACGTTCTTGGCCACACACACATATTTCCCAGCATGCTTGCTCTTATCTGGGTTGGTGATGACCAGGTTTCCTCCCACCAGGCTAAAGTGTTCATCAGGCTGTTCCATCAGTTTAATTTCCCAGTTGTTTAACCACCATCTGTGAAATACAGGCTTTCATTAATGACCTTCTGACTGATTTTCTCAAAGATTCTTCTTGTAAGTGCAAACAATTTGGTATGTAAACACCTCCCTGCAATATGGCTTTTCCCCAAAGATAGAGTACAGAGAGGGGTCATGACAAACAAAGCACAGGATTAGAAAATATTTACTTGATGATGGCCGGTGGGTTGGCCCGCACCCTGCAATTCATGGAGATTTTGTTCTCTGGTGAATCCTCTGCATACACAGTGTCTAGAGGCTCCTCCTCAAATATAGGGCCAAATCCTGTGGCCTCCTCTGATGGACATGACATGAGCCAGCATTATACTCAATCTACAAAAACCTAAACCTAACTAACAACAAAATAAATTATGGTGAAAAACATCAACACTTCATACTGTCTACTAATGTTTGGTGGACTTGTAAGTGAAAGTTAAAGACTTACTGTCAAAAATTCTGGGTTCAAATATCCTGGGTTTAATTGCAGCTGGAGTGGGAAGAAAACAAATCAGAATGATTTTAATTCAACTTCATTTACTTGGACAGCAAGGGAGACTATCCATAATATAGACATCATTGTTACAGGTTAAATTTTGAATTCGAGGTGAAATTCAGGTGAATCAAACAAACATACACACATCATTTAGTGTGTTTATTAAGCTGTTTTCTTCATGGGGATCATTGACTGCGCCTACATTTGGTTTTAGCAATACAGGCAAAATCTATACAGCAAAATCCCCAGAGTTAAATAAACTCTGCTAAGATTACATATGGTCCCTCTCTGCTTAGTGTTAAAGTAACACTGAAGCAGAGTTAAAGTTAATGAGATAATTAAGTGATTAATTAAGTTGTAATTGAGCATTAGTGATGAACACCTGCTGTTAACAAGCAGAATCACTGAAGAAAAACACAAGAACTACAACTGACTTCAGCCAAAGCCTTAGATGAAATCAACTGAACATAAAAGACATAAAATCTCTCAAGATCTGATTAAACAACTCCACAAACAGCATGTTATCTCATTAACTTATTTTAACTCTATGTAGAGAGGGGCCATATGTTCTCTAAGCAGAGTTGATTTAACTCTGGAGATTTTGCTGTGTACAAGAGTACATAAAATAGACTTTTGTAGATTTTACATAAAGTTCATTCTCATGACTACAGACTAATCCAAACCAAAAGAAAAAAGATTTTAGATTTTTAGAGTTAAGATTATACTACATATCTTGTTTAATGTCATTTTCTACTCTTGAAGACATTCCTATAAAGAAATTATTGGGATAATTTTGTTCCCAAGTGTGTTAAGATTAAACACACACAAACACATTCAGTTCCTCACCGGCCGATAAGAAGAAGTAAGAGAGAGCACACAGAAGCATGGCTGGGGTCACCATCTTGACAATCAGACAGTTAAAAACCAGGCCTGAGGAAGAGGAATGGAAAATTAAAATGTGTGCGAGAGTGTGTGTGTGGATGAAGTGTTGCAGCTGCATTGTCTTGCTCTGATGTGGCAGGTTGTGTCCGAAATGGAAATATTAACAGTGAATCAGCAAGAACATGCATGTTTACGCCCACAAGTTTAGTCATGACTGCAGATGTAACACATTAAGCACAGTTAAGTATAAGTAAACACACATTTATGCACACATACTCACACAGTTGCTAATGCACTTCTAAGTATGAGAATGCAGTTTCCTTGATAACGTATGCAGCATCTCTTTATCTGCTGTTGCTGCACTTTTACAATTTAACCCTTGCAGACGGTTAGCAAGGACATTTTTTGTCTGTCTTGCAAGACATGTCCATTCATTATGCATCTCAAGAACCTGGCTAAGACTCTCACACATGCAATTTCATCCTTGAGCATCTTGTCTGTCCCCATGTTTGGCCATCCAGCTCACAAAACTTCTACTCGTAAAAGACTCTTTGTAGCAAGTTATGCACATGTGGTCTACTTCTATCCATGGTATTTTCACCAATCTCTTATAATCTCATTGCATCCTCTGATCTGCTGTCTGCTCTTGTTCTGCACACTGGGATTTAGGTCACTGCCTGTAAGCTCATACTAAGGGAGTGGCAGTAAAAATCTAGCTGCTGATTCCAAATGATCTTTAAATACACTGGAATAATTTATATTTTAATTTAGCAGAGCAATAGAAATCATGCCTGATGTCACTGTCCTTTTCCTCACTATTTTTGCAAAACTATTATGCAGAGAATTAATATCGCGTGATCTTAAGTGTATATTCAGGCCCTAATAAATGCGTCATTGATAACTGCTATTTAGCGCCGCCTTCCGACATAACACTGTCATTACAATCTATCTTTATTGTTACCAGGAAACCGAGGACTAACTTCTGTCCCGTTTAAACTTTAGACAAGTAAATATCATGTAATTTGCTCGCATCACAGCTTTTTTAGGCATAACAATTAGAAAATGTATCAGTATTTTTATAATGTAATTTGTATGAATTCACACTTTTTATTTATTCATTTTATGTGTTCGCATTTGTAATTTAATTTAAATATGTAACATATTCTTATTTTATTATGTATTTGTTAATTTATTTTATGCATTTTTTTTTAAACGGATGACATCAACTATGACCGGACTCGTCCACCCTGTTCTTCTGCATTGCGGTATTCCCAAACTGCGCGGAACACCTTCATCCAGACTTGAGCATGCAGAATAAACTCCTGAAGGTCATAACAGATCATATTTTCACCAGAATGCCCCATACATATCACTATATCAGCAGCAAACTTACCGGAAGAATGTGTTAAATCCTCCGTCAAACCCACAGACCTGGATCAGAACCACCGCATCGTCCCGCAGCCCAGTGGGGAGACAGACACATGGCCCGTGCGGCACCAGCCTGCTATTGGATGCGAGCGGAAACTGCGCATGCCAGGATGCCGTAACACAGACTGATGCTCTCTGAGTCCATGTGCTGCTGCAGTGATCTTAAACTGGTCAAGGTGATTTTACGGCATTTGCGAATGAATAAAAATGTATATGGACTGAGATATTTGGTGGTTTAAGGTAATGAGAGGCTTATCCACACACATCTGTTCAAATCCACTGGATTAAATTCTTACACTGGCAGGGGGAGGGAGAGAAACAGATTATTTGTTGTTTATTTGGAGTAAAAGGGAGGGAGGAAAGTTATGCCACATATATCTTATATATATATATATATATATATATATATATATATATATATATATATATATATATATATATATATATATCTTATATATATATATATATATATATATATATATATATATCTTATATATATATATATATATATATATATATATATATATATATATATATATATATATATGCTTTTTTTGCAATCTAATCGTGCTGTTTTACTCTCCAGGGCAGGAAAAGTGCATAAAACCTGAATGTGTACTGTAACATTTAGGGGTAAATTGAGCTACTGTTTGCTTAAGTTGTCCTTTAGGCAAGAAGAAATTACAAAGAGGTCAAACTAATGTACTTAATTATATATTGCGGGATTCTATATTGTTAAGTTATAGAAACATGGCATCATCAATCAATCAATCAATCATGGAAGTGAACTTGCCTCATCACCAGAGGTAGTTTCTTTTAGTTTATACAAAAATACATTATCCACATTTTGATGCACATTATTAACAGTAATAATAAATAACACTTTAAAATAAGGTTTCATTAACTACTTTAGTTAACATGAACTAAGAATGAACAATAATTCTACAGCATTTATTAATCTTAATTCATGTTTATTTCATTTATTAACACATTATTCAAAATAAAAGGTGTATTTGTTAACATTAGTTAATGCACTGAACTAACATAATGGACTGTATTCTTATTAACTAACATTAATAAAGATTAATAAATACTGTAACAAAGGTAGTTTGTTAGTTCGCTTTAGTTAACACATTCATGTTAACAAATGAGACCTCATTGTGAAGTGTTCCCAAAATATAATATATAATTAATAAATCAATAAAACAGCTATGTGAATGTTTAGTATTATTTTTTTTTACTTTTAGCAAATATATATATATATATATATATATATATATATATATATATATATATATATATATATATATATATATAAGAAAATAAATGTTCTTTGATTAATAATTGTGTATAAGGAATACAATCAAAAACAGACAGATGGTAGTGAAATCCGGAAACCAACATTTATTTTAATTCTTTTATATACAAAATATTTTTTTTGCGATTATATTATAGAGTAAACCATTTCACAGCCTTTCATGCTTTATTTTCATGTAGCTTTAACATTAACCAGAATATTATTTCACACACTACGTTTCATTCGTCTTTGCCCCCTCCGACATAAACACATCAAAAGATTCAGCACCCACAGCAGTGCAATCCGGCCTCCTTCTTTGGGGATGCGTCCATTTCTTCTCTTACTTTTCCTACAGAAAAATGTCATAAACTAGCTGGCCAAATAGAAAAGAAAACAACAGTGCCATTAAAAGAATAAGAGCTGATGCGTGTGTGTGAATTCAGGTGGAACACTGTGCGGTTTTCTGCAGCGCTACCTTACAGTACGTATACTCGTTCATCGGTTGATCCCTGTTTTTCTGACTCATTGGGTTCAGGAAATGGGGTTGTCGTCACTTTTCAAGTGGGTTTCTTCATCCGAAGTGACTTACAGTACATAAATTGCTGGGACAGTCCCCCTAGAGCATCCTGGGATTTAACGTCATGCTCAAGGGCATGGTAGGATATCTGATAGGATATCTCAGCAGCTTTTCCCTGCATCCTTTCATGTGTCTAAAATCATTTTGGCTGGATATTTACAAAGCAAATGTCATATCTATACATTAAAAAGCAGACAATTCCAAACTAAAAAACTTGATGCAAGTTATGACAAGCTAAATCATGAAAATCTAGGGCCTTGCCAAAAAAAAAGAGGCTCGCCCCATATATACAGTGGACAGACATATACTCGAACACACATTCACATCCATCTCGCACACACATCCAAACGCACACATGTATATGCATGCCTGCATAAACCGCACATACTCCAGCCATATTTGACGACAGCACCACTGCCGACCGTGTTTAGTGAAGCCCTGATTTCACTACACTCGACAGCTTGTAATACTTCATGACATGCAATAACATGATTTAAAAAACAGTTACATGTGAGAATGTGTATATTTCTGCCTACTGGTGTTGCGTATGTTGTGATTTTTCCAAGGACAGGCTACTGCAAATACCACAGTCAGATGTTTCCATTGCCTTTATGAGTTGCCATCAATGTGTCAGATCTGACCAATCAACAGCAGTTCACTCATTACAATAAAGTGGCAGTATTTTTAGCTGTCAACAAGGGGAATGAGATGCCCCTCACCCCAATTTGAGGTGATTTCTGTGGCGGCTGAGTAGGTGACATCATTTCTTTGTAAGTCTTGCGGTCTTCAGTCAGCCCTGGACTTCAGTATCACTTGCAGTGCTGATATAAAAGGACTCTGAGAGGGATGAGAAGGGAATCTTTTATGATTATAGAATAATGTTTTCTACCAAGGCACTAAGGAACCGTGCTGAGGGGCCTTCGTTGCATCCCATACTGTAAAACCACACCAGGGGTGGCGTGAATTTTGGCGCCCAACGCGGGGCTAAGGGTGGCTACATGGCTGACTGGGGGGCATTCCTTCACAAAAACAGTCCTGGATGAAGTCGGTCACTGACTTTTCTGCAGGGATAAAACACTGAAAGATGTTCGTCGTAAATAAATAAAACAAATATAGGATGCAAAAAGAACCACAAAAGAACTGAAAAAGGACAAAACCACATCTGCGTGTCTGAAAAGAGTGCTTGTGTGTCAAAAACATGCTACCTCATCCCTGATAACCAGTTTTTAAATTCTGTGATTTTTTGTATATTCAAAACTGTCTGCCAAAAAGACGCCTAAGAACAGCTTTTACACGTATTACATACTTCACAACAATGCCCACAAAGACATTGGTGCCTGAAATGTGCATAATACCGATTTTAACACTGACGACAGAACGTAACAGGCATCAGCTGTGAAGCAAAAGTGAGTATCATACAGTTAGACGAGGTTCACTGTCTCCACAAAGCTGGTTAAAGGTGCGGTCACATTAGCGAAATTTCACATGTAAAAAGGTCCATTGAATATTGTCAATATGTGTGGGGATATCTTTCACCCTTACGCAAAATTCTCAATGAATTTCTATTGAAATGACTGGATTTCGCCTGTGAAAATTCGGTGAACGACAGTAAATGTGACCACACCTTAACGCTAATTCGCAGAAGGCATGATGTCAATAACTGATTCCATGCGTGTCCAGGGTACGAGATGGTGTGATATAATGCCATCTGACAGTAAATAGGGCCATGTTAATAAAATATTTTCTTATATATGTCAATTTATATATTCCTATACACATATATTAATATATATGTATGTATACCATAAGATAATACACTTATTACGTCTTGTAATGTCCTGTGATGTTTGCTCTGACCAATCACGGTGAAGCTAGGACTGGCCCTCTGCTCGCATTTTGCATAATTTCTCACCGTCTTACATTAGGGGGCATTTGTTTTATTTCTTTTGTTGTGTGATGTCGGGGTCACAGTGCAACAGAGAATGTTCTCCGTATGATGGTGTGACGAGGAGGAGGGGCGTTGGATGGGTCAAAGGTCACGAGGCATATACAGGCAGTTACACAAAGGAGTTCATGGCGTTGACTGGGGAAGGAGCCTCCGAACTTTCGTTGCCCTCCGCCGTGTCTTTTTCCTTCTTCCCACTGTACTGGCCGATGAACGAACCGTCCTCATTGAACTGGCCGTCTCCTCCCTCGCCGTAATCTACCAGGCTGTCGTCACTGTCGTCCTTCTTGACCGTGCCATTGGATGGGGTCCGGCTGCCCTTCAGGGGCTTGTGATCCTCCGTGTCACTGATGTAAAGAGCAGAGACAAGGGGGAGGGGAGGATATTACAACAGCACATTTTAAAACTAGATATTGGAGATTGTCCATTTCCAACATGCTGTTTAGTGCAGGTATTTTCACGACAGTCCTTAAATGCGTCTCTCCTATATCCGGGAGGTAGTAGATGGTAATAACTGGTCGTAACGTGCATTTCGAAGGGTAAATTAGGGCACATTCATCATAATGCATAAAACACTTCTATCAAAATGAAAAAAACAAAAAAACAAACATAAAATGGCCATTGAGGATTTCTAAACAAATGCAGTAAAATAATAATTTAAATGAAGTAAAATCACAATAAGCAATTTAAAAAAAAAAATACAACTATGAAGTTTTTTTTTTTTTTACTCAGATTTAACAAAAGTAAAGGTTAGATTTGTCTCGTCCATGAGATTTACAGCTATTTGTTTAATGATCTACTATAACTAGGATATGAATAATGGGGGAATATATGCATGCAAGATTTACAAAGCCCCTCTTACCTTTCTAAAGACCTGAACTCCCCCCAAAATCAAAACACATAGGAGGAACAAATGAGACAGACTGACAAGTTTGCCAATGAGGTTATCACTTTACAATAAAGACAAACGTATGCAGTGACATTATACACAACAAATGATGGACTTTATGAACAGGACATGGAATGTTAATACATGACAAAACAAACATCAGCCATGGCTTCAATTGCAATTCTGATTTGGCACATTCAGAAGATGAAATTGAATTTTAATGATTTAAATATTTAAGGGTCCATTGTATGTTTAATTATGTAATATAATTATTTAATTAATATGTATTAATTAACATTTAATAAATAATATTTATAATAATTATAAAAAATATTTTCTCAAATAATTTGTCCTGAAGTAACTACTATACCAATTCATCAGTCAGTTTTCAATCATATCTACTGCATTGCAGCAGCAATAATAATGACAACATGACCAGACATATTACTAGAAATTCACACAAATACAAAAGAATAAATTAAAAATAATAATAAATATCATCCATGACAATAAATATTAATGATGACACAAAACATAATCACAGCAATAAATCCAGCATTAACGTAAATCAGGAAAGCAATTGATTTGACACATTTAAAATGTGTTAAATTAATTAAAAAGTAAAAAAATGAAGAATTTAAATAAAAAAATGTTTAAAATAATTGTATACAGTCATATAGTACACTTGGTTAATGATTATAATAACGTATAAAAAGGTTTGCTCCTGCTTTCCTCAAGCTGTTTGTGGAGGGGCCACAGATGTTTACATTCATCTCAGAGGAATGAAAAAATTACGGTCTGAATCCCTGAGCAAGAGAAGTAAGTTTGCTTTCAATGAGTTGTGAAACCACAACAAAATCACAATTGATTTTGTCTGTAGTGGTATAAATAATTGTAGATTAAGTCCTTCATGTAGTTCTCCTCACCTGTACTCCCCAAATGTCCCATCATCCTCTTTCATGGGCTGGATCTCTGGGTCTTGATGAGCATCTTCTTTTTCTTTTACTATGTGATTGGAAAAATCAACAAGATTTTTGTAGTTCACATGGTCAAAGCCATAGAATCTTAAATTTGTTTTTATTTTATGTTGCATATTTTTGAAAGTGGCCTCAGAAAATCTGTTGCACTGTTTTAGATTCAGCATTTGCACTACATTGATGTGCTTAAATACCTGTTTCTAACATCTCAGATCAATTTTTAAATTCACTTACCTGGATATTTGCCTCCTTTGTTCCTCTTTATGAAGCAAACAATGAGGAGCACCAGGATCAGTAAAGCAATGGCACACATCAGCCCGATAAACCAGCCCTGCGTGGCAATGTCAACCTGCTTGTTGGTCATGGCTGCACATGCACAAACAAAAGAGACAGGTAGCAGATACAAAATGAACAAATTCTCACTTTTCTTTTATTTGAAAGGTTAATTTATCATGCAAATGTCACCAAAAAGCAACACAACAAAAAATAGTGGCATCAACAATAAAACATGAGTTGAACATCTAAATCACGGCAACAAAATCAGAAGTCTCATTGGTATGACGCTAACAAAAAATGACCACCATGGATTTGAGGAAGTGTGTTTAAAATCCTCTGAAGACCTATGCAGGATGTCAAAAAAAAAACAGGAAAGAAAGAAAGAAGGAAGGAAGAAAAGATGGACAATTCTGGCATGCATTTCCATTTCCATAAACCAGTCTGGACTCGAAGCATGCGTAATTTCTTTATATTCCAAACCAAAACAACAGCTGATGTCTGGAACTGAGACTGGGCGGGGCTTCACGGATGAGTGACAGGTGAGGTGGATTCTATGCTCTCCTCACCTGGAACTGTAATCAACAGCTCCTCTGTACTGTGGACCGTTGCGTCTGAGTGGTCTTTGGCTACCACCCGAACCCTATAAGACATCCCAGGCTTTAGTCCTCTAAGCTGATATGTCCGAGTGCCATTTACAAACTCTGTTTTCCAGGGTTCTTTACCTGGAGAGAAGGACCGACGGCAGGGAAGAGATTATGGCAATTACCAAGCAAAAATGTAAAAAAAAAAGTTTAAATGTTTAAAATTTAATGAATTCAATGTTACAATATAATTTGCTCTTTAAAGGGATAGTTCACCCAAAAATGAAAAATCTGTCATCATTTACTCACCCTCAAGTTGTTTCAAACCTGTATGAATTTATTTCTTCGCACTCTAAAAAATGCTGGGTTGTTTCAACCCAATTTTGGGTCAAATATGGACAAACCCAACTGTTGGGTTAAAAAAAATAGATTTAACCCAACAGTTGGGTTTGTCCATATTTGACCCAAAATTGGGTTGAAACAACCCAGCATTTTTTTAGAGTGCTGCTGAAGATATTTTGAATAAAGAAGATATTTTGAAGAATGTCTGAAACCAAACAGTTGATGGACAATAGTAAAGATAGTATGCATAGAATACATAGTATGGAAAAAAAAAATACTATGGAAGTCAATGGGGCCCATCAACTATCTGGTTTCTGACATTCTTTAAAATATCTTCTTTTGTGTTCAGCAGAAGAAAGAAATTTATACAGGTTTAGAACAACTTGAGGCTGAATAAATGATTACAGAATTTTTGGGTGAACCATCCCCTAAGTCACTTGTAATTATTAGCAAGAAAAAAAAATATGTTTTTAATTGATTTAGTTATATGTATTTATATTGTTTTAAAGCATAATAGACTTTTAATTACTCAAAATTGTATCAAAACAATATTTTTTACTGATATTAGACAATAAATTCCAGAAAATAACGATCTATGAACTTCGAACTATGATTTATTTCATTTTACTAAGGCTATTTCATATAGAAATGCACTGCAGTAGTGAAATTTTAAGGAGGAAAGTCTTACTGTTATCAACAACATATTCCACATAAACATTCCTATCCGGCCAAGAGTATTCCCAGCTTATCACAGCATGGTCCTCCTCCACCGAGGAGTTCACACTCCCAAACATCCGACCAGCAGGTGGTGCTGATCAAACAAGGAAAAGTAGAAACGATGTAAGAATTTAGAGATTACGAAGAAGTTGCCACAAAAATCCTGTATATTTGAATGTCTTGCAGCCCCAAAAAAAGTATCTGGACTTAATACAGAAGGTAGTTCTGATAAAATCTCTAGCATTATTTACTTATACACCACTAGTTTTGATATTTGATATCTAGTACAATGAAATTCACATTATAAGTGTCTTTTTGGGGCCACTAGAGATACATATGTTTTTAATTACTCGCACCACCGTTCAAAAGTTTGGGGTCGGTTAGATTGTTTATTTAATTTTTGAAAAAAGTCACCAAGAAGTTATGCTCACCAAGCATGCATTTATTTGATCAAAAATACAGAATGTTGTGAAATATTATTAAAGGTGCCCTAGAATCAAAAATTGAATTTACCTTGGCATAGATGAATAACAAGAGTTTAGTACATGGAAAAGACATACATTGAGTTTTAAACTCCATTGCTTAATCCTTCTTATGTAAATCTCATTTGTTTAAAAGACCTCCAGAAAACAGGCGAATCTCAACATAACACCGACTGTTACGCAACAGTCGGGATCATTAATATGTACGCCCCCAATATTTGCATATGCCAGCCCATGTTCAAGGCATTACACAAGGGCAGGCAGTATTAACGTCTGGATCTGTGCACAGTTGAATCATCAGACTAGGTAAGCAAGCAAGAACAATAGCGAAAAATGGCAGATGGAGCAATAATAACTGACATTATCCATGATTACATGATATTTTTAGTGATATTTGTGAATTGTCTTTCTAAATGTTTCGTTAGCATGTTGCTAATGTACTGTTAAATGTGGTTAAAGTTACAAGAGAGCCGTCGCTATTTTCATTTTTAAACACTTGCAGTCTGTATAATGCACAAACACAACTTCATTCTTTATAAATCTCTCAAACAGTGTGTAATGTTAGCTTTAGCCACGGAGCATACTATCAAACTCATTCAGAATCAAATGTAAACATCCAAATAAATACTATACTCACATGATCTGAAGCATACATGCAGTATGCATGACGAACATCTTGAAAAGATCCATTTGAGGGTTATATTAGCTGTGTGAACTTTGTAAATGCACTGTATTATGGTCGAGAGCTCGGGGGGCAGGGAGCGTAAGGATTTAAAGGGGCCGCAGCCTGAATCGGCGCATATTTAATGATGCCCCAAAACAGGCAGTTAAAAAAATTAATTAAAAAAAATCTATTTTGAGCTGAAACTTCACAAACACATTCAGGTGACACCTTAGACTTATATTACATCTAGGGCACCTTTAAAATAAATTTTCTATTTTAATGTTTTAAAACATGTCACTTTTGATTAATATAATATGTCCTTAGAAAAAGGTACAGACCCCAAACTTTTGAATCTACACTAGTTAAAGGGATAATTGTCATCACTCACTTTTTTTTATCATAGACCATGAGTAAAACTGAATGCGACACCTTGTGAGGTATTAAACAGTAGTGTCTACATTTTCCTGTTCAACACAGTATCACACAAGCATAACAATCAAGGAACAAGAGAAAGGGTGACGGGACAGGAGTGTTTGTACCCTTGTGAAACGGGGGCTGCAAAGATTGAGTGACAGGGGGGGTTGGTGGTGGTGAAGGGGGGGCTGAGCCTGGAAGAATACAGAGAATAGTGAAACACACAACATGAAACACAAAACATTAGAGAGAGAGAAAACAAGGCAGCGAAAGAGAGAAATGCAGATCAGAGTTAACAGCATGCAGGAACGTGCAGTTTACTGGTGCAATGAAAGCTAGTTACTGTGTGCTTCAAAGAGGACCCTGGGATCAAGGCAGTGAGATTTGGGTTTGTCTCATCATACGTTCGAACATCACTCTATACAGAAAAAAACATCTAAAGTCCTTGTCTACACTAGTTAAAGGGATAGTTCACCCCAAAATGAAACTTCTGGCATTTTTACTCACCATAAAATGATTTTATATTATGAAAATGATCACAGGTCTTTTCTCACAATAACCACAGTTGTTAACCTTCCAAGAACAATAAAAGTAGACCATATGACTTGTGTACAAAAGCCTTCTGAAGTGACACAATACTGTAGCTTTGCTGTGACGAATGGACCAAAATTTAAGTCAGTACTCACTGATAATCCTTCCTTACAACGAGTTGTTAACTCTGCGATTGAGTCGATGAGATGATTCAGTTCAATTTATGAATCATTTCAATTCACGAACGAATCATTTAGTCCAATTTGTGAACATCATCATTGAAAGGAATTGACTCAGAAGAATGATTCATTCACTGATCCGGTTCTTGATTTGAAGTCGGTGATTGATTGAGTCACAACAGTTAACTGGAGTGAATCATTTCAATTTGGTCTGATCTATACACAAATGTATCATATGGCTTTGAAAGTCTTAAAAATAGTGACCATACTGGCGTATAATACAGGCGTTCAGGTATTAAAGCTACAGCATTTATTATTAAGGTGAACTATTCCTTTAAACAACAGATGTTCTAGCTAAACCCTAATGAAAGCAGTGGGATGGAATTTGCATTTCTTGGTAACATGATTCTCCATGACATATGGAGCAGGCCGGGTCAGGTGTAAAGCTTTTTGGCCTGAGAAAGTTCATGCATATGTATCTATCTCCGTTCAGCGCTAAAGTGGCTTTCTAGTCTCATAGCTGATGCTCGACCAGCATGCATTCTCATCAGCCTGATACTGGTGTTACCTTTACCCGCCTCTACTGCGGGATGCCGAATTAACGCTTCAGAGAAAAGAGAGAGACAGAGACAAAAGAAGACAAAGGTAGAGTGGATGTAAGTAGTGGCCACCTGACGACCAATCATTTAAAAATAGAATGTTTCCAAAAGGGTAAATCATGAAATATGATGCTGTTGGAAGGTCCATTTGAATTCAATTAAAACAAACACAAAAACAAAGGAGTTTTAATCATGGAACTCAACAGGCCAGACCACCATAACACATAGTGTCCATTTAGAAGATCTAAAGCGTCTTTTAGTTTCACAGAGAGAATAAACCAAATGTAAAAAAAAAAAGAAGAAGAAAAGAACAAATATATGTATGTAGCACTGAATGTATAACAGTATAGTCATGTAACATTGAATGGCAACAAGATCAATCATATTCAGGAAACTGAGAATAGGATTCCTCAGTTGAAACACAAACTTTTGTATAAGTTTTATTCTGCTTGCAATTAATGCATAGCCACCAATGAGATCTGGACCCTTGCATCAAATCCTGAAAATATTATAATGTAAAATCAGTCAACAAAGCTAGTCCTCACCTTCATCCATGATTGTGACGGCCTCTTCTGTGACGGCGGGGCCAGAGCCCTTGACAGTCATGGCATTCAGATAGAATTTGTAGCGCGTGCTGTACTTGAGGTTATCCAGAGTGATGCTGGTCTCGTTTGCAGGTAGAGTCACCTCTTTGATTGGCCCAAGTTCATCGGTTGTATTAACTACAACAAAAACAGAAGGGTGAAAAGTATAAGGAATCTGTATCTTTTCCTAAATCAGCAACAGATTCCCATTCAACATGCTGTAATTTAGACCTACAAGACTGGTATTTGAGCAAGTATCCTGTCAAGTGGCCATTATCTTCCAGAGGTGGTGCCCACTCCAAAATCAGTGAGTCCAGGTTCAGATTTCGGACTTTTAAATGTGTAGGAGGCCCGGGAACTAAAAAAAAACAAAAAAATATTTATATAATTTAAACTAATACAATAATATTCCACACTTTGACAAATGAGTACATATAGTAAATGAGTACATAAAGTACACACTACTGTACCTCCCTCTGGTGTTTCAAATTGCCGATCTGAGCTGGTGGGTCCGTCTCCTTTCCCATTGAATGCTCTAATGTTGAGGGCGTACTGGCTGTAGGGATGAAGGCCGGGCAGACGAACCTCTGTCTCGTTCCCACTGAAGATGAGCACCTGTGGCTTCTCTGGCTCAGAGTCTTGCTTATGTAAGCTTCTCATCTTCCAGTAACTCACCTACAAAATGTAAGACACCTTAGAGACTGTTTGCAACATATTTAGGTAGATGACCGTAACGGGTATTGGATATTTGACGTAAATGTATTTTCAGTGTTCAGCAAGTACCTTATAACCCTTCAGTCGACCCTGGACTGTTGAAAGAGGAACAGCTTCCCAGCGAACTTCAGCAACTGTCCCGTTCTGAATTGAAACTTTTATGTTCTCTGGGGCCACAGTTGGTACTGAGATGACAAACACATACACAAAAATATTGACTGATTTTTTAAAATTATTATTAACATTTGGAATGGATTTTTTTCTTTTCAGTTTCTTAACATTTTCCAGACTCTGTCCACTCTTGGAAGTAAACTCTTAGTGAGTAAACTCTTTAATAATATAATATAATATAATATAATATAATATAATATAATATAATATAATATAATATAATATAATATAATATAATATAATATAATATAATATAATATAATATAATAAATATATAATATAATATAATATAATATAATATAATATAATATAATATATAACACAATATATATTTTAATATAAATATAATAAGCTATATAAACTAACACACACACACACATACACATTTATATATATTAAAATAATATTACATTTTTATATTTAATGAAATCAATATTTCCCTGGACTCCACCAACTTGGATAAAAATGTAATGTAATGTAATGTAATGTAATGTAATGTAATGTAATGTAATATAATATAATATAAGAAAATCGAATGTAATGTAATATAATATAATATAAAAAAATCTAATGTAATGTACTATAATATAATATAATATAATATAATATTTATATAACACAATATATTATATAAAATAACATATTTTAATATAAATATAATAAGCTATATAAACATAAACATGTTTATATTTAATTAAATCAATATTTCCCTGTCCACCAACTTGGATAAAAATGTAATGTAATGTAATGTAATATAATATAAAAAATAATATAATATAATATAATATAATATAATATAATATAATATAATATAATATAATATATAAAACAATATATTATATAAAATAACATATTTTAATATAAATATAATAAGCTATATAAACTAACAAACACACACACACATACACATTTATATATATTAAAATAATATTACATGTTTATATTTAATGAAATCAATATTTCCCTGGACTCCACCAACTTGGATAAAAATATAATATAATATAATATAATATAATATAATATAATATTTACATTTTATAATTAGAAATATGTATGTTATACAAAATAATACATTATTAAAATAATATGAATAGAAATAAATTTGAGTACTTTCTGCAGCTCACTCACAGTCCTCTCCTGAATATCCCAGCACCACCTCTGGTCTGGGGCCAGGTCCATAGTCATTGACCGCCTGCACGGTGACTTCATAGAGTTCAAAAGTGGGTGTTCCTGTCACCATGTATTGGGAGACATTGGCCAGAGTGAGTGACGTCCAGCGGTCCGCATCTTTCATTCTCCAGCTAACCTTGTATTGTAGGCCTGGACCGTTCGCTTCCAGCCCAGTCAGCTCCTGCTCACCAGACATTAAAAAGAAAACCAGTTTTACTGTCTGTCTATTTGCTTTGAAATTATATCATCTATTCAACTACATTTTTAATTCTATACAAATACTTTTAGGAGCCATTATAAAACTATGAACTACATTCAAATAAATAAATGAGTAGATACTGTATTGAATCAAATCAAAAGAGTTTTACCCTCCAAGTTATTGTCATACTGTCAGGTGACGTTCCAATGACTTCAACGTCTGATGGATTCATGTCAGGCTCTGTGAGAATCATAATCGTAGACTTTGAGCCATTAAAAAATATAAGGAAGATTTTAAAGCATTCTACTTTCTTGCTAGGGTCACTCACGTGCAGGGTTGGTTCGGTACTGTCTGGATGGCGCACTGGGTTCACTGGGACCCACGTCATTAAGTGCCAGAACCCTGAAGGAGTAATACACATACGGGGAAAGATCCAGTTGGGATGTGGTGCTGGTTCCTGAGACGCTGGTCATATTGTGCCATACTCCAGGCTCGTGGAGTGAATCTTCATATTGGATCAGGAACACTAAGGTAACCAGGGACAAATGGATCAGAAGCTGTTGTTCTAATATGCGGATTTGACACAAGGCATCAAACAAAGATCATTTTTAACTCACAATTAATAGGGCTATTGTTTTCATCGCCAGGGGTCCATGTAAGCCGAACACTGCGCTCTCGCTGGTCTGTCAGCTCCAGGTCTGTGGGCGGGTCCGGTTTCTCTGTTAAACCAGATATTATGAGACACAAAACTCGATCCAGCTTAAGCGCACCAGACAACATGCAACACAAGCCAAAAAAAAAAAAAAAAGACCACCAACTTAAAAAATGCCACAGTCTGAAATCTCACATTCTGTTAAAGGCGTAATTTTAAAAAGTTTAAAAAGGTAAAGCCAACCTGATCTCATGAGAACACAAAACTATTATACATTTTGGCGAATTCGTATGAATTTGTAATATTTGAGTCATATGAAATGTACTATTTTTAGAAAAAAAAATCTAAGCATGAAGGTTCATCCCTAAACCAAACCCTCTGTGGGACATTAGTTTGTACGAATTTATACAAATTCACCACTAATTCGTGAAAATGTAAAATAATCACGAATTGCCACGAAAGTATGTTGGTAAAGCTGAAACCATGCAGGCCTTTATTTTAAGTTTAGTGAGCTGCCTCATTTGTAAACAAGATTAAACTAAAAACCATAATTGCCTTTAACAGTTTATTAATGGGCAAAATCCACAAAACACATTCATAAGCACATATTAGGAAGGTGAAGAGGGACAAACAAACAAACAAACAAACAAACAAACAAACAAAAAAATACAAATGTGTCAAATGGGTTTGGGACCTGTTTGGGAACTGAAAGAAGTGAGCTTTACCCAGTACTATAGGTGGTGTTGGTGTGGCCTCTGACAAGGAAAGCAGGTTTGAGGAAGTCAAAAGTTAATTATACAAAAAGTACAATTTCAACTCTTCAACAGCACCCATATAATCTGTATTAACAAAATGAAGCCCTGTCTAGGAAGTCATATTGTATATTTTGCAGTTTTTGAGAGAGATGTATAAACTGAGCGTACCGACAACTCTGAGGGTGGCGCTGGCTGAATCGTGGTCCAGGGTGGTGTTTCTGATGCAGGTGTATGTGCCCTCATCATCCTCTGTCACGTCACGTATAGTCAGACTATCAGGGCCCAACTCAAATCTACACACATATACACCTGTTAGTCACAAACTAGCAGCTACAGGCCACTTTCAAAGCATTTAAACACACCTTTCAGAACATTTAATGTTTTCACTTTTCTCAAACTTTTTTTTGACATGAAATACCATTTTAGCATGAAAGCAATTCAGAATCTAAATGTGTTTTAATTTTTGTATATTTTATGAAAGGTAATATAAAAATAATAACAGTCTAGGATTGTTTTAGTAAGGCTCAAATGCATATATAATAATATGTTTTAAATTATAAAAAAAAAAAAAAAAAAACACTCCTTACAACAGAGGTATGCAGAAGAGCATCTCTGAGAGCACAACACATCGAACCTTGAAGCAGAAACTGAGTCTACAATTCGCACAGGCTCACCAAAAATGTTGCCTGGTCTAATCAGTCTCAAATTCTGCTGCGACATTCAGATGGCAGGGTCAGAATTTGGCGTTAACAACATGAAAGCATGGATCCATCCTGCCTTGTATCAACAGTTCAGGCTGCTGGTTGTGGTGTAATGGTGTGAGGGACATTTTCTTGGCACATTTTGAGCCACTTAGTACCAATTGAGCATTGTTTAAATGCCACCCCCTACCTGGGTATTGTTGCTGACCATGTCCATCTCTTTATGACCACAGCGTTCCCATCTTCTGATGGCTACTTCTAGCAGGATAACGTGCCATGTCACAAAGCTCAAATCATTTCAAACTGGTTTCTTGAACATGACAATGAGTTCACTACATTTAAATGGCCTCCACAGTCAACAGATTTCAATCCAATAAAGCACTTTGGGATGTGGTGGAATGGGAGTTTCGTATCATGGATGTGCAGGCGACAAATCCGCAGCAACTGTGTGATGCGATCCATGTCAATATGGACCAAAATCTAAAGGAAAAAGCTGGTCCAACCTGGTACTAGCAAGGTGTACCAAATAAAGTGAGTGTAAACTGTCAATTCTATAGAAATTTAAGTGGCAAAAAAAAAAAAACTACTTAAAATATAAAACATAAATCTCCCTTGCTCTTATCATGTGCAGCGCCTATGGTGCTGACCCCTGCTTTAGATGGTGCTTATATTTGAACAACAAATGCAGCACTCATACCGAGGATCATCAGGAAGCTCTCCGTTGTCTTTGAGCCATATCATAGAGGGGAAGAGAGTGGGGTCGTGTTTGACCTTACACTCAAACACAGCCATGCTGTTTCTGTGGACCACATTATACCCAGGCTGTGTGAGGATCCGTGTAGGCTCTGTGGAAAGAGAGAAAATGAAACAAATCTTCCTCTTTTCCCCAACATTTCCCATCTTACTACTTCCTTTATTCCTTCATTCATTCAACATATTACAAATACACTGATTCAAGCTGGACAAATTCAATTTAGCTTTCACTCACCTTTCACTTCCAGGTAAACGTGATTCTCTTTGTTTCCAAGATTGTTTGAGGCCATGCAGGTGTATTTGCCACTGTTTAGTGACTGAGCCACACTGATCTCTAAGGTACCGTTTTTATGAATGATGTACGAGTCGCCATCCAGTATGCTCTGACTGTCTTTAAACCTGCAGATCAGAGACACATAATCAGCATGCAGCATTAACCCACAATAAACACTTTTCTGGACATTAGAGACGAGCTTTAAAAGAATGAAAATTAATGCTACATCAAAGAACCAAAAAAAAAAAATTACCATGTGATCTTTGGGAGGGGCGAGCCAAATGAAGCACAGTCTAATAGAGCCCTACGGTTAGTGATGACTGAGTACACATGATTTGGAGGAGTCAGCACCCTTGGAGGTTCGGCTAAAACATAATATAATATATTTACAGAACAGTTGAAAAATATAGAATAGAATAGAATAGAATAGAATAGAATAGAATAGAATAGAATAGAATAGAATAGAAATACATATTACTAACCCAGGACACTGACAAAGGCATTGGCCAGCAGGTAACCGTACTCATTGGAGGCGTTGCACTGGTAAACAGCACTTGAGCCTGTCTGAACATCACTGAGGATGATGACGCCATCTTCGATTTTCCGACTGGGGTCCTTATGTGAGTCTATGACGAAATCACATAATAATTTATAATCAAGCCATTATTTTTGAAAAAGCTATGCTAAAAGCTATTAACAAAATGTGGTGAACTACATCTGAAAGGAGTAATACCTTTTTTCTATGTATTAGATTATATAATTCATAATTTAAATCAGAGCAATATTTTCCATTGGCACAAAAACAATAGAATGAATTAGCGCAAAAGCATCAAACTTTAACATATAATATAATACAAATTTAAAAAAGAAATTAAAAACGTATGTAAACGATAGTGGTGGAAAGCACAGCAGCATTTAACAAAATATTATGCTACAAAAAGAAACCCGGTTCAGTGAATCATTTTATTGAATCAGTTCATTTACATGTACTGTACGAACAAACTACAATAAACTACAATAAATCAGAACTTCCTACATTATAAATATAAAATTTGTTACGTGTTGAAAATAGTAGCTAGATACTGGAAAAGCTACATTATTATTATTTTTTTTTTTTTACAAAAGCTTATGTGAGTGGGTGACATACTTTCAATGGGAATTCCGTTGACAGACCATGTGACTTTGGGCGTAGGGTTGCCACCCACCCGGCAGGTGAGCATTCCGGTTTCTTTCGGGGCCAGGATGAGGTTCTGAGGGGCACTGATCCAAAAAGGAGCCGCTGTGGAGATGGAGAAAGTTCAAAATCAAATTGACAAAATTTGAAATTTAAAATTTGAGTTTGAGTAAAATGTGAAAATTTGAATTTAGAATGTTATTTTCCTGTTCCACAGATTAGAATTATTCCATCATATATCAAAACAAATATTTTAGGATATTTGGCAAACCAGGGGCTATTTTCTGAACAACAAGAAACACAAAGGGTCTTTCAAATCAGCTCAAGTCCATGAATGGTTCAGGATGGTGTCCCGGGGTCACTGAATGATGTGACTAAACAGGATTTTTAAGATGTGACAGATGAAAAGACATCCTGCAACAGACCTCTGACCGCTACAGTGATGGTGTGATGGTTGTTCCCCAGCCGATTCTTGGCTAAACAGCGATAATCTCCCCCATCCTCTTCTGTCACCTCTGTTATCTTCAGAGTTTTCTGGAAATTGTGAAATGAGAAACGGCCACTTGGCAGCTCCCCGACCACCTTAGTCCAGGAAATATCTGGCGTTGGACTGGAAAACACACACAAAAAAGTTTTGAACTGTTAGTCACATTTATGCAAAAGCTTTGATACAATCTGACCTCGATCAGAAGAACAAATGGACATGGAAGCAAAACATTAGCTACTCTCTTAAGACTCAAGATAGACCCATTTATCCACTTCCTGCTACTTACAGGCCATCGGCGATGCATTCCAGCTCCAGCGTGTCTCCTTTCAGGACCATGGTGGTACTGTGCGTTCCTGTTGGGTGCATGAAAGTGGGCGCTCTCTCCCCAGATGGACTGTCTAGAACAGGGATTGGTCACAATCAGAAAGACAAGTTTTGCAACCAGCCAGTTATTACCCAGGACTTATGTGAGGGGGAAAAGACTCTATTTTGGTATGTAAAACCACACATGAACAAGGCAGATAAAACTAGAGGTAAACTAATAGCATATTGCTGATAAAATTTGACGCTTAAAATGAAGTTTGAAAATATACTTAAGAAAAGTTCTCTGACTTAATCGCCCTGCTATCTTTGATCAAGTGAACCTCATATTGAATGACAAGAATTTAATCCTTCCATTTCTTCTTTTGGATGGTCATGGCCTTTAAAAGAGAATGGAAGGATCCAAATGAAAAATATAATAGAAATGAACAATGTTTTCATGAGATATCTTACAGTACCTTATATAGTGTTGTATAGAATGTAAAATGCAAAACTAATACATTTCTTTAGTTTGAAACAAAGAAAGGGGAAAGTTTAGTAAACAAAAGACCAGTAGAAGATAGTGTAGCCTAAATGTTAATTAGACAATTAAAAACAAAGAAAAAGGACTGATTACCATTCATACACAGTAATCTTGGAAATGTCTGTTGCCATAAACAATGCAAAATGTATTGTTTCAAATCATTCCCATGATAGTCAACTCCTGTAGTGTTGGCTTCAGTCCTTTTGTCAGTTTTCATTTAAAAAAAAAAAGATGCAATGAAATGAATATTAATGCCAAATGCGGCAAGGTGTGAGACCTTCATAAAGATGAAGTTGTTTGAGGTCAGGGTTGGGATTCTACAGAAGTGGGTTATATTTATGGTTATAAGTGGAAATGAGCTATTCCTGGTTAGGCAGAAACACAAGTTATGGGAGGGATGAAGGCTGGGTTCACTTGGAGAAGTTCTGCTAGCACTCACCACCCCAAAAATCTGAGCCATTCAAAAAAGCTGCCAACACAGTGTCATTCATAGCTTCGACTGGAATACAACAGAGAATAATGAGCATGCAGTGCTTTTTACATTTACAGGTCTCTTTTTTTATTTAAACATAAAAGGGACAATGCAACACTGTCCCTTTAATGCTCACTAGTGCTGTCAATTTAATGTGTTCATTTGGTACAATTATTTTTTACAAATGGTGTACAGATCATTTAAAAAAAATACATTAAAAAAATAAATTAAAACTGTAAATATATAAAATTGTTTACATATATGTGAACTCAGAAATTAAGAATTTTTCTACCACAGAGAAATTCAATTTTCACTTGACTATTGTCTGCCATAATATGTTAATGTCTTATCAAGGAATTATCTTCACTTCAGGTTTTTTCTTGAATCATATATATATATATATGTATCTTTTTTGTGTGTGTGTGTGTGTGAATAATTTGACAAATGAATCAAATGTATATAAAAAATCAATGTAAAATGTAATTCTGTATATATTGTGCTAACCTAACTCGACATAAAAAGGCAGAGTTGCTTCTATTACAAAACCTGATTTACACAAATGCTTGTTTGGAACAGAAACTGGTGACTAAAAACACTTACTGTCCAGCACGTTGACAGTGATTGGCTGTTTCTGTTGGATAGTCTGAGTGTGTGGGAAGCGGGCATAGCAGATGTAGTCGCTTCTGTTGTCTTCCATGAGCACATTGGAGAAATACAGGTCTCCGTTTAAAGCCTGGGACACACGACTGTTTTGAGGAAGTCTCTGGAAATCTGACAAAATGGAGTAGTCAAATGTTGTTTGTATTTGATTTTTGGCCTTTTGCCACCCTTATCAAGTAGTATGAGAGCAGATGGAAGCATACAGTATAAGGTCATTGTGAATACCATTTGCCAATAAAAGAAGGACCATGAAATAACAATGAGCTAAACCTCCAAAAACAGAGCAGCGAATTTACATACTTGGGTTGCCATGTATGTAAAGTATATGAAAACATAACCAAATGACATTTCAGTGGCTGCTTACACTTGGTTGTGCAAGATGTGCTATTGTCATAAAAGTATGTGAATATGTGATATTTTCTTACTGTTATCCATCCAGAAGATGATTGGAGGAGGCAGGCCAGCCGGGGGTCTGCACTGCAGTACTAGAGACATTCCCCTCTGCACCGTGATTGGTTCATTTTTCTCTTTTGACCACAAGGGGGACCCTGTGAAACAGCAATGGACCCTCAATAAAAAAAACTGACAGGAGGCAACTGGAGAAATATTAAAAAAGCATTCCTGTGGCAATTTTCTCTGTTTAGTTGGGTCTGTCTTACTTGACTGACGAATGACGATGTTACTGGACAAGGCAGAGCCATGCTCATTGCGGGCAATGCACTGATACACGCCCTCGTACGCCTCTGCCTTCTCTCCGCTGATGTCAATGACCAGAGTGCCTGAATTGGGCTTCATAATAACTTTCGAATCCTTTTCCACATCAAAATGAGTGCCGTTACGTGTCCATGAAAAGCTAGAGTGAAAACAGAAAATCCATTATGATAACATTCACACAGTGATGTTACAATCAATATTTTTATTTATAACAACATTAATCGTTCCTTACTTGTCAATCAAGTTGTTTGCATAAAGGAACAGTTCAAAAAAATGAAAACTATTTTAAAATTTGTCCACCCTCACACATCATTCAGATCTTTATTATTATTATTATTATTATTTTACGTGAAACATGAAAGGAGATATTTAACAGAATGTCCAAGCTGCCCTTTTCCATACAAAAAACTGGATTGTAATTTACACTGTCAAGCTCCAGGAAAAAGGATAAATAAAGCATCATAAAAGTGGTCTGTTTGACTTTTGTGCAATATTTCAAATTCTCTAAAGTCATATGACAGCTTTGTATGAGTCCAAAATTTAAGCTGTTATTCACTGATAATTGCAAGTAAGTTATATTTCATAAAGCTATTGTATGACTTATGTGGCATTATAGCACACAAGTCACTTAAAGATAATTTAATGATGTTTTTGTGTACTTTAAATGGGTCCTTGATTATGATTTCACTTTTTAAACTTTAGTAATATTGCTGTTTGAGCATAAACAACATCTGCAAAGTTACGATGCTCAAAGTTCAATGGAAAGGGAGATCATTTCTTTTACAAACCAACAGCTGGGGCACGTTCAAGCTCAAATCGGTGCACAACGTTTTGCTACGTTTTCCGGGTTGATCAACATGTTTCATGGAAACGGTGTGCAACGGGTTTGAGATACGTTTTCTCTTGTTTGGTGAGTTTGACAGTCTCGGAGGTAAGAAGTGGATTATCCTTCACCTGAAATGTTTGTCTTTTCATCCTGAAATGCGAGGCAAATGTTGGATCACAGTAATTAGAAGTTTCCACAAATCCCTTCACTCGATTGGGATGTTCTCTTTTATTCTGGACAGCAAGGGCAGTGACTGTAACATCGAGTGCATTTTGCAGTATTAAACACGTATTTATACAGACTTCATCAACTCTTGCGTCATCAGAACAGGGTGTTCAACACATCACTGTTTCCGTTTAAAAAACGTTTTGCAATGTTTTGTCGGGGCTGAATGCAGTCCTGATAGGGACTACAATGAGCTTCCTCCCGGGTTGGTGACATCACAAACTTCAAAATTGACATAAACCCTACCCACGGGAACACACAACAAAGGGGGCAAGACCATGTTGGGCTGCTTTAGAGTAGAGGAAGAGTTGTTGTAGTATAGTGTTGTTACCATACTATCAATTTACGCTGGACTGCTTCACAAACGAAGGTCAATTTAACACTGGGTTTGCACAAAAGATTCAAGATCAACTCCACAGTAAGTACATAAATTTATAAACTAATCATTCAGAAATGTCCAGTTGCATTCTAAAAGTTGTAACTTCTTCCTGAGTCTCTCCATCAGTGTCCAACTCCGGTTTGAACAATGTAAGGCTGACAATCGTCATTTTGGCTGCGTGACAACTTTGTTGTTGTTGAGCAACCAAAGCGTGAGCTGTTAAAGCTGTAAAGATGTAATATAAGTCTAAGGTGTCCCCTGAATGTGTCTGTGAAGTTTCAGGTCAAAATACCCCATAGATTTTTTTTATAAATTTTTTGAACTGCTTATTTTGGGGCATCATTAAATATGCGCCGATTCAGGCTGCAGCCCCTTTAAATTCTCGTGCTCACCGCCCCCGAGCTCGCGACTGCCTTAAACAGCATAAACAAAGTTCACATAGCTAATCTAACCCTCAAAATAGATCTTTACATCATGTCAGTTATTATTGCTCCATCTGCCATTTTTCGCTATTGTCCTTGCTTGCTTATACCTAGTCTGATGATTCGGCTGTGCACAGATCCAGACGTCCTGCCCTTGTCTAATGCCTTGAACATGGGCTGGCATATGCAAATATTGGGGGCGTACATATTAATGATCCCAACTGTTACGTAACAGTCGGTGTTATGTTGAGATTCACCTGTTCTTCAGAGGTCTTTTAAACAAATCAAATTTACATAAGAAGGAGGAAACAATGGTGTTTGAGACTCATTGTATGTCATTTCCATGTACTGAACTCTTGTTATTCAACTATGCCAAGGTAAATTCAATTTTTCATTCTACGGCACCTTTAATAAATGATCTGTGGGGTATTTTGAGCTGAAACTTCACAGACACATTCTAGAGACACCAGAGACAGAAAGGGGCATAATAGGTCCCCTTTAAGGTGTTTGGCAGTGTAATTTGCCACACACTTTTGTTGTATGGAAAAGAGCAGCTTGGACTTTCAGCCTAATACCTCCTTGAAATAAATAAAATAACAAATAACTAACTGATGACACAATAGCCACCATTTAAAGACCTGCATAATGTCTGAAGAAGAGTTTGGTAGGTGTTAAGCACCAAGCATCCGTCCACAGCAGTGGAATCTGCAGTAGTGGTAACCATGGTGATTCAAAGTGACACCCACCTGGGATGAGGCTTTCCTTTTGCTTCGCAGTGGATAATGATGTTCTCCCGAGGGTCGATGATGTAATCCTTGGGGGACTGATGAGTTATTGTGGGAGGCTGAGGCACTGAAGCACAGAAACCAGCGTGAAGACGTGCATTTCTATTTCACACACACACACACACACCTTGGCACAAACCAGCACAGATGCACCACCTTTGCAGAAACTGATTCCGCAAGAAAATATCTAAAAATATAAATGTGCCCAGCTTTAGTTTATCAATGTAACAAAACCCAGAGAGACAAACAACCAAAGAGCATGCAGCATGCAGCACAAACTGTAATGAAAGTTCTTGCTGGCATGACAGATCATAGCTATAATTTACATAAAGCTTTATAGTAGGATTATTAAATGTTTAATAAAAGTTAATATGCATATCAAAATCATAAACACTTCAAACGGAAGAAAGCAAAAGACATAAAAGTTACAGTAGATCTAATTCACAACAAATTTCACAGCAAAAGTGCCCAGACTTACATCCCTCCAGAACTTTAGCTTTTTTGTCCAAATGAATCAGGAAAGCAGAGAGTAAAAGAGTTCAAATTAGTGTAAGAGAAGAAGAGAGAAGAGAAGATCCAGCAAAATCATGTTCCCTCAAAGAAACTTCCGGAGGTGTGTTGGGCACTCGTTACCCATCATGCAACTCTCATGCCATTTCATTCTTCTAATGCAGTTGGGATGATGCTGATTGTTTGTCGATGATTCATTGGCTTTACCACCCTGACAAGGGTGCTTCATGCATTATAGACTCCAAAGATTGTAAAACAAAGAATGTTAAATCGAATTCTGAGAGTAAGTGAACAAACTACTTTATCATTAAAAAGATGCTTCACTCTTTACCTATGCAGTCTTTTGTAACATTATACAGGTCTTTACTGTCACTTTTGATCAATTTAATGCATCGTTGCTGAAAAAAGTATTAATTTCTTTAAAAAAAAATCTTACTGACCCCAAACTATTCGCATGTAGTTGATTATCACAGCCACAGACAGAGTGATAGAAATAGAAAGATGGAGGGAGAAAGAGTGACTAATGCTCTCTAAAAGTCCTTGTATACTCTGCTTACACAGTAGTGATGCTGACTTAACACACTGTCAGTATGTAAAAGGGGAAACACATCTCTAGAGAGCAGCAGCTGAGAAAAGATAAACACACTGCGAGGACTCACAGTGACATACTCAAGTGCATTTCCATTTTTAGAATATTTTAGTATTTTTTAGTGAATCTTTTTTAATGAAACTAGATTGACAATCTTTAAAGGGGTCATGACATGGATGTTTTTTATTATTTTAATATGTTCCTTGACGTTCACTTATGATGTTAATAAAGTTTCTAAGGGGCAGCTTCTTAAGGGCCTGTCAGTAAACAGCCACTGTTATGATTGGCTAACGTCATTGCATAGGAAACAGTATCAACACCCACTCGATTTTGCATGCTCCTAAGTTGAAAAATTTAGGAGCGCAATCAAAAAAAAAAAAATCTTTATGCATATTGTGGGGCTTTACATCATAAACAAAATACACCAGGACTCTTATTTTGAAATGCTATATTCAAACAGATGATGGAGATAAAGTATGCACTCTTACAACCATTGACATTACAATACAAACACCTTGAAGTAAACATTGTCATAATTTCATCAACAGTAGATCATAAGCAAATGCATCACATAAATGTTTGTTATTCATTTATTGTGAACTTCTCTGAAACCGCGAGCCTGTTGAATGCACAACAGCACCTCGTTTTGACTTTAAAATGTGCAGCGCTTATATTTTTTAAATGAAATCATAGCCTTTTGAAGATTAATAATAACATTAGGCTGTTTCTCGATTCCTGTTTTTTTTCCCACTGCCAAATTTAAAGGTCCCGTTTTTCGTGGTTTTTTGAAGCTTTGATTGTGTTTATAGTGTGCAATATAACATGTGTTCATGTTTCGCGTGTAAAAAAACACAGTATTTTTCACATAATTTACTTATCTGTATACCGCTGTTTCCACTGTCATAAAAACGGGCTGATGACTTCCTTGTTCTATGAAGTCCCTCCTTCAGAAATACGTAACGAGTTCTGATTGTGCCAGCGGTTCCTGTGTTGTGATTCGACAGCAGTTTAGCGCATCTTGCCCGGAAAGGTCACGCCTCTTACCATAACGTGGAGATGCACGCGCTCAGTGTTATTGTAAGCATGTCTTTAATTTTACCCTATCAATTTGAGCCGGAATCAGACCCGGTGATTGGACTGCGGGATGAAAATAACAGCGTTTCGACGACATGGCGACAAACACACTCTACAAACGCAACTCTTGTGTATTCCTGTGGGCGGAGGTTAGTCAAAAAACTGTTTTAGTGACGTCATTAAAGAAGGAAGTAGAGGGATGTAGTCCAAACTGGCCGTTCGATGTAGGCGACTTCTGTTAAATAAAATATCTCGCTTGGCATTGAACTTTGAGCTTTAAAATTTTACAGATTTTATTTATACTCTAACAACAACATTACACACTAACTAAAGTTTGAAACATGGGATCACGAAGAACGGGACCTTTAAGACCTCCTAAAATCATAATTAAGACGTTTGTTATTGAATTTAAGAAAACTGAGGGACATTTTTAATTTGCACACATGCTCCTAAATACATTTTACAGTTCGCACACATCTATTTTTAGTTGTATATGCAAGTGAAATTCTCGCAATGTCAAGCCCTGTGTGTGGAGTACATCAGAAACTGAATGCACATCTGTATACTGTGTCCAGTGTAGACAGCATCAGTGATCATAATGGGTTCTATTTGCATTTGACGTGACGCGACGCTCACATCCAGTGTAGGCAAATGTCAGCCGTTAAGCAACTGAATGCCGGTGGGCGGGGCCTATGGTGCGATGATGTATAACTATTCGTCAATGTCTTGCTCTGGAGGCAGTCATATGCAAATGTGTTTGCCTGCGTGACATCACAAATCCCACAATATTCAAACGAGCCATTTTTGGAGCTTGATTAAATAAAAGATTTGTTTATAATGAGGATGTTTTAAGCCATGAAACTTACAGGATGTTTTAATAGTACAAGACCTCTTATATGTCAAAAGATTAAGGTAAATTTGATTTCTCATGTCATGACCTCTTTAATTTTATTTCTAATCTTGTCTAAAGACAAGATCTCCATGTCAATCACACATCTTGACTTAGTGAACTAATTCTAAAACAGGTTAGGCAGCTTTTTTGTGCATCGCTGTCAAATTAAATCTATATTAGTGGGAATTATTACATTTTATTACATCCCATCAGATTTAATTTTGGTCACTGCGCAATACTCACGATCTAGAGGCACTTCTAATCCAGTGGTCATGTGACCCAGCAGCAGCAGCATCACAGCTCCTTCACAGAGCGTGCAACTCCTCTTCCTGTCCATGGCAGGGTGCGTTACATGAAAATCCTTCCCCTCCAGGTCAAAGCAACTGGGCCTTGTGATTCGCACTCAATGTGACCATTCAAACATGCAGTACAGGGGCATCCAAGACTAGCCAGCGAGTCTGAAAGAGAAAACAGATACAAAAACAATGACCTTTTATGCTAGTAAAAGCATAAACAGATGGCAAGATCTTTATTAGGGAATCCGTGCTGGAGACGGAAAGCTCGTGTGGCCTCCGATCGTCCTGACGTACACAGAGACATGTGAGGGCACTCAGCTGGAAGAGACTAGGACGCTGTGATGGCAGCACCCTCAGCACTGGCATATGGATGTCAATGCACATGGCTGAAGCACAAAATTACACAGCCTGCTGTCTGGTTCTTCAGAGGTGGGTTAAGACACCAAAAAAAAAAAAGGACAAATTCCTTTCCTGCTCCAGAAAGCCTTTTGTTTTATTGTTCAGCTTTTTGCATGCACTGAATAGAAATTTATGAAGCACATTCTTTCAGATGGTTAAAAGCAAAATGTGGTTTAAAAATGCAATGCCCTTCAGAAGACAAAATAAAACAAAATAAAATAATGTGTATAGGAAAATAAATATATTAACTTATTAGAAATATTAATTTATATTAATTCACGATCTAAACAAAACAAAACAAAATTGATTGAGACTCTTAATATAAGCTATAACATGAGTTTCCAAACCTTTTAATGTGGCATAAACATGTATACACAAGAATCACAATCACTGTAAAACACATGATGGTTATGATGGATGAGTGACTGCAATGTTTTCAGTGAGGAAGGAGGAGTATAATGTGTCAGAGAAGTGTGCTAGCATTGGTGGTTCCTGCCGGTAGGTAAAGAGAGTGCTATCCGAGTGATTCTGCTGTGTAGCAGGCTGTGTCAGGAAAATGGGCTCTGCTTTGCATAATTCATGAGCTCAGAAACCTTGACGGAGTCATACAGCTAGAGAGAGAGAAAAAAGGTGCATGATTCTGTAGGAGCAAAAAATTTATCTCAAGGTGAAGGTTTCAGACATTCGCGATAGAGACAGGTTCTTTTGGATATCACAAGCACTGATCATCCTGATCTTGAATCTAAATCAATTTCTCTGATTCAGGACTGGTTACCTAGATACATTTTAGGTGGTGATAAATCTACAGTAGAGGCCAGTTGCTTGGATATGGTTTAAAAATGCAATGCTCTTCAGGTTAAGGCAAGTCTTTAGGAGACCCTGATTTAACAGTCTGGTCACATTACAAAAAAAAAATGTATGGATAGGAAAATAAAAATATTAAATTTATTCATTTATATTAATTCATTATCTAAAAGGCCTACAAAAACTCTTTAAGATGCCATAAGAGAAATCAAATTTTATTTAAAAAGGCATAATCAAACACGGTGGGTCATGAACCAGGACAAAACAAAAAACAAAACAAAACAAAGACAAAACAATAAAATGTGTGGATAGGAAAATAAAAATATTAAATTTATTCATTTATATTAATTCATTATCTAAAAGGCCTACAAAAACTCTTTAAGATGCCATAAGAGAAATCAAATTTTATTTAAAAAGGCATAATCAAACACGGTGGGTCATGAACCAGGACAAAACAAAAAACAAAACAAAACAAAGACAAAACAATAAAATGTGTGGATAGGAAAATAAAAATATTAAATTTATTTATTTATATTAATTCATGATCTAAAAGGCCTACAAAAACTCTTTAAGATGCCATAAGAGAAATCTAATTTTATTTAAAAAGACATAATCAAACATGGTGGGTCATGAACCAGGAAAAACAAAACAAAACAAAACAAAGACAAAACAATAAAATGTGTGGATAGGAAAATAAAAATATTAAATTTATTTATTTATATTAATTCATGATCTAAAAGGCCTACAAAAACTCTTTAAGATGCCATAAGAGAAATCTAATTTTATTTAAAAAGACATAATCAAACATGGTGGGTCATGAACCAGGAAAAACAAAACAAAACAAAACAAAGACAAAACAATAAAATGTGTGGATAGGAAAATAAAAATATTAAATTTATTTATTTATATTAATTCATGATCTAAAAGGCCTACAAAAACTCTTTAAGATGCCATAAGAGAAATCTAATTTTATTTAAAAAGACATAATCAAACATGGTGGGTCATGAACCAGGAAAAACAAAACAAAACAAAACACAAAACAAAACAAAACAAAACAAAACAAAACAAAACAAAACAAAACAAAACAAAACAAAACAAAACAAAACAAAACAAAACAAAACAAAACAAAACAAAACAAAACAAAAACAAAAAACAAACATAAAACAAAACAACAAAGACAAAACAAAGACAAAACAATAAAATGTGTGGATAGGAAAGTATTTAAAAGTAAAATACTGAATACAGTCAAAATGACAGAAGTGAATAAAGAAACTCAAGGACCTTTTAGCACATTTTCTGGCTGAAGAAAAAGGCAAGACTCCCTCAAACACACAAAGACAAGTAGATTGAGCACATTTTCAGTATTTCAGACACAGCGTGTCTGATGGCTGCTATGGTGACAGTATGTGCTCAAGCGCCCTTTGGAAAAACCTGAACCGGTCAACTGCAGTAGAGAGAGAGTGACAGTGACAATGTTTTAAATGGAAACTGTCAATCACATTTCCTGTTGCCATGCAATCAGCTTGACTTTTAGTTATTCTTGAATATAAGAATCAGTGAAAAAAAGTAGTATGCAATGTCATCTGTGCCTTTAAAAATGAGAGAATAAGATAACACAGGCCCTGTTTACACCTGGTATTGAGATGTGTTTTGGTTGATCAGATCACAAGTAGACGAGGGACAAACATTCCCCTTTACCTGGTGTTTTATTTACCTGTCTCTTTTGTCCACTTTCAACCACTTCTGTCCTGATTTCTTCGAGGAGAGGGTCTATGGGTGGTTAAATGTATGAAATTTTTCAGATCTTTCTCTCTAATAGACGAAATAAGCTCATGCAATTTACATATGAATGCAATTGGAGACAACGGAAAAACACACGGAGAGCAGAAATGAAAGATAGCCGCAAGATCACTCCGAACGCAGTCAGTGCATGTTAGAAATCAGGAATGGTGAGAGAACATTGTGCTTGGTAGGTGCTTCTTGGGTCTTCAGCCGACAAAGTTTAATCCCGTCTGGCTAGCGCACTTTCCATAATGTTTACCGTTAGGTCAGTAGGCAGAAAGTAGGTGGTCTTTTGTGGTCATTCAAACACATTAGCATTTACACTATGAAAGCAATCCGGTCGTTTTTGACTTCTTGTGGAAGTGGTCTAAAGATTTCACCTGTATTTAGCATCGTCTACTTGTGATCTGATCGACCAAAACGCATTTTAACACCAGGTGTAAACAGAGCCATTAAGACAATTCATAAAGCTTCATGTCTGTGTTGTCATATGGTAGAGATGTTGCAGTCATGTATAGTCTGTCTGAATTAAAAATTTGCATAGCACAAACAACATCATTTCTAATCATTAAATGTTTAACACTTTTTCTCTGGCAATAATTCATGATTTATGACTGAATGAATTAACCAACAGATGTTGTCCCCGAATTCAGGCTATTAACATTCTGGTCAAATTAACCGAATCAAGACAAACTAATGAAAAATTCAATTACATCTCTTCATTTTTACATATATTTTCATAATAGCTCTCAGATTTGTTTTTTTTCTTTGGCCTTAAGCCACTTTTGTTAAAAAGGAGATTGAGTAAAGACAGGAAACGGGGGAAGAGATTGGAAAATGTCATGAGATAGACTGCAGCAAGGCTCAAAATTCATAATACATTTTTAATATACTATCTTTTATGTAATAATTATTAAATATAAATATTTATTTTAATATAAATAATAAAGTTTGTCTGCTTTTAAATAGTGGCTTGTAGCCCTGGCTCCCTTGGCATAAGTAGACTTTACAATAGCTCAGAGGGATGCTTTGGGTAACATCCTGGTCTCTAGAACAGAAAAAAAAACTGATTTAGATACTGTGCTGAGTCATTCATATCATGACAGAACCAACAGAGATGGAGGAAAGATGCAGCATAGGTAATCTGACACTCTCAGATTGTCTGGATGAAGGACTAAAGGCACAGGCATCTGTTCTAAAAGATGGATCTCAATCTAGGGCAGCAGGGCTTCGGAGGCCCCTTTTCTGGATCAACTTGGCTAATGGCCTCTTTATTGGATGAAGACCACCCTGGATGGGCAAAAAGATAAACATATGTGTCACAGGCTCTAAAAAGCCAGAGTCAACCTTTTTATCAACAATTTTCCATAAACGTCCAAATAAATATCCAAATATGTTATATTTAGAGACATTCACATAACTTGTGTTATTATCTATGAGTCATTATGCAAATTCCTTTCAGCAAGAGAAATTTTGCCACAGGCTTTTCCAAAACCAGTCTATTTTAGTATTCATCCCAGCATAATCCCTGCATAAATTTAGAAGAATATATGCAAATGAATGACATCATTTACATATGAATGTATTTCTACTGTAAAAAGTGAACAGAGACCATACCGTACAGTCAAAAGGACTTCATTCATACGAGTTTGTTTTGACCACATCCTACTGCTGCCTTTTGCAGGTTTGGTTCACTTGTTGTTTGTGTTGACAAGTGGCTATTATCTTTCACGAGAAGGGAGAGATCAGAAGTCCTTGTTGCCAAACTGTCTTTTTCGTATTTGAGTTTGTTTCTCGCTATTTAAACTACGTTTTAAACAAAGCTTTGGTCCGTTACCATACCGTAGTCAAGAATGTTTGCTTTTTCTACTGAAATGTCTAGTTCTAAGAATACTGTAATTACATGAATCCCTTTAATGAAACTTGTACAAGGCCACAGAAGTGTGAGAACCATCGACAGAATGTCCATTCGGGTCTTTCAGAGTGTGTGTACTGAGGAGGGCTGGATATTACCATGACAATGAGACACAAAATAAACTCAGACCAATATTATTAGTGAGACTTCATGAAAAGTGAAAGTGTGAACTTATTCAACATTGCAGACACACTGCACATCTTATAGATCAATCCACACATATACTGTAAACCAGCTCAAATTTATATATATATATATATTTTTAACAATAATTTTATTTTACGACCCCTGAAAAGCCTAAAGAAGCACTTTATAAGACAAAATTCAAATTTGTCATATCAATTATTTCTTTAGCTTTAGAAATGTAAAAACTGGATACACTGATGTAAACAAAGTCAGTGGTTCATCAAAACAACACAAAACAAAACAAAAAAAAAAACTAAAAAAAGAGAAAATACTATGTAATATAATGTTAGCTTTCTTATAATAGTCATTTGAGCCTATTCGGTTTATATCAAATTAATAATTCCTGTTTAATTATATACAATAAACTATTTGGTAATTTGTTGGGTCGCAACTTAGCCTAACTTTGCCAATTTTTAACCCGCTTTGTACTGGTACAATGTCGGCAGTATACGCTACGTAAATGAACAATTGCATGACATAAACTTGCAAATGCAAGTTATAAAGTCAGAATTGTGTGTTATAAAGTCAGAACTGTGAGCTATAAACTCGCAATTCTGAGAAAAAAGTCAAGTCTTTTTTTCCCTCAGAAATGGACTTTATAACTCGCAATTGCGAGTTTATATCTCACATTTCTGAGAAAAGTCAGAATTGCGAGATATAAACTCGCAATTGCGAGAAAAGAAGTCTGAATTGCAAAATATAAACTCAACTGTGAGAAAAAAAGTCAGAATTGCAAGATATAAACTCGCAACTGCAAGAAAAAAGTCATAATTGCGAGTTTATTTCTCGAGTTTATATCCCGCAATTATTATTAAACTCGCAATTGCTAGTTTATATCTCGCAATTCTGACATTATTACTCGCAATTGCAAGTTTATATCTTGTAATTCTGAGGAAAAAAAAGTAAGAATTGTGAGATAAAAAGTCACAATTTTTCTTTTAAATTGTTTTATTCCTTGGCGGAAACAAGCTTGCATATAAAACACTGTGTTCGTAGTCATCCAGTTGGAAATGTTAACTGCAAAATACAGAGGTTTTTCAGATTTTCGTTCATTGCGTTCTCTCCATTAGCCACTGCCTACAACACGCTGGATCCTTCAATGGAAACCGAAAGTAACTCACTCCCGCTAAATGTTTAATCTATGAATTCTAGCACCCGGAAACAAAACACGTCGACACCATTATGACTAAATGTTTTCTAAGAAGTATTTCCTACTAAAGCAAGGCAGTATTTGACTCTGGTCAAGTGTATCCATAGCAGACTGATGGGAGTGGCCTTAGAAGGCAACATGTCCAGTGCATTATGAGTAAAAGGGCAGGGCTTTGTTTCTCTAGTCAGGTAGCACCAATTTCCAAAATGGTTCTGCCTTTCTAGTGCATAAGTTTTTTTGAAAGCCTCTTTTAGCAGTGAAGTATCCCTTTAAAACTTTTCAGAACTCAAAACAGAAACCTTGACTATCATAACAAGTTGACCTCAGAAATACATAAATGATTAAAAATAATTTAATAAAAAGTTTTTTTTTTTTTTTTTTAAATCACCCTTTTAAAAGTACTTTAATTGGCAAGATTAAGTACTGTATTTGTAAGCTTTCTTTTTTTTTATAGTTCACAGCCATCTGGAAAATGCACTCTCAGAAAGAGTACATGGGAAACTTATTTCCTCTGATAATACAAGTTCTTCTCAACAGCTCCTTCACTCTGAAGAAGACCTGAGTCAAGAGACCGAACCGGGCTGCTAATTTAATGATCGCTCCGTGTCCACGGCAACACACTTATTACACACACATGCCTATTATAAGACACACAAAACGCAGCCAAACCCATCAATCTTTTTAATGTAAATCCAAGGAGAGGACACTACTGAGAGAAGCCCTCTCAACAGCTCTCCTCTGTCATTGGAGACTGAAAAGAATGAACCGCTCTTTACTTTAGCACAGGATGCCTTCAGGCCAAACGAGAGGGGACATGATTAAATGTCTCTTTTCACACAAAGTCTGAAGCCCATACAGAGGGAATTAGATAAAAACAGTGGAAAAACAGATGATACAGCAGCTTTTTGCTAAAAGCTTTTGCCGTTTTTAAAGGGTTAATGTTTGTTTACCAGCTAATATGTGTTCTCTAGACAATATGCTGTTTTGTTTCGCATTTTAATTCACCAAGTGCCTCTGGGCCAATCAAATCCCTGTTTACTCAATCGGTTTTTGGAAAACATTTGCAAGAGCACAAATGAAGAAGAATCAATAAGTCAAGGAAAGTGATTCAGTTATCCGTCTGAACAAACTGAGCTGGTTTCACAGCATGCATTTCATTTCAGATGTTAACACTATATGACACAACAAACTAATTTGCCTTTTGAAAGTCATATTTAGCTGTCAGTTGCACAGTATAAGCTTACAAACATTTAACTGTTCTTATTGAACTGCTCCGTTGGCAGTTTGTCTGCCATTACCTCGTTGTTATGTTTGAAAACCAACAACTGACGCTTTCGGAAGCAAGACAATGCTAAACCACCGCGCCTATTGTTTTAGAAGTTCCCTGCCAGGGTTTAGCATAGCGTTACTATCTAAATAAATGAGCTAACTTCATTTAACTGTGGTCGTATGAGGTTATCCACAGCTAAAGGGTCACTTGTTCTTGCAGTGTCAGCAGAATGGGAGAGCTTTCTTTCTCTCCTGAGCTTTGGGAAGTTGCTGATTGTCAGCACGCTCCTGTCTGGCAACTCACGAACTGCATTGTTGCTTTATGCTGTTTATAGTTCAGTTAGGCTGAAAATACAGTGTGACCCGAACAACTCTGAGCAGAACTATTCACTTCAAATATAAAGAACACACTCTAAAAATCTAAGTGGATCTCACTTTGCTTTTAACTCATACTTGTGATGCGTTTCAGAAAAAAAAAATTATACTATTAGACCTAGGGCAGCTTCAATCAAAATCACATGATTTCACAGGGGAAAGATAGACTCTAGAGTAATGAAAGCTTCCTGTGAGGGCCTGTTTTTCAAGTTTCTCATTCAGGTAAATACCAGTCACTTGCATTGTAATCACAAAACTCAGGAGAATGTAGAGCACACAAAGTCTAAAATTACCTTACTAGAGCAAAATTACCCTTCTAGGTTGAAAAAAAATAATCTCAATATAATCAAAGTGAATCTCAGACTAAAATATACTGAAGACAGAGACTTGAGACAGAGTACTTTTTGTCAAGCCTTCAGAAACTACTACAAAGCATTAATTATTTAAAAAGCAGCCGGGAATGTCCAGAAATGACTCAATGGTTCCTGAAGGCTGCGAGTCATAAGTCTGACTTCATTCCTGCAGTGCTTTTCCCCGAGCACATGTGTGACTATAACAGGGGGAACATTATGTTTTATTCAACACTGACTGTAAAGGAGCTCTCAAATGTCCTGCAATCTGTTGATCAGACTATATAATCTGCCTCAGTGCTGTCCACTTGTGTAAAATCTATACTCTCTTCTCATCAGTGATGAGACACTGAGATGGTGGGTCACGCATTTCATAAAAGACCTCTTCTAAGAGATGCCACAATACTGTAAACCAGACTTATTTGTATTCTGGAGAAACACAGTGAGGGTTGGGGGGGGGTGTCTCAATGACCAGACATGATGACTCTAGAAAGATGACAAGAGGTCAAAGCAGTGAAAGAAGCATTTCTAGAGTTCCAGCATGGTTTGAATGTGAATTATTTTTGCTATGGTGGTTCTCAGTGTTGGGGGTAATGCATTAAAAGTAACTTGAGTTACGTAATCAAATTACTTTTTTCAAGTAACTAGTGAAGTACTGTTACTTGAAAGTACCTGACAGACAAGACAGAGCAGGTTACTTTTGATATGAAAGTCTCAAATTTTGTAATTTTTAAAAGAAATTTATTGTGTCGTGATAGATTGCTGTAGCGCCTCAGGTCAAGTGGCTCGTGAACCGATCATCTTTTCCTACTAGTTAATTTATAGGGCCCTATAATACACCCGGCGCAATGCGACGCAAGGCGCAGCGCAAGTGTGTTTGCTAGTTTGCGTCCGGCGCCGTTCGCGTTTTCCCGTTCAGCGCCACATCCTTAAATTAGTAAATGCATTTGCGCCAGTTAGTGCGCCCATGGGCGTGCTGGTCTAAAAAAGAGGTGTGTTCAGGCGCATTGCTATTTTAAGGAGCTGAAAATAGACTGCGCCATAGACCAACTCAAACCTGGTCTAAAGTCTAAAGTCAATGGCGCAATATTTTTTTGTTAGAGCGCGTTGGTAGAAACTGCGCCTCTGGGCGCGTCCACAGTGCGCGTTGACTTTGCTTATTACACACAGGGATGCGCATCACACAAACATGCCAAATATTAAAAACAAAAGGATTACAGTGTAAAAGAATATTATTGTGTAGGCTACATAAATATAAAAATGTAATGATGAATAGTCATTGCGTGTATTAGAATTAGGCTACCTATTTTCAATTCAGCCTATTACTACTTATAATGATGAACGAAATTGGCTAATTAATTGAACAATCGTGCCAATACACACACATATATATTAACTGACTCATCGCGCGGAGCTATTTGAAAGCCTGCATCCAACGCAGACGACTGAAAGATTGACTGGCCAGTTAACAGGTAATTTCAGCAAAACATCACTCGTTGAACTCCTCAGTTGAATCGGTGTGTTTAATAAGTCAGTGTATTTTATAATGTTACGTATTATATTTTATAATGTAACAAATTCCGCCATGTAAATAGCAATCCGCCATGGCGCGAGCGCATCTCACTCTTAAAGGGAATGGGAGATGACACTCTGATTGGTTTATTGAACGTTACGCCCATTACTCATTAAGAGAATAGGGACAACCCATTTCAAAAATGCGCCCCAGCGCACGGACCGTTTTTCCGTCGTTAAAATAGCAAAAGTGGATTTGGACACACCGTGCACTTTACACTTTGCGTTTAGATCGTTAAAATAGGGCCCATAGCATCAAATAAACATGAATGAACATCAGAAGGAATGTTGTTATAAATGCAGAAAGACATCAGTACACACCATTTTTCAAGTTCAAGTCCACTGACGTTAGTCTACTAACTCCCCTGACAAAACAGCGGATTCGGCGTTATGATTGCTTAGATCGCCTGTCAAATCAAACTCCCGGCGCAGGGTCAATTATTTTTCTGCTTCAATTCATTTTTGAAATACAATCATTTACACAGTCGCTGTCATAACTTGTTTTCATGACAAATTATTTAAACAAATATTAAATAATTAAAACATTACTGACAGGTACATATAATTAATATATTAAGCTAATATAGTGCATATAATTAGTGAAATGCCCCCCTCTTATTTCATTCCTCTAGTAAACCAACATACTGCGGACACTGAATGACTTGCCTGAGGTAAATGCAATGCTACGTGAAATAATTGTTTATTGTGGCGGTTAGCAAACAACGTTGTATTACTGCGCACGCTCCCTTCTGGATCAGAGTGTGGATCACCTGTGACTGAGTGTATTCATTGTCTGACTGTATGCACTAAACCGTGACATCCGTACAGTGACGGTTCGGGACAAATACATGTACTGTTATACCCCTACAAAATGGTATAATTTCTGTCTTTGTATATGATATATCATACCTTAATTTAAATACATTTATTAATTGTACAGATAATAAATAAATATCTATGTGCATAACCAGCTAAGTTATTCAATAGAATGCATAACTAGGAGATATTATTATATATACAGTACAGTCCAAAAGTTTGGAACCACTAAGATTTTTTATGTTTTTAAAAGAAGTTTCGTCTGCTCACCAAGGCTACATTTAATTAAAAATACAGTAAAAACAGTAATATTGTGAAATATTATTACAATTTAAAATAACTGTTTTCTATTTGAATATATTTCACAAAGTAATTTATTCCTGTGATGCAAAGCTGAATTTTCAGCATCGTTACTCCAGTCTTCAGTGTCACATGATCCTTCAGAAATCATTCTAATATGCTGATCTGCTGCTCAAGAAACATTTAATGTGTACAATTGTACAAAATATTTGTGTAAAAAAAAATTGATGAATAGAAAGTTCAAAAGAACAGTGTTTATCTGAAATCTAATCTTTTGTAACATTATAAATGTCTTTACTGCCACTTTTGATTGATTTAATGCATCCTTGCTGAATAAAAGTATTCATTTCTTTAATTTCTTTTCAAAAAAATAAAAATAAAAATTCTTACTGACCCCAAACTTTTGAACGGTAGTGTATAATGCTACAGAAGCTTTGTATTTCAGATAAATGCTGTTCTTTTGAACTTTCTATTCATCAAGGAATCCTGAAAAAAAAAAAGTACACAACTGTTTTCAACATTGAAAATAATCATAAATGTTTATTGAGCAGCAAATCAGCATATTAGAATGATTTCTGAAGGATCATGTGACACTGAAGACCGGAGTAACGATGCTGAAAATTCAGCTTTGCATCACAGGAATAAATTACTTTGTCAAATATATTTAAATAGTACACAGTTATTTTAAATTGTAATAATATTTCACAATATTACTGTTTTTTACTGTATTTTTAATTAAATAAATGTAGCCTTGGTGAGCAGACGAAACTTCTTTTAAAAACATTAAAAATCTTAGTGGTTCCAAACTTTTGGACTGTACTATATATATATCCTATTCTATTTCAGAATACTGGAGGAAATGACAGAGAACCAGATGTTATTAATTCATTTGTTTTAATTACGAATTTAAAAATATCTTACCAGTTTACTACCAATTCTTTTTTTTCTTTTTGTTTTTCATACTTTATTTTTAAATAATACATTTATTAAAAAAATTTATTAATTCATTCATTCATTCACAATTCTATTTCTATGCCATTTTCTATTATCTCTTTTCACAGTTTATTTTAGAGAATACAGAAGGAAAGGATGGGTTGGCACACTGCTCTCTCTGTTCCATCTGTTCGGCACTCAGATAAACTGTGGTCATCTGTCCACATGCTGTATGTGGGTGAAAAGGAGATTTTACAGTATGTGCCGATATCACTGCCATTACAGAGTTCAAAATGCTTTATGATGTAATACTGGTCATGTCATCTAATCCTTTTGTGGAGCAGGAACAGAATTCTCAAGCAATACATTTAGCTGTAGTTATAAAGCTAGAGTTCAAATCTGCGTTGCAAATATTAAAGGGATAGTTCACAAATAAATAAATAAATAAATAAAAAATACTTGGAATATAGTGCACAAGTTGACTGCTTTTATGATGCTTGAGGTAGTTATTCACTGAAAATCTGGCTTGCTTGCCCTGGTCACCATTCACTTTAATGGAAAAGAGAAGCATGAACATTCTGCTTTTGTGTTCCATTCAGGTTTCGAATGACATGAGGGTGAGTAAATAATGACATTCAACTATTATTTTAAGTCAGACTGAAAAATCACCATGCAAATATATCACAAAATGTGTCTCAGTCCACACAAACAAACAAATGTTGACAGCATTATACGTCATAAAAACAACTGCCCAGCAGCAGCATCATCATCATGGCACAAGATCACTGTCTGTTTCTATCTGCTCTTTTCTACTAAACACAGCTGAGCTCTAGAGAACACCGTCTGCATATCTGCTCTAACGGGGCCAGACGCTTTCAGTAATGTCTGAGCACAGCAGGGATCATCATTAGGGAAAAATCACATTCAAGTTAAATCTTTAAAACACAGTTTTAATCATAGTATCAGTGTCTGAAGCATGTAAAACATATTCAACCCATGCCACTCCTTTGAAACACTATCAACTGCATTCCTACAGCAAGAAGTCAAGTATGCAGTGTGTTTTTAACACATTAGTCATGGCAGGAATATGAAGGATTCTGGATAATCTCAACAGAACTCAATCAGATTTGTCATTATTTATTCTACAGATTCATCATATTTGCTATGGTGAATTTCCCTGAATTAAACCAGATTAGATTATATAAGGCTTTTCTGATCCATTGGCTTTTTTTGTAGGAAGTGTCTGCTGACAGCCCGGTTTGTGCCCTCAGAGGCCGAATCGAACACTTTGGATGACAGAGGCAGCATACGTAAGCTTCAACTGCAGGTTCAGCACAATAACTGATCAGCACTTTCAAGTGTTTTTTTTTCCCCCTACAATGTGTACATTTGATCTTACTATGTGTTTTTTGTATACTTCACACTTTTAGCTACTACCTTGCATTTTAATTTATTTATTATTTTGGTTTCAGATCCCTCAAAATGAAAGTTAAAAATAGTTCACACAAAAATGTTGCCACAAACCAAATCCATATGACTTACTTTCTGACACAGATTGAGAAATCCTGTCACACATTTCCATGCAATTACAACAAATTTGGACTGACACAAAATGACCCAAAAGCAGTAAACACCATCAAATTATCATAAAAGTAATCCATATGACTGCATGTGTTGAGAGGAACAAATTGAAATTTATATTGACTTGGCATCCATGCTAGCTTGGCAAGAAGTAGTGATGCCCGATTCACAAACAAATAGCTTTTTTCAGATCTTTTCAATCAACTGATCCACTTCAAAAACTCGTCTGAATGATTTGTTCACGAATGATTCAGTTCCTAACCTAACCTAAGTTACAGTGGTTCAAGTTATCATACAGTATGAACTCAGAAGTCCACTTTTATGATACTTATAATTATTTTGGGTCTTTTTAAAGCTTTTAAAGAGCCAGTGCCCAGTCTTGTTATTGAAGGAAAACAGTGTCCAGCACATTCTTCAAAATTTTTTCATTTTGTGAATCAACATAATTGTTTCATTTTTGGGTGAACTATGACTTTATATAATTTATATACAAAATCTATTTTAGCGTATAATAAAAAACATGCAAAAGAACACAACTGCACAAACAACCTAATCACGGAGTATAAGGGAGATCAGACACATTTCACAGCTTTCAACATGGTAACAATCTGTCAGCACAGCAGTGTGTGTACGCGGCCAAAATATGCTAATTTCTTTCAGTTTCAGTAACAGTTTTTAGTTCTCATGGTGAAATGAGGAGGGATGTCTGTCATAAATCCAAACTTATCAATCATTCTTTTTCATCTTTTTTCTTTTCATGTCTCTACTCTGTTCCTCTCTCTGTCTGAAAAGAAACAGCCACTGAATTACAATCACTACATCAAAAAGTCAGTGAAAATCGCATACAAATGAAAAAATGCAGTGAGCCACATCTTACCCGTTCAGACTGTAAGAAAGAGCAGATCCTCTAGTTCCAACCAGACGTCAGCAGCTCAGAATGGTGTGGACACTGTAAAAAACAATCCCACTGTTACAAGAAGAACTCTGATCTGACAAAGGAAATGTGTCAAACGACCGAAGGACATTATGACTAAAGGACAAAAGACTTTCTAGATCACAGATGCACCAAAAAGTGAATAAAAAAAGTGTTATTTCATGCCCCACTGGGATTTCTAAACATTATTGCTTCTGTGCAAACACAAAGCCATGCCGTAGATCAGCAGAAAGAGTGACAGAGGGACCTGCTTTCAACGGCACCCCCTAGGCACCTCTACATCACACGTGCTGGTTCATGGTCGTGCATATATTAGCGTTCTCCCTCGAGACGCACGCATTCATTTCACATTAACAGAAACACCGCCGCTGACACAGCTTCCCCCCTCCATCTTTTGATGGGAGACGGACCACAAAGACGCTGTGAGGGAGAGCCGCGTCGCGTTACTGCATTGTTTTCTCGAATTTAAAGCAAACTGAGGAAACCTTCAGCCTCTAGTGAAGCTGTCACACACAGCTGCTGTCTCACAGAGACCAGAAAGAGGGAGAGAGAGAAACAGGCAATAAAACAACAACAAAAAAATTCACACTAACTACCTCCCACCTCTCAGAGCTGACCTGAGGTGTTGTCATGGAGACGGGCCGCATGCCGGCACGATGGGGCAAGAGAGAGAGAGAGAGGGATGAAGGGGGTTCTGAGAGAATGCAATATCTAGAGACTGAGAGACAGATCTAAAAATGTATCACCATTATCTGCATCTGTCTTTTCTTTTTACATCCATCTATCATCCATCCATTTCCTTTTTCATCCATCCATCCATCCATTTCCTTTTTCATCCATCCATCCATCCATTTCCTTTTTCATCCATCCATCCATCCATCCATCCATCCATCCATCCATCTATCCATCCACCCATCCAATTCTTTTTCATCCATCTATTTCTTTTTTCAAACATCCATTTATTTATTTTTTTATCCATCCATCTATTCACCCATTTCCCATCCATTCATTTATCCATCCATTCATCCATCCAACCATTTATCATCCATCCATCTACCTATCCATACATATATAAATTTCTTGTTTCATCCTTCCATCTATTCATCCATTTCCCAACCATTCATTTATCCATCCAACAATTTATCATCCATCCATTCCTTTTTTTATCCATCCATTTATCAATCTACCCATCCATCCATCCATCCATCCATCCATCCATTTCTTGTTTCATCCATCCATCCATTCATCCATTTCTTGTTTCATCCATCCATCCATTCATCCATTTCTTGTTTCATCCATCCATCCATCCATCCATCCATCCATCCATCCATCCATTCATCCATTTATCCATCTACTTATCCACCCATATATCCATTTCTTGTTTCATCCATCCATCCATCCATCCATCCATCCATTCATCCATTTGTTTCATCCATCCATCCATCCATCCATTTATCCATTTATCCATCTACTTATCCACCCATATATCCATTTCTTGTTTCATCCATCCATCCATCCATCCATCCATTTCTTGTTTCATCCATCCATCCATCCATCCATCCATTTCTTGTTTCATCCATCCATCCATCCATCCATCCATCCATTTATCCATCTACTTATCCACCCATATATCCATTTCTTGTTTCATCCATCCATCCATCCATCCATCCATCCATCCATCCATCCATCCATCTATCCATTTCTTGTTTCATCCATCCATCCATTCATCCATTTCTTGTTTCATCCATCCATCCATCCATTTCTTGTTTCATCCATCCATCCATCCATCCATCCATCCATTTATCCATTTATCCATCTACCTATCCACCTATATATCCATTTCTTGTTTCATCCATCCATCCATCCATCCATCCATTTCTTGTTTCATCCATCCATCCATTCATCCATTTCTTGTTTCATCCATCCATCCATCCATCCATCCATCCATCCATCCATTTCTTGTTTCATCCATCCATCCATTCATCCATTTCTTGTTTCATCCATCCATCCATCCATTCATCCATTTCTTGTTTCATCCATCCATCCATCCATCCATTTCTTGTTTCATCCATCCATCCGTCCATTTATCCATCTACTTATCCACCCATATATCCATTTCTTGTTTCATCCATCCATCCATCCATCCATCCATCCATCCATCCATTTCTTGTTTCATCCATCCATCCATTTCTTGTTTCATCCATCCATCCATCCATCCATCCATTTATCCATCTAGCTATCTACCCATATATCCATTTCTTTTTCATCAATTCATCCATTTACACATCCATTTTTTCCATCTATCCATCCACTCATCCATCTGATTTTTGTTTCATCCATCCACCCAATTCTTTTTTCATCAATCCATTCATTTGTCCATCCATTCATGGCTTTTTCATCCATCCATCTATTCATCCATTTCCCATGCATTAATTTGTCCATCCATTCATTTTGGCATCCAACCATTTATCATCCATCATTCCTTTTTCATCCATCCATCCATTTATCCATCTACCTATCCATTTCTTGTTCCATCCATCCACCATTTATCATCCATCTATCCACCCATATATCCATTTACACATCCATTTCTTTTTTCATCTATCCATCCACCCACCCATCCATTCTATTTTTGTTTCATCCATCCATCCATCCATCCATTTCTTTATCCATCCATTTTAGATATCCATCCATTTTGTCACATACTGACATCAGCACACACTAGGACTCCAGAATAAACAAATCAGCACACACACAGACAAATCTGACTGGTTTTCACAGGAAATGTGATACCAGGTGTGTACCGTGCAATGGACAAAATGCTGTTTGTTCTAATGACTGTAGTCACACAACCTGAGTCAAAGAGGTGAAAGGAAATAGTTCACCCTGAAGGTGTAACTTTCACCCACAGGGTGTGAGAAACTCAAAAGTTACCCTAATAAATACCATTAAAAAAAAACTCACTGAGAATAAACCAAACAACAAACTAAACAAAGGGTCAAGCAAAAAAAAAAAAAAAAAAAAAAAAAAAAAAAACATTATTTTTAACAGCCAGAGCACTATTACCTTGATACTGAGTCAACAGCAGTCCTTTCCTGGTCACGGTGTGTGTATCAAGTGTGTATCTCTCTAACCATTCTCTGAACCTCGTATAGCATGTGTGTGGCCGGTGAGTGCTCTGACAGGCATCTGCCTCTCTCTCTCTCTCACACACACACACATGCGATCGCTCGACTCTGCCTGGCATCCACCCCCATGTGCCTGCCTCCTAACTCGGTGAGATTAACACACCCCTTTGTCACCGTACAAAGGGGGTTAACGCATTTCCTGGAGCAAACCAAAAGCATCCGTAGGGACTGAGGGATGGAGTGGGGAAAAAAAGAGAGGCAGAGAAAGAAAGATACAGACAAAAAAGATATATAGTACAGGTAAAGTGATATTTGTACATTTAAAGAGGTCTCAATGCACGTCAGGCTCATTTAGCAGGTCTGTTTGTTCTGTCAAGTGTTTGCTTGAACGTTTCCTTTAAAAAGAACAGAATCGCAGATGTGCTGAAGATCCCAATTAACCCCTAAGAGTGTGAAATGACTGTCAAATACAAAAGCTGTGCAGAGCTTCAACACTTAACTGACAAAAGCCTCAATCATTGACTGAGGAGCCTCGGAGAAAGATTCAGCACTGATTTCAGATCAGCTTTTCTGAACTAACAGAAAACCAATCTTAATACTGGGATAAGATAAACACATTTAGACTTTATTGTCTACAATAAAAGTCATATTACAAAGGCAGTGCCCAATGGCAACCAAGACATTCATCCTAATATAGCTAGAGATGACTTTACAGCCCTCTGAGTACATGAAAGAGTCTTCAATGTTGACATAATGACTCATATAATGGTCATTTTAAAGGTTCAGAACATCGGTTTACATGAAGTCAACATGATTCTCATTTGCAACCCATACTGCTTCCGTAATGTGACATATTTTCAAGCAACATATATTCAAAGAGCAAAACCATATGGCAGGACTTTTTATTTTTTAAATTAAGAACAAAAAAAATTTATCTGAGAAAAAAATTCAACAATGCCTACAGATACAGTAACATCTTATCATCAAAAAGGGGAAATCTTAGTCATGATGAAAAGCAACAGCAATAAGATTTAAAAAAAATAATTATAATAAACAATTACAATTCTGCCACCATGAAATATAGTTCATTAGACTAACTGTAGGCTGATAGTGGTTGCCAAGCAACATAGCGACTCTAGTGCATTATTGTAGAAATCAACTTGATATGCAGTCATAAGTGTGTCCTTGTGTGTGTGTGTGTGTGTGTGTGTGTGTGTGTGTGTGTGTGTGTGTGTGTGTGTGTGTGTGTGTGTGTGTGTGTGCGCAAGCATAGGCAATTAAATAAAGCTCATATAATTAGAATTTAAAAGTAGAAAAGAGTATTTTTAAACTGAATGTATTTTTTAAAAATCATTGGCTCTGAAAAGATTAAAAGATGTAAACTAAAATGACAAATACAAGACAGTACACACCTGTGCCTCTTTGTATTGTATATTTTTGCTACCCTGAACAATTATATCTCAGTAACTTAAAAGTAAGCTATGTTATCCAATAATGAAAGATCCATTTTGCCATACTTTGGCTTTTAAAGTTTCATAGGAGTGAGGACATGTAGATACAGTCTAGAGTAAATATGAAGAGAGAGAAAATCTCTGATTACTTTCCCCAGCTCTCAGTTTTAATTTACCCAGTCTGAGTGTTAACATCCGTCAGACTGGGGTCCCTCACACACACACACACACACACACACACACACAAATGGCCGAATAGACTGAGTGCTGGAGAGCTGCACAAAAGGGCATGGAGAGGCCTTTTCACACAGCAGATTTAGCACACACCAGCTGGGCTTTCAGCACAGAGACGAGTCGCCACTGAACTTTGTCATTTCCACTTCAGCTCTAAGGACACAGTTATCCACACTAGCGGACAATACACGGACATAATTCCCACCAGACTCCCAACAGGACTAGAAAAGAAACAAAAGGCCTGCTTTTCTTTTTAGCTTTTCAAGTTCATAATCCACTTGATCTTGTGTAGGACTATGTATTTGATTTTATATTTTATATTAAAATTAAAAATATCATTTATATAATACTAATATACACGTGCATAGATAGATAGATAGATAGATTTTTTTGTCTCAATTGTATCCATTAATTAAAAAAAGTTGTTTTCATTGTTTTTGACCCATGTAACCTTTTTCAGGTAGGTCTAGCAGGTACAGAAGTTGAATTTCTTTATCTGTGCAGTTAATAAACACTGCACCGTATTCACTACATTCATTTGCAGAGCAAATTGAATATAGATTAATCCTTATTAAAGCAATAGTGATTCAGTGCAGTTAGTGATATTCTCTTTGTCTTTTGTTGATTGACATTAATGACACAGACAGCAGCAGGTTTATTAGGCTGCTGTCACTTTAAGATCTGATGCACATGACGTGGAACTGACACACATCCTCTTTACATTCATTTACTCTGCTTATGAGGATACTCACCAATTACAGGCATTTTAAAATAATTTAGCATGTTTTTGTCCGTTTAAGTGCAAAAGAAAACTCTTTTGATAGCGCGCTGTCTGCAAGCAGCATTCTGTGCTTGTGTTTCGGTTGTTTATTTACAGAGAGTCGCTTCACAGACAGTGCGCCAGTACAGATTTGTGTGTTTTTTTGGTTTTGTTTTTTTGCATCTTATCGCACTTGTATGGTTTAATAGCACTTGAATGAATAATAGCGTCACCATATAATAAAACGGTAACCAAAAGATGGCAGGAAAAAACAGATGCTGCGTTAATTGCGTTAAATATTTTTAACGCATTAAACCGAAAAAATTAATTGCATGTGTTAATGTGTTATTTTTGACAGCAATGTATATAAGCATTGCATTGGCATTATGAGAAACAAAGACAGAGAAACAAAAGAGAGATGGAGGAAGTGAACTAGAACTGTTGGCATGATGCACCCTGGAGAGGCCACACAGTGCAATAAGACAATGTTATTTGATTTTTATGTTAATGATGTGGTTTGAGCAAAGGCCACATGCCAAGAGAGAGATGGAACGGCTGTAGGGTTCCACACATGGTTGTATAGTTCTTGAAAGTCTATTGGAATCATCTATATGCAATAAAAGAAGTGGTGTTGCTTTTTTTTTTTTTTTTTTTTTTTATAAATACTGATTTTTCATGTATGTGTGTGTGTGTGTGTGTGTGTGTGTGTGTGTGTGTGTTTTTTTAAATACATATACTGTATATTAAAAATTAAGTATATTACATTACAAAAATATATAAATGAAAAAAAAAAAAAAAAATATATATATATATATATATATAATAAAACACAAAATAATTATATGTTAACTGTTTTTTAATTTCTATTTTATTATATTTTTTATTTATATTTAGACAAAATAGTATAGAGATTTCATAATGGCTATTTATACATTTTTAGCCACAGCATTAAAATAATTTTTAGCACTTTTTAAAGTCAGATGTCTTCCATTTTAACCGCTTATTCAGGTGAACTGTGTATGAAAGCTCTCTCAATTCATTTTACCCGCTGATGACTTATGTGCCTTCCATTTTATTGATCCGCCTGTTTATATAAAGGCCACAGTTCTCCGAAAAACAGTCAATAAAACAGCATTCAGCCCTTTCTGATAAGGTCAGCATGTATTGGCAATATTTTCCACACAAAGCGCTCATTACCACGCTGATCTTTATTTGTTCTGTAATCTGGATAACCCTTGGGTTTATAAAACACGCAATGAACAATGACGGCAGAAATCAGCTCTTATCTCTGAACGGCCACATAACTCGGTTTCCCTTACAAGCCACGCCGATCACACAACATCATCACCATGGAGACCCACCGGGGCAACGAGGCCCGGCGACGAGGGGGCCACCACGACGACCCTGACCCACCAGACATTAAGCCGGCACTCTGGAGAGAAACTAATCTTGTGTAACATACAATGAGTGAGCACGGAAAGAACAAACTAAAGCAAAGAAGCAGACACAGAGGGAGAGTCGGCTGCGAGAAAGCTAATGAGAAACGTATTCTTCAAAAGAAAACACAACAAGCTGGTGGTAATAAAAAAAGAAAGCGGGAGAGATGGGGAACTACGGGGCCGTATTTCACTCAGTGAGGTCCGATACATCTGATGGATGAGAGAGGAGAGGGTCAGGAAAGGCTTGTGTGCTGGCTATTATTAGCCACACTGGAGGGAACAGATTTCTCCTTAAGCCAGTAACTCAGCTGATTGAGAAATCTACTCAGAGCAACTCCCTGAGGCTCGTGAATCACACCGGACACTCTCGCCCCGTGGGCTGCAGGCTGAACGGTAGGAAAGTCAAAAGAAGATGTCAGCCGAGAGAAGAATTTGATATCCCTGCTCGCTGAGCATCCAAAGTGACATTCTTGATTCTAATTTCATGTTTTTTAGTTTGATAGCCAACAGCCAATAATAGAAATGATTGCATGGATCTCTGAAATAACTGATTCTGATTGAACAATCAGTAGTCAAATATATTTTGTAATGACCACTAATGTTTTTATTTGACAGATGTCCCTTTCAGGACACAAAATAAATAATAAAATAAAATAAAAATTATTAATAAAATAAAATAACCATTAAGTTTATATTTGAACACTGTTCCTTTCTGAATAATTACTAAAATAGTATAATAAAATGCACATAATTTTTTTTTATTAATAAAATAACCAGTAGTTTATATTTGACTGTTATCCCTTTCAGAATATAAGACACAATATAATTAAAAAATATAAATAAATAATTTATTTTAATTTTAAAAAATAAATAAAAAAATAAAGACTAAAGCTTACTAACACTGTCCCTTTCAAAATAGACAATAATATAATAATACAATAACACGCAAAAATAATGTTATGTTATTAATAAAATAACCACTAAAGTTTATATTTTACCACTGTCTCTTTCATAATACATAATAACATAATATAATAAAATAATATAAATAAATTATTTTATACTTTGGATTTACATACATTCAAACATTGCGAAACCCTCATCTTAACGTAATTTTAACATTCGAAAAATAAACAGTGAGATGTATTTCAGAAGAGCAAACAATCAAAATTTGCCTACATTTTCCAGATGAAAACGCACATACAGTACAGTTGTGCTTTTGGAAATACAATTCACCATATTCCCACCTGATTTCAAATGGACACATACATTCCTATCCTTCATGAAATAACTCTAGCATGTAAGTTACCCTAATTCTGAAAATGTTACAATGTTAAATGTGAAAGAGTACCCTAATTCAGCTCAGAGTCCTGCAGTGACATTCCCAATAAAAGATTTTTCAAGGTTGACAACTGACAATAAATTAAGGAAATACCTTGACTCCATACTGTGACTGTGAGAGTGTGGAGGTCCAGAATAATATTAAACACACAGCAGAACCCCATTAATGCAGGATCACACTGCTACCTTTCAGATAATTGAATAAAATGACAATATGTCCAAGAAAAATTAGTTAAAACTGTGTGTGCTGAGCAGACAAACACATTTTATCATCTTAGAAGGTCACAGCATTGGCACTAGCAAAATAAACACCTCCATATCAAGGTTTGCACATAAAAAATAAAAAAAAAACATTTTGAAACAGTCAGCTATATCTGGCCTCTACCTGACAAAATGACAAAAGCGATTGTCCACAACAGAGCAGCATATTAGAGTCCCATTTGGCCTTATTTGTATCCAGTCAGGCTTGAGTAGGCAGCAATGTCATTTCCCTGTGCACGTCTGTGAATCTGATGCCTCTGGCAGCAACTGACACTCAGAACGCACATGCAAAATGAATCGGAGTCTTGATTTCCATTATACAAAGTGGTTTTATTAAACCATGAGTGACCTGCATTCAAATTCACATTTGTCATGTGGACAGTGTTATAAATCAAGAGCTGTGCAGTGTATTGTGGAGCAGCCCTGACACTGATTTCATGGACACAGATGCATGAGTCAGATGAATATGCAACTTTTCCTTCTAACTATGAATACTGAATTACCTTTATCTTTTTAAATGGTTAACATGCATTCTGAAAACAGCAAGTTGGTGTAAAAAAACATTAAAAAAATTTTACTTAAAACAAACCCTTTTCATGTTTCCATACTCAGGGAAACTAGAAAAGCCTGTTTTTGCTAATGAGAAAAGTAATTGTGATTTTATTTACAGCAGCAACATTATGTCACAATTGTGACTTTATTTATGTATATTATTTATGTACCTATATACATATCTCACAATTTCTACTTAATTTCTCATAATAGTCAGCAATTGTGACTAAAAAGTATTTCTTAAATTCTCAAAATTACAAATCAAATCATTTGTTTTTTAACTAAGACTGAAACAGACTTCCATGGAAATAAATTGAGAATGTTACAAAAATCTATAAGTGAATGAAAATGGTAACAAAAGTAATACTTTAGCACACTTACCCTCTCTAGGGACAGACATTACATCAAACTACTGCTTCACCGTATTCCAACGAAAGACAGAAACTAGTCTTTCTTTGTAAAAACAAAAACCCCAAAAAAGAAAGAAAAAAACAAATAAACAAACAGTCAACTGTTGACTTCTGCTCTGATGGTTTAGAGCCCTTGAAGGTCGTATGCATAACAGATTACAAGCTTGGCATGTGAAGTAGGAAGTGAAGTGCTATTCAAACTGAGAGCAAGATCAAGCCAAAGACTTAATTCAGGAACTTCAGAGCTTTAGGATGCAAATTACAAACTAGTTGCCTGTTCTAGCATATACTGTACCTGACTAATGAATTTAAAAGAATATGTAGCTGCTAGAAAAAATTAGTAGACTAAACTGTGATAAATTATTCAGTGTTTATGCCGCTGGCGTTAAACGGCCCTATTATTATCCAGAGTTACCTACATGGCCAGAGGTCTCATTCTGCCTTTTTATATCACTCTCTGTCCCTTTACCTTAATAGCGTCAATTTAAAAAAAAAATCATAATCTGAGCTTTATTCTGAGCTTGACAAAACTTCTTTAAACGCCCCTTCAAGCCATGAAACTGGCACTATACGAACAGATAAACAGCAACAGAAAAACTTCTTTAATGTTAATGTTTAATGTTATAAAATAGCATTCACAATATAAGTGAATCCAAGTGAAACAGAATATTTAATGAGGAAAAAAATAGGGCAGGCTTGATTTGATCTGAAAAGTGTAAATTTATACAAGAGTGGAGCCAAACCTTAATGCAACTTTTTAATATCTATCAAGATTTGCTGTTATAGCTGTTAACTGAAATGATAACCAATATTATATTACTGTATTAAATACTGGGAACATTTTAAAAAGACTGCAATAAACTGGTTGACATTAACATTTTTCTAAAACCAAGCAGCATGGTAAAGACCAGAATCCTTTGTTGTGGTGTTATGTCTTGCACTTTGCTATATTGATTTGTTATGCTCAAATCTGAGCACTAAGGTCTATTTTAATCCTGGGCTCAATTTGTCTATATTGCCGATGTACTATCTATAACACAACCACAGGCTGTTATACTGTGTGCACTAAATCATTCCCTAAGTCCCAACCGCACCATATAGCACAATGCATCAAGTTACTACGGAGCCCCTAAAGGGACATGACGATGGAAAAAATATGAGATGGGAGGGAAAAAAAAAAAACATTTCAATGCTTTTGCGTTCTCCCGCAAAAACTGTTACATTCAAGAATGTGTTCACTCACAAAGAACTCAAAAGGTTTGCAAGCGGTTTGCAATTTGTCTTCGTTTTTTCCAAGAGAATACAAAGTTTCTCAGGGGAAAGCAAAACATTTTGCTAGAAAACGCAAAACATTTTGCAAGAGAACGCAAAGTTTCTCAAGGGAAAAGAAAACATTTTGCAAGAAAACGCAAACATTTTTGCGAGAGAACGCAAAGTTTCTTGGGGGAACGCAAAACATTTTGCGAGAGAACGCAAAGTTTCTTGGGGGAATGCAAAACATTTAGCGATAGAACGCAAAGTTTCTCGGGGGAAAGCAAAACATTTTGCGAGAGAACGCAAAGTTTCTTGGGGGAATGCAAAACATTTAGCGAGAGAACGCAAAGTTTCTCGGGGGAATGCAAAACATTTAGCGAGAGAACGCAAAGTTTCTCAGGGGAAAGCAAAACATATTGCAAGAAAACGCAAAAAATTTTGCGAGAGAACGCAAAGTTTCTTGGGGGAACGCAAAACATTTTGCGAGAGAACGCAAAGTTTCTTGGGGGAATGCAAAACATTTTGCGAGAGAACGCAAAGTTTCTCAGGGGAAAGCAAAACATATTGCAAGAAAACGCAAAACATTTAGCGAGAGAACGCAAAGTTTCTTGGGGGAATGCAAAACATTTTGCGAGAGAACGCAAAGTTTCTTGGGGGAATGCAAAACATTTAGCGAGAGAACGCAAAGTTTCTCGGGGGAAAGCAAAACATTTTGCGAGAGAACGAAAAGTTTCTTGGGGGAATGCAAAACATTTAGCGAGAGAACGCAAAGTTTCTCGGGGGAAAGCAAAACATTTTGCGAGAGAACGCAAAGTTTCTTGGGGGAATGCAAAACATTTAGCGAGAGAACGCAAAGTTTCTCGGGGGAATGCAAAACATTTAGCGAGAGAACGCAAAGTTTCTCGGGGGAAAGCAAAACATATTGCAAGAAAACGCAAAAAATTTTGCGAGAGAACGCAAAGTTTCTTGGGGGAACGCAAAACATTTTGCGAGAGAACGCAAAGTTTCTTGGGGGAATGCAAAACATTTTGCAAGAGAACGCAAAGTTTCTCAGGGGAAAGCAAAACATATTGCAAGAAAACGCAAAACATTTAGTGAGAAAACGCAAAGTTTATCGGGGGAATGCAAAACATTTAGCGAGAGAACACAAAGTTTCTCAGGGGGAATGCAAAACATTTAGCGAGAGAATGTAAAGTTTCTCGGGGGAATGCAAAACATTTAGCGAGACAATGCAAAGTTTCTCGGGGGAATGCAAAACATTTAGCGAGAGAATGTAAAGTTTCTCGGGGGAATGCAAAACATTTAGCGAGAGAACGCAAAGTTTCTCGGGGGAATGCAAAACATTTAGCGAGAGAACGCAAAGTTTCTCGGGGGAATGCAAAACATTTAGCGAGAGAACGCAAAGTTTCTCAGGGGGAATGCAAAACATTTAGCGAGAGAACGCAAAGTTTCTCGAGGGAACGCAAAACATTTTGCAAGAGAACGCAAAGTTTCTCGGGGGAACGCAAAACATTTAGCGAGAGAATGCAAAGTTTCTCGAGGGAATGCAAAACATTTTGCAAGAAAACGCAAAACATTTAGCGAGAGAATGCAAAGTTTCTCGGGGGAACGTAAAACATTTAGCGAGAGAACGCAAAGTTTCTCAGGGGAAAGCAAAACATTTTGCAAGAAAACGCAAAACATTTAGCGAGAGAATGCAAAGTTTCTCGGGGGAACGCAAAACATTTAGCGAGAGAACGCAAAGTTTCTCGGGGGAACGCAAAACATTTAGCGAGAGAACGCAAAGTTTCTCGAGGGAACGCAAAACATTTAGCGAGAGAACGCAAAATTTCTCAGGGGAACGCAAAACATTTGCTAGAAAACTCAAAAGCATCGACTTCTTATATCTCCCATCTCATATTTTTTTTCCACCACCATGTAATGGTTATGTAAGTTACCAAATAACCACAAAATTTTAGAAAAACTCCTAAAGATTTGTATGCTTCAAAAGTTGCTCACAAACATATTTGAGCCCTATTAACCATACTGTCTGAACAAAAACATAAAAGCCAAAGAGTTGTTACAGTCTGGAGTCAAATGAAAAAGTTAGTCATACTGTACGTAGGAGGGCCCACATGCCTGAGTGTTTTCGATATTTATACCTCATAAATCATATGTCAGGAGTGACACTGTTATTCAATATAACTGTACTGCATTGATCACCCGCACAGTGGTAAGTTCAGTCAATTCAAGCCTCTCTTTCTCCCAGCAAGCCTCCAGTCTTTCACCGATCTATTCAAACGTTCATTCTGTTCTTCAGTCAGACTGAACACCCGCCAGACCCTGTCAATCTGGATTCAGTGGAACTAACAAGGAGCTCATAAAACACAATTTACACAAGAACTGCCATTATTTATAGACTATAAACTGCAATTAATTTGGGGACATAAAATAAAAAGCAGTTCAGAATAGATTAATTTTTAAAAGCAGCGTGTTTAACTATGTACACTCACAGTCTCAACAATTAGGATCAATTAACCCTTTATTAATTAAAATATATATATATATTAATGTCAGCTTTAAAAATTCTATTTTTATAGGTTTAACAAAGCAAAGTGACAAATAATGTAATTGTCACACATTTGTTTCATCTTTAAAAGAAAAGATAAAGAGAGGCACATGACTCCAGTAGCATATTTTTAGAAATGAATGCTACAAAAAAATGTCGGGCTTTCCCTAAACTGATATTATTTTAAGAGTTAAAGAGGAAACGAGAAACAGAGAGAGGGAAAAAAAGCTCTGTTTAAGGTGTCTGTATCAGTTTCAGAGGGTGTGAATGCGAATGGGGACAGACATGATAATGAAGTCTGCTAAGAGTGATTTAAGTAAGTAAAGTTGTACAAGTTATAAACATAAAGATCTTCATTTTTACAGACAAATCTGCATAATGGTAGACATGATCAGTAATAATTAAGAATCTATTCATCTCGGATTCTGAGTCCTCAAAAACCAAAGCTGTATCTGACAATATCAGACACATGATGCCAGTTAGTTAAACTACTGTTCTTAGGTATTGTTGGTGCTTTGGTTTCCTGCAATAAAAGTGGGGAAAAACCAGAAGATACAAAAGAATACATTTTTTTTAGCATTGCACCACTGAAGAAGCCAAAGGCGGCTTATGTTAAATTTAATCTAACCATATTTCCAGAACTCCTAATATCAGTGCGCTTACATAACTGGCAGAAAATAATCTACTCCATCTTTTGATATAACTCGTGTCAGTGACTTTTCACAGTTGACAAGGGACTCAGATATGAAGCTCAAAACATCATTAAAGTCTACAGAAGTCTGTCTGTGAGTCTCGGGTGCACAGGGGAGTTTGAGGTCTTTAAAGCAGGAAGTTGGATTATTTTAGACCTCCATTGTGATTCACAGACAGAAGCCAGCTGCCAAAGCTTTTTGGAAAACTTTTAAAAAGGCAAAAACATGCATGTGACTCACATTAGATAAACATTAAACCCCCATCAAAGCATACAGGAGTGTTTGGAGTGTGTTTTGGAACAAGGGAGGATACAGGGTTCAAGAAGGAGGCCAGGAGGACGAGAACAGAAACCTGTCCCGCAGGAGCGAAATTTCACAGAGCTTGTGGGCGCCATGACCTCCGAGTTATTTACACCAAGTCATAAAGTCAACACACATCTCTCCAAAGCAGCAAGCAGGCCTCAGACCACAACTCTCAAATACCCATAAATCAGCAGGGTTAAAACACAATGATTCCACGCCAATTTAAATATTTCACATTTCTCCGTGGTTAGGTTGGTCGGACGTTAGACGTTTTGCAACTAAACACACGCTCTTGAGATGACACTGATATGTTGATGCTAAAACACAAAGAACCAGTGTCTGAAAAGGTTTGTTTATTCTTACTGAAGACAACTATAACTTTGAAATATTCACATTATAAAGTTACATTTATAGTTACATTAGTGAAAATTCTGGAATAATTACGATTTTTAAAATGTTTTTGAACAAAGTCGCTGATGCTCACGAAGGCTGCACTATACCTATATATTGCAGCCTTGGTGATATACACACACAAAAATAAAAACTCATATTGTTATCAGGTGGCAACACAGATATCAACATAATATTCAGATTTCCACTTCTAATGATTACTATAAAACCAAAGAATTACATCTTGAACTGTTATGAAGAATTATGTTATTGAGGCATAATTTAATTGCCAACACAGACACTGAGACCCATGGGAAAATAAGAGGAGGTGATCATAAATGATCATTTTCATCTTTAGCGAGGGTGAGAGCGTGTGCCCAGTGACTGAAACAAGAGTATATAAAATACACTTCATCATAAATGGACCTGAAACCCATCACAGGATAAAATGACCCACAATTCAATAGTTTTTTCCAATAACTATGTTATGTAAAGAGACACTCTCTTGGTGCAGGAGAGGACATGGCACTAACCAACCTCATCCTGAAAAATGACTAGCTTCTGCTTTCAGTCACTGAATTAGCAGATGACATTATCAGGGCTTCAGTACATAGCCAGGCACAGAGAACAGTGCCTCATCCAATCACTGGACTGAGAAAGCATTGCATTGTGGGGCAGAGAGGACATCAGTCCTCATGATATAAGTGGGGCAATTGTTACTCAACATGCTAGGGACAGTGTTGTCCAATTCATCTGGTCGCAGTTTTCTAGAAATTCATAAATTTAGACAAGCAGATATCCCTTTTTACTCCACAATGCACTTAGGTTGAACTCACTGTGTCCTCAATATCAGCTTCCATAATGGTTAAACATAAAAGATAACATTCCTTTACTATAAACAGTCCGAGGTTTGAACTCTGTAGCAAACCTCAATCAAAGAGCATTTCCTCCTCTGCAAGAGATTGTACAGTATTTGTGGTTAGTGTTGAAGTCGGTGGACAAATGAACTGAACCTACATAAACATAAATAAAGGCCAAATGTATTCAAAGCTTTTTTTGCAGTGCTAGATTTTTCTCAGCTCATACGTCATTAATCAAGCCAGACAAATGGAGCTCAAAGAGCTCAGCCTGTTTTAATCAGCACAACATATAAGTACTCCATATAGGAGGCAAACGCATGGCGCATATTACTTGTAGTTTTCACCACTCAAATTTCAGTGCTTTATAATGTAATTCAATTAGAAGCATGCAGCTTCTGCATCGACTAAAAGGCACACATATCATACAGCACATGGAATAAATTACTTCTACTAAGAGAAACGAGTCATTATATGAGCAGTCTGTCATGTAATATTGCTGATCACAGCTTTTTTTAGTTAGACCAACAATTCTAAAAAGAGCAAAATCAGTCACAATCCATCAGAATGCAATAATTATTCCTTGTATTTACCTATTTTCTGTGAATTTCACAACCAAATCCAATCATTTCAATACAATTCAATGTTTAATTAAATGTGTTACTCAGTGCTTCCCGCAGATTTGAAATATACTTGCGGTGGTAGCCGGGTGAAAAATCCTCCTATTAAAAATGGTCTACTATGTGACAAACAAATAATGTGCGATTTTTAACAGTATTTTTATTTATTGAAATTAATTTTAATTACATAGCATATTACATTTAATTACATACTAATATTATGCATTATTATGCATTGTAAATTATGCAAAATTACAGCATTTAAATGGTTCACCTTTTCCTATGTTCTCCTTGCTGTCATATAGTGTCTCTCTCAGTGAATGGGACACAGATTTTACTAGTAAAATTTATAAAATGAATAATATGTGTCAAATAATGTTCTTAGTCTTTTCTTCCTGTGGGGGAGACTAAAATAATTTACTATGAATTAAATGGAAATCAAATTAAATACAATTTATTGTGTAACCAAAATACCAATAATGCCCAAAAGAAAAAGAAAAAACTTAGCGTGTAGGGCTGGGCGATATATCGCATGCGATTTTCACGTGCATTTCGTCAGTAAAGCCGGTTCCCTGATTACCGCTAAATCGCCATCACCTGCTTTCAAATGGAGCGGCATTTAATAGACAGAGCCGTAGATCACTGACAAGCTACGCAATATCGCGTTTATTATTGCAGATGAATCGCCTTCGATAATGAACGCGATATTGCGTAGCTTGTCAGTGAACTACAGCTCTGTCTATTAAATGCCGCTCCATTTGAAAGCAGGTGATGGCGATTTAGCGGTAATCAGGGAACCAGCTTTACTTACGAAATGCGTGTGACAATTGCATGCGATATATCGCCCAGCCCTATTAGCGTGTGACTTTTAATTATAAACAAGCCCAAAATACACAGGTACTCTTATTTTGAAATGTCTGTACTATTGCAGGCTGATCCTTCAGATTCTTACAATCTTCTAAAACATTTTATATAAAGGCCATAAAGTAGACATTGTAATAATTCATCAACTTGAGTTCATTAGCAATCGCTTGGCATAAATCTGCACTTTTCATTGATTGAGAATCACTTTGAAGCAGACTGAAGCGCTGTTGCGCAAGCTTGTAGAACAGCGCCGCCTAGTGCAAAATGCAGCGCCTGTGGGAATGTCAGCGGGAGTAAACAGTTCTGACGCACACATAACGAGCAGGTATGAAACGACTAGTTTATCGATCGTGGATGGTTTCATTATCTTGCGCGGATATAAAAGTATAAGAGGATAAAAATAATAAAAGCAAAAATGTGTCTCCAAATATACTTGGGCGGCCGTTATTATACGTGGGCGGCCCGCCCAAGTAAAGTCTATGTGTGGGAAGCACTGCTTACTTGTCATTTCTTTATAATTATTTGTAAAATTTCTGATTGAAAATTGTTTCAAAGTAAATCCAACATCATTTTTTTTTGTGTATGAAATTGGAATCCGCAAAATCCGCATAATCGGAATTGCATGTGAAGGCAAAAGATTTCCCAACACAGATTTCACAATTGTAAATTATGCAAAATTACAGCATTTAAATGGTTCACCTTTTCCTATGTTCTCCTTGCTGTCATATAGTGTCTCTCTCAGTGAATGGGACACAGATTTTACTAGTAAAATTTATAAAATGAATAATATGTGTCAAATAATGCTCTTACACTTTTCTTCCTGTGGGGGAGACTACAATAATTTACTATGAATTAAATGGAAATCAAATTAAATACAATTTATTGTGTAACCAAAATACGAATAATGCCCAAAAGAAAAAGAAAAAACTTAGCGTGTGACTTTTAATTATAAACAAGCCCGAAATACACAGGTACTCTTATTTTGAAATGTCTGTTCTATTGCAGGCTGATCCTTCAGATTCTTACAATCTTCTAAAACATTTTATATAAAGGCCATAAAGTAGACATTTTAATAATTCATCAAAAATAATAAAAGCAAAAATGTGTCTCCAAATATACTTGGGCGGCCATTATTATACGTGGGCGGCCCGCCCAAGTAAAGTCTACGCGTGGGAAGCACTGGTTACTTGTCATTTCTTTATAATTATTTATAAAATTTCTGATTGAAAATTGTTTCAAAGTAAATCCAACATCATTTTTTTAGTGTATGAAATTGGAATCCGCAAAATCCGCATAATCAGGAATTGCATGTGAAGGCAAAAGATTTCCCAACACAGATTTCGCAAGTTGTTCTCACAAATTTGTCACTTGGACCAACAGAAATTTTAAACCCCGGTGTGAGCTGTGCTATATACATCGCTACACTATTTAACCACCAAATTTCACTTATGTAACCGCATCTTAAAAACACAATCACCAGTTGATTGGTTGAAAGAGAGAAGCATAATCACATAATGCCATGAACATGTTGTCCATCTTCGGGCATGTTTGACCTTAATCTCTACTAATCGTTTATCAACCACGAGGAAGCAAAAATAGTTCAAAGTCAGCTTATGTTTTTTTTTAAAGATAACACGTAAAGACAGGCTTGTGAACAGAGATATTACATGTGGCCATACTGAAAAAATCTGTAATCCCAATGATAAGCTATAATATACAAGACTGATCTAAAAGGAAATAGAGTCAAAAGTATGATACTACACCTGTTACATTTCTGCTGGTAATCCCTGTCACAAAGACTATTGTTCACCAATCTACCACACCTACTATGTAAGATAGAATTACAATAAGTTAATGGCGCTTAAATCAGGCTCAGAATCTACGATGCATTAAAATCAGGACACAAGGTACATGTGGCATATTTGCAGAGCAATTACGAGCATGCAAATGTCTAGCCTGCCAATGGCAGCTGGTGCAATGTGTCTATGTAAATATCCAGCATCTGAACTTACTGAGTCACAAACAAACACTCCAAAACCACAGCAAAAGCTATTTATTTCCTTCTCTGTGATCCTCTCTTTGAATTATTGTCCAGTCATTCCATTCCAGGTGGTAAAAAAGTGCATGGCTAGAAGGCAAAGGTCCATGATGAAACACAGCTGGCTTGGTGGCACGTACCTGGTGCCTGTTGTGCTTCATCAGCACTGATATTCATTCCCATCCAAGAAACCTAAAAAAAGCGTTTGATGTGGTTCCACCTGGACTGAATGTGCAGAATACAATTTCATGGACTTTGAGTATAATGCTGAGCATAATGCATCGACCGGACAAAGACATTAGAATATTAGAATATAAAATACAATTCTTGACCTATCTGTAAAAATCCATCAAATTCAGATTTCCTGTCTACTTCCAGAGCACATGGATTTGATGGAGCAACAACAAAACAAAAGGCACCAAAACAATCAAATCACACCAAATTGAGAATTTCAGAGCTAGTAAAGAATTATAAATCAAATTCAATTTAAAAACAATAAAATTTACACCCCTAAACATAATCTGTTCACTGCTCCACAAATGGCTTTCTGTGCCTGTTTCTGTGCCAGCTCTGATCTCTTTCTCTAAACTGTATTACCCGGGCATACGCTATCACACAGACTAATTTCTAACATTTCTGTCGTTCCTGTCTTATACAAATGCTAATTAAAAATTGCTATGAAATGCTAAATGGGAAACTATTCTCATCTCACTAAGGGACTTGTGGCTCTGCAGCACACAAACTAACAGCTGTTATGCACACGTGCATACTAATATCCCGTTGCCAGGGACATGAAAGCAAATGTCCCATATTTTTTCATTCATTAATCATCATTCAGTTGTGTCGATGTTAGACCGCCTGCAGGTCAACTATGAAGCCATCGGAGTATTTAAAATCCATGAAAAATGACAATGAATTAGTGCAAAGCAATAACCATTCATACAATAAATTCTCCTACCAAACCGCACGTCAAAATGAAATAGCTCTACAGTGACCTGAAGTGTGACTGTCAAAAGCAATGAGTGAAAAAACAAATATAGACAATGTCCTGAAGATTTACATAAAAAATAACTCTAAATCTTATCACCAGTCCTAATTAAATCACATATGACATACAACAGCCTGTAACCTCATAAACAGACTACATTCTGGCACATTTAGCATAATGATGCATTCAGTATTAATTTACACCTGAGGCCCATTAAAAACATTGTTGGCCTGTGTTTCCTCACTTGACAGAAAAGTGTAGCATTTTGCATTGTCCATGTGTGACTTTATTTCTCGCAATTGTGAGTTTATATGTCACAATTATGACATTATAACTATGATATTATAATTATATCTCTCAATTCTGAGAAAAGAAGTCAGAATTGCGAGTTTATATCTGACAGTTGCAAGAAAAAGTCAGAATTGCGAAAAAAATCTAAATTGCGAGTTTATATCTCACAATTGTTTTTAACTCGCAATTCTGACTTTATTTCTCACAATTGTGAGTTTATACATCACAATTCTGACATTATAACTATTATATTATAATTATATCTCTCAATTCTGAGAAAAGAAGTCAGAATTGCGAGTTTATATCTGACAGTTGCAAGAAAAAGTCAGAATTGCGAAAAAAATCTAAATTGCGAGTTTATATCTCACAATTGTGTTTAAAACTCGCAATTCTGACTTTACTTCTCACAATTGTGAGTTTATATAGCACAATTCTGACATTGTAACTCACAATTCTGACATTATAACTATGATATTATAATTATATCTCTCAATTCTGAAAAAAGAAGTCAGAATTGCGAGTTTATATCTCACAATTGCAAAAACAGTCAGAATTGCGAAAAAATCTAAATTGGGAGTTCATATCCCACAATTGTTTATAACTCGCAATTCTGACTTTATTTCTCGCAACTGTGAGTTTATATATCACAATACTGACATTATAACTATTATATTATAATTATATCTCACAATTGCAAGAAAAAGTCAGAATTGTGAAAAAAAAAGTCAGAATTGTGAGTTTATAACTCAATTCTGACTTGATTTCTCGCAATTGTGAAATCTAAATTGCGAGTTTATATCTCACAATTGTGTTTAAAACTCGCAATTCTGACTTTATTTCTCACAATTGTGAGTTTATATAACACAATTCTGACATTGTAACTCACAATTCTGACATTATAACTATTATATTATAATTATATCTCTCAATTCTGAAAAAAGAAGTAAGAATTGCGAGTTTATATCTCACAATTGCAAAAACAGTCAGAATTGCGAAAAAATCTAAATTGCGAGTTCATATCCCACAATTGTTTATAATTCGCAATTCTGACTTTATTTCTCGCAACTGTGAGTTTATATATCACAATTCTGACATTATAACTCACAATTCTGACATTATAACTATTATATTATAATTATATCTCTCAATTCTGAGAAAAGAAGTCAGAATTGCAAGTTTATATCTCGCAGTTGCAAGAAAAAGTCAGAATTGTGAAAAAAAATCTAAATTGCAAGTTTATATCTCACAATTGTTTAAAACTCGCAATTCTGACTTTATTTCTCACAATTGTGAGTTTATATAGCACAATTCTGACATTATAACTATGATATTATAATTATATCTCTCAATTCTGAGAAAAGAAGTCAGAATTGTGAGATGTAAACTCGCAATTGTGAGGAAAAAAGTCAGAATTGCAAGTTTATATCTCGCAAGTGCAAGAAAAGTCAGAATTGCGAAAAAATCTAAATTGCGAGTTCATATCTCACAATTGTGAGTTTAAAACTCGCAATTCTGACTTTATTTCTCACAATTGTGAGTTTATATAGCACAATTCTGACATTATAACTATTATATTATAATTATATCTCTCAATTCTGAAAAAAGAAGTCAGAATTGCAAGTTTATATCTCACAATTGCAAGAAAAAGTCAGAATTGCGAAAAATCTAACTTGCGAGTTTATATCTCACAATTGTGAGTTTAAAACTCGCAATTCTGACTTTATTTCTCACAATTGTGAGTTTATATAGCACAATTCTGACATTATAACTATTATATTATAATTATATCTCTCAATTCTGAAAAAAGAAGTCAGAATTGCAAGTTTATATCTCACAATTGCAAGAAAAAGTCAGAATTGCGAAAAAAATCTAAATTGCGAGTTCTGACATTAAAACTTGCAATACTGACATTATAACTATTATATTATAATTACATCTCTCAATTGCAAGAAAAAGTCAGAATTGTGAAAAAAAGTCAGAATTATATCTCAATTCTGACTTGATTTCTCGCAATTGTGAGTTTATATTTCACAATTCTGACATTATAACTATTATATTATAATTATATCTCTCAATTCTGAGAAAAGAAGTCAGAATTGTGAGATGTAAACTCGCAATTGTGAGGAAAAAAGTCAGAATTGTAAGATAAAAAGTCACAATTTTCCTTTTTTATTTTTTATTTAGTGGCGGAAACAAGCTTCCATAGAAACATAAGTTCACAGCTAAGAACCAAAATTTGGTCATAGGTGGATCATATTTAAGCTAAATATTACAACCATAGTTTGTTTGTTTATTTATTTATTTAAAAACATTTTGCCTATTTCATTTAGATGTTTATTTAATATAAAATTTAAAGAAAAACACTGTATTTAGACACATCCCAAATTTTGGTAACAGGGTTGCAAAAGTTAGTACAAAGGAAAATAAAAAACTGCTTAAATAATATTTAGTTTGAAAACATGGAGGCTGACAATCAACATTTCCTGAAGGTTAAGCATAGCCTACCCCCTTTCACAATTTGTTAAAATAAAAACAATTGTGTAAAATAAAAAAATAAATAAAAAATGTACATTTTTTAAGAGTTTAGGCCCCATATGCACCCTATTAATAGAAAGTGTCTATAAACGATTTTAAACGTTTTTAAAAAGAAACAAAGACATGAAAGGAAGATGCAATAACGAAAGAGCCTTGTTCCCGTTGTCTGGGGAATCCTGGCTGTTTTTTGTCTTCATGCAATGACAGTCAGCAGGTCCATCTAGCTCTCAAATGAAAATGAATAAACACCCAATTCAAATATTTACATTTTAGAAATGCGCCATTATGAACAAATATTGAGGGTGAAGCCTGAGAATGGTGGGAACACCTGCTGGTGACCGAGCAAGATTTCAATTAAACATAGACTTTCATGACGGGCCGTTTAACGTGTCAATACAACACGACACACAACGAAAGCTTAATTTTAAACGCCGTTCAGATTAAACAGACAAGTTTCGTGGTATTTCAAAGAAACGCATCCTTTGTGAGACCTGCCATATTGCCGTGAAAATCCGCATCCTCATCGGTTGCCATGGGAGAAGCACGACTGGATGCTCCTCATCGACTCAAATACTGCACCTACTGCGCATTCTCCTTACGGAAAAGCGTCTCGCCGCAAACTCTGAGAGAATAAAGCTGCATTCAAGACAATGAAACGTAAAACTCACCGACTGCAGCGATGAATCCTCGACCTGTCCGGTTTCATGGGATTGATGTACGTTTGGTGTGTTGTGTAGTCGGCGCGCACCGCAGCTTCTCTTTCTCCTCGAGCGCTCCTGCTGCTGTCAAACGCGCAGCGCCGTCACGCGCACGCTCAGTGCAGGCGCAGCTGCAGCGACACGAGACTAATCAGCGGCTGAGGAGCTTCAGGCAGACAGGCGCAGGACACACACACACACAGAGATGCACACAAACACCACTACTAGACTCTGTAATACAGAAAACACTGTATATTCTTAACGTAAAAAGAATTATGGTTCAAAAGTTTGTTTGTTTTTGAAAGAAACGCACACTTTTATTAATGACAGATTGAATTGATCAAAATTTACAGTAAAGGCTCCACCTGTGTGTGTGCGTGTGTAGTCATGGAAAACAACCAGTTCAACTCAAATCTACAATTTTCAGTCACAATTATCTAAATTACTTTGTCAAAGTCATATTTAACTGTGTGTTTGTGCAGATGGATAGAGTTGCTTTGTGATGATTTTTTCCTCAATGCAGGACATCTAATTCATGATAGCTTAGTGGTTTGGCAATGCAAGTGAAAATGAGCATGTAAGTCATCCCACTGAACACTATTATGTCTGAAACCCAGCCACGTCTCCTCAAAATGTGAATAGATATACTTACTGTACAAGAAATCGTATTTGTCTTGAATCTCGTGGCACATTTGTAATATCGGGAACAAGGCATATTAAGGATTACAAGACACAAAAGACATGGAAACTAATGTCTAACCAGTTTCAAATAATTTTAAACAAGAAAGTCTGTGCTGATAGGCTACCTAAAGTGCACTTTCAATACAATCATAGCTCACGTCTCTCTGAGGTAACGCAGGCTGGTTTTGTTTATATGTCCCACTTCCTAAGTTGGTTTGCAGATGGCTTTGCAAACATATATCATCTTGAAATAATTCATACAGTATGTACCAGAGCCAACCGGTAGTTCCTTATACAGTCTGTTCTTTTTCCAGCAAAGGAATTTTTGAGTGGCTGATCACTGGGAGGAGCTTGACATCCAGCTCCGCCTCTCTGGACCAAATTGGTGGAGCTAGAAGATTCAACCACACCCAAACCCTATAACCTTAAAGGGTTAGTTCACCCAAAAATGAAAATTCTGTCATTAAAGGATTAGTTCACTTTCAAATAAAAATGTCCTGATAATTTACTCACCCCCATGTCATCCAAGATGTTCATGTCTTTAAGGTTTTTGATGAAAACATTCCAGGATTATTCTCCTTATAGTGGACTTCAATGGCCTTCAGACATTTGAAGGTCAAAATTAGTTTCAGTGCAGCTTCAAAGGGCTTTAAATGATACCAGACGAGGAATAAGGGTCTTATCTATCGAAACGATCGGTCATTTTTGAAAAAAATACAACTGTATATTAGGGATGTCCAGATCCGATCAGGTGATCGGAAATCGGGCCCGATCACGTGGTTTCAGACTCGATCGGAATCGGACGTTACCTCCCGATCAGGACTCGGATATATATATATATATATATATATATATATATATATATATATATTTTTTTTTTTTTTTTTTTTTTTTCTCATTTTTTAACACATCTATAGTTATGCGGTGGCACAGAGTTAGACCCTTTTGACTCCACACAGAAACAGCAACGCGTGCGGCATGACAATACTTTGATGCAGAGACGCTATTGGTTAAATGCCGGCCGGCAAAGTAGAACACAGAAGCAGCTTGAAGCAGAAAGCGCGAGTATGTCTGCGGTCTGGAGTAGGCCAGTAGGGTGACCACCTGGCTATTGATCTGTTGCAGGACAGTCGATGTGACTTTGTGGGACAATGCGGGACACGTGAGACAGATACATTTACTACTATTACGCAATGTAAATAGTGATTTACACTTGTTGGCAAACTTGGCATATGCGCCGATTAATGTTTCTGCCGGTGGGTTCTATAATGTTGTGCTTATGGCAACATTAAATCCTGGAGAGAAGAAAATTCTAGATTCACGGCTGCACATGCAGGAGGACAAAGTCTGAGCGCGCAGATGTAATATCTGAGGAAGAGCGCGGGTGCGTCCAGTTTTGTGCAAAGGAAACTGCCTGTGAGCGGAGAGATTGCTCGCGCATTTGATGCGCTCTCGTGATACAATAATGCGCTCTCGACATTTTTCATTATAATAACGCCATAGAACCCGCATTAAATGAACTATAAACGTGAGTAGAATGTCGTGTCTGAACGTCGCAATTTTGTATTGGTTAAAATAAATGGAGAATATCTCGTTTTTCCTTAGGTGCAGTGCAGCTCGACCATTTCCGTGTGTGGCGCTTGATCGCCGCCGTTCGTTGGAAATATTTGCCATCAGAATGGATGATTACATGCTTTAAATCATCGATTTAGGCAGCTTTGAGCAGCTCTTGAGGTTCTTATATCATATGTGAGATGAAATCCTTGCTGGTGTAGTTGTGTTTACCGACTTTGATGAGGCCCGCTCTTATCCCTTTGCGCTGTCCACTCAGTTGATGTCCACTCTCTCTATGATTGCATTGGTTATTTTCACAGCTAGATTATGACGGCTGCACAAATAGATTTTTAAATGCCAGTCACATTTTTTATTATATTTCTTACTGTTGTATTGTAATTTCAGGTATTAAAAAAAAAAATTACAGACATAAATGAAATGCGGGACACTACTTAAGTCTTGCGGGACGCGGGACAAAGCTCCCAATTTCGGGAGTGTTCCGCAAAATGCGGGGCGGTAGTCTGGAGAATAAGGTGAATTAAATAAAAAATAAGGAACATCCTGGATCTGTTTTTTCTCTCTTCTTTATTCTTTTTTTATGTATTATAGAAGTATCGGATCGGGACTCGGTATCGGTAGATACTCAAAATCAAATGACTCGGACTCGGACTCGAGGGCAAAAAAACCTGATCGGGACATCCCTACTGTATATGCTTTATAAACACAAATTATCGCCTTGCACGTGCTTCCACTTTCCATATTCTTTAAAAAGCTTACGCTGTATGTCCTACACCTTCACTATTCTACGGAACGAACGTGGCGCCAGTTTCGTTTTTTCTGTTTTATTCCTCGTCTGGTATCGTTTAAAGCCCTTTGAAGCTGCACTGAAACTGTCATTTTGACCTTCAACCGTCTGGAGGCCATGGAAGTCCACTATAAGGAAAATAATCCTGGAATGTTTTCATCAAAAACCTTCATTTCTTTTCGACTGAAGAAAGAAAGACATGAACATCTTGCATGACATGGGGGTGAGTAAATTATCAGGAAAAGTTTATTTAAAAGTGGACTAATCCTTTAAGTACTCACCCTCATGTCGTTCCACACCCGTAAGACCTTTGTTCATCTTTGGAAAACAAATGAAGATATTTTTGATGAAATCCGAGAGGTGTGTGACTTATCCACAGACAGCAATATAATCAACACTTTCAAGGTCCAGAAAGACATTGTTAAAACAGCCGACATGACTGCAGTGTTTCAACCTTAATTTCATGAAGCCCGCAGTAAGCACAGTGAAGGCTTCCGTGTTTATGTCCGAATGCTGGCTCAGTATTGGCCAAAGTTGATCACATGACCTGCACGACGACGCATGCGTGTAATGCTGACGCAGGAGCCGGACAATAATGAGTCGGCATTCTGACGTAGAACCTGGAAGCGCTGGACGTAAACAACATATGAGAATGACATAAAAGAGAAGATATTGTTGAATAAAGTCGATATTTTCGTTTTGTTTTTGCGCACAAAAAGTATTCTTGTCACTTCATAAAATTAAGGTTAAACCACTGCAGTCACATCGACTGTTTTAAAGTGCATGAGTGCAATTCTTTGTGCTGATACAACCATGTGCACTTGTCATTAGTCTCTGAAAATATCATAAACCTTACAGTAGAGAACAGAAATGAGAGCTTAAGGTCCAACATTTTCAATTCTGGCTCTTCTGAGCTGAACAGATGGTTGCTAGGGAACAGTTCTAAATTACATATATGGGGGACTGAGGTATAATAATTACATATAAATTTGAAAAGGAGATGAGTGTGACAAAATTCAGTACTATTTTGTGCAACAGAAAATATCATTGCAGTTGAGTATATAATTGAAATAATTTTAGTGACATCTAAGTTAATGTTGTAGTCTGGTCTTTTATTGCCTTCCTGAGGGGATTCTGGGAGGGGATGATGCAAGAGTTGAATCAGACATGGTCCTATCTGCTGTTAGAGTGTAAAGCTCCGCGATCGATGGAGGGAGAAACCAGTGACCTTCTCAGCTACACGTCTAGCATCTGTGTGTTTATGGATTAAGACAAAAACTGCAGTGACTGCGTAACAGTAAAAAAAAAAAAAAAACTGGACTGGATACAATACAGATTAGAAACGGTTAAATAAAGAAGGCATTTCTACTGCAGTCCGCAGTCTCACACGTACACGGCAGCTCCCAGTAGCACTGAAATGCGGATTTGAGCATATTTCCATCAAATATAGTCTCTTCTCGCACTCACCTGTGGGATTTGACACATCATTGAACGTTTCCATGGATAAGACACATTCCTCACTTCAGGTTAGGCTGCATAACTGAGGTCGGATGAGAAAATAACCAACCTCACTGACCTTTATTGCATAAAGGTGGCTCATTTTTAGAGGCTTATCAGTCTATAAATGTTTATATTTCTCATTGGGCTACAATTTTCAATATATACAAGAACATCCGTGTGTTTGATTCAGGCTAAAATACCAGCTAATGTGCCAACAGTGTGGAACAACTGACAAACAGAAATCAATTTAGCAATTGGAAAAAGCAATTAAATACTGCCAGATTAATTACAAATGGAATAAAGTGAGTGCGCTTCAGATAGCTTTCAGCTCAAATAAATGTTAGATTCCCAATGATCAGCATTCTTTATCAGTATTAAAGGGATGGTTCACCCAAAAATGAACACAAAAGAAGATATTTTGAAGAATGTTGGTAACCAGACAGATTACTTTTTTCCTACTATGGAAGTCAATGGTTACCGTCAACTGTCTGGTTACAAACATTCTTCAAAATATCTTCTTTGTGTTCAATGGAAGAAAGAAACTCATACAGGTTTGGAACAACATAAGGGTGAGTAAATGATGACAGTATTTTCATTTTTGGGTGAGCTATCCCTTTAAGAGGAACAAAAAAATAGTTCATTAAGAGGGAATACAATCCAACTAAGATGAATATACTTTAATACGGAAGAGGATTAGGGCCAAGCAATAATAAAAATAAAACCGAGAAAAAAGGCGAAATAAAATGTTGAGAATAAACTCATTAAATTATGAGAAAAAACTCGTTAAATTTCGAGAAAAAAGTCGAGATAAAATGTTGAGAATAAAGTCATTAAATTACGAGAAAAAAGTCGTTAAATTATGAGAACAAATTCGTTAAATTATGAGAAAAATTTTGTTAAATTTCGCGAAAAAAGTCGAGATAAAATGTTGAGAATAAACTCATTAAATTACGAGAAAAAAGTCGTTAAATTACGAGAACAAATTCGTTAAATTATGAGAAAAATGTCGTTAAATTTCGAGAAAAATGACGAGATAAAATGTTGAGAATAAACTCATTAAATTATGAGGAAAAAAGTCGTTAAATTACGAGAAAAAAGTCGTTAAATTATGAGAACAAATTCGTAATTTAACGAATTTGTTCTCATAATTTAACGACTTTTTTCTCGTAATTTAATGACTTTATTGTCATAATTTAATGAGTTTATTCTCAACATTATCTCGACTTTTTTCTCGTAATTTAATGATTTTATTCTCAACATTTTATCTCGACTTTTTTCTCAAAATTTAACGAGTTTTTTCTCGTAATTTAATGAGTTTATTCTCAACATTTTATCTCGACTTTTTTCTCGTAATTTAATGAGTTTATTCTCAACATTTTATCTCGACTTTTTTCTCTAAATTTAATGAGTTTTTTCTCGCCCTAATCCTCTTCCGTACTTTAACATCTTATCTGAGAGAGAGAAAAAATGAAATTGGAATAAATTGAGATTTAAAATCATTTATTTCTCTTCATAACCACGAGGTAATACAGTTGAAAGGTGTTATGAGGAAAATGGTATTTCGGAATCAAGCTGTTAAAATTGAATCTACAGCACTCATAATTTTACTCAACACATTCAAGGATTAATGATATTTTACATATTATACACTCGATCTGAACAGAACCAATAAATTATGTAAAATATTTTTTTCCCAAGTGCACACAGAAGCAAATAAAGATGTATACTGAAAAACAGCTGAGGCATTCAAACATAGTAGTAAATCAATTATCATTTCATTAGTATTTCCACAATAACAATGTAAGAGCCATCTTCAGCAATAATACAACTGCACTGAGTGCTTTCAAAACATTCTGTGCAAAACATCAGACAGTGCTGTTGGTTCCCTTTGTGGTCTGAAATTGCAAGGTTGATAATTATGAGCATTTCACTCTGAATGAAAAATTGAAAATTATTTACACACACTTCAATCTGTGCACTAGCAGCTCAGCTCATGCTAACTACAGTACTGTTAGTTCAGTCAACTCTACCTGCATTATTGTGAAGAAAAAAAGCAAGATTTTCTTGAGGAGAGACACAAAACAACAGCAATTGTATCCTATACTATTGCAAACTAATGGATCAAAATTACATTATTACATCCCAACAAACAACAAGCAGCAAATGCAAGTAGTAGCTAGTCAGTGTTGCCACTAACATTTCATGCTTGCAAGGCTCTTTGTTTCAAACAAGACCCACAACAGAGACAATAATGAACCTAATCAACCTATTCAATCTTCTTAAGTGCTCGATATGATGCAACAGACTTTGACAATGTAACTTAATTCCATTGTAATGCACTGTTTTCATTGTTATACATTATAGAGAGAACGGAAAAGGTCAGTGGTTGTGCTAGTTTGGATTAGGGTGTGAGTTTTAGAGTTTGGAGCGAAAGGGAAATCCATCATACATGTCAGCTTTAAGTTGTGCCCATTCGGCTAGCTTCTGAACGACGCCCTTTTCTTGAGTGAGAACACTAGCCACTTTCCTTAACTTATTCTCGTTGCGCTCCAGGTAGTTGCGACCTTCAGCTAGCATAAAGTCCAGCCTGTCCTGCCTGTTCTCATCCAATGGGACATCCTCACTCATGTAAGGGTTCAAACGAAAGTAAGTGTTCGGGGGGAGGAGGGCGTCCAGCATCGTGTGGACCTCTACAATATAAACAGAAGAGATCAACAGTAGTTTATGTAGTGAGTGACAAAGAACTGTAACAATAGCAATGCTTCATCATTTAAAGAGGACCTATTATGCTTTTTTCACATTTTCAACTTTCTTTAGTGTGTAATGTTGCTGTTTGAGCATGAAAAAGGTCTGCAAAGTTACAAAGCACAAAGTCCACTCAAAAGAGTGTTATTCTCTATATCAGTAAGGACTGTTTTTGAACTTCCTGAAACACCTCGATTGTATTCTTGAGTTTTCTTCCACATCACAATATCCCTCATTTAAATAATTCCCGCCCAAGGTATACGCAAAATAACGGGGCGAGGCCTGGTTGAGTTGGGTTAGTAGTGTGTTGAAACTCCCGGTTATGGTAAGAAGCGTGATTTATAAAACACACTCAAAATGGTTGACCAATCACAACACACTGGTCCAGCTGACCAATCAGAGCACATTGAGCTTTTCAGAAGGAGGGGCTTCATAGACACAGGAAGTAAACAGAGCATTAATGACAGACTGGGAAGAGAGGTGCTGCAATAATATAAAAATGCGTTTTTTGAACATTGAACATTTTTTAACAAAAATGCATTTTTTGAACATTCAAGCATGAAATCTAGTAGACACCAAAATCAAAATCCAGACTTTGTAAAAAAGGCCTATAATTGGCCTCTTTAAGAAAGTCATATTACAGTTTTAATTTATATATTTTTGAATAAAAATGTATACTTTAATTGTTATTTAAATCTAATTAAATGAATGGAATTTTAATACAGTTAGTTATTTTATGTGTTTGTGCCAAAATCAAAATCACTCTTATGGAATTAGTTTTCTAAATGATGAATTCATGTTCAAACTGTTAAAATCAGACTGAAATGATCAAGGATCTTGTTTAAAAATAAACCTAAGCAGTTCATTTCTATCTTTGGGATCCGACATCTAGATATGCAGAGCTGTAGGTGCTACATTTTCTTATTATTCAGATGACCAGGGACTTTAATTTTGTAGCAGATTCAACCAGGCATCATAACACAAGGAGAGATCATTAGGGGACTATAATATATGCTATATATTTTTATATAATTTATTAATTTTATATAATCCTATTTTTATGTTTGTATATTATATGTTATATATTTATGTTAAATCATTTCATTTCATTTTAAAATAATTAAAAAATTTAATTAAATTCTTTTTTTTTTTTTGGTGCAAAAACATGGAATTAATTTGTAAATGACACAATTCATGTTCAAATGTGTTGTATAAATTGTTAAAATCAAATTGAGAGTTACTCATTTTCTTTCAGAGGGGTTTGCAGAGCTGTAGGTGCTACACACAGCACAGAACAATGCACTTACAGCATACAAATGTGATCATGTGACCCTATCTTCTCACCTTCGGTGTCTGTGGCGCTGCTGATGACGTTGGTGAGTTTGGTCTTCAGGCTTGTGTAAGTGCTGGAGCTGGTCTTGGCAACGGTTTCGTATCGGCCTGTGCCCAGAGACACCACACACTGCACAGGGGTATTGGGCCACAAACACTTGCTCTCGTGGATGGCCAGAGCAGTAGGGTTGTTGATCAAGAGACCACCGTCCTGAATAACATCAAAAACATTATCACAATCACAATCACCTAACCATATGTGTGAGAAAGCGAGAAGAGATTCTTGTGTGCTCCATCTCAACTGCAATTGGAGAAACTAAAATATACTATTTAAAAGAAATCTCAAGCTTCTGCCAGACTGAATCTATTCTTGTCCAAAAGCAAGTCTTCTTTGTGGAAATCTGGGTTATTCTTTGAAATACTAGAGGTACAACATAAAAGAGGTGAATTTGCATTTCCAGCTGATATGATTATAGGAATCATCACTGTTGAGTATAATGCATGAAGGATCTCTCCTCTGTAGGAGACGTGGGTAGATGTGTTCATTTAACCTGAGGCATATGAAATCCATTTACTTGGCATCATCCTTCTCTGTTTCCAAGGAGCACATCAGAGAAAACGAGATGAAATCATCCGCTAAACAACATCCTTTATTTCTCCAGCATGCCCTACATTTTAGTGACATGGATACTGATGCACATCAGAGAATTACACGCTGCTTTCTGAGTCCAGAGTTAACAGATGATACCTCATTAAATCAATCAATTAAAAGCTAATTAATGGGATATTTCACCCCAAAATGAAAATTGTGTCATTATTTACTCACCCTCATGTCTTTTAAAGCCTGTATGCATTTCTTTCTTCCATGGAACACAAAAGAAGATGCTTAGCAGAATGTCTACGCTGCTCTTTTCCATACAATAAAAAAAGTGAATGGTGACCATGGCTGTCAAGCTTAAGTTTCACTCTGTTACTCTCAGAAAACTATCATATTGCTTTAGAAGACTTTGAATATAATGCATATAGGTCATAAGAACTACTTTTATGATGCTTTTTGCAGACGGTCACCATCCAGTTTGTAACTAAAACTGCAGGGTTCCTACACATTTTCCATTTCAAAATTCCATACTTTTCCAGACCTCCTTCAAAACGATTTCTGCCATTGGTAAGCTTCGTGTCCTTTTCTATGTTTTCTCTGCTTCATGTTTGTAGTCCGGGTCCTACAGTCTTTTAGTGATTTTTAAATTAGTGTTTGATTGTTGAAATAAAGTTTTGTATTAAGTATTCACGTCTAGGCCCTTATAGCTTATAGTGCATTTATTTAGCAAAATGGTCCTCTCGAAATTCATTTTTGTAGCTGAATAATGAGTATTTGGACACTGAACGGCTTTTCTGAGATAGGCTAAATGTGACATTTTTACAAGTTGTTTTAGTGACGCCCCTCTGCAGTTGAAACACTGATTGATTGATTGATTGATTGATTGATTGATTGCATGTGACATGATACAGATTTCAGTAAGTTGTACTGTATCTTTCAACATACCTTCGGATGTTCATTCATGTTTATTTTGCGCTGTAACTAGTGAAGAGGAAGAGATGGTTGGTTCATGAGCGCTACAGTGATCTGTCACGCCACAAAGCACCAAGAAAGATCACGACTCACTCCAGTCTATGGTAGCCCATTTTCAATTCTTGTGAGATTCTTGTGACACACAACTCTAAACGATTCATATAAATGACGTATTTTGATTCAAAACGTCTAATTTTGCCAAAAAGTGACTAGTTTGCAGGTATGATAAATTAGAAAACTGAATAGAGCCAATAGTCTAGAAACACAAATATTTTTCCATACTGTAATTTCTTTTTCCATACATTTCCAGACCTGGAAATTACTCAAATCAAATTACATACTTTTCCATACTTTTCCAAACTGTGTAGGAACCCTGAAACTGTAACCATAAACGTTTTTGTTATTTGAAATAAAATAAAACTTCTAATTTTGTGTTCCAGAGGAGAAAGAAAATCCTGTTTCCTCAATGAAGGTGAGTAAATGATGAAAGAATTTTCATTTTTGGGTGAAGTATCCCTTCAATGAATGAATCGATGAATCAATCAAACAAAGAGGAAAAACAAACAAACAGTAGAGGACTGACTTCTTGTTTGATGGTTGAAAGCCCTTGAGAAGAGTATGCATAACAGATTACAGGCCTGGCATGTTGAGAAGAAACTGGAGTGCTATTCAGAGCAAGAAAGAGAGAGAGAGAGCGAGAGACAGAGAGTGGCTTTGCCACTGGTGGCATTCGGAGTCTGGGCATCAAGTGCTCTGTTGGCAACAGGTTTTAGAGCCAAGAGCCTCCACTACATTTGCATTTTAATGAGAACACATTCATCCCACACTGCAAAAACATACATCAAAACACATCACAGCATTTTTAGATGAGGAAGATTGGATCATGGGAAGATTAACCTAATGAATGTGCATTAAGTGGGTTTGGTTGGCCCTTAGGTCAAAAAGTTGGAATCATCTACATGGGCTATTAGATGAAGAACGAATACAATCTAAAAATAGTTCATTCTCATCTTGTTCAACAATAAATTAGGCCTTCCCTGAGGGCAATGTCACTCAAAATGTCTCTTCTATTGTTCCCGAAAGAACATTTGACCGCAAAATGAGGATTATTTCTGATGGACGCATGAAAGCATCATGTGGGTCAATGGCATGTAAGAGTGACCATGATAAAGAAAAGGAAGAATGTTTTTAAGTAATGGAAAAAGAAAACATTTTCACCATGATTTTGGTGGTTGCACTACATGACTTTATTAATAAGAAGTAAAGAATATTTCATAAAAATACTATTATTTTTATCTAAGAAATAATGATAAAAAATTATGACAAATGAGATTATTCATTCTTTTAATAAAGTTTTTTTCTTTATTATGATATCAGGACATTTTTAACTTTATGCCCCCCTAAAAAATATTACAATTAATTTCAATTCAGGGATGAACTGTATTTTTAGTGTATTTTTAATAAATGACGAGATTAAAAATACCTATGTGACATATAATTTTTTACTTAATGCCTCTAAGAAATATCAAAATGAATTTTAATTCAGAAATGAACTGTATTTTGAATAACTTAATAGATAAAAAATTTTTTTATAAATGAACAGAAAAAAAAAAAAAATCACATCATTTACTCATGTGACATATCAGGAAATTTTTTAGTTTATGCCCCAAAAATATCAAAATGAATTATAATTCAGAAATTAACTTTATTTTAAATGTACTTTGAATAGATGAATACTAATAGGTAACAATTATCAATATATATATATAAAAAAAAAAATCACACCATTTACCCATGTTGCGTATGTAAAACTTAAAAGTCTCACATGCCGTTTCATTCCGCCATTTCTATATAATAACAGGCTCATCTTCCTATTGACCACAGATCTCATCGGACTCTGAATGAATCTGGGCATTCATTTAGTTCGGAGAGCAACAGCTTTATTGGCCTTTTTGGGACAACAGGGACATTGTGGAAAGCTGTATGTGAACTTGGGTGTCAATAGGCAGACGGACAGAATGACGCCTTCCTAATGGCTCAACAGGCATCGCTGAGGGCTACGATTCAACATTAATGTCTGCCACTTGGCGGAGAGACTTTTAGGCTGATGAAATCTCAGGCTGTGAGGGTGCGTTCAGTGTGGCAGAGGTGGGACTGTGCCAGTTTGAGCTGGATGAAGACAAGCAGACAGGCAAAAAAGACCTGACAGCTACGCCAGTGTAGTGCAGACACATATTCAGGTCATGAACTATTAAAAATAATACTCTCCTGAACAAATCTTGTTTGTGTATCCCTTCTGTTTTACAGTGCGTATCTTGATGCATATTGTGAATATGCAATCACACTTTAAAGGCCTGTTGATTTCAAGAGCAATAACTTTAAAGATAACTATAACAATAACTATAATAGTGTCCACATCAACGCATGATAACATTCTGTTTATGATAAGCACGCTTCTGCCGCTGTATGCTCAAGCTCTTTAAAGCAGGATTAGCCGTCATAGTTTTTAGTGTTCATCAGCTGGAAAAAAAGCATTCTCAATGTGATTCCAACAATATCGTTCCTCAGTAGCCCCGCCCACTGATTCGAGCACGACAAGTAGTTGTAGGTAAATAATAGATGTGACGCTAACACTGGATCGAGCAACTAAGCGATAAACATGCCTTTGAAGAGTGCAAAACGTTGTGGAAAAACACAGTAACTGTTTTGAATTTGCAGAGAGCCTGAAATTAACAAACGATGCTGTGCCTTCTATATTGGATCCGACAGGAATGGCGCAACACACTTTTTTTTTAATGTGTCATTATTGCTTTGTTACAGATTGTTTGATATGTATGGATTACGTGTACATGTCTAACCAAAATCACCAGTCCAATGTTTTTGTCTCAAAATCGTTTAGTGTCATTAAATCAAACCAGTGACTAAACAGTCAACTTCACATTGTTTCTCTTAGTAGGATGAAAATAATCTGTTATTTAAACTGTGATTAAATTATACATAGAAAGCAATCAAAGAACGCTCCTTTTACAATCGCTAGTATCGCTGAGTGTTCTGGACTCTTGCCAAAACTCCCGTTAGAATCAACAAATCTCTTATTTACATTGTGTTTGCACTGTTAGTTATGAAGAAAGCATTAGTGTGACAAGATGACAAGATTCCTGCATTCATTCACTCAACATTATCAGCTACATGCTCATCACTGCAACCTTTCATGCCACGATCTAAATATAATGCTATAATCAACACGATTAGAAAACCTTGAGAACTGTAATAGTAAAAACGTGCTAAAAGTTCTCATGAGAATTCCACATGTAATACTTAGCTATTTCCATATGCAAAGATGTTAGCCAATCACAGCAGTGGGCGTTTACACTGCAGTCTCACAGCAGACACGCCCCTTAAAACAGAGGGCTAAAATCAGGGTAAGAAAAATACCTTTTATTTCTAATTTGTGCACCCCAGGAAACTTTATAAAATAATAAAATAATTCAGTTCATGACCCCTTTAAAACGATATCGTTATTATTATAGTTATTGCCTTGGTCTGAATGGGCCTTAAAGGGTTAGTTCACCCAAAAATGAAATTTTTGTCATTAATTACTCACCCTAATGTTGTTCCACACCCATAAGTCCTTCATTCATCTTCGGAACCCAAATTAAGATATTTCTAATGAAATCCGAGAGGTTTTATTAACAAAAAAAAAATTACCACATTCAAGGTCCAGAAAAGGTCCAGTGCTTCCGGGTTCTACGTCATAACGCCGACTCAATAATGAACCGGCGTTCTGACGTAGAACCCAGAAGTGCTGCAACGTAAATAACGTAGGAAAATGACAGGAGAGAGATGAATTTGTTAAATAAAGTCATTATTTTTGTTTTGTTTTTGCACACAAATAGTATTCTCGTCGCTTCATAACATTAAGGTTGAACCACTGCAGTCACGTTGACTATTTTAATGATGTTTTTACTACTTTTCTGGACCTTAAATGTGGTAATTTTGTTGCTTTCTATGGAGAATTAAAAAACCTCTCGGATTTAATCAAAAATATCTTAATTTGTGCTCCGAAGATGAACAAAGGTTTTACGGGTTTGGAATGACATGAGAGTGAGTACTTAATGACAGAAATTTCATTTTTGAATGAACTAACCCTTTAAGGTTATAATGATTCAGAGAGAAGTGGTTTAGAGAACTGAAGAGTCTAAACAATCCCTCTGACAGGAAACTCTTCAAACAGCAATCTGAGAGCCACTTTAAGGTAGCCGACCTGAAGGGCCCTGAGTGACGGCACTCAAAAACACTAACGAGTCCGAATGTGCGGCCCTGATGAGACAGCACAGGAAATAGTCTGAGTGCATGTACTGTATGTGCAGAGTTTGCTTTCCCTCTCTCTTCTTCTGACAAGAACCTAAAAGGGTTTGTAATGATTTTCAATACTGCAAGATGTCTGACCAAGGATGATGTCAACAGTCAGAGAACTTGGTGGTCTGGAGGTCTTTTAAAAATAAATAGTCTTGCAAAAATAACGTAAAACATAAGAATAAGTTGATAGCAAGAGCGAATATAGTGTAGATTATGCAGACCGGACTTTGTGTGGTTTACCTGGTGGAGGTCATTTCCTAGTACATATTCCTGGAAGTAGCCTGGAGCAGCGGAGGAGGCTCGAATGGCCTGCCACATTTTATGTTGACAGCCGCCCAAATAGTGTGAGCGAACCCCAGGCAGGAAGTTATAATTCCTGAAGACATACGCCTTCAGTGGCAGGCCTCTGTTCACTATGGTGCTCACTGCTGACACCTGGAGGAAGCATTGAGTGATTTTTCTAAACAGGGAAAAGAATTGCATTTTTGTTACAAATATATATTTTGAAACCCACCTTGGGGCATTTAGGGTTCTTGGAAGTCTCGATCATTAGTCCATGTCCCATTCTCTCTCTGTGGTGAATAAAAGGAAAAAAATAATACATTAAATGTAAATAGCAAATGAGATTTTATGTATTGCTATTTATTTTTGCTTTTATTTCAATGTATTTTTATATGTTTCTTTCTATTTCAGCTTCAAAATATTGTTGCACTATTACAAAAATAAAATAAAATAAAATAAAATAAAATAAAATAAATAAAATAAAATAAAATAAAATAAAATAAAATAAAATAAAATAAAATAAAATAAAATAATTGTTGTCCAAATAGGCTTTTTTGTCTTACTTGAGGATCTCCTCCCAAATCTGGCTGTCATAGTATGCATGACTCCAGCCCATTTTCACTGTGCCCACAATCAAGTTTTGTTTAAAGACATCAGATCCCAACTTCCGATAGAGTTCCTCACACTCATCCAGAGGGATCTGGAACACACCCAGCATAAAGGCCAGAATGGCCCCTAAGAAAAATCATAGAAGATTTAGAAGATATAGAAGAAGAAGATCGTTCATTTATACACCTTGTAGACATTTTGCAAGTAGCTGTAATAATATACCTGTACTAACTCCACATATGTAGTCAAACAGCTGGTAGATGGGCTTCCCGGTCAAACTCTCCAGCCTGTGCAAAGCCTGTAATGCAACCAAACCCCTACAAAACAATTACATAACGTTCATAAACCTTATAACATCATGAAAGGATCAATTCACTGAAATAAATTAAGAGTTTAAGAGTAGTTGACATGGACAATATCATGCACATTAAGTTTTTTTTTTTAAATTTAGGATCAACATTTTTTAGGGAAATTTACGCAAATGTGTTCAGTGTTCAGTTACAATTCAAATCCTGTAATTGGTCACAATCTTTAATTCATATATATTTAAATGTTTTTTTCCACTACATTAATTACATTTTAGCATTTTGCTGTTCACTTAAAATCAAATTTAAATATTTATATGGTCTTTAATTGATGATTATATCGGTAACACTTTACAATAAGGTCTCATTTGTTAAGATTAGTTAATGCATTAACTAACATGAACTAACAATGAGTAAATATATTTTTACAGGATTTATTAACCTTTATGTTACTTAAGAACGTTCATATTCCTGTTAGTTCACAGTGCATTAATGTTAACAGATACAACTTTTGATCTTAAAGGTCCCGTTCTTCGTGATCCCATGTTTCAAACTTTAGTTAGTGTGTAATGTTGTTGTTAGAGTATAAATAAAATCTGTAAAATTTTAAAGCTCAAAGTTCAATGCCAAGCGAGATATTTTATTTAACAGAAGTCGCCTACATCGAACGGCCAGTTTGGACTACATCCCTCTACTTCCTTCTTTAATGACGTCACTAAAACAGTTTTTTGACTAACCTCCGCCCACAGGAATACACAAGAGTTGCGTTTGTAGAGTGTGTTTGTCGCCATGTCGTCGAAACGCTGTTATTTTCATCCCGCAGTCCAATCACCGGGTCTGATTCCGGCTCAAATTGATAGGGTAAAATTAAAGACATGTTTACAATAACACTGAGCGCGTGCATCTCCACGTTATGGTAAGAGGCGTGACCTTTCCGGGCAAGATGCGCTAAACTGCTGTCGAATCACAACACAGGAACCGCTGGCACTATCAGAACTCGTTACGTATTTCTGAAGGAGGGACTTCATAGAACAAGGAAGTCATCAGCCCGTTTTTATGACAGTGGAAACAGCGGTATACAGATAAGTAAATTATGTGAAAAATACTGTGTTTTTTTACACGCGAAACATGAACACATGTTATATTGCACACTATAAACACAATCAAAGCTTCAAAAAACCACGAAAAACGGGACCTTTAAAAATAAATGTTGAGATTAACATTAGCTAAGATTAACAAATGCTGTAAATGCTATTATAAAGTGTTAACATTATGCCTATTAATTTATATCTATAGATCTATAATTATTGATAATTATCCAAAAACGTGTTTGTTTGTTTTTTACTTTTAGATTAAGTATAGCATGTCCCACTGCCATTTTTATTTTATTTTCATTTTATATTCTGGGTAAAACTGTGATAAATTTAAAACATGAAAATTAGCCTAAGATGATAGACAACATCTAAAGGGATTGCAAAATTGTGTCAGTTCTATTTTTGGATGACCTACTTTTAAGTGAATTTGGGCTGACCTACTTTTATCTTAAAAGTACTTTCATAATCTGTTAACTTTAGGTTAAGCATTTTTTTCCCCCAACTGTAATCAGTCTGTCACCTGGTGCCTCCTCCGTCAATGGAGAGGACACGTATCCCTCTGCCTTTGACCGGGTCATTGTAGCCCACCAGGGCCAGAGCCTGTCTTACCGCAGCCTGCAGCTTGACGTCTCGTGCCTGCCTCAAACGCAACAGACACGAGATGATCTTCTCCTAAACACAGCAAGAGAAAGAAAGAAATTAAAAATAGAAAGTTATTGATTGAGACTACAATGCAGAAAAATAAAGTAGTCTTCACTGCAAAGACGTGGTTGGACACAGACTTACAGAGACTGCCACACCTCTGGTCTCAGGAAACTCCAGCAGGTGGAAGCTCAGTTCCTCCACCCTGCTAATAGTGATCTTCACGTCAGTGACTCGCTGAAGACTCTTGACCAGCGCTCTGGTTCGGTTATCCACACTAACACGTGCTATTATCTACATACAACACAGTTACGTTTAATCTTTAAACATTACAATTAATGGGAAATTGATATATTGCAATAGCCTAATTCATGAATATATATATATACACACATACATTATATACACACATACATTATATATATATATATATATATATATATATATATATATATATATATATTTACAAAACTGTCACAGTTCGAACATTATTAGTGGTCCAAAAATCAAGCTTAATTTTTCTAACATTCTATTTTATTACATAAAATTTACATTTCATTTTTATTATTTTTTTATTTTTTTGCATAAAGAAAATTCTGCCAACTTGTATTTTATTTTGTATTTTTGTTAGATTCAACCCCAAAACTATTCTGCAGATCACACTGAAATATATGTAATAATATAACTCAATTAAAAATAACTCAATTAAATATACTCTATTATGTTTACAGGGATATTATTGTACCTTTTCCCTCTGAGACAGCAGCCTCTGTGCTTTCTCCTCTGCCTCTTTCTGCTCCTTGCTTTCTGCACTCTTTGCATCCTGGGGCGCGGCCACTTCGATTCCAGGCGGTTTGTCCTTCTCCGCCATGCCACCCTTTGAGTCTGTTCTGAACTTTGGAACGAGAGGAGTGATGTAGTTACCTACAAAAGCCTGGACGCTTGGCCTGGGGTAGGACAGATAATGACTGATGCCTTTCCTTGGCGATATGGGGATGGCTGAAACGCCCTCGTCCTGAGCTGGGGCAGAAGGGGCTTGTGGACTTGGGATGGAGCCATCCTTGTCAATGGCAGATGGACCAGGGGGCGTTTCAGGTGTGGATCTATGGGATACAGGTGCTGCCATAAGGTTATGATCCTTGCTAACTTTGGAAAGAGCGCTAGGTTGGATTTGAGATGTCGAGGGTGTTGTGTCTCCTTTATCCAGTTGTGATAGTTTGTCATCTCGTGTGTCGCTTCCAAAGTAGGCATTGACATGTTCAGCCAGGTGACTGTACGTTTCATCCATGTTTGTTGTGAACGCAGCGGGCTGGAAACGTTGCAGAGTTTGCTTTGCAACCCCGCTGGATGTGTTTCCTGTGCTGCTCGACGGATTATTAATAGACTTTGGGGTTTCTTTATGAGGTTCCATGTCTTTTTTCACCTCTTTCTCCCTAGGCGGATCAGGTGCTGCCACAGTCATGACGGCTCCAGCCTCTGCCTCAGCACATTCCACTTTAACTTCTATAGTTTTGCCCTGGGGGGCACTGGGTTTGAGGCGTGTGATCTTGGAGAGGAGGTCGGTGTTCACCGTTCCGCTCATGGCCTTGGTAACGGTGTCCAGTGTGCTCCTGATGCGCGACATGCGGCGAGGTTACTCGAGGGAATTCTGGGATATTCCTTGAGGAGACACACTTGTGTGGTTTTGGCATCAGAGCTGCTGAGCCTTGCAGAGGTCAGTCAAAGCTTTAGCCATTTCACATCTGCTAGACAAGGGCTCTGTGCTTATTTAGGAGCTTTTCTCATTTTAAAGGCGACCTGTAAGGTAAAAGATTGTTATTTTTTATTATTAAATTAATAATGTCTGATATCATAAAAAGTAAGAAACCATCCAAAACACAGCAACTGCATGGAAATATGCTAAAAAATGCCCAGGCAACCAACCACAATATTTAATATTCAAACTGTTTTTGCATAAAGACAACGGGCCTCATTCATGAAGCATGAGCCGAACGAGTGCTTAATTTTCATTTTTTTCCAAACAAATTCTCAAAAATTATGCAGTTTTTTAAAATAAATAATATATATATATATATATATTATATATATATTTATATATATATATATATATTACAAACCCGATTCCAAAAAAAGTTGGGACATTGTACAAATTGTGAATAAAAACAGAATGCAGTGATGTGGAAATTTCTACGCAGCCATGATGCTGTAATTGATGCAGTATGTGGTCTGGCATTGTCGTGTTGGAAAATGCAAGGTCTTCCCTGAAAGAGACGACGTCTGGATGGGAGCATACGTTGTTCTAGAACTTGGATATACCTTTCAGCATTGATGGTGCCTTTCCAGATGTGTAAGCTGCCCATGCCACACGCACTCTTGCAACCCCATACCATCAGAGATGCAGGCTTCTGAACTGAGCGCTGATAACAACTTGGGTTGTCCTTGTCCTCTTTAGTCCGGATGACATGGCGTCCCAGTTTTCCAAAAAGAACTTCAAATTTTGATTCGTCTGACCACAGAACAGTTTTCCACTTTGCCACAGTCCATTTTAAATGATCCTTGGCCCAGATAAAACTCGTGCGCTTCTGGATCATGTTTAGATATGGCTTCTTTTTTGACCTATAGAGTTTTAGCCAGCAATGGTGAATGGCACGGTGGATTGTGTTCACCGACAATGTTTTCTGGAAGTATTCCTGAGCCCATGTTGTGATTTCCATTACAGTAGCATTCCTGTATGTGATGCAGTGCCGTCTAAGGGCCCGAAGATCACAGGCATCCAGTATGGTTTTCCGGCCTTGACCCTTACGCAGAGATTGTTCCAGATTCTCTGAATCTTTGGATGATATTATGCACTGTAGATGATGATAACTTCAAACAATTTTTCTCTGAGAAACTCCTTTCTGATATTGCTCCACTATTTTTCGTCGCAGCATTGAGAGAATTGGTGATCCTCTGCCCATCTTGACTTCTGAGAGACACTGCCACTCTGAGAGGCTCTTTTTATACCCAATCATGTTGCCAATTGACCTAATAAGTTGCAAATTGGTCCTCCAGCTGTTCCTTATATGTACATTTAACTTTTCCGGCCTCTTATTGCTACCTGTCCCAACTTTTTTGGAATGTGTAGCTCTCATGAAATCCAAAATGAGCCAATATTTGTGTTATAATTATTTAACAATAACAATATTTTTTCAGAATTGTTCTTTTGAGTCAGATCTTTTCAATAAATCATTTGAACCAATTTTACAAAAACTGTCCTGCATGATGAATCAGACTGAACCAGTTCTCAACTCTTTCAATTTATTAATGATATAAGCTATGGTATGACTTGAAAACTTGAAATATAGAGCACAAATATATTATGAGCCACTTTTATGATGCATTTGTGGCCTTTTTTAGGGTTAGAAAACGCCATTCACTGTAATTGCATGAAAAGCATAGCCATTTCATTCTTCAAAATATTTTTCTATGCTACACAGAAGAAAGAAAGTCATACATGGGCAAAAATGGAATATAAAAAACATTTTAAAACATCTCAGAGATAATACAACACCCGTCCCCTGTCAGTCATCACCATGGAAACCGACGTCAACATGACAGAAACGCTGACAGCTATGGAGTTAGACAGCGCAAATATCGCACAATATGAGCATCAAATGAAAAATATCGACTGGATCTCATGCAAGGACTTTACAATCGAGATCGGGGAGCAGCAGATCAGGCAGTACATGGACACATGGGAGATACAGCAGTCCGGCTGGCTCTACAGTCTGAAGTTTCTCCAGGAAACAGAGCTGGAGTTTAAAACGCAGTATCAGTACGAAGCCAAATGGAGCATCCCGACCCGAACTGCCCCGATCCCCACAGCCACAGCCAGCGTGTATTTCATCATAGAAATCTCCAAAATCAAACCAGACACACTGCCTGTGGACGTTCACTTCCTCGTTGAAACCAACAGGTTCAAGCATATTCCAGGACAAACGAGGTTCAGGGAAAAGTGGCTGATGGATGTCATTGAGAGCAAGACTCTGCTTATAGACACCGTTGACTTTTAAAACGTCAAAGTCTGTCATTATAACTCTGCAGTGCTGTTTACAAACAATGGAAATAAATGAAAACTTTTGCTTCATAATCGGTGTTTTGTATCACTAGAAATAATAATAATAATAAAAAAACTCTCTAAATTGCCTCATATCAACCATAAAATGTTCTGGTTTTGCCAGTGTAGACCGAATTATCTAAGCGCAAGGTGACTCTTACTTTTATCAAAATAATAAATTATCTATATGTACATTTAATGTGTTTATAGACATAACAATTTATTGTTTATATATGTTTATTAATTTTCAATAGGCTGCTCATTGGACGATTGGTGTTGTTATGATCAGCTAAAATAAATAATTCGGCTCCTTTAAGCGGGAATTTGAAATATTAAGCATACAAATAAAACTACATACCCGGCGACTGCTTATTATTCGCTGTCATTTCGTTCGGAAATATTTTGACAACAGAGAGATGTATGAATCCCAAATGGAAAATTCGACAGGAAACGTTTGGAAACAGAAAACATGATGTGATGTGCACACAGCCAATCAGAGGGCCGTGAATCTCCTCTTCTCTTCAGTTGACAGGATCAACACAAACAAATGGGAAAGAGAGCACTGCCAACTACTGGTAGTAAGTGAAACAACATACAGCATATTTCCTGTATAATGCATTTAAAATATTCAACGAACAAGTTTAGCATTTAAAATATTAATAAAATAATAATTAATGTATTTCATACCATCATTTGTCATTTTCCACACTACATATAATTATGTATATATATATATAAATACAGTACAGTCCAAAAGTTTGGAACCACTAAGATTTTTAATGTTTTTAAAAGAAGTTTCGTCTGCTCACCAAGACTACATTTATTTAATTAAAAATACAGTAAAAAACAGTAATATTGTTAAATATTATTACAATTTAAAATAACTGTGTACTATTTAAATATATTTCACGAAGTAATTTATTCCTGTGATGCAAAGCTGAATTTTCAGCATCGTTACTCCAGTCTTCAGTGTCACATGATCCTTCAGAAATCATTCTAATATGCTGATCTGCTGCTCAAGAAACATTTATGATTATTTTCAATGTTGAAAGCAGTTGTGTACTTTTTTTTTCAGGATTCCTTGATGAATAGAAAGTTCAAAAGAACAGCATTTATCTGAAATACAAAGCTTCTGTAGCATTTTACACTACCGTTCAAAAGTTTGGGGTCAGTAAGAATTTTTATTTTTATTTTTTTGAAAAGAAATTAAAGAAATGAATACTTTTATTCAGCAAGGATGCATTAAATCAATCAAAAGTGGCAGTAAAGACATTTATAATGTTACAAAAGATTAGATTTCAGATAAACACTGTTCTTTTGAACTTTCTATTCATCAAATAATCCTGAAAAAAAATATTGTACACAAATATTTTGTACAATTGTACACATTAAATGTTTCTTGAGCAGCAGATCAGCATATTAGAATGATTTCTGAAGGATCATGTGACACTGAAGACTGGAGTAACAAAGCTGAAAATTCAGCTTTGCCATCACAGGAATAAATTACTTTGTGAAATATATTCAAATAGAAAACAGTTATTTTAAATTGTAATAATATTTCACAATATTACTGTTTTTTACTGTATTTTTAATTAAATAAATGTAGCCTTGGTGAGCAGACAAAACTTCTTTTAAAAACATTAAAAATCTTAGTGGTTCCAAACTTTTGGACTGTACTGTATTTATATATATATATATATATATATATATATATATATATATATATATATATATATATATATATATATATATATATATATAATGTAAAATAATTAATCGATGTAATTAATAGCTACCATCATTTGCAATTTTCTACACTACTTTAAATTAATAATATTAATTAAATATATATATATATATATATATATATATATATATATATATATATTTAACTAAAAATAACAAAATACTTGAAATACTTGGAAAAAAAAAAACGTTTACTGAAAAAAAATAAAATCTTCTTCATATAATCTTCTTTTATTTCAGCTAGTTGCCAAGGCAATATTAATCATATTCAATTAGTTTAACTTGATATACTAAAATAACTAAGACTGGAATAAAACTACACAGACATTAAAAAAATAATAAAATACCAAAAAAACAGAAATGTAAAAATTGCAAAAAATTTAACTAAAATTAAAATGAAAACAAAAAAATATAGAAATGAAAACTAATTCAAAATTTTAATAAAAACTATAATAGTATCGCAATAATACTAAAATAGCACTGGTGTGTAATACTTAACAACATGTATTTAATCTCATTTTCACACAAAACTGTAATTGTTTTCACATTTTAACATCTGATATAATTTCTAAGCTGCCCAAAAAAGGGATATATAAATAAAATATAAAATGAATAATTAAAAAAAAAAAAAAAAAATGTAAAACTTAAGCATATTTCTTTTTAGAGTCTGAAAGTTCACAGGTCTATGAAAATTTATTTGCTAGTATTTGGCCTACATCGATATATATATTTAGAGTTCACAGTGTTGCAATAATCGGCCATTTCTCTCACAGTCTGATAGAGGTTGTTTGTGGAGAGTTTGATGGTTCTCCTGGCTTTGGCTCAGAGGAGGAAGCCTTACAGGCAGAGCTGTCCGTCCTTCTACAAACATCTCCAGCGACTGGACCCTCCTCTCCTGCTGCAGCCAGTACAGCATCTCAGTACGGTCCCAGCGCATCTTCTCCCTGTACAGCCGACCCTGTGAGAAACAAAACAGCAGCGATAAGGACGAACAACAGGATCAACAGTTTCTGGTGCAGATAACAGATAACTAATGCACTCACCTTATAGCTGATGTTGTCATTGAAACGGGTTGTGATGTGGCCCATAGTTCTGGACAGTTCTTGGTCTACAACTGCAATCTGAAAGTTGAGCTTCTCCCTTTGACTTGCCTCCTCCATTCTAGCGATAGATGAACCATGATAACCTGTGTATTCGCAACAAATCTGTATTTGATTCATAATAATGTCTCAAAATATAAAGCCATGCAGGCAATACACCATCCAAAATGCAGATTTCAAGGGTCAAACTTCATTATTCTGTGCCTCTGATGTACCTTGCAGGAAAAATCTGTTGGGGTCAGATGCCTCTCTCTCAAAGTCCTCCAACCTGGACAGCAACAGCTCCCTCTTCTGGATCAAACGAGCAGCCTGCTCCCATGCAACAATTGCCTAATAGCACAAATACATCCATGTGACAACATAAAACCTTGATGATCATGATGGAAAGGCAGAAGAGTTCATTCTCATTATCTCTACCTCCTGCAGATGGTCTCTGTACTCATGGGAGCTGTATTTGATGGCCATGTCTAGCCGCTGTCCTTCTGGCAGATGCAGGGCGTTCCAGACCCTTTCCAGCCTGACCTGCATCTGTTCTCCATCCAGCAAACCAACAGCTGGACCTTCATCTTCCTCTCCAGGACATGCAGCCTGTCCCCCAGACTGAAGATCAATCAATCAATCAATCAATCATATCGTATCTATCATATTGTATCGTATCTATCGTATCTTATCTATCTTTTTTATCTGTCGTATTATATCGTATCTATCTTTTGTATCTATCATATCATAACGTATCGTATCTATCGTATCTTATCTATCTTTTGTATCTATCGGATCGTATCTATCGTATTGTAACGTATCTATCCTTTGTCTCTATCATATCATATCTATCGTATCGAATCTATTATATCGTATCGTATCTATCGTATTGTATCGTATCTATTTTTTGTATCTATCGTATCGTATCTATCATATCGTATTCTATCTATCGTATCATATCTATCTTTTGTATCTATTGTATCATATATATATTATCTCGTATTCTATCTATCTATCTATCTTTTGTATCTATTGTATCGTATCTATCATATCGTATTCTATCTATCTATTGTATCTATCTTTTGTATCTATCATATCGTATTCTATCTATCTATCGTATCGTATCTATCTTTTGTATCTATCGTATCGTATCTATCTTTTGTATCTATCTCGTATCTATCTTTTGTATCTATCGTATGGTAACGTATCTATCCTTTGTATCTATCATATCATATCGTATCGTATCTATCTTTTGTATCTATCATATCTATCATATCATATCTATCGTATCGAATCTATTATATCGTATCGTATCTATCGTATTGTATCGTATCTATCGTATTGTATCGTATCTATTTTTTGTATCTATCGTATCGTATCTATTATATCATATCGTATCTATCTATCATATCGTATCTATATTTTGTATCTATCGTATCGTATCCTATCTATCTATTGTATCGTATCTATCTTTTGTATATCGTATCTATCTTTTGTATCTATCGTATCGTATCTATCATATCGTATTCTATCTATCTATCTATCTATCTATTGTATCTATTGTATCGTATCTATCTTTTGTATCTATTGTATCGTATATATCATATCGTATTCTATCTATCTATCTATCTATTGTATCGTATCTATCATATCGTATTCTATCTATCGTATCGTATCTATCTTTTGTATCTATTGTATCTATCATATCGTATTCTATCTATCTATCTATCTATCGTATCTATCGTATCGTATCTATCATATCGTATTCTATCTATCTATCGTATCTATCTTTTCTATCTATTGTATCGTATCTATCATATCGTATTCTATCTATCGTATCGTATCTATCTTTTGTATCTATCGTATCGTATCTATCTTTTGTATCTATCGTATCGTATCTATCTTTTGTATCTATCTTTTGTATCTATCTTTTGTATCTATCGTATTGTAACGTATCTATCCTTTGTATCTATCGTATCATATCATATCGTATCCATCTTTTGTATCTATCATATCTATCATATCATATCTATCGTATCGAATCTATTATATCGTATCGTATCTATCGTATTGTATCGTATCTATTTTTTGTATCTATCGTATTGTATCTATTATATCATATCATATCGTATCTATCATATCATATTCTATCTATCTATCATATCGTATCTATCTTTTGTATCTATCGTATCGTATCTATCTTTTGTATATCGTATCTATCTTTTGTATCTATCGTATCGTATCTATCTTTTGTATATCGTATCTATCTTTTGTATATCGTATCTATCTTTTGTATCTATCGTATCGTATCTATCATATCGTATTCTATCTATCTATCGTATTGTATCTATCTTTTGTATCTATCAAATCGTATCTATCTTTTGTATCTATCGTATAGTATCTATCATATCATATCTATTGCATCGTATCATATCGTATAATATCTATCTTTTGTATGTATGTATCTATCTATTGTATCGTATTGAGTCTGTCTGTCTGTCTGTCTGTCTGTCTTTCTATCTATAATTATTTTTGCTAAATAGAAACCTGTCCTAAATATAACGCTAACATGATGTGATAGATGAAGCAGAAATCAGTGGAAAACAGAAGTGCATAATTATATTATGAGGAAGAGAACATGAACTCACTGCATCTTGTATTTCCTCTTCTGGATTTCTCTCTGAAACACAGCACGCATGCCTTTTAGGACACTAAATAATGCATGTTCATAAATGTACCAATATTTTAAAAACAACAACATGCCATCCGGTTCTGGTTCCCTCCCCAGTCCTCCCATCTTTATAGTGTTGATGTTCCAGAATCCAGGAACAAATTCCTGTTTCTGTCTCCTAAGTGAACTGATCCTTTCCTGCTGCCTTCTGGAAGAGATCACAGTCAGATAAAAATTAGAAGCTAAATCTACAGGCTAACTTTGATTTAATTATAGAAAATGGAACAGGCAAAAAAATTGTTTAGCCATTTGCTGACAGTAACATTCCCAGTATTAGAAGTGTTGTGTTATGGACGAAACAATTGCAAGTCATCATGAGTCATTCTCAGAGTAAATGAGGGAGGATAAACTAGAAATGAATCCCATCTGTTAATACCAGACCTTTTCCTCTCATCTCTCTGCAGCTGAGTCAGCTTGTGTCTCTCTGCCTCTTCATCATCACTGTCATACAGGTGAAACAGCACTGACAGATAATCAGAGTCCTTTAAAACCAGGGCACAAATAACACAAGCAATGAGCCTGCATCCTGAATATATTTAGCATTTATTACTCATAAACACACTCCTGTTATAAACTTACCTGGTTGGAAATGTAGTTAAGATAATCATCCACTGATAGTTGGCACCTCCACCACTGAAACCAGGCTCTGTACACTCGTGTGGTCGCATCCACAGGCCTCTTTCTGTTCGCAGCCCTCTCTGTTCTCTCTCTGCATTTATGTTGTTAAATTAAAGATTTCTATAATTTTGGGGTATCAAAGAACCACAATCATAGATAATAAGAAAGGAGTGAACACCTGTGGGATATGCTGTATGGGTTGGGCTTCCTGAGTGATGGGTTGATTAGCTTGTCATCAATTAATCTTTTTGAGCAGCATGTGGAATTTTTCAGAGCAGGCTCAATCCTGGGGTCCTATAAAAAATAGAAAACTGCTTTTGATGTTCTCAACTTCATGATATGAGGATGTTGTGATATGTCACCTACAAAACATCTACATTTGAAAATACCCCAGGTAGTCCACAAGCACTAACTCAGCTTACCTCATCAAAGTTGAAATACTTTGTTGAAATACTTTTGGATAGTTCTTCATAGACTTTGCTTATTTCCATATTTTCTCCAACCAAGTTCCGATCCATCTGAATGACCGATGCTGAATCGATCTAGAGGTTAATAATGATTATATAGGTAAGTCCAATATAACACAAATGAGATGTTGTAGCCTAGTTGATAGATAAGGATATTTTATATATATATATAAAATCTACAAATATTAAAAATCTGTTTTACTAATTGAAATAAAGCTGAAATAAAATAGAAATATATCATGAAAAACTGTTGCCTTGTCAACTAACTGAGATAAAATAAGCTGAAGTACTAAAATTAAATCTAAAACTGAAATAAAAAAATTAAAAATAAATAAAAACTAATTAAAAATATTAATAAATATTATAAAAGTACTAAACACTGCTGTGAAATCAGAGTACCACCTCTTTATTGAGGTCATTGTAGACTGGTGGGTACATTTTGATGGTCTCCGGGAGAACCCTATCGGACACTCGGGCTGCTGTTGTGCGCACAATGGTTTGAGGTGAAACCGTCATAATGACCACGTCTCCTTGTGTGTCTGAAGGTTTCTCCGCAAGAATTTTGTGCTTCTTTGTTTCCTCCTCTTCCTCCATTAGTTTCTAGAAGGAAATGGCAATAAAACAACTGTAAGTCACATTTGCAGATGGTACAGGTATTCTGCACATGGTTATGTCTGCAGTTAGTTTATTTCTGTACCTGTAGTCTTTGTTTGAGCCTTTGGAGTCTGCTAGAATTATAACAGATCATGGCTTCTATAAGCGGGCACAGATCTGTCTCACAGTTATTGTCATCCTTGTAATCGCTCTCTTGTAATAATCTAAAAACACATATGCACAAATGCAGTTTCAGTTCAGATTACTTATGCACATAGACACTGTCACTGTGATTGTTATGTTGTATGGGTACTTCGTTACAGCCCAACCTCCTCAGATCCTCCCCAGGACTGATGTGTGTCTCCAGGCTGGAGGGAGGATCTGTGGACAGTAGGACCGATGGGGATGGAGGCCGATCAGGCAGCGTTATCTCCAGTTCCTCCAGCAGTGTCTCCCTCTGTAGATCAGGCATGGAATGACATCCCTGAGAGGGTGGAAGGACAAATTGTGAAGAATATTATAAAATCTACAAGTTTGAAAAGTTGTAATATAGAATTTGTGCAATGCGAATGATTAAAAAGTCCTGGTCACCTTCATTCTGAACAACCGGTTTGGACTAGGACTCTGATGCTGGTCTTGTGTCGGTATACTGGCCATGCTGGCTGTGGAACCTGGACACATGCAAAAATGACAATGTCCTGGTGCCACATCCTGAATTATAACCCATCAATTTAAACGGGTAGTTCATTCAAAAAGCAGATTCTGTCATCATTTCAGTCTGTCAGTCAATCTACCCTTCTGTCTGTCTGTCTGTCTGTCTGTCTATCTATCTATCTATCTATCTATCTATCTATCTATCTATCTATCCGTCTGTCGATCTATCTATCTATCTATCTGTCTGTCTGTCTATATATTTGTCTATCTATCTATCTACCCGTCTGTCTGTCTTTCTGTCTATCTATCTACCCATCTGTCTGTCTATCCATTTATCTATGTATCTGTCTGTCTATCTATCTATCTATCTATCTATCTTTCTGTCTGTCTATCTATCTGTCCATCTATCCGTCTATCTATCTATCTATCTATCTATCTATCTATCTATCTATCTATCTATCTATCTATCTTTCTGTCTGTCTGTCTATCTATCTATCTGTCTGTCCATATATCCGTCTGTCTATCTGTCCGTTCATCTATCTATCTGTCCGTCCATCTGTCTGTCTATCTATCTATCTATCTATCTATCTATCTATCTATCTATCTATCTATCTATCCGTCTGTCGATCTATCTATCTATCTATCTATCTGTCTGTCTGTCTATATATTTGTCTATCTATCTATCTACCCGTCTGTCTGTCTTTCTGTCTATCTATCTACCCATCTGTCTGTCTATCCATTTATCTATGTATCTGTCTGTCTATCTATCTATCTATCTATCTATCTATCTATCTATCTTTCTGTCTGTCTATCTATCTGTCCATCTATCCGTCTATCTATCTATCTATCTATCTATCTATCTATCTATCTATCTATCTTTCTGTCTGTCTGTCTGTCTATCTATCTATCTGTCTGTCCATATATCCGTCTGTCTATCTGTCCGTTCATCTATCTATCTGTCCGTCCATCTGTCTGTCTATCTATCTATCTATCTATCTATCTAACAACATTACACCCTATTGACTTTGATTGTATGGTAAAAAATACTATTATTCCAAATATCTCCTTTTGTGTTCCATACAGGTTTGGAACAACATGAGGGTGAGTATATGATGAACTATCCCTAAATGTAACTGTGTATCTTGCCGTACACTGAGTGTCTCTCTTATAGCAAATTGGCTCCATGTGGCAGGGCAGGAGGTCATACACATTTTGCAGATCCAGCTCCCCAATTTTCTCCTGAATCTGGAAACACAGAAATTCATTGATTTGACCTTACAGTCTTACTTTACAACACACATACTGTACACACAAGCACACCTCCTTGAGGTCATCCTCAACAGCTTTTTCCCATGGTGTGCCCGTCATGGACCTCTCCGTGCTCCGTGCCTTCTGCTCTGTAACAGCATTTGTTCTGGCCTTCCGTGCAGACTTGATTCCTGTGACAATCCTGCATCTTATGGAGCGAACATTCAAGCTGTAAACAGAAACAGTTACATAAGCAGTGCCACACTATATGTCATCAAATGGGCTATTTTATGGGATCAAAGCTTGTTAAAGTCACTATAATTCAGGTAAAAAGAGCAGCACTCACAGTCTGGTACAGTCCATAGCGAGCTGAGCTGCCACCCTACTGCGATTAGCACAGTCACTGAAGACGCCTCGCCTCTGTAGAGTTTTCGTCAGCTGCAGGTAGTGAAGAAACAGCTGCTCACAGATGTGCAGCACTTCACTGAAAGTCTGGCAGTGCAGCTGCACTTTCTCTTCCTGGGTCAGTGTGGTGTCCACACACGGGGTTTTCAGGTTCTGCCAGATCAGACCCAGCTCAGAGGTCAACACTGCAGTCTGAATGTCAAAAGCAAAAAGAAGAGATATATCACTAATTTAAAAAAGGAATTCATACTTCCTTCATACTTTAAGTTTGAGATTGACTACATAAACAATAACTGTACAACTCAACATCTGTTTGTTGTGGCTTAATTTTCTATATTTTTTCAATTATTTTTTAAATGCTTCTATTTATTTATATAATTTATTAGAGCGTCTGTTTGAGACTGACCAGAGACTGTCTGTCTTCATGGCAGATGGAGTAATGTTGTGATTTCTGGGTGATTCTCCCCTCCAGCTGTTTGCACAACTGTGTCAAAGAGGTTGGAGTGCTTGTATCCTTCTTATAAGCTGAAGACTCTGATCTCACCTCCTTAGACCTGTCTGAAGATGAATTTGTACTGTAATATTGATGTCAAAACTTCAAGAATGAATAAACCAGAGAAAGCTTGTGAAGGAAGTACTAACCATTCATCCTGTCACCATTGATGTCCAAGTGCCAGAGTAGTGAAAGAGGTCTCAGGTTCTGAATCTCTTGACTGTGGAACAACATTTGGAGGTCCTCACATTTGATACGCTTACGAACTGAGAGACCATCAAACCTGTGTGTGCTTGTTATTTCCCCAGTCATTCTCAAAACAAGGATGTTTAAGACATCGAGCTTAAAAAATGTCTTGTAGTCTTATGTACTACACTAATTATTTTAAATAAGCTGCCAAGTTTGACATTTTGACATTCAAGCCTTACAAGCTTAGTCAAGTCAAATAATAATTTAAAATCAAACTTTTCAGCATTTATCAATCAACATTTCATAATAAAAAATCCTAATAAGACGCAACAGTCTTTTCAGGTTTAAATGAATGTGACCTGATTTATGTCACAACTACATACGGGTAAAGTTTAAAATTATAATGCACCAGATTAAAAAACAAGACGGATTAATTAGGCTATAGAGTACGAACGTTTTAAGATCAAAAGTAAAATCGTAACAAAAAAATATATATATATTTTTATCGAACGCAATAATGCGACTGAATAGCAACTTGTTTAGAGTCCTAAACAAGTCACGTTCCCCTGGAAACACCGGCTGTTCACGCACGACGTCATTACGCAACTTTGGAACGGACACGGCACTATTTTTAACTACTATTTATTTATTTATTTATTTATTTATTTAAAGTTAACTTAAATACTCTTGAAATTAATTTTAAAAGAAAAATATTTAATGTAGTCTAGCTTTTAATGAACAATTAAACGAATTAAAAAGCAGTTTAGTCTTAAAAAATAAAACAAAAGTATAATAAGCTCATATGGTGGGCAAATCTACACTTTATGCTAGTCTAGTACAGGGGTTTTCAATCTTTGAAACCCCCAAATATAGTCATGCGAAGGACCCCCATCCTAAACTTTAAAAGGCATCTATCTTTTATAAACACCCAAATGTATACACTGAAAAATTATTATAAATCTAAAATATGTTTCTATTAAGTTACCACTTAAGTTATATCAAACGAATATATGTTACTTTAATCCCATTTGTATTCATTTAAAGTAGTTTATTTTATAATCTTATTATTTCTTTATTTTTTAATTAATTTATTTTACAGGTTTTCTCTAGGGGTCAAATGGCGTATTAACAAATACCATAAGTCACAGAACCCACCTAGTGAACAAATAAACGCATTGCAGTTTAAAGTCTAAACAGCACTAAATGTAGCCTAAGAACAGTCTTATTAAATGAGTATTTGCCTCCTGTATTTCTGTCATTTGTCATATTTGGTGAATGTTTACAGTTCAGACATTCGTTTTTGGTATAGGATTTACCTCTCTCATTTCCCCTAATGATATGCACTATAGCATTTTCATGTTGTCAAACGCTACACACTATAACACAGAGCGCAGTTGGGTCACACAGCATGTATGAAAACTGAAACACACACCACTTCCGTTTACATTAGCCCATGTCATCCGGAAGGGTGGTACCTGTTCAACTTCTGCAAATACGTTTTCTGTCGTCTCATGCCTGTAAAAAAAACAACATGGACATGAGAGAGTCCGACTGGAGAGCTGTGATCAGTCAGTCCACGACTATTTGACCTGCTGGAGCTGAGAGGACGAACACACGCGGATCTAAACCTCACCTGATCTATTACGCGCCCGTCAGGTAAACGCTGAACTGAGCCCGAATCAAAGTTTGGATACTTTTCATTGCAGGTAAGTGATTTTAGGTTCGTTTAACATTTGCAAAAGTTACAGAGCATTAAATCTCGATGGGTTTGTCGTATAAATGTGGCTTAAGAAACTCTGGGCGCGTGTTATTTTTGGACAGGTGGAAATTAAATGGGCGTTTTGGCAACATTTTGGTTTTTGAGTAATAGGCAGTGTATCTTTTGTTTGTATTTGCAAGTTACTAATTTTAAAGGCATAATGTTAGGCACAGCGAATTCCATAATTGAAACCCTCTTTTGCTTGTATTTTGAAACCAAAAAAAGTTATTTTCTTGCATAAATTTGTCCTCATTACTAATATATATATATATATATATATATATATATATATATATATATATATATATATATATATATATATATTAGTAATTTAAAATAAATAGTAAATAATAGGTGAAATTTATTTTTATTTAAATATTGTAAGGGAAAGTGGGTGACTAAATATTTAATGATTATTAAAATTCTAAAAAAATAGCTTTAACTGCTGACAGTATCTAATAGAATTATCTTCTACATTCTAATAGAATGTTTGCCTTAATTTAACTTAAATTCTGAGTGGGTAATAAAAATGTTGATTAATAATAATGGATTATTCAACAAAATGTAATTAAGAAGATGTCTGCTGTCACACAGCAATTTCTCATAACATAAACATAATTTATATGACTCTAAATTTTTTTTATAGGTGAAAAATAAATAAAAATTAGCTTTTTTGGGGACCTTCACACATGCACCATGTCATCCCTTCACTATTAACCATATTATATGCTCAGAAAGTGGAGAACTGGGGTTATTACCTATAGAGATAACATCGTGCCATAGAGGGTTAAAGGAACTAAATTGGAGAATGCCGAACAGATTTGATTTATTTAGGCACCCCACCTACTTCTCTATCCTAAACCAAATCTAAATTACTCTTTAGCATTTGGTTAATATTGTTCCTCTTAACAATTCATAATGAATGAATTTAGTAGTATTTAGAACTTCCTTTATGGGAGTGCAATATCAAGACAACATTTAACACTCATTGAAAAGCTCACATGAAGCTCTCATGACTGTCCGTATGTTTAATAAGAACTGGCCTTGAAAGTTTCACAGCCTCTTTTTCATTTCTGCATAAGTCAGATACACAGACAAGACCTTTCTTGAAATTACTTTTTCCCCTTTTTTTAAAAAAAAAACAGACTTTGCTAATGGTGGCATTAGAGCTTGGCTGTTATTGTGATCAGTCATGTTGTCGTTTATTTACAGAGGTAACATGACCTCCCCGCTACTGAGCTTTTAAAAAACCAAATACCCACATGCTTTCTGTTTTCCCACGAGCACCTGCTTTTATAGCAGCGATTTGAGGACTTGGCAGAGGCCTAAAGGCTCACGTCTTGTCACATTTGTCATTGTACTGCTTTTGTGCTGAATATTTATTCAACTTGTTGCCCTAAAATTGAGTTAAAGATACTTTTTATCCATTTTTTTGTTGTTGTATAAAATGTTTTTTCAGCTTTTCTATCTCAGCGTCTCTTTGGTTGTGCAAACTTTTCAGATTCAACTTATAATTATGTTCCTCTCTGATAGTTGCCAACTTCCACACTAAATCATCAGTCAACAATGTAACTATTCCCTTTTTTTTGATAATAGCTGACCAAAATAAGTGTTCACCATTACCACCTCCTCCGACCCCCTTGTTTTCCAGCACCATGAGTGGTCAACCACGGAGGATTCGTCTGAAGCCATGGCTGCTGGCACAGGTGAATTGTGATCTGTTAATCATATTGTAATTTTGTAGAATCTTTTTGAAGATAAGCCAAAAACGGAGGACATTTAAAGAGATCGTTCACTCCTGGCATCATTTACTTACTCTCATGTCATTCCAAACTATGTATGACTGTCTTATGTGGAACATAAAAAGCAGATGTTCTTTTAATACAATAAAAGTGAATGATGACCAGGTGCTGTCAAGCTCCAAAAAGCACCATAAAAGCAGTTCTAATGACCCTGATCATTCCCTAATATGTATTTATTCTCACATCAGGTGACCAGTCATGACTCAGCATTTTTTAAATATGTGCATACACAAATGATTTCTACAGCAGTGGGAAAGTTTTTGAGTGAATACCTTTATGAGGCCCTGTTTACACTAGTGCTTTATTGTTTTAAAACGCATCATTTTTGCTATGGTTACGGCTGTCATTTACAATACGCCGGCATTTTCGAACTAAAACAGGGTCATTTTCGTACTAAAACGGGGTAATTTTCGAACTAAAACAAGGTCATTTTCGAAAGTCTCCATTTTCAAGGTAAATGGGGCCTCAGTCTTTTCCTCAGATGACACCAGAAACAGAATGTAGCGCAAAAGTTTGATAGACTACTTTTATGACACCTTTAATTTGCTTTAAAGGTGTGCATTTGCATAAATGTGAAATCCAGTAAAATCAACTGGAATCCACACAATTGGGATTGTGGCTTCAGGGCTAAAAATGTTTCCCCATACAGAGTTTGCAACAGGTTCAAGTTGGTTACCTGAATTCACTGAACAATAGAAAGCTGCTTTGTTTGAAAGCAACTTTGGTGTGAACAGTGCTTCCTGCATCGCTTCACTATTGACATTAGTATAAAAGTGAGTAAATGGAAAAAATGGTCATAGAATAGTTTTAACCTTATTTCCAAACCAGCAAAGAAATGCATCAAACCACATTGGCAATGTACTGTACCCCTGTTTCAAACGCCAAATATCAGCATCTAAAATGGAGGGAATAATAGAAGAGGAATATCATTTGCAATATCTTGACATCCTGAGCGAGTTCAACATTAGTAAAGTAAACATTTCTCACTCAATCAGATTAACAGTGGGAAATACCCAGGACTGCACTGGCTCAATCAAGAGCGCAGACTGTTTCGGATCCCATGGAGACATGCCACCCGCCATATGCCTACCCTGGAAGAGGAGAACACTATATTTAAGGTGAGTCGTATGGTTTTGGCATCAGCCGTGCTGTTTTCATAACCCTTTTTGTACATGTTTAAGTAGTATTTCCCTAAATAGGAGCTTAGATTCAACACCAACCTAAGATTGTCACCTGGATGCTGAGGTTACATTCTTTGTCACAACCCTTATTCTGTTCTAAAGTTAGAACTAGGGGGGATTTTGGGCTATTTTAGAGTTTCAAAGTAATTAAATACCTAGTAGTTTCACTTTTCAGTATTTATTAATTGCAATAACAGAAAATGATTGAAATGGGAACCACTGTCTTCACATGCTTTTTTAAAAAACAGTGTTTAGTGCAGAGCATTGAACCATTAAATGTCTATATTTACAAGTTTTAGTGATGTGTTCAAAGAAAGGCTTTTCAGTACTTTTGCAACCACGCTTTGGAGAACTAAAAATGAGTTTCAATTCCACTTGACTTCACTTCAGCAAGATTTTAAGAGGAAGTCATGATAAGTTTAAAGACCCTGTGAAATAATTAGAGATTTCAGGCTGTTTTCTTGCATCTTTATGCAAGTTTATATTAACAAACTTTAGTCTCTGGAAACAAACCAAAAATATTGTTGACTCATCCTGCACAATGCAGATTTTTGTCCAATCAGATGCTAGAATAGGAATGTCCCGCCCCCTAATTACACTTGAAATATACTGATACTTAACTAAGGCCCCGTTTACACGTACATGGTTATTTTGAAAAACGGAGACATTTCCCTTCGTTTGTGTTATTCGTTGCTATTTATGTTGTTATTCGTTGCTATTTATGAATTTATGTTGGTGCAAACTCTTCTCGTGTATTATTCGTTGCTATTTTCGGGATTCTGATTGGCTTACGTGGACTTGAGCTTCTCGTTACACTGCCACCTACAGGTTTGGCATGCTCTTGACGGCATATATACACGGGTACGTGTAAATGAACACTTTTCTGAAAACTGACATGTGTGCACAATGTTATTTTTGAAACCGGAGAGATTGAAATGTCCGTTTATGAAAATAGCCGCCCACGTGTAAACGTAGCCTAAAGCCCATTATCTATTTAAAAAATGGACTGAGACTTTTAAAACCCATTAGTCTCACATAGCCAGACCTTCAGACTGACGGCAGAAGGTCTGGACTCTATCGCAGCTTTCATTGGCCAAGGACCGCCCAAGACGACGTTTGACTGACATGCAACGCAACCAATCATGGTTCGTTTTGTTCTGCGTCATGTTTAGGGGCGTGAAAAATGTAAAGTCGATGTCCCTATTATAACAGACCGGTGTGCATCTAATAAATTATTTATTCAAGAACGTGCAACAGTGGAGCCGCAAACTTCGAATACATTTGAAAATCCAGAGTTTAGTTGATCCTGGTAAGCACTCATTGTCGCAGTTGTAAACACAACTACGTTCTTCTTCCACGCGGGGGTTTGGCGTCACGGCATTTGTTTTCAGGCAAACGTTAAAGAACTCGACACGCACATCTCCCGGACATCTGGTAGAATTCAACCAATCAGATGACGACTTTGAAAATCCTGAAGTGTTTCCAGTTAAGTGTGCTATATTTATCAGATTCAAGCGTGACGTCTGAGGCTCAGACTAAAAGCCCATTGTCAATTTAAAAAATAAAAAAGAAATTTGTCTGGACATTTCCCACAAGCATCCCTTTATTCACTCATTTTGCTCCACAGGCTTGGGCTCTGGAAACAGGCAAGTACCAGGAAGGAGTAGATGAGCCAGATCCAGCCAAATGGAAGGCTAACCTCCGCTGTGCCCTTAACAAAAGCCGAGAGTTCGGACTCCACTATGATGGCACTAAGGACACCCCCGTCCAGCCTTATAAGATCTATGAGGTGTGCGACCAGTCAATCAATGGAGGTAAAGACCCCAAAACGCATGCCTGCAAGCCAGTAACATTGGACACTAGTTCAAACAACACTGTTGGCTCTTTCTAAATTGGCTCTAAAATGAAAGTGTCATGTTTGGAAAACAGATTAGCTTAAAACTGTTCTGTTGCCCATTACTATCAGCTACTGACTAGCACAAGAAGATCATCCAAAATAAGGACAAACTCTTCAATATTTCCCATCTTCTTGTTTAAGTAGGAAATACATCAACACAGGAATTAAAACTCAAGTTTGTCAAGCCATAGAGTCTTTGAAGGATAAAAGATGGATGAACCAATCATGTCTTCTTTTGTTGATTTTAGATGCTGGAGAGGATGAGGAAGAGGAGGTAAGTGCTGAAGAGCATGGAGCATAGAAGAATAGCTTGAACAACTTTTGAAAGAAGTAAATGGTAAAATCAACATGATTTTCGCCACTCTCTGAATTTTATTTTTTATTTTTTTCCCATTTCAGCTGCAAAACTTTGTCAAACTCTCCATTGGTAAGATATCTATATTTATACAATTATTGTTTTGAAATAATATAAATATAAAAATAAAAATATAATTATATTTTCCGACAGATCCAAGAGTTGGTGAACCTCCGAGCTACCCAGGATACCCCCCTAGAGTTGACGTTCCATTCACATCTTCTGTTGGCGATGGCTATAACCCTACCCACCATAACACTCATATGAACCTCTTAGGAGAAATTGTCCATAATAACCCCAATGGAGGTGCTCCTATGACCACTCATCTCGCCCAGCCCGGCACAGGACCTCCTGAATTTTCCAGTCACAGTGCAATCAAAGTTGAGCAGGGATCGTATCCCGTTCATGGTGGAGGACTTTTGAATGGTATGGAAATGGGCACTGGAGTCATACCGCCTCCTGTTCTTCAGGATGTAGTCTCTCATTCTGTAGGCCCTTCAACCATGGTGGATAGCCCAATGCAAGAGGTGCCAGCCCAGGCGGAGAACCAGATTCATCCCTGCATCTCAGAGTTGCTGAGCAGTCCACACATGTTGCCCTGTAAGCCTCTAATGCCTTGTTCTTCTGGATTAATGTTGCAATTTATGATGAGGACATGCCTAAATCTCAGAAAAAGTCTAGTCCCACCCTCTCATTTTGAGTAATGCTGATGTGAAATGACTAACTTATAGTGCACACCTTGGCTGTGCTAATACAAAAAAATTCAGTTGTTAGACTGGAAATGTTTTATTTAAGAAATATTTCATCCAAAAATGGAAGGTCTGTCATCATACACCCTCATGTCGTTCTATAGACCACAAAAACAGAAAGTTAGTCTGGATGTTCATGCTGCTCTTTCCCATACAATGTAAGTGAATGGTGACCAAAATTACAAATTTTGATTTGTTTCTCCCATTCATTTTCATTGTATGGAAAAGAGCAGCATCTTCTAAATATCTTTTGTGTTCCATGAAAGAAAGAAAAAAACAAGAAATGAGGGTGAGTGAATGATGATAAAATGTTTATTCTCTTTTTCCCTTCTAGTAACTGATTTGGATATCAAGTTCCAATACAGGGGTCGGACAGCTGGTTCTTTGACCGTCAGTAACCCTCAGGGTTGTAGACTTTACTACGGTAACCTGGCACCCACACCAGAGCAAGTAGAGCTGTTCGGTCCAGTCACGCTTCAGCAGGTACTGTTTCCAGGAACCTCTGAGATCCCGAACGAAAAGCAGAGGTTCTACACCGATCATCTGCTGGATGTGATGGACCGAGGGCTAATTTTGGAGATCAGGGGACAAGATATTTATGCCATCCGATTGTGCCAGTGTAAAGTGTTCTGGTCTGGGCCAGGTGTGCTTGAGCAGGGTCCACCCAATCCAATGGAAAGAGAGATGAAGATAAGGGTCTTCAGTCTGAATAACTTCCTTCAGGGTAAGAGGAGCACATTTGAGCACATTTGAATTACAACCCAATGTCACAAATGGGAACCTCTGGATTTTATTTGAGCCTCAAGTTTCAGAGTTTAGAAGAATTATAGTGGAAGTGATATTAATCAGAATAAATTAGTAATTTTGAATATTGACATTTTATGTTGATGAAGAATAGCTGTAAAACTTGACAAACGTATCATTCACATCCATTCTCTGTGGCAGCATGTGATTGATAAAATCTGTCAATTCAACACCCTTTGCTCTTCATTTTGTCGCATTTGTGCTACAGAAGCTTCCTGTCTTTGGGGAAGTGAAAAAGAGAAAACATTGCCCAACTTCATTTTATTCAGAATATACATAAAACACTTACAAACTCGTATACATGTACTTCACACGAGGCACCAAAAGTGCATGTGACCACTGAGATCATTGTGTTGATTTGTGGTAGATTCAGTTAAATAAAAATAATTTTTTTTGTTTTTTCCCCCCCCTCAGATCTCATTTTGTATCAGAAAGGGGAGGCGCCCACTCCACCACCCTTTGAGATCTACTTCTGCTTCGGTGAGGACTGGCCAGATAGAAAGCCCAAGGAGAAAAAGCTCATCATTGTCCAGGTATGAAGATGAAATCTATGACACTAGTCATTTATTTACGCAGGAAGGTGTACAAGGCCGTGCTATATTGCTAAATTGAGTTGTTAGCAATGACATACGACATTGTATTGACAATATAGCATAGCTATAACTAAGTAAAAAGATGTTTCACGTCCTGTATGTTGCCATATATTGTTTTGTGTAGACAATCAGCATCCAGAGCTGTTTCAGAATTTTACATTCTTCAAACTTAGCAAACCATAATATATTGCTAAATTGAGTTGTAACAAAGTCCCTTTAAGACAAGTCTTTTCACTCGGCGGCCATCTTTGAAACGCCTCTCGGGCATCCTGGGCATCATGCAATCTCTTTGAATGGGGAAACATCAAATTCTCCCAAAACTGTTTGCCAACCTTACGATTAAATTTCATATTTGAAATCACCAATGAAATCTAACAACAACCGGCTCATAAATTTGGTTTCTAAATGCTCGAATCATGACAAAAAAAACCCCTATTTTTCAGGCTGGATCAAGCTAATGCGCATGCGCAGACCTAAATGCGTGTCTCTTCAGAGGCGCGCGTCTGACTGTTTCTATAGAAACCGGTGATTCTAACGGCCGCTGAAGTGACGCGATGACTTTACCAGTCGGCGATTGGCTCTTATTTAGAAGGCGGGACTTATTCCGCCATATTGCGCGTTACACTTTCTCCCATTCAAAACAATACAAGTGACACGTCTTGTGTTATTCAATAGTCTTTGGTTGTAAGCAATGACATACGGATTTGTATTTACAATATAGCATAGTGAACAGGTGTTTCCCTTGATATATGTTGCCATACAGTTGTGTAGCCAATCAGCATCCAGAGCCAGAGCTGTTTTAGAATTTTACGTTCTTCAAACCTTGCAATTGCTAAATTGTATTAATATTGACGTGTAGCATTGTATTCACAATTTAGCAAAGCTATAACTATTTAAGCCAACATCAACATTGCCATAGCCATTACTAAAGTGACTTTTAGCCAATCAACATCCAGAACTAGAGCTATATTGTATAATTCAACAATTGTTACACCTAGCATAGACTGCTTTATCAAAAAAACTGAAAGTTTATGCTGTCATTTTTTTCTAGGTTGTTCCCGTTGTTGCAAGAATCCTTACAGAGATGTTTTCAGGGGAGCTTTCATGGTCTACAGACAGCATTCGTTTGCAGATCTCCAACCCTGACTTGAAAGACCAGACAGTGGAGCAGTTCAAAGAGCTCCATAGACTGTTGCAGAGTCAAAACGCACACTCCACCTGGCCTCAAAACATCCACTAACTGAAAGAGGAACCCATTTTTCCATCACCAACACAATCTTGTTAATTCCCTGCTCAAAATTGGAGGTCCTTTCAGCACATTTGAACACTGGACTATGTAGGTGCCCTCACCACTGCCTTACTGAAAACATTTCCATTGGAGACCAGGCCTTCTGACATTTTTTCCCCCAATTTTTTTTTCTTCTATGTAAACTTGTCTTTTAAAATGTTAGATTTCAATAAATACCATTGCAGTATTTTAAATGGTTGCTGGCATGATCATGTTACCACTATATGATTCATCCCATGAACGTTTAGTGCTCTGTAACTCTGACTCTGTTAAACCCTTAAATAAGCTGCATCACTCATATATCACTCATCAAGACTCATATTTCATGCAAGTTCCTTGCAAACATTACGGGAGCAGGCGGATAACATCTGCTGACCTCATCCTATAGGGTCCGTGCCAGTAACATGAACCTGTCGGACTTGAACGAATATGACTACGTACTTGACTACATAATGTTCATTCAGCAAATGGGATGCGGGAGGGGTGACCTGAGGGTTTACACGTGCAATTGTGAGAAACACATGATTGTAGGGCCTTAGACAATAGAAGAGGGTTCAATTTACTCTGTGACTCAGAAAACGAGACCTAAAGGACCCATGTAACTTTCTTAAAATGAAACCTGGTCAAACAGGTTCTGAGAGCTCCAGAAAGCGTGTAAATCAGTTCTAAATCAACACACAAGTGCATCCGAAATGATACTCGAGACAAAGATTAGTTTGTTCCTCACAATGTTGGTTTTATTTCGAACAATCGACCGAACACGCTCCTAAGATGATCTCGGAGTCTCTTGAGATATGCCAACATAGTGAAAGAGCAAAAAAAAAAAAAAACACCTGCCAGTCAGTCCCCTCCATAAATTTACAGCATAACCTGTACGGATAAAATTCCAGCCAACTTTAAAAAGATCAAGGGTGACGCCAACTCTCCCAAGATTCTCCCTTTGCAAATGTCCCACAGGCGCAGGCTGCTGCTGTGACAATCTTTAGTTTGGTAATCATTTTTATGGCACTGGCAGCAAAGCCATATCTTGATCTCTAAACACACATCCATGAAAATAAATCTCCATTTTGTTTTTAAAAACGTACAAGTCTTTTTTTAACGATGCATTATGATTTGCAACCAGGCACATCCTTATTTGTTGATGGTTTTTTTTTGTTTGTTTTTTGTTTTTTGATGGATCCCCAAAAATCCGACTGATGCAGACGTTGAAATGGGTGTATGCTTTTCAATGTCCATTCGATGGCCCACCCCCTCTCAAGACGCTGATGTCCCTTCCGAAATTCCCCTCTCTCGCTGCAGCTGGCATCAGTGTGCTTGGAGGGGTAAAAGGGAGGGATGGGGCTGCGGTCTTGAGACACCCACAAGGCAATTTGCTTTTCCTGAAACCCTGCCACTCCATAGCTCCAATCCAATTGGTTGGCTTTCCCATGGTGCCAAGTCCCACAAATCCTTCATGCAAGAGTTCCCTTTAGTTTATCAACAGTGGTCATCATGGCTCCCTTTGCCACTTCCTCCAAATGTTAGCAAAACAAAAAAATCTGACCTGCAGAGTAAAAAAAAGAGAATTTTATAATAACTTTATAATTTACAGGGATCCCACAACTCTAACCAATGAATTAATTTTTTTTTATGACTATGGCTTGTGGTTGTGGTATGGATTATGGTTGGATTTGAGGGAAAAAAAGTGATCATTTAAAATAATTACAAACATAAGAATGAGGAAAAAAGATAAAGCATCTTATTTAAATTAATTGATTTAATTATTTACATTAATTCAAATAATTTAATTTCCTGAAAAAAATTCCAAATTTTGTTTAATATGCTTCTCTCACCTGGTCTTGCAGCATCAGCAGGTAAAAGACAGCTATCGGTACAGCCTTGTAAACTCTCTTATCGCCCAACAAACCTGTTTACATTCCTCTGCACTGGGATGACAGATTGATAGATAGAATGAAAAACAGAACAAATTAGCATCAATTTTCAACAAACTACTTAACAATAAGTTGGCCTATTATTACTAATCAGTCAGAGATCAATTTCCAAACACGCCGACAGGATGGGCGAGCGGCGCAACGGCACTGCATCAGTCTGGCGTGGTTTGGACTTTCCACTCAAGGCTATGACTCATTCTGCACTGTCAGAATATGTATTTGGCATCGGTGCATGACACCATGTTGGGAGGCTCCTCGTTTCTCAGGTCAAGACTTGCTTTAGTATGAGATACTTCACCCTCTTGGAGGACTGGTTATGGGTACTTGTTTAGGCTTGTCATGCCGATCTAACCACAGGGAAAACTGGACGTGCACCAGCTTGCAATACCTCAAAAGACAAATGCTGCCTGTAATCTGCACTGATAAGCACTATTTTACTTTTTATTGTGGATAAAAGCACTTTTAATTAGGGAACAGGTTGATTTCTTTCGGGAGTGTAAGGACATTATAATGAAATTATCCTAATGCTGTTGCTGTTAACAGCCTTCTTTGAAGGCTCAGGTGACGGCAGGCACAGACAAACTCACCTCGTGACCTGCTTATGGAAGTCCGTGAGCTGCTTGTGTGTGACGGTTACAGCGCCTCCTGCCGTTTCTTTTGGAAGACCCTTCAGTGCGGTTTCCAGCCAGCGACAAAACGTCTAAACATACAACAAGTAGAAAAACATCTTGTAGTTTTCACAACATTAAAAATAAAATAAAATGAAAAGGAAATTTAGGAATACAAAATAAGATCAAATAAATACATTTAAAAAAATGCAATTCGGCCTCAAATTTTATTCTGCATATTGAGAAAAACACTGATAAATTGTAAATTAGACTGCAAAAAAGATCTAAATATAATAGATGAGGATAAATAGATGAGATTAGTAGAAAATAGATAAATTAAGACATTAAATTAAGATAAAATAAATTTTAAAAATGCAATTCAGCCACAAATTTTATTCTGGGTGTTGAGAAAAATGCTGATAAATTGTAAATTATAAAGCATTAAAATGTAAATAACATATATATATATATATATATATATATTAAAAAAAGCAGCTTATTTTAATAATAACAAAAATTAATAAAAGACCTCATGTCTGCTTGAATGCAACGCAAGTTGCTTTACATAAAAGCGTCTGCCAAATGCATACGTGTTAATATAAATCTGTATTTGAATGACGTTTAAGAAGTGGTGCGTGTTCAAGGTTGAAAACATACCGGCCGATCAAAGACCATGATTTCCCAGAGTACCTCCGCCACGTCAGGCAGAGTGTAAGGCGGCAGGCAGAAACAGCAGGTGTTGATCAGCTGAGTCACTAGCTGCTGCCCATGCTGCTCCATCGCCTGGCCAATCAGACGCTTCCGCACCTCAAAATCATCCTCATGCTGAAAGAGAGGAAAATCAGTTATATGCAATGAATGAACAGGAACGACAATGTGCATACACGGGCTTTCGTTTAGTGCGCCACTTACGTCATTGGAGACCCCCGTGTGAATAAGGTCTCTGATGAACTTCATAACGCTGCAGTTGGCATCTCGATGGTCCAGGGTGGTGGCAGCGATGGCACACTGGATGATGTGGACGATAATAGTGCTGCTCAGCAACGTGACCGGACTGCGCTGGACAAACCTGAAATTATGAAGAAAAATAGGTGCATATCTTAATGTATGTTCTTTTGGTGTGGCAAGTCACTTATTTTGTGCTTGTTTTATCATTTCAGGTTGTTTTTCTAAAACTGCTGGAGAATTAAAAAAAACACAGAACTGGTACCTTGTGGCGAGTCTAAAAAGATCATCCACTGTGTCCGGGTGATTGCGCAGTCCATTAGGCTGCTCTAACAGCTGGAAGGTCGGCATACAGAGCGCCTGCAAGGGTGAGAGATATAGCCACTGATCAGTAACACTTAGTTCATAATCATCATCACAAGATTCAAATGAAATCACTTTGTATGGGGATCAAAGACACAAGAGTTTCCAAGATAAAAATCTATTATTTATAAAGATTTCCTTATAAAAATCTATTTTTAAAACATGAGCCAACAATGTACTCTCTGTATTAATGTTTCATATGGTTTTGATATTGTACTTGAGAGATATTTAGTGGTAAGTCGTAACCTCACAATGTCATAAAAAGGTATACATTTCCTATATATTGGTTACACATAAAAGTTTCACTTTACATGTTGGTCACACGGCCCCTCACTGCTGCAATGTGGACCACACAAAGTCCAAAGTCTAACTACAGAGACTATAAGTTGTTAGACTGGAGAATGTTTGCGTGTGTTACCTGTAGCATATCCAAAAGGCCTTGTCTACATCCTTCCTCCATGCCATACTCATCCACTAGAATACTGCCCAGGTACAGGAAACAGGAGTGAGGGTACACCTGGTACACACTCACCATCTAAAAACACAAACACACACCTTTTTAGAGCTCTATATTCCAAAAACACAGATACAGATCAGATGAAGTCCATTTTTAGAGCACAAACATACCTGAGTAACGAGTGGCTGTAATAGGGAAGCAGAGCCTTTGCCAACACAACGCACTGCAAACCTCAGGCAGCGGCAACAGCGCTCCACTATCCGGTTATCACCCTGATGGGCGTTCAACGTCTCTGACAACACCGGCCAGATCTATAACAAATGAACATAGATGTTTAGAAACAAACTAATTTGCGGACAGAGTAAATTTCTGTAAATTTGAAATACTGTCAAACTCACATTTAAACATACCTCTTGTATGACTTTCTGGCAAGGGTGTGTCTGTCCATTCTCTACTATAGGGTTTGTGTGTCTAATGGAGAAAAAATAAACATTTTAGAAAAGAAAACAAAATCAGCAGCACTTTAACAAAAAAAAACAACATGAAATGGTTTTCACAACACATTTAACATCTTTAATATGATCTTTTCTCGGAGAAAAAGAATATTTCGAATTTTTATTCATTAATGCTAATCAAAGACTTTACAACATCCATGCACGGATAAATTGTGCAAACTAAGAGCGAGAAAATATTGTGCAGAATTCAGATATTTAATAGCTTTTGACATGTACAATTTAAATTTACCAATTATTTGCAACAAGGACAAATTCTACATGCGAACTTAACATTTTCTGAAGGTTTAAAGCAGGGGTCGAGGTCCTGGAGGGCCATTGTCTTGCAGAGTTTAGCTCCAACCCTAATTAAACACACCTGAAACTAATCAAGGTCTTCAGGATTATTAAAGTTACAGGCAGATGAGTGTTTTTTTTCAGGGTTGGAGCTAAACTCGGCAGGACAATGGCCCTCCAGGATAAATGTTCCCCACCTCTAGTTTAAAGCCATGATACAAGGATTATTTTCATATGTTTTAACACCATGACAGCTCCTATGGCTATTTGCGTGGCAAAATCCAGGTTTAAATAATAATAATAATAATAATAATAATAATAAATAATAAATAATAAAGAAATAATAAATAAATTAAAACAAAAACAACAAACAAACAGTCAATCAATCAAACAAATAATTAATAAATAGAAAACCAAGACAAAAACAAACAAATAATCACTCAATCAATAACAAAAAAACAAACAAACAAATCCATTTATATATAATTAAAGGTGCCCTAGAATCAAAAATTGAATTTATATTGGCATAGTTAAATAACAAGAGTTCAGTACATGGAAAAGACATACATTGAGTTTCAAACCCCATTGCTTCCTCCTTATATAAATCTCATTTGTTTAAAAGACTTCCGGAAAACACGCGGATCTCAACATAACACCGACTGTTACGTAATAGTCGGGATCATTAATATGTATGACCCCAATATTTGCATATATGCCAGCCCATGTTCAAGGCATTACACAAGGAAAGGCAGTATTAACATCTGGATCTGTGCACAGACAAGGTAAGCCAGCAAGAACAACAGCGAAAAATGGCAGATGGAGCAACAATAACTGACATGATCCATGATAGCATGATATTTTTAGTGATATTTGTAAATTGTCTTTCTAAATGTTTCATTAGCATGTTGCTAATGTACTGTTAAATGTGGTTAAAGTTACCATCGTTTCTTACTGTATTCACGGAGACAAGAGAGCCATCGCTATTTTCATTTTTAAACATGTGCAGTCTGTATAATTCATAAACACAACTTCATTCTTTATAAATCTCTCCAACAGTGTAGAATTAGCCGTTAGCCACAGAGCATAGCCTCAAATTCACTCAGAATAAAACTTTAACATCCAAATAAATACTTTACTCACATAATTCGAAGCATGCATACAGCATGCATGACGAACATCTTGTAAAGATCCATTTGAGGGTTATATTAGCTGTGTGTACTTTGTAAATGCATTGTAATATAGTCGAGAGCTCGTGTGGCAGGGAGCATGCGATTTAAAGGGGCGGCGCTGCCAAAATCAGTGTATAGTTAATGATGCCCCAAAATAGGCAGTTAAAAAAATTAATTAAAAAAAATCTATGGGGTATTTTGAGCTGAAACTTCACAGACACATTCAGGAGACACCTTAGACTTATATTACATCTTGTGAAAAAGCATTCTTGGGCACCTTTAATAGATTAAACCAATAAAAACCCTTCCTGGAAAGATTTTAAAATCTTTTTCAAGAATGTTATCGGGGGAAAAAAATGATTTTCTCAGAGCCCATCCACAAGGAGACGCGTTTAGCTGTAAACAACAATTTTGTATCGTATCTGTGTTTTGTCCAGACGGATCTTGCATTTTGGGAGCCTGAAACCGCTATTTTGTGAAACCAGAATGGATAAATCTGAAAACGACACCCTTGCGTTTTCATGTGTACAGCCAATCTGTATATTTTGTGAAACGATAAAGGTCATTACCCCACGTCTCGACTAGGGATGTCCAGATCCGATCACGTGATCGGAAATCGGGCCCGATCACGTGGTTTCAGACTCGATCGGAATCGGACGTTACCTCCCGATCAGGACTCGGATATATATGTATTAGGGGTGCAACGGTTCTCAGTAAAAAATCGAACCCTACGGTTCTCCACTTACAGTTAGGTACGCACTTGCACCGCGGTCCATCTCGAATGACGACGCATCTATTGGTTAATATGGCTTGTTTAAAATAGCAACGTGGAAAACAGACAGACAGAGTTCAGATAATGTATGTTTCAGTCGATGGATGCGCAAAACGTTACAACAACGATAATCAGAAAGCGTGGACAAAACAGTCACTCTTTGTAAACTGTTAACTGCGAGTGCCCTATGCTCTAATGTCCAGTCATTTACGCCACCATCACCCGGGTGTTGATACAGGTGAGACCTGAACAGCACACGTTGCTGTCTGTGTTTAAACGAACTCATTTAAGCCTTGCTGATTTAACCCTTCAAGAACAAGACGCGAAAGAGAACTCGCACGCGCTGTGAGAAGATTTGTGTGCACTCATCCGAAGCGCGCACACGCTTATTTCAGTCAGCGCGCAAATACTGAGTTCTCTTTCAAGTCTTGCGCTTCAGCGGACAAATTCATACAAAAATTATGTCAACATGCCCGTCTTAGCGAGTATCCTAGCAAACATAGTCGGTTATGTCTTAAGTGAACGTATATTAGTCGAGAAAGACAGCGCATGTGTAACAGTATATGTACTGGATCGTGCATGTCTTATAGGGAAAAAAAACTATTCCTGCTGCCTGTTTTTAATGTTAAATCAAACAACAAATAAAGAAATCACTCACTGCTCTTGACTGAATAGTTTTTGTAACTTCAATAATGATTAATCTTTATTTATTTTATACAGTAAAGATAATATGCAGTGATATTTTATATTTGATTACTTTATCCATTTTCTGTACGTGAAAACGATTGTTAGATTCCTGAAAAACCTGAAAAGCACTGTTCCTGGATCTGTTTTTTTTCGCTCTTCTTTATTCTTTTTCATGTATTATAGAAGTATCGGATAGATACTCAAAATCAAATGACTCGGACTCGAGGGCAAAAAACCTGATCGGGACATCCCTAGTCTCGACCCTAGTCAGACAACGCTATGTCATGTAACAACAACAGCAGATTACATGCTTGTGTTCATGCCGCAGAAGCTACTGAGCCTATCAGCTTTACTAAAGTAAAGCTTTATTTCGAAGCTTTACTCAAGTTTGTATACAGCGCACAAGGTTTATGCGCATACTCCAAGCATTCTCCATTATTAGTGCATCTCTATGGCAGAATTACAGAGGTTTCGTGTGTACGCAGATATTCCTTGAGAAGAAAGAGAAGATAGGATAGGAAAAGCTGGATATGGCCTCAGAGGACTAGAAATAGTCACAGCCCAACAAAATGTTTTACAGACTCTAAGCTCTGGCATAAAGCGCAATGGTGGTGATGGTGAATGTCTAACCTGAAGATAACAGCCAGCCTGTCCAGCCACACGGTGGGGTCTGATGATTTCCCACTGCTGGAGTCCTGAGCCAGTAGCTGGATAGAAAGACAACACATTACTTTATTGAGTTAAACACAGACAGAAGACATACAGACCAAACAGTCATGAGCATCTAACCTTCTTCAGTGCCATGACCTGAACTGCACACAGATCGTTCAGACACTCCGCAATCTTCTCCAGGGGGAGTCGGGCCAACACCAGCGCTGTGCCTGAAGCAAACCAATCACACCACTTAAACCAAACCAGCCATACAACAAGGGCATGACTAAGATCAACAGAAAAGTGTTGAACGCTACTTTAATGTGAACCGTGTAAAACACCAGCTAACAAACCATCAAAGATCAACAAACGTGTACCACACCTTTCAGCAGGCCAACGGCAGCATCCGTTGACAGGGCAAATGAGTCGAGAGCGCGGGCGATGTCCAGCAGGCCCTGGAAGTGCTGCGCCATGTGGTCTCGACACACCGAGCAGATGTTGTGAATGGCTTTAGCTGCCGCAGAGGCCAACGGCTTCTCCCGTAAACCCTTCATCAGGAAGTTCAAAACAGGATCTGCCAACCCAATATATGCGTCATGAATACACAGAGAGAAACAAAACATCCTGCAGGTGAAGATAAACCAGACTCTTTTGTGACAGTCACCTAGCATGCAAGGGTTCCGGTCGATCACTTCACTCATTTCTCCGACCAGCTCAATGCTGGTGTAGCGGACAGCAAGATGGACCGTCTCGGGAAGCAATACTATCTGCTCCAGCACCTCCGTTAGGGTGGGATTATTCTCACTAGGGACCAGCAGAGGGAGACATTTTAGCGTTACAAACATTAAGCTTCATGTAATACAGAATCCCCAGTTTGAAAAAGTGTTTTGGACAAATGACTAAGGCTGAAAAATACAGATTTCATGATTAATTGCTAGGGGTGTGACAAGACGCTTAGTTCACGACACAAGATTGGGTTCAAGAAAATGAGACAGTATTTTTAAGAAATCCTCAATGACAAAATTCATGAGTGGAAAAGCAGTCTGCAGGTGCATTTTGAAACATTCGCTTACGATTTTGCGATCACACGTACTGGGAGTGGCAGTGCTGAGCGCGAATTCTACAAGATTTATCTTACATTCTACATGATTTATGCAATCTACAAGATTTATTTTAACATTTTCTGTTACACAACAAATCCTCAGCCACGGTCTTGTCAGTCATCTCGCCTTACTCTCGTCACGTGATCAGTGAACTGTAATTCCTGCTGCACTCACGCTGGATAAGCAGAGCAGACATTTTAAATGGTTTACAATTGAAACAACAGTTATACCACTGAATTAAATGATTTTTATTTCTATAAATAAAAGCAAAACAACAGTGGAGGCAGTGCTACGGTGGTGGGCACCGCAAAGTAATGTAAATGTAGCGATGGCATATCCTATGCTAATTTCACTCTCACGGTCCGTCATGGCGATATCGAGAGACAGCTTTTGACCTCGACGAGAAATCTCGTCACATTTTAATATTGCGAGATCTCGTGGCACGATTTGCTAAATAGAACCTGCTCATAAGAATCTAAGGAACAGTTCTTTGAATCAAGATCTAAATGAATCAGAAAATCTCTTTCAATACCCAGCCATACAATTGACAAGAATTTATTTTATTATTTGTAACTTCAGCATCAAAATTATATTCATGGCAAAATAATAAAAAAAATACAATAATCATCCTTCCTTTTACAAAAGACAAAGTTAAAGATTTTGTCATTTATAAGATTACAAAAAATGTTGGTAATATTTTAAGCCTTAAAACACAGGACAATAAGATATTAAATGTATCTAATATGCAAATATATTACTCAAATTTTATGCCACGAACAAGAAAATGAAGCTGCTGTGTCATGACTGAAAGTGATACTCACGGATCGACACTCTTAGCAATGGAAGCCATGATAAACAGAACAGCCTCAGTTACTTCCCATGGGGGATTTCCCTCCTTCAGAGTTGAATACAGCTGATGAGAGGACACAAAATGTTTATAAAAAGAATATTTAACTTAGGTTGAATATTCACTCTCGTTTCTCGGTAAACCACGCTAAATTCTAAAAATCACTTTGGGTTCTGTACCTCAAATCAATTTCACTTCATGTTTCTATTCTTGAAACTATAAATTCTACCTGTGAGAAACACTCCATGGAGCCGACTAGGAAAATCACATCCTTCACAAGATCAGACACTCTCATCCTGAACTCCCCAAAATCATCCGTGTCCTCAGGGACTCCCTCCTGTACAGGAATCACAAAATAAGAGATGAAGAAAAAAAGCTGGAAATCGTGAACCTCATTTTTATTGCACATACTAGAAGCCATCATTTAATGATTTGAGTTTCCCGTGAAGAAGCAAGAGAGACAAGTGGAAAGGGAAGAATGCTCACATGATCTGGGTCAAGTTGGCAGTGGCGGGCGAGGCTGTGAAGTAGCCTCTGTATGAACGGCCTGAACACTCTGTGCAGTGCTGGATCATTCATTTTATAAAGATGCTCTCCCAGACGGTACCAGAAGTTGAACGAGATCTCAACCACCTGATGAAGGACAGATATACATGCTCACTTGTCATTATGGGTGCAGATGATTAACTACGTGTCAGCCTTCACACTCACCTCATACTGGGGATGTCCGGCACAAATAAGCAGCAACTCCAAGGTACGTAGATCTCCCATGCCCTGGCCAGGAGTCCTTACTGTCATCTCCAAAAATGTCTCACACAATTCAGTGAAGATCCGGCAGTAATTTAGCACCCTGTAGTGGAAAAATGCAAGCAAGATCCAAAACCATCCCAAAACCTAGTAATCTTCCTACTTCAGGAGCATGAATATGCTGCTTTTAAAATTACCTTATTTTGGCCAAATTATAAGGCTTAGTGAGGTTTCTTTCACTGAGAAGGAAAGCCATTTACATTGCGTTTAAATGAAAAAAAATCCATTATGGCGGAAACAGCAAGTAAAAATGCATCCATCCATAATAGAAGTAATCCATACGGATCCAGGGGGTTAATAAAGGCCTTCTGAAGCAAAGCAATGGATTTTTGTAGGAAAAATAAAAAATTTTTTAAACTTTATTAACAATAATTACTAGCTTTCGGCAAACGGCTGTACGCATCGATTTGCGGCAGAAGAGTATCCTCTGACCTGACGCACGATGTAATGATGAACGTGGAAGCGCAGAGAATAGAGCAAAACAAAACAGCAGTCACGAATTAGAAGTCTAAAACGATCATTTTTAAAGAGAAACGTCAAAGGATTTCGATATAAGAGAAGAGGAGCTTGAGTTTGTTGCACAACTCTATTTGTTTGAACCGCAAGAGCTTTCAATACTCCTACATCCTGCGTCATACATCGTGTCAGGGGGTTACTCATTTGGCGCAAGTCATCTTGTGCAGTATGTATACAGTCGTCCGCTGGAAGCTAGTTATTTGAATTTATTGTTTTAAATATGGATATTTGTCTTACAAAAACACATCACTTCGCTTCAGAAACCCTTTATTAAACCCCTGGAGCTGTATGGATTACTTTTATTAAGGATGGATGCAGTTTTTTTTGGCTTCAAATATGCCTGATTGTGACTGTCTGAAAGAAGATAGTCATAGCAAAATGCTAATATAAAACTATTGAAATCAATTGAAAGTTAAACTCCCATTTAAGGAATTTCCCAATTTGAGATTTGAGCATGTCAACATGCTAATGTTAAACTACATTTAAAAAAATAAATAAATAATTTGTGAGTCAACAGTTTAAAGTATTGCGCAACTTTTAGCATAGCAACCTATTAATGTCAAACTATATTCAAATCAATTCAGTAGAGTGCTCCATTTAGTAAAATGCTAACATCAACTATTGAAACCAATTGTGAGTTGAGTCTCCCGTAGGCTTTGTGTGACAAACACCATTTGTTTTAGCTATTCGTTTAAAGTACAGTCCAAAAGTTTGGAACCATTAAGATTTTTAATGTTTTTAAAAGAAGTTTCGTCTGCTCACCAAGGCTACATTTATTTAATTAAAAATACAGTAAAAACAGTAATATTGTGAAATATTATTACAATTTAAAATAACTGTGTACTATTTAAATATATTTGACAAAGTAATTTATTCCTGTGATCAAAGCTGAATTTTCAGCATCGTTACTCCAGTCTTCAGTGTCACATGATCCTTCAGAAATCATTCTAATATGCTGATTTGCTGCTCAAACATTTATGATTATTTTCAATGTTGAAAACAGTTGTGTACTTTTTTTTTTTTTCAGGATTCCTTGATGAATAGAAAGTTCAAAAGAACAGCATTTATCTGAAATACAAAGCTTCTGTAGCATTATACACTACCGTTCAAAAGTTTGGGGTCAGTAAGAATTTTTATTTTTATTTTTTTGGAAAGAAATTAATACTTTTATTCAGCAAGGATGCATTAAATCAATCAAAAGTGGCAGTAAAGACATTTATAATGTTACAAAAGATTCGATTTCAGATAAACACTGTTCTTTTGAACTTTCTATTCATCAAATAATCCTGAAAAAAAATATTGTACACAAATATTTTGTACAATTGTACACATTAAATGTTTCTTGAGCAGCAGATCAGCATATTAGAATGTTTTCTGAAGGATCATGTGACACTGAAGACTGGAGTAATGATGCTGAAAATTCAGCTTTGCCATCACAGGAATAAATTACTTTGTGAAATATATTCAAATAGAAAACAGTTATTTTAAATTGTAATAATATTTCACAATATTGATGTTTTTTACTGTATTTTTAATTAAATAAATGTAGCCTTGGTGAGCAGACGAAACTTCTTTTAAAAACATTAAAAATCTTAGTGGTTCCAAACTTTTGGACTGTACTGTACATCGTTTCAACTGTCACTTATGATCCCATGTGACAAGCAGCATGCAGCTCACTGGGTATGGGAACAGAGCCATAAGGGGCTTTCACACCAGGTAGTTCTAGGAACTAGCCACCAAGGTGGTTCCCCAACAACTAAAATTTCCTCCAGGGCCATTTTCCTGGTTGCATTTGCACCGCCAGGAGGAACTCTGAAGTGACGTAAGCCGCACAGCACTCCTATTTTCCTTTAGTTTATGATCCGTTTAACAGTCCTGTATAATATGTTATTAGATAGAACTGTTATACCAAGAAAGTAGACGGTATATGTAAAAGTATTTACGTTTGCCATGTGGTCAATGCCCAATGTCGCTAACTGAGCAGAAGTACATAATCATGTTTTGCTTGGTCCAACGTTGCATTGGATCTTCTTCATAGCGTCAAGGTTGAGAGGTCCATCTGTCACCGTTTTCCATGTTTGTAGAGCTAGTTTGTGGAGTAAATATATAGGCTATAATCTGTGTTTACACAGCTTCTTTAAAAATGGTGGGTGCAGGTGTTTCGCGTGTGTTTGGCCAATCAGCGTACACTTACGTCACTGACAGTTCCTTTAGTGCTGGGTTAGACCCTACTCTGAAGTAGGAGCTAATTTAGTTCCCCCAAAAGGAGTTCCTAGAACTAAAATCGTTTCTAGTTCCTGTGGTGCAGACACAAGGCAAAAAGCGGGTACTTCCACCAATAGTTCTAGGAACTATGAAAAGGTTCCTCAGGTGCAAAAGCCCCTATTGTGTTAGAGGTCTTCACAAACTCCATACATTGATCATAAACAATGCCACACTTACTTGTCGAGGTCCTCTCGGGCTACGGCCATGTGGTAGGCTGTTTCTAAGGTGAGGACTCCCTGGAAGAGCTGCATGGCCAGGGGCATGTTTATGGCCACGTTCTCAATCGCATACAGCGCTGAACACACGCAGTCTGATGCCGCCTCGTGCAGGTTTGTAGACGTCTCATCCCTCTGCTGCAATGAAAAGGGTAAAATAAAAACAGATTTTTAAAGATAAGTGAAAGGGAGAAAGGAAGTGAACATCTGATCGTATATGCTGATCTCACCAGCACTTGGAAGAGAATCATAAGCAGTTGATTGTTGGCCATGAAGTTGTTGTCCAGCACTCCTAAATTAAACCAGCTCCCCAAACATCGGAACACCTTGATAAGCATCTTCTCAGTGTGTCCGGACTTCTCCGCACATGTCACCTGATCATGGAAAAGCAACAACAATAGCCAAGCTCAGTTTAGAATCAAAAACTATTTATTTAAATGTTTAGGCAAAGTCTAAACCACAAAAATGATTTGCATGGATGGAATGATAGCACAGAACAAAGGTTGGGCTTTATTAAGGGTTAAGAAAGCAAAAGCAACATATGATGGGCCTACAAAATAAGAGATGTGTTTTTATGCCTTGCAAAATACACTTTGTGAATTCTGCTGATATAAATTAAATAAGGTAAATCTATCTGGCAGACTTAGATGATGTCCAAATTACAAGAGTGAACTTGATAGCTTTTTTTAAACCATATAATTTTTTAGCAAAAATAAATAAAAATATTATAGTCACCATGGAGTTATATTAAAGCTCTAAAATGTATTAATGTATTACTGCAAATTAGGGCTGGGCGATATATCGCATGCGATTGTCACGCGCATTTCGTCAGTAAAGCCGGTTCCCTGATTGCCGCTAAATCGCCATCACCTGCTTTCAGATGGAGCGGCATTTAATAGACAGAGCCGTGGATCACTGATAAGCCACACAATATCGCGTTCATTATCGAAGGCGATTCATCTGCGATATGAATGCAATATTGCGTGGCTTATCAGTGATCTACGGCTCTGGCTATTAAATGCCGCTCCATCTGAAAGCAGGTGATGGCGATTTAGCGGCAATCAGGGAACCGGCTTTACTGACGAAATGCGTGTGACAATCGCATGAGATATATCGCCCAGCCCTACTGCAAATTTAAAAAAAAAATTTGCTGTAAATAATTTTTGAAAAGACATGTTAATAAAAAGTAAATAGTAAATAGTTGAGCCCTGCATTTTGCTGACAGCATAATATGGTGGTGATTCAAGCCTCTTGCATCAGCACCACTAGGCTATGAACAGACAGGTTAGGCATCTTGTTTATGTTGGAAAGTGGGCAATAAATGATAGAATAGATAGAATAATGTCTGCACCAGAAGAGTGACCACTGTGGTAGAGTAGTAGGCCAGATCTTCAATGATCTCTGTCCGTCGATTGGCTCCGATCCTCAGAGAGCGGCTATGCACCTCCTCCGGCAGTACCGTGAGTATTTCAATCAGGAAAGGCATGGAGGACACATCATTACTGTATCTGGAAGGAGCAAAATCAAGCGTTGGGTAGATGATAAAATTTCAAGATGTGACAATGGACAACTATTTTAAAGCAGAATTCTTTTAGAATTATTACACAAATACTGTTTTTGTCTGAGACCATATGGAATAATTGTGTTTCAGTGTAGGGTTGCACCAGCCGTTCGTAAGTTCTTAGTTAAATTGGAAAGTCCACACTAGAGGCTTAGTAACTACTAGCTACTAACTTTTTTCGGTTGCACCATTTGTTCTTAAGGCAGAACGTAGCTAGTAGGTCGTAAGCTCTCCGTAATGTAATGCGTAGTCGCATAATATGACGTTTACCCTCAATATTCCAATAGCAGCTTTCAAATACGCCTGTAGAAGTTGTTGAAATGTCGTGAATTTCAATTTATCCTATAACTTTTTTAGTAAAAATAAGTTTCCAATAAATACAATACTACTTAATCATGAATAATTTTAAATTTTTTAATTTTTTTTTTTTTTTTTTTTCATTTTAAAAATTTTAAATATAAATAACGAAAACGAAATGAATAAGAATCAATAAATAAATAATGATATAAAAACAAACAAACAAGAAATTAAATTTATGACAACACAGAATGATGGGACCAATGCACATAGCAGCATGCTGTTTAGGAAGGGTTTGTGTTAAAAAGGTGCTAACAAAGTAATCTTTTCACATAATGTTCTCTCTCTTAAAATGTAAGCGAGTGTAAATGTCAGTATTATCATATATGTCTAAAAATTTAAAGTTTGTCAGGTAAAACAAGAGCTTACTGATGCAGTCTGCCATTTTAGTCCAACCATTACTCTTGATCGGAGGCTTCCGTAAATATTTAGTTTATACATAGTTACTCTTCAGCTAAGTTTAATGGTGCAACGCAAAAATATTTAGTAGTGCTTAAGTTGTAACTTGGTGCCCATTTACATCAAAACTAAACTACATTGTAATTTACGCATAGATGGTGCAACCGGCCTCAGTTGATTACAACTGGTGCTATTTAGGTAGTTTTGCAGCAAAGCAACCCTAATTCCGACTCACTTTCAGTATATGGCGGGGGAAAGCAACATAACATCCATTCTGGTGTGAACTATTCCTTTAATATCACTCATAAACACAGCCACAGACAAGAAACCTATCAATAAAATGTAAATGAGAGAAAGTCTGTAGAAGATTCTTACTTCTCTATGAGGGTGTGAACACAGCCTTTCCACGAGGCCATCTGAAGAGCCAGATCTGCGATTGCCAATGCAAGCTGGGAGAGAAAATGACATTAGAACACCAGCGGCACTTTCTTAACAGCTCTCAATATGTAACACTGCAGTGTGGTGGCGATGGACGGTCCCTCTCTACACCTCACACAGCATGTTCAATATACCATCATTAACGGCAGATGTTTGAGGTCATCAGCAGCACTGACTTACATTTTAATTCAGTGATCACAGGACACAAATCATGTATGTTTAGTGCATACGACCGACAGATGGGATGTTACCTGTGTGACGATGATGGGAGACAGGTCTTTGAGGTTCTGGATGTGAGACAGGAGCGAATCTCTCAGTGCGGTGTGGGTCTCTGGGGGAAGCTCGTAGAACGAAGTCTGGATCTTCATCTTCATCGTCTGGGCTGCAAAGTAACACGATTCCACATCCTGCTTCAGCTGCAGGAGCTGATCCGAGATCTCCCACGCGTACATCTGCAAGGTTCAGTGCAGAAAAAACAACTTCAAGGAGGAGGTGGCAATAACATCAGATGATTTGTCCATTATGAGATGATAGCCACTCTCATCAAAGCATAATTTCTGTTTTTGGATATGTTTTATGACTAAATAGCGCTAAAAACAATTCCTTCATATCAGTAGCCTTAAATAAACTGTATTAACTCATTTCAATTATATATATATTCAGCATTATATTAGCCACCCCACTCTCTAGTTATTACTATCGACCACTGAATATCAAGTCGGACCAGTTGCCTTTTGCATAAGTAAAGCAAAACTTGAACATCAGATGTGTCACAACAAGATAAATATTACTCATGCAAATCAATTGAAACATCAGGAACCAGGAACTTGTGTGTAACATTATAATGCACAACCTGAAGAGACAGATCGTCTCAGTGAGTGAGGAGCAGGACAATCAACTTAAATGTCAAGGTGAAGCCATGCAATTCATAATACTGATGCCATATTGTGCCACACATTGATTCTTATTGAATTTACTGCATTCAGCAGTAGGACAAATTATGGGGTAATAATACAATATTGTGTCACTTTCTTCTGCAAAATGCAACATATGCTTTGCAAAATCTCACCCATTGGTTTGTGGTTTATAATTTTAACACCTTCTATTTCTCACAGTTTGCTGAAGCGGAACTCAATCAAGAACCAGTAACCCAAAGCAGAAAGGGTGAAATGGCAAACTAATGGCATTTAATGCTGGCATAAATGCATATACACTAGAATTACAATCACAGTATTGATGTTATAACTGTAATATTTAAACTATATCTTGTAATGCCCAGAAATGCACTAGAATAGATTCAGCCTAGTTTGATTTCAACATACCCTGCCAGTAAACCGTGTTTTGGAACATGGTACCGGGTTTTTTTAGCTGGCCCAAGATGGTAAAACATCTTGGAACAGCAAAAATCAACTACTAGTTGTTCATTCAGGTTTATAAGGTGGTCAAGCTGGTTTTTCGGAATATGGTCAACCAGCTAATGCCCAGCAACAAACTCGTTCCCATGTTACAAAACACAACTACCAGCTTTCTAACGAGGCAGTCAAGGTGATAAACCCGATTTGCGCAAGTTATTATGATTACATGAACTATTTCCGCAAAACTTGTTGCTTAAATCCACTTATAACTCGACCATCAAACCACAGACAAGCTAGATGGATTTAGCAATGGATACAAATAAACCCCCACAACAGCCCAAACACATGTGACCACCTCCACTTCCCAACACAGCAGATGTTGATGCTTTAAAAATCTGCATTGCGGCCTACATGGACACCGTTTTAAATGAATAGCATATTGTAAGTGTTAATTAGTGAGTGACGGTGCTGTGGCGCAGTAGGCCCGCTAATGAACGCACCGATCTCTGCAGCTCTCCCAGCCAGACCGAGGCGCGCTCCTTGCCGGCAGGGTCCGGGTCGTGATACAGCGCCTGCACGGCCTGGTAAACCAGCGGCAGGGTAGGTTTCCCGCCTTCCATGGCGCTCTTCTGTTTCTAGATGATGTAGATATGGAATAAATGACACGGCTTGCGCTTCTCGGAAGGTTGTAGACGCGCAGGTTTACTGTTTATTCGGCCCTCGCGTTCTCCGATCTGGCCGCCATCTCAAGCAGACACAGGGCGCTCCTGTCAAACAAGTCCGTGTGGAAACCGAGACACAGGAACTATAATTAGTCAAGACTAGAGCGATTTTTTAATAAGAACGCGCTATTCGGACAGTTCATAGAAAGATATGCAGTTATGAAGAAGAATGCATCAGGTTTGATTGTGTTTTAATGTTTGTGAATTCAGCATATTACGAGGTATACTTACTACGGCGATAATTTCATTGTAGACACACCCACTGCTACACATGAAACGGTGACGGAGCCATTTGTGTTCCATATGGGAGTCGTCAGGAATCGATTATTATTCAGAATCGATTCCTGACGACTCCCATTTGGAACATAATTGGAACCAGATTGGTTCCAATTCTATCCCGATACTTCTTTACGATTCAGAATCAATGATTCTTCAGTGATTCTTTTAGTACTTTCAAGGATGAAATACTTTGAGTGGAAAGGCAATTCTTATTGAATTTACTGAATTCTTTTGTTAAAATATGGGATAATTTCTCATATGTAAAGAGCAGAACTAACAAAATGTAATAAATGCATTTCTGAAGGGTATGTTTAACTAGTAAGCCTAGGCTATTACATAAACTATAAAAAGGTAATGTTTATATTTATTTATTCAGTAAAATACCAATGATTACAACAAAACACATATTATGTATCTTGTCTGCACTTTATATGAACAACCAGTTGTGACATTTCTGATTTAAGTCTAATAAGTCTTAAGACATAAAGGGTTGGACAGTGAAACTGAAACTGGCCAATATAGTGTTGGAGGTTTCAAGCCTGTTTATATGCGGCCTGGTGGCCAAACTTAAAGGGTTAGTTCACCCAAAAATGAAAATTCTGTCATTTATTAATTACGCCAAAAAAAAACAAAATAATAACTTATTTAGTGATCGATGCCGATTTCAAAACACTGCTTCAAGAAGCTTCGGAGCGTTATGAATCAGCGGATCGAATCATGATTCGGATCGCGTGTCAAACTGCTGAAATCACGTGACTTTGGCGCTCCGAACTCCGAAATTCGACACACTGATTCATAATGCTCCGAAGCTTCCTGAAGCAGTGTTTTGAAATTGGCCATCACTAAATAAGTAATTACTTTGTTTTTTTTTTGGCGCACCAAAAATATTCTTGTCGCTTTATAATATTAATATTGAACCACTGTACTCACATGAACTTATTTAAATATGTTTTTAGTACCTTTATGGATCTTGAAAGAGAACATGTCATTGCCATTGCCTCACTGAGCCATCGGATTTCAACAAAAATATCTTAATTTGTGTTCTGAAGATGAACGAAGGTCTTACGGGTGTGGAACGGCATGAGGGTAAGTAATAAAAGACAAAATTTTCATTTTTGGATGAACTAACCCTTTAAGAGCAGAGTGTGAAGGTTGAATTAGCACAGCAATAGCACAGCTGTACATAAAATATTGCAATCCACACAACATAATGGGAGAAATATCAGAGTTTAAAAGAGGACAAATTGTTGGTGCATGTATCGCTGGCTCATCTTAGACCAGGACAGTCTTTGTGCACCTACAAAACAGACAACATATTTCTTCCAGACACTTTAAATTATTAAAGACCTGCAAATAATCATTAAACATTATGGGTGCAACATCTGTGCAAATAAAGAACTCAAACTAAACAAGCTAAACTAATAATTCTAAAGAGGCTTACTTTGCAATGAATAAATTCTGACTGTATAAAACACAACCGCTAGATGTCAGCGTTATCTCAGAACGTAAACTGACGCGTAGCCGGAGAAGCGCGAGGCGCAAACCCAGCTCACAAGACGATAGAATAAAGAACCCACTAAGGAGATCGACAAGAGTCAGTTGTTTGCAAAATAGGCCATGTTAAAATCCAAAACTCGGGAAACGCATTGACTCTGAGAGCTCACTTAACATCCCTACGCGATCCACGCTGCTGAGAGAGGCATTTAGATAATATGTACGTTATGTACTGTTTTCCTCTCAGTAACAAAAAACACACAACAAAAATTACAGCGGTGACAGCAGAAAGCATCTGATCATAGCGATGTGGATATGTTATGTTATGGATATGCACCAGCTCTGTTCAGCACATCAGTGAAGGCACGTTTATTTAAATAGCACTATATGCATTAGACTGCTTTAAAGCAAGCAGCGTTACAGTATTAAAAATAAAACAAACATTCAGTTATGAAATGGACTATGCACTAGTTGTTAAATAGTTTAGAAATGAAAAACTGCTATACTGTGAACCTTTAAAACACACACCTAAAGAATCCTGCAGTCACTTTACTATTTTCCCTTAGATTGCACAAAATTAGTGATATAAATGCAAATGATACTGTATTGATTAAATAAAATAAAGTTGTTTGTAAGGTTTTATGCATATGGTGGTGTGTTCTTTATGACCGTTTTTTCTAAAATTACATCCTTTTTCTAAAAAAACAAGAAATATCGCTATATCGCCTTTCTTACTGTATCGCAATATATCACAATATATCGTACCGTAACCCCTGTATCGTGATACGTATCGTATCGCCAGATTCTTAGCAATGCACAGCCCTAAAAAAATGGATATTTGCTGAACAATGATCTGAATATTAGGGGGTAGGGGGACACATCCCATTATGGTGGACTTCAGCAGTCTTTCCCTTTCTCTTTCTTGTTTATTTCTCCTTTTCTATCACACATTTATCTCTCACACATTTGCATAACAGTCTAAAATGCACAATTCCATATAGATACCTTCAAATACACATGAATTTGTATTTCAATAAATCTTCCACTTTATTCACACACATCCAGTGAATGTAAACATTTGCATCATTTATTGATATGCTATTAATAAATGTTCATCTCTGTAATTCCCAGGATGTCCATCACCTTCCTGTAACCCAGGTCGTATCATACCCATGCAACTCAGATGCATAGCTTGGTTACAATACAAACCCGAGTCACTGGATGGCATCTGACTTTCATGAATTGGATCATTTAATATTTCTAAGGCTACAAAATCAACATACAGTACAAAATATCAAACACAAACATATGTGCAGTCTTGTTTTGAATTTTCGAGGAGTTGAACATATCATTGTCAAGAAGTTGGAGGGAAATAATACAAATATTACAATATAAAATGAATATAATTGTCAAACATGCAGGTTATTAATATGGTTACTTTTTTGAACCGAAAAAATAAATATTAAGATTGTGCATCTACATAATATAAACAGAAAACATATTTCTTCCCGACACTTCAAATTAAAGACCTGCAAATAATCAATTAAACATTATAAAAGTAACAAAATTTAGATTTTGATTATATCTGTGCAAATAAAGAACTCAAACTAAACAAGCTAAACTAATAATTCTAAAGAAGCATACTTCGCAATGAATAAATTCTCAGGTTATGATGCCAAAAATCACATTGCAAAATGCTCCCAACCTATACGACAATACTTACCTGCCAAAACCAGAGAAAAGAAAAGGCAAGTAGAGAAAGAGAGTTGGGAAGAGAAAAGTCTCCAAGGAGAAATGAAGGAACTTAAGTAAGGTGTATAAAAAGAGGCTGGATGTATAGGATTTACAGTTTAACACTCTTTATCTCTCCCTAGATTATCAAAATTGACCCACAATCTAAGTCTCAGCTAACAAGATAAACTGCCAGTTTGGACGTAATCCCTCTGACATCAATGCGGTTTGTGGGGATTTTTAGGGATTGGTTTAGGTAAATCTGGTTTCCAGATTACGGCTCATCCTTGTGCTTGGAGACCTTAAGAGTTTGGTTTGCCTTTCACCTGCTTATACTGCTGCTCAAGAAATAAAGCCAAGACTTAATAAGCTTGTTTGGCCCAAAAAAAAAAAAATCTAGGCCATTACTGTTATATTACCTTCAACATGATTTTGCACATCCAAATCAATCTATCAGGATCCAGTGATTTAAGGTTTGACTTGCATTCCTGTCTTTTAAAAGTTGAAGTTGTCTTTTACGCTGTTGCGTGACACCCGACTATTCTCGTGTCTTGGAGATGGTCTGAATGAATCTGTTCAAGTGAATGGGGTATTTATAGTTATGTGTGAGAGCAAGCGAGCAAGCTATGATAAAGTTGTGAAATTGTGTGGTTGTGAAGTTTCCTTTAAATCACAATGCACCATGTTGCTGCTCAGCACCATCGAGCCCACCACTCATCTTCTCGGCTGGAATCCCGTGGATGCCACTGGGCGGGGTTGTTGGTGGTTTTGTGGTCCGGAATATTTTTGATGATTCAGTAAGGGGTTTGGGCTCTCCATGGGCCTAAACGTCAATGCACCTTTGGCCACTCCAATGATGCTCATGCATTAATGACTGACGATAGGGAAGTAGTGGGTTTTTCTTATCCTAGGGTTTCAAATAATGGCCTTGCACCAAATTTAGCAGCTTTTGAACTCACTTGTGTCACTTTCTTTTCTTATTCCCTTTTCAACTTCTACATGCATTGACATGCAATAAACTGTCCACACAGCTCTACTGTACAATCCGACAGGAAATTACAAGTTTGTTCTTTTAGTTAAACAAGACTTAATGTTGAGTGTAAGAGTGATTAACCTTGATTTAGATACAGTTAGATGTTGGTAAAAAAAATGGCAAAAGTGGGCTGAAACATTCACTAGAAGTTCCTTAGAATCACACATATGCTCTGCCACATCCAGGGCTAAGATGCAGAGGAGAGATTATATAGATAAAGAAGAACTTTTTTGCCTTTTTTTCTGGTGTCAGAAAACTGAGTTGTGTTGTTGCTCATCAGAAGCGTTTGAGGTTTTAACATTTCATTGCCTCAGCCCAAGATGCAGAGAAAGAGAGAGAGAATGACAGAGAAAGAGAACAAGAGGAAGACAGACTCAAAAGTGATGAGTAGTGTGAGACAGGATACGGTTTCGCAATCGTATGGTTACTACTTTTCCAGACTCAAAAGCTCCATAGAAGCTCTAAAGCTCTAAAGAAGACAATACTGTTATCCTTATTCAGCTCAAGTCAGTTCAGTGCTGATTCATTTCAGCTCAACTCATTTAATTCAGCTATAAAGCAGCTCTACAGGAGGCAATAGTGTCGTTGTTCAGCTCAAGCCAGTTCAGTATTGATTCAATTCTCATTTATGAAGCAAATTCAATTAAGCTATAAGCAGCTCTATGGAAGACAATACTGTCATTATCCAACTCAATTCAGTTCAAGTTTATTAAAAGTTCAGAATTATATTACTGAATATCAATTTTATTTTAGAATCATCTAGATGTGGAATACGCTGTTGTTTTTGTTATAATTCTACCTAAAGCATATAATATTCTCTGCATTTCTTAGAAAAACACGTGTTGCCTAATCATGTGCTTAGAGATTCCACGGAAGTGTTGAATGTAATTCGCATGGACAGGGCGGATTATCCCGGCAACATGTCCGGAAGATCACCCAGAGGATGATCTTCCTTTTCATCCACAACTTTTCACACCAGGCAAGACTTTGAGGATTTTATAAAAGGCTATCCGGTCCGCATTCGTCAGTTAGGCTGCTCGTTGACTCCACCAGGACACCGTGTTAGGACAAGGCCTCTAACGGCGCAACCATGGACGCGTGGGCCTTTCAGTTTGGAAACCTTTCCAAAGTCAGCCCCTTCGAGGGCCCACAGTACCACCTGGCCCCCAAGTGGGCTTTCTACCTGCAGGCAGCTTTCATGGGCTTCGTATTTTTTGTGGGCACCCCTCTGAATGCCATTGTCCTCTTCGTTACAATGAAGTACAAGAAGCTCCGACAGCCTCTCAACTACATCCTAGTGAACGTCTCCCTAGCAGGCTTCATTTTCGACACATTCTCTGTAAGCCAAGTATTCCTCTCCGCTCTTAGAGGTTATTTTTTCTTCGGTCCTACGTTATGTGCGATGGAATGCGCAATGGGATCGATTGCTGGTAAGAGTCTAAAAAGTTTGAACAGTAGGCATTACATTCAGATTGGTGTGCTGATGATTTTTTGTTTTCACAGGTCTTGTGACGGGATGGTCCCTTGCTGTTCTGGCTTTCGAGAGATACGTGGTCATCTGCAAACCCTTCGGAAGCTTCAAGTTTGGGCAAAGCCAGGCCCTCGGAGCTGTGGCGTTCACCTGGGTCATGGGTATCGGCTGTGCCACTCCTCCTTTCTGGGGATGGAGCAGGTGAAGGAAATGTTCTTGGTGAGATGTTTGGAAACACGCACTCATAATTTTAAAGATTGATTTTATTTACATTTTAATTTACAGATACATTCCCGAGGGCCTCGGCACCTCCTGCGGACCTGACTGGTACACAAAAAGCGAGGAGTACAATACAGAGAGCTACACTTACTTCCTCATGGTCACCTGCTTCATCTTGCCAATTACCATCATCGTCTTCTCTTACTCACAGCTCCTGGGTGCCCTGCGTGCTGTGAGTGTCCCAACTCTTTGCTTTTAACAAACTCTTGTAGACAGAAATTGATAAAGATTTGTAGATAAATAATTGTTTTAATGAATATTTATTTATTGCATATCCAGGCAATATTTGTGGTTTATTTATGATTAATATGTTATTATTAAGCATTTAATAATTATTTATTTTGCTTCTGATTTTCAAATTCTGGCCATGCTTAAATAGATATAGCCGATCAGGGTCCTTCATGTTCTTTGCTTCCAAAGCAATGCAGAACAAAATACATTTTTAATTTTGCAAACTGCCAATTTTTTTTTTCATGTATCCCAAACTTTCTGGCCAAAAAAATTCCATTTATTCCCCACATTACTTTTACTACGGAAGAGGATTAGGGCCAAGCAATAATAAAAAAATAAAACCATCTCGAGATTAAGGTTGTTAAATTTCGAGAAAAAAGTCGAAATAAAATGTTGAGAATAAACTTGTTAAATTACGAGAAAAAACTCGTTAAATTTCGAGAAAAAAGTCGAGATAAAATGTTGAGAATAAAGTCATTAAATTACGAGAAAAAAGTCGTTAAATTACGAGAACAAATTTGTTAAATTATGAGAAAAAAGTCGTTAAATTTCGAGAAAAAGGTCGAGATAAAATGTTGAGAATAAACTCATTAAATTATGAGAATAAAGTCATTAAATTACGAGAAAAAAGTCGTTAAATTATGAGAACAAATTCGTAATTTAACGAATTTGTTCTTGAAATTTAACGAGTTTTTTCTCATAATTTAATGAGTTTATTCTCAACATTTTATCTTGACTTTTTTCTTGAAATTTAACGAGTTTTTTCTCGTAATTTAACGAGTTTATTCTCAACATTATGTTTCGGCTTTTTTCTCGAAATTTAACGAGTTTATTCTCAACATTTTATCTTGACTTTTTTCTCGAAATTTAACGAGTTTTTTCTCGTAATTTAACGGGTTTATTCTCAACATTATGTTTCGACTTTTTTCTCGAAATTTAACACGTTTTTTCTCGAAATTTAACAACTTTAATCTCGAGATGCTTTTATTTTTTTATTATTGCTTGGCCCTAATCCTCTTCCGTACACTTTTACAGTCAGAAACTGATTTTTAAAGTAATTTATTTTTATAGAGATCACACTTGCAAAAATAATTTCACAATGAAGAAATATTTTTTAAAAAACAAAAAGTGTTGAAATTACCATGGCCTTCCTATGAGGTATTATGATGTTATTAATTACTATTACTAGTTTTCCATGGCTTTTTCCAATCAGATAAGGATTTTTTAAATATAAGAATATTATTTTTTTAGGAATAAATAATTTCTAAACGTAATAATGTAATATTGTTTTAAAATGATAATTTAATGCACACATGGAGTAGGAGACTAAATGTAAATTTTAAAATTGAGTATAACTATATATAATATATAGAGTATATAGTATGTATACTAAATCTCTACTAAATTACTAAATCTCAATATCTTTCAGAATATGTGTGAATGCTTCATCAAAATAAACATGGATATTTCAAAAGCTATAAAATGAAATTTACCCATAGGTTGCAGCCCAGCAGGCTGAGTCAGCCTCTACCCAGAAGGCCGAGAAGGAAGTGTCCAGGATGATTATTGTAATGGTTGGCTCTTTTTTGGTTTGCTATGGCCCTTATGCCATATCTGCCATATACTTTGGCTATGCTGACGATGCAAACAAGGATTACCGTCTGGTCGCCATCCCCGCTTTATTCTCAAAGAGCTCCTGCGTATACAATCCCCTAATCTACGCCTTCATGAACAAACAGGTGAGATGAACAACACAAGTGTGTTGAATAATAACTATGCACATGCAGAGAAGCACTAATCTTCCATTTTATATTCCAGTTCCATGCCTGCATCATGGAGACGGTATTTGGCAAGAAGATTGATGAGGCCTCAGAGGTTTCCAGCAAGACCGAAACCTCTTCTGTGGCCGCATAAATTATTCCACACCACATTTACATCTTGTCTGGACCTGTTTTCCTGTTATCCTCCCCCTGATTGTTCAAATCCCGTACCTTTACACATTGTCAAGAGCCAAGGGAGCCCCTTTGTCCCGAAGACACAGCCCGCTGGATGGCCAAACCGGGTGAAATATCCTACCATCCTTCCTGTGCAGAACTGGTACATCTTCAAATACGTCTTTTATTTATTTTTTGTAATGAAAACACTGCTATTTCATGTTAAAACAATGCATTATGCATTGATGATGAAGTAGAATATTTAATTTTCAACTCGCAAAAGAAAATCTAAAAAAAAAAAAAGAAAGAGAGATAATAATATGAGACATCCTCTCGTGTGAATGGACTTGTGCAAACTGAAAATGGAAATTCCTGATGCATTGTAGTGGCAGTTTTTATTCAATCACAATGAGAACTGAAGGAAACTAAGCATTGAGAATTTTCTAAAACCCCATACCAATCAAATGTGTTCATTTCGACAAAAGAGCAGAATGTAACTAAGCGGTTTATTCTCCTCTAAAGAACTTACTAAGGGACCAGCCTTCTGGCTGGCTTAGCCAAGATATATAAGTTCACAAGGAATTATCCAAGTCCATCCGCTTGTTTGCAGCTGAGGAACCTTTCATTGGAAGTTTGCTGGTAACAAATCATGAGTGACAGCTCCTGTCCAATCTCATGGCTTCATGATGTCGGATCTCTATACGTATCAACATTACTTCTGTACATGTTCTGTTGTAATTAGACATACAGTGTGCATGAATTTGTACATGTTCGCTGTTTTTAGAATTAATAAAGATTTAATAAAGATATTTCATGCATTTATTTTATATACATATATATATTTAAATTGACTTCTTGACAATAATTTCTTTACATGTTTCAATATCATTTGTCATGACGCAATCAAACATACCAAATTGTGTGGACATCGTTTTTGGCCAAGTGGTCATACCAAGCTATATTATTAGCTTGCTATTAGCTATTATCAGATGTTATTTTGTGGGTTTTAGTGAAAATGGCCAGATAGAAGGAGCTGTTCTCTGCAACCAAGGAGCACATAGTTGAAATGGCTAAATCTGATCAGTTTTAGATATTGCTCATTTGCAGGATGTGAATGGTCACAATGTCCACAGAATTATTTCAAAGCACAATGAGACCATTACCATGTAGAATGTACAGTGTTGTGGCTAGTCAAGGAAGACTAATCAGCATTTTGACCAGAGGATGAAAAGCACCTGAATGTGGGACCACTTCAAAACAGCTTCTAAAGACCTCCAATTTCATCTTGAAATGTAAGCCAAGAGGCTGGATTGAGAGGTTGTGTACACTGTAAACTCAAACAGTATAACTAACATATGATGGAAAGTACCTTTTACTCAAAATGTGCCAAAAAGTTTAACTAACTATTATTTTTGAGTTCATTCAACATCTATCAGAGATTTACGTTAACACACTAAATTTTTATTTATTTATTTATTTATTTTTTTGAGTTTTTACAACTCAAAGTTGTAAAAGTTAAGAGTTCAGGGAACTTGAAAAAATAGATTCAACCATAGTCAAATATTTTAATGTCAAACACATGCCATCTAGTGTTTTTTTTACAAAAATATGACGTCATCGCTGAACGTACACTCAGACGCTTTCCCTCCACACAGATACCCAGACGTTTGCAGGGCAGTTGGATTCGACAGCAGGTCAATTCAAGTCCAAATACATGCATTTTTATTTCGATAGCTACAAAAATATGCAAGTATTCAGCTGTTTATAATAATGTTGCAGACTGGTCTAATTTGTATCGGCTACACTCACATCATCAGTTGTCTCAAATTTTTTGAGTAAGTAGAACCAGTAAAGAAACCATTAGTTGTGTCTACTGCAAAAAAAAGAAAAGAAAAAAAACCCCACCTTGCATTTGCCTAAGAAAATAAGGACTGGTTTGTGGAAGATTGGAGCAGTGTTTTGCAGTCCACCAAGTCAAAGTTTAACAACCTTACATTGAAAGGTGTCAGGTATGTTCGTAGGAGAAAACTGGAGTGTTTTAATACCAAATGGCGCCATTAAGCTTGACAGGGGAAACATATTGGCATTGATGCAGCATGTCTATAGCAGGTGTTGGAAGAATCTACAAAGTTGCTGGCACTTTGAAAATAGACCAATACTTAGGAATCCTGCTGAACACAATGTAGCCAAGTATGGAGGATCTTTTTTGAGGGCAAATCTGTATTTTCTTGAACCCAAAGACACCACAAATGCAACAAAGTTGCACGCAAGTGTTCATTCTCAGCATTTCGAATTCTTAAAGTGGCCTCCTCAGTCCCCTCCCTGACCTTCATGCTATTGAAAGCCTTTGGGAAATTATAAACCTGAATTATGGTAAGTCTTGCTGGTCTTCCAATAAAGCTCAACTCCAGGGAAGAATTTAAGGAGGATCGGAAAGAAGTTAAGAACGACATGCGCAAAGTTTAGTGAGTCAATGCCCAGAAAAATGGCTGCTGTAATCAGAAACAAAAGAAATATTAATAACTGATTACATTGTAGTCAGTGTATGTTTTAGTTCCCGTGAGCTTTTTGTTTTTCTATGTCTTGTTTGCATAATACAGTAAACTTCTTCTTACCAATATATAAGATTCCCCCTTATATTTTGACTGTTTAATATAATCTGAAATGTCATTAAAAGCATATATTGTGCAAATGTCCCCTCTGGACATCACTTTTGGCCACTACTGTGTAATATATACACTGCCCTCCAAAAGTTTGGAAACACCCCTGGCAAAGTGTGGTTTTGGATGATATCAGCATAAATCCTTATAATTTTTTGGTGCAAATACATTAAAGTAACTTGACATTATCATTGAAGACCAGCAATAATAATTTTCATTTTGATTACATAATAATGGCAATATATACATGTCAAAGTCAGACATGCCCCTTTGCCAGCTGCGATGCCTGGTTACTGGTTTAAACTTGGCCCAGGTTTGTAAAAGATTTTTGGGTCAGCACACCTTAATAGCTTCAACAATTGATTGCCAATTAAGTTTAGAATACAATGAACCAATTAGAACCCAGTTTAGGTCAGATCGCTGCTAATGGTGGATATTTTGATGAATCGAAAATTTACGTTTTTTCTATGTATAAACTGTTTATGTAATAAAATATGTTTTCGTAGTTTGTGTTGTCCCTTATCATTGCAAATTTATCACAAATTAAAAAAGGATTCATGCAAATATTGTCCAAAACCCCACTTTTCTAGGGTGTTTCCAAACTTTTGGAGGGCAGTGTATAAAATATTTCATTAATTTTTTTTTAAACAATATTTTCTATTTCTTCTATTTTTGGAATCTCAAACAAAATGACAGGCAGAAAGTAATGACTGTCAAAAAAATAATCAGTCATAATTATTTATTGACAATTTGTTGTTTTCAAGATACAATCTGTTGAGCTAAAACAGCACCATTTGAAGGAAGTCACCTGAAAACCTCGGGTGCTAAAACATTTTATATAGAACAAAAAAAGTAAAATGCATTAATGGACTAATGTTACATTTGTAACATAGCAAATTTATTGCAAACATCATATAATTTGTAGTGTATTTCAAAAAATGAAATTGAAAGCAACAAACTATTCAGCAATGTGTTCGATTGGACCCTATGAACCAAATTGATTTGAAGTTTTAGACATATAGCTCCAGCTGAAGACCCAACTCAAAAAGAAAATTCAGTGAAAGGCACAAGGACAGATGAGTGTTTCATTAAAGTTCACAAATGATAAAAATTCATGGGATGCGTGAATGAAGAAGATCCCCACCCCCCCTCTAAATAAATATAGAAAGAAAACAATATATTGCCTTTAGAGAGAAACGGAGAGGATCCTCATCATCCTATAATCAATGTTTGTGCCAAGACAAGTACACACAGGAAAGAAATGTGAGATTACAAGTATAAAACTATATACATATTCACATAAACGTGTGAATACATGCATATATTTTATACCTATTTGTATAAACCCTCAGGAAGAAACCAATCTGAGAGCATTCAGTACTTACAGTATGCTAATGAACAGGACTGTGAACAGCAAGGGGAGCTGATCATAGATCAGTAGCTTGTATAAAATTACCTTTAATCTAGCTCTGAATAAACCACTTCTCATTAAAAAACAAATATAAACAGTTATTGAAATGATAAAAATGCTGTACATGGACCACGATTTCAAAGACGGATCAAACAAACACTAATAACACATTTTACAGTAAAAATCAAAAAACAAAAACAAAATAAGAAAGCATGTTGTGAATGCATGTCCGTGTGCAAAAAGAGAAAATAACTAAATCTGAGGAATTAGTGTTGCATTATGATGAAGCAATATAAAATAAATTATATTCTTTTACCAAAAACAAAGTAATTTTCTATTATACTAGAAAAAAAGAGTTAAAACTCATCATGTCGAACTAATGCCTCCCCAAAGTCAGTCGCTTGACTTCCCACAAACAAATCGTACTTGTTGATTATTTCCTCTTTGGTGAGTTTGCCATCCTGAAAAAACAAACAAAAAAAAACAGTGTGACAAAATGATTTCAATTATAACATTACAAAAGCTGCCAAAAGGTTTGTAGGGTCGGCTTACCTTGTTTGTGTCAGACTCGTACACCAAATGCTTTGCTTCGGCTTCTGCATGGTCGTAGTCGGCCGGCAAGATCCAGTCCATAGTCTCCTCTTTGTCCATCTTTCCATCCTTGTTCTTGTCTCTAAACTCCGAAAACTGCTCTCGCTCTGTCGACACCCATTCTGGCTCGTCCATTTCATCCTCATGGTTGTACATGTCGCCTGATATTCAAACAAATTCAACCGATTTTAAAGGTGCCGTAGAACTTCTTTTTAAAAGATGTAATATAAGTCTAAGGTGTCCCCTGAATGTGTCTGTGAAGTTTCAGATCAAAATACCCCATAGATTTTTTTAATTTAATTTTTTTAACTGCCTATTTTGAGCCATAATTATATATGCACCGATTCCTTGCACGGCCCCTTTAAATCTCGTGCTCCCCCGGCCCCGGAGCTCGCACTTGCTTTAACCAGCATAAACAAAGTTCACACAACTAATATAACCCTCAAAATGGATCTTTACAAAGTGTTCGTCATGCAACATGTCTAATCGCGTAAGTATGGTATTTATTTGGATGTTTACATTTGATTCTGAATGAGTTTGATAGTGCTCCGTGGCTAACGGCTAACGTTACACACTGTTGGAGAGATTTATAAAGAATGAAGTTGTGTTTATGAATTATACAGACTGCAAGTGTTTTTGTCTAATGGCTTGAACATGAGCTGGCATATGCAAATATTGGGGGCGTGCATATTAATGATCCCGACTGTTACGTAACAGTCAGTGTTATGTTGAGATTCGCCTGTTCTTCAGAGGTCTTTTAAACAAATGAGATTTATATAAGAAGGAGGAAACAATGGAGTTTGAGACTCACTGTATGTCATTTCCATGTACTGAACTCTTGTTATTTAACTATGCCAAGATAAATTCCATTTTTAATTCTAGGGCACCTTTAAGCTATGCAATCAATAAAAACACATGAAAGCTGTGGAAGACGGTTTCAAATATCATACATAATTCTATATTTCACTCACCAATATACTCCTCCAGGTCAATAAAACCATCACCATTCTTATCAATATCCTCCATAGTTTCCTAATAATAAAAGTGAAGGAGAAAAATCAGTGAAAAGGGGGTTAGAGAAAATTACATTTAAAACTAAAAACATCCTAAGCAGATCCCATTAGGTTACTTCATACATATGCTGGGTCTTAGTTTGCAAAATTCATCAATGCACATGATTAAGAAGAAAAAAAGTTTGCTGTTTTAATTTCTAATTAACGTCACCAGTATTTTTATTTTTAACCCTAACAACCAAGATCCATTCTGGAATGAAACACTCACTTTCTATGATCCAATCAATTCCCAATGGATAAAATTATGCCACACCTTACATTTTCTCATTGAATTACCCATTTCACTCACAATTAAAATACCATTCAAAGGTTTGGGGTCTGTATTTTTTATTTTTTTAAAGAAATAAATACTTTTGTTCAGTAAGGATGCATTAAATTGATCAAAAGTGGCAATGAACATTTAAAATGTTAAAAAAGATTTCAAATTAAAGCTGTTCTTTTGTAAGGTCGGTGCACATGACATGGACGAAAGAAATGAACAATTCGTTTCCACGACTTACTTTTATGTCAGCATATTCTACTAATTTGTTCCCTCATTTTAAGTAAATTGTGCGCACGATATAATAATTTGTTCCCTCGTTTTACTAAATCGTATGCACAATATAATTTGATCCCTCATTTTACTAAATCATGGCCATGTTGTAATAGTTGGTTCCCTTGTTTTAGTTAAGTCAAAACGAGGGAAAGAATTAATAAATCGAGGCCACGATTTACGTTAGAACGAATTGTTAATATGTTGCCATAATATTTATTTATTTTTGCCCATATGTGCCTTCATGTGCGGGGCTCTGTACTTTTGAACTATCTATTCACCAAAAAATACTGACAAAAAGTTTATCACAGTCTCCGCAAAATATTTCCACTCATTTTAAGTTGTAATAATATTTCACAACATTACCGTTTTTACTGTTTTTTGGATAAATGCAGCCTTGGTGAGCAAACATTAAAAAAAAAATCTTACCAACCCCAAACTTTTGAACGGTGGTGTACGTGAGATTACAGAAGTAAAATGGGATGCGAACAGGTTTCACCATAACTTTAACCTAGGATAGAACCGACATAATAGTAAAAGACCCACCAACACAACAATGTCCTTCATATGTTCATACTCCTCAGGATGTAGGAAGGCAGTGAACTCCTCTTTGTCAGCGATGTGGTCTCCATTTCCATCAGCCATTTTAAAGCGCCGTTCATCTCTGGCCATCATCTGCTTGTAGTTGTAGCCATCATCAGGTTCAGGATCATCTAGAAAAAACGCAGACAGCACAAATTATCATTAAAATGCTCATTTTTGCAATACTGCTCAATAATTCTGTCATCATTTACTCACTCATGCTGTTTCAAATCTGTATGACTTTCTTTCTTCTATAGAACACAAAAGAAGATATTTTGAAGAATGTTTCAGCTGTTGGATGCCATTGACTTTCATTATATGACAACATTTTTAAAAACATCTTCTTTTGTGTTCCACAGCAGAAAGAAATTCATTCATGTTTGGAATTACATGTGCTGATGAAAATTATGACAGAATTGTTGGTTGCACTTTATTTGACAGTACGTGCTCTTTCAATGTACTTACAGTGTACTTACACACAAAAGTACTGAATAGTGTAAGGTAACTACATGGGTTAAGTTAAGGTTTCAGGGTTAGTACCCAGTAATTGTCATTACTACAAGTATGTGAAACAGGTTTGTAAAATAAAGTGCTACCAAACTGTTATTTTTGGGCAACCGATCCTTTAAGCTTGTTCATAAAAAAAAAAAGACTGCATTTTTACCAAGGTATGTTCCGTATGTGACATTCTTATATTCATCCCAAGAGATCATGCCATCATTATTCATGTCAAAATCCTTCCACTGTCTTTCCACATTGTCATAGATGTACTTCTTTTGAGCCTTTTTGATCCATGCTTTCAGCTCGGCCTCTGTGACAAAACCATCCTCGTCTGCATCAATCTTATCCACAATTTTACTGAAAGGCAAACAGATGAATTAACTATAAGAATGCATCCTCCTCTCAACCCATTTTAGCCCACCGGCAACTATAGTTGCCGCAGTGTATGGTTGTCATTTTCCTTTTGTAAGTATTTTTTTTAGATGTTTTCCATGTTTTATATCTCAATGACATGCATGAAAACAACCAAATAAAGGATTTCAAGAACAAAAAAAAAAAGGTATCCACTTCCTTCCTGTGACATGAGGCTGTCAACTTCTTACCCCTACTTCTAGGAAGCATACTGAAGGCAAACCCTCCCAAAGAAAAGTAATTTTCATGTTAATATAAAGTATTTTTTGTTGCCATATATATACAGTATATATCTACATAATCATGAGGGTCTCTAGAATCATCCAAATAAAACAAATCTTACAAGAGATCTATAGTTTTTTTGTATATTTAGTCAAAAATCCAAGCGGCAACTATAGTACATATATCATGTGGAAATGGGGTATACTGTGTTTAATGGGTTAATAAATCAAGGTTATTGGTCTTGTTTAGTGCTTTTTGCTTTCATAATAATTTATATTGTTATTTATTATATATTGTTATTTGTTCATTTATTTATTTTTTGTTTGTTTGTTATACGTGACTGTGGACTACAAAACCAGTCATACGGGTCAATTTTTTAAAATTGAGATTTATACATCATCTGAAAGCTGAATATATATAAGCTTTCCATTGATGTATGGTTTGTTAGCATAGGACATTTGGCTGAGATTCAACTATTTGAAAATCTGGAATTTTAAGGTGCAAAAAAAATCAAAATATTAAGAAAGTTGTCCAAATGAAGTCCTTAACTATGTATATCCACTCACAAAATAATTTTGTATATATTTACAGTAGAAAATTTACAAAATATCTTCATGGAACATGATCTTTACTTAATATCCTAATGATTTTTGCCATAAAAGAAAAAAAAAAAATCGGTAATTTTGACTCAAACTATGTATTGTTGGCTATTGCTACAAATATACCTGTGCGACTTCTGACTGGTTTTGTGGTCCAGGATCACATATAGGAGTAATTTTTTCTAATGAACGATGTAATTTAACTTTTTTGATTCACAATGCTCTGTTGGAGCAACTTAATGGCTGGACTTTGTTCTGCACTATGTTCCACCATTTTAAGACTAATGGATTTGTTGTTTGTTGTGTTTTCATATTCAAGAGATTATAAGCTAGATGCAGCTTTTTTGGGCTCACATTGAATGTTCTTCGACTTTGATTGATCTGTTGAAAGCAGTTAATTTGAGTTAGACACCAAATTTTCTCCTCCTATTCAAATTTTACGTTGAAGGGGTGCATACAACATATTTGCCCACCGGCAACTATAGTTGCCGCACATTCAAATATGTTTTTTAAGAAAAGAAAAAAAAAAAACCTGGGGAAAATAGATGCAGAACATGTTCACATAGGACACTATTAACAGGAAACATGAAATCATTCAGAAAAATTTGGGCAGAAATGGGTTAATTATTTTTTGCACAGTCACATATGCTGCTGGATAATTAATGACTTCCACTCATTCTGTTGCTGCAAATCTCTGCTAAATGCCCCTTAACACTCAGCACAATCCTTACCCAAGCCTATTCTTGCTTTCCTCCGGGGTCAGGTCATCAAAAGTCTTGGCTTCCTCTTCCCCAAGGAATGCATCATGGTCATAGTCAAAGTTTGCGCCATCGTCATGCTCTTTGCTGCTCAGTGGCGTTTCATGGTGGACACGGTCTTTCTTCTCTGTGGGTTTGCTGGTGGCATAAACCACACACAGAGCAAAGCACATCAACAGAGGCCTAATCTCCATCTTCATCATGTAAGCTCTGAAGAAAGAGAGAGCAAATGTTAGCATATATATGTCCCAAATCCCATTTAAACTAAAATAATACAGGCCACGAGAATTTCTAGTGTGGTTATGTTTACATAAACCACAGTGCAAACATAATTTCATGAGTTAACAATGTCTGTTTGAATCAGTAAATGTAAACACTGTGTATGTTTGAGTAAGAAGTGTGACACTACTGTTTAAAAGTTAAGAGAAGTCTCTTAAGTTGACCAAGGCTGCATTTATGGTGTCAAAAAATACAGTAAAACAGTAATATTGCTAAATATTATTACAATTTAAAAGAACTGTGTTTTCTATTTTAAATGTATTTGAAAATGTCATCTATACATGTGGTGGCAAAGCTGACTTTTTAGAAGCCATTGCTCCAGCCTTCAGTGTCACATGATCTCCCAGAAATCATTCTAATATGCTGATTTAGTGTTTGTGGAAATCATGATCCCTTTTTTTCAGGATTCTCTTATGAATAGAAAGTTCAAAAGAACAGAATATATTTAAAATAGTAAAGACATTTATAATTCTACAAAGGACTTCTGTCACTTCTGGACAATTTAATTTGTCCTTGTTGAATAAAAGGATTACATTATATAATATATATATATTGACCCCAAACCTTTGAACGGTAGTGTAAATGTGTGTAGCAGGGGGAAGAGAACCATCCTGACTTGCAAAATATCAGGCGGAACCTTTGACAGGAAACACTTGTTGACAAAAATGTGGTTCCAGAGAAGGGGGAAAAACGAAAAGGTGTAATAAAAATGATAAAAATGACAAGTAGCACAGCCAAGATAAGTGTCCCAGACACATCAACAAAAGTAGCACAAAAAAAGAGATCAGTGTGGTGGTCTAAACTTGTGGGTTATGGTGCAAAAATGGGTCGCAGATCTAAATGAAAGTAATAATGCAATAATAAATAATAATAATGCTATCACAATAACCTGCATGCCTTTAAATAACTTCAGTCTTAATCAGAGATCAGTCACACCAGAAATAAATCTGTTAACTGCATAAACAGCTTCATTGGGACTTTGGTAGGCACAGTAATATAAGAAACATTTATGATATTTTGGTCTTGGACAAACAAAACCAAAAGCTCTGTGTTACTGGTCAACCAATACGTAAACAAAAATTATTAGGCCAATAAGTTACCTTTCGGCACATTTAAGATATTATGGCAGTCTCGGTCACCATTCACTTTTATTGTATGGAAAAAAATGTAATGAAAGCGAATGGTGACTGTGGCCGTCAGCCTTCTATCATTCTAAATTAGTTTTCCACAGATGAAAGAAAGACATTTAGGGTAAGTAAATTATAACATAATTTTAATTTTGGGGTAAACTATCCCTTTAATATTCAATACCAACTGTCCCTTTAAGTGAGTCGTCATTACAATGTACACGGTCAGGCAATGCAACGGTCAACAATATTTCTATAGTACAAACAAAGACGTATAAAAATACAAACATACCTAGATTTTCTAAGAGGCCGAGATTCTCCCACACAACACTGGGTCTTTGGTTTAATCTGCACAGCACACCCCTGTGCCACACCGTTTTTCGGACGAGAGCAACGATGCGATCCAATCACAGCGGGAACAGTGAAGTCCGTCCACTGTCATTGGGCCACTTCAGCACGACAAACCCCGGATGTAACGGAAACCGTTGTTTAATAATGCGCTGACTCATCGCACTCTCTTTTAATTGGCCACAGCGCAACGGGAAACCAATCAGCGCAAGAGACTACAAAATCGGTTGATGCGTCGCTCGCATCCGTTGTGCGCCTAGTGAATTGTCTTATTGGGTACGTCTTGCCACGTCCCCAAATTTGAGAGACCCGCAATTCCTCGCGGAAAGGTGCTGCCATCCTATAGCTAGACAAACCATATATATATATATATATAGATATTTATATAAACGATAAAAGCAGTATCGTACTAGTAAAGCAGCAGTAGTAGTTTAAAGTATACTTCTTTTATTTTATTTATGAGAAGTAATTTTTTGCAGCAAAGCCCAAACTTGTATTCCAGTTTAGCTTATCAGATAAATTGTTCCAAAAAAGAAATTAAAGGTGGAACGGAAATTCTTAAAGGGTTAGTTCATCCAAAAATGAAAATTATGTCATTTATTACTCACCCTCATGCCGTTCCAGACCTGTAAGACCTTCGTTAATCTTCGGAACACAAATTAAGATATTTTAGTTGAAATCCGATGGCTCTGTGAGGCACAGTGGTTCAATATTAATATTATAAAGTGACGAAAATATTTTGGTGCACCAAAAAAAAACTAAATAACGACTTATTTAGTGATGGCTGATTTCAAAACACTGCTTCAGGAAGCTTCAGAGCATAATGAATCAGTGTATCGAATCATGATTCGGATCGCGTGTCAAACTGTCAACTGCTGAAATCACGTGACTTTGGCGCTCCGAACAGTAGATTCGACTGATTCACATATGCTCCGAAGCGTCCTGAAGGTGTGTTTTTTGAAATCGGCCATCACTAATTTTTTTTTTTTTTTTTTTTTTGGCTCTCCAAAAATATTCTCGTCGTTTTATAATATTAATATTGAACCACTGTACTCACATGAACTGATTTAAATATGTTTTTAGTACATTAATAGTCATTGCTGGCTAAGCAGGCCTCACTGAGCCATCGATTTCAACAAAAATATCTTAATTTGTGTTCCGAAGACTAACGAAGGTCTACACAATTAATTACACTACGACACAAACACACATGGTGCAGTAAAGCGTCACAACCATAGACTGTAAAAAAAAATATGGACGTAGCGGTCACAACAAAGCAGCTTACAGCCGTGCGCATGCGCGTATCGCGGGACGCTGTAGCCCTCACCAAGGTAACAGAAGAGCTTGAAACCGAACCGAATCTAATCTCACTCCACCAAGCGAGTAACAACAACAAGCCTTCTTTTTGTCACGGACCTTTTTGTGCACTAGTCAACATTAGCTTTGACTCAGAATGACGGTCCATTTTAAGGTGAGTTACTGAAATGATCATCCGTTTTAACACAGATTGAAGGTGCACGCGCTCGTGCGACGTCATTTGTTTGAGGAACACAGAGCGCGCGCTGCAGAAATGCTTTCAGTTTTGAGATTTGGTCTGGGTGTTTACTTTTAAGTAAACCAAATATACATTAATATGCATTTTAGTAAGATACAGTTAACGCTTTGCCGAAAACAAAGAGAAACTACGTGACTGCATGTATTAAGAAACGTGATAAAGTTAAACGGTAAACACTTTAATATTACAAGTTACTGCAGGTACTTCCTGTTATTTCTTGAAGACGTTTGTGTGCGGATTAATAGGCATCAAGATTATCCAGTTGCCAGCTAAGAGCTAGTTATTAAAGCATAGCTTTTCTAATAAATCACAGATGCATAACATCATAGACTACTCATTTGAATATGCATATTGTGATTTACTTTTACTATAAAGTGTTTATTGTATATTCTACTTCCAATAGGGAATAAGCGAGTATCGAAATAAATACAAGAGTCGAACAACACGATCCAGAAGCGATTCTCCACATCGCAGGATGCGACTGGCAGGACTGCGATCTGACCAGTCAAGTATGTATTAGATAGATGGATAGACATAGATACATAGATTTACTGCATAAATATGAATAAGCTTATCACATAATAACTTGGTTAATATTGAATTGATTGATCTTTCTCTTTTATTTAAAGGAATTACTCGAGAACCCCAATTCATATCCAAAAGGAAAGTGCCATTTTATCCACCTCAGGTATCCAGTTCTTTCCAATGGGAAGGGCGTGGTTCAGCTCCACAGCGTCAGGAGAAGAGCAGGTCTGTCACACCTGTGCTCAGAGCCACTAGTGCAGAAAGAGAGGCAACGACCCCTCTTGCCCCAAGAGATTCCGTGCCACCAGAGGGCACCGCTGCACCGTCCCATCAATTACAAGCAGAGGCACAAGCAGCTCAGACATCCACTGCTGCAGACCAGCAGAGAATAAATGGAGTGAGTGTTAAATGTGTGTATTGGCGCAAAGTTGGGTTAATGTGGAGAGCAAGTTACTCCCCTTGAGGTTTTATATATATATATATATATATATATATATATATATATATATATACACACACACAATAATTTAAAAAATACTTTAATGTTAATGTTAAAAGGGTTAGTTCACCCAAAAATAAATTCTGTCATCAATTACTCACCCTCGTGTTGTTCCACACCTGTAAGACCTTTGTTCATCTTCAGAACACAAATTAAGATATTTTTGATGAAATCTGAGAGGTTTCTGTCCCTCCATAGAGATCCAACGCAACTACCGCTCCAAGGTCCAGAAAAGTAGGAAAAGCATCATTAAAGTACTCCATGTGACTCTAGTGGCTTAAAGGGTTAGTTCACTCAAAAATGAAAATTCTGTCATTTATTACTCACCCTCATGCCGTTCCACACCCGTAAGACCTTCGTTAATCTTCGGAACACAAATTAAGATATTTTTGTTGAAATCCGATGGCTCAGTGAGGCCTCCATAGGGAGCAATGACATTTCCTCTCTCAAGATCCATTAATGTACTAAAAACATATTTAAATCAGTTCATGTGAGTACAGTGGTTCAATATGAATATTATAAAGTGACAAGAATATTTTTGGTGCGCCAAAAAAAAAAAAAAAGGCTTATTTAGTGATGGCCGATTTCAAAACACTGCTTCAGGAAGCATCGGAGCATTATCAGCATATCGATTCATGATTCGGATCACGTGTCAAACTGCTGAAATGGCACTCCGAACTGCGGATTCGACACACTGATTCATAACGCTCCAAAGCTTCCTGAAGGTGTGTTTTGTCCATCACTAAATAAGTCGTTATTTTTTTTTTTTTTTTGGCACTCAAAAAATATTCTGGTCGCTTTATAATATTAATATTGAACCACTGTACTCACATGAACCGATTTAAATATGTTTTTAGTACATTAATAGTCATTGCTGGCTAAGCAGGCCTCACTGAGCCATCGATTTCAACAAAAATATCTTAATTTGTGTTCTGAAGATTAACGAAGGTCTTGCAGGTGTGGAACGGCATGAGGGTGAGTAATAAATGACAGAATTTTCATTTTTGGGTGAACTAACCCTTTAAACTCAATTTTATGAAGCGACGTGAGAGCTTTCAACGCACATGCGTGAGTGTTCACAAGAGAATCACGACGCATGTGTTTTGTGTTCATGCGAGAGCTGACATTTTTGCACTAACACACTTTGGATAATATTATTTTATAAATAAAGTGGTAAATTATGTTTTTTTTTTTTTTTGCACAAACAAAGAACTAATAAAATTGAGTTTAAGTCACTGGAGTCACATGGAGTACTTTAATGTTTTCCTACCTTTCTGGACCTTGGAGCGGTAGTTGCGTTGGATCTCTATGGAGGGACATAAACCTCTCAGACTTCATCAAAAATATCTTAATTTGTGTTCTGAAGATGAATAAAAGTCTTACGGATGTGGAACGACATGAGGGTGATTAATAAATGAGAGAATTTTCATTTTTGGGTGAACTAACCCTTTAATTCAGAGCTTGTATTACCTATTAGATTAACCATGCACTGCGGAAGAAAGCGGGACTAAGGTCTGAGCGACAGAGAAATGTTCATTTGACCTCAGAGTACCAGAGACAGTTCATGTGGAAAACGCCTGTGGCCGATTCGCCCCTGCTTGCTGCGCATGAGGTACTTCCTTGCACTTTTATCAGCACTGTCATAATTCAAAATCTTTTTTAACATCACACAAAGGCTTGTGTCCAGTCCCTGGCCAGATTAACTGACATATTATTGCACAGAGCACTTCTGCTCACCTGAAGTGTTTCTTATATTTTAAGATATGAATTATTGATGCATATTTGAATGCCTTGAGTGCATTTCTTACCTATAAAAACACTCTTCCAGTAGATGGCAGTACAGTTTTGCATGACACTATATGTACTAAATATACCTTTTTTTGTGTGTGTGTGTTTTGGATTTTCATATCCGTTTTAGATGTTGTACAGTAACAATAGAGCCATCCCACCCTTCAAATCAAACCCAGTAATTATGGAGAGCGAGTATAAGAGAAGTTTCAAAGGATCCCCTCCTCCCAGACCACCGCGCTTGAGGCGAGATGTTGAACAATATGAAGTCCCTCTGCTTCATACAGAGAACACAACCCCAGAAAAGGTACACAGAAATATCCACCTTCTTTTGAATGTAAGAGTGGGTGCAGCTATTTGCAACTTGAAAGGCTTCTGGTGTCATTCGCTTCCAGTTAATTCAGCTGTCCAAAAACAGTCCATTATGCTGCTTGATATTGCAAACTGGCATTTGCTAATTGTCATAATCATAAACAAACCGGTTTGTAGCGCAAATAGTTATACCGTTTACTGCCCTTTGTTGTTCTTCTAGTTATTTCCCTATAGTAGCTCACAAATAGGAAGTCTCACACATTCAAAGAAAATCACTTACTTCTGCATTGCAAAGTGGATATACATTCAGCTTAGTCACATACATCAGACTTTCCAAATATTACAGCATCAGTATGGGGCAAGACAAACCAGTTTCACTAACATATTGTTAGATCACCTGTATGGGCCATCAGTCTGTATGGGCTGTATAGTGAGGAAGCATACATTTAAAAAAAATGTTTGTACCTTTCACATGGTATTTCTTGTGCTTTTGCCTGAATGCCCACCATACCAGAGTAAGAGGAAGAAAAAGAAGAAGGAGGGACAACACAGCAGGAAGTCAAGCCCCGAAGAGGATGTCACTCACCTACAGAAACAGAAAATGAGGTCACCTTGTGCCCTGAGAGACCCTTCACCCAAGCCTATGAGGTGACTGTTGTATTTTTTTTTTTTTTTACAGGACTGAAAAAAAAACCCAGAAACAACACTGAAAATTTATTTCATATGGCCCGCTTCTTGCATTTTGCATAAGCAGCACATAAGCACAACATATTTATTTTGACACCCATATTATATTCAACAGGTTACATTTATAAATACTTCACATTGTCAAATTGATTTTTTTCAAAAGTTTCACAAGAGTATTTACCAGTCTCCCTTTTCTTCTTGGTGACAGGAAAGTGAAAACTGAGTACAGATCCAACTTCCGTTCTCCCCTTCAGTACAGCTACAAAGATGGAGCATGGGTGAAGGCCAGAACTGCAGAGGAGGAGGTGAGCTTCTGGAAAAGGAAAACAAATCTATGGAAACAAAATGTGCAGGCCTAAAATATAAGTAAAATTCATGAATTAACAGTGTTGGGGAAAGTTACATTTAAAAATAATGCAGTGGAATATTGTGTTACTCCCTAAAAAATTAACTTGCGTTACTTAGTTACTTTTTATGAATAGTAATGTGTTACATTACTTTTGCGTTACTTTTTCTCACCTGGGCTGAGCTTACTTTGTTTTTTAATGACAAGAAAAAATTTTGTTGAATAAGCCTAAAGCAGAAGGAAATTCATATTTACATCTGGACAGTAGAGGGTGCAGCTGAAACAAACCTTTCAGCTGTGCTGAATCTGGATTAAAGAAGAATAGGATACAGGAGACGGAAGTTCAACACTCTTATTTCTAAATCTAATGTAAAGTAATTTTTGCTTATTAGTATGGGTGAATTAGATCAAGGTCAGCAGCAAAGACATTGGTTAATAAAGTGAGATTAAATACAAAGTAGATTTGTGTAATTTAATATAGTTAATTATTACAGGTTTGTGTAAAATTCTGAGATTGCATTTCACTGTTTTTATTCATTTTGAGGAAAACCGAATGTTTTCGTGCTACAATAACCATCATGTTCACACAGCGCACACAACACTTCAGCACTTTATTTCTCTCAACATGGGGACAGGAGAGCTGTCTGTCAATAAATGTGAAAAAAATGACTTATTTGAAAAGGTAACTTTTAGATATTTTGTTGTAAATTGAAAAAGTAATGTGTTACTTTACTAGTTACTTGAAAAAGTAATCTGATTACGTGACTCAAGTTACTAAGTAATGCTTTACCCCCAACACTGCGAATTAAAGATTTATTCACCCAAAAATGAAAAAAATTGTCATCATTTACTCACCCTCATGTCGTTCCAAACCCATAAAGACTTTCGTTCATCTTCAAAACACAAATGAAGATATTTTAAATGAAATCTAAAAGATTTCTGTCCCTTCATTGAAAGTCCACACAACTACAAATATGTCACTTTAAAAAGTTCATAAAGACATCATAAAACCCTATGAATTGAGTGGTTTAGTTCAAATGAAGAGACTGGATTGCTTCATATAATAAACAGCTGTTATTCATGAATATCCAGTATTGAATGTTAAAGACCATTATTAATTACTCACCCTCATGTCATTTCAAACCCATAAGAATTTCATTCATCTTCGGAACACAAATGAAGATCTTTTTGATGAAATCTGAGAGCTTTCTCTCCCTACGCATCTACCACTTTGATGCATCAAAAAGTTCATAAACAGATTGCAAAACTAATCCATATGAATTGAGTGGTTGAGTGGTTTAGTGGTAGAGGCTTTTATTCACATATAAACATTCATCAGATCACACATCAGTTGTGGTAAACAGAAGCTCAAGCATGTTTGCTTGAAGCATGCGAGAACCAATGAGGTTTATTCTCGTGTGTTACGCAGCACATTTGAGGAAGAGTTTTGTTCTTGCGCATCAAGCAGGTTCGGTTGAGCTTTTGTTTATGTTCGCTGATAAATGTTTATATGTGAATAAAAGCCTAAATTTCATCATATCAGATCTCTTCAGAAAATTTTGACTAAACCACTCAGTTCATATTGATTAGTTTTACGATCTCTCTATGAACTTTTTGAAGCTTCAAAGTGGTAGTTGTGTAGCTGTCTATAGAGGGACAGAAAGTTCTCAGATTTAATCAAAAATATCAACATGAGGGTGAGTAATTAATGACAGAATTTTTATTTTTGGGTTAACTAACCCAATAAACACAGCAAATAATTAATGACCAGAGAGTATGAGGGCTACAATAGTAATTCAAGAGCAATTCTGACACCATATTACATGAAAGCTTAAGCTGTGGTGGATTAAAGTGGCAGAGCTGTTAGGAAAGAGAAAGGTAATCTCTCTAATCATTGGTCTGTATGATTAATCTTGCAGGAGTGTGATGGTTTTTACGAGTGGTATCATGAGGTACTGTAACTCTTCCGCCTGTTACATCCATCCTCTCACTGCTGCTGCTGTCTCAGATACCTTCATTTGCTTATGTGTGTCTGTTCTGGGCTGTCGCATCAAATGTATGACATCATTCAAATTTAGACTAAATGGTATCATCTCATATGGACCTAGATTGAAGTGTCTATGTGTGTGTGTGTGTTCAATCAGTGTATGTGTGCATGTGGTGGATCAGACTGCAAGATGTTATCTGTCAGCATATATGGAACTTTGAAGTTGTCTGTGGTTTTGCTGGTTTTTTGTACTGCTTTCAGGTGTCTGGTAATCCTGTATTGACTTTCAGCTCACTCTCGGATTATGCTAAACGTTAAAGTATAGATTAGAAGTTCACAACTTCTAATTGTACATTTATTTATTATAAAACAATTATTCTTAATCAAATATATTAGAGGAGCCACAATATTGCCACAGCTGGAGTATAAATGAAATTGATAGGGGACCAAAAGTTTTTTTTTTTTTTGTAATAAGATGTAGTATAATTAATATTTGTAGTATAATTACATAACTGATTAGTCATAGCTGTTAGTTAAGCTATTAGTTATCTTTCATCACTTTTTCCCAATTTTTATGGGAGGGTTACATTGTGACCTTTGCTGCTTCGTAAATTATGTGATCTGATTTCTTTGTTTTTACATGGTCAGCATCAGTCATGACAATAAATTCAGTGCTTGACTCTTTATTTTAATGTGTATGTCCCTAAAATTTGTTGGCTAGACAATAACCCTTATAGTCTATAGCTTTCAAAGCAGTTTTTGTGTCTTTCTGACCCTGTAAAAACAAAGTAACTTTTGTAAGACATAAGTACTTTATTTTAGGTTATGGTGTCAAGTGTTCTTCAATGCGTCTCCAGCTAAACTTTCATGCGAGTCTTGCTGAATGGGACAGGAGTGTCTTTCTGAGTCAGCTCTTTTTCGGAGCGGAGCATAACTGCCTCCACTTTTACACACATTCTCCAGGGGTTTCGAAGCGGATGCGATAATGTTGCATGATGTGAAATTATAATGATTCAATAAATTTATATTAAGCATGTATAACTAAAATAACATCAGGGCTCAACAATAAAGTAAAGTAAGTTTTAATAGTAAATTAGATTTTTTTACCAGCATATTTTTATGTGTCTGAAAGAAATGTTTTTCTTGATAAAGAAGTTTACCTTTTTTTTAAAAAATATAATCTTTATTATAATTTTAAAAAATGATTTTTAAAACATTACATAAACTGGCCCAAAATCTCAGTGGGACATCCTTATTGTTGAGCCTTGAATATCAAAGGCAGTGTTTTGTCTGTGCTTGCTGTGAATTATCAGTCTTCTAGCCTATACTTCTTATCTGCAGTGTAGCCCTATTTTTCCAGGCTCTGATTTATCATTCACAACTCTAAGGTTCGGCTGTTTTTCGACAGGTGCGGGAGCTACGTGAGAAGGCAGAGGCCTACAGGAAACGAGCCTGGGGAACTCATTTTTCTCGGCAACACCTGAATCAGATCCTGTCAGAACAAAACTGGATGTGGGAGCCTTCCAGCGGCACCTCCACATCCTCCATTGAATCTGAGGCCTGCAGAAGTACCAGTAGCAGCCCTATCATTGAGGCTCTGGACCTGGCCAGGTGAGCACAGCTCAGTCATCAAAATTCTTAAAGTCAGTTCAGAGCTTCTTCTTTATCAATGACCTGGTCTCTTTGGCATGTCTCCTTTAGGGCTGGCAGTCCCAGGGGAAGCTCTAGCCCTGGACCTTCTGCTTCTGTGGCAGCCAGCAGGAGAAGCTCTCCAGGAGAGGCGGGTCTTCATGAGGACCCCACCCTCCCTGTGCAGAGGAAGTTGGCTTGGGATGAAGAAGAGGGACATGGAGAGAGAGATGAGTCTGAGATTGCACAAGAAGAGTTCACAGTTGAACAAAATGAGGGGAATCCAAAAGATGAGCATAGGAACATAAAGGAGAGAAATGAGAGGTATGTGCTAAATGGAAAAATATATTATAAAATGTGATATATTATACATTTTTTAAATATTTTATTTGTTATATTTTCATATATTTTATGAGCATTTAATTCAAGAAGTCATTTCCAGTTCAGTTCATAAGTTTCTTAAGTTTAGTCCAGCATCCTTTTGGCTTCACCAGCATAAATACTATGAAATCCAGGAGCAATGAATCTTGCGTGCAAAATGTTTCTGCCTATGCTGTGGCAGTTTTCCATTAAGCCGTTTCGCATATATTTTTTTGTAGGTTGCAGCAGTTGGAAACTGAGTCATCATTGGTGGTGGAGGGGTCTTGTGGTTCCATTAATGGGGGCAGATTACCAACCCCTAAACTCAAGACCATGCAGACTGTCCAAAGAACACATCACGATCGGACAACTCCAGCCACTGGTAACAAACGAACTTGACAATACTTTCAAAAGTTCAGGCCACATCGACCTATTGATAATGAATAATGTTTTAGTTTAACGTAGGTTTACAGACAGCTGTGGTTTTCTGGGCGGATGGTACGTCCGTCTGTCACCTTAAACCTATAATTTTGGCATCTCACAACAGTTTCACTTTGATTTAATGGTTTGCCTCTTGTCCAATAGACCTACTTTGTAATCAGTCAAAATGTGTGTGTGTATATATATATATATTAGGGCTGACGATTTATTGCATTAATTTAATTTAGTTATAGAAAAAAAAACATGCTAAAATTAAAATTGGTGACGATTACCTATAAAGCCAGGGCAGAACTGTTGTGCATCTCAGAGCAACATGCAGCGGTGCTTAGTTTTTATGAATTAATCCGCGTTTTGAGCGAATCAACTGGGTGAACCAATGATTCAATGGCCCATATTCCTGAATGAATCAGCCATATGAATGATTCAAATGAATGAATGACTCAGTGACTTTTTCATTTTGACATTTACCATCACCTACTGGCAATTTTAGTTTCTTATTTATTTTAATTTATTTTAATATTCTGTATTATTTTATTAGGAGGAGCTTTGCTTGTCTCTCCTCCGAAGATCAAACATTCCTCCAGGAAATTGAGGAGTGAGCCACCTTTAGGAAAACCTCACTCTCCTTATAAACGTATCATAGATAGCTCTCCGCCGCGGCTACACAGTAAGGTACAAGATTCTTAAATCAAATGTGCAATATTATGTCATAGATTATGTCTTCAGATTTTAAACTCCATTGTATTGCGAAGGCTGAGAATGGAATCTTGCCACGTTCCTCACCGGCCGCTGACCTAACCACCAAAGATCTACTTCCAATGCGTGAAGATGACTGGTCTGAGGATGAGGTAGCGGCAGACTACATTCATCCAAGACAATCCAAACCATCAAAAAAACAACAGACCAGCCACTATCACAAAGCTGCTGTCCCTCCAGTTGCCAACAGAATTCAGGGCATGATGAGAAACCCGGAGTTTCAGCATAATGGTACGGTTCATTTCAGTATGGAAGTTTCATTATAAGAAGCAGCTTTTCTGAATTCACACTAAGCCTTAACAAATTGTAAAGACATTTATACATGTTAGAAGTGAACATTTTAGTTTGCGCTACAAAAATACAGCTTTATTTGATTGCGTGATCGTCGATCCATATATAGGAAGAACAACCGCCACTCTATAAGCACGCAATTGAAACGTGACTGAGTCATTTACCAGCAGAAAGAGTAGAGGGAGGTTAGATTACCGCCAGCAATAGGGGGAGAATTATCTAGGTCAGTCTCTTGTCATCTTTTTTTGTCTGTTTTGTTTTTTCCACTAACGTCAGTGCATTATTTTGGTATCACTGTATTAATTCAAGTCCTCATGCTAACGGGTCAGATTTTACTTTGTTCTCCTGGAGTCATTTATTTCAAAAGGTTATTTAACTTCTATCAAGTGTAGTGGATGCACCTGCTGATCGATGTATACTTGCGAATTATGACAATTCGACAATTTGAATTTTTGCATTTATACCTCAAAAAGCATTTGAAATTAATTAGTTCTTCAAAATATCTTATTCAAAAAACTCATACACTCTAAAATAATAAAGATATTAACTCATAAAAAGTTCATATATTTTATTCATCAAGGACACTTTAAATTGATCAAGAGTGACATTAAAGACATAATTTGCAAAAGATGTCTATTTCAAATAAATTGTTTATTCATCAAAGAAATGTATCACAGTTTCCACAAAAGTATTAAGCAACACAACCGTTTTAAACTGTGCACTGTAAAAAGTGAAAATGTCAGTTGTTATTTTTAGCTAGATCTGACCATTAACAATACTTTCATTGGTCCTTTGTGGTCCAGTTGATTGAATCATATTAAATAAGATATTGTTGACTTGAACGTCCAGTTAACCTTACAAAACATGTACAGTGTAGAAAGTGGAAATTATGTGATTAAGTTTCACTGCCTATAGTGTTACGTTCATTTATGTAATGCACCCATGTGTGATCACAATATTCTCTTTGTGTCAATTGTAGGTAACCTGGGAATTTTTCGGCCAGAACTCTTTGTGTTTCCTGAATCTGAATCTGGTGTGTCAGATAATGGTAATATCATCATCTTAATATTTGCAGATATTAGCAGCCATAAGCTGTTACTGAAAGTTACTTCATGCTTTTATGTGTGTCTAGCAGTTTTACTAGGAACAGAATTTAGATCAACGTGTTCTTTGATGTGGTGCACATATCAAGAACACCTAATGCATTTCAAATCACTGGTTTCACTGATTGTATGTCTGTACTGTTTGTGCATACATGTTGCTCTTTGTTACTCATTTATGGAAACAGTAATATCTTAAGATATCTTATATAAAATGATTATATATTTTATAATTATAATGATATGAAACATTATTTTATATACTTTTCTTACTGAACATTTTTTAAATCTTTTTTTCATATTAAATCCAGATGATAAGATGTCTCAGATCTCATCTAGATCAGCAGCCTCATGTTCTGTGGCCTCTGAGCTCTTGGGCCGTGCTCAGAGAAGGAAGGAGGAATTCTGGGGAAAGAGCTAATGTGTTCAAAGCCCGTTCATCAGCTGTACACTGACTGAAAAATAACCACTGACTTCTCAGGATGTAAACATGAAATGTATTTCTCCCAATTTTAAAAATCAGATTTTTGTGTGATTTGCATTTGTGATAGTCTGGTATTTAAAATGAAGAAAAAAAGATTTGTAAATTATTTTATTTACTTACATTTTTAATATGACTAGACCAGTATTGTGTGCTCAGTAATGGTTTTGCTAATTAAACACTATAACTTAGTCTGCAAAAAAAAGTAATAAAAATACATTTTTGTACAATGATGGATACAAAGATGGTGTACTCTTTTTTTTTTTTTCTCTTTGATACACAATTAAATCTGATAAAAATTAATATTTAATAGCTCTAGGTTGAGAAAGTGGTTGAGGCATTACATTCAGGCATTACTTTCAGGCTCGCCTACTACTACATCAGGGAACGCAGAGAAAGGCGCGTTCATGCTTTCTCATAAACAGAAAAAAAGTTCTCAAATTCAATTAACAATTTCGTTGTTGGCCATATTTATTTATTCACATATTTCTGTCACGACGGATAACTCATGTAGCATAGCAGTATTTTCTTCACCACATTTAACATACAGAACACGTGATTCACGAATAAATGACTCTTATGAGCCGGTTCAAAAATGAATCATTCCAAAACTCAGGAGTTTACTGACTTGCATCAGTCTATATTTAATGAACTCAACAAATCCAATGACTGTACTGAATCAACATATGACTCACTGCACGTTTCCTATAGCTGTTAGGCTGCTTTACTTGCTGTGCAAACAAACAATTAAATAAAATATTATCTGTCCAGTGTCCACCTCAAAAATAAGAGTTAGTACAATACGTTCTTTTTACAACGATAAGATTCTTTTAAGGTTTGTATTTGACGTCAGTAAATTACACGACTTTCATAAAATCATAAATATGACTACAGTCACTTTTGGCAATATAGCATACGTTGTACAGTTTGACGTAATGAATACAATCAAATGCGCTTGTTCCTTATTGAAGTTATGCTTATTGTCCCCGTCACAGGCGTTTGACAGCTTCCCCAAACATCCTGACACATTGTAACACTATTTGGTTTATGTAATACTTTCCCTGTCGCACTTGTCTCTTTCAAACCTACATGAACATGCTGATCAGGAAAAAGGTAATCGAAAGGTTTCCCAGCAACATTAAGTGGAAGGAACTGTATGTACATAATAAAAAACCTTTTTTGTGGCGCACTAATTAATAGCCTATATTCACCAGTGCGGGGAATTCACAGGAAGTAGCCACTCTGTCCACTTCACCATACTATATCCTTATAGCCTAATTATTGGAAGATTTATATATGTCATACGAATTTCCGATGCAATCACAACAGTCAGCGAATATGAAGCATGCACGCTTTTTCATGAGATCCGTTTGACCTGATAAACTCAGGTGCAGAGGTTGGGGGATTACGCCAAAGGTAAAGAGACGATACCACAGTGACGTAGTGGTAATAACTGGGACAAAGAAGGAGAATATAAAAGCTCTAGAGTCACAACATGCACTCCAAATCTCGTCTGCGAGGAACATCAGTCTACATAAGAGGACATATCATTAAATCCACCCGTCTGCCTGCAATATGAAGTTCCTAACTCTGCTTGCTGTGATGTGCTGGTGCTTTCTGTGCGGCCAGGCGATGCACCTCAGGCGCCAGCGCCCCAAGCCATTGGACAGCCCCGTCACCTGGAACAACCTCTATGTGATGACTGAACATGTACGTTTTAATGCTGGATCTTATATGCTATATAAGATCTATAATGTTTTAACTAATTTAATTTATATAGATATGTAATTATATAAATATTTTATTGATTGGTTTATTTGAATGTATAACATTATGCATAATCCTCCCAGGCTCAGAAGGAAGACAAACACCACGAAACACGACTGTTTCCAGTGTTCTCCGAGGTCATGCTAAAAGTATGTATGATATATAGGCTATATGTTGATATATATGTGTGTGTGTAGTATAGTAATGTATAGGCTAATAATAACTGTTGTAATAATTATGTATGACTGTTTACTAGTACTTGATACTAGTACTTGATTAGTATTCTTTTCCAGTCACTATTGGAACATGTAGTATCAGTAACACTTTATTTCAATAGTCCACTTTAGGCATTCTGCTTACTATAGGCTCAGTAATGTTGCAACTACATAACAACTAGCAGTCAATAGAGTATTAGTTGAGTGCCTAATATCTGTTAAAAGACTTTAAGTAACTGTGCAAGTACATGTCGACTTATTCTAACCCTAACCTAACAGTCTACTAATCTTCTAATGAGAGTTAGTTGACATGTAGTTGCAAATTAATGAGAGTTAGTTGACATGTAATTGCAAAGTTACTTATATTTAGTAGAAAGTCTAAATTGGACTATCGAAATAAAGTGTAATGGTAGTATCTACTCAATTAGTCATTACAGTACTACTACTACAGTACTAATCTTTTGCTAAAAGTCACAATTCACTAGCAATTGTTTAGACTAATACGTATTAATTGGAAGTGAGTAGTTGAAATTAATTCAATAAAATGTTGCGATTAGTTACCGATAACAATGGAAGAGATATTTGTAGCAATGGAAAAAGTACTAGTGACTAATCAGATAAATACTAATTTTTGATTGAATTTCAGTTTGATTTCTAAACTAGGTTACACTTTATTTTAAGGTGTCAGTATTAGTGTAATTATACATTAAAGTACTGAGTAATAATAATTAACTGTACGTACTTACTATAGTTTTAGGGTTTGGTTTAGGCATGTATAATTATGCATAATTTCTAGTTATTACTTCAGTAACTACATGTAACATTGTGTAACCCTAAACTATTATGGCATTAAACTAATACATTATGATCATTTCTGTTCCAGGAAGAGGGCACTTGTTGCATCAACACCATGATTTTGGATTACTATCTAAAGCACATCTTGCATGCAGATGATCATGTTGATAAATACCCACAAATTCGTCTTGTGAGGTCTGATCTGCACAGGGTCGCAGAAGATTTGAAACCGCAATGTGTAAGTGTTTGAAAAAAGTTTGATCATTTGAACCAGCTGACCAATTGTTATGTGCTTTGTACTTAAACATTCTGTTTTTACAGAGCAACAGTGCAGATCATGCGCAGGTCAAGAAGTACAAGGACAGATATAGTGCCTTTGAACGTAAAGTAAGTTGATGTTTTTCTTCAGTGTTAAATCAGTGATAAATTTGTTCTTCTGCATGGGTTTAATATCAGTTGTTATTTATTTTTCAGAGTTTGTCACTTGACGCTCGTAACAAAGCAATCGGAGAGACGATTATTCTCTTCCACTACCTTTTTGAATCCTGCTCTGCAAGAATGTGACTCTGAAACTCTCCCCAGCAGTATTGATTTTTTTTTTTCAATCTTCAAAGGATTATTTATTATGGACTTATTTATTTTAGATATTTATTGTATGTTATATGAAGTTTTACAAATGGCATGGGAACTGTGCTTTCATGCTATGTGTTGAAGGTCACACTTTTGACTGCTGTTGTGACTGCCTTGGGCAGACCACTGCAAAGTAAATGCATTGTAAAAGCATTTTTAACTCAAGGTTTCAAAAAAGAAAGAAAGAAAATGTATTATCTAGTTATTAATTTAATTGATTTTTTGCTATAAATTAATTTATTTTTCCGCATACAACAGAAGAGATGTTTGTTTTTGTTTTTTAATAAAATTATATTTTATTTCACTCAAACTTGTTTCTGCTTTTTTCACGGCAAGCATGTCCTAATATCTTTATATCATAAAGTGTTAGTCAGAACAACACAATCTTTCTTTACCATTGGTGCGTTAAGAGGGGTGCTGAAACACCCCCTAGTGAGCAAGACTGGATGATAGTTTTAACAAGATCAAATATTCAAATTTAATTTGACATTTTATTGCAATAACTTAATTTATATGTGTGACTGTTAACACATTTAAAGAAATAGTTAACACTAAAATGAAAATTAAGTCATCATTAAAGGTCCCAATATACTTAAAAACAATTGAAGAACAAACTGATGTGATGTCATTTCAAACAAAATCAGGCCAAAACAGATTGTTTTGGGAGTTCGAAATGGCTTACCAAAACGGTTTGCAAAAAAACTTCGTACTACCATTGGTCCGTGGCGATAACGTAATAGGAGGTGTGCGCTGAGGCTCCGCCTTCTTTCACATGGAACTCTTCTCTGACTCATTTCGTTTGTTTGAGGTAAGATCTCTGCAGATAAAAACATGAATACATTGGATTGTCAAGTCAAGTCACCTTTATTTATATAGCGCTTTTTACAATGCAGATTGTGTCAAAGCAGCTTTACATTGATAACTGGTACATAATTTGGCTGCACAGCAGCTCTTAAATAATAGTGTCAATGCAGGCAGATCAGAAGCACTGTTGAATAAATGTCAAGAATACTATTGAATATCAAATGTCAAGTGTCCCCAACTAAGCAAGCCAAAGGCGACAGCGGCAAGGAACCCAAACTCCATCAGGTGACATCAGGTGGCAAACAAGTGGCAAATAGGTGTTAAAATGGAGAAAAAAAAAACCTTGGGAGAAACCAGGCTTAGTCGGGGGGCCAGTTCTCCTCTGGCGAACAGTGCTTTGTTACAATCAGGTTGCTATCATAAGTCTGATAGGATTGCAACAATCAAAGTATTTATTTCAGTTCCATCCAGTTGAGGATCGTATTCATCACGCCGGTATGGACGGTCTGTTGAGGAACTGTGCTACTGGCTGTCGTGTCGATGAGGCCTTCACAATGGATGATCCAGTTGACTCGATCTCTGCTGATACTTCAGGGCTGCGTTGTGGTCGTGTCAAGGCGCAGGTCCTTAGTCTCAGCTGGATACGGCCCAGATCCGGTTGACTACGGTAAACCTCGGGATAAACAGAAAGACTAATATTAGTGTAGATGCCATTCTTTTTCTGATGTAATGAGTACATCTGGTGTTATAGGAAGTGTTCCCGGTTCCGGCTGACCTAATTTATGCAACCTAATAATCGTTATCCTAGTCGTATCCTAATCGTAACCTAGTTATGTGTATGCCAGGTTAAAGAGATGTGTTTTTAGTCTAGATTTAAACTGACAGAGTGTGTCTGCTTCCCGAACAATGCTAGGAAGATTGTTCCAGAGTTTAGGTGCCAAATAGGAGAAGGATCTACCACCTGCAGTTGATTTTGATATTCTAGGTATTATCAGCTGGCCTGAATTCTGAGATCGCAATAAACGTGAAGGACTATAATGTATTAAGAGCTCACTTAGGTACTGGGGAGCTAAACCATTTAGTGCTTTGTAAGTAATTAGCAAGATTTTAAAATCTATACGATGTTTAACAGGAAGCCAATGCAGTGATGACAGAACAGGGCTAATATGGTCATACTTCCTAGTTCTAGTAAGAACTCTAGCTGCTGCATTTTGTACGAGCTGTAGTTTATTTATCAAGCGAGCAGAACAACCACCCAGTAGAGCGTTATAGTAGTCTAGCCTTGAGGTCATAAACGCATGAACTAACTGTTCTGCATTTTTCATTGAGAGCATATGTCGTAGTTTAGATATATTTTTCAGATGGAAGAATGCAGTTTTACAGATGCTAGTAACATGGCCTTCAAATGAAAGATTGGTATCAAAGAGCACACCCAGGTTCCTAGCTGACGACGAAGACTTAACAGAGCAGCCATCAAGTGTTAGACAGTATTCTAGATTATTGCGTGAAGAAGTTTTCGGTCCAAAAATTAGAATCTCTGTTTTTCCTGAATTTAGTAGTAGGAAATTACTGGTCATCCAGTTTTTTATATCAGCTATACATTCTGTTAATTTAGCGAATTGGTGATTTTCGTCAGGGCGCGAAGAAATATAGAGCTGAGTATCATCAGCGTAACAATGAAAACTAATGCCATGCTTCCTAATGATATCTCCCAAGGGTAGCATGTACAGAGTAAAAAGCAACGGTCCTAGTACTGAGCCTTGCGGTACTCCATATTTAACTTGTGATTGATATGACATCTCATCATTTACTACTACAAACTGATAACGGTCAGATAAGTATGATTTGAACCATGCCAATGCAATTCCACTAATGCCAACATAATTTTCGAGTCTGTTTAGAAGAATATTGTGATCAATAGTGTCAAATGCAGCACTAAGATCCAGTAACACTAATAGAGAGATACAACCACAATCTGATGATAAGAGCAAATCATTAGTAACTCTAATGAGAGCAGTCTCAGTACTATGGTACGGTCTAAATCCTGACTGGAAATCTTCTTGAAAATTTCTTTCTAAAAAGGAACATAGTTGTGATGAAACTGCCTTTTCTAGTATTTTTGACAGAAAAGTAAGATTTGAGATCGGCCTGTAATTGACTAATTCTCTAGGATCAAGTTGTGGTTTTTTAATAAGAGGTTTAATAACAGCCAGCTTAAAGGTTTTTGGTACGTATCCTAGTGATAAAGATGAATTAACAATATTAAGAAGATGATCTATGACCTCTGGAAGCATCTCTTTCAATAGCTTAGTCGGTATAGGGTCTAACATACATGTGGATGATTTTGATGATTTAACAAGTTTAGACAATTCTTCCTCTCCTAAAGCAGTAAATGAATTGAATTTTTCTTTAGGGACACTACAATGCACTGTCTGACACAAGACTGTAGTAGACGGTTGCATGGTTATAATTTTTTCTCTAATATTATCAATCTTGCAAGTAAAGAAGTTCATAAAGTCATTACTGCTGTGCTCTTTGGAAACATCAGAAGTTGAAGCTTTATTTCTTGTTAATTTAGCCACTGTATCAAATAAATACCTAGGGTTGTGTTTATTTTCTTCTAAAAGTTTTGAAAAATAGGCAGATCTAGCAGTTTTTAAGGCCTTTCTGTACTCAGTCATTTTCTCTCTCCACGAAATGTGAAATACTTCTAGTTTTGTTTTCTTCCAGCTGCGCTCCATTTTTCTAACTGCTGTTTTTAGGGCCCGAGTGTGCTCATTGTACCATGGTGTTGGATTAATTTCCTTAATCTTTTTTAAACGCAAAGGAGCAACTGAGTCTAATGTGCTGGAAAAGAGAGAGTCAATAGTTTCTGTTGCAATATCGAGGTCTTCTAAGCTGTCTGGTATGCTAAGGCGATGAAACTGATCAGGAAGATTATTTATAAAGCAATCTTTAGTGGTAGAAGTGATGGTTCTACCATATTTATGGCAGGGAGGCAGTTTAGCCACTTTCACTAAATGTAATATACACGAGACTAGATAATGATCTGAGATGTCGTCACTCTGCTGCAGAATTTCAATGGCATCAATATCGATTCCATGTGACAATATAAGATCTAAAGTATGATTATGACAATGAGTGGGTCCCGACACATGTTGTCTAACACCAATAGAGTTTAGAATGTCTGTAAATGCCAATCCTAATGAGTCTTTTTTATTATCTACATGGATATTAAAATCACCAACAACAGGGACTTTATCTGCAGCTAGTACTAATTCTGATAGAAAATCGGCAATCTCTTTGATAAAGTCTGTATTGTGCCCTGGTGGCCTGTATACAGTAGCCAACACAAATGTCAACTTACATAATGTTACGTAAAGCACCATCACTTCAAAGGAATTATATTTGAAAGACTTCTGTCTGATACTGTAAATATTACTATAAATTACAGCAACACCTCCCCCTTTTCCTTTCTGTCGAGGATTGTGTCGATAATCATAACCTTGAGGACTAGACTCATTTAAAGTAGTGTAATCGTCCGGTTTTAGCCAGGTTTCTGTCAAACACAGCACATCTAGATAATTGTCTGTGATAATATCGTTTACAATAAGTGCTTTTGAAGAAAGTGATCTAATATTTAACAACCCAAGCTTTATCATTTGTTTATCATTATTATCTCTATTTTTTATTTGTTGAACATCAATTAAATTTTTACCATTAAATGGGTTTGGAAGTTTTTTGTTTTTATTAATTCGGGGTACAGACACAGTCTCTATTTGATAATATCTAGGTGCAAGAGTTTCTATGTGTTGGGAATTATCTGACTTCTGTAACGTGAGGCAGCTAGCAGACGGTCGGTTTAGCCAGTCTGTCTGCTTCATGTCCTGGGCCCCAGTTTGTCATGTTTTAGTTCTGAGACTATGTGCCATATTACTAGAGAGAAGAGTAGCACCATCCCGGGACGGATAAATACCATCTCTTTTCAACAGGTCAGGTCTGCCCCAAAAGCTTTTCCAATTGTCTATGAAACCTATATTATTCTGCGGACACCACTTAGACAGCCAGCCATTGAGTGATGATAATCTGCTAACTATCTCATCACTCCTACGAACAGGAAGGGGACCAGAGCAAATTACTTCTCCTGACATTGTATTTGCGAGTTCACACACCTCTTTAATGTTAATTTTAGTGATCTCCGACTGGCGAAGTCGAACATCATTTGTGCCAACGTGAATAATAATTTTAGAATATTTACGATTAGCATTAACCAGCACTTTTAAATTTGCTTTGATGTCAGGTGCTCTGGCTCCCGGCAAACATGTGACTATGGTGGCTGGTGTCTCTATTTTCACGTTCCATGTAATAGAATCGCCAATAACTAGGGCACTTTCAACAGGATTCTCAGTGGGTGCATCACTGAGTGGGGAGAACCTGTTTGATGTTCTTAATGGAACGGAAGAGTGGTGTTTTCCGCGGCTAGGCTGCCTCACCGTTACCCAAGTGCCCTGCTGCGCGGGCTCTACAGCCGGAACCGAACAATGTACAGAGTTCACTAAGCTAGTCGCATCCAAAACAGTATCTGAAGCCCCTGCATTCTTACTATCCTCGATTAAAGTTTGGATGCGTGTCTCTAATTCTGAGATTCTCTCTGTCAGCCTGACTATTTCCCTACATTTATGACATGTAAATCCCTCGTCGCTGACAGAGAGAGCTACACTGAACATGTGACAGACTGAACATGAGATAACAGTGGGAAAGGATGACATGACTCACCGTGTTTGTAGACTGATCCGAGTTACCACTGTAGACTGATCCGAGTTACCACAGCTGTTTGATGAACGCGTTGAAAAGGAGCGCGCGAGACTGATAAGTTAACAAGCGAGATGCAAACGCATTGTGACAGCGATTTAGATTCAAAGATTACAGGCTAGCGACGTCAGATTAATGTGGTAGGCAATAATAATAATATAAGCAACAATGAATAAAAGTAAGAAAAAACAAAGCTATACGGAGACGCAAACACCAGCAGCGAGGCAGAGGCAGCGAGGCAGAGGCAGCGAGGCAGACAGGAGCAATCGAGCAACAAAAGATTGCCACTTTATAGTATAAAATGAAGCTGTGCTTCTGATGAAATGAGGCACTGACACTGTTTTTCATGTTTGATACTGTAAAGCTGTTTGCTTTTAAGCAATCTATTGAATAACTGCTGTTTTCTCATTTTTGTTGTGTCTGTTTTGTTATTGAGAGGAAAGCATGCAGCACATATTTACATATTCATCTAAGCATCGCTCTGTGGGTGGCTTTAGTTTTTCGATAACAGTATATAGCTGCTCACGTATTTTGAAATTTGTGTTACCCCTAAATGAAAAATGAAAAAGCCATTCTTTCTTTTTTTGGACCACAAAAGGAGAACTTTAAAAAAATGTTCTCGCACTTGTTATCCATATAACGGCAGTGAACAGCGCCCAGCATCAAGCTTTTTAAAAAAGACAAAAAGGTATCATAGAATGGTCCCATGCAACACGTCGTATGCAAGTGTTCTGGGGGTATACGCTAGGGTTTGGTGAAAACAAACCGAAATGTAGTATCTAGGGTGAATTCAGGTAAAGTGGGACGTTTAAGCTTGGTTGTACTGTGCTCAATGGGTTTACCTTTTCAGAGCATAATAATGGTCTTTAATTAAAGAGACACTGTTTCTTTAAATGATGTAATATGACTAAGGTGGGTGTGGCCACACCTCAAAGGAGGACTGCCTCAAGGTGAAAGATAAAAAAAGTTGCTCACTAAATGGTGCACTAAATAAAACCCTGCCCTTTATTCAGTATTCTGTTTCACTCGGAAATACTTCACAACACTGAAGTCAGTTGCAACTTCCGATTCACTGGACTTTAAAGGTAAAGGTGACGTAAACAGTCACAACACGTTTCAGTAATAGATCCGTGCATTAGCTCTTAAAGTGACAGCAGCCTAATATTCCTGCTGTCTTCTGTATTTTTAATGTTAATCAAACAACAAAAGACAAAGAAGTAACTCGCTGCTCTTTACAGAATAGCTTTTGGAAATGTAATAAAGATTAATCTATATTTAATATATTCAGCGAAGACTATGCAGTGTTATTTTACATTTGATTACTTTATTCAATTTATGTAGGCCTACCTGAAAACTGCTGTTTGACCTACCTGAAAGCACTATTTATTTCATTTGTATTTTTGTCATAGGCTGAGGGGAAGCAACTCCAGTGTAGGCTATAAGGAAATGCGCTGCCTTTTTAAAACACTTTTAAATAGAATGTCATGAAATAAGGTGCATCCCAATTCGCATACTTATGCACTATTCTATGACATTTTTAAGCATAAATAGTGCAAGTAGTGCGTTCACACTGAAAATTCCAAAAAGAAAAAGTACACTTTAAATACCCAGATGATGCACTAAATTAACGGGAAAAAATGAAGTGTGGAATGTTGGACACTTCATGCACTCAACTGTCGCAGCTTTAATTATGTAGCAGAGGGGAAGGGGCTGTCAGACTCCGATGTTGAATGACAAAATAACCTTATATAATTGACGCACTACACGGATGAGTACATAGTGCATAAGTACATAGTGTATAAGTGCATAGTGTTTAGTGTGTTGTTTGGGATGCAACTATAGTTTCAAGTTACGTGTCACCTAGCAACAACCTACACATTCCAGCTCCCTATAAATTATTTGTTATTAAAGGATTAGTCCACTTTTAAATAAAATGTTCCTGATAATTTACTCATCCAAGATGTTCATGTCTTTCTTTCTTCAGTTGAAAAGAAATTAAGGTTTTTAATGAAAACATTCCAGGATTATTCTCCTTATAGTGGACTTCAATGGCCTCCAGACGGTTGAAGGTCAAAATTATATAATTTCAGTGCAGCTTCAAAGGGCTTTAAATGATACCAGACGAGGAATAAGGGTCTTATCTAGAGAAACAATCGGTCATTTTCGAAAAAAAACAACTGTATGCTTTATAAACACAAATTAACGCCTTGCACATGCTTCTGTTTTCCGTATTCTCCAAAACACTTACGCTGTATGTCCTACGCATTCCCTATTCTACTAACAGAACGAATGTGGCGCCAGTTTCGTTTTTTTTTCCGTAAGTAGAATAGGGAAGGCATAGGACATTCAGCGTAAGCGTTTTGGAGAATACAGAAAGTGAAAGCACGTTCAGTACAGTTATATTTTTTTTCGAAAATGACGATCGCTTCGCTATATAAGACCCTTATTCCTTGTCTGGTATCGTTTAAAGCCCTTTGAAGCTGCACTGAAACTGTCATTTTGACCTTCAACCATCTGGAGGCCATTGAAGTCCACTATAAGGAGAATAATCCTGGAATGTTTTCATCAAAAACCTTTTCGAATGACGAAAGAAAGACATGAACATCTTGGATGACATGGGGGGTGAGTAAATTATCAGGAAAAGTTTATTTAAAAGTGGACTAATCCTTTAAAGTGACTATGTTCACACCTGTATATGCTCCACCTATGTTTTTTGTTCTATTGTATTTATTTGTGCTATTGCTCACAATTTGACTATTTGTTCTTATTTTATTACTGACTGTTTACTAATAATGTTTTAAAGTGGACCTATTATGCCCCTTTTCACAAGATGTAATATAAGTCTCTGGTGTCCCCAGAATGTGTTAGTTTCAGCAAAAAAAAAAAAACAAACAAAAAAAATCATAGCTTGTCAAATTTGCCCCTATTTGGGTATGAGAAAAAACATGCAGTTTTTGTGTGTGTCCCTTTAAATACAAATGAGCTGCTGCTCCCGCTCCTGTTTTTTAAAAGAGGGCGGGCTAACGGTTCGCGCTTCGGTTGCTCAACAACATCAAAGCTGGAGAATCTCACACGCAGTCAAAATGACGGTTTCAGAAACGGTGTTCAGCCGTACATTGTTCAAACCGGAGTTGGACACTGATGGAGAGACTAGGAAGAAGTTACAACTTTTGGAATGCAACTGGACGTTTCTGAACGGTTAGTGGATAAATTTATGTAGTTGCTGTGGAGTTGATTCAACTCCCCGACTAGCATGTGCCACCATGTTAATGTTTTGTGCAAAGCCCTCATGTACAGCCACTATACATAGCGTACCTGTTTGCCAAACAGAGCCATACACACCAGGCTAACGTTTGTGATTGCTTTCAAATGCTGGAAATGGTCTAATGGTCTCTCTCTCTCTCTCTCTCTCTCTATATATATATATTTTTAGCAATTAAGTTTGACAGGGTCATTTTGCAGGCTATCCAAGTTTATAAGACTCTAAATAGTGTTTAGTGCTCTACTGTGCAGCCAAAGACAGAACAGTTAGCATGCTTTTGCTCAAACTTTTGCCATAGCCATAGAACTAGTAGCCTACACTGTTTTCACTTGTGAAAACAAAATGAAGGTGCCGTGGGTGGAAACATGCAGATTAAGGGGCTGTAATATTATAATAATATAATCTTATTATAAAAATATTATGTCACAAAGGGAGTGAAATCTGAGCAGATAATTTTTTCACATGCTTGCAGAGAAAGGGCTTGTCAAAACAAAGTTACTGGGTTGTCCTTTTTCATGTTTTATGGGTTGGTAGATGCCCACTTATGTCATATGATATGTCCCCTTTAAAGGGACAGTTCATGCAAAAATGAAAATTTGATGTTTATCTGCTTACCCCCAGGGCATCCAAGATGTAAGTGACTTTGTAGGTGACTTTGATTTTCTTAGGACATCAATGTGTTGTCACGAGCCGCAGGGTTTAATTTGGATTTGTCTGTGCATGTTTTTTTGACTCTTATAGATGGTGTTGCCATTGACATGCATTATACGACTGACAGACCACAACGGTTGGAGGTAAAAATCATCATCTGTGTTCTACTGAAGAAACAAAGTCACCTACATCTTGAATGCCCTGGGGGTAAGCAGATAAACATTAAAATTTTCATTTTTGGATTAACTGTCCCTTTAAATTTATATTAGTTAGGGTAGTAGTTTTTGCTGTAGTATCAAAATTGGAATAGAGAATTGTGATATTTCACTGGTATCTAAAAATTTTAACCATTGGCCCAAACTCTACCTTTTTAAAAATTACAAATGCAATGAAAATACAGGTATTGGTATCGGCAAGTACCAAAAATGAAAGTACCGATATCGGACTTGTTTTGGAAAAAGTGGTATCAAGAGCTGAACCACTTGTACCACTGCAGTGCAAAGTGTTGACACTGATTGAAATGATTGATTTAGTTCAATTAATTGCTTTATTTATTAGCCTATATTAATAATTAATGGAATTTGACAAAATCTCATATATTTAATAGGGTTAAAAAAATTGCCTTTATAAAGGTATAAAAAATGGGCAAATATTCTCCCTAAAGCCACGCACACACTTAACGATTGTGAGGCCGATTATGAATGTAAATTGATACTTATGACTGATCGCGCTCAAACGCGTCCAGTCAGAGCCAGTTGTGTTCAGTCTGCGATTACAGTCGGTTTTCAAATTCCATGTGTAAGTATTTAAATCGGCTTCAGTCGCAGGAAACAATAGCTGTATGTTGAGCACAGTCTTAGAATGTTTTAGATAGTCGTTAAATGTGTGCCCGGCTTAAGTGGAAGGATGTTAAATGCCTCAGGGGGTGCACTACTCTAAAACGTTTGGGAACCACTGGCCTAGGCTATATGTTTTTGAGTTTGTTAAATATGCTGTTGAATATGTTTATTTCATAATATGTGTTAATAAACTATGTGTTTTTAGTTAAGATAGAGGATCATTTTATGGATAAATTACCATTAAATTTGCCAGACCAGTTGGCCCACTTTACCTGAAAAGAAATATGTCTGGAGTGCACTATTTCAAAATGTTTATTGGTATATACCTTGCAAAAAACACATTAAATGAACTGTATTCGAATTGAAATATTATAGCTGGAACTTAAAGTTAACAAAAGTAATAAAGAAAAGAAAAATAAATTGTAGTCTGTAACTTAAGCTCCTCAGCTAACCTGCTCTGTGGCAGGTTATGTTCTGGGTAAGAGATCTCAAATCAAAATTGGACTAATCAGCTGTGAGCAAAGTGACACATTTCTGAAGCAATAAAGTCACTCCTTCTGTTTCTACTCCAAATTATAGGTCGCTACATATGGCTTTTGTATGATTATCTATAATAATAATTTTAGATGTTAGATATTATATATGTAATTATCATACCCAGAATTTTAGTTCATCAATTATTACTAAGCACTTTGTTTAAATGAATATAAATATATAAAGATAATATTTAATATAATAAGCTTTAGAATCAGTCAGAAAGTTGATGATTAGTGTTATGGTAGCAACAAAGCCTGAAAGGATTGGTTTGGTTTTGTCAACTCAAAACTAATCCTGTAACCCTGTGTTTGTTGAACTACCATCATGGTACGGGCGTCTGTTTCCAGCTTTGATTATCATTGTTAGTGTTTTTTAAAATAAACTTTGCTGGAATTAGATCCTCACCTCATCTCTTCCCTGCCACTTAACACTGATGTAGAAGTAGCAATTTATTATTGGAAATTTCTTTAGGGCTTAAAATGAAATAATATACCCAGTAAACAAAAATATGTTCTAAGAACATTCCCATTATGTTATGAAAATATTATTTTTTAAAAGTTCTCTGAACATTCATGCAAACAGTTAAAAATAAGCAGGACAAAGAAGTCAGGGTGGCGAGTAATCCAAGTCTTTATTGTAACTCAAAATAAAAAGAAAATAAGTTCAGTGGGGCTTTCTGCCTCACACAATCAGTCACACTCAAATAAATCAGTCTCTGTGGGAATGGGTCTCTCTCCCTGTCCAAGGTCTGCGGGCTGCTTATATCCCATCTCTCCACAGTTAGTGGAATTAGGGACAGGTATTAGTCATCATTCAGTTGACCAACTTATTACCGCTCGTCTCCATACTTGTTCTCCTGCTGCAGCCTTCGATTTACCATGCCTCCCTCGCTGTAAAGCTGGATACCAACGGGTGATCTGCACAATGGTATCCTTCATACGGTGGAGCCACTGGAGGGGTGCATAGTCCGAACAGAGAATGAATTCCCATTCCAGGAGATAATAAATGAGGGTGAGGATGGACCAACAAATGGCCAAACACTCTTTCTCAATGGTGCTGTATCTAGTCTCTCTGTTTGAGAGCTTCCAACTCAGAGACAGCACTGGCCGTTCCTCTCCTCCGACCACCTGGGACAGGACTGCACCCAGCCCACTGTCCAATGCATCTGTCTGCAACACAAAAGGGACATTAAAGTTAGGAGCGTGTAAGAGCGTATTGCCACACAGGGCAGCCTTTACCTTGATTACTAGACCACTGACACTGGACCAGATCTGGTACTTCCTAGATTTTGTCCATGACACGATGAAAGGTGGCGAATCATTTCAATATGGTGCTGTATGAGGTCTGTGCGACCAGGCAGTGGCAAGAACACATCTGAAAAATCTGCCAGCAACTTGGCTACATCGGTGATCTGCAGCGGCAAGAGGTGATCTGTCCCAGGAAACAGAGCAGATTGGATTGACTGGGACAGATGCTTCTGGTCCAAGATCCTCCCCTTTCGAAACAGCCGCTGCTAGCTAAACTGATGACACCTCATTCCAGCATTTTAGGAGATAAATGATAAATTTGACATGCACCTTCCCTGTCTGTTGGCCATAATCGAAATCCCCAACTCGCCGTATAAACACAAAAGGTCCTTGCTACTCAGTGAGTAATTTAGAACTAGATGTTGGAAGTAATACAAGCTCTTTATCTCCCAGTGTAAATTGATGCTCTCACGTACCACTGTTGCACAGCTGACTTTGTCTGTCCTGTGCCTGAAGCAAATTCTCCATGGAGAGCCACCCCAACATGTGGAATTTTGCTTGGAGGTCAAGGACATCCTGAATTTCACCACAGCTGTATGAAGTCCCCTCCTCGCAAACCTCTGTAATGACGTCAAGCACCCCACGGGGCTGCCGTCCATAGAGAAGCTCGAATGGGGAAAACCCAGTGGAGGCATGCGAATCAGCGGCTCGAGCCTTTTGTCATACTTTTATTTATTTATTTATATATTTATTTATTTATTTATTTATTTATTTATTTATTTTACAAATTTATGAACCATGGATTCTAATCCAAGCCGTCAGTTTGTGCTTTAAACGATACCAGACGAGGAATAAGGGTCTTATCTAGTAAAATGATCAGTCATTTTCTAAAAAAATATAAAAATGTATATGCTTTATAAACACAAATGATAGCCTTGCAAGTGCATCCAGACCGCCTTCCATATTCTTCAAAAAGCTTACACTGTATCTCATACACCTTCCCTATTAAACTTATGGAAAAAACAGAACTGGCACCGCGTTAGTTCCGTAAGTTGAATGTTATCAGTAAATTTTAATTTGAAAGTGAACTAATTCTTTAACTCTATGCATTTTCCACCAAAATTCTATACTTACAAGCACTACCGAGAAGTCCACCACATCCCCCGTGCACACACCGCACCTTAACCTCACGGCTGGTATCAAATGCCCTTTGGTGCATCAGGCTTTAATGAATGGAAGTTTGGTTACAGCCTGAATCCACCAAAGCCTGATATGTACCCCTCTTAATACTCACAGGTATTTAGTACTGCCTGGCTTGATCTGGTGGAGCGAGAGGAGAGGTGAATGTGGAGTGGAGGCTCTGGCGCTCTCCGACACGCCCCCTTGTGTTCCAGATCTAGCCCCCTGGAAGAATTCTGAGCCCAGACCGCCTCTTCCCCACTGTGGGGTCCGAGGAGGTGCTTTGCTCCGCAACCTGGGAACAGGGATAGGGTGAGAGAGAGAGGGAAGAGAGGAAGAGGGGTTGGAGAAAGAGAGGTTAGTGACGGGCTCGCCCAAACCCAGGGCACGCCACCAGATGGTCTTCAACCACCTGGATGACCTGATTCAGCGCCGTTGTGCAGTTGCCTTTCCTCATGGCAGCCGAGCACTGAACTGCTCCAGTACCACCAGATCAATCGCTTCCTCATCGTTGCATGTCTGGGCCATCAGCCACTTGTGGTAAGCGTCCCGGAAGTGTTGGGCCATCACGAAAGGTTGGCTGCTGTCCCCTAGCTCCACTGACCTAAAACATTGGCAATGTTGTTCCGGGGAGCGGCCGACCCGTTGAAGGATGGCCCGCTTTAGATCGTCATAGGCCAGGAGGTTTTCTACAGGTAGCTGTTGCGCTGCTACCTGTGCCTCTCCAAACAGCAGTGGAATCAGGCAGACTGGCCAGTGTGCATGCCTCTGCTGTTTTCTTGAAGAGGTCCACAAATGCCTCTGTGTCGTCTTGTGGACCCATCATCACCAGCAGCACATGGTGCACTTGATTGACCCACTGGACTTCTTCCTGTGTTTGGACTAGCAAGTGGAAGTGATCTTCCTGCTCGATCCTGAGGTCCATTAGCGCCTGGTGTTGAGTCTGATTACGACCGGCGAGTGACTTTACAAGCTAACGTTAAATAAAATTTTAAGAGAATGTTCCATTTTATAATTTTGTTTCCTTTTAAACGTTACTTTTAAATGTTCTCTGCACATTCTGAAACAAGTAGTAAGTAGTAACATTTAAATATGTTACATGAACATCCAAGTAAATTCAGATAAATTGCTTATGAATGATGTAAAAATAACATTTTGAGAACATTTTTAAAGTAACAGTTTACGTTTCCAGTAACCTCCCATGTTTGTTCATAGATTTCATTCTGACAAAGTTCTCTATGAACTTGAAAGTTCTCTCTAGTTTCTAAGAATGTTCCCTATTAGCTGGATATACACACATTTTAATAGTCATTTGTCTGAGAAATTCTTCCTGGAGGCCCTCTTTGCACATGCAAAATTTTTTTGCATGCGTATGTACTACCTTCCACTCTGCAGGTATGAGGCACTGTGAAATTCCCAGGAAGTGCCTAACTTTTGGACACTTTCAAAACATTTCAAAACTTTAACGTGACAAATTTGAAAGTTAAACATATACAAAAAAACGATGGAATCCACAGGATAATGAAAGGCTTGGGAATTTACAGGCTCATGTTTCCTTGTGTCTATTGTTTGACATGTTTAACATACGCAGACTGACAAAAGTGAAAGTTTCCAAAAATAGCACATACAAGTTTAAGCTGTTCAAGGAGCCGGGGTATTTTTAGCTTTCACCTCTGATGCTATCAGATCTTGTGGTTGAAGTTGAGTCCTAGTATTGCCACAAGTGATATTGGGAAGCTTTTATCCTCCTTTCATTCATACTGAATCATGATTCAATTCAACTGAGCTGAGCAATTTAACTGAGTCAGGCCAGTAGTGGTCCGTCAATACACGTTTTTAATGTTTCTTTTTTACTTCCTCTTTCCCTCTCCGACTCAAATGTTAATTGTAACTGTTTGTCTTTGGATGGTTTGATTGGTATTTTTATACCGCGGCAGCTCTTGAGAATGCTTTCTGGGTCAGGTTAAGTTCTTTGCTGAGTCTTGTAGGTGCTGACCTGGTTTGAGAAGGTGGTTAAGCCCTTTGGAAGAGGGGGTTATACTTTGTCATGGTAAAACATGTTTCGGTAAATGTCGACGATCACTTAAGTTGTTACTAACCTCTGCCCCAAATTTGCTGGGGGACCTAAGAAAATACTTTTTTTACTTTTATTTGGGATGAAAGCATGTAACAAATCATTTTAAATAATTACATTTTTTTAAAATAATGAATGATGGGATATTTTGTGGCCTAAATCACAAACTTAAGTTATATGTACTGTATAATGTTATATATATGTATAATGTACCAAGCAATGCTTAATTTTGTTCAGTCTGTGGTGTAAAAATGTTGCATTAGCAATTAAAGAAAAACACTTAAGCAACACATGGTCAGGTCAAAGTGTCTGAATAATTTTTGGTCCCAAATTTTTATCACTTTTAATGGTAGTCCACTGTATGAAGACTTTTTGGGTGTAATGTGTCACAGTTTATATATATATATATACATATATATATATATATATATATATATATATATATATATATATATATATATATATATATATATATATGAAACTAAAAATATATTATTCTACAACACTGACATCATCATTTTTATGTTCTGTACGGTTAAAATATTCTCACAGTATTTTTTCCAATAGCTAAACAGTTTCAAGACACAGTTCACTATTCACATCAAAGGAAACACACTGTAGGTTTGAATGCATGGCAACACGTTTAACGCTCTCGCAACCTAGATTTCATCGTCCAGTAATCAATATGCGCGAGGCTTTCGTCACTAGAATGCAAAACCACATAGCCGACAGGTGACTGAACCCAGAGGGAAAAATGACGGCTAAGCAGCATGCAATCCACAGCGATTGAGGTTAAAAAAAAAAAAAAAAAAACTCACTCATGATGAGTGTGGGAATTTTTTTTGACAAAGGATGGAGCTATAAAAGCTATGAATGTCACTGGTTGTTTAAAGCATACTGAGCCACTGTACAGACTGTACAATACTATTCAGCCCTCTCTGAAACTGAACCAGGATGCGGATCGTAACCTTGCTCACCCTCTGTGCTCTCCTGTGCTGCTCTCAAGGCCACAAGCAGGAAGAGTGCTTGAACAATAACATCCAGCTGCCTATGATCAAAGACATGATCAATACTTCAGAACTCATTGAGCAACCTTTAGATGTAAGTATCCTTATTTATACATGGACTCCAGTATATGTGCATTTAAGAGGGTGACATGCATCACAAATGTTCTTTTGTTGTTGCAGAAGGACAATAAACCATTCCATAGTATATTAAGAAACCTTAAAAAAAATTGCTACAAGGTAAGCTACTCCTGAACCTATACAGAAACTTCACAGTTACTTAAGAAAAAAGTAAAAAATAATAAAAGTATTTGTTTATTTATTTAAAAATATATTAAAATGTGTGTGTGTATATATATATGTGTGTGTGTGGGCATGTTAGTTTCTGTAAAATTCTGCAAAAATTTGCCCTTTTGTGGGGCATGTTGTCACATTATATTGAGTATGTCACAATAAGAACCTGCTGTTAAAATTAAAAATTTAAACTCTTAAACAATTATGAATTAATGAGAGTAAAAATTTTAAAAATGGATGAAGATACATATACATGTTAAAAATTCAAACCGCAGCAATCAATATATTAATTAATTAACAATTAATAAGTTGTATTACAAATGCAGCAACTTGCCCCAACCTCATTTTTAACTCTTTGTGCTTCTGTGACAACTACCCCTGGTCTCATTTGTAACTCAGAATAACAGAGTCTGTTGGGCAAAATAAAATAAACTGATCTGCACACCTCCTGACAGAAACTGAATGTCGCTGACTTTAAACGTATCCTGGAAATCTATGATGAACATGTGTTCCAAAAGATGTGGAAGAATGACACTCGTCAGTCGACAAAAATGTTTATGGATTCTTTCAAAAGGCTGCAGGACGTAATAGAGAACTGTGTAAGTAAGACATCCGTAACATCTACCACTTGGTATAGTAAATATACTTCATATACAGACAAACATTTTCATGCACATTTTTTACTGATTTATTTTTCCTTTACACAGGAACCTAAAGGCAAAAAAATACTGTCAATCTGCGCAAGAGAGAATCTTAAAACAATCGAGGACACTTTAATGATGGTAAGAGACATTTTAAATTATCCGTTTACATCCTCAGCTTTATTAGAAGTTAACTTGTGCTTTATTTTAGTGTGCCATGTTTTTGCTGAAATTCATGATCATCCAAGCTTTTTAGTGGCCAATGCCAATACCGATAACTTTAGTTAGGTGGGTGGAAAATACAATTTAGTTAACGCGATTAAGATTATAACACATACATATTTACTCAAAACTCACATTCAAAATACTTTAGAAACCTATTGTGCGGTAAACACAGAATGATCGTTGGTAGATCGGCCAAGTGGGCACAGTAATCAGCTGATGTCAAGCATCTCAAAATGATCAAATGTAAGGTAGATGATGAATATTGTGAGATAGAGGGGTCAGTGGAGTGATGTGATGCTTATATAAAAATTTTATCAAAAATATATTAAAAATGCAATTCACACATTTAGTGACTTGAATACACGTCTTCTATGATAAGCATGTTTTTTCATTTGTATATTAAAACTTATTTTCAGTAAAAAACAAAAAAAAACAAAAACAACAACAAAAAAAGTCATGGTCATACAACCCTTCTAATATATTAATTTAGATGACATTCTTGAAAAGAAAGCCTCTAAACAGCTTGGCATAATCTTTTAATATTATTTCTTTAAAAAAATAATTTAACAAAACTGCTTCACTGCTCATAATATATGAAACATTTTGTCTGCAAAATCAAAGTCAAGTAGCGTGACCAACATGCAGAAACATGCAGGAAACAAAAAAAACAAAAAAACAAAACAGGATGTGATATCATAGAATGGACCCCTGCAGACCCTCATTATATATAAATCTCTTATAAGTCTCATAAATATCAGATCATTTAAATTTTTATGACAAGTAAAGTTTAGTTAAGCTTGTAAAATGTCAGAGTGACTCCTGAAAAAATATATATTTATGAATTAATCATTTTATGATGTTAAAGTAGGTAGGTAGATAATTTTTTATTTTTTTTATTTTTATTTTTTTGTGGAAACTGTTAAGGCTTGTAAACTCACATGTATTCATTGCACATGTGCTTTAAACTAGGTTATTTTTTTTTAAATAAATTAAAAACATTTTCTCTATCTATGTCCAATGCTTTGTGATTTATGAGATCTCTGTTCTTTATACAGGATGAGCCAGGAGTTCGCATTAAGGCAATGAGAGAGTTTCGCAGTGTTTTGGTCTGGATCACTTTAGCCATGGATAGAAGGAGAACACACGAGAAGATTCAGTAGTTCTCCACACCGGCACAGAGGAACACGGGATGTAGGAGGAGTCAAACACATTTGTACACACACACACACACACTGATCACCATCCAGCTACACACCCTGCAGTGAAGGAACCAGGCTCAATTAACACACACACACAAAACACAGTGGCTTGAGTCATTATATACACTATCAATCCCTCTATCAATTATCAACAGACTGCTTTCAAAGGAAAGTTGCTTGACTCCTACACCAGCCATCAAGTCACATCCTGTGAACACATTCTCTGTTCACCGTTTAATGAACAGGCCAAATTGTAGTTGAATCCAATACATCTCAGGGAAGCTATGACTATTTTTTTTCATAGCGGAGAGACCAAATTCTTACATGCACTGATTAGACAAGCCAAGCTTACGGATATTTTGCATCAACATTTCGGTAACTTGGCATTATGAACAAAAATCTATATGCTTATTAATGTGAAATGCATTATAGTTTAAACGATACAGAATGATATAGCCTAGAATAATTGAAGATATATTTATTTTTTTTGTCTGTTAATTTTGAAATCCATAATTTATTTTTGTACGTTTTTTATTTTCTTGTATTTCAAGTATTATTTGAGTAGTTTGAAATGTTACTGGGCAATTGAAAGATCTTAAAAATATGTAATATTTATTTTATTAAGTTATGATCAGACAATAGGTGTAGGCCTTATCATTCTCTCAACTACCAACTCAAATTCTCCTCCTAAAAAAGAAAAAAAGGTGTGAGAATTCTGTAAGTGTTAGCCCTATTTAAATGAATGTTATTCATTAATGTACATTGCTTGTCTGTGATGTAATATTGTTTGTGAACCTTCAAATTTATTAAAGTTTAAATCAGCCTGAGAGTTTCCCATTATCCTTGTCTTTTTTTTTCATGACCAACGCTTTTCAATAGCGCTCCGGGGTAGACTGTAAATAATATAGCTGTCGGACGGGCGGTGTTCTGTTGCCTCTAATTACTGTACTGCTAAATGTGACTAAATTTACATGGACAGCTCAGTATCAAAGCACTGCACAAGAGAACTGCACACTTGGCACATAAAAAGAATCATGACTACTGACACAGTAATATTCGCCCAGTGACTTTAGACTTTTGACTGCACAAGTGGCTCCCTCTAGTGACTCATATTAAGGTATTGCACTCTGCTGCAGTGGAATATTTGCCAACTTTGGTAAGCACAGTAGGCTATGTGCACCCAAAGCATTCAGCAATAACATTTTAGTTCATTAATAATCAAATTTTTATAATAATCAAAAGTTTATGATATATTCCTATACTTAAAATAGGCAATTGCACATTAACCAAGCCTATTTTGTCTGCATTCATGTTTAAAATCCTTTTTAAAAAAAAAACCTTTATATGACTAACATTTTCAGTTTTGAAACAAATTAAACCGATCCTAAGGCGAACTCTACCATCACTGTCACTGTATACACGTTGCAGTTCCTGGAAGTTGTAGCACCATGAAACGCGACCACAAACGTCTCTCTCGCATTGCCACCAAACAACCCAACCTATGCTCAGTTCTGGTGCAACGAAAGGGCGCGGGCATGCATATGCATGCATGCACGCACAGACACACTTAGATGCACAAATAAATATAACTTTCTCTGTCACTATTGTCTTTCTTAGACACACAAGCAACAATAAGCAACTGCTGCAAATGCTGCTATCAAAACTGCAAGCTTGAAGCCTCAAGAGGTAGCCTAATGAAGTTTGTACTCACAACAACCAGTCAAGTCCTTTTATAGTAAGACACATTTGCCTGTTAGAATCAATAATTCATGTAGTTAACTTAAAAATGAAAACTTATCACTGTGAAATGCAAAAAGAGATAGTTATAAGAATGTCCTAGGCGTTTCATTTTATGTCACATAGACTATTTATTAATCTTGATTTCTCAGAACTTGTGAGCTTTTTCTCGGTGAGACGGAGTGAACTTTGAGTCACACGAAGCCATGCACAGAAGACCAATGGCCAAGGTCAGGATTTTTGTTAAATAATAGGCCTATACTAAATTTTGGTTTGTTTTTCTTCAAACCCTGTTGTATACCACCTGAACACTTGGAATATATGGCACGTGTTGCATGGGATCATTCTGTGAGACTTTTGCATCTTTTGTAAGAAGTGTGATGCTGGTCACTGTTCAATGCCATAAGTAGTTTATTTCTTTGGGTGGATGTTGGTCCAAAGTTGGATCAGTTCAATTAGTTGTCCCACGGGGTTTGATTTTGAGTCCCATTCTTTTTAGCATGTACAAGTTCCATTTCTTAAGGTCTTAAGTTCCATTTCTACGCAGATGACACCCAGATTTATATTCATACAAAACCTGGTGATAATGCAGCTATTGGCTTTCTTGAACACTGCATTTCTGTCTTAATAGTGATAAGACAGTGGTAATGCTTATCAGTTCACACCATCAAATGAATAAATCCGGTCTTCTAACCCTACAAGTGAAAGGTTCTGCTCTACAGTTTCCATAAAAAAAAAAAGGGGGGGGGGGTGATTTTTTTACACAAACTTAACATTTGATCCTCATGTCTAGAATACAGTTAAAATTTAATTCTTTAATCTCAGAAACATTGCAAGACTGCTCCCCATGTTATCCTTCTCTGTTGCTGAAAAACTGATCAACACTTGTTTTTTCATGCATCGATTACTGTAATGCTCTTCTTGCTGGGTTTTCTAAATCTACCTTAAATGAATTGCAGTCTGTTCAAAATTCTGCTGCTAGAATCCTGACAAGGACCAGGACAAGTGAGCACATCTCTCCAGTTTTAGAGTCATTGCACTGGCTCCCTGTCAGATTTCGGATTGATTTTAAAATTCTCATGCTGACCTACAAGGGTTTGCATGGTATAGTGCCACATTACTTGTCACAACTTTGAAAGGGTTAGTTCACCCAAAAAAGAAAATTCTGTCATTAATTACTCGCCCTCATGTGGTTCTACACCTGAAAGACCTTTGTTCATCTTCGGAATACAAATTAAGATGTTTTTTCATTAAATCCGATGGCTCAGTGAGGCCTGCATTGCCAGCAAGACAATTAACACTTTCAGTGCCCAGAAAGCTACTAAAGATGTATTTAAAACCGTTCATGTGACTACAGTGGTTCAACCTTAATGTTATGAAGCGATGAAAATACTTTTTGTGCACCAAAACAAAAAATAAAAAAATAATGACTTTATTCAACAATATCTAGTGATGGGCGATTTCAACACACTGCTTCACGAAGCTTCAAAGCTTTGCGAATCTTTTGTTTCAAATCAGTGGTTTGGAGTGCGCATCAAACTGCCAAAGTCACGCCCCCCAGTGGGGAACAATTGAAATTTTAAAACACTTATGACATAACGAAGCCTTGTTTACTGAAATCATGTGACTTTGGCAGTTTGATACGTGCTCCGAACCACTGATTTGAAACAAAAGATTCATAAAGCTTCGAAGCTTCATGAAGCAGTGTTTTGAAATCATCCATCACTAGATATTGTTAAATAAAGTCATTATTTTGTGTTTTGGCACACAAAAAGTATTCTCGTTGCTTCATAGCATTAAGATTTGACCACTGTAGTCACCAGTGTAGTGACCAGCCTTTTTCTGCTTGTGCACCAAAACTTTGGAATTCTCTTCCCTTTGAGATCAGACAGGTTGAATCCTTTAGTGTTTTTAAATCTGCTCTTAAAACCTTTTTTTTTTTTTCAGAATAGCTTTTATGTGATTTATTTGTGTTATATGTATGATGCTTATTTTTTATTTCACTTTATTTTTATGCTTGTAAAGCGCTTTGAGATTTTTAACACTTTTAAAGTTTTATTAAAACTAGCAGCATGCCTAATTTGAATGGGAAATTTCTGCTTTCTCAATAACTTTAAAATAAAACTCATTTCACCATGAATGCTTGCGTAAATGTAAATTGTAAATTGCCACCTCAATTCCTTCTCACAAAAGAGGAAAAAGGTGTAAGTGAGAAGTCGGATGAATTGTGACTCCTGTGCTCAGAAGCAGCAGTGCTAACCTGACCACAGTATGCTCACAGTATGCTCACTGGAAACTCATGGTTAAGCTGCTACGCAGACGGAGAGGCTGTGGAGGAAACTGTTAGGTCATTGACAGTCTACAATACAGCTGAATCACTCTCTTTCGCAATAAGGAGTGAAGACTTGTCTTTTCGCTCAGCTTCATTGTCTTCATTAAGTTTTTAAAACATATACTTCTCAGTCAGTATAAATGAGCAGAATCACATCTGATAAAATTACATGGTAAAACCTCGCAATGACACAGTTTCAGTCTATCTTGACATGTGGATGGTGAATGTTGGGATCAGATGTGTATTGTGTGTCACAGTCACAGAAATGCCCGCTTGTAATTCACTGTAGAAACTATTTGTAGTCTAATTGCATAACACTTTAGAATAGCATTCTGTCAATAACTACACAGAATAAATGAGTAACACAATATTTGTTACTAGTAATCATTACTAGGTTAGCATGATCGTCACTTTAGAATTAATTATGCATTATTTACATTAAAGGTGCCCTAGAATTAAAAATTGAATTTACCTTGGCATAGTTGAATAACAAGAGTTCAGTACATGGAAATGACATACAGTGAGTCTCAAACTCCATTGTTTCCTCCTTTTTATATAAATCTCATTTGTTTAAAAGACCTCCGAAGAACAGGCGAATCTCAACATAACACCGACTGTTATGTAACAGTTGGGGTGTACGCCCCCAATATTTGCATATGCCAGCCCACGTTTCCAACATTATAAAAGGCATTAGACAAGGGCAGCCAGTATTAACGTCTGGATGTGCACAACCAAATCATCAGACTAGGTAAGCAAGCAAGAACAATAGCGAAAAATGGCAGATGGAGCAATAATAACTGACATGATCCATGATAACATGATATTTTTAGTGATATTTGTAAACTGTCTTTCTAAATGTTTCGTTAGCATGTTGCTAATGTACTGTTAAATGTGGTTAAAGTTACCATCGGTTATTACTGTATTCACGGAGACAAGAGAGCCGTCGCTATTTTCATTTTTAAACACCTGCAGTCTGTATAACTCATAAACACAACTTCATTCTTTATAAATCTCTCCAACAGTGTAGCATTAGCCGTTAGCCACGGAGCATAGCCTCAAACTCATTCAAAATCAGAAGTAAACAATATAACAGTATACAATACTCACATAATCCAACGCATGCATGCCGCATGCATGACGAACACTTTGTAAAGATCCATTTTGAGGGTTATATTAGCTGTGTAAACTTTGTTAAGGCACTGTTTAAGGCAAGCGCAAGCTCTGTGGGCGGAGGGCACGTGATTTAAAGGAGCCGCAGCATAAAATCGGCGCGTTTATAATGATGCCCCAAAATAGGCAGTTAAAAAAATTAATTTAAAAAAATCTATGGGGTATTTTGAGCTGAAACTTCACAGACACATTCAGGGGACACCTTAGACTTATATTACATCTTTTAAAAACATAATCTAGGGCACCTTTAATTCCAAAACTAAATTTACTTTTCTGAGTCATTTTTATGCTCACATCCAGCTGGTCCTAAAGTGAATTCTAGTGGATGTATGAAGTTCAGTAAGCATAGTTCATCACATTGACTTGCCTATATGAACATGATCCACTAATAGTTGACAACCAGAAAATGTAATTATTTTGAACAACATACTGTATCTTGTTTTATCATTTCAAACCTTATAATGCTAATACTCTATTTGAAAAGTGTGTTGTACCAAAGTCCCTTCCAAGGAAAGTCAGTTCACTCAGCGGCTATATTTGCAACACTTCCGGGCAGCTATTTTGGGCATCCAAGACCAAGTCCTATCCACTTGAATGAGAGAAATCTGAAATCTCAAAAACTGCTGGCCAAACTCACAATTAAATAACATATTTCAAATCAGCAATAACATCTGACTTCAGTGGACCCTTCGCTAAGCCCCGCCCTCCTTAGTTACTGCGCCTGGCAAGTCTAGAGTATGTATGCACCGGTGTCAGACATTTCCAAGGAGATAATTAGTAATTTTTGGCGAATAGGTGAAATATTTGAGAGAGCAAGACAAAAGGGACTGCAGTATGCATTCGAGGGATATATCCACGATATAGACCCCTTAAAAGTTTGTAAACATTGCAACATTTCCTGGTGAGCGGGGCTTAGCTGGAGGCAAAAAGAGACGCTGGACGCAATGTTGACAAGCGTAAGCTAGCATGTTTTAGGAGGGATTTATTAAACATACAGTAGATGCAGAAGAAGGTTCAGAACTGTCTGAATATGTACAGTCACTGACTCTGCGGGACCGTGACAGCTATTTTGTAAATTAAGTTTTGGATATTTCCTAGACAACATATGAATTACTTTCGGGTGGTTCGGGGAATTTTGTCATGGCTTATTGTCTAATGTAACTAACGCTGGGCTAACTATGATTATGGCTAGCAATGTGGATTATTTTAAGAGACCATTCAAAGGATGGCACACACATCTATCGCTGTATGTTTGTTTAACATTTAAGCTAGCTAGTGCGCTGAAAGTTGGGGACTTTTCACCTATAAAACAGAAACTTGCTGATTTGTACTAGATAAAACCAACACACCATTACATATGCATCGATTATTTGACCTGATATGAAGTGTGCACTGCAAACACGAGTATCATTTATGATCGTCTTCGTCCAGTCTGTACGCCGTATTGCATTCAACCACAATTATCTTTTTGATTTCTGTGAAGGAATGTCTGCCGGGATCTGGTAAAACTTTAGTTTTGAACCAAAAGTCCTGTTCCTTCTATTCTGGCAGCCAAAAACACAACAAGATGACATTTTAAAGTCAAAACCTCAAACTTTTAGCGCGCCTGCTATGAGTTCTTATTTATGTTTTGCCTCCAGGTAGAGCGGTGACGTCACAGTGACGTAGGCGATTAAGGGGTCTATAATATGCAACCGATTAGAAAATAATTTGATCAAAATTGAAGCTAAAGCCTATAGGTCTCAGTGCAAGCAGCATCCGCCTCATACGCTGACCATTCAAATGGGAAACACAAATTGAGGAACAGCTTTGGTCATCCACAGCAGGTTAAGTGAAATTTGTGAAAATAACCTAATAATTTTAAATCAAACAGCTTATCCATAAGTCTTATGGAATAAACACAAGACATTAGCCTGACCACTTTGCAATGATAACATTCTCCCGCTTCTGTTTTTAGCACGCCAGGCTACTGTGTCTTGCCTTTAATCATCTTATTTTACATTCAAATATATGCATTATGAACAAGCTAACCTACCCGTCAGATTGTCCTACTCGGGTAAGGGTAGGTTTAGGGTTGGGGTAGGTGTAGATGTTAATAGCAGGTAGCATTTTTCAGATTTTGCTACCTACTGTTTCAATGGGAGGTAGCAAAATCTGACAGGGTAGCACAAATTGTCAGAACACCGGCATTTCTCCCCTTGGGTTTTAGGTTTCGGGAAGGGGAAAAATTCCACCACCCCATCCAAACTTTTAGGATACTGGGTATCAGATTTACACAATCCATACGCACAATGCTTTGGCATGTTTCCCTCGCTCGAAAGCTTGACAGACTTCCCGCACCTAGTTACGGTTGCAAAACCACGATTGGCCTGTGGCGGTTTTCGGGCGTGGCTAAGCAAAGGGTCAGTTGTCCCATAAATATTGTTTGTTGTGCTCAAATGGCATTTCACGAGTTCACACTCACAAATAAGTCAGATATAATAAATGGTATGCGTATTTGGCGTGCTGTCTGGGGAGAGGCCTCCGAGCTCAGTACTTGGCCCGAACCCAGAGTACCCAACACACACACACACACACACACACACACACACACACACACTTCAGGTTAGGAATTAACCAGGTGAGTGTGAGGAGACGGGGTGGTGGAGGGATGCTGAAAACTGTCGAGGAATCATGGGTGACTGGACTGTGATTATATTTAGGCCTGCTCTCATGCTGTTTGGGTAGATATGTTGATTACTGATTGTTGACAGCTGGTTGAGATGATGTGATGATTGGATAGATTATTTGACCTTGTTCCTCCTGAACTTTGTTAATAAAACATTACAAAAAGCATATTTTTCAGACTAGACCAGCCATTGCGCATGTACAACTAAACTTGCATCCAAGGACACTGACAGGACAGCTGCAGTGACGCAATGACTTTATCAAGTAGGGACTATGGGGCTGTGTACAAAATCACGTGGGTAGTATGGGTAGTATGAATGAAATTCGGCCATGTTGTTACTGTCACGTGACCTACCAGGGTCAGTTGCGTTGCATCACTTTCTATTCATAAATCCTCACCTGTGGTCTCACTGGTGTATATTGAATGTGCACTTCATCTCGGCGGAAGTAGTAGGTCATTCAAGGACTTTTTACTGACTGTTTTTGCAAATACTATGTATTTGAACATTTTCTGCATATTATATAGTAGGGAAGTATTCGATTTTGGACACAGTGTGGGTCTTTTATATAGAAGGCAGGACTTATTCTGCCATATGCGCGTTGCACTTCATCCCATTTCTCTGAAGTCTTATTTCTTGAAAATAAATGCCACTTGGTATGATATTTTACATTTTAGGATTTACAGCTAAACATGTCTTTTTTTTTTTGCCTCTGAATGTTAGGTTAAATGTTTTGCGGTGTGTGAGGGCCATTAAATTATGCATGAATTCAATCAGATCACCCTACACTCTTCTATAAATTATTTATTTCTTTTGAGGAATGACTTTGTTACTGCTTGCATTTTCAGTCCAACTGACAAATGTGACACATCCTGGACCCTTTAATTAGTTTAACCTGCTGTTTTCCGCTTAATAAGTCGCTTTCGCCCAGTAATGCCACGTAGTGATGCCAGATAGCATTTTCATGGTTTCCAATCCATTTATCCCTGTCAAGATCACAGTGGTTTTAAGTGGAGAGTCAGACTCATTTAAGATTATTTCTGAGGTTCAGATTCAGAGAACTGATGTTGTCACACCACAGTGTGTCTGATGGAATTCAACTGAAAAAAAAAAAAAAAAAAAAAAAAAAAAAACTGTGGCCACAGGCAGTAAAATGTAAATTAAGCAAATTTTACATCACCACAGATCAACCAGATATTCTGTAGAAATGACAGGATTACATGCCAGCACAAATGCAATTTTACTTTTTAATATTAATTTATGTATTATCAGACACCAAGTCATTTACAAATATCAAAGTTGAATATTTTATCAGTTCAGAAATCATAAAAATGCCTGATATTACCAAAAGTGGCCACTGTATGGAAGCTCATTTTTGAATGGAAGAAAAAAAATCATGTAAATCATAATTAGGATTTATAATTATGAGATTAAAAAAAAAAATCAAAATGATGAGATACTAAGTTATAATTATGATAAAAACATTGAAATCATGACAGTCAAAATTTAGAGATACTAAGTCATAAATATGAAATAAAAAGTTCAAATTAATTTTTCATAATTACAAAATTATGACTTAACATCTCATAATTTTGACTTTTATGTCATAATTCTGATTTACCAAAGCATGTTTTTTTATTATGTAGCAGAAATGGACTTCTATACACCAATGGTAAACTTTTTTAACACAACAAAAAGGTAAATAAATGGGCATTAGTTATTAGATATAAAAACCACACCCACTACATGTTTAATGTTCTAAAAGGATAAATATATATAATATGTGATGGTGATGTAACTTTCAGTTTGCTGAGTCATAATTCATCTCAGCCTGCTGGTAACCCAGTTTCTAGAAGGTTTGTTGGGTGGCTTGCAACCATGGCAACATTCAGAAAACACCAGGCATATGAATCCTTATGAAAGTGCCCATTGGGTATAGGGTTGGGTAAAAGCAGAAGATCTTCAGAGTAGCCCGCAAAAACCCCAAAACCAGACGGCATGTAGCCCCGTAAATGTTTATTTATTATCCCACTGGACTTAAAACTATATTTATTAACTAATAATTTATAAAATGCACATACAAAAATACTCAAACAAGTAAAGTTTTTGAAATTAAGTTAGTTAGTTAAGTTTAAGAATAAAAGGTTTGATTTAAAAGCTGGCTGTCTGAAATGAAAATCGTCAATTTAAATTCAAGTTAGCAATACCCATTAGAGATGAGAAACTTGGACATCAAATACATAAAATAACCTTAAAGATCACTTTATTTTTCATGTATGTTTTTGTGCTCTGCAATGGAGATGGGACAAGGATATATTTGGAAGAGTGAGAGATTGGGAAACATCACTTTATAAGTCAGACTCAAACCTATATCACCTAAATGGGCACCAAGACTTCAATATGCCATGTATGCACATTGAACATATTCAATGTATGCAAACTGCTGAACCAGACACTTTTATCAAATCAGTTCATGCCTTCCCTGGGAATCAAACCTACAACCTTAAAACAGTTAACTTTCCACTATTTCAGCTACAGGGACTTTCAGGCTTAAGAAACAGTTCCTGAAACTTGTACTGTACTGGACTGAATGCACAATCTATACCTCAGCATATACTATGCACAACTTCATTTACTTAAACATGGTTTTAAGATTTCTGAGGTTCATTTCAGAGAACTGATGTTTGTTGCTACACCACACTATGTTTGAAGGGGAATTCAACTGAAAAACTATGTGGCCACAGGCAGAAAGTTGTAGCTTAAGCAAATTTACATTACCACAAATTAACCACCAATGCAAAGTATGGCAAATCATAAGTTTATAGTGATAATTTAGCAATTGATTTCAGTATGTGTTTTTCAGTATGTGTTGCATTTGCAGCACCAAACACACACAGCTACATATGCATATGCCTTCATGTGCACTTTCACACATGTAAACAAACACTTGTGGTCAAAAATGCATATGCAACATATGCAGACTCATGCAGGGACAGACATGAGCATACGTTCATATGCACGCATTAAAAACATTTGATAAAAAGAAAAACTAATATAAAACAGATGGCTGTTACATATAGTTGTTGGATATAAACCAGCTGATTAGCACTGATAACAAGTTTCGGTTTCACACAAAACAAAAAAATATCTGATAATGAATCAACTTTCCATTCACGATTGACTCATTGGCAGCACGTCAACAATCCCCTAACCCAGTTTCTAACAATCCCCTAACCCAGTTTCTAATGGTCCGAAAATGGATTGAAACTGTGGCTATTCTCAAAGGCTACTGTGTCCTTGTGCTTGGGGTACGGGGTTAGTGTGGCGTCACTTACTTGAGAGCATCTCATCTCTGATAGGAAACCTTCATAGAAAAGTAGCCACAGAAACCCCAAAACCCACAGCCTTCATACGTTGCTCTTTTTTAGGTTGTGCACCTATATAAACCCCCGGCCCCTTTCCGATCATCAACACTCACCTGCTGACTAGCATCAGGTCACAACCTTGTGTTTAAATTCGCTTGGTTCACAGCACCGAAACACAAAGAATGGATTCTTGGCTCAACATGATGCTGCTGTGTGGACTTCTGTTAATAGCATCTCTTCAGACAACCAACTCATTCAGATTTCGACGGTCCAATTCGAAGTCCCATTTGGCGACAAATATCCACTCTCTGCAAGATCATTATGTAAGTGATGTCTACTATCATGAACTTTTTGAAAGCAACTCAGTCTGTGTTAACAAGATGAATCACTTCAAGTACTACTCATATCTGTATGTTATAGTTGGGTCTTGCAGCTAATATTAGCAAGAGATCTATTACGCAATAAACTTTGCGACACTTTGATCTTAGAATAGGAGTTAAGATTCACAAGAGATGCACATTCATTCATAACGTTCGCTGTTTTTTGCCCGCTTTCTTTAGAAAACACGTGGCACAGAATGGGTTTCAAAGTCTGTTTTTGTTTCTCATCTGAACCAGCTGAATGTAAGTTTTTACTGTGCAAAATGCTAAAATATTAAAATGCAATTGAATGATATATATGCCTCTATATCTGTATCATGCTAATAATACTTGTTTCTCTTAGTCCAAGGCTTCTTGCACTTGTCAGGCGCTGTTGCTTGAAAGAATGCTGAACTTCTACGAAGAACTTTTCGAAGACATGAAGTCTAAGCATAAAGATGAGAGAAAAGAGATAGAATATGTAATGAATGAGGTGCAAAAGCTGAGACAAAATTATACTGCAGAACATAAAGTATGGAAAGAGCTTCAGGAAATGAACTCACTCAAGGTAAACATAAAGAGAAAGTCCTGTCTTCATTGTGAACGTGTACAGTTTTAGTTGTTGAATTTCTGTTTATTATATGATATCAGGTCATGTAATATAATATATGATATGGTATCTAATACAAATGTTTGTTCTCACTCTTACAAGGTGAAAAATGGAACAATCCGAGGAGGAGCATTAAATGACTTTCTCATGGTGTTTGCTCGGGCCTATACAGAAAAACACAATTAGGTTTAAGGAGAAGATCCAAAAGTCATGTCTTTCATTTAGTAAACTTGTGCTTTGTTATTGTATTAGCCTATTTATTTATAAATTATATGGAAATAATTATTTATTTTTTACTTTTATAATGTACTCTACTACACCATCCATAACTTATAATCTAACTTATTCTTATCACAAGTGTGTTTGCATCATTTACAGTGTACAGAAATGGTGAACGTTGATTTCTAACTGGATTTGCTTGAAATATTCTGTGAGCTTCACTGGCTAAATGGTTAATTACAATAAATTAATTTTGCATTAATTCATGACTCTGCTTGTTCAATAACAAACATTACATGTACATGTATATGACACACAAACACACACAAAATACAAAAATGTTCAAATAAAGGCTAGAATACACTGAATGACTTTAGCACAGATTTTTGGCCAATGTGCTGTCAAAAGGAATTGAGGCTAGTTGCTGAAAGTCAGAGCCATTCTGCAAATATTGGTGCATTGTGTAGTGCATGTCGGAGGATATCAAACATGTTTGATATTTTGAGCCAGCTTTAGAAAATTGTATTATTATTTTCACTTGTCATGCTACTCCTAGCAACAAGGCACATGTTTACATGTTATTGGGTTTGGAATGACTCAAAAGTTTGGTAATGTGTGATTTGATATGTTTAGCGTATGATGCCCAGTTTTTCTCTTTAACGATTTACAAAGTCGGCAAGTGTATGATGCCTAGTGTAAAAGTCATGTAGTGTATTCCAGCCTCAAGCACTTGACACATTAAGGGGTGAATGTCATACAAACAAGCTTTAAAATGTGAAAGAAAAAAATGATTGGATTGTATGAACCAGAACCATGGACAAGTGTTCCAGCAGCTTAAACCAGGGTTCCTCAAATCCAGTCCTGGAGGGCCAATGTCCTGCAGAGTTTAGTTCAGATCCTGATCAAACTCACCTACCTTTCCAGGAACTCTGAAGATCTTGATTAGCTGGCTCAGATGTGTTTTATTAGGTTTGCAACTATACACTGCAGGGCAGTGGCCCTCCAGGGCCGGATTTGAGGAACCCTTGCTTAAACAGTAGAGCATGGCACTAGCGCAGGGGTCCCCAAACCTGGTCCTGGAGGACCACTGTCCTGCAGAGTTTAGGTCCAGATTTAATTAAACACACTTGAAACAGCTATTCAGTCTTCAGACAGGGAGAAAAGAGGGTCTGTGGCTTTAACATTGGAGAAAGCATAACGGCTAACTTGGATCATGTGAGGCGTGAACTGAATATTGTAAATCTTTATAGTTGCTAAATGTCTTTTTAGATGTGGATTTTCATGCTCATGCTGCTCTTGATTTACTTCTGGTGATATCCTGGGAGAAAGTGAGCAGTTGTCATATGCAAAGAATCTGTAGTACGATAAATATTCTATAATAAGTCAATAGGTACAGTTGTAACTCAGAGGTCGCGTTAACCGAAAATTTCCCGTCATTGACGGAATTTTTTTATCAATGACGGAAAAATCTGAAGGCCGTCCGTCACGGTGACAGATTACACTGAGGGTGATCTACTGTAAATTGTAACTGTAATTCACACCCCTGTCCAGTTGGTGGCGAGTGCGCTCCATTGTAGCAGCAGAGCACTGGATCCAGAACAAAAATGAAACTGGCACGAATCATTTACTATGCGTTTAATACCGCACAGGCGCGTATCCAGAAGCTACAACGATATATGACGCCACATTAAAGAGCGCCAAAGCGGTATTTATTGCTTGAATTTCTTAATGAAATGGACATCATTTTAAATCTAAGACTTTGTTCCATATCAAAATCAACACAAAGCTTTTTTAAGCCTATTGCGATTTATTGGATGGGAGGCGCACAATGCACTGTTTAATCATCAACTGAAAACAGCATATAGCCTATCAAGAGATCGATTGTGATTTACGAATCGATATTGGTCTCATGAATGCGCAAAACAGCAAGGCGACATTTTAATTGTTTATTAATAAAGTAATGTTTTCTGAATCAGTCTCGGCTGCAAAGATGAAGTTGATATTGACTCTCATCATCTCCTCATGATGCGCTAGAGAGAGAATGCACTTCATTCGGTTTAGTCTACATAATCAGGGTAGCCTATTTCTTTTCGTTTTGAATTAATTCGTTTTCGTTAAAGTAGGTATTTAAAGCTTTCTGTAGATATATTTCTCATGTCTGTGAGGCAAGCAGCCGCTGAGTTTCGGTTCATTTAGCTGACGCGTTCCAGTTCACGCGCCAGTGATCGCGCCCGCGCCTCCATGTCATGATTATATTGTCTGCTATATTTGCTTCTTATTTATTACATCCAGGCAATTGGTTAATGAAACATTGATTAAAATTAAGATACAATTTTTACAAAACAAAATTCACTTTAAAGAAAGGCTTTCTACAAAATAAAACTTAATGAAGTCAATCATGTCTGACCCACATGGGGTCACCCACTCCATGTCTCCCGATATATTGCGCATCTTATGATGATCTTACTCATGCTGTTTACTTTTCATAATCAAATAGATGAATTTAAAATATAACATAGGACTATTTAAACATAAATATGAAACTACGTTTTCTTTAATGGCTACCATCGTAGCCTATAGTACAGTACAGAGAAATTTCACATATGAATTACCCGTCATTTTAATTTTCATATTTTAATTATAATAACACATTTAATTGCTTTTATTTTTGTTCAAATGCTATAACACATTTAATTGCTTTTATTTGTGAACAAAAATAAAATCAATTAAATGTGTTATTATAATTAAAATATGAAAATTAAAATGACGGGTAGTAATAGATTATGACGGAATTTTTACGACCCTGTCCGTCAAAATGATGGACAATGTTAAAGTCTAACGCAACCTCTGTTGTAACTAGTCATTGGGAATATAAATTTAATCAATTTACTTCTGTCTTTTCTAATACTGATACTGATACTGATATTGTTCCAGAAAAACCAGCCACACCATATCCCACTGCAGATTTTGTGAATGTCTTTCTTCACACAGGTCTTCACACCATAAGAAATCCCTCCATTTACCATCTGAAATTTGCAGAGCAGTTGAGGTGGAGGATGGTATTCTTTGAAAATGTTAATCCGGGGGCTTGTCACTGAGGTGGTACCTTAAGGGACAAGATTTGTAACTTTGATGAAGGTACAATACAGGTATGTTTTAAAAACCAATATGTACATTTTGGTTCCCCATGGTACAAATCATGTCCTTTAAGGTACAATTCTGTACCCTTTAAAGGTACTGCTCCAGGGACAATGGTTTGTACCATCTTTGGTACAGAATTGTATCTTTTTTTTCTGAGAGTGTATCATATAATGGCTGTGACGTCAGTTTTATGACAGTCAGTTACAGTTTACACTAGGACTGCAATGTTTGTGGAATGTGCTTTACTGAGCAGGAATTCCTCTATAGCTGGTCACTACAGTGTGCATAAAACCAAATTTAATTTGAGATTTGAATATGTTAATTAAATAACACATTTATTGGGCATACATAGCAGTAATACTCTCTCTTTTTATTCCTTGGACAACCTTCTAAGTCAAAGGGCTGGAGCTTATTCCAGTTTCCTAGGCCAGAGGGAGGGGAAAGCAGATGCCCAGTCAATCACACGGCTCTCTCTCACACACAAAACTACTCTGACACGGGGAGAACATGCAAACTCCACACAGAAAGGACTCCTGGCTCAGCTTCTTACTGTGCAGGTACCAGCTCTAACCACTGAGCCACTGCACTGTGCTTGTCATTAAAAATGTAATTGCAGTTTAATTGTTGAAATCTGGAAGCCATAGAAAGAATTCATGGTAACACTTTATTTTAGGGTTTTTTAACTAGTTGCTTATTAGCATGCATATTACTAGAATATTGGCCGTTCATTAGTACTTATTAAGCACATATTAATGCCTTATTCTGCATGACCTTATTATACCTTATTACCTTATTATTATACCTTATACATTCTTAATCCTACCCAATACATAAACTTAACAACTAGCTAACTAATTATTAATAAGCAATGAATTAGGAGTTTATTGAGGGAAAAGTCATAGTTAATAGTAATTTTGTGTTCACTATACTAAAGTGTTATCAAATTTATTTATTAAAATCGTTATATTTTGTTTACCTTCATTCATTAAAGGGTTAGTTCACCCAAAAATGAAAATAATGTCATTTATTACTCACCCTCATGTCGTTATACACCTGTAAGACCTTCGTTCAACTTCAGAACACAAATTAAGATATTTTTGATGAAATCCGATGGCTCAGTGAGGCCTCCATTGAGAGCAAAGCCACTGAACCTCTCAAGATCCATAAAGGTACTAAAACATATTTTAAACAGTTCATGTGAGTTCAGTGTTTCTACCTTAATATTATGAAGTGACAAGAATACTTTTGTGCGGCAAAAAAACAAAATAACGACTTTTCAACAATATCTCATGATGGCCGATTTCAAAACACTGCTTCTGAGCTTTACGAATCTTTTGTTTTGAATCAGTGACTCAGATCTCCTATCAAATGGCTAAACTGCTGAAATCATGTGACTTTGGTGCTCCGAACCACTGATTCGATTCATAAAGCTCAGAAGCAATGTTTTGAAATCGTCCATTACTAGATATTGTTGAAAAGTCGTTATTTTGATTTTTTTGGCAAACAAAAAGTATTCTCGTTGCTTTATAATATTAATGTAGAACAACTGAACTCACATGAACTGTTTTAAATATGTTTTTAATACCTTTATGTATCTCGGATTTCATCAAAAATATCTTAATTTGTGTTCTGAAGATGAACAAAGGTCTTATGGGTATAGAATGACATGAGGGTGAGTAATAAATGACATTATTTTCATTTTTGGGTGAACTAACCCTTTAAAAAGTGTTATGTCATTATTAGGCATACACAGCAGTCATAATTCATTAAAATTCAAGTCTAATGTATTTGTTGAAACCTTGAAGCCATAGAGAGAACACATCATTTTATTCATTAAACAACAGTATAATACAATATTTATAATTATTCAGTTTTTCTTTATTCTTTAAAATCTATCAGCATCTTAGGCATGGCAGTCATAGTTATTACAATTCAAGTCTTATTATAATTGGTAAAACCTGAAAGCCAAAGAAAGAAAACATTGATATTGTTTATTTTCTTTAGACAATATACAATATCACTCAATATTACACAACGCCTATTATAAAATACTACACATTTGCTGGTGGTACAAAACAAAAGTATTGTTTAGTGTAAAACATGTTGAAGATTAATTAAATGTTAAGCTATTTCCCCACAAAAGTATTTTATTCAGCATAGTGAAGCCTCTCCTCCATTGACATCCATTAAAAAAATGGACTCCTGTCTACTTACCTGCATACTTCAGCATTAGCAGGCATAACGCTTTTTTCGGCTAAGGCCAAAAAGCGGACTTGCCTTCAAGTGGCTTTGCTTCAGACTCACTAGAAACTTCCAAGCAGGATTGGACACCCCTGCTCTAGCATCACTAAGGTCATGGGCTTGATTCCCAGGAAATGCATACAGTAATAAAGTAATGCAATATGCAACATGTGTTGCTTTACATACTGTAACCCTCAAGTCTTTTCTGTTTATTTCCCCTTTTTTTACATCCTCATATGTCAACAGATGTTTACAGCGTCTTTAGTCATGGATCACTTCAGTCTTCTATTGCATCTTAAGTCCTTGTTAAATGCAACATATTTACAAAAAAACATCTTACATGATAAATTTTAGATGGTAAGCCATTAATTTATCTTTGATTGCTACAAACCATCCAACCAGCGCTAAAGTTAATTCTCCTATTGGTTTACTCTCAAAATTCCAGTATATTTTCAAAATGAAGTGATTTACTATATTTGGCCAAATATGAAATTTTAAACTGATGATTAACGACAAATGAAGCTGTACAAAAAATGACAAGTAAGCGGTTCTTAGATAGAATCCTTTTCGGTTTCCACGTGGTCTGTATGATGTATAATGAGGAGTCTGGGGTAACACCTCAAGACAACCACAGCTCGGAAAATCAACCACGCCGATGACGTTCAACTGGAAAATGAGACATACCTCCGACATTGAGGTCCGGAGTATCTGAGTGACGGGCGATAGGAATTGAAGTCACACTTTTCCTACTTTTTATGACGTGTATATGTAAATGTGGGATTTTCTATCGTTCACGTTTTTGGTCTAACCATAACGTAACTGTTTGGAGGAGCTTAATCATGACAAAAATAGTAAGCTGAATTGAAGCCAAGTCAAGACATGCTTCTTCAGATTTCAGATGGCCTTCCTAGATACATATTCTTACCTAGAGTTAGCATCACCTCAACTGACCTGGTAGGAAAAGTAGTAACCATAAGATTGCGAAACCATATCTGTCTCACACTACTCATCACTTTTGAGTCTGTCTTCCTCTTGTTCTCTTTCTCTGTCATTCTCTCTCTCTCTTTCTCTGCATCTTGGGCTGAGCCGATGAAGTGTTAAAACCTCAAACGCTTCTGATGAGCAACAACACAACTCAGTTTTCTGACACCAAAAAAAAGGCAAAAAGGTTCTTCTTTATCTATATAATCTCTCCTCTGCATCTTAGCCCTGGATGTGGCAGAGCATATGTGTGATTCTAAGGAACTTCTAGTGAATGTTTCAGCCCACTTTTGCCAATTTTTTTTTTACCAACATCTAACTGTATCTAAATCAAGGTTAATCACTCTTACACTCAACATTAAGTCTTGTTTAACTAAAAGAACAAACTTGTAATTTCCTAGCTGTCAGATTGTACAGAAGAGCTGTGTGGACAGTTTATTGCATGTCAATGCATGTAGAAGTTGAAAAGGGAATAAGAAAAGAAAGTGACACAAGTGAGTTCAAAAGCTGCTAAATTTGGTGCAAGGCCATTATTTGAAACCCTAGGATAAGAAAAACCCACTACTTCCCTATCGTCAGTCATTAATGCATGAGCATCATTGGAGTGGCCATAGGTGCATTGACGTTTAGGCCCATGGAGAGCCCAAACACCTTACTGAATCACCAAAAATATTCCGGACCACAAAACCACCAACAGCCCCGCCCAGTGGCATCCACGGGATTCCAGCCGAGAAGATGAGTGGTGGGCTCGATGGTGCTGAGCAGCAACATGGTGCATTGTGATTTAAAGGAAACTTCGCAGCCACACAATTTCACACCTTTATCATAGCTCGCTCGCTTGCTCTCACACATAACTATAAATACCCCATTCACTCGAACAGATACATTCAGACCATCTCCAAGACACGAGAACAGTCGGGTGTCACGCAACAGCGTAAAAGGCAACTTCAACTTTTAAAAGACAGGAATACAAGTCAAACTTCAGCGAGCACCTGAAACTAACTAGGACTATGATTGCGCAACACATGATGGCCTTATTCTGGGGAGTATGTTTGATGACTTTGGGATGGATGACATATGCCGAGGCCAGCGTCCCTGAGAACCTGGAAAAGAGCATTGATGAGCTGAAAGCATACTATGTAAGTAGACCCATTTGAATTTCCATCTTATGTCACATCACAGTCAGGAAGTGAAATAATGAGTTCAAAAACGAATAGGCATAGACAAAGGTGTACTGTTCCAGGATATGGCCTGCAAGATACTCAAAGATGGGCCACAAACCTTTTTGGAAAGGCTGGCTTTACAAACTAGTCAACTTTTACTCTAGTTGGGTGGTTAAGAGGTAGTATAATACAAAACAGGAAGTTAAGCCTACCATCCATACAGACTGAAACTCCTACATATGGGCCTTTCTTGCATGGTGGAAAATATCTGGTCTGTAGGTTGAGTTTAGGTTTCAGATGTGGTGTGCTAATAATAATAAACACATTCATCTGAGTAAGTGAGAAAAGATAAGAGTTAAAAACATCTGAAATCTAAAACAGTAACAGATATAAATGATGACCTTTTCATTTCTTCCAGATAAGAAATGACCCTGAGCTATACAACGCACATCCTGTCTTCCTGCGGGTCCTGAACAATTTAAAGAACAAATTTGAGGTAAATAACCTCCTTCATAATAACCTCAAATGCATAATGCCTTGGTATTCACACCTTTGTGGTCTATAATAGCTAAGATACCAGTGTAGCCTTTCTAGACCAAAGGGCATATTGTTTTGATACATACTATATGGGATATCCTGTGTTGGGTCCACATTGTGCTCATGTGTGTTTCTTTTGTTTAGCAGGAAAGTGAACAGAATCTATTGATGAGCATCATCATGGACACATACAGTAGGATATTCACTCGCATGCAGAACGAGAGCCTGGATGAAGCTACAAAAGACAGATTGGCACATGTTCAACAGCATTTGAAAAAACTGCAAGAAAACTACTTCCCAGGCAAGAGTGCAGAGCTCAAGACATATGCAGAAACCTTATGGGCGATTAAGGTGAGATGACAGTTTTAGATTCTGTGAAACTTGATACCAAGAAGCATTGAACATCAAAACTTTAGAGCTATATATAGATGTATAAAAGTATGTTTTTCCACACCTGCTACTGGGCAGTTAACTGAGAAAATGTATTGGCCATATATACCAGTTATATATAAAATCAGCTAAAAGTGGCAGGAATGTTTGCCTCATATTGCCACTGCATTTTATCAATCACAGTTGAAACATTTAATTAGAACTGATATTTCACTACATTTTGAATTTGACTTTGGTTAAAAGGCCGCCTTTGGTAACCACACGAAAGGAGTTTTACTTCTAAAAGTGGGTAATCAAGGTTTGTGGGCCCGGCTTTTTGAAACTACTTTTTCCCTTACAGTGCACAATATATTTACTAGATACTATTATAGGTAAAATTCAAAAACGCACAACTTAGAGTGTAAATTCCCTTTTTTTTTTTTTTTACTTTGTGTCCACTCAAAATCAACAAGATGAATATACATATTTGACATTATATAGACACTTATATATCACTAATTAAATGCTTTGCAATTGCAGGAAGATGACCCAATCGTCCAGAGCAAAGCATTGTTTGAGTTCAAGCGCGTCTACAGAGAAGCAACACAGCTGAAGAATAAAGACCGCCGGAGACGACAGGCCAAAAGCATCAGGCCAAAAGCATCAGGAGGCAGAAGTCCTAGTAGATCTTGATCATCAATTAAAGAATGTTGGAAAATCAGTGTTATTTATTTTATTTATAAAGTTGTGCACATATTGTGCACAAGAGATAATTGGTCAAACTGACAGTATTTATTTGTTCTTATTTATTTGAAAAAATCACTGTAAACCACTTGCTAGTTACATAGCAAAAAGTTGTAAGGTCTATGACTAAATAAAACATTTTTTAAATAATTTTTGTTCTGATTTAATTGACTTTATAAGATATGCCAGACATGCTAAGACATGTTTCTGTTTGACACAGAAATGTCTCCTGTCTTCCCCCAGCATTTGAAACTCATTTGTCATCAGTTTCATTACTATAACTTTGACTTATTCCACACATCACTGAATGTCACATTACAGATTAAAGTGCCACTGAAAGCAAAAGAATTCATGACTTCATCATCATATTACATATGTTTGAAATCAGACACCAACATCAACACATATAGAGCCCTGGGGAAAAGGACACTTATGTCACACTTAAAGATGTAAGAACGACATTGTATTAAATACAAACATCAAACCAAGTCACAGACCATGCACACTTTACGATCAAAACTTTTCAAAAAACCCTTGACACTCATTGGTTAAAAATAATTGCAAAAATGGTAAAGATAAGAAAGAAAAGAATCATTTGTTTGCAGGTGCAAAATACTTTTTTAGACCATTATAACCTGCTAGTGGTCATATTAACAGCACAATCTCTTTTTTCACTATTTTATTTCAGTTTGAAAGGCTGTCAAATGACCTACCTATGTAATATAATACTGCTCTTATACAATCCTTGTGGGAATTCCAGGCAAAAAAGAAAAATGTCATTGAACAGGTTTGGCCCCATCTGTTTATGTAGGCAAAGATATCTTATCACAATGCAGCGAAATATAGTAACTACACACCACAACAAATTAGCTCATATAAGGTTTCACTGTGACTTCTTTAAAAAAGAGAAGCTGGAAATTTATAGGCCTACTTTTGGAAATTTATATTGTTTGCCAGGAAAATAGCGGAATGCGGAAAGTGGCTTTTGTAACATATTTTACTGACAAGTTAACTATTAGCATGCAAAAACAAATTCAGAAGTGCTTTAAAAAGGACATTGTGAATTCCCTTGCTGGTCTATGATTTGGTGCTGGTCTAACGTGGACCAGCATAGCCATCAGCAAAACATGAAGCTGGTCAACCATGGACATTTTGGTGAAGCTAGTTGACCAGTCTTGCTATTTGAGCTTATTTAAGCTGGTGAGGACACCAGCATCCCATGTGAGGACCAGAATTCACTGTAGAAGAAATTATGATGCAAGTGTTATTTCTCAGCAAAGTCTTTTTAACTGCTGATGATGCATTAACCACAAACCGGCAGAATGAGAGAATAGATAACATGCTTATACTCACCCTTGAACAGCATCTATGATTTACTGCTGTTAACAGATGTTCTTTGCACTTTACACAGAAAACCTCATGGATCTCTTTTTGCTTTTGCTTTAAGAGTCATGAAACTTACCATTTTAACACATGCCAGCTCTCACCACAGTTTCGAAAAACACTGCAGAGTGCACTGTCTGCGGTCCAGCCAGTTTATTTCACTTTAATGAGGTTAACACTACCAAAGGTTCTCACAGATGCACAAAACAAAATACACTACTATATATAAGTACATATATTGTCATTTTCATTTCTTTTGGCCATATTAATGGCCAAAAACATACTGAGCTATTTGCATGCATTTGTACTGCAGCACACAGATTATATATATTATATATATATTTGTCTACATGATGCGAAAATATAAAGGTGTTACATAGCTTCCCCACAGTGCTATACGAATACAGACTTTCCAATATTTTTTACAGGTAAGTTTTTAGGTTTATGTTGACACCCTGGGTTCTATTTCTAACATAATACTTCAGAAAACAACACTAGTGGATTTGGAACATTCACTTTCCAGGGTAAACATCCTCAACAAGGTGAGAGGAACAGGGAGCAATGGAACAGAATTGAGGGCACTGTTGGGAAATATGTGCCCAGAATATTATGGCTCCGACACAGTGTTTGCTCCACAATGATCTATCCTTGACTGTCTTGACAGGTCAGACCACTTATATTTTTGAATCAACATCCCAAAATAGCATTTTCAAAAGTATTCAAAAGAAACTCGAATGTATAGTATAAACATACATATGAGTTGCTTTTGAAATAGAAACCAGGGTGTCAACATAAATTTTGGAAAGTCTGTAGCCATATAGCATTGTGGGGAAGCTAATGCAACACCTTTATAATTTAGCAACATGCAGACAAAAATGCGCAGCCCTTGTTTCGGTATATACCTTCACAGTGTCTAAAGTGTCTGTAACATGGAAAAGTCATTTGACAGAGAAGAGAAATAGACATGTTTATGATCCTGTAAAAATTTTCCATTTTCACAGCTTTGAGGTCATTTATATGCTCGTGTACTGCTAAATCCTGACTAAAGATTGATAGATAGGCCCTATACATGTTTACAGTATTTCTCTTGCAAAAACTGACCAAACAAAATTGATGACTCATCCTGCACTACACAGATTTTTGTCCAATCAGATGCTAGAATGAAAATGTCCCGCACTCTAAAACCACCTGCGTCCAACTTGCAAGTATCAAATCATGGTTTATGGCTGGGACGTAACTAAAACCAGGGGGACCTTGTATTATGATGTGTGTAGACATTTTTAAATGGCCCAGTACATAAAGGTGAAGGTGAGATTCCTTTCATTTTTAAGCAGCTCAAACTGCTTCCTGTTTACATCAACCTACATTTCAAAGAAACAGGGTAAACGCTGATGAAGTGAGGATAAGACAAACACTGTCTCTGGAAATCCCCCCTTCCCCTTCCCCTCCCCAACCCTATATTCCTTTGTCTCTTCTCATATTATAGATGCTGAGTGCATGACAACAGATGTTGGAAATTCCTTGGGCGTGGGGATTGCACGCCACATCTTACAGTGTGTTGCTTTTTGGAAATTCATTTTTAAGGGCAAGTAGACATAATCGAAAGTTTACTTGGAATTTGCTGTGTTAACCAAAGAAATAGGACTTAATTTGTCCACTAACAAGTGGATCGGTCCCACTTCATATTAAGTGGCCTTAACTACTTACATTTAAATTAATCAATTTTATCCTTTTATCTTTTTTTATTTTTTTATATTTCACATTTCACATCTCAAACTTTGAGTTTGGTTACCAAGTACACTAACTTTAGCTAAAACTTTATGAGTGGCAAAATTGTTGGTTGTGAAACAGATTCCCAGTCAGATTGAACTGAATCATTATATAACAAAAGAATGTTTGTTTAAATAAAATCAAGTGATAATGAATGTCTCGTTTGACCTCAAAAACAAAAAGCAATGAGACGAGACGATGGAGAGTGGCCTAGATTTCAAATCCCCCTAAGTTTCCGTTAGTGACCCCTTATCAGATGATCAGTCATCTTGTTCCATTTCTGTTCTGAAATATTTTTAGTCTTTTTGAGTCCTTAGAGTCTTAGACCTGCAAATTCAATATTAAATTCTTTCTAATTGTCTTTTGTGTAAGTATCATTATCATGGTGCCATTTATGTTGCCCTTAATGAACTTTCCTTGACCAAGACTGTGGTTTGCGTAGAGATTAAGAATCTGGGGCATCCTCGAGCCGCATAAATGTCATGACCTCGTTATAGAGTTGTATTACAATTTTGTGGTGACTTTCTTTTATTTAAGCTCCTCGAAAAGCTTGAAGCTGCCAGAAAACTTCGCATTCTGCAGCGACGATCTAAAACACGATCCTCACTGGATACAGAACCCAACATGGATTACGTTACAATTTAGCAGTCTGATATCATCACCTGTCTAGATCTGAACAGATAAAGTAGAAACAAAGGGAAGGGACAAAGCTGACGTCACCAGGAAACTAGAATAAATACAAAGGTGAGGAACGGAGTGAAGGCAAAAGAAGGAAGAAAAGAATGAGACAGGTGTATCAGCAGGACCTCCATTGAGAAACATTGATTTAGTCACTTAGGGACAGAATATGGCCAGTGCTTTGCAGTATTTTGTTCTGATCCTTATCCTTGGCATTCCGATACATGAAGGCGCGGTGGTATTCCAAAACGGCAAGTGCATCGATGTTAGAGGACCTTGTTTCGATCTGAACATATTGGCGAATATAGCCGAGCGTGTCAGCAAAGATGTGGTGAGTACTCTGATCCTACTATTAGCCTTGTGTTAGAACTCAAATTGCCTATAACTTGCATGTAAATAACTGCATGCACTTGTTACAAAACGAATCAGTACAAAGTGAAAATGATATGATCTTGCATGACAAAAGACTGCAACTCGATAAGAAAAGTCAGTTGTTCATGTGCAGAATCAGTTTACTTAAATTTTGGAAAATGCCCTGGAGACTTTGAATATTTCAATTGATGATGTTTTGAATGATCCTCTCAGGTAGCTGCAGATGGTGAGAAGATCCTCCTGAAGCACAATTCCTTTGACAAAATACGGAAAAGGGTAAGAGGCATTGTCTAAGTTCATATTATGACATATTATCATACTATCAGCAATTCAGTGGTGCATAAAGCCAGTTACTCCAGTTACTGAATGAAAAATTCTATATATTGGAAAGTAAAAAGAATGTAATTCTTGTAATTCAGTTATTTGCAAATTTGGGGCCATATTATGAGGCGGAGTTCAATGAGGTCCTATATGATATACCACTCTAAAAAAAAAGGTGCTATAAAGCACCAAAAGTGGTTCTTGGCTCGTAATCATAGGGGAACCACTTTTGGTGCTATGTAGAACCCATAAGAGGTGCCATATCACTTTTTATTTCTTCAACAAAAATGGTGCTAAACAGCACCAACAGTGGTTCTTTGGCTCGTAAAGAACCTTTAAAGGGGCTTATCAGGTTCTTTGTATGGCGGTGGTGATATATAGCACCTTAACCACCCCAAAGAACCATTGAAGAACCACTGAAGAACCATACAGGGGCTTAACAGGTTCTGTATATGGTAGCGGTGCTATATATCACATCAGTCATCCCAAAGAACTGCTGAAGAACCACTGAAGCACTGATTTGGTGCTATACAGCACTTAAAGTGGTTCCCCTATGGTTATGAGCCAAAGAACCACTTTTAGTACTATATAGAACCATTTTTTTAATTGGGCCTTACCCCATAGAAGAAGTCCAACACATAAAAATGTTGTCCTGGGCCCCATGAATTTTAGCGACAACCTTGATAAACCTATACAAAACTGATTTCTATGTCATATGTCACATATGTCAGTCTTTCGGCTTTGCTATATCTGATTTAATTCCAATAACTGTTAACTTTTATCTGTATACTATCATGCCATCTACATTTCTGATGGCATCAGGTTTCACACATTTAATGTAACCTGAACTGTATCTTTTTCATTCATCAGAAAAATCTTCACAGCTGTGTCCTGCAGAAAATCATCGACCTATTTCAAAATGTTCTTGAAATGACAGAGGAGTCATCTGTCCATCATGAAGAAAATATGAACTACCATCATGAACTTATACACATTATGGAACAACTCAAAAACTGTGTTCATCAGGTTAGCACATTCCATTTTCAGAATAGATCTTAAACCATGTCATGTTACATGGTGCCTTTGAGTGATGTAATTGTATCACACAAATCTCAGAGGGAAATATAAAACGCATATTTTTTTTCTCTCTAATGTAACTAGCAGAATTTCACCAGCTTTGACATTGATGTTGGCCTCATGCTGGTCTTTTCATCACAGTTAGCAATATAACAAAATTTAACCTAAATTTTAACCAAAATATTTTAGTTTCTACACAAAAGGCCATTTCTTAAACTTAGGGAATCACACAAAGCAACTGACTCATTACTTTAATCCTTCATCTTTCAGGTAAAATATAACTGTAATAAGCTATATACGAAATCTGAAAAGACTGCAACTTCCCTCTCAACGGTAAATATTCTTGTACATATTTCAAATAAATATTAAATATTAGTAAATAATGGTAAATTTTACTCAAAGAGTAAGCAATTAAAACACACTTCTTCTATCCAGATTCTGGAGAAAAAAATGAGCCCAGATGAGCTTGCTGTCTTACAGCTACAAAAACTGAAGAATGCCAGTGATAATGTAAGTATGAGTACTGAATATTGAAAGAACTGTCTCTCTTTCTCTCTATGTGTGTGTTAGTGTGTGTGTTTGTTAACTCTTTATCTTCACAACTTACAGCTCAGTGATGTGCATATCCAGGAGAGGGTCATGGATGAGCTAAAAACCCTCCATCTCTACATGCGAGGAAAAGGCTTCCGTAAAAATATGAACGACAAAAAAGAGGCATGATATTCCATTCATTCCAGCCTACAGTGTGTTGTCACATCTCTGCCTGATCACTTTAAGATGTGACAGTTTAAGCAGGGACAGAATAACAAGATATCTCTTCTAAATGAGACCAAATTTGTATGCCTGACCTTTTGTTTTTAATATGGTATTTTAGTTGTTAATGCTTTTAGTGCAATTATATTTTTTGCTTTTTTTTAAAGTAATGAATATTTAAATAGTATATGCATATTGCTTATGTACTTTCGGTGAAAGATTGAGTGTACTGCAGTAAACGCAGGTGAGAAAATAGAAGAAAAAAGTATAGATATTTTTGTAAATGAAAACACAAGATATATCCCCCCCTGTTTTCCATTCATTTGTCTGCTCAATAAAACCAGTAAAACCTTTCTAACATCTTTCTAGCGTCCATAAATTTGCTTAAGTGTGTTTGTATGTGAAAAAACCAAATGAGACAGATGAAGCACTACATTTTGTCCAAAATCCATCATAAGACACTTTCCTATTAGTTGCCAGAATCAGTCAATCAATCAATCAATCAATCAATCAATCAATCAATCAATCAATCAATCAATCAATCAATCAATCAATCAGTCAGTCAGTCAGTCAGTCAGTCAGTCAACCAACCAGTCAGTCAGACAGTCAGTCAGTCAGTCAGTCAGTCAACCAATCAATCAATCAATCAATCAATCAATCAATCAATCAATCAATCAATCAATCATCAATCAATCAGTCAGTCAGTCTGTCTATCTATCTATTTTCTTTCAACTACACAAGCTCTAACAAAACTGCAGTTTGTCTCCTATGCATTTGCCATTCATGCACTGCGACTGATGGCATGACTGAGGCAGGCATGCACAAAACTCATGCAAGTTAAACGCAGTGTATGTGACACTTGTTACTTTGTGATGGTGAGATAGTGGTTCTTTAACACAATACCAAACCCATAACCCATATCTAATTTAGTCTATGACATAGGCTTGTGTAATTTTGTTTGTGGTTTTTTTTAGGATGAGCATACGTCATGCAAACTGTTCATACTGGCATCTGTATAATTGGCCTAGCTTCTTCCAAATGCTAAATGAATTAACATCACAGTAACATAGCATTTGGGTCACCATGATTTTGCCAAGTGTGACATGTTCCTGGATCAACATATTTTGTTGATCTGGAACAAAATTACTGTTCAAAAATTTTGACTTTTAACTGTATCCCTACACGGTCACCGTGATTTTGCCAAGTAAGACATGTTCCTGGGTCAACATATTTTGTTGATCCTGGAGCAACATTACTGTTCAGAAATTTAGACCGTAGACTTATTGATTTTGCCAAGTTAGATGCATTCCTGGGTCAACATATTCTCTATGGCAGTGGTTTTCAAACCTGTCCCCCAGCCCTGCACATTTTGTATGTCTACCTATATCTGACACACCCACTTCAGGTCTTGCAGTCTCTACTAATGAGCTCATGAGTTGAATCAGTTGTGATAAGTGAGGGAGACACACAAAATGTGCAGGGTTGGGGGTACTCCAGACCAGGAAATGTTTGAGAACCATTGCTCTGGTACGGCGTTGCCATATGGCAAGAATTAATTTCTACTCATTTCCTTGTTATTCAAAAAAAAAAAAAAAATATTGCACTATGGGAATTAAAAGGGCAGGCCTTAAGGTATTAACAGCACATCATTGGAAGTCAAATAACATTTGAATGTCCCTTCAAAATTCTCTTTCCCATTTCCCACTGTCACCCTCACACGGAAGACACCTGTTGAAGTGCACCAAAAATTGCTCTATTAACCTAATCTTTTATATTAACCATCTTTTCTCAAGGGGGATTTTTTTGCAGCATCTTTGATAAGTAAATTAGATATTTTTATTCACAAATCAACTTTGTCTAACATAGTTTTACTGTAAATTGGGAAAATATCAATGTTTCCATATTGCAACGCTGTACATATGGAAAAATAGGTTGCCATATGGCAACGCTGTACCACAGTGGAATTGCAGTAATGCATTTCCCCATAGTAGCATCAACAATATGATTGCTGTTACTGTTATTTATTTATTTGAAGTGTTTATTGTAGTATAGTTGTATTTATGTATATATAATTAAATTATTTCTTCTTTTCAGAAAATGAACACAGTAATATTTTACACAAAGGGCAATAGGAAGAGTGCAGAGTTAGCTCTTCCATGTGATGAGAGTGAGGAGTTTGCCAAATGATAGGGAATAATAGGAATCTACTTATTTTTAGTATGCAAAAATCGTTCTAAAGAGTTAGAGTTCCAAGTATATAAATCTACCAATTTCTAAAAGAAAGAAATTTCTTTAAATAGAAAAGAAAATCATAGTTTTATAGAAAAAAATAAATACTTTTTTGACCATTTTCCATTGTGGTACATATGGCAACGTTTTCCTAAGTACCAAAAAAAATTTTTGATTTGCGTGATTGAAACTATTTAATGTAATAAAAACTTATTTGAAAAAAGTATTTCATGGTTAGAACATAATGTATACCATAGAGGGTTAATCCTGGAACAACATTTAGTCCTAATCATATCCCTACCCCTAAACCTAACCCTACCAATAAGTTATACCTAAAATCAAAGGGAAATGATAGCGAATAACACTGATGTAGAAGCATCTAACCATGGTTGTAGCCTAAACTTGACATAAACTGTAAACTTGTCCCTTAAATCTGATTGAAATGTTGTTCCATGATAAACAAAGACGTTGATCCAGGAACATGTTGCACTTGGTGAAATCAGGTTCTGCATATCCCTACCCCTAAACCACTACCCATAACATATACCTAAAATCAGAGAGAAATGATAGGTGAATAACACTGATGTAGAAGCACCTAACTCTGGTTACCAACCCTCCCAGTAAGTTATACCTAAAATCAAAGGGAAATGACAGTAAATAACACTTATGTAGAAGCACCTGACTCTGGTTGTAAACCTAAACTTCACATAAACAGTAAACTTGTCCATCAATTCTGATTGGTTGATTGGAATTTTGTTCCAGGATCAACAAAGATGTTGATCCTGGATCCTATGAACATGTCTTACTTGGCAAAATCACGGTGACCAATAGGATGCACAACAATTAAAGATATTTTCCTTTTTGCCTCCCTTTAAAGAGTTGACAGACTTATATGTATTTTTCTGTTCTAACTATGTGTGATTATGTTACATTTTATAATTTTCAATTAGATTTGTTTCCCCCTCCTTTTTGAATCATCACCAATTATGAATCACTGGAATACATTTTATTTGGTCAGATGGTTAGATTAGTTTTTGGTCAAACAAATGCTCCAGTAGTGATGTGTTAATTAAATTCCTTTAATATTTTGCTTGCTCATTTAGTTTTTTTTAATTAAAAAAATGAAATTAGTAAAAGCATTTAATTAGGAAAAATAAATAAATAAAAAGATTGAACTGAAAAGCGAAATTTTAAATACACATGACCATGACCAAGCAGAATATCATTGCTGCTTAGCTTTAAAACAACAGTGACTTAGGGTGGTAAAAGCTTCTCAGATCTTGATGATATCTGAATCATGCTGAAAAAAAGTCAGAGACACACAAAGAAACAGCACCTCCCACAGCGGAAACTGTGACAGCGTGAAGAAAGCATGAATGTAAAAAAAAAAAAAAAAAAATTAAGAAGGTAAAAAATGAATGAAGAGAACTATAAATCTTTGATCATCTTCTAGGATTTAAAAGATGATTAAACACTTATGATTGCTTCTCTACTTCACGCATAATAGCGATAGCACTGTTTGGATGCTCTGCCTCGTCGCTTTAAGTGATGTCACTGAGAAACCCCCAGTCCCCCGTCACTTCTGGTAAGCGGCAGCTTGTGAAGTTTACGATAAGTGGAGCAGAGCGACCACAGATGCAGCCTTCTACTGAAGGGTGGTGTACAACACAAATAGATTGAGAGAGAGAACTGAGACAGATGCCTGGGGAAGACACACAGTGACAGTCTGAAGAATTTGATGAGAATCAATTAAGGTGCTTTTCGCAGGAAAACATCACTTGCTTGCTTCTTGAAAGCAACAAATTAAAATAAATCAAATAAAACATGATAGTGAGGCTCTGTTTCTATTTCCTAAGAATTGCTGGATCTCCTTTCACTTGTTGCAATTCCTGTGACTTCTGTTACCTGATCATGAGCCGTTTGAAAACAAAACCGGCCTACTGTCAGCAAATTATCTGTCATTAGGCATTCAAGTTGAAAATAAAAGTATATCTATTTATATTTGTGCAAATGCGTGTGTTCGTCAGCACTTTCGTTCTCACTCAAGCCATGCTTTGCATCTAAAGTGCAACAGCATCTCTGCACTACACAAGTTAATGACATCAGCTTTTAGAGGCTTTTTGTGAATTCAGCAAAGAGGGGGAAAAAAAAATTACTACAAATTATTTGGCACATAAATTAAAGTCCCAGTAGTTATTTAATTGGCAGTTATTATCTGGTACTTTCCAATAATAGGGTACAAGCAAATTTGTGATAACTATTAGGTATGCTACATATTACCTCAGAGGTATATATATATACACTCTAAAAAATGCTGGGTTAAAAACAACCCAAGTTGGGTTGAAAATGGACAAACCCAGCAATTGGGTTGTTTTAACCCAGCGGTAGGGTTAAATGTTTGCCCAACCTGCTGGGTAGTTTTATTTAACTCAATTATTGTTTAAAAATTACTGTATTGCTTAATTAAAATTAACCCAAAGTATGCTGGAAATGAACATTTATTATTGTTCAATGAATAATTATTAAACAATAAACATTTATTAAATTGCTTATTAATACATTTATATTAATAAACTATTAAACTATTAAATTTATATTAATAAAATATTAAAGCTTATTAATAAACATTCACCTTTTGTCTATTATTGTTGCCTCTAATTGCATCTGGTTTTTAATTTCCCAACTATTTTGGGTTCATTTTAAGCTAGCCATATAGCAATTTTTAAACAATAGTTGGTTTAAATAAAACTACCCAGCAGGTTGGGCAAACATTTAACCCAACCGCTGGGTTTGTCCATTTTCAACCCAACATGGGTTGTTTTTAACCCAGCATTTTTTAGAGTGTATATATATATATATATATATATATATTTAACACATTTTCAAAATTATGATATTGTTTTACAATTTTAATTAAATTATATACATATATGAAAATATGTGCTATAAACACAAAATGTCAGATCGATGCTTAAATGGCATACAGCTAGTAGTAATGAACTGAGAAATATGAGAAAGAATGGATCAGGTTGGAACAAAAAGTCATGACTTTAGTTAAGTAGATCAGGAACCTTTGAAGTCATGGTTCTCCTCACCGCATTACCCTCCGAAATCGAAGTTCACCCACCTATCATTGAAATTCGCCGCTGCTTAAAGTTTCGGGGAGAATGTTCAGGAACTGGCACATTGTGTAGGTTGAGGATATTAAAAGGTTCCGCCTTCACACACGGGCTTCCATCAAACAAGGCCCTCGTGCTATATGTGCATCGAGAGATTTTTTTTTGTATATGTATTAGATTACAAAACACAAGACAAGTTTCTACATACAATCAGACACTGTGTTTGGAAAGGGCAAGTGTAAAATCCTCATCAAGTAAAAAAAACCTAAAAGACTTCCATACATATCACAACACATCCATACATAAATTTAATTGAAATGTCACTCATGTCGACCCCTTGGTACCCCCAATAGACTCAAGGTGACTGTGTACTTTTTACAATTCCCTCATCCCAATGGAATATACAATTTGGGCATTCAAACACATCCCATTCAATGTTATCAGCATGCACTTCTTGCAAGAGTTGTTTCGGAAACGAGGTACAAGCGGTTTAGAGATAAAGATCAGAAACTCAAATAGCAAATTATATTGATGCATATCATTGAAACCATATCAGACACAGAGGAGCTGACGCATCCTCTTACAGAGAAATTCTCAAGACTGTAGATACATGTGTCGGGCTTGTAGCTGGTGCACTAAACCACAAACTATTGCTAGGGATTATTGTGATCAAGATAAAGACAAGCTAGATTCATTGAGTGGTTGCTAGGGTGTTACTACGCAATTTCTAGAGTGTTTTGGACGGTTGATAGGCGCTGCTAGGCTATTGCTAAATTGTTGTGAAGAGTTTTTAGGGCCTAGTAGCAACTGGCTAATACTAAGAAGAACATTCAGTTTCCTATAAAAACAGGAACAACATCAAACTATGAAACATCTTGCATCAGTTACCATCCACCAATCCACTCAGCAATCCTCTACTGTTAAACACCATATTCTCTGGATTCATCGTGCTCCCTTTTAGATGTCTAAGCATAAATTCAACCTATCTTAGTCCTTGCAACACCTCGTTTGCATATACAGGCAGAAGCAGGCCTGTCATTTCAGAACCAGTTACATTTCCTGTGCCTGCTCAATTGCTTTGCAGACTGCGTGGTTGTAAACATGTAGGAGTGAAGGCCAACAAATAGAAACACTCTGACAAATTGAATATTGAATACAATAGTGAGTGAGGGTTCAGTTACAAGTCACTGGCCTTTTAAGTAAAACCGCTTGTGCTGAAACATAGCTTGAGCACACTAAAAAAGAGGACGAGTGCCATTTGTCCATTCACAGAGTGAAATAACACACTGATGCTACCGGACTGTCCCTAACCTGAATGATGTAATCCTATAATCATTTCTGTCCCATATAGGTGAGAAGGGCAAATTAATAAAAGGTGATTGGAAAATACGGATGAGTCAGGCTTCAGTCACCTACGCACATGCTCTCTCACACATGCTGCCTCATGGACCACAAGTTTGAACAGCCTAGTTGGGTCACAATTTCCAGATTCACGACTTGCATTTTGATGCACAAAAAAAAAAACCATATATTTGCAGGAGCAACACTGTTACTCTTAAACAACACATACAGCAAACATCAGGGATGGAAAATATTATTCAGATTTAACATGTATGACTGTGGTTATTCTTTGAAGACACCATTTTTTTCTGTTTGTGGTTGGTCTGGACTACCTTGTGGTTAAGGTTAAAGAATTCATGAGGTGTAAAAATAAGTCTTGAAGTTAGCAAGACTTCAGCGTCACCAGGCCATGGTTCAGTAGAAACAAGGAGCTGGGGAGGGGCTGAGGGTATTTCCAAATACACACTTTTCTCCTCACTAAGGACTGGACCATTGACAAGAAACAGTGCTCACGGAAAGTTGATATGCTACATGAATATATTGAAAAGTAGTCAGCAGTTTTTGATTTGTACCATTGTCATCTTAGGAATTAATGTGGCTGGGTGCTTTAAACTCTTCATCTAAATTGTGCAATTATATATATGATAGATATAAAACCATATGATTAATTCAAAAGTAGTTAGGGACAGGAATAAGCCATTTATCCATTTGCAAAATAGCCTAATCTTGCATGATCCTCTGTGATATAGCTCCATCTAATGGAGAACTTTGAAAACAACTGAGAGATTAACATGTAATAAACAAGTAAACCGAACATAACTAAAAATATAGAAACAAAAACCCCCAAACATAAATACAACTGAACTTAGCTTGCTAATCCCCAATGCACTGCTATAATGAAGTAAGCTAATTATGACAATAAGGTCGTAGTATTAAGAGATTAAAGCCATAATGCAACATTTTATGAGAATAATCATATAATTTCAGTCGTATTATTATCAAAATATGATTTTCAAAGAGAAATTCGAGATGACAACACGTGACGCCTCTCTGAGCTGTCACGTGGTACAAGTAGTACCTCTCAGAAAATTTTCAGCTCACAAGTTGTAATTACTAGATAGACATCTGAAGGCTTTTTACAAGTTGAATCTCGTAATTTCGGTAATTACGACATGGCAGGGCACGGGCGCAGTAACTTGGCAGTAGTTAGAGAAGATGCTCCTTGGTGAATAATTTTATAACTCATTTAGGTAGTAATTTAGTTAATATCGATTGTATTATTGGTATTTTCACATGTAGATGACCTTGGTGTACTTGTAATATTTCTGGCGTATAATGTGCGCTAGTCCAGTAATCATCTGTAAAGCAACTGTTTCCTCTCATTATGAAGCAGGCGGAAAAAAAAAGCATGGCGAAAATTCGCGCTCTTTTTGAAGAGGCCCATAAACTTTTATTCTTTATTCTACATTAATTAAACCTGTTAGACTACTAGTTTATATAATTAATTTTGTACAATTTCTTTTTTTTTCCAGGAATAGGCTACTGAACAATTTTGTGAACTTCTCTGTGGAAGTGTTTAATTTATGAAAGAACAAAGGGTAAGTGACTCGATGTTAGTAAGTCATGCTCATGCCTTTGTTGTAGTAGTCATATGTATAGTAGTATGTATAAGTCATATTTTATCTGCAGGTGCAGTCTGTGTAATTACAAACAAAACGGCTTTCTGAAGCAGAGCACAACTAGCCCTGTTCTATTCACGAACAAATTACTCTTATTAGTCGTTCTTAGTGAATTAAAGGATTAGTTCACTTTCAAATGAAAATTTCCGGATAATTTACTCACCCCCATGTCATCCAAGATGTTCATGTCTTTCTTTCTTCAGTCAAAAAGAAATTAAGGTTTTTGATGAAAACTTTTTCAGAAAAAAAGTTCAGAGAAAAAATTTTCTCCATATAGTGGACTTCAGTGGACCCCAAACAGTTGAAGGTCAAAATTACAGTTTCATTGCAGCTTCAAAGCGTTCTACACGATCCCAGATGAGAAATAAGGGTCTTATCTAGAGAAATCATTACTCATTTTCTAAAAAAAAATTAAAATTTTATACGTTTTAACCATAAATGCTCATCTTGAACTAGCTCTCTTCTTCTTCTCTATTTGAATTCCAGCAGTGTAGACACTGCTAAGTGTATTACTGCCCTCCTCAGGTCAAAGTTTGAACTTAATTGTCATATACAGTATGCTAGTGCAAGCATATGTGACCCGTCACGGAAACCAGGGACACAAGTCGGCAGCACAACTATTGAGCAAACTGAGAAAGAAGCGTTTTTTTTTTTTCAAAATTCGTTTTTTTGCAGAATCTGTTAGTTGAGATCACAAAGAAGCATCTCCGTGTTTTATATAGCAGTATTGGTTTATTTAAAAGCGTACATTTTGAGGTTGAAATCGGTTTGTTTTTCTGGGATTCTATCTCACAGTAGGGGCGTGTCATTGTCTGTTTGTATTTCCATATTGGAATCGGATACGCCGGCTTTTGTTTCTTTTGTTATTGCCGCTGCCCTCCAAGGGAAGCGTGGCTACTTATTTATGCAGCGCTCTGGCCGGCTCTAGCTGATATCAAAATTTAATGAAGATGGACGCCGCAAAGAATATCGCAGACGAGCTGAAACGTGGCCGTTACACCGAAAATGTTTTGAAGTACAACATACGGCTGGATTCTTTAGCTGCGGAAAAAGAGTGGCAGGACATGCGAATTATTGGACATTTAGAGGCAAACAGATGCATAGTGCAAACTTCGGAGATGGTTACATCCACAAAGAAGACCCTGACAAAGAGAAAGTGTGCCCCGAACAACTTATTTCATTGGAGGCAACGAGATCTTTTCTGTTTCTTATGGGGTGAGTTTCCATAAACATCAAAGTTTGTCGTTTTGTGTTCATTCTAAGAACACGTAGGCTACACGTTATCTCATGTGTCTTTTGCTATTAGCTAGCTCAGGAGTTTCGTTTTAATTGTAATCGTTAGCATCGTATCACTTGCCAAAAACCCCTATTACTATAATGGGCTTTTAGATGGTAATTTTAGCATCTGCAATTAATTTGAATAACGCTTCAACTGCTTGAATTGACTGGTGTGAATGACTTAGCTCATGTAAACCTTACTATTCTTGAATTGAATGTGACGCTAATAATTTTAGCCAGTTAATACTTAATATTCTTAACAAGGATTTACTAATGTAGTAGTAAATGTATCAGATTAAATTTCTACGTAAGTAAAAGTATAAAGTATCCGTAGCCGTAAAATGTGCGTTATAAGTCAAAAGTAAAAGTATTTATTGAAGAGTTTAATGTACAGGATTTTTTTAATCCTTTGACTCAAACCAGGTCTAACCACTAACTGAGGTCTAAACCAGGACTATACGGTTATCACAGAATCCTGTTAAAAAAGTCCTAATGTCAAAAAAGATAAATTACTGACATTTACAATGCACATTATCCTTTATTATTAATAGTATGCGGTCCGATTTTTCCTGTTGCGTCTGTCGTTGCTATGCAACCATGCAGCTTTACAGGGGGTATGGCTTATCTAAATGAGATGTAAATGAGCCCTTTTGTCACTCCCAGCAGGTGAGAACAGGCGAGAACTGCAAAATCTTTAGGTCATTTTCTGCCCTTTGAGCTTTTTTGAGTGCCTACCTTCAAATGGCCACAACTTCTCCAAATATTATCAGATTTCCATGTGTTACACATCGTTGGAAAGCTTGGAGACTACACTTTCAGAATCTGTGAATAACTCAAAATGCCCCAGAACCGACTTGTGTCCTTACTTTCCGTGACTGGTCACATATAACAATTAGTTCAAACTTTGACCTGTGGAGGGCAGTAATACACTTAGCAGTGTCTACACTGCCGGAATTCTAATAGAGAAGAAGAAGAAGCGGAGAGCTAGTTCAAGATGAGCATTTATGGTTCAAATGTATATAATTTAAAAAAATTTTTAGAAAATGAGCGATGGTTTCTCTAGATAAGACACTTATTCCTCGTCTGGGATCGTGTAGAACGCTTTGAAGCTGCAATGAAACTGTAATTTTGACCTTCAACCGTTTGGAGGCCATTGAAGTCCACTATATGGAGAATAACCCTGGAATGTTTTCATCAAAAACCTTAATTTCTTTTCAACTGAAGAGAGAAGGACATGGACATCTTGGATGACATGGGGGTGAGTAAATTATCAGGAAATTTTAATTTGAAAGTGAACTAATCCTTTAACAGCATCCATCGCAATACCAGTGTAGATCGATTCATGAACACATGATTCTCACCAGCCAGTGAATCAAAATCATACATTGCAACACATGTAGTTCAATTCATGAACAAATGATTCTCATGAGCCTGTTCTTTTTAGTGACTCAAAAGCACATTGCAGTAAGTGTAGCCAGATTCCCCAAGAACAAGTTATTCTTTTGGGCCAATTCTTTTTGCTGGATCAAAAAGATTTTTTTTTTTTTTTTTTTAAATCAAAGCATTAAGACAGATACAGATGTGTTGCCAGGTAATAAAAAGAAAACAATGCATTACATTTACAGCTTATGAGGGCACAAAAGATGATTTTAAAAACACAGTTTTCGTTGATTAAAGGCACAATATGTAAATTTCGCCACTAGAGGTCGCTTATTCAAAACAAAGGCATAGCTTGATGACGCCTTGATTTCGTGGAATCATGGGAGGTATTGTCTTCATGTCTACAGCCGATGGAAAAGAATCCCATGGGACTTGGGCAGAAATCATACTCATGGATGAGCTAATGTATTAAAGATTTATTAACATTACTGTATTATGAAGCAGGGTGTGGCTGAAAGCTGTTGGGGCAGAACGAGGTCTCTGGATGCCTGTGTTGAGCTATATAAAAATGATTAGTTTTCTGTCGATGACTGTATCCAAACAGTTGCTCGCCTGTCTAATAAAACACATAATATATTAAAGCGTCTTTGGTGTTTCTATGAAATCGAGGGTAACGCAGGTATCATTGATAGGTAACGCACGGACATGGTCTGTGTGCTGGTTAAAATTGTTTATTTCTCTGGATTTAAACATTCTTGGAATCATTTGGGATAATCTACGTAAACAAGTCAACAAAATATAACATGGTTCTAGTGGTTTTTGGATATGAAACACAGATGCTTAGGAAAGTGTTGCATTGAGTTTTTGTGCCATCTAGAGGACATTAAAATCAAATGCGCCATTTACCCTGGTACACATTTTCTTAGATATTCATAATTATACATAATTATGTATATGTATAATATGTATATATGTAAATTATAATGAATATGTGCATAATATGCTTAATTAATTTGTTTTGCAGTACAATATAGCTAAAGTATAATTATTTGCAGGCATTTAAACCCTACTTCAAGGCGGAAGCTTGAAAAAAACTGAGAGAAGTGAGATTCCTGAACTTCGGAAAAGAGCTGGAGAACAAGGTGAGGGAGAGCCACAGACATTAAAATTAAACAAATGTAGAGCCACATGAAATACTAAAATGTGGTAGTTTTACAGTCTCTCTAGGGGCTTTCACACTGGGTAGTTAGTTAAGACTAAGAACTTAGGAACTAGCCATCAGGGCAGTTCCCGAGAACTAAATGTTCCTCTAGGGCCATTTTCCTGGTTGAATTTGCACTTTGTATTTTGATGGCGACTTTTATTTTGATGGCGCCTTTTATTTTGATGGCGCAGCAGACATTTATTTTGACGCCGCTGAGAACACCAGAACCTGAGCTCACAGCACTACCATTCTCCGTCTTCATTAGTTTATGTTCTGTTTAACAGTCCTGTCTAATACGTTATTAGATAGAACTATTATACAAAGAAAGTAAACAGTATAAGTATAAGTGTTAGCGTTTGCCGTGTTGTTGATGCCAATGTCGCTAGCTGAGCAGAAATACATAATCATGTTTAGCGTTGTCCCCTCAAAGGCATATTCATGTTCATTCCATGTTCGTAGCGTTAGTCTGTGGAGTAAATATATATTTACTCTATAATCTGTGTGTCTACATGGCTTTTTAAAAAATTGCTGGTGCTGGTGTTTCATGTGCATTCAGCCAAACAGCATAAACTTATGTCACTGATAGTTCCTATTGTGCTGGATTAGACCCTACTAGTAGGAAATACCTTTATTTCTCTTAAAAGGCATTCCTAGAACTAAATCACCAAAAAGTGGGAATTTGTGCTATTAGTTCTAGGAACTGTGAAAAGGTTCCTCTGGTGCGAAAGCCCCTTATGTTGAGATCACTTGACCAGCAGTGTCTTGCAGTTTGACCAAGTTCAAAATAATTTTAATTTATCTGACACTCCTCCAGTGGTCAGAGCACTTTACAAAAAATATAAAACTGTATCTAACCCAAACAGACAAGCAAATCAAGTAATATAAGAACAAACACCATATACATATTAAAAACACAACAAGAGCCTAGCATAGGCATAATTCAGATTGAAGGTATGGTTTTTCATCATGTGTGCAACCCATAAATGCAAACAGAGTGAGTTTGAACAAAGAAATAAAATCAAACAGCTAGTCCCTGTTGGAGGGATGAATGCAACGGACATGATAAACAAACTGCAACACCCCACAGTTCCAAACGCTACTTGAAGACTGCAAATTCTAAGATCCTAAGGCCGGAGCATATAATGATCATAGACACTACACCATTAAACAGCCTGTCAAAAACACAGTTGAACTATCCACAGCAAACAGGGTGGTGAGCGGTTGCCAGGCTGGTAAAATGCAGCAGAAACTCTGAGAAGAATAAAGAACAATGGGCAACGTAAAGAAATAAAACAAAAACACAAAAAGCTCCAGTGTGAGTCACTGGCGGTTGATAAGTCAAAATAAGCGTTAGACCACTGGGATGAACAGATGCCAGCAAAACATAAAAATTACTTAGTGCAACTTTAAAAGAAGAGAATATTTTATTCCCTGATTGCAGGTAAGGCATCCCTTTCCACCTCCTTCCCAACATAAAACATGAAATTGCAGCTGGCTTCAATACCCCAGAGCATCACAGAGCTTTAAAGGTCCCGTTCTTCGTGATCCCATGTTTCAAACTTTAGTTAGTGTGTAATGTTGTTGTTAGAGTATAAATAAAATCTGTAAAATTTTAAAGCTCAAAGTTCAATTCCAAGCGAGATATTTTATTTAACAGAAGTCGCCTACATCGAACGGCCAGTTTGGACTACATCCCTCTACTTCCTTCTTTAATGACGTCACTAAAACAGTTTTTTGACTAACCTCCGCCCACAGGAATACACAAAAAAGGGGGGCGTGGTCTTGTTGCGCTCCCACGGAGAAGAGCAAGAGTTGCGTTTGTAGAGTGTGTTTGTCGCCATGTCCTCGAAACGCTGTTATTTTCATCCCGCAGTCCAATCACCTTTGTTTGGCCTTCCCAGGGACGCTGTACTTAGAGATCAATGGTTACAATTTGTTTAACTTGGTTCCCGTAAATTGTAATCCACATGTAAAACTATGTTTACAATAACACTGTGCGCATGCATCTCCACGTTATGGTAAGAGGCGTGACCTTTCCGGGCAAGGTGTGCTAAGCTGCTGTCGAATCACAACACAGGAACCGCTGGCACTATCAGAACTCGTTACGTATTTCTGAAGGAGGGACTTCATAGAACAAGGAAGTCATCAGCCCGTTTTTATGACAGTGGAAACAGCGGTATACAGATAAGTAAATTATGTGAAAAATACTGTGTTTTTTTACACGCGAAACATGAACACGTTATATTGCACACTATAAACACAATCAAAGCTTCAAAAAATACTGAGGTAAGTTTCTTCAAATTTAAACCTACATGTAAGTCGAGAAACCTGAACAGGTATAACAACATGGATTTTGAATATTTATATGCTTAGGAGGCCTCATGAGCCAGCAAAGAAATAGAATCATAATATAAAGCCACTGTATGCACCACATGACTATTACTACTAATCTATTTTGGCTGTTAAAGGCTGGGGGCGGGTGGGGGGATTGCATAGCAACAGGGATGGATTTGATACATGTATGCACTCTGACTAGTGTCTATTACAGCACTATGTAAAGATTGTTTTCTCCCTGCCTAAAAATATTGCTTTGGTTTCAATTAGAAAAAAAGAAAAAAAATGCATCAGACTTTTAAGTATTTTGAACTCAACCCATTCGCGTTTGACAAGTTAGACGTTACATGTCTTCAACATGCACCCTTTAGTAATGCCAGCACAATTTTCCTCATAAATGCAACTGTAATACTTTGTGTAGCAGAAACATAATTCAACTGAGTATGCGGCAATAAAATTAAACTTAGAAGTAATTCATGTGAATACACATCGGTATGACATGCATTAGTTCTTTTTTTTTTTTTCAAAATATGTGATAAGCATTATGCAGTAGAGACTGACCACAATGCCACTATAAACACATTTGCTAGTTGAGTAAAGCAATTAGCATATAATGCACTGCTTCTACCTGTCATCAGCTCAAGATCAGTCTCCACTCTTCACCACAATGGTAACACCAACATAACAAACTGTTCTAAATCCCATCTTAGTAGAACATTAAACAATAATAACATGAATTAACTACATTCAACATTTTGTCTTCCAGTTAAGTCCCTTGCAAAGCAGCTGTATTTGAAATCACAGCACTGTTGACCTTTTTATATATAAATTAATAGCAAGGTAACATTACACATATAATAGTGCTACACCATGTCTACACCAGATGCAAGCCAGGCATTGTGACACGTCAAAAGCAAGAAACCATTACAATCAGTGATTCTTTCTACACTGGATACGGCACGAAGAGACGAGACAATAAACGGATACCCTGTAGTATACCTGAAGTTGTCCACGCAGTTGCTTCCAACAACAGAACTAATGGATTTGGAAAGTTTGCTTTGATGCATCCAATGTACAACCTCAAGCTGTTGCAGTGCGACACAACAACGGTCGCACCTGTTGTAGACAACAGTATTATAAAATTACCCTAAATAATTAAAACATTGGAAATATGAGAAAGGTTGCTTGATTTATGTTGCATTATGTTGTTGCCGTGTGAAAAGTCTTCATTGCATCAGCCAAATCCAGCAGTAAATATTTTAAGTAAATGTAACTTAAATAGTAGGCCTATATTAATGCCACTCATATATCACTGAATTAAGGCAATTCGCAGTTTCTTTTAGGGACTTGTGTCTAGTAGATTGAGCAACAACTTTCTGTTGTATACACATGGATTCTGGGCTCTTTTAAGACTTGGAAAATCTAAAATCACATATAAATCACAAATGCTGATAATAAAATCATAAGGCAAAGGCAGTGATCGACGTGACTGTTCTTGGAATAATTGTCTTGTTCTGCATTAGACTGAGTATGCACAATTATTTCAGGACATCCTGAAATTGGTGCTTTGGTTGTATCTGCCCACAAACTAAACTTTATAGTTGTGCACACAGGAACACTGTGTCCCATTCAGTCATCATCCCATCAAAGCGTGGCTACACATTTAGCGCCCACTCTGCCCACCTTGTAGAAAAGCTATACAATTAATTCGATTGATTTATATTTTCTCTAAAAGATTACTATGTTAAAACTGTAGTTTGTCTGTGCCTGAAGTCTGAAACTGGACTTCAGATCAGGCCTAATAAAATCTTGAACCGAATTTGGGGAATGGCCAGAAGTTCAAATAAATAAAATACATTATTTGTGTATACAACTTTATTTAATAATAATTTGTTTTTAGACAGACAGGGTAATTAATGCTTCATTTCCAGATCAAACGCTTCCAGTGTAGAAAAAAACTACACATAATCAAAAACAGCTATTTATGATGATCTTTACACTTAATCAAGTGTGAGTCAATCATTGAACAAAATAAATACTTTTAGATTATACTTTCACATGTCCTAACTGTTGCTGTGCACACAGAAGTAAACTACACCATAACAACAAGTGATACCTGTCATATAGCTTTTGTTTAAACTCTTCTACAGGACAGGACTTTCTTTGTGTATCTACTGTATATTACGTCACCTTGGCTGGAAAACTTGTCCTAGCTTACAGTCTGACTCTTATGTAAACATCAGTGTTTACAAAAGAAGGGTGTCTCATGGACAGAACCAAAAGACTGGAACAGGTTAACTGGGTTCTGCCTTAGTAGTTTTCATTGTAGCACTTATTTTGTTTGTGTTATACATGTCCCTTGAGCTCCACAGACTTGTCCCACTGCCTAGAATGCAAATGAATGCTTCTTCAGGCACCTCCATACTTGAAAAACTGTGGAAAACTACTTTTAAACAGGAAATGATGGAATATTTATGTACATATTAAAAGTCGCCATAATCTTTACTGACATTGTCCATAATGATTACGGAGATGGCACATTCGGACGGGACTAAAATCACTGAGAAGATCTGGTAATAATTACTTTACCCCACCTCTCCGTGTAAAACTATTTACATCCGAATAGGGTTTATGACCCATTATCACATGTTCTTCAGCTTTAAGCTCCAAAAAGGTTTGTTGCAGTGCACAAAAATGTCTCAGCTAATTTCACCAGCTACATAAAGTGAAATCTCTGCTTTTATAAAAGCTTGTTGTAGTTGTTACATTCATTAATCACCAAACATGTTGGCACTGATTCTTTTTGTGTAAGTGAGGACCTATTTGCCTGCCAAGCTGTTTTCACATGCATAGTTCTCTGCCTTAGGCTAGTTAATCAGCTGTGGGCAATACATAGAAGACATTAATTATTCAGACAGAGCTTCTGTTCCTCTTCATGCTGGTCACTAGATGTCAGCAACAGAGACATCAAACAGTGCCTCACAGCACGGGAGAGGTTGTGTGTATGCGTGAATGTGTATGTGGGTGTGTGTACATTAATATAAAGTTTTGTTTATGGGCTAAGAGACAAGGATAAATAAAAGACTGTTACCATGTTATGATGCTTTGAAGATACACATTTAAGTAAGCATTATTTCGTTAGAATCAAACCCATGCCTTTAGTGCTGTTAGTGCCTTGCTCTACCAGTTCATCTATTGGCAAACATAAACAAATTAATGATGAAAATGGTCAGAGGAATGATTTTTTTTTCTATACTTTTTTTTTAATCTATACTGTCATTTTTAAACCCCAGAGAGATTATTTTAGTGCATAACCTCAGTGAAATGCAATAGTACTTTAAAATGTACCCCTCATCAACAGTAATGCCATATGTATGTGTGGTTGCTTATTGTTTATTCTTAATGCAATATTGAACATAACATTTATACACAATCTCTATATTGTTTGGCTTTTTGTACTCTTAAAAGCCCTCTTACTTGCCGGTGTATGGAAATGGATAGTGGATGAAACATGCATATACATGCTTGTCAGTGTCAGATCTGGGATTGTGCTGACTTCATATGCATACAACTCCAATTATATTTTTCTTGATATAGATTTCTTGAATGTTTATGAATTCCCTGCTATTGCTCTCTAATGGTCATAAGTATGGTGGCTGGCTGCAATTAAATTGAAAATGCAAACTGCACTTTTGTGTTACTGAGGAAACATACACTTATATGTGCCTGAAGGACAACAACGCAGTTGAACAGGCAGAAGTGAATAGACAGCACACGTCATTTGAACTCTTCTCTGTAATGCCACATCATGCGTAATACAGCGCAGTGCCTGGATTAAAAGAGTTCATTCTTATGAATAATGAGAATCAGTAATGAGAACTCTTTGTCATGAATAAATGCAGAGAAGCGCTCAGAAACGATTGATGTCAGCTCATTCGTCCAGCCCCAAGTCCTGGCAGCCAATCACCACTCCGGATCTTGCCAGTTTTGCGTATTAGGCCAGTTGCCGTACACAGACAGCATAAACTGCATATGGGGAAGAGCAGCACTGTTATCAACTAATCTTGCTTTAAATTACAATTAATAACTGACACAGCATATGTTTGCATGCTTAATATAACTTTCTGTAGCTAAAGCATGTGAATATAATGAACAAGGAGCTACTTATCACTGCATTGATGCTAGCATAGCTATGGCTCAATGAGTAAAGCAACATGAGAGTCTTAATATCATCACCCACAACCTAACCACAAGCTCTACTCTTCAGCACATTGGTAACCACAGAAAATTTCAACAGAAACTCTTTTAAATGTCTGACATATCTGAACATTAAACACTAACAAGTCTTTCCCTTTACTCGAAAACATAGGCCCTGTCCTAAATGGCACACTTCTATGCACTTTCGGACTTACAATGGCTGCCATGTGCGCATATCCGTTAATTCCACGACACCATAGGATTTGTCAATTTTAGGCTTCAGAAGGGTGCTTGTGAGCGCCTCCTTTGCGGCCGATATGCGCCCCCGATGTGCACTTTTGCTGAGCCTGCACTGGTGCGAGCTCCACGGCAGACTTCTTCCCGACAGTCAAACCGGCGTTTTGTCGGACTCGTAGGAAGAAGGGCCATTTACTGTCTTAAACCAGTCCTATGCAAAGCATACTGGGAACTACAAATCCGCTGCCTAGTTTCAGTTAATGCAACAAAAATGATTCATGTTTCAGCTCATTTTAATTAAGTAAATTTAACAACCAGCAAAAATATATATTTTTTGAGTTTAATATGTCACATTACATGTTGTATGGCAATATGCCTAGGAAAGAGGGCATGCAGGTCTGTCTGCCATGTACATAAGTAGAGAACATGAGCCTTAATGAGCTTTGGCAGAGGCAAAGTCTGTTTATTGACAGTTCCACTCTAAGGCTCTGGCATCTGCCAGCCCATGCAATCATTGGATCTTGAGTTGGGAGAGAAAGGGGGTAGGTAGGACCATGGGTTTAGCTGGGGTATACCCTCCAAGAGGGGAACTGCCTAGAGCCAAGAGCTGAGCCTCTGCAACCGCAACCATGTGAGGACCACTGTCGAGCTTGCCTTTTAAAACGGCATGCTGAAATACCATCTCATGGAAAGATGCTCTTTACTGAGAGTTGTGGTTCACAGGCTGTCAGTGACACGGCCTGCGGTTTCCCAGATGTAGCTTCAACCACAGGCTAGAATAGTAGCCATTACTAGAGCGCCATTCATGCGAAAAGCACCCACCAGCTACTCGGATCAGTCTGCAGTTTGGCACTGCTAGAACACCATGGTAAATGGGATAGCTGGAGGATGAAATGATCTGTGATGAAACCAGATGATGCATCCTGCTCAGTGTCATGGTAGCCCTGCGTGCTGATTCGGTCAGTTTTCACAAGCACTCTGTTTTGAAGCTCCTTGACTGTCACTCTATTTCGAGTGTGATTATCTATTTCAAATGCATTCCTCTGGGTACCTTATCCATCCTGAGAAAGATACAAGAGATTCAAGTATGAAATTCTAAACTAAAATCTTTGGCCATATATGCCAGCTTTGTAAATCTTGTGCAAATAACTCTGTAGAGTTCATATGAAAAGCTAGCCTTCAGTCATTATTGGGCCAGTGATCACCACCCTCTACCAACAATCTTTCAATGGCATTCGTAACTTAATTTCCTTAACTTAAAGCAGATAAACCATGAAATAAAAGTCTGTTATGGGTGGACAAAGCTGTTACTATATTCCTGCTATTTCATAGGTTAAATGGGTCATTGGTTCCAGTGTCCTCAGCTTACCGTTGGAAGAGAACATTGTTGCTCTAAACAAGATAACTACATGTTTTTTAGGAGAATAATAGGGTACTCCCCTGCGGAGAGGCCTTCTTGAAACCAGAGAGAAGTAACCGTTATGTGTAAAGAAAAAGCTTGTTCTCTCCTGACTAACTGATAGACATTGATAGTTTAACTGAAATAAAGTATATAAGCGTATATAGTTACAGATACTAATCTACATCTGACTGAGCTGTTATGAAAATACCAATATGAATCTCTCAGCTGTATTAGGCCTACAATTAATGTAGCCATCCTCATCTGGAACCCACTGAAAATTTTTTATATAACAATCTGTTATATAAAGGTCAAAAATTATCACAATGCTTCAACATTCTACATTCTAGCAGCCGATATTTCATATTTACAAATTAATCTATTCTTAATAGGGCTAACCAAAAATAATAGGTTTGCATTAGCACAAATATGACATCCTTTGCATTTAACGAATCATTGAAATATAAAAGTTCAACCCACAAGGTAATGAAAAGGCCACATTGAGTGCTTGTATGACCAGGCGAATAAAGTAGTGCACCGACTCATATTTTCAGATCTGCAGTTGGGATTTAGTTTGTCACGTTCAAATGAGCGGGCAGTCCAACAAAGTGCCGATAGACGATTGTAATTGAAACCTATAGGGACACACTGAGACCCCAAAAGAGCTTGAGTAATGGAGAGCAAGTACAAGTTGCATCTGTTCCAGTCGTGCACCAGAGGCCAACCTTTGATGGAAACATGTCTATTCCTGAGTAGGAACGGGGAACTGGCTTTATATTTAGAGAACCAGTGTCATGGAATCTTCCTACTGACAGATGTGTGAAAAATGTTAAAAGGGGGTTAAAAGTTTCACAAGGTTACTAACAATAGCAAGCGGCAGTTAGAAGTTCATGGTCCATCTGTATAGCTATGGTAGTCACTAGCAATGGAGAGAGAGAAAAATAAAACAAATGTGGATCATGGAGGTCATGGAATATCAAATTTCTATATTCACTTCAAATTCATATTTGTCCATTAAATATTTGTTTTATTTAAATAGCCATCCTGTTTACTATTCCACAGTCATAAACATGGACTGGTGCAACCAGAGAGTATTTGTAAGGAAAGAAAAAAGTGAGCGTAGCACATGAGAGGTCTAAGGAACAAATCCTTAAACAGAAGAACTCAACATTTTTCATTCAGAAAATGATCAGTCAAAGAATAAACTGAAGTGATAAAAATAAAGAGATAACTATTACACATGCTCATGAGGCCAGACGGCAATCAGTTACTGCCAGCAGGGGACAATATTTTATGCAGCCAATTGGGTCACTTGAAATTTAAGAGCTCTCACTTAACCAACCTGCCAATTCTAGGTCACAGGGTCTCTCATATCAGACCAAGGCCCACCAGTGTTTTTTTAGACGTTAAAAAACGTTTAAACGTTCTTCAAAATTCCATAATCTGTAGAAGTAAGTCAGATAGGTTTGGAATAACGTGGAGATGAGTAAATGGCCACACAAATTTTTTGTGAACTGTTCATTTAAGAATAGTCAATGTATGATTGTGCATTATAATATAATCAGTGCGATAGCCAGTGAATAAACAATGTCCTCAACAGACAACACATCCCTATGTTTTCCGAATTACACCCCTATGATATAGCGGGCAGAGTGTGTGAAGCAGGAATGTGGCCAGGCCCCATCGTGTAGTCAGAAATAGCCCTGCTTTAAAGATGTGCTTATTGATTCCTGCAAGCACAAGGGATCCAACCCTTTTGAAAAAAAAAAAAAAAGAAAGGTAGAAAAAAAATCACTCATCCCTGGCTGGTAACAGTCACTTGGGAACAGTGACACCTGTGTGACTTTTTGAAGCTGGGATTTGCTTTGTTGGGATTCTGAGATATACTCAAATCCCTCAGATAGATCAGTAGTATCATATTACTGTTCCATTGAATGGGTGAATGTCCTGCCCCTGGTCAGTTGGATGAACTTGTTGAACCCTTTTCACAGACATAGACATGAGCCAGCAGTGGACCAAATTAAGATAGTGGACAGACTGACCCTGATCATCCTAGCTAATGAAGGGCTCTGATATTTTTGGTCTTTTTAGAGCACTGTAATTTTATTGGCCTTTTGTCAATACAATATTTAAATAGGAGCTCCTTTTCATTTCACATTAGTTTTAAATGGTGACCCATACTCGGAATTTGTGCTCTGCATTTAACCCATCCAAGTGCACACAGAGCAGTGAACACACACCCGGAGCAGTGGGCAGCCATTGTTGCGGCACCCGGGAGCAGTTGGGGGTACGGTGCCTTGCTTGAGCAAGGTCTCACCTCAATCGTGGTATTGAGGGTGGGGAGAGTGCTGGACATTCACTCCCCTCACCGACAATCCCTGCCGGACCTGAGACTCGAACCCATGACCTTTGGGTTACAACTCTCTATCCATTAGGCCACGACTGCCCCTATAGATCTAGCTATGTGAGACTGTAGTTTTAATTAATTTTCACTGCATGACACACTGACATTACAGTTCATAATGGCTCTTTGGCCATTATCCTGAACATTGTATAAGCATTCATGTGTCACTGAATGGAAAAGAGGCTCTCGGGAGCATGCATAAACATCCTTTTGTTTTTAGTATTTTAGTCTTTCACATAAAAATGTAAAGTCTACAGGCTTTCATAGGCAAGTCGGAGAAGGTCTCGGTTTTCAAGTTTCGTTACAAGCTGTTCACACATTGGCAAAAAAAAAAGAAAAAGCGATGAATACATGAAAATTCTTACATATAGCCCCTTCAGTAATGTAATTCCCTTGTGACTTTTTTCTTCATTCCTTGTTTTTAAGAATATCTCAGTAATCCTTTCCAAAACCTTACAAAATTTTACATCTGGAATGTGTGAAAACAGATCCGGCTACTGTGCATTTTCATATACGCTCTTATAATTTTCAAATGAAAAATAACAAAATCTAATCTAATATGCTAATTTGCTATCCAAATGCTTGGATTTATAAATTCAGCTTTTTATTAACTAATGGATCAAATGTTTAAAGGTCCCGTTTTTTGTGTTTTTTTTAAGCTTTGATTGTGTTTATAGTGTGCAATATAACATGTGTTCATGTTTCGCATGTAAAAAAACACAGTATTTTTCACATAATTTACTTATCTGTATAAGTAAATGCTGTTTCCACTGTCATAAAAACGGGCTGATGACTTCCTTGTTCTATGAAGTCCCTCCTTCAGAAATACATAACGAGTTCTGATTGTGCCAGCGGTTCCTGTGTTGTTATTCGACAGCAGTTTAGCGCATCTTGCCCGGAAAGGTCACGCCTCTTGCCATAACGTGGAGATGCACGCGCTCAGTGTTATTGTAAACATGTCTTTAATTTTACCCTATCAATTTGAGCCGGAATCAGACCCGGTGATTGGACTGTGGGATGAAAATAACAGCGTTTCAACGACAAACACACTCTACAAACGCAACTTTTGTGTATTCCTGTGGGCGGAGGTTAGTCAAAAAACTGTTTTAGTGACGTCATTAAAGAAGGAAGTAGAGGGATGTAGTCCAAACTGGCCGTTCGATGTAGGCGACTTCTGTTAAATAAAATATCTCGCTTGGCATTGAACTTTGAGCTTTAAAATTTTACAGATTTTATTTATACTCTAACAACAACATTACACACTAACTAAAGTTTGAAACATGGGATCACAAAGAACAGGACCTTTAAGTAAAAAGCATTGGAAAACTGCCATGAATAACCACCTGTAAAAAGACAAAAGGTCCAGCCTGTCACACCATGCCGACATGAAAGATTCAAAGCGATAAGGCTGTAAGCATGACTGTAGGTTCAAATGCTGGCTCAACTGGTTTACAAGAGGGTAAACTTAAAGCTGTTTATGTGTCATGAGAGTACTTGCAAGCTAAGAATGTTCAATGGAAAAAAACCAGAGGAAAACAAATAAGGTGAGAGAGGGGTCACAAATGTGTCCGAGAGGGAGTACTAGCTGTTTTTTGTTGCAGAATAGTTGTTCCACCCACACAGTATGTCTGGGTCAAGAAAACACAAGAGATTAAATGTTGTATAAGAAAATGTCTTCCATTAGCCACAGCTGCATACCAGAAAAAAATAGTGTACCAGAATCTTGACACATACCTATCGGAAAAAGACCACAAATGTGTGAAATATGAAATTCAAGATATCAAAAAAAAAAACTGTAAAAAGGTCAAACTTATTAGAAAAATTGCAGTAAGCTATATCTTTGGTTTAAGGGCTATTTAATTATTATCACCAAAGCAGACGGGTTAAATAATTTGTATAAAATGGCTGCCTGCATGCAGAAACAATCTTGGGACATTCTGCTAGGTCACTAGATTAGCGATGGCTGGTAGGCTGCACAATGCAACAGATTCTATTATGTAAAAAAACAAGAACAATGTCTTACAAGATGACAGGAAGAAGTTGAAAACTCATTGAGTAGACTGGGAGTTCCCTGCATTACAAACACTTTGCTGTGTGGCCCTCACTTGGTGTGACTGCAGTCCTCTCGCTGGGAGCATCAGGGGGCAAGGGGCGGTCAGTGGACAGCAGACGTGGCATTATTCTGGCTACTCATCAAGCCTGCTAAATATAACCTTACTGTGCTATCCTGGGAGGACGGATCTTTTTCTAGTAATCCCTGTGTTGAAACCTGATGCCATGTCAAGGATTGACAGCAGAGGTCTTGGTGTGCAAGGCTGACCTATGTGGGGCGAGGTCATTGCAGATATTGCCTTCAATGGCTATTTCACCTGCACTGCAGCTGAGTACTTACCTCCTTGCACTGTAGTGCAAGAATGCAATGCAGTAAATTAGAAAGGAACTGGAGAGGTTTTGCCTGTAGTGTGTATGCTTATTCAGTATATAGCACTTTGCTTGCATGTTGGTTCCTAAAATTATATAGCTACACCTATGCATAGACATGGCATGCATCACTTTACACATGTTCTTAGCACCCCCTCATCATCACTTATGACAAACAAAGAGATACCCAAGGTCAGCATGGTGCCTGCTTATCCAAATATAGACCATCATTTATTTGAGAGGACTAGGGCTAGTTGATGTTTAACATACCGAACAAAATGATGTATGCAATACATGTTCTGGCATGAACCAGGCAGGGTTAATACAGGATGGACACTGAGATATGAGATTATATCAATTTATCTGAGATATTCAAGTATTAAATATGCCAAACACAAGTTCTAGGCATTCAATGCGACCCAAGTTTAGACCACCATCTAGTCTCATTTGCCAATCACTGGTCATGGTGACTTGTGAAGTACTACACTTTTTTCTGATCTTTATGATGCCCCTGGTGACTGGTTACTAAACAAAAGCGCATCCCTCTCTTTTATCATTTAACATTTATTCCTGAGGCTTTGATTATAGAACAGTTGTAAAAATGGGAAAACCTATCATCTGACATCAGTTTAAAATAAAATGTGCAATAACCATTGCACATTGCACATAAACCATTTGAACTTTCAAAAAACACACAGTTTTCTTTGCATTTAGATTATGAAGACATTCACATTATCGCCAAGTGCTGTGCCATCTGATCAGACGTATCCTGAAAGATGACCCCTGTAGTAAATAGAAAATTCCAAATATGCAAAATATGCTAATGAAAGCAATTCACATTTGAGGACAAGTAATTACAAACCTGGATGATGGTCATCATTACATTTCGGACTGTTACATGTCAAATAGACCTCAATATTTACCCTGCTCTTAGTATGCCTGGTTAGTACAGTGTCAAAGATAAGAGATTTGTCTGATTACATGCAAGAGCCAAGCTCATGCACAGATTGATGGCCAGTAGATGTCAGCTTTGGCGTCTCCCCTTTCTGACAATTGAGTTGTTTGTTTAACATCAGACCTCAAAGGGAAAAGACAGCTTTAGAATGTTTACATGAAGACAAGCAAGCCTCTTGACAGGGAACTCAGGACAAATTAGATCACATGGTCAAATTAGTTTTGTTTTATATAAATGAGTACACAGAATACAGTCTCTACCACAATATGAAGTATAAGTGACAATGTTTTTTTCAAACAATTTATTTGTCCTTTATTGCCTATGGCCAATATGATAAATGTCAAGTTGAGCTACCAAGAACTGTCACACTACAGAGCAGTAAGGCGATCCGTTCTAACCCCCACCCCAACAAATTTATCCTCCTAGATAGGACTTGTAAGGTGATCCGGGACAGATGCTACATGGATCACATGCAAAACTTACAAACATCAACAGTGATGATAACATACTAATGTATCTCAGTGTTCATGGAAAGACAAGAAAAAGCCTAAAAACCTGAGTCATCATGTTTTAATCTATGGCAAAGAGGTATAAAAGATAGGAATGACAATCCCATGGCATACAGTACCAAAGAATTCAGATCTCTCTAACTGCCCCGGGCCTGATTTTCAACTACCAGACATTTTGCTCTGATGAAATATATACACTGACTTAACAGAAACTACAATGATAATGATATGCCAACAACTTAAAAAACAATACTGAGGACAGTGATTGATTTACTGTCCTAATTTTCTTTTCTTTTCTTTTTTTTTGAATATATTATATTAAAAATACAACATTTATAATAAATAACTGTATTGTAAATTACATATTAAATAGCATATTAACAATTACAGGCACAATGTACTGTAGGCCTCATCATTCCACATTTACCTCAACACAATATGCTGCATATTTTTTGTTTGTAGTGTTTCAAATGATGCATGTTTCCATGACGCATTATTTCCAAAGTCTCCTGGGATCCCAGGACAGTGTTATCCTGTACCTGCTTAGAGTCTAGCTAATCAGATTAGCTCAATACGCAATACCTCACTTTGATTCTGCAATTACACAGCTAAAAATCTCAGAGGAGGAGGACATGACCTAAAGGGGCATCTTTCTTCATCTAGAGACAGACGTGCTTATTTAATCCAATACTCCAACACTCCAATACTTGAATGATGCTTTGATATAGAGAAATGGCTTGTTGTGAATAGGGCTAGTGTTTATTAGCATAATTAAAGTTATCTGCCATTATTTACTCACTCTCATATTCAGAAGAGAAATAGTGAACAAATTATTTTTTTATTTTTCAGTTTTCCCATGAGTCCGCGCTTTTGTGACGTTACGCCGCTTTGACTGTCGAGAAGAATTCTGCTGTGGAGCTCGCTTCAGTGTATGCTCGACAGAAGTGTGCATCGAGGGTGCATATCAACCGCAAAGGGGGGAGGGGGGGCGTTCGTGAGCACCCTTCTGAAACCTAAAATGACAAATGGGACACCCTACGGTCTCATAGACTTAACGGACACGTGCATGGGGCAGCCATTGAAAGTCCACAAGACCGTAAGTGCATATGAAGTGTGCCATTTGGGACAGGGCCATTGAATATACTTCACAGATGCCATTTGTTCTGTCGCTCTGCCAAATCAAATGCCCTTTGACCTTTCACACATTGATACTCTGCGCCAATCTATGTGACCTTTCTGTGTTTGTATGACAGTCTTCATTCTGTCACTGTATCTTGGCCTTATACGCTTTGACACAAACATACAATTTACTGCCCTGGTTCTAATTGTGTAATGGAGTCACATTTCTCCAGAGAACGACGTGCTAGTAAAACGATGCCAATAATATCCACACCCTCTAAAAGACAAGCGGCAATGAAAGACATATATTGAATGGGTGAAATGTATGTGTGCCTCTCTAGACCTGTGCATCCTCATAGGGCTTAAGTGTCCTGATCTATTAGCAGAAATACATCTCACACAAAAAAACTGTAGGTACACTAGAGCTACATAGGATGGAATGCCACAGTGATGCAAACCTGATGGCACTGATAATATCTAATGGCCTGCTTTTGAATTCAGCCAGCAAGAAATTAACAACAGGTGAAAGCAATGTTCTATCAGAGCTGTGGTGCAGTGGATTATGCATATGCTTTTAAGAGCTGTTAACTTGTGGAGACCCAGGTTTGAATCCAACCTGGGTCATGTCCTGATCCCATTCACCAGTACTTACCTGCATATGCTGTTCTGTCCAAAAAGGCAATAAATAAAAATAAAAACCAAAAGAGAAGTTGCATAATGAGCAATATAGTTTTCTGTATCAACCACTTGATGAAGATATAGGTTATTTTGTGTTCGGATGTAGTTGTGGTGTGGCATTGGCTCAGGACGTGGCAGTCTGGGATGACTGTCACCCCAGCTCACAAAGGAGGACCTTTCTTGGCAAGCTCATGGTTTGACAAGAAAAGCTCTCATCTCTGTTTGACAGCTGCCCGTTATGAGGCCTCAGCCCCCTCCAATCCAACTATGCTCCCTGTGGGACCTGGGCAAAGACAAACAACGATGAGAGAACCAGTTGCATGAATAACCTGCCCACGCTATGGCCCGAGTGAAGATTTATGAGTGACGAAATTCAAATTTCAAACTCTGCCAATGGCCTAAATAGGACCCATGAGCTACAGGCCAAAGAAACTTGAACCAAAGGCTCCATGGTGCGTGCCATCTGCAAATATATCATAAAGTTCACTCCCCTATATAGACGCTGATAGCTAGGCCCAGGGACTAAAGGGCTATTTCAAAAGCTGTTAATTAACACTGACACCTGGGCCTCATCGGACTCCTGGTGGCAAGCCGTGTGGCTAGTGAAGTCTACATCTTTCAGACACCCCGTGATCAGAGTAGGATAGAGAACGCCAACACATTACCATAAAACAATACTGATGTACACGTCTGTAATAGAAGTGGAGCTTAAATTAAGTATAGGGTGCAACAAAATAAACTATTCTGTATTGTGCCATTATATAAAAAGCCTTGATAGATACTGGTGTGAAACAGCATGCACACATTATATATTGTAATTTCTATTTATTGCTATCCTAGGGAGTAAAACTGTCATGAAATTAGTTCACAGGCAGCTGTGAAGCTTGCAGTCAAAACAAGGAAGGAAGTGATGTTCAATTGGTGAGTCTCTGAAGAGAGAATTTGTCCTGCTAATGGTGGCATTAACATGACAATTAACAGATTTTCCAGAGCTGACATAGAATTCTGCTGTACTGAAAAGGCAAATAGTTTTCAGGAAAGTGCACTATTAGCAGCTCAGAACAACAGGGAATTGAGCCAACAGAATGGGATGCTTTGGGAGCTGAGGATGGCCAGACAGAGGGAGAGACATAGGCAGGTGCAAATGGAGATTGATATAGAGGTGAAATAAACAAACAGGGCTGAATGACATTAAGACAGACAAACAGAGGACACATCAGAAAGATAAAAGTACAGGAGAGGGAGACAGACCAGGCAAGGTGACAAACAGAATGAGAACAAGTATTACAACTTAAGCACAGATGACCCATTGGTGTCCCAATCTATTACTGGTTTATCCAGGCTTGTATATCCATGCACACAAACATACAAATACACAGCTAAAATGACCAGTTATCCATTTTGTTTACCTATTGTTTGAGTCATGTTGGCAGCACTGCTGTCCCAACATTATCTATTATGAAAGAACAAGAGACTGGAGCTGACATGAAAAAAAGGTCCTGTGCTGTGCAGCTCTAACAAAAGCGCCCTCACACGTGTGTAGTTTACTGGCTGAGATCCTTGGGCTGACAAATAACAGGCCCATACAAAAGCAAGGTGGGATTTGAGGTTTTGTCCTAATTTTTAGTGTAATGGCGCATACCACATCAGTAAACACAATAGTCTCTATTTTGAATGACAATAACTATTGGCATGAAATATATTTATCTACTAAATATAATCCCAATCTGACCTGGAAAAGCACAGAGAAGTGGTAAGGACTGGTAAGACATTATGGCTATAATGTGTTTGCTGGTTCCTGTGCCTGGCTTGTCTCTGGTGCTGAAACATCTGCAAAGAGTTGAATCATTCATTAGACATCTCTAGTTTCAGCATCCACTTCAAAATCCAATAAAGCTCTGCAAACACTCACTTTTGGATGGTGAGTGCATTGCACTGCTCTAGGCTGTGGCGTTTCTCTGCCAAGTCATTAACAGAAGTTAAAGTTGAAGCTTCCATCAGATGAATAGATGTTCTCACCTGACAGCAAGACAATTTTCTGCTTACCAAGCATGACAAATGCTTATAGTTTCTGAGTAAAACACAATGTTTATAGCAGAGTTAATCTTTCCTGTTATTACAACAGATGTTTACATCACAATTTTTAAATCACTGATCTCGAAAAGTATTTCTTAACAGTTAAACCTGATTTACAGGCCAGGGTCCCATTAACCGCAGTGCCAAGCATATAACCTTGCTAAGGGACCCAATGTACCTGATCAAAATGGCACACAGATAGCAGGGCTGAGGCTAAATATAAAGGGGTCATGCAGTGCAGGACCTTTGTACAGAAACAGCTGCTTGCTGTTTGTCTTTGAAGAACAGGTAAACACTAATTTAATTTCAAGTGACTGAGGGGGACAGAATCATTCGCATTGGCGGGCCAAGTGTAGAAGAATGTGAATCCTGTGATGCCTGCGGGTGAGGAATCCAAACCTCGCTCACAGCGTCGGCCCACCAAGTCTAGCCACACAGGACTGTTAAGAGAACTGCACAACACATATTCAAACACACAACAGATAATTTATAAAGCGAACACATAATAGTCACACCACGCTGAGCTATGCAGGCTGGCGTCTCCTGCTTTCACTGCTTCTTACACTGGTTGGCTTATGACAGGCTGTGACCTTTCACCTGCCCACATTAATTACTGCTGATTGCATTAGTGATTTATCCACTTACTAAACTGTTGCTTTGCAACTGCAACAATGGAAAGGTCTACCAAAGACTAAATGAGGATTAAAATAACCAACTACAGAGTAAAATGCTTTTCCAAGAAAGCACTGAAAAAAAAAGCATTTGTTGGACTGCAGATTGACTATAAAACATCCCTGGGTTACAAAACTTCAATGCATCTCATTTGCATATAACCTTTATGTGCTGCTCAAAACTGATTTGAGCCAATAAAATATGCATAATTAAGAAGCCAACAAAATCATTATGCTACATCATTAAGTAAAACTGAATCTGCCTGATTAGCACAGAATTTGAACAAAATTATGTTCTGCCCAGCATGGTAAAACTAAATACAAATAAGCTGCTCCTTCACTTACAACTGAGGTACAAGGTAGGCTACTAATTTCTTCAGAGTAAATACAGCAGATTTAAAATCATAATTACAATCAATACACTTCAGATAATGTAAAGTCAGCACCAATAATGGGCATCTAATCAATTCTCCATAACCCTTCCTGCACTCTTTTCCTATATGTGAACACATAAGATGAGATCAAGATTAGCTTAAGGTAGGACAGAACAAAACAAAACAAGTTTAATGCAAGTTTAATGGTAATTACGTAAAGATAATGGCAAACTGCAGTGACTTCCACTGCAAACATGGTGACCAAAGCAGTGCATCTTGTTTGGGACCTATAATTACAGGGCTGATAGGACAACAATATACAGTTTGCATTAGAAGGCAGATGTGGAGCTAAACTGCTTGAACAGCACATTTTATCCATAAAGGATTTGATAGACTTCCAATGATGCTGGAAAGTGCTCATCCACACATTTATAAACCTTTTATCTCCTCTGTTATGAAATGGTCGATCGCAAAAAAGCTCTCGCTTCTTCCAACCTTTCAATCGACTGCAGTGCTAAGCCATGAAAAAGCCATTATGTCAATACAGTGAGATACTTCACTAAGTATTAAAATGAAATCATAGTAGTTTGCATCTAATAATTATAGTTAAAGCAGTGGTTTAACAAATATCCAAATGCTTTAGCCTTGTTTTACCATTATATTTTAAATTATGACAATTGATTTTATTGCAGTCTAGAACAATAGAGAGACTGCTCAAAGAAACACATAGCTATCCCAGCATTCACAGGTCAAGATGTATGCACTTGAATGCAGGCACTCTGATCCCCTGATTCAAAGCTGTTCGTCTTCCCTCTCGGGGATTCTGATGGCTGAAAATAGCATGGCTTCAACTTAACTGACTTATCATGGCGGTCCCCTGTTCTCAGTCTCTCACATTCCTAATATGGTGAGGAAGATGGTCCAGGCTGCCAGCTTCTCCATTACTACTGAGAGTCAATTATCCTGTCACCACTAAAGAGTAGTTATTTAGATTGATGGCATCAACACAATCCTGAAAAACATAATTGCAAATGTTCAGTTTCATATTCAGTTCATTTAAGTCAGTTTCAATTTCATATTTTATTTCATATATAATTATATAACACCCAGAATGCAACTGCAGTGCTGAATTTCCAAAAATCTTCAGTACATTAAACCCAAACATACTTGACCACCAAGTGTAAAGTCCAGAGAAAGCCCAGGATTCGCAATGCAACCCTGTGAACTATATGGTTGTGAACTATAAAAGCATTGTATCTGTGCTGCAACTATTCAAATGTAAAATTCATTGAATGTAATATTTAAGTATATAATGTATGAATTCAAGGCCGGTTTAATTGTTTAGTTTAAAGGATTATAATGTACAACTAATATTAAAATATAGCCAATTCAGATCTTTGTACATGGGGGAAAACAGAGTTTAATATTTAACATTTACATAAATACAGAGGCACTGAGAAACAGCCTTCTTCCACTAAGGGTTTCAAGCCCTCCCTGACCCTCAAATCAGCTGACATCATTATTAACGACAGCGCCTGCTGAGGAAGATTAGCTGCATTTACTGATCCAATGCCAGAAATCAAACAGCGACGTTCAGCAGACCACACACATAAGAGGCAGTAAAACTTGAAACAAAAAAAGGGCTTGCAGATTAAAAGACATTAAACCCATAAGGAAAACCTGGATTAAAAGCATAATCTTAGCTATCTATGTTATTTATTGGTGCAAGAAAAGCACTGTGTGGTGCATGAAAACACATCAAGCTTAAGTTTATAGAAGGTGCAGTATGCGGGTGGTGTTTTGAATGGCACTCTAATGCTTTATGACAGAGAATCCTTTTCCTCCCAGCAACGTTTGGCTTGTAGACACTGATCATTGTCATATCATCCAGTTGATGTGAGAACCAAGGGTGGTATCAGGTGCTGTCTGACGAGAGGCTTCTATGGGTGTTCATATTCAAGCAGACATGCTTACTTCAAAGGAGACGAGCTGCAATCCCTCCAGCTCAAAGTTCTGCGAGACCCTCCCACAGAAGCCTCATTTACTCCGCTTCTTAGAAAACCTGCTCCTCGTGGCCCAAATGGGCAAAGAGCCATTTAGCTGGCAGCATGAACAGCATAAAAATTAGTTATGCATGAATGTCCATGGATAAGAGCGCAGTCCAGACAAGGCCACTAGGTTAGGAAATAGAACATAAATACTGTAAGGAGCCATATTTCTGTACCTTATGGAATTGAATACGAAACACTGAAAGGTTAAACTTGGTTTCCTAGGTCATGCAAACAGTATGAATATCAATATTGTTAGAAACAAGCACATTCAGTGAGAGTAAAACCTTTTAAGAGAGTATGTCCCTGTGGATGTTGTCAATACAATAATGAGTTGTTTACTCTGAGATTTGAGAAAGGCAATATCTGACAAGAACAACATGATCCTGAAATACAAGTTCTTTTTTACCTGAGGACTGCCTGAAGGTGATTTACTGTTTTCAATGGAGAATGAAGATAAGTGCCTCATTCCATCAGTTTAAGCTAGGAATTCCCTCTAATCCATTGAACATGTGGGCATTTGACAAACACAATTCTTAAAATACTGTACGCAGAACCATTATTTGGAGAAACAATCTATTTCTTTTTTCTTAAATTAAAATGTTTCTTCAATATATTAGTTTAAAAAATTTCTAACAACATTGTATACACACAAAAAATTTTTACTTTCATGAAATTTAATGGGATATGATAAAACAGGCAACAGTAATGGATCATTTTCCTTCTCTCTGGGGGAATACCCCTATTCACGGCACCCTCAGTCTGTAAAATGCATTCCTCTGCATTCCAGTGGTATGACATCACCAGCTCTGTTTGTTTACGGAGGTCTATCACATGGGCATTCTTCCCACACTCGCTTGCCCAGCAAAAACGAAGAAAGGCCAATAAGCCAAAACAACAGAAAACTGCATGGAGACAGAAAATCCCTTCTGCCTCCTGTCTCTGAGTTATGCTGGTGTATTTGACTCTGTTTTATTTCATGAGTTGTTCAACTGGTCTTAAATAAACTGGAAGGTTGCTTTTGTTCACGGTCATGTTGTAGTTTTTCTTGTTCAACTATGCTCATATTTTGGAATTAAGGTTACCAGTTTTAACTCATTCCTGGACAGCATGAAAGAAAAATCTGTTAATAGATGGTCGTACAGAGAACTGTTTCAAATCAAGGAAGATTCAAAACAGTATAATGCAACATTAAAGGATTAGTTCACTTTCAAATGAAAATTACCCCAAGCTTTACTCACCCTCAAGCCGTCCTAGGTGTATATGAATTTCTTTTGTGAAAATATTAATAAATATCCTGACCCATCCGAGCTTTATAATAGCAGTATGCGTTACCAAATGAGTATGAGCTGTGCCTCCATCCACATCCATCCATCATAAACATATTCCACATGGCTCCAGAGGGTAAATAAAGGCTTTCTGAAATGAAGCGATGCGTTTGTGTAAAAAACAAATCCATATTTAACAAGTTATGAAGTAAAATATCTATCTTCCGCCAGACCGCCTTCCGTATTCAAATAACGGAAAAAAGGGAACTGGCGTCCCGTAAGTTGAATAGGGACATGTAGGACGTACAGCGTAAGCTTTTTGAAGAATACGAAAGGCAGTCTGGCGGAAGCTAGATATTTTACTTCATAACTTGTTAAATATAAATTTTTACACAAATGGATTGCTTCTGTTTAGAAGGCCTTTATTAACCCTCCAGAGCCATTTGGAATATGTTTATGATGGATGTGAATGGAGACACTTTCTTCCACTCATACTCATTTGGTAATGCATACTGCCATTATAAAGCTTGGATGGGTCAGGATATTTATTAATATTTCTCCAATTGAAAGTCATATACACCTAGGATGGCTTGATGGTGAGTAAAGCTTGGGGTAATTTTCATTTGAAAGTGAACTAATCCTTTAAGAATTTTCCAATGGCTCCATAAGAGCTTTACAAAAAAAAAAATCATTGTTGAACCTAAACCTAATTTTTTTTGTTTAAACCTAACCTTAATTTTAGTTTTATGTACTCTAAAAGGAATATAGCTATTCAAGGTATCTAGATATTTTTTCCATCCAAAGTATGAAGTAGTTGATTGTTGGCAATATAAAGCAAAGTAATATTAACCTTAACCTGAAAGGCTATTAGATGAATGGTATGGTCTTCAAAGCTGTAAATAAATAGCTTAGATGTTAAAGCAAGACTATTTTAATTTCCTGATATCATGCACAGTCTCAAAAATATGCATGATTGTAATTATGATGTAGAAGAAAAGGTAGCCTCAGAACTGATCAATGCACTAACAGCCTATTCTATCAGCAATGTAAAGAATTTAGAAAGTCTAATAATAGTCTTTCTTTTAAACCAAAATTGGCAAAGACAGCAACACAACCTCCTGCAAACATCTTATAAAAGACCCAGCACATCACAAATTCTCAGTGCTTTTTCTGAGAATCAACACTGAATTCATTAGCACTACAGACAACACATTTACATATGCCAAGACTTCCTCCAGAGAAACACCTTTATTAAAGTTAAGGATTTCTCCGCTTCAGAAAACTACCGCAATGCAGTATTGATGACTGGTTGCTGGTATTGACCAAAAGATGGAGGACTTTCCATGAAGCCACATTACACGTATTGGGACATCAGACTATAGCTGAGGAGTCACAGACATTCTCACAACTTTCAGTACACATAAGATAGGATAATGAAGAACCTTTCAGTTCTCTCCAATTGCAATGACTCATTCATTTGCACTAGCTAGAATACTGCTGGCATCAATTTTGTTTATTGCCTCAGGATATGACTCAAGAGCAGTAGCAGAAATGCATAGTCAATAGGTGGTCTTACACACACTCCCAAATCTCTAAAATTTACAAGACTGCTGCTCATTAGTGGGTTTGTGTTGCCTATTACAAGTAAAAAAATGTTGATTATAGTCCCTCAATATTTGAACGATTTATTAAAAGCACACACAGTGTTTGCATGGACGACATCTCTCTCTGCCCCTGAAGTAAGTTCCCTGAAAGAAACCCACAGCCGTCACATATCATTCTGCATTATGATAAAGATAACAAAGGCTCACTACACAGTCCTGAGATATTTCTGTAGATTTATCAATAATGCTGACATGCGCAGAAGTTCTCCTCCCCCAGTTTTATTAGCCATTAAGCCATTGCTAATATTCATAAAAAATGGATGAACGGTATTATATTGAACTATCAAACTCAAATGTTGCCTGCAGATGAACTGCCAATCTGAGGATCCTGGGAAGATCAGTAACATTGCAAAATTGTATATGTACCTGAATGTGGACTACTGGATGCCCAGATCCTTTTGCAGCCCTTTTAACAGATATTTTTTTGATAACAATTCACCAAATTTATGTGCTGTGTTGCCAACTATTTTCAATGGAAAGTAGCTAAATGTTGCAAAATGATGCGCCGACTGTCGTGCTCACATACTGTATTTTGATATATTCAAAACATAGCCAAATATCCAATTAAGCTGTTCTCATTCTCACCAAGAATGATAACCATAATTTTACCAACAATAACTGACGGTAACAGACTGTTTATTTTAAATTCACTCTGTGAACAGTCGGATGGATTTTGATTTGCTTTCATTGTTTTTATCATTCATCAGCTGAGAAGAAACGCTAAAAAATATGCTCTAAAAATATTGTTCTTCTGTGTTATTATAGTTGTGGTGTTGAAGTTAGAAAGATTTTTAAAATGTTATGGTTGTAGTTATCGTTATTAGTGTGAACTGGCCTTGTTCAAAGTCAAAGCCACAATAGTGTTTTTTCATGGCTCAGTCCTTATGGTGATGGAACCATCAACCCTTTGGTTACTTCCCTTAAAAGGATAGTTCACCCAAATAAAAATTTGCTGTTAGTTTACTTACCCTCAGGTCATCCAAGATGTAGGTGACTTTTGTTTCTTCAGTAGAACAGTAAAGAAGATTTTTAGCTTGATGAAGATTTTTAGTGATGGCACCCATTGACTTCCATTATATGAATCACAGAGGACCATGGTTTCAGCTTAAAAATCTGCTTTACTGTTCCTCACCTGCATCTTGGATGGTCTGAGGGTGAATAAATTAACAGCAAATTTTCATTTTTGGGTGAACTATCCCTTTAAGCAGTATCTGTTATACCACCCTTTGCTAATGTGTGGTCAAACACTGAAAGCATTCTGATCTGAACTAAAATACAGAACAAACTTAGCTTTTAGTTTCTTAAGATGTCACCACAAACCGCGTTTTGTAAAGATGGACATTAAAACTTTTATTATTAATATATTCCAGCCACACAATAAAATGTAACAAATGATCACTAGAAAAAAACCTCTTCTTCCATCAGCTGTACAATACATACAGTATCATTAAACTGGCCGCCAACATTAAACTCCCACTACAGCAATATATGTAGTGTTTTCAGCAGCATTTCACAAAATTAAAACATTATACATATGTACACATCCACATCGAATTCTCAACAAATTCACATATGTACAGTACATTTCTGTGGCTGAAAATAAACATGTCAACTTTGTTCCTCTGTTAAAGATTTGTTTTTAAAAAACGAAGCTGACAGTGGGTAGCTAGATTCAAGAGTTAGGGCATACATTTAAAAACGGTAAAAAGCATCCTTTTAAAATGTAACTTTCAGCCATGTAGTTTGATTTTCCCCAACAATGCTACCACTGTATTGCACACTAGGATGACAACTGACTCACTGGATTTCATAGGGTTGCAGTTTTTACTGCTCAAAAGATACATCCAGCCATGTCAAGTAACAAGAGGTTTGGAGGTATGCTACATCTGTCAGACATTTTAACAGGTGATGTGACTGTCTAATAGAGCTCAAGCATCCTTCCCTCTCAATAGAAGATTATCATTCTCAAGACATGCTCTTGAGTGGCTTGAATGGCCTCTTGATCAGGTAAAAAGAGAAAATCTGGCTTCTTTTCCCACATAGCCACTAACACAGAAAGGAATGCACTTTGGTATGTACCAAATGCCCTGGATTCATAAAAGTACAAGAATATCACAACAGTCTGAGGTAAAATATTAAAATGTGTTCTTATTTCTATTGTAATACAATTAACCAAATGTATCTCCTTGAATACGTGTGATGTTAAGACAACATGAATGCAGTGGTGAAGACACTTGTTCTATGTCACTGTAGTGATTGTTGTCTCAAAGACATCCCTGGTGGAAATGGGCCCTAAAGTTATTTCTCCTCCCAAATCGTAGTAGAAAAAAGATGGAGTGTCTGAACTGCATGTACAACCTCTACAGTGTGGCCACTTGTTTCCAAGTCCCATTTAACGAGGTTTGGGAAGTATCTTTGGGCAATGCTCAAACATGTGCAAGAGAATCACCATGAGTTTTTCCTAAGTAAATGGAAGGGAGAACTGTTGTTTGGGGGGAAAAAAAATGAATGGCATTGATAACCAAAGGCACATTGTATTAAACCTAAGGGCACAATTATTCCACACTGCTGTCAATTCACAGAACAATAAAAAAGTGAAAAGTACATTGTGAAATGCTTGCTGATGTTGGCAGGTAACTTCTGCATTTGTAAAGCACTATGGGTGTCCAAAAGGGCCTGAGCCCCTGTGCAGTGTGCAGTAGGCCTGGTGGGCACTGTGCCAGCCTCTAGTGGGGGAGGAGGGAGGGATCAACATGAGCATTACAGCTTTGCTGGTCTCCCTGACAGCCCATAGTTTGACCTCCTTCCACATCCCCCAATCCATGACTGGCTGAAAGTAAGCAGGACTACCTCCTGCTAGAATAGGATTTCAAAGTAGTGGCAGATATATTTTTTGTGCATTACACCGTAAATCAATCCATTGATATACAAGCCACATTCAGGCCACTTGTTCCACCTATATTAGCTCTTCATTGACACAATAAAATGAAATAAATAAGTTAAACTTACTAATCTTTTACACCCATGTCAGTCAAATTATTCTTTCAATGTCACAAATGCTACAAAAATGGCCAGTCTTTGTGTTCTAAAGTCTTTTTCAAATCCAACTGTTCTGGATTTGAGGGAAAAGTGTTATTAATAACTTATTTGTAACATTATTTATTATCAAAAAGGGAACAACCTTTAAGAATTTTAACTCTGGCCTGATATTAGCAAGTCCACACAATGATAATGTAACAAAATGAAGGTATGCAATGTTGCCATCTGTATTGTCTTAGTGGTTATAGATTTGATTCGAGACTTGATTCATGACACACTCTGTCATAACCTTGTCCATCTAAAATATTTATCTTGCTTGCATTCAAGTAAATGCAAAGTCCTGCTTTTCTATTATTAAATTCTTAGTCCTAGTCACTGCAAAAAAGCATTCATTTTAGAGACGAGACAAAAAACAAGCAAACAAAACTAATTCTAGACCCTAATCTGCAAAATCTGCAAGTCTTCACTCAGCTGATTAAACAACACTGTTTTGTTCCATAAGTGTTACATTTCAAGATATATAAAAAACAATAAATAAAAAAGGTAAAGCACCAAAGTTTTTTTTTTCCTTCCAGGACAGTACAATGTCAAAAGCAACTCTTCCAGCGAATAGCTTATAATTACATGAACATACACCTGTCAAGTACTGCTGAGTATCGTCTCCATTTAGCCGCATAAATTCCTTTAAACTTGCCATCAATCTAGACACTCTCTCTTTTCCTCATTTAATGTTTTAAGGAATGTCAAGAGATTTATAGGCACATACCACGTCTATCATGTAAACATTGTTCCTTTGCTACCTCATAACAGTCTGCAACATCCATTCTCCATTTTGCCTGTTTCTCTTACATAGTCTCTTAGATTTTGTTATAACACTCTAATCTTGATATTGACAACAATTATGCTGAAATGCAACAGGTCTCAGATTGCATAACTTTTAGTAAAATGCATTTTAACCCTCATCCCTTAACACACTATTTATATGACAGGATCTGAGGGTGGTGATTAAAATTTTAGAAGCACACAAAACAATGTATCCTACCATTACTTCATTGTGGCAAGGCCATTTACTTTTTATGCTACAATATGTAGGTATTAAACCAAAGTGGGACTTTTTGTTATTATAGACCAGATTGTATGAATGCTCCTTCAAAGCAGCATTCAGCAAAGCCCTGAGATAAAAACTTTAAAGTGTTGTTCCCCCTTTCTTGGCCATTTGAGCTTTCCTAGAAAAAAAAAAAATCCAACCAAAGGTGCTACGAAGCAGTTCATTAATGGTGTATATGCATTAATGACTCTCTTTCCTAAAAATCCCACGCTTCTGAATGCTCAGCTTTCCAATATCAATAACAATTTCCAATATCATCATTTAAAAGGAAAAAAAAGTAGTGTTCAGCTGACTAATTTTGGCAACACTGTCCTTTGTTGTATATTCCCATTGGCATCAGTCATTTGTGCCAAGTTAGTCCTTAACTTTGTGGCTGAGCCAGAAGGGGGAGGTAATTTGGAGATTGAAGTTATAGCACCAGTACCCTCAGTGATCCGCTTTACGGTGGTTTTCTCCCCAGTGGGAGGTTTTGGCAAGCGTCTTCTGAGCCATGGGTGGCGGAGGGCCTGACTAGGGGTCATACGCAGGGACGGGTCCCACTCTAGACACTGTTTGAGAAAGTCCAAGAAGAGGGGGTCATCACTGCCTTTAAGTGCTGTCACCCAGTCCCTGCTGCCTGGTGGACCTCTGAGTTTGCCCCTACGTGACCTTCCCCCATTCAACACCACTGAGCCATCAGGTAAGGTCGTGACTGTGCAATAACGAGGATATCCCTTCGAACTGATAAAATTTTTTGCTCTCTTGGATGAATCCAGTAGCTTCTGAGAGGGCATACCCAACAGCTCTATGACACAGGCTAGTTGGTCCCCTTCATCTTCTCCAGGCAAGAGAGGGTACCCTGTAAGTAATTCCGCTAAGATACAGCCTAAGCTCCACATATCAATTGGCATCCCATATCGAGCACCCAGAATGACCTCTGGGGCCCTGTAGAAGCGTGACTGGATGTAAGTGTAGACCCGTTGATGCTCATAACAGCTGGAGCCGAAGTCGATCACTTTTATCCCACTGCGACCCTGCTGCTTCAGAAGGATATTCTCAGGCTTGAGGTCGCAGTGAATAATTCTGTTCTTGTGCAGGGAGTCCAGACACTGCAAGATGGAGTGTGCAAACTTGCGCACTAGTGGCAAACTAAAGCCCTGAAACTTGTTTTTCTTGATGAGCTCATAGAGGTTCATGCTGAGCAACTCAAACGTCATGCAGATATGGTTGCGGAATGTAAAGTTCTCCAGCATGTGGATGACATTCATGGTGGAGTCCTTATCCTGCTTGCGCAAATGTTCCAGAATGCGAATTTCCTCAGCTGCTTGGCGATGGAATCGCTTTTCGTTACGCACCATTTTCAGGGCCACCTGCTGGTGGTTCTTGTGGTCGTAGGCCTTCACCACCTGGCCAAAACTGCCTTTACCAATAACCTTTAGTACCTCATACCTATATGATATATGGTCATGGGGCACATGAATGTAGGAGCCCTGATCATCGTCATAACCTCCATTGTTAGACCCCCCAACTACACCTTGTCTTTTCTTCGCATTTGGACCTATAAAATAGATCTCGGGGTAGCTGAAGATCTCTTGGTGTTCAAACACTGAAAGCTTAGACATGTACTGTTTCATGGCCTGCTCAGGAGTCAAAGGCGCTGGCTTAGGTTTGCTTTCAGTTGATTTGATGGAAGTTGAGCTGCCTTGTCGACACTGGCTGCTTTCTTGCTGCTTCTCCGGCATGGCCAGACCTGCTCTACCTACAGGTGTCAACCCGTTGGGTTGTGCAGTCAGCACTGTCCGTTTGTTGCTGTTCTCCTCAAACAGCTGTTGAACGTGGATCTGCTGGTGATTCCCGACGTGCAGATGGTCATTCATTGTGTGCTTATTGCCTCCAGCCTGGATAAGGTAAAAACAAAAGCAAGAGGCATAATTTGAGGATTGTTTCCCAAATAAATTAAGGACACACAGCTGATAATGCATACATTAGATTTGACATACAAGAGACAGCCATAGAACCTTTTAAAGGTACTGAATATCCAAGCCATTCCAACCCTGTCAATCCTGGCAGAAGTATCCTAAGTCTGGTCTACTGTAGCAAGCAAAATATTCAAAGCAGCCTCTCAACATAGTGGAGGGTGGAAGGGAGGTCACTCCAGGCTAAATTGTTGTAAGAATGACTAACATTTTTTCCATGATTCTCTACAACAGACGTGCAAAAATTTCATTCCATGTTTATTTGCATACATTATTAATTAAATTAGTAACATGACAGGTCCTGCTGGTTTGTATAATTTACTTCACTATGTTACATAACTGGTCTAAGAGATTTGGTGTCCAAAGTGTGGTGTAATTTCTTAACCTATACATTCAAATGCTATTTGATGTTAGACAATATCTTGTTTTTAGCATGTGGAATTCAGCTATGAGAGACTTGGAAGATTTTTTGTTGTTTATTTAAAGACATTAGACATGAATTTCCTGCTTTCCTGAATCTCCTACCCTGCAAGATGCTTACTTCCTTGATAATGTGATTACCTCTAGATCTTGTTGTTACAAGGACATCCTGTTGCTTCAGTCAGATGTTTGTGGCAACCTTCTCATTTTTCACAAAAACATAAACTCTTAAACCTTTGAACACGACTCCCCTTGACATGACTGTTGTCCTGTTATTTCAGCCAGATAGTTTTAATGGTTTAGTGTTTATTTTTGTGTTTTAAATGATAATGCTCATGATCCACTTAACTGTGCTTTATTGTCTATTCTCAGCCTTTTCAGATTCACATGCAGAGAGAGTGATAATCTCCAAGTGTACATAACATATCAGGGCAATACAAGACTTCAGATATTTACAGTTCTTTTAATCTCAATGCATCTCTAATCCCCAGATGTCTAGTGCTGATGTTTCTACACCTCTGGCTGAAGATTAAGAGCAATACCCTTTGAACTCTAAATCCAAAGGCTCTGATACAATCTGCTCTAAAAACATTTAAAATACAGGCAGATTTTTTTTCCTTTGGCCATGTCTCACACATGACTAGCAGTGTCAATGATGTCCTGCTTAATGGCAAGCCTCTAGTTTAGAAAACTGTAGAAAACCATTCAAATATAAATGTAACCAATATCTAATCTTAAATCAATAAACCAATATTTAGTGTCACAAAATAAATCACACCATTTTAAATAAGCAGGACAGTCTTAATAATTTACCAACCATCATAAAAGTAAATACTTTCTACAGGAACAATGTCTGAAAATTGTGTACAGCTCCTGCAGACAGTATCACACGAACTGACTACTGAGCTCATCCACCATACACAAGATTAATGAGATTTAAAATTCGCCTCTAGGAACTAAAAATGAATCTGAATAAAGCTTTAATTTCAACCTTTTGTTGTACTTGGTCACCCTGCTGGTTAATTCAAACAGGATCTGAACAGGTGGGAGGTCGTGGAAAATGCATGCTTACTGACAGCTGTAGAGGACACAACTGGAGCTGAACAAAAGACACATTTGGTCTGTGGAATATAGTGAGCATGGCAATCATGCTAATGCTCAACTACTCTGCAAAATATACAAAATAAAATACGGCTTGAGAGGAGTTCTAAAAGGCTGTGATTCAACTGGCCTTAATGATGTTAACTGGACTGAAAGGTATGAGACTCAAATTTAACACCAAAAAATAAAGAATATAAACATAAGAATAAGTATTGCTGTCCTTGTAATTATGTCTTCTTACATGAGTGGCTGGCCCATCTAACACTTTTGGCATATAACTGGAAGTAACCTTCCAAATAGCTACATATATATATATATATATATATATACACAATCAGCTCTAATTTGTTGATGTAATGTGTTACATAACCAAGTAGGAATGAGCCCAACATACTGCCCTTCAAAATCATTACTGTTAACTTGAGCATCATCACATCATAGCTCATCCTGACATCTAATCACCATGTAAGTATTAAGCGAGAGCAAGGTGGAATTTATAATTTCCAGTAAGCTTATTTCCATCTTATTTTGCATCTGCAGAAACCTGAAAAAGTTCTCATTGGAAGCAATGTCTTCAATCAATAATCACAATTTTATTTTATTTATTTTTTATTCACTGAAATAAGGCATAAAGAAATTCATATACTTTCATCTTAGCATAGCAATTAAATGTCATTAAATATATATGTTGATTGAAGAGCTAGATTTGCAAATACAATGCTAAGATGTGGCAGGAATTCTGTCTTGTAAGACTATGCACACATACAAATGTGCCTACCATGCGAGTCTGTGTCTATATTAACCCATATTAGAATGACGGCTAAATAAAGAATTCACAGCTACTTAGTCATAAATGGCATTGATCCAATTATTTTATTTAATTCAGTGATGATGTGTCAAATACATTTACATAAACTGCAATTCTTTAAACATTACTAATAAACTAATTATTTCATTGTTGTGCATTGCATGGGTTTTAGCAAACTGAATGATTTTTCGCTGTTTTTTTTATTCCTACACCATGGAAAACACCTTGCCGTGCAGGCTCAATGAATTAAGGTTTTGGACGAATAGCTTTAAATAAGGAAATTCACAAGATGACAGATTTCTGGTGTGCCTGTTGGCTTCAACACTGATGGCCTGAGTGTTTCCCATCCCCCACAAATGGCAACATCTCAACACAATACAAAAACCAATGACTCTGAGAGAGCCACTGGTCATTACTACTGCTCAAATCTGAATGTTTTTCACCGTTTAAACTGATATTCCATGCCTTTCCTCAAAATTAATATTTTAATTTATCAAAACAAGGGTTTAAAACATGCATTTTGGTTTCCAACATCTTGAAAATACTGTCAAAGTCTTCTTGCTACTGTCTCTTAAAAATGCATACCTTCCAAATACAGTGCACCATCAAATCATTACATTGTAATTCTTTATCCATATAAGACTCTTTTTTAGTCACTTACAATACAAGCAATGATGCGCATAAACAATACTCTGTGTCAAAAACAGGTTTGCAATCTGTAAATCATGGACCATTACTTCAAGGCCCTTAATAACACATGCTATAAAGCAGGGTTTTTCAAACGGGTGTTTGGGTGGCCCTCAGGAGGCCGCAACACAGTGCTAATGGGGTAGGTAGAAAATTTGAAAGAAAGAGAAAAAAGATTTTAATACATTTATTTTTTTTAAGGCTGTCAAACCTAATGTGTTAACTATAACTTTTATCTTGCTCACTGTAATTTGTAAGGAACCATTATCTGTAAAAATGCAGTAAACATTTATTGTGGAGCACACTAAATAAGTTCAAATTAGAGTGAAAATGTTTTTCTTCAGGAACTACCTCTAACATTAATCTAAAAGGGTAGGAAAACACACAGTAAGCTAATACAAAGTAAATAATTTCCAGATAACATTTAAAAAAAAAAAATGCTTTAGATTCAGTACATGTGACAAAAATATTATAATGTCATGCTCCAGACAGTATTAGTGGGTCTTTCTATATGAAGATACATAGCAACCTTTATTTTGGTCTTCGCCATTGATAAGTTTGAAAACCCTTAGTTCTTCAATTCATGCACTAGCCAAAATGTATGCTAAAATTGTGGCAAAACTCAGATTACGAGAACAAAGGAGGTATGCATTGTGGAAAGTGGAAAGTGCAAGCAAGAACGTAAATTTTACCGTGAGAGAGTTGCTGTTCCTGAGTGGTGGTAATGTGACGGGTGATGTGGCTTCAGTCCCTGCTCCAGCCCGGGGACCCCCTATGCCCAGTCCGGGGGAAGACTGTAGCTGGCAAATCTCACCCCCTTTGCCTGTGGAAAATAATAAACATGTATTCGAGAAATTGCTTTAACCTGTCAGTATTTTTAATAGGCAAAATATATAGTTAAAGGCTAGGTTGTCCAGAAAACTGTACGTAGCTCCGTTACATGTATCGATACATCAGATGTAGCCTATAAATCAAGTTAGAAATGTAAAGTGAATCAGAACGATATTTACACCATTTTAACAAACAAAAACCAACAGCACCACAACGAAAACCTTTTATACAGACAAACGAGCTATAAAACCCCCAATAAATCTAAGAGGCATTAATCCAAAGCGCTTGGTTTCTATATATAGTCGCTATAGCAACAGCAACAATTCATTAAATACAAGAACGGCCGACAACGGGTTTTTTAATGGTGTTTCCGGGGATTTTAGCTACTGTACTCAACCATATAGCCACCACGAGCAATAAAACGAAACGCTGCGAGCCTTACAAGCGTTATGGAGCATTTAAATCGGATAAATAATCCATCTCCACAATCCCATCCGGAGAATAAACGTGCCCGGCGTCGCCCTCTTAGATCCGGGAATTGGGTTCCTTACCAGTCGGGTAGACAGCAGTAGCAGCAGCGCAAGGTTTCTTGGTTAACATGGCCGCTGGAGAATCACACACACGCAGAAAAGCCACTTCAGAGTCTCTCCCCTCCTCCCTGTGATCACCCACTCTGACTGCTGCTACTCCAATCAGCTACATCCAGACCTGAGCAAGCCAACTCTAGGGGCTGCTTCCTCAAACGCTAACCGAATTCGCGTTATCATCGCTTGGAAACGTGCAAAACAAACAAAGGCGCTCGCATGGCTCTGTACTGCTCCGCACTTTTGGGCCTAGGAAATTCTGCACAACCCGTAGCATTCTCTCACACACATACAGTAACTAGGAATATACTTTAAACCGGTTTAGGGTGTTGTCTGGACTTATCTATCGCTCTCTTTCGCCTCCACCTTCTTTTCTCTCCCCTCCCAGTGCGGCAAGCCGTTTTTACATTTATATGAATAGTATCTATTAATGCAATAGTGGCTAATGTCTATTACAAACAAGGGCATAGATTTGGTTTGGACATTGGGGAGTGGGTTGCAGAGTGAACTTTTTTTATTTTTTATTTATCTGTATAGCATTTGTTATAAAAAAAAACAGCAGCCTATACATTTAGAAACACAACATGCCATCGGTGTAATTAATCTAATGGTGAAAAATCTATTCCCTTAACAGATTATTTATTTATTATTAATCCTTGCTGCTGTCGCCTTTGGCTTGCTTAGTTGGGGACACTTGACATTTGATATTCAACAGTGCTTTGATCCGCCTGCATTGACACCATTTTCTTTAAAAGCCGCTGTGCAGCCAAAATTAAATACCAGTTATCACTGTAAAGCTGCTTTGACACAATCTGCATTGTAAAAAGCACTATATAAATAAAGGTGACTGGACTATTAATTGTACAATAAGTTTTACCAAACAAAATTGACCACAGCGGCCTAACTGTTACTACAATAAAGCACGATACATTCTAATAAATGTTTTCTCCTTTTTTTCTCGTTGTCGTTGGGTCTTTTTATGTGAATGTTTTTATATTTGCCTTTCTCCATAGCATTTAATGAAGTAAGTTATCGATATAATAATGAATAATTTTAGTCACACATTTTCTCATTGGCGTAGTGATAAGAGCGGCTCGCGGAAATCTTAGCACTAGTCATAAAAGCTCAGAACGCATGTTGCATATAGTTAACAATTCTACATATGTTTCCATTAATCATGGTACATGGTACATGGTACATGGGGGGGGGGGGGGGGGGGTTAAAAAAAAAACATTCTGTATTTTTATGTAGTTGATTAAGAGAAGGTACTCCAACGAAAATGACTTGAATGCACTTGACGTCGTAAGCAATACTTCCCAACTTGTAAATACGAATTTCCCCAGAGGACTTGAACGCACCATATCAAAACAAGTTACAAAATTAGTAACTACTAGGCTAAAAACAAAAGAATAGGCCTACATGTTAAAATGGCTTGCCATACTCCCAGAGGACTCCCAGAGTCCACCAACCACATCCGAAGTAACAAATAGAGCACAAGTTCGCTTACACACCTGGTGCCACAGAGTTTGGTTATATATATGCATAGTGTAGGCTATATTTCATGAGATATCATTTTTTTCATGCTTTCAATCCTGTTCACATCATACACAATAAAAGCATACAATTTCAACTTTTGAGTTAGGTATTTCACAGAGAGTTGTCAAAAAACGAAAGTGCAGACTTTCTTGATTTCATGTGAACATTCTTACATTGGTGTGGTAATTAATTACATGAACAGAACTGTTTAATTCGAGTTTGTCCCTCTGAAAGATGATGCTTGTGTCAAATCTCTATAAAAGGTAACACCCAGAAATTGCCTTAAATACTAATAAATTATGTTGCCTTATCATTTGTAACTTTCTATTGGGTCTTATTGACCAACTGACCATTTCCCCCTCTCGTTACAAATGTTTTAGTAGGAATAAACACATAATTATTATGTTTAGCTTTGACACAGTTTTCATCTTTCAAGCCTTTCCTGTTGACATTGAAGAATGTTTTGTGTCCGTACATAAATGCATATTATATTTTCAATTATTAATTTCCTTTTACATTATCAGCACCTGTTATTTTGGCATGACAAATGAAATTACTGTCCACTAGAGGGTGGAGTGGGTGCAGCAACATTACAGCCTCCACTTACTGTACATTTAGTTCCCAAACAGGAGCTATGTAAATATTAGATTATGTTCTACGCAAAAGGCCTACGTTCACTAATACAGCTGCTGGTGAATCATTATAAAGACTACAGATAAAAATATAAATTCAGACATTCATACACTGTGTACAGAATTATTAGGCAAGTTGATTTTCTGATCATATTTTTTTTTCCAAGCACATTTTACCAATTCCAATCCACATCAATCTTAATAACTACTATTAATATTGTTTTTAATCATTTATAAGTGATATATAATTGTTCATGAAGGCTGGAAATGAAAAATGCCTTATATTCAGGTGTGCAGAATTATTAGGCAGGTTTTCTTTTACAGGCAAAATGAGCCAAAAAAGAGATTTAACTCAGACTGAAAAGTCAAAAATTATTAAATACTCATGAGAAGGACGCAATACTAATGCAATACTAGAAATTGCAAAGTTAAAGCATGACCAAGGGACAGCAAAATGTTCATTGGGTCAGCGGGGTCAGACAAAAACAGGTGGAAAAGAAAAGACACATGTTAACTGCAAAATAATTAAGAATTAAGGTGAAGAATTAAGTGTGAAACCATCAGGAACCCTTTAGTCTCCAGCGCCACCATTTTCCAGAACTGCAACCTACCTGGAGTCTCCAGAAGTGCAAGGTCTCAGGATCTCAGAGACTTAGGTTAGCTAAAGAATCCTAAAAAATGACCCGCACTTGATAAGAATCACAAGCTGAAGTGTTATAAAATACATGAAGACTGGGTTTTTATAGGCCTTATAGACAGACAGCTTGAGAGTGACTCCTGAAGGACCAGCACCACATCCTCTTGAACCACTCTTTGAAGAATTTATCTTCCAGAATCTGGCAGTAAGTTTTGGAAGATCATTTTTAGTCCATCTCTGCAAGACAGACATTTCAGGATAAGAGATGGACTAAAAGTGAACTCAAACACCTTACTGCCAGATTCTGGATAAACTGGTTCAAGAGGATGTGGTGCTGGTCCTTCAGGAGTCACTCTCAAGCTGTCTGTCTATAAGCCCTATAAAAACCCAGTCTTCATGTATTTTATAACACTTCAGCTTGTGATTCTTATTAAGTGCGGGTCATTTTTTAGGATTCTTTAGCTAACCTAAGTCTCTGAGATCCTAACACCTTGCACTTCTGGAGACTCCAGGTAGGTTGCAGTTCTGGAAAATGGTGGCGCTGGAGACTAAAGGGTTCCTGATGGTTTCACACTTAATTCTTCACCTTAATTCTTAATTCTTTTGCAGTTAACATGTGTCTTTTCTTTTCCACCTGTTTTTGTCTGACCCCGCTGACCCAATGAGCATTTTGCTATCCCTTGGTCATGCTTTAACTTTGCAATTTCTAGTATTGCGTCCTTCTCATGAGTATTTAATAATTTTTGACTTTTCAGTCTGAGTTAAATCTCTTTTTTGGCTCATTTTGCCTGTAAAAGAAAACCTGCCTAATAATTCTGCACACCTAAATATAAGGCATTTTTCATTTCCAGCCTTCATGAACAATTATATATCACTTATAAATGATTAAAAACAATATTAATAGTAGTTATTAAGATTGATGTGGATTGGAATTGGTAAAATGTGCTTGGGAAAAAAATATGATCAGAAAATCAACTTGCCTAATAATTCTGCACACAGTGTATACAGCATACATATCAAAGCATTTTACAGTGATTAGGTTATGTGATGTGATTGAATTTGTATTATCTTATCTATTCTTAAGAATCTTTAACAAGTTATTCATTAAAACACAATAACAATGATTGATCTTATTCCTCTGATTGACTGTTGTGGTTTTGGAGTATGTGGAGTTTTAACACAATGCAGATCATCCTATTTCAGTCTTTGGATAATGGTATAATGGTATAATAATGGTATCTGATATCCAAAAAGATATGATTTTGATAATGATTATGCACCCCTAACTGTGAATGTTTGGAGATGTCATCAGTTTCAGGCTCATTATTCATAAATGATAATATCATCTCAGTTTCATCCAACTAGGCCTGACAGAAAAAAAAATCTTGCACACCACTAAATATGAGGCAGTTCTTTTAGAGAGAGTCTTAACTTCCAGTCTCTAAAACAAACAAGAAATCAAGGTGCAGCATAAAGAATGTACTTGTAGTACACAAGTAAAATGCAAAATAAAATGCAAAATAAATACATGTCCATCCCCCCAGTGTTACGGTATGGTGGTGTAGAGATGAGGCAGATACGGATTTCCACAATAACAAAGAGCTTTAATCAAACAAAGGCAAGGAAACACCAAACATAACCTTAACACAACAGAGAACGGACAAGGAGTGCAGGGAGTGAGTGCAATATATAGGAGTGCTAACAATAGAGTCCAGGTGCAGGTGATCTGTGATGATGAGGAGCTGACGAGGGAAGTGAGTGCAGGTGAGGAGAACAGGAGGATCATGGGATATGGAGTCCAGGGGAACAAGGGATCTGTAACAGTACCTCCCCCTCCCGGTAGGCGCGTCCTCGCGCCGTGGATGTAACAACCGGGAGGGGGGCGGGCGCCCTGGAGACCTCAAACCGAAGCAGGGGGAGGAGTAGACTGGAGTGGAGGTCTCCAGGGCAGGCTCAAAAGCCATGGCGGGTCAGGAGCCGAAGGCAGCCATGGCGGGTCAGGAGCCGTGGGCAACCATGGCGGGTCAGGAGCCGAAGGCAGCCATGGCGGGTCAGGTGCAGCGGGCAGACATGGCGGGTCAGGTGCAGCGGGCAGACATGTAGCGGGCAGACATGGTGGGTCAGGTGCAGCGGGCAGACATGGCGGGTCAGGTGCAGCGGGCCGCCATGGCGGGTCAGGGACCGAAGGCTTCATGCCGTCAAGCCCAGTCGGCGCTGAAGGACCGACGGGAGATGGCGGAACCCAAGGCTCTGCCGACCGAAGCGCAGCCGGGGCTCCAGAAGGCCGCAGTTGAACACAGACGACAGACAACAGAGTGAACACCAGGGGGAGTGAGGAAGCCAACTGGAAACGAGGGACGGAGGGACGGAGCGGAGACGGAGGAGTGCAGTCCAGAGGGGAGGGCAGGCTGACGAGGGACCAAGGTGTGAACGGGGGCAGGATGGAGACTTGTGAGGCTGGAGGACTGATGGGCAACGGTGGAGACGAGGGAGGTTGGAGCCAGGGTGTAGGTAATCGCCCAGAGGTCCGAGGTGGAGATCTGGGCGAGGGGGCTAGAGGTGGAGGTTCAGTGTAAAGACAAATGGACGGAGGCGGGAGAGGGAGGCAGGGAGGGAAGACAGTCTTTGGGTTGGAGGATACAAACACACAGTTCATAGTAGGAGCGGCTGGCTCGGCGGCGGCTGGAGCTGAGGGCTCGGCGGCGGCTGGAGCTGAGGGTTCGGCGGCGGCTGGAGCTGAGGGCTCGGCGGAGACTGGCGCGGCTTGCTCGGCGGAGACTGGAGCGGCTTGCTCGGCGGAGACTGGAGCGGCTTGCTCGGCGGAGACTGGAGCGGCTTGCTCGGCGGAGACTGGAGCGGCTTGCTCGGCGGAGACTGGAGCGGCTTGCTCGGCGGAGACTGGAGCGGCTTGCTCGGCGGAGACTGGAGCGGCTTGCTCGGCGGAGACTGGAGCGGCTTGCTCGGCGGAGACTGGAGCGGCTTGCTCGGCGGAGACTGGAGCGGCTTGCTCGGCGGAGACTGGAGCGGCTTGCTCGGCGGAGACTGGAGCGGCTTGCTCGGCGGAGACTGGAGCGGCTTGCTCGGCGGAGACTGGAGCGGCTTGCTCGGCGGAGACTGGAGCGGCTTGCTCGGCGGAGACTGGAGCGGCTTGCTCGGCGGAGACTGGAGCGGCTTGCTCGGCGGAGACTGGAGCGCTTGGCTCGGCGGAGACTGGAGAACTTGGCTCGGCGGAGACTGGAGAACTTGGCTCGGCGGAGACTGGAGAACTCGGCTCGGCGGAGACTGGAGAACTCGGCTCTGCGGAGACTGAAGAACTCGGCTCTGCGGAGACTGGAGAACTCGGCTCTGCGGAGACTGGAGAACTCGGCTCTGCGGAGACTGGAGAACTCGGCTCGGCGGAGACTGGAGAACTTGGCTCTGTCCAAAAGTCTATAAGCCAGGCCACCTCACTTGGTGGCTCGCACAGGGTTGGAGCTGCAGGCTCGGAAAGGGCTGGAGCGGGCTCGTTCATCCCCTCAAATACAATTAAAATCCCCACAGGCACTGGAGCTGGCTCTGTGGGGACTGGAGCGGGCTCTGGAGAGACTGGAGCGGGCTCTGGAGAGACTGGAGCGGGCTCTGGAGAGACTGGAGCGGGCTCTGGAGAGACTGGAGCGGGCTCTGGAGAGACTGGAGCGGGCTCTGGAGAGACTGGAGCGGGCTCTGGAGAGACTGGAGCGGGCTCTGGAGAGACTGGAGCGGGCTCTGGAGAGACTGGAGCGGGCTCTGGAGAGACTGGAGCGGGCTCTGGAGAGACTGGAGCGGGCTCTGGAGAGACTGGAGCGGGCTCTGGAGAGACTGGAGCGGGCTCTGGAGAGACTGGAGCGGGCTCTGGAGAGACTGGAGCGGGCTCTGGAGAGACTGGAGCGGGCTCTGGAGAGACTGGAGCGGGCTCTGGAGAGACTGGAGCGGGCTCTGGAGAGACTGGAGCGGGCTCTGGAGACACTGGAGCGGGCTCTGGAGATACTGGAGCGGGCTTTGGAGAGACTGGAGCGGGCTCTGGAGATACTGGAGCGGGCTTTGGAGAGACTGGAGCGGCTTTCTTCCTCCTCCTCCGCTTACTGGGCCCAGTAGAGGAATGTGGGTCCAGCATGGGGCAGGCAGGGAGTTTGCTGGAGGGGTATGCGGAGGAAGCCGGAGGTTGACTGACTGGCCCGGCCAACCATGTTTCTGGATGGACTGGACGACAACACTTATCCTGAACCATGTCCACGAAGAATTTGGAACCATTTAAACACAAAATTAAATTGATAGTTTCGCTTAAGGAGAAACGAAAAACAGGTTCATCAAAACGGATAGTGTCATCATCCAATCCATCCAAAAACAGGGAGATCAAAACTGCTTCAGGCCAGTCAGACAAATAAGCGAGCTCAACGAACTCCTCCACATACCTCTCCAGCGAACGACCTACCTGCAGGAGCCCGATAAGGCGATCGCTGGCGGTCAGAGTGAGAGGCGTTGGAGGAGCTGAATCCAGGGACCCGGTGAAAGGCTCCATTTTTTTTTTTCCCGTGGAAAATCCGGTCGTTTTTAGGTCCGTTCTTCTGTTACGGTATGGTGGTGTAGAGATGAGGCAGATACGGATTTCCACAATAACAAAGAGCTTTAATCAAACAAAGGCAAGGAAACACCAAACATAACCTTAACACAACAGAGAACGGACAAGGAGTGCAGGGAGTGAGTGCAATATATAGGAGTGCTAACAATAGAGTCCAGGTGCAGGTGATCTGTGATGATGAGGAGCTGACGAGGGAAGTGAGTGCAGGTGAGGAGAACAGGAGGATCATGGGATATGGAGTCCAGGGGAACAAGGGATCTGTAACACCCAGGAAGCAAGCTAATGTAGTGTCACATGTCAGGCTGTGGTCAGAGGGGAGCAGGGTATGCTGGGATGGCTGTCATGGCATTTGTCACTGTGGTTACTGGGAAACATCAGTAAGCACTATGTAAGGAATTGGGCCTTTGATAACAGCATTGGGTCATTTTAAGTGGGGAGTGAAAGAAGAAGGGCTGATCATGGGTTTGTGTTAACTCTCACATCATTGCCTTGTAGTTTCTGATAGCGAGAAATCAAAGGGCTGTCAGAACCCATTTGCTGAGACATAGAACCCAATCACTGAGGCATAGTACTCGAGACTAAAAGCTGTGAAAGGACCTGCAGAAGTGTGATAGCAAGGAATCATAGGTGTTAAGTGCAGTCGAGTTCCTTGAGACACTGTCTGACTGACATGTAGTCCAACCAACCAAGATTTCTTATGTTTTAGGTGGTGGGTTTATCTGAAATATACCATAACAGACAACCATGAAAATAAATATATAAATGAATAAATAAAGGTGCAACAATCCAGAAATGGATGTACAGAAAACCCTAGAAATTCAAAAAAAAAATTACCAGACATAACTCAGTAAATAAAACAGAATATACAGTTCTGCTCACGGATGTCTTGTTAACTTGTTACTAAGTGCCACAAACAAAACTCAAAAATTTTCAAGTATTTGATGTCACTAACCTGGCAAACGTTTGGCAAATCCAGTGATTATTTCATCCTTAAAAGCACTCCTTGTATCAGCCCAGTATCTTGTAAACATGACTTTGTTTCAGGTGGACTGATTAAAAAAAATACTGTGCCCCCTCGCTCCCGGAAGTTGTGTAAAGCCAGCCAATCAGATTAGAACTGTCCAGACTGACAAAGTACTTCCTTGTTTTGTGAGCAATACGCATCAGATGGTTAGCGAACAGATTGTGGGCAGGCCGTCTGAGGCGCAGACTAGTCGGCTATGATAATGGATTGATAAAATGGTAGTCCCGTGCTTAGTACCATGATGTCTTGTTGTACTTACGCCATCAGCTTAGGGGGAGGATGCAAGCCTTGGTCTATATTTAGCTGCTTTGCTTTTAGAACTACTGGAGCATCCAGGCATTAGAATGGTGCTCTGGGAATGTGGTGATTCCAGACTGAGCTTTCTCCGCTTGGCAACATGCTCACTGAGGCACATGGATTCAGTAGAAAGCTTCTGAATATCTGGATAAATATGCAGCAAACATGGATAGATGGTTCTCACACCATCACCCAATACATTTTAATGTTAGATTGTAACATCATATGAGTTAATAAGCTTGCTTTTATACTTATAAGTTAAGCTTAATTTATGTCAACCTAAAATCGGAGAACAGTACATGTTGCTATAAGTGTACATACCACAAAATGCCCAGATTCACCATATAAAGCACTTTTCTGTACTAGTCATCTTGCTGAAATGACAAGAAAAAAGAAAAAGAAACACAAAAGCTGTCTGCTAAAAGCCCAAATGAACCAAAGATCCCAGTATATGTTCCCCCTTGTGACTAATTAAAGCATGTTTAACTTCACCTGCTCTGTTGTAACAATAATGAACTCTGCAGACAAAACACTTCATAAATATATCCAGTCCTGGGGACAGATAGTATGCACCTGAGAGTTTTCAACAGCACCCACACACACCTGAGAGTTTTTACTGTTTCCATCATGTTCCATCACTTAACAATAGACTATAAAAGGCACATCCTCATTCTGTACACTTTGTTCCAAAACCTAGTGAATGCATTGATGATGAACTATCCCTTTAATATAACATGCTGATATCAAACTCTATTGGAATAAATTGCCAGGAGTCAAGTATGTGTGGCACATGTGGTTGGTGCCTATGTAAAGCATTTAGAAATGGTTTACAAGGCAGCTGTCTTTATAGACAGAAGACAGTAAGAGATCTCATTAGATTTTGGAACAGAGCTTCAATATCCTTGTAGTGACAACAGACACAAACCTCTCATCAGTTATTAAATGACTCATCAGATGTACAGCAATTAATTAAACCCCAAACTCATTAGAGTACTCCTTCCTATTATATATGAACATATAATACATTACCCACCAACGTCAGGTACCAGTGCAGACACACTTAATAATAACTATTATATTCACTCTATTTGCATAAAGCTCAAAACAGGTGGCAGGTGTATCTCAGGGCCTACAAACGCCTATTGGCCAATTAGGATTTTGGACCAAAACAAAAGCACAGATGGCTGAAGTACCATTGCCATCTGGTTAATAATACAGTCAGGTTTATGAAATGAGCCTGTGTGCTGTTTAGTGATTTGATCTGTTGTCATCCCCTCACATCAATGGGAAAAAAATCAATAGATACTGGGGCCGGAGAGCTGTCTTGCAAATCAACACTCCACACAGCTTGGCTGATGAAAAAATCATGGATGGTTACGCAATAAATGAGTCATGTTCACACGTTAGACTATATTTGCATGCAGACTCCCTGCCCATGCAGACTGTCTGAGCAAATATAAACATGTGTTCGCATGAAAAGACAGGAAGTACTGTAAATATACCATCTTAGACAGATACTTCAGTATTGTTTGTAGGGAATTACCTCAACCCACTTCTGTGTACACATGAATTACCATTAAATATAATGCTTCAGATATTATTCTTGCTCAAATGTACCACAAAGAGTGTAAATGAATATGACTTGCAAGTGAAAATAAAGAAAAAATGTCAGTAGCTGAAATATGAAAAATATGTCACCTCATGACCTGATAATTCCAATTTTCAGGATAAAGTCTCAACACTGACATGTACAAAAAACACACTCACATTCTGTATTCGTTCACATTGTGTTCCTGTCTCTCTCTGTGTACATTACAGATCAGTCTCCCAAAGAAAGATGCCTGAGGCAATGAAGCATATTTTTATCAGCTCCGCTGTCATATATTCACCCACACTGCACATATTTAGCAGGGTTTATTTTTACAGCCATCTGGTGGATTCTTGTAGAAAAGCTCAGAAACGCCTCTGAAAATCATCAGCTTTGGCTATTCACAGCAGCAGTGAATCAAATATGATACATATATAAGATGAGAGGCAGTGACAAACAGACTTACGCTACAAAATGTCATTGTGCTTATAAATCACTGATTTTCACATGCTACTTCACACTGTTTTCTCATCATTTACTTACATATATGTCTGAGTTTTGCGTGAATGTATTAATGGCCAGAATCAAAATTCTTTCTCTGCACTTTAATAAGACATTAAAGCTTTCAAATATGAGTTTATTTTTTATATAAATTTTTTCATGAATGGGTATCTTTTTGTGCATTTGTGCATTGGATTCTCAGAGGCAGCAATAGCCACATTTAAATGGTTCAGTGCCAGCATCTCTAATTTCCAGTATTCCTTGCCTCTGACCCCCTCATTCCCAGTATTTCCTGCTTTTGGGATACCCTACTGGCCAGGGGCATGGTTTTGCATGCAGATGCAAGGCTATTCTGAAGAAGGGGGAGTTCATTATTGTACTTGTTGCCACATTGGAAACCCTGGCTGTATTCAAAGTCCTCTCTCATCTTAAATTCAGTCAAACGCTGCCTCTAGCATACTAAGCATTGTCACCATGGCTGCTGGAGCAACATCTGGCCTGTATAAAGTGTCCAAACGAATTGATTACAGAGGGAACTAACTAACAAAGGACACATTTGCCCTACTCTGTTGCAGTAATCCAGTTTGAGCCACTTTCAGAGACTCTGTACAGAACGATAGATTTCAGCACAACACGCTGCACATATGTTCTTTGGGCGCACGATAACATTGTGCTTGTTTAAATAGCACGTCTGTGTACTAATCTTGTGTACTCCGAGTAGCCCTTACACAGACTACAGAGACCAGTCCAAGACTGTGCAAATAATGTGTTGCCTGGCAACAATAAATCTCGATTATCGACCTGAATATCAGAGGCCTTGTTTACATCCCACAAAAGCCAGAGTTTACAAGGCAAGAACAGGTGTAGTTCAAGTTACAATTTGTTTTTGATATTTAAATTCATGGCTATTGTTGTCATGCCGGTGGCTGGTAACATGCCACCTTCTTTGGCATAGCTACAGTGGCATAGCTCACACAAAAGAAGCCCAAGGCTCTTGGCACATCCATTTGATTGATGATGCTGAAGGCTCAATTACCCAAAGTGTTGTTCTTACAAACAAGGTTAACTACAGACCTGTGGACCAATGAGCTCATTAGAAGAGTGATGAATAGAGTAGAAGATCCAATCACATGATCTCTCACTGCGGGGGTGGAACTAGCATGCGAGTTCCATCTGCACAAATGAAAAAAGACACCAGACCCTCAACCTGAGATGCAGCATCACTTTTTAAATATCCCCCACTGCTGTCTAACTGCCACTCTTCACCGATGTTCGTTGGATGTTTTGTTCATTGTACAGTAACAATGGCTATTGAGAACAGTTGAACAAAACATTAAAAAAACATCAATGAATAGTGCCAGTTAAACAGCAGTGTTTAACTGGCACTCCTTCCCAGACAGGTAGGAGCTCTATGCTATCTATACACACTGAAAACTGCATGCACTACACAGAGCTTTTGAATGAATCCATTCATTCATAAAAAAATAAGCAAAATTCCTCTAGCCTGAGGGAGAGCAGAAATTGGCATCCATCAAACTAACTTCCCTCGGCAGCAAAGCAAAAGAACAACCCAGCTGACTACAAACTCAGTACTTCGGTGTCAGGTGGGAAGCCGCTGAAATGCTTCAATGAAGCAAATGAAGAGACACTGCTAGGATATGAAGTACCACAGCCATTCCTGCTGGGGTAAAAAAAAAAAGCTTTGAATTTCCTACAGCTGTGTTTACATTCTCATTCACTCCACCAGAGAAACCATGATGTAGTTTAATGTGCAGTTTTGGTCACAATGATGATGTGATCACAGTATAATTAACCGGAGATAAACATGAGGTGTGGCACCCTTTTGCTCTTTTGTTATCTCATTATTTTACTTTCGGTCTGAGGGGTGGACAATGTCAGAGTCTTATCTGATGCTCATTTTTTAGCAAACAAGAATGAAGGCAAATATTTAACCTCATGCACTGAGAGTGACATAAAAACCGAAGAAAATTTGATATTTAAACATACAGTGACTGGAGACTCACTTACTAAAAACTGGATAGCTCCTTAGCTAGCATTTGCAAGCATCAAACAGTAGCTTTGCTCCCAATATGAAGGCTGGCCTCCTCAGATACCTTGTTTTTTTTTGTTTTTTTTACAAAATTCTAAGGAAGCCTCACCAGAATACAAAGCAACAGAATACAAAGCATACAAAGTAGCTAAAATGGTTTCAAATGATAAAAATTGACTCTAGTACTATATGCTACTCATACCTATTTATGTTTACTATCACACAGTCCCTCTCATGTTGCCTGTTTAAACTCTATCAGTGGAATCTCCAAAGAAAATTTTTGTATGATGTCTGTAGTTGTTGCCCATGTAGGTGGTCACAAATCAGCTTATGTGGGCAGCAAGAAGCTCACTAGGTTTTGTAGAAAAGCTAATCACACTGCTAAGTAATTCAACTTTAGATTATTTTATCTTTATCAAAGAAAGATACTTTGTCTCTCTCTCATCTCCAGTAAAGTTGACGGTTTCTGCCTTTGTGAGTTCTAGTGTGATGGAGCTCTCAATCTTAATGGTTAATCTCATTGGTGTAATAAGGCAGAATTTCTAATCTTCTGCTCTTGCTTTTTCCCAAGAGAGTCATAATGATTTCTGTTTCAGTGCTGCCTAATTTGAAATTCACAAATTGACACCAAGTCTATTTATTAAAACCACCTCTATTATGCTCCATTTCTGTTTAAAACTTACCTTAAAAGATGTATCTCTGATGCAATATTGTTAGTGAAGGCTTTAAACACAGGTCATCACATTCTTCACTGATAGACATCGACCGTCTCCATCCAGCTAACAATCCAACCAGTTTCCTGTTCATTCTTCACTTCTGTTTAAAATGTGTCATTACGTGGAAGAGAAGACAATAAAAGACACATTTGCGGCAGCTGATGCGGTTTGGGCCCCATTGGATTTTAGATCTCTGTAATTATGAGGCGCTTGAGACTTGTTACCTCAAGTATATGATCACCCAAAGCCTTCTGTTAGCCAAGCTCACAAGGCCAGGGCATGAGTAGATGTGTGACAAAGTAAAATTACACTGCTTAATAATTGATGGGGTTGAAAACGAAATTGTGTGTGCGTGCTAGAAAGAGAAAGACGCTCAGCTTGACTCCACCTTCCAAAGTAATGAGTACTGTCACTCTGTAATTGATCCGTTGTATGATCCGCCCTTTTCTGGGTTTGATCTTCCACGACCCAACACTACAGCTCTATTTTCAAAGTACATGAAGAGACCTATACTCTGTATCACACTGGTTAAACAACAGGATTAACGATCTCTCCATCAGCACTCATTCAGTCAAGAGAAACATATACGTTCCCTTATAAATGACAGCAAAGATTCTGTAGAAAAAACTAGGCTATTTTCCATTATTATTCCATTATTATCATATTGTGTGATTTTGTGTGATCTGGGACACCTAACTTCTTTATATGTCTGCTAACATGCAATTTATGTTAGCATTATTATATTCTAGAATGGTTTAAGTCTCTTAGTCACTCCTATTCAGAGCGACTTACAAATACAAATTCTAGTATGAACAACCTATTATAGAGTCAACACCAATTTTGTAATATGTCAGCATTCATTGACTGACATGACAGTACAAGTGTTCTTAAAAGAAATTCAAAAATGTCAATTCTTTCACCTTTGCTCATCTCGACACTCGTGATGGAATTTTAATTTTGTCTGGTGTTGAAACATATTTCAAAACAAGACTTACCTACTGACTAACAAAAAATATAATTAAAAAGAAGCATAAAAATAGCTATTATCACAATATCACTATCTCAAATACCATTGATCACAATATCAGTCACTAAAACTAAGTTGCTGCTGCCAGTCACTCCTTACAATTATGACCCTTGGTGAGCAGAAATCAATACTGCCTTCCCATAATGCTTTACAGCTTCTGTAGACTGTTATCTTATTCTTTATCACTTTAATAATTATACAGTCCGCAGATATTTTGTCATCAGACTTTCCCATATTACATGCCCCAGGAAGAAGTTTACACTATAGCTTATATAAACAACCAGGTACAGTTAAAAATGGTGTTGCAGTCAGTGACAAAAATGAAACCCAAACAGCTTTTCTAACCTAATATTCTCCTCACTGCCCCATATAACAAACACTGGATCAGTTTAAAATGACATAACCTAATGGAAAGTTCAGAATGTTCTACCGCCACTAATTAATGTCTTTGAAAAGAATGAAAAGAAAATAATCTACAGTCTATACCAAATAAACAGCAGAACTGTCAGATAGACCAGAGTCTTATTCATGCATGTGAGTTTTTTTTTTTTGGATCATCCTGAGCCTATACTGGGTGATCATGGAGCAACTTTGAGCAGAAATAAAAATAAGCAGAGCTTTAGGACTCTCTTGACTTTCTCTGACACTTTCAACAATATGAGAGCCAAAAGAAACATTAGTGTTTGGGAGAAATGTGATTTACCTAAAGAATGAAAGCTCCCCATGGCCAGTTGTGTGTGGTACTGATGCTCCTTCACACTAAATGGACATAAATCTACACCGCCTGGTGGCCATTTTGTGGTGGAAAACTAATCACTTCCACAACATGGACACTTTATTCACCAGAACAAATTCAGTAACTACATAAATCCCATGAGAGGAATGGAGGGTTTTCATGCATGCCACCCGAGCTGCTCTCTGCTTCTCAAGTTACGCTATTAAATGCTGGAGGGTTGCTCATATAAGAGCATTAATTTCAAACCCAAGACATTTGTTTTGTAAAGTTCATAGAAATGCACAAACTGCCTATACATTTTTCCCCAGTGATCCTTACCCAACCGTCGTTCCAAACAAAAGAAGATATTTTGAAGAAATTTGGGGTCCAAACAATTGTGTGTATTGATGTCTTTCTGCGGCTGATACAACATACCTTCTGATGTTAATTCTTGTTTATTACTATAGTAGGAAGAGATGATCACATGCCGCTTGAACTGAGAGGCTGTCGCTCTGTCACAACCCATTAAAGGTGCTAAAGAGGATGTTTTGTTTTATACATTTTTGCAATATTACTTGAAACTGTCTTTACTAACTGATAAAAGACTATTTATTAGGTGCACTGAAAGTAATAATATTAATATACATAATCTGTGCACGAGGTAGGGCCTTAAAAACATCAGCCAATCGTTTGCGCGATCATCGCGTAAACGATTGGCCCTCTGGCTTGTCAATCACTGCCGTGACGTTCCTTGTGAGAGACGAGCGCGTCTGCGCTCTCCAGTAACTTTCCACGCTCCACAGGCGCTGCATGCAATGTTTTTGTCAGGAGACAGGAATAACAACTGCAGATTATGAGTTACCTGCGGTGAGTCTGACATAATGAATCCAAAAAACACAATACAGCGAATGCCGGTGGTAAACACTCGTGTTCCAATACTCGTGCACGAGTTTTGGGAGGCGTTCCTTTGAAATGCGCTCATTTCAAAAACTCAGTAACAGTCTTTGGATTCTCAGTTGACGAAAAAATCCTCTCTATCACCTTTAAAGAGCCACAAAGTGGTATTTAATGTTTGATACCAAAACAAAAGTAACTAAGGAAGCGGGTCTTTGCGAAGGGTCAATTGTATGGACATAATCACACAATGCGGTTGCAATTTGTTTACTGGCAAAAGAGTCCACTCCCAAGTCTCTATGATATTTTGTTACCTATATATGGCTTAGAATCTTTTATTCAATTTAGCCTTTGTGATTTTCACCTGCTTGCCAGAAAAAAATTAACCACAAAGGATTCATTGATATCCATAGTACAGTTTTGGGGTCATAAAAAGCACTACTAAAGAACAATACTGGCTACTGAAATAATCTCTAATTTCTCTTACATTCAAAATTATTTTCCTTTACAACAAAACTCAAAACTACAAAAGGTAACCAAGAGAATATGTGCACATATGAAGTGTGTGAGGTCCAATGTTAAAATAATCAGAAAGTTGACAAGGTCTGCGTCTTTCCATGCCACACTGCCATCTGTGACCATCTGTGCTGTCATTACTTTGAAATCATAAAGGCTGATGGTCTCTAGCTTGATGGCACAGTGTGATTATGGGGGCATGGTGTCTGTACAACAGTGCGTATATAGTAGCACGTCATCCTCACGGCACAGATGGATTCCCACCGTGATCCTAAGGCCGAAGTTTTCCCCATGAACCCAAGTGTATGCCCTGCGCAGCGAGGAGTCCAGTAATTCAGCTTAAAACTAATCCACCTTTAAGACACTAACTTTGCCCTAACCACGTGTTAACAGTATCATGAAGCTGACATGCAAGCCGTCACAGTAACCTCAGGTGTGTCCCTAGCCTTAATATAACTGAGTCACACAGAGCAATTATACAGTTACACTCATTAGACTGATCACAAACTGCACTATGTAGTCAAATGAGAAGCGGCTCACATTTAAAGATTACGTAATTATTTTCACCAAACCGTTCTCCTGTGTGACAGGTTTTCCCTTGGGCACCCACTGTTTTGTTGCTTAGTTACATGTAAAGCATACGGGCTGCCCTCTTAATGCTTAGCTTTGTTTGTTCATTGTGTTTTGTTTATTTATTTAGGAGGTATTTGTTTAGGAGTCAGGGGTGAGGTGTTGCCTATTTGATTGACTGGTTGGGTGTGCACCCTTCTGAGGTCAGAGTTTGTAACTTTGACCTGTTTCCCGGACAGTACAGATCAGCTGAGAAATACCTCCAATGCCCGCCGGCTACTTTGTACTGTCCCCTTCCACGCCCTGCCCCATGCCGCCCTACAAATACCACGCAATTCCCAGAAACCCTTTATATTTGTCCCCCTGAGCTGCTTCGGAAAGCTAGAGGGAGAATTTAAAAACGAAGACCGTTTTTTCGCCTGCCTTTTTAGCCAACAAACTATCCTTCTGCTCCACTGCACATCCATTAACAGCCTTAAATGAGCAATCGAGCTAACTTAACCTCCAGAAACAAATCATTTTATTTTTGGCAGCCATTTCATGGCATGGCGAGACACTCACTAACCCCATCCAGCTGTCCCCTCTGCTCTTTACTCTGGGTGCAAGGCTTTCTTTAGGGCAGGATTAGTTTACCTCTGCAGGAGTGATCTCTCTCTCTCTCTCACACACACACACACACACACACACACACTCAAGGAGAGTGACAGGTTGAGAGGCTGTACGTCCTTTATAAAGCTGACTCATAGTAGATGCAGGTGAATCAACAGTGCAGCCATTCTCTGAATACTGCGCGTCCTGAAATAGCCCTTCAGGGCAAACACCTTTTGTTGTTGAAGCAACTGCCCTGTGGTCGTTTACGACTCTTTGAATTGCTCAAAGAACTGACTGACCCACAAAGTAAGGCACTTTTAAAGTTGCCAAGTGTTTCAGTTGGACTTAAATTAGCATGCATTATCGTGATGTTTTCCATCCTGAAATTATTTCAAGGTGCTGTGAGCAATATTTTAATGGAAATACACACTTTAATTTTCCTTACTTCCTAACTGATATCCCTGCAATAGGTTTCTTTTTGATGACACTGGTTTTGTAAACAAAACAAAAAAAAGCCGGGGGATGGGCCACACAAGCTATAGAATCACTCTCTGTTCAGGGTTACCATTTATCTCAGTGGCGGTTTCTCGGCTGACGCAAGACAGAAACTGAAATTTGTCATCCTTGCTAATGAACCACAGAATATATTAGCCAAATCACTCTGCATCTGCAGTGATAATGTCATGACAACACTGATTATCTGATGTAACAATCAGGCAGTTAGTTAAATCACGTTTCTAATCATGATGTTCACGGAGTGGTGACAAGACCTCTTGTGTCTCCTTTTAAGCAGCAGGCTTTACCCAGTAGGAGGCTAATCTGCATTCCACTCTCTTTCCCACTCTTTCTATCACTGTTCTTTAATGTTTGTTTATCCTGAGGCTTGGAGAATAATTTCATTAGCTCCGCTAACTCTCAAGGGGTTTTGAGACTGCAGTGCAATGACTTCATACGTGAGCTGATGATACAATCATGTCACAGGTGGCCTTGAGTCCTAGACAGATGTTTAGCTGTGTTCTCAATACTGTCTAATTAACTCATAGCTAAATCTGTTGCATTCGAACGATGTCAGAAGGAAGTTCTGCAGATAGATTCAACAGATCTTATGATTTGTAGAATACATTTTGTTGGAAATTATAGCTATAAGATATTATGTAAACTGAAAGCTACATTCTCATTAAAGCTGCAGTGTCATTTCTGCACCACTTGCATCACCAAAAGAGATAATGACTGTTTTCAAACAGTTTTCTCTAACAATCCATGCCATTTGAAAGCAGTGATTAATTCAAATGAACATTGTGAATGCTCAATGGTTCCTCATATGTAACAATAAATACTATGAAGCATAATAAGTGAATTAGTGAATTTACAGAGGTTAAGACTCCCAACCTCACTTTCGATAATGTCTTTATTAGTATGTAGTATAATACAGTCAAAATGGATCTTTTATAGTCAGTAATGTACATAAAATCAAGTCCCTTGTTTAAGAGGTTGTAAAGGACATCTGCTGTAAATTATTGCTGTTTGTCTTGCCAAGTCCATGTGATTTCTCACTTCACACTGCCACTGATTAGACATCCACTGCCCAGTGAACAGCTCAATCTAGTTCAAAAATACCCTCCCGTTATTTAAGTATTTTGGATCTGTGCTAAGTTAAATTCATATGGTGGAAATTAACTACCATGCACACTAGGAGATACGTTTAAACAGAGTCCTTAAATAAATGGCTTGGTCAGCTATCTCCAGCTCACGGTGCATCAGGTCCCTGCGGAAGTCATAGAGGACGCAGCCGTTTAAAGACAAGTGCCTAACATGTGCTGATGGACATGGGGGGATCTGCTCTGGCACTCTTGGCAAAGGCTTAAATGAAACTTATTGAATGATGCGGTTCCAAAAACAGGCCCCATGCACAGTGCGATCCAAATGAACTCATTCACCCAGAACTGCACTCTCTAAGACACTGAAGTGATCCTGTGCATATCAAAATGAATGGTGAACCAACCATTTAAATGTATGACCTCAATTTATGATGCAAACAAACCTTATCAGAAATGATTAGATATATTAGGTATAGACAACACTTTCCCAGAATAGAATCTTTCCCAGTGCCAAGCTTTGATGAGCTTGGACTTTGTATGGTTTTACTACAGGTAATAATACAATGTTTGCTAAATAACTGCAAATGCTTCTACATTACTACCTACAATTCCTCTGGCAATCCAAGTGCTGTGAAGTATAAAGTGATTATTATGTTTGCTAGCATGTTTGGCAACAGTTCATCTAACCTTAACTGATGTATTGTGTAGTTTTCATTTCTTAAACAGCCATGCACATCAAAAATCAACTGTGCTCAGATTACATATGATCCCTCTCTTTATAGTGTTAAAGTAACACTAAAGCAGAGTTAAAGTTAATGAGATAATTAAGTGATTAAGTTATGATTGAGCTTTAGTGATGAACACCTGCTGTTAACAAGCAGAATCACTGAAGAGAAACACAATAACTGCCTTAGATGAAAACAACTGAAGATAAAAGACATTAAATCTCTCAAGATCTGAATAAACAACTCCACAAACAGCATATTATCTCTTTAACTTTAACTCTGCTTCAGTGTTATTTTAACTTTTTGTAGAGAGGGACCATATGTTCTCTGAGCAGAGTTGATTTAACTCTGGAGATTTTCCTGTGTGTAAGAAGATGTATCATGGCCATATTCCAGGATGACAATGTCAAGATTTATCAGGCTCAAATTGTAAAAGAATGGTTGGGAGGGATAATGAAGAATCATTTTCACAGAGTCCAGACCTTAAATTAATTGGAAAATCTTTGGGGTGTGCTGGAGTAGACTTTACAGAGTGCTTGACTCTTGCATTGTTAAATTGTCAATACAAGATCTTGACCAAAACTTGATGCATCTCTTGATGGAAATAAATGTTATGATGTTATTTCCATCAAGAGGTGCATCAATTTTTAGGGTTAGAAGAACTGTTGCCAAACATATAACATGCTAGAAACATAATAATCACTGCAATAATGGTCCAATCATTGACTCTCAAGCTAATTATGTTGTAATGTTATTAATTGTTACCTGTATGTCATTATACCTGATGCATTAACTGTCTTGCGCTTGCATTTTATTGTAGATTGTTACTGGGGGTTTTTTATGTGGTTTGGAATGCAATAACCAGATATGGCCTTCCATTAGGTGGATGGGCTTTGTTTTTAATAGTTCTTGTTCACTTCTATCTCTGTTCCAGTCGGATGTGGATACTCAAGTATTTTTGATGAGCAGTTGTGTTTCATCCACATTTTGTGGCTATATTTCCAAAAATAAATCCAGAATAAATTTTGATTGAAAGAAGAACAGCTACTTTTAGAAACATATGCAACCCTTTCACTGGTTATTGCTGATGAGAGAGGTCTTCTGGTTACAGATTTGACACTGTCGTAATCTTCACGAATTGATACCAACTGCTGAGGTGGTAATTTGTGGCACTGCTGTGCTTGCAGACAAATATAGAAAGTTACATGGACACATTGGCACAGTGCAAAATCTCACTATGCACAAAAAAAGGGTGCTGGTCCCTCTGAGAGATAAAGATCGCATGATGCAGTATTCTGTGAACAGGTGTTGTTCCAGCACGCGGGTGTATGTCACTTTAGGATGGAACAGAGGAGGAGCTCAAACTATGGATTACAAACAGCAGAGCAAAAACAGACTAGTGGTGAAAGCTTCATGATGACCTTAGTTAATCTTAAGATAGGCAATAATCTGTAGGAGTAAGTGTATAAACACATACACGCATGCTTTGGTAGAGATCAGATGGCACTGAGCATACATCTTACATACGCACAGGATTGACACCTCATTGTAAGTGATTTGGAGCGTGTGCCCTAGTGACTATACTGGTGGCCTTCCAGTTTTAAAGGTAGGTCTGATACTGAAGTAGCAACTGCGGCTGTAAGCCTAACATTTCACTAGAAATCTGATAGGCAGATGAATGACCTCCACATAGGAGAGCTGTCTGTAAATGTACTGCAGCTGTTGGCCATACACGTACGTTTCTTTCTCACAGTAACATTCAAACCAGAGGAATTTTACTATTTCAGCAGATGCTCACAATGTTTGTTTAATAAAGAAATAAGCCACTTGAGGGCCTTCGTTACAGTGATTTTAACTGGCTTTAGATACTCTGGTGTGCCTAAAATCAGAGCAAAACATTAAATACATTTTAGAAAGTATATGTATTGTAATGTAAAATAATGTGAATAGTTTGTGGCTACCAAGCAATGTAGCAACTTTGAATGTATACAGTTATACAGAGACAAGCTACAAAATACACATCAGACAATTTGTTTTGGTTTAACTTCCACTTAAGTGTTCTTCCAAAGAAAGAAATAGGCTATCTCTGTTACACAACATTGTCTTTTGAGGAGCTCAAACACATTTGTGCTTACATCATAGGCATTATTTCTACATAAACTTTTACTGGAACTGGGCACTGTTGTTTGCCCTTTCCTGTTTGCTTCATGTGAACTTTCAGGTAGCTTATCAAATTATTGAGGCAAGCTGCCGTTTGCGTCAGAAGAAACAAGCATGGATAATCGTCTCTTGGGTGTTGTCCTAAATAAGGGCTTTATTCAGGGTTGTTTAATGCTCATCTAAGGGTGCAGAGGCAGTTTCTATGGCAGCTGAACATGTCTCAGAAATATTAGAAGTTGTTGGCAAATTAATTAAGAACAGGTTTATTCAGTCTTTTATCAGAATTGACTTTTCCCTAAAGTTTAATCCTTAAACTTCCCCAAAGTAGTAATTGTTAATAGTAAAAGGGATAGTTCACCCAAAAATGAAAATTTGATGTTTATCTGCTTACCCCCAGGGCATCCAAGATGTAGGTGACTTTGTTTCTTCAGTAGAACACAAATGATGATTTTTAACTCCAACCGTTGCCGCCTGTCAGTGAAATAATGCGAGTGAATGGGAACTTCTACTATAAGAGTAAATAAAACATGCACAGACAAATCCAAATCAAACCCTGCGGCTCATGACGACACATTGATGTCCTAAGACACGAAACGATCGGTTTGTGCGAGAAACCGAACAGTATTTATATCATTTTTTACCTCTAATACACCACTATGTCCAACTGCGTTCAGCACTCGCTTAGTGAGGTCTGATCGCGCTCTGACAACGGCAGTGATGTCTCGCGCTTATACTTCAATGAGTGCTAAGTTGCATCCCAAATGGCACACTATACATTACATACTTATACACTATTTACTTGTGCACTATGCACTCATCCATGTAGTGCATGAATTATATAAGGTTATTTTGTCATTTAACAACGGAGTCCGATCATCCCTTCCCCTCCACTATGTAATTAAAGCTGCGACAGTTGAATGCATGAAGTGTCAAACATTCCACACTTCGTTTTTTCTGTTAATTTAGTGCATCATCCGGGTATTTAAAGTGCACTTTTTCTTTTTGGAATTTTCTGTGTGAATGCACTACTCACACTATTTATACTTAAAAACGTCATAGAATAGTACATAAGTACGCGAATTGGGACTCACTTCTAGACATCACTGCCATTGTCAGAGCGCGATCAGACCTCACTAAGCGAATGCTGAATGCAGTTGGACATAGTGGTGTTTTAGAGGTAAAAAATGATATAAATACTGTTCGGTTTCTTACACAAACCGATCGTTTCGTGTCTTAGGACATCAATGTGTCGTCATGAGCCGCAGGGTTTAATTTGGATTTGTCTGTCGTGTTTTATTTACTCTTATAGTAGAAGTTCCCATCCACTAGCATTATTTGACTGACAGACAGCAACGGTTGGAGTTAAAAATAATCATTAGTGTTCTACTGAAGAAACAAAGTCACCTACGTCTTGGATGCGCTGAAGTAAGCAGATAAACATCAAATTTTCATTTTTGGGTGAACTATCCCTTTAATGAACTATTCACTATTGCAGAGCTTAATTAATACTACTAAATGTATTTAAGTTACTCTGTAATGTACTTTACAATAAGGTTCAATTCATTAACATTATGCATTAGGTATCATGAACTAAAATAGACAATACTTCATTAATTTACAGATATACTAATACAAGTTGTATAAATTAACACTGAACAATAGTATATTCACAAAAGCTGTATAAATGTTATGCTGTAAAATTATTGTAAAGTGTTACCAATTACCCTAGAATCTAACCTACAAAATAGACAATTTAGAAACATTTTTGAGTAGTTTCTCTGAAGGTCCAGTAACATGAAATCAGAGACCATTTAACTTGTGTAACAAGTGAGACACAAACCATAACTGACAAAAAGGGATTTGTCTCACACACAGAGAGCTCTCTTTCCATAATGCAACTCAATCTAGTTCAGCTGTGGCAGTGATATGCACACAACTTTTTTTTTTTTTAATCATATATTTGATTAGTACTTATTTATGATGCTCTCATCATGTGGTCACACTGCACAATATATGCCAGAAAAAAAGGCTTGTTATGCCCTCTAGTGGTAAATCCATTCTACTACATGTTGGCTAACAGGTTTATTTGGTTACACATATTTTCCCCTAGTGTGACTTTCAAACAGGAGTTTAGTTACACATATTTTCCCCTAGTGAGACTTTCAAATAGTAGTATACTTATTATATATGCTTATAGAGAAAGTTTTATTATTATACCAATTTACTATAATCTGACAACTTCTGTTATGGCCATTTAACAGTTTGGTCAGTGTGTTGGGCCCGTTACTCCCTGCAGGAATGAGAGGAATGCCTGTCAGTTGGAGAGAAAAAGGTCAAGCAGTGCTGGGACAAGGCTGTGGGGGGAACGCAGCCATGAGTAATGACTGACCAGATAATCGAAGCGTGAAACTAGGGAGCTGTTACACCCATACACAAGCACAGCAGGAGCAATAGGACCTGAGAAACAGGCCACATGCTCACAGACACACACACACAAACACTGACACAGCAACGAAGCTAAGCCTAGGCTACTGAAGACCCAGGTTGTGACATGTTTACTTACTGCTTGGAAAAGAGATGAGCATGCTAAAATTCCCGTCCCCTGTCTTAAGCACTGTGAAGCAAAGTTATGAAGCACTTCTGCATTCTTCAATATCAAAGTCCCATTTCTTGTGAAACCTCAGAGCCAGAGCCATTTGCTATGACTGAAGAAAGAAGAATGCGAAAATTCTGCTCTGACCTCATTGGTGAAATAGCAGTCATGATCATAGGCATGCTTTGCAATGCACCGTTGAGACATTTTTGAATTTTGAATTGTGTCTTAGATGTTTGGTACCTTTAAGAAAATGCCAAATTCTACAGTGATCTAAACTGCTAAACTGCTAAGATTTACAAATAGCAATTACACTCATTATTCACAACTGTAACTTGAGGATAACACTATCATCCCACCCCTGGTGTCCAGTCCTGGGAATTTGTAACTCACCGTACTTGTTTGAGCCATGCCTGCTGTAAGAGCAGGCAAATCAATGATTAACCAATTTACTGCCACTTGCAGTTTTAATTGAGTGTCCTTCAAATGACTTTTAAAAGCAATGATTAGTTGGAAATATAATTAATGAGCTTTTTTATTGACATGTTGTTATTGACTTGAGTTTTGGCTGTGTAAATCTTCAAATATCCATATTAAAAAATATTTAGATGCTATGTAATGTGATCTATATTGAATGTATCTATTACTTAAACATTATCATTATTGTCATTGGCATTAACTACAAGGACAATGACAACAAGATAAAAACACACTTTATCTTGAATGTTTTTATTTCTGCATGATAGCACAGTGCAGGGTAAAAAAATGATGCCGGTCATGGGACCATTGTTTTAAGTTTAGCAATAACGTGAACAAGTGAAGTTCCCATGTCCCTTTAATCATTATAAAATATACAATTAGAATTTATCCTTCGAATTTAGTCACTGAAAGATAATTATTAGCAATAACTTACACACTCTCCTCTTCAACAATACCAGTCTGGAGAAAAGTAAAATTTTAGAATCACGTTAGTGTTCGTAAGAACTGATTTTTAAATGGCATGCAGCTTTATAATTAGATGGTTGGGTCGAGGGCAATTGTAACACACAAAATGTCTTTAATTCATATATAGGCTAAAACGATGATACTTAACATATCCTCAGTAAAGTTCTATTTATGCCTTAGAAAAAGTGCAACCGATTAACTGCATGAGAAATTTGGCAATGAAGTTGAGGGCAATGCTAACACTATCAACACTAACGCTTCAAAAAGTTCATAAAGAGATCGTAAAACTAATCCATATGAATTGAGTGGTTTAGTCCAAATTTTCTGAAGAGACTCGATCACTTTATATGATGAAAAGATTGAATCTAGGATTTTATTCACATTTAAACATTGATCAGCAGACATAAACAGAAGCTTAACCTACAAAAAAAAACTCCTCATATTTCATCAGAAAGATCTTATGGAAAGTCTTACGGGTTTGGAACGACATGAGGGTGAGTAATTAATCACATAATTTTCATTTCTGGGTGAACTAACCCTTTAAAGTTTGAATTTCCTGACTATCAGAATTTAACTTCATATTATAATGTAGGTACCACTTTTGCTTTAAAACACATTTCTGACAGATTACCATATGAATTTGATACCAGTACCGAAGGATGTTAATAAAGGATGGTAAGTGTAGTAATTATTCCCAACTACTGCTATAATAAGTGACTTTTTCTAATAGGTTCCATATTACAGTCTTTCTCATAGGTCTTTTAATGGTACAGTTACTTTTAGTAAATACACATGTACACATACACACAAATACTCATTTTTATACCAAAAGATGGTAGATACATCTGTAGTAGGCTATGATGGAAAATGTAAAAATTGCCCCCGGCCCCTTATCTCACTGTAGATTCAGCTCAACTGAGAAAATTGTATTGATTTTAAAAAGAAAAGAAAGGCCATGAAAAGTGGGGAGAAGAAAAATGATTACATTCCTCCTCAGTAAGACAGACTTATGATTCATACCTCCAGGGATCTTAACACCCAGGAAAATGTATGGCATGACTTTATAAAGCTCCTAAGAGGCATTTCCTGTACCTCTGCAACAGTGCAGCCCCCAGGATCCAGTTCTGACAGGATTTAATGATCCTTAGGGCTTCCATGGAAAAAAAAAAAAATGAAAGGTGATTGGTGTGATAGCAATAATTTGAGCTTTGAGCTTTGCACAGGAGAGGGTTATGACCAAGAGTCCAGTAATCATTGAGCAATCAGGAAAAGTGCCAAGAGATTCTTCAAATGTCTCTGTTTTGGCTTTATTGTCTCAATGTGAACAAAATGAATTTGTGAACTTTCTGTGATCCTTTGTGCACAGAGCAATAATAACTTTGAGTTCCATTTAAGCATGTTAGTTCACTCTGCAGCCATCTTGGTTTGTCTTTCAAGCTGCATGCCTCATCTCTGTGCGACACAGGTGTTTCGGAGAAGGTGTTGGGCAGGTCATGGTGATTTTGGGAAGCTTCTGTCCTTGGGAGTTGCAGAGCTCCACGGTACGTTCCATCAGGGAACCGTATGGGCCTCTACGTGCAGGCAGAAGATCTACCTTGTCCTGGTGACAAGGAATGTGGAGCTGTGGCAGAGCTGCACGATAAGGCAGTGGAGAGTGTAGAATCTGGCGGCACAAATGCTCCTGAAACTCAGAAAATGGCTCCAGCAGGTGGGCCGCCAGTGGGCAGTCAAACACTCCCCCATTTGGTGCTTTTTTCAGCACAGACCTCAGGGGCTGGCACGCTCTGTCAGTCTGCCTCATCTGTTGCATGGTGTCAGGACTGATAGGGTACACTGCCTGCACTACAGGACTTTGGAAAGTAAGTCGAGATCTCGGGGACACTCCAGAGGCTTTGGCAGGAAGCAAGCAGGGCCCATTTTCTCGAACAGTGTGCACCTTGATAGACAGAGATGTCTGCCCAACAGGTACAATTTTTGGATGTATCATTGCATGAGCAGGTTTAGCTGAAATGAATTCCGTTTTGTCCGGCCTTTTTCATAAGAGAATGAGAATAATTAGATGTTGAAATACTACAATCCATTAAAAACAGGAGTTATATGCATCAAGCTAACAAGCATACACACTTTGATAAACCAGATGCTGGCTTAGGCTAGGGTTGGAGGATTGTAAACTTTGTTGCATAACTTAAAGTATGTTGCAAGTGTTAATTGTTTATTTTGTGCTCTAAACAAGAATGATACCTCAACTTAAGCTGCCATTGAGTTGTGCTATTACATTTCAAAGCAAACAGACTTAAGATTTTTTGCCTGGTGGACAATAAACGGGGAAAAAACTTGCATTGAGGGAGGGACCAAATTATATCTAATGACCAAAATATCTTACAGGCTTGATGGGCCAGTAAGCAATCACCTAACAATGACTCAGACCACACTAGTAACCGCTTAAAAAAGCCTTGTCTGCTTAGTTGGCTATGGGTACACTGCAAAAAGTTCCACTACAGGAAAGGTTATCAAGTTTTCAATCACATTAAGATTCAATTACCATTTCTGTTACTAATCATATTCATCAGTGATGTTCCTGGCAAGCGGAGACATATCTGAAACTCATTGCAAACGGAGACAAATCTAAAACTCATTGCTCTTAATTCACATAAGTGCCGTGTCCACCAGAGAGTCTGCACTACAAGCAGACCTGACTGTGTAGTTGGTTGCACTGTGTAATTCCACTTTATTGGGACACTCTAACTTCAGTTTATTAGCCCAGCTGTGGGGGCTGATAGTAAGTGAATAGAAATCTACATGCCCTCGCTCTCCCTCTCAGTTCTCAGCGCTGTTCTCCTCTCTCTCTCGCACCTCACAGCCTCAAATAAATGAGGGAAGCAGAAAAATACTTGCCCACGTGATGCCGAGACTAACCAGGCTTTAAATCATTAATAAGCTGAAAATGACTCCGCATATATCTGCCGGGTGAGATATCGACTGTGCCTTTTCATTTTTGTTCTGTGAATTTAACAGCGCCCTAAATGCAGAACGAAGTCAAGCCATGCAAAAAAGAGTTTCCTGCCTACACAGTGACAAGTATGAAAGAATTTAACTTTCCTCTAGCATAAAAGCAAAGGACACCGAATTCTGCTGGAATGTCCTGTTCTTATTGTTAGGTTTTAGATAGCCAGACACTAGATGGTTGATTTGATCTATGAGCTGACGGTCTTAAGTTAACAGTGGCATGACTTTTTTATGAAGTAAGATACAATGTAAATGAAATGTACTCGCAAAGCCTGGCTGCTTACGGAAAAAGAGAGGCAATACCTGCATCCAGACCTACAAGGTGGTCTCGGGGGGTCTATTTCCTTTCTGGATTTGGTGATTGGTGGGAGTTTGGAGACAGTTTTGCATCCAGTGCCTTTCACAATCAAACTGCACCTGGTAATCATATGTATACACCAGCACTGAACATATGCCACTGAATAACAATTGGCCATTGATAAACAATTAGCGGTGTATGAAGTGTGTATTAAAGGAATAGTTAAGATTTGAGGTTGTTTCACTGTTGGGTGAATTATTCCTTTAAAACATGTACAAAGGAAACCATTCATATTGCTTATGTCTACCTGGGCTGTGTTTAACTCCACTTTTGGTCATACTCTTGCAAAGCACTTCCCCAGGGTGAATTCCCACCAGCATTTTGAAGTGTGTTCAATATCCCTAAGTGGACTAGGGAAGTTTATTCGGACATTTGATTTTGACTGAGGAACCGAGTCTACTCGTATATGCACTTCAGGCAGATCCATAGAACACAGTGCAACATGATTGTGATGTCACAACAGCAACTCACAGTGCTTGCACTTAATTTACCCACAAGTGATCAAGGGCTTAGGCCAGGGGCGTCCAAACTTGGTCCTAGAGGTTCACTGTTAGGTTAGGGTTAGAAACCCTAAACCCTAACCCTAACCCTAACCCTAACCCTAACACTGCAGAGTTTAGTTCCAACTTGCCTAAACACACCTGCCTGGAAGTTCCTAAAATGCCTAGTAAGACCTTGATTAGCTGGTTCTGGTGTGTTAAATTGGGGTTGGAGCTAAGCTCAGGACACTCAGAGGACAGTGCACTGTAAAAAATGACCGTGATTTTAACAGTAAAAGACTGTCAAAATGCTGCGGTGAAAAACTGTCAATTGGTTTACAGAAAGTTTCCGTACTATATACGGTGAATAACTGTAATAGATCTAACGGTACATTTAATGTAATTTTACGGTAAAATTAACGGTTAAATTCACAGTTTTTGGAAGTGAAAAATAGCAATTCATTGTAAAATTTACAGTGAAAAACCGTAAATTGACATTCCCACAATTCCCTGCGTGACACTTCACTTTTGATATATTTTTGTTGAAATAACTGTTTCTTCTTAGTTTTTCTCATTTTTTTCTAATCAGTTATGTACATTAGGGTTTTATGTTACATCTAATGTTGTCAAATTAATGTTTATTGCATTTTTAAAATTTCATGCATGTTACCATGATGGTGTTTAGTGTGTGTGTGAATGACACTGTGTGCACCTTCTATATGTTAGTGTTGTCCTTCTCAGCTTGTGGAAAAGCTGCTTGTGATGAACTTTGATTAATCATGTGACTCTCATCACCACTGTGTTTGGTGACTGTCAGTGTATTATAAAGGTACAAAACAGATATTAGTACTTCGTTAGGTTGGTAAATTAACAATATATCAGTTAATGAAATATGTTATTTTACCGTAAATTTAACTGATTTTTTTTTTTACGTTGCTACTGTATTTTTTACGGTAAAGTTCTGGCAACCACAGCTGCCGTTTTTTTACCGTAAATTTTACTGGGATTTTTTTACAGTGTGGCTCTCCAGGAACAGGACAGGACTCCCCTGGCTTAGGGTGTTCCATTTAAACCCCTTACAAGGGTTCTGCCAGTAGTAGACGTTCTTGCAATGTAAGCAATGATGTACGTCCCAGTGAACGAAACGGAGGGAAGTTAAATAAAGTGGACTTAAACGCAGCCCTGAAATGATCTGTATTCATTACCTGGTGCTTACGAGAGGGGGTAAACCAGATATGAAAAGACTCTTATAATGTCTGTGTGACTTCTTGTCTCTGGGTTGGAGGGTTAATTTAGTCATCACCGCTGGCAAGCTCTTGTGACTCCGCACATCATCGTCGTCGTCATCTTCATCCCTGAGTGGGCCCCTTACACCAGGGAGACGGGGAAGATTGCCAGTTACATCCTATGTAAAACAGGCAGGGTTGGTGCATATATGCATGCGATGTTCTAGCTGCTGTGATAATGAACAATTAGCCAGTCGTTATTGCAAAATATCAGGGTGTTTAGGATCATGTAGTATCAAGGGGTGTATTATATTATCCCGCTTGTTACACTTCTTTCCAAATAAATGGGTGTGAGTTGAAATTGCTTTATTATGGGAGAAGAAAAAGAGTGAGGAGTGATACGAGGTACTAATGTAGGAGATTGGCTACCAGATACAATTGTCAAATATACAGTTTAATGGTCAGTGGTCTTGATTCTGCAGTGTTACCCCATGTTGCAGGAATGAGACCGGTTCTGAGAAATATGATGGTACAGGTGAAACATCACGAAAAGGGGACTGGCTTCTGTGTTTCCTGATTTTGTTGGAGGGCCTGTTGACACAGCAAGTGATTTATCAATGCATAATAATAGATACACACAAGATTTATACATTTACACTCAAAGTAATGAGTTACTCTTATAGATTAAAATCAACCATGCATGAGGTTTAAAGCTGTAAATGTTTTTTTTTTTTTTTTGTTCTTGCCAAGTGTATTCCAAAAGTATAAAGTGTATTCCAACAAATATTTGCGTTCTTGTTGCACATTAACAGCATGGAAAATATTACCATTCTCCATTCCCAGCTATGGGAAGGCCTTTGCCAGAAAAGCCCATCCTGATTCTTATTTACCCTTAAAGAGAACAAGATGTTAGAACCAGAGCACAAACATATTCATAAATACCAAATAAACTTTAATTAATATTACCAAACATCTCCCTCCTATAAATAATTGTTCAATTAGAGATATTCTTGAGCAATGATTCTGCTTTTATCTTTACCAACAGGATTTCAAGAATTCCATTAGTCTGAAAGAAGTCCATTAACATATAAATAGGTGTTTCATTGCATAAATCCAATGCATGTGCACTGAAAATATATTTTCAGCCACAGTGGAGATAATTCGTCTACTGATACATCAGGATTGTTTTAAATCAGTTTCATGCTTTCAGATATTAATCAAACACATAATCCACCATGAAATTTAAAGCATGTTGCCTGCCCATTTCCCTCCACATAAACCTCATATTTCCTTCTTCTCCACTTGAAATTTGTCAGTGGCAGATTAAAGAAGATTTAGCATGGAAACTAAAGAAATGAGTGTATTTTGACATTGCAGGCAACAACAGATAAAACAATGTAATATTGTAATAAAATGTGCACTGTTTGGCACAGCTTTGAAACACCGATATGTGCACCTTCAGTTCTGATAACATATTTTCATTGAACAGAACTGCTTGAAGTGCAACAAAAGTACTTTAGACTGAGACAAATATAATCTGTTTTTGCATTGGTATTATTTGGAAAAACGTATCTGATAAAGATGAAACTTACCATGGGAATGCAGAATTTCAACAAGACCGCTCAGTGGAAAGGCTGGCCACTGCCTCACACTGACGACAATCCAGAGCACTGCAAGTTAGAACATTACCATGACCACCCTAACAGACCGGTCAAAATCAAAGACAACAAAGTTCCTCGCTGCTGATTGGGTGGTTGTGTCCCAGAACCTCACACAGAGTTGAGAACAACCTCTTTCTCTGAAATGATCTGTAAATGGGTCATTACTTTCAGAACAGAAGCGAACAAAGCCTCAAAATAATTCAGATTATTTTATGTTATTTGCATAACATTATATACTACAGTAAAAGAGGCAGACTCACTCAACTTTTGAAGTTGGTTACCCGGCCACAAAATGAGCATTCATCAAAAAGCTTTTCATCCACTCTAAATCAACAACTGCTTCATAATCACTTTCCAGTTCTAAGAAACTCCTTCAAAATACAGACATTTGTCAGCGCATAGACTTAGCACGTAGCTAGTGTAAGCGTCATTAGTGAGATGACAGGAGTTATATGCTCCTTTAGGGGGTGAGGTCTCCTTGCATTGTTTAAATCCGGCTTAGAGGTGAAACATTAAGCTTCAGGCTTTAAAGCAGCCACAAGCAGCTGCTCAGTGGGCCATGGAGGATCTGTCAGCAGTAGGGAAGCATTAATCTACAGTGTGCTTTTTACGGCCTCCTGCTGCGTTCTCCCGTAGGGTAGAGCAGACAAACACTTCGTCATCATTATAAAACACATTTCATCTATAATGATGATTAGCCCTTTTTTTCAGCTTACTCACAATGATATGATCACATATATACAGTTTGGAGGGGAGTTCTGTGCCATAGGCTTCCTGTTGTCTAAGTGACAAAGCATTGTTTAAAATGTTGACAACTTTCCCATCCATCCATCCATCCATCCATCCATCCATCCATCCATCCATCCATCCATCCCATCCGTCCATCCATCCATCCATCCATCCATCCATCCATCCATCCCATCCATCCACCCTTACACCTCTGATGCAAATCAGGCCACTGTAAATTGGGTTTTAATAGCATTTGCGTGACTCATTAGCGTGCAAATTGGAAGTGGGTTCATTTAAGTGACAACAAACTGCTAATGTACTTTCATGCTTCCAGCAGCCTAGAAGCAGATCAAAACCCTGGTTAGAACTCCTCTGCCCTCATATTAGCCTGTTTGTGTCCTCTGTTGCACGTTGACATAATGATATTTCAAAGTTTTTGTTAGCTTATAAAAATGAATTGCCACGGCTTGTTCGCCATGCATGGGTAGAGTCAATGACCTTTGCAGTATTGCTTTGTTTTTCTAATGATCAACACAGACTGAGGACAGACGTCAGAGCTGACCAGGTCCTCACATTATCGTTAATCATAAAATAATTTCCGGCTTGCACTAAGTGAATACCAGCATGCTTCAAAGTTACACTTTGAATGCCTGGAATGATGAAAGCAAAGATAACCTAACCAGAACTGACTATATAACCACAATACTACCAGGAACACAAATTTAACCAAATAGAGTCCATTTTGATTTGAGGTTAACTTTACAATTACTCATTCCTGAAAGCAAATTAAAAATTCTAAGCTGTTTGATACAAGATGATGAAATCTTGGACTCAAAAATGTTTCCAAGATGTGCTCAATGCGACATAGGCAGACATCTAACTTGCAGCAAAATATCTGTTCCATACTCCAGATTATTCTGGCCAACGAATTCAGATAATGGTGCAGCAGTCTCCATACACAGCAGTATTTAAACCGAAAAATAATATAAAACATGAATGAACTTCATGTTTGTCCTAAAGTATTGATTGTTTCAGACTTGAATGAAATATAGATCAGCTACTAAGAGCTTAAAAACAAAAATGTGATGCTACTAACCTTTAAATCAAATCCAGAGTAGTTCTTCCTCAAAAGTGCTCATTGTATCAACTCAGTATTTTTTTCCAGGCAGACAGATGGAAAAATCTGTGCGCCCTCACTCCCAGAAGTTGCATTAAGTCAGTCAAGCAGATTGGAACTGGCAATTTCAGCCAGCTCTTGCCATTTTTGTGAGCAATATGCATCAGCCATTACGATGGTTCTAACTGTACTGGAAGGACCATAAAATAACATTTGGATGCAGGCAGCAATGAACCTTTTATTGATTTCTTACGGAGGAACATTGCCATACTGTCACACTTCAATGAATGTAAACGCTGTGCATACATGACTATACAAATAAACCTAGATTGTGCATTCTACACACTGTGATTTCCAGGGTATCGGATTCAAACTTCAGTCACCCATTGGTCAGCTATATGGTGAGATGTATGATGCGTTCATTTGCCCAGGTTACAGATATCCTCAAATAGAGACCTGCACACTAAACAGTACTCAGAGTATTGCGGTTAAGTTAAACAAGCTCTATTTATAAAAAAAAAAAAAAAAATCATATTCCCAACCAATTTTTCAATTGTTCAAACAAGGCAGCATCTTAATAGTGGATCTAATTAGCGAGAGCAACACGCTTATGGTTTCAGAATACAGTCGAGCACCTGAGAAAATATTCTCCACTCATTTTATTCACAATATGTGCGTTCCATACAGGGCAATATTTTCTCATAACAATGTTCAATGTCATATTTTACCTCTATATGCTGGAGCCAAACAAAACTGTCATCAAATAGAAAAAGAAAAATATGCAAATCGTGTGCAGCTGAATTCTCATTTCTCTGGATGCGTGACATGCTGATGACTCGCAATTCTGCAGACAGTGGGAATGTAATGGAATGCATTGAAAGAAAAATAAGCAGCCACTCATCCAATGAAATACCCAAACTATGCCACACCTCTTCGGGATAGTATTTCTAAGACTTATCTCGCTCTGTACTTAAGTTGTCAACAGTAAAAAGAGAAGAGATGACATTCAAATCGTACAAAAACCTAATAAAACTTGTCGATAAGAAACATGATGGAAAAAACATGGTTCTGAAATGAATCAAATTCACTGAGTGCTATCGTTTACCCCTGTAGATCCCGATTGAGTCGTCAGCAGCCTAGAATGTAAAGAACGTATCTCCCATGGTAACCAATACTGTGGTCAAATCATTTTCAGGTGACCGAGTCTCAGAAATTATGAAAATGAACAGGAAAAAATTAATAAAAAATGGTCAGGGAGGAATGGAGAACAATGAACAATTGAAGCAATTTCCTGTTGTTTATAGAAAAAAAAAAATAATGTGGTAATAAGCTTTGAAGCTCAAGATAACGAATGTCTGTCCTTTCATTAGTTTTTTTTTTTTCTTTTCTTAATTTTAGATTTTTGTTTTCCTCCTATTTTTGATTCAGTGCAATGCATGGAACAATACAAGGGTCCCCCAGGGTTGGTTTTCTTTGTGGATTTTGGAGTGGGCACAACGGGCACATTGTTGTGGTCGTTTAACTGGTGTCCATGGATTCCATATTAGCGCTGGAGGAGTCCCTCTGGATGCTGTCAAAGATGGCGGCCAGCTCAGGGTTGGAGCTGATTTGAGATTGGAACTCGCTCATTAGGGGGCTCTTCTCTGCCTCTGGGATGGTTAGCAAGGCCACTACAGCCCGCATGGCAGATCGCTTGAGCTCATCCTGCTTCTCAAACTCCTGCTTTACAGAGTTGGCTTTTACCTAGGAAAGAAAAGGTGTTATGAGCCAACTATATAGTTAGAAATCAAAGGGCTCTCACACTTTAGGGGCTTTCACACCGAATAGTTCTAGGAACTAGCCACTAGGATAGTTCCCCGGGAACTAATTTCTCCCCCGGACCATGTTCCTGGTTGCATTCGCACCGGGAATAGGAACTGTGAAGCATCTTTAAGCGCGGCATTTACAAACCCTAAAAACCGGTGGACGGAGGATACCGTGATCGGAGCTGTGTTTGTTGAGTGTCGTGGGTTTCGTGATAAAGAGAGGAATTGATGAGAAGGGGGAACAGGATCCATAAACATTGCAAACCGTAGTCAAACTTTCACAAGAAAACCACAGATGCAGCTCAGATTTCCTCTATTTTCAATATACACAGAAACTCAGAGAGTCTTCTTTTTTAAAACTTAAACTTAACTTATACACAGAAACTGCTTTATATCTCATTTTGGTGTTTGCTGAATATTTTGTGTACCTTTGTGGTGCATGTTGCCCTGAGCGGCTCCACAAGTCTGTCCAACCTCTGTAACACTGCACTGGGACACAAACTAGATAATCTGGCCAGCATGAGGAACGTCAGCATCTGTAAGGACATTCATAGAGCAATAAGAACATTAGGAAATATAAACTGTCATTGAGATTCATGAGTCCATGGGTTACTAGGTAAATACATAACTTGATAATTCCTGTTTAAAGTGTGTAGGTAAACATAAAATACTACATTGTATAGTACGAGGCACTCAGTTTTATTAAAAGGGTAGTTCATGCTCTTGCTTCATTATCATGAAAGTACATCTGCTAATAAGTACATTAAAATAAAGTTGGACCACGTCTGTTGTCAATGCATTATGCATTCATGCCTTTGATGACCGCACACTGAATCTTTGTTAATCAATTCACTCTTTCATCTTCTGTGGTCGCTAAATGATCTGCATGGCAAAAAGCCTGTCTCTCATGAAAGATTCATGAATTCGAGTCTGATGGCTTACCTTGATATCGTAATGGTCCTTAAGTCCATCTTCAACATGGTTTAAGAATTCAAAGATGTCAAGTCTATCAAGGCAGCTGTCTAATAGAGTGTACATGCATTCAAACGCAGCCTTCCGGATATCCAGACCATCGTCCACTGTGTGTTTGAAAGGACCCATCTCAACCTAGAAAGAGGCAATTGCACTGAGCTTTGAGGTCTGAAAAAGACAGTAAAGCAATAGGCTTTGGACAAAGAGCAGATTACCTCTCTGATTAATTCTTTGCGCACTTTGGTCTCATTGTACAAATGAGGGAGAACTGTATCCAACAGGTCTCGAATAAGTGAAGGTTTGTTATGAGCTGCAGAGTTGAAGGTAACTAGAGCCACTCTTCGTACATTGAGGTCTGGATCTTCCAATGTTTTCAAGAAATCACCTAGAAGTATTTCAATAATATTACAATAAAAAACAGTTTTAAAAAAATGTTCTAGACAGAATTCAAAATGGTGAACATTTGCACTTGCCTATGCAGTTTTTAAGAAGAGGGTCAATTGTCTGTGGGTGATCGGAAATCGTGAATTTAACAGCTGTAACTACTGAGCTCCTGGCATAAGATGATCCTGGGGAGAGAAAGAGAACACCTCAATCAAAACTAAGATTGATAAAAAAAAATAAATAAATAAATTGATACAAAAACATTTATAGAACTCTGGTTTATCAGAGTTTTGATACAGATTTAACAGGCAGAGTTTGATAATCACCTGATAAGAGATAGCCTTTTAGCCTGGGCAGAAGAGTCTCTGGGTCGATAAGTGTTAACTTTCCAAGACATTCAGCTACCACGTTCCTTGTGCCTTCTTCTGTACACTCGCAGTGTTTGAGCAACAGCGCCCACACATTTTCTACATAGGGTTTGAGCCCTGCAACCGAGGCAGAACTGATGATTTCCTTGAGAGAATGCAAAAGCAGGTACTGTCGCTTGGGCTGGCCAGAGATCTCTTGCAGGACAAAGGGCAGGTACTCCGGGAGGTTCCCCACACTTATGCTGCCTAACGCATATGAAGCTGCCGATTTGACCTCTTCGCTGGCTGAAGAGAAGGCATCCAGGATGACCGTTTTCAGCTCAGGCTGGCCGCTCAGATCAACGTGATGGCCGACCTCTCCCAGGGAAAGCAGAGCCAGCAAACGGATGGAGTCGGTGGAGCGTGAGTTCTTCACATCTTGAATGAACTGTCCCACCACTGCAGGGCCCTCTTTAGGACAAGCACGGGTGAGAGCGGCCACACACTTTGCAATGGAGTAGTAGGATTGCTTATGGGTGAGCGCTGCACTCTGGGCATACACAGGACCTGTTAGCATACGTAGCAGGTCCATGTAGCCCAAGCTGGCAGTTCCCGTAGCTACAAGAGCCTGGAAGAATTCCAGCATGGCACTAAGAGCGCCACCTTGCAGCAACGGCGAACGAACCAAAGCTATGAGTTCAGCCAAAATAGAGCCACTTATCTTAGACAGCGAGTCAGGGTGGACTCGTGCAAGCGTGGTGAGGAAGCTGATAGCCATCTGAGAGACATGCATATCGCTTTCATTGATAAGAGGCGGCAGCTCAGCCAGTACAGCATCGATCATGGCTGGTGTTACACTATCGCTGTAGTTCTTGACCAGAATGTCCAGAGCAGCCAGTGTGCTTAGTTTCAGTGCTCGTTGGTTCTTACGCAGGAAGGAGGCAAGAATGGGAACAGCCTCACCCAAGATGGGCCTCAGGTTGATCTTTAGCGGCGAACCTGCGATAAGAGTGAGAGCTTTGACAGTGGTCAGCCTTGTTATCTCGTTCTTCAGTCGCTCTAGGAAGATGAGGAGAGTCCCTGGTAGGTCCGCACCAAGGCTATCACCAAGGTTGCAGATAATTTGCCCCATACAAGAAATAGCTCGCTCCTTCACTTCCTGGTCGATATCTGCTGCTTTCAGCCTTTTAATGGTGCAAGCAAAAAGGTCAGTGATGTAGGGCGAGGCATCAAAAGCATCTGGTTGATCCAGGGGCCTAATGACTTTGACCAACTGCTGGGTGACCAGCAGTGCTTCAGAGGTGATCTTATAAAAGGGATCGCCCACACAAGCAACTACAGGAGGCACTATAGCCTGAACATGGGGGTGGAAGACTTGAGGCTGATGGTTGCACAGGACCACATACAAGCAGGACAGGGCATCAATCTTCAGGTTTGAAGAGCTTGACTTATCGTTGAGAGAAAATATGATTCCTAGATGGAATAAAATTCACAAATGTCACTCCAAGTGCAAAAAAAAAAGCAAATATTGAGAAACTTAACATAATGGCTACATAAGATTTCCAACCAAAAAAAAAGACCTAACATTTCAAGGTTTACCCAACAGTGCTTTTATAAATGTCACAGGTAAAATGCTGATCACACTTGTCAAGAATTAAGCATATGTTCATGGAAGGAATGACTCCACTTGCTTTAACATGTAGTAGCTTGCCTGCGGCACATACCTGGGATGAGAACAGGAATATGCTGTGTCAGGGCCCCTGGTAGCACGTTTACCAATTCTGTCAGCATGTTGAAACAGCACTGCCGGGTCTTAACACTTTTCTCCTTCATCTGTTTGTGCAATGCTTTCACTATCATGGACACCTGCAAAGGCACACAATACATCACCATCATGAATAAACGTAAATAATTAGGAATCCCAAGTTTATAGAGTACTGTCTCCAAATAGTCTTCACGGTATATTACAATGAAGACTTTGACAATAAAAAAAATCAGCAGTCTTAGATTAAAAAAAAAGGAACATCTTTCTATACCTGGCTTTGAAGCATTGTGAGAGGAGTTTCTCCCTGTTCCATGGCATCTGGGTCACAGAGCCAGCTCTGGGCAGGGCGTGTCTGCTTGAGTAGGGACAAGTAGGCATGGAACACATCCGCCTTCACGTTTTCTTCCCGCTCTTTAAAGCGGGCGATGAGCGCCGGTGAAACAGTGCGGTAGAACTCAGGTAACATCTCGTGTCGTGTGCTCACCACGGCGTCCAAGCACTTTGCTGCTGCTCTCCTCACTTTCCAACTCATGTCGTCGTCGTCACTGTACTCATCATCACTTCCTGTTTGGAGTTAGATGATATCATAATCACAGCCACTAATTTGAATAATTCCATCTGTTGCAACCACTACAATCCATTTTGTACACATTTTATTCCATATTGGCCAAAAGAGTTGGCATATTATGCATGTAGATATGACTGGGTACCAAGACACATCTCAAGCTAGCAGCCCCAAAAGGCTTTATTTGTAATCACTCAGGCAGTGTGGAACATAAAGGGCTACAAATCTGTCCCCTGAACCACAAAACACAAAAAGCGTGGACTTCTAAAGCATGGACTTCGAAAAGAAAAACAAACATACCCTCAAATCTGCTGCCATACTGTACAAGCCTCCTAAGGCTGCTTACAGGCTTGTGCGCAGTCAGCACATTGAATTATTGAAAAGAAAACAATGAATAGGTACAAATATGATTCATGGATGAAAAAAAAAAACTCAAATAGGGGCATAAAATAAAAAATCCTTGATGCCAGAAAAGATCAAGTAGAACAAAGGCAGTCATGAAAGCAGTGAATGTCTAACTCAAACTTTTGGACAGGGGCTTGTCATTACAGTCTGCTCCTGTCAAATTCTGGGGTGCAGCAACCCATATTTTTTCAACCTTGCTTCCACATGAAACACTTCATTCCAACACTTTCAACATGCAAGGCTGAGCACATCCACACTCAGTTGTGCTTCAGAGCACTAATGGTTAAATAAAGCATTTTCACTCACAGAATGCACAACCTCTGTCAGAGAAAGAGGCACGACATGCTCAGCACATGCATTAAGTAGGGTGAAAAGGTGCCTGCTCGACAATCTCTAAGGTGCCAGAGGAATAGTGGAAAATGTTTAAGCCTGTCTGGACATTACAGGACAATCAGTACCCCCAAACCAATCTCAGAGCCAATTTTATCTGCTGTGGCAGCTTAAGCATTATTTAAATCTGCTAGACCGGACCAGTCGCCAACATCCATTCATTCCAATAATAAGCTGATTTCTGATGGTCTTGCAAAACAGTCTTTGCAGATGTCCAACTTTTCTGTCTTCAATCATGGACAGACTGCTGTATTACCAATACGGTGCTTTCACTGAAGTAGGGATGCAACAACTAATCGATAATGAAAATCGTCGACAACGAATGTCATGGATTAGTCGCATCTGCTCACCGTTCAAGGAAAACTTTTGCAGTCGTGTCAAATTACAGCACTGAATGACACATTTCTATGGACAAATGCATCTAAGATATAGATATAGATATATTCACTGTATGTTTTCATAGCATTCAGTTGGCATGTTTGTTTAAAGGACAGCATTGGGCAGGACGTGGAATAGTGTTTTGTCAATAAAATAAAATAAAAAAAGAAAATTGTCTTTTTATCTGATTAATTGAAAGTAGTTAGTTGCAGTCCTACACTGAAGCTATTTGTTTTCCCCAAAACCAATAAACCCTAGGGTTATTATTGTTATGCGACAAGCAAAGGCTAACACACACCAGAACTAACAAACTAAGCTGGTAACTTACAGCTAAACAGACTCTTTTGGTTTGGGAGAGAGACTAAATTCTTCTTCCCTCAGACAGAGAGGAGAAATGAGCCCCGCCTCGTACCTTGATAATCTTCGTCTACGCCATCGGCATCCATTGCATTCTCATCTTCATCCTCATCATCATAGTTGTAGTTGGGGTCATAGGTCAGATATTTAAGACAGATGCTAATGACTGTTGGGACATGTGGATAGACCTCCTTCGGACACCTGGGAATCAAAAGCAATAAGGGTTTTTTAATTACACAATCAGTTCACATCAATTCATGCATCATGGAAACTTCAAGATTACAGTTTTTCAATGGCTGTGTTTTTGTTTGTTTCTGGTCCAACTCATCCATTATAATATCATGAGAAACAAATTCAGTTAGTTTTGTCCAAATTTTCTGGTATCGCAAATGTCAGCAGTTAGACGAAGATGTAGACTAACCTCCTTACGAAAGACTCAAAAGCTTGTATGCAGTATTCCCTCAGTTCATCATCGTCAACATTGCAGAACTTCACCACCAATGGGATGATCTTCTCTAAGTACTCACCTGCAGGATAAAACCACCATGTTGTCATTTACCATCATTACACACATATCAGACAGTTGCAAAACTGTAATAATTCATTGAGAAATAAAAATGAGTTTGGAGAGCTGCAAGATAAAGGCCTTGCTGTTTTCAGCTCAATCAAAGAAACAATCTTAAGATGACAAAAAGACTTAATTAAAACAGTAGCGCCAAGAGATAGCTACAAAACAACTTTGAGTGCATTCCACTGAAGTAATCTTGCGCATCTTAATCGCAGCTGTCTTTGTTTCATCAAACGTAGGCGGTAATTGGCTGATGGGGAACAGCGCACCACAGCAGCAAACCTAAATGACTTTTCACTTCATTTCATTTGTGCCAAATGGCCTGCCTTAGCAGTGCGGCAATGGAACAACGTTGATGACAAGGTGACGGGTAATAATGACCATGCTGGAGATTGTTCCATCTCCTGTCACACAATAACATTCTGGCAATTTGTTCGGTCAAATTCCAAAGAAATTTGACTTCTAGCTTATACCCCCTTTAGGTAATTGTGCTTTGGGTGTGGAAATGTAAAAAACAATAAAAGTTGTGAATAATTAAGGACAACTTCCAAGTATTTTATTATTGTATCATTGTAGAAAAGAGATCAACGAAATATCTTTGGATGATGTCAAAATTCTTCTTGTCAAAGAAAAACTGAGCAATCATAAAGTGAAATGTAATCAAGATTCAATGTCAACATAGGTGACCTCAATCTTGAGTGAAACATTTTCCATCATAAGAAAGGACTCCGGACTTCAAGATCAAGCCATGGAGAACTGTGGTAAAAAGGCAATACCTAGGAGGGGAGGATATCATTACACAAATGTATTTACACTATGCTTTCAGCAAAAAACAGCTATTGTAATAATTGGATCATTTTCATTAAAGACCTTTGAGGATGGCTTTGGTTTGCTTTAGCTCATTCCAGCAAAGGCTAAATTACAGCATCAGTGGTGAAACTAATAGCCCTATGAGAAGATCACAGTTGATGGCTTCAATAAGTGCACAGTAAAATTGCTTTCTGCACTTAAAGAGTAACTGAGATGAGGTCTTGAACCCCGAAGACATTAAGTTAACTGAGGTCTGTAACAACGGGGGAGCCTCACCGATTCTGTGGCCAGCTTGTCTGCTGATGGCAGCAATACACTGGATGTAAGTGCGCGTGGTTGACATGGACTCGTTTCGCGAGAGCTCGGACAGTAAGTGCTCGATGAGGTCCACAAAGACCAAGTTTCCGCAGCTCATGACCAGGTGTCCCAGGGCTATGATGGTCCTCTTCCTTACTGCCAGGCGAGGGCTTGTCAGTTGAGGCAGCAGACAGCTCAGAATGGAAGGGTGGAAATTCACTAAGAGGCCTCCTTGTCTGGATGAATGAACACAAACAATGTTAGACATTCAAAAGAAGTTTCTTGCAAAGACCACATAATGACCACTAATTTGGGTGGTGTATCCTCTTTATTAGAAAGAAAATATAACATACTAATATAAAACTCCTACTATTTCTGCAGTATACAGCATGTATAGCAAATTTATTTTCAAACCAAAAAACACAACTATAAAGTTAGAATAAACATAACATTATCATCCGTTGGTGTGGATGCTAATATAAGGGTAGTTAATATAAGGGTGCTTTCACACCGGGTAGTTATATGAACTTAGTTCTAGGAACTAGCAACCAGGGTGATTCGCCGAGAACTAATAGTTGTCCTACGGCTGTTTTCCTGGTTGCATTCGAACTGCCAGTAGGAACTCTGAAGTGACGTAACCCGTGTTTGTTGTGACTTTTATTTTGACGGTGCTACGAACGCCAGAGCCTGAGCACACAGCACTCCTATTCTTCATTTGTTTATGATCTGTTTAACAGTCCTGTCTAATATGTTATTAGATAGAACTGTTATACAAAGAAAGTAGACACTATATGAAAAATTATTTACGTCTGCCATGTGGTCGATGCCCAATGTCGCTAGCTGAGCAGAAGTACATAATCATGTTTTGCTTGGTCCAAAGTTGGGTTGTATTTTCTCCTTAGCATAAAGGTTGAGTTAGTTTGTGGAATAAATATATAGGCTAAAAACGGTGTGTGTACACAGCTTTTTTTAAATATGGTGGGTGCCGATGTTTCGTTCGTGTTCGGCCAATCAGCGTACACTTACGGCACTGGTAGTTCCTATTGTGCTGGGTTAGACCCTACTCTGAAATAGGAGCTAATTTTGTTCCCCCAAAAGGAGTTCCTAAAACTAAAATCGTTCCTACGGTGTGAACACGGCACAATCCGGGCACTTCCCTCAATAGTTCTAGGAACTATGAAAAGGTTCCTTTGCTGCGAAAGTCCCGATCGTTGTTAGTGTTATCACTGTAGTTTTCATTCTTAGTGTGAATAGGCCTTAAATCCTAATTGTGGGAAAATACATGATACATGTTTAAATGATTCCGTGTAGCTCAACTGGTAGAGCATGATCTGAGCATGATGATGGCACGGTTGTGGATTCAATTCCCAAGGCACACAAAAGCTGGCAAAAAGTCACTTTGGATAAAAGGATCTGCCTAATGCATGAACGTAAGTATAAATGCAAAATGCCTTCACCCAAGTCTGCCATTAGTTACCACACAACAGAGCTGAGCATCAGCATCTAAACTGAAAGACCTAAAAGTATATTCAGGTCAGTGAACTGAGGAAAAAGACAACTGAGAACTGTCACAGAGGGGAGATGCGTGTGCACAAACACATCAAGAAATTACCTGGCGGGAGTCCATGTGCACTCAAAAACACAATTGGTCTAAACAAAAGCAGCAGTCATCACATGGCTTGTCTGACATACCTGCACAGCATGTCTGCCATGATGTCCAATGCTTCCAGCTGAACTGAGACGTCCTCCTGCTTGGCAATGGCACTTGTGAGGCGGCCTGTAATCTTTTTGCAAACGCTAGCAGCAAGAGCAGAGCCTAAAGCAAAGAGAAACGGACTTAGCAGGCAAGATGCCACACGAAAATAACTAAATATAGTCATAAACATCTGAATGAATTCTCTGTCCTTTTATCACAATAGAGAAGAAAAAAAAAAACAATTCTGAAATACAACTGCATTAATACTATTAGGCAGGGAAAACATGTTTTACCGCTGGATGCTGGCGGGAGCTCTCCAATCACCGTCTTGAGGCCGATGCTAGAAATATCTCTAAGCTGCTCCTTATCTGATAACATGTTTGTACACAATGTATCAACAATGGTTTCGACCTGGTACTCCTTCACTTTGCTGACAAGTGGGCCCAAACTGCAAGAAATAACAAGGACTTTTAGTGCAACCTGTGAAATGCTTCCTATTTATCTATTACTAAGCAATGAATACATTTAGATTTGGTTCGGATTGCTTGCGATAATGTCTGTGCTGCGAAATGGTACATTACAAATTATTTCTGTTTAGTAGTGTAAATCCATTTGCAAGATGGCTTTAACTGCCATAAGGTTTAGAAAGAGTCGCTGTATACAAACTTGTATTTCAGCACAGAATGAAATGAACAAAGATTACTGTGACTTATTCAATCCCTTCAAAACTAACTAGGAAAAAAAATAGAGGTTAATCTTAGAAGCTAATAACCAAGATAAATCGAAGTAAAAAACAGCAATACATCTCACTAAATCACTGTGGCATGAATCAATTTCACATTAAAACATTTTCAGAGGACAAAACTGAAGCCAGTTCATGAAGGACACACTGAAAACACCCAAGTAAGAGAAACTTTCAAGTTCATTTTTAAGTATAAAAGGACTGAAACAAATCTTACCATTTTACAGCCAGATTCTGAACTTCTCCGTTCTTGTCCTCCAGGAGCTTTAAGATCATTTTGACCACCTTCCGTTCACTATCATCATCCAGCTTTATGGAGTCCTTCTGCAACTCGGACATCAAATCATTGGTGGCCATGAATCTGAGGGAATAAACAAGGACGTGTTATGAATCATTTATCACTTTGCTTTATTCTGAAGAAAAAAATGTTTCTTCTACCAAAATGTAATAACTTGTGCCTCCCCTGAAACGACTTTGACTAATGTTATCTATCCCTACCCTCCAACCACCTGTCATATAAAGACAGAAATTTTTCATCATCCAACCATTTGCCAATGGATAAAAATCAAGCATCATCAGCATTTTCTTCCATTGTATATCCCGCTTCACTCACAAAAAACGTAATTTTGCAAAAGAAATGACAAGCAGTTGCAAGGCTTTTTTCCCCCAGAGGTGTTCCCAATGGTCCAGACACACTTAAAAAAAGGGTTTCATGTGACTTCGGCACTAACAGAATGGCTACTGTGAAGACTCCCGCATGGCCCTAAGGTGAGAGCCACCTTAATGGCGGTGACTGCTGGCATTATGTCAAAGCAAATGGACGGACTGAAGCATTTTCACCTTTTCATCTCACTTGTCATGGTTTGCTAAATTCATAATCCACTTCTGAGCTGAAACTGGAGTGGATTAAAATGAAATCTTGTCTTTGGGTGCCAACATCAAAGCCTCAGCGCAGAACCTCATATGTGATGCGAGCGAAAACCTTCTGCATACCCTTTTACGTGCCATCTCTCTCTCTCTCTCTCTCTCTCTCTCTCTCTCTCTCACACACACAGTCCTAAAAGAGTCTGCTTTGGCATATATTTGAAGGCATGGAATCTCTTATTCCAGCGAGAGCCTAAGTAAGAATGAATAATACATGAGACGCACACGCTTCAACAGCAGGGCGAGAGAGGGAACGCCAGCACGCACCAACAGAGGAGACCTATAACGGTGTGTAAGCAAAATGTTCCCAGAGGTAAAATCTTGTGAATTTCAGAAGACCTGGAATGAGAACAGCAAGTGGTTTGACGTGGATGACAGGCAGGGAAGACTCTGGAAATATGATCCGATGACTGCATTAGTATTCATTTGAGAACTCCTGTCAGATATATATAAAAACTCACAAACCATTAACCTCCTGGTGGCTGCTGCTGAATATACTGACATCATTAAAGGGAATCCCCCAACAGAAAAAAGCATGGCAGCACAAAATACAAACTAACTGTGCAGACCATTTAGATTATGAACTACGATTTCACGATAATCATTTTGCTTTTAAACTGTTATTTACACATGCTTCTGGCCTTGACAGCATTTCTGACTAGACAAGTATTCTCAGACCAAAGTCAATGAGGAATATCGTCATATCTTTGCATATAGGCATAACCAGTGCTGGGCAATAACTAGTTGCATGTAATCTGGACTAAGTAATCAAATTCCAAAAATTAAGTACTTGTAATTAATTATATTACATTTTAAAATACTTGTAATACAGTTACTTTTTATTGATTACATGATTACATATTCACACAATGGCAGTAAATCATTTGGAATTTATTAGAGATGTACTGATGTATCGGCTAACAATCGGTATCGGCCGATAAAAGCTATTATTATCACTTTAACGCATTAACAGTTCGTTAGCCTATTGGCATAATTGCCCAGATCATATTTCAAAGGCAGATATCACAATTTGGCCAAAAAATTACTTGGGCAATTATGCTATGAGGCTAACTAGTTTAAAAATAGTGACGTTAAAGCAGGCTCTTTTTGACCCTTTGAATCACCCGTAGTTCAAGCCAGGGTTGCCAGGTCTGCGTTTTGGTATACATTCTACATCAAATATTATTTGTAGCACCTCCCATCCAATAATCGCAAAAGGATTTGTGCTTTATTACTTCTGATAAGAATTAAAGCATCAGTTTTCAAATTCTGTCCATTTTATCATGAAATTCAAACAATAAATGGTGTTTTGACGCTCTTAAATGTGACGTCAGATCGCTGTAATGACTGAGTTCAGGCGGCAGCGCGGAGTGCAAGTCTTTTCTTCCTCTTCAATAGTGAATGAACATCAAAAGGTATGTTGAAAGATACAGTACAACTTACCAGAATGTATCACGTCTCATGAAATCACTTTATTTGTGTTTCAACAGCGGAAAGACGTCAGAAAAAAAAGCTTGTGAACAATGTCACATCATGTCACTTTTACCTCACTAGAGAGGAGCTTATTTACTGTTAATTATATGTTAATGCAAATTTGCCATGAAGACAAGGGCTTATGAAAACTACATTATGTGATACTAAGTTTTATACATTTCAGTTTTTATTTGAGTGTAATTATTATATATGAAAATAAACAGAAGCTTTCTGTGTTTCTGTGTGTATGCACAAATTTTGTATCGGATAGGCGTTTCGTCCACACTGATCTGGCGTTTTCGGAAGGTGAAACCGTTATTTTTTGAAACCGGGTCCCAGAGTGGATAAATCTGAAAATGACACCCTTTGCGTTTTCGTGTGTACAGCCAATCCGTATATATTGTGAAACGATATGTCATCACCCTAACGTGTTGGACCCTAGTCAGACGCCACTAACAGCACAAAACAGCAACAACAACAATAATAACGTACTACATACTTGTGTTCGTGCTGCAGAAGCTACCGAGCCTAAAGCTTTATTTCGAAGCTTTACTAAAGTTTGTATACAGCACGCAAGGTTTATGCGCATACTCCAAGTCTTATTCTTTGTTTTTAGAGTATCTCTATCGCAGAATTACAGCGCCACATATTGATCTGGCATGTATACTACATCGTTTTGAGTCGTTTCAGTGGTTTCGTGTGTACGCAGATATTTCTTGAGACGAGGAAAAATAAAGATCGGATAGGGTAAGCTCTGGCTTCGTGTGGACGGGGCCTTAGTATCGGTGCATCTCTAGAATTGATTAAATCTCCCTAATTCTTTTTCATGTTTCAAATTTTCCATTCTAAAATAAGCCTACTGCTTATATACTTTCAGAATGCCTTCTAGTTTTGTAAAACTGCACTTAATCAGGTGGCTATAATTAAATGGGAAATTGAGAGGCAACAAAGCATTTGACCACTGGACTTACAGTAATCATTTCACTTTTAAGGAGTGTTTTCTGAACATTGCAACATTACATAATCAGCTTCTGACAAACATATTATTTGAATTATCACTCAGTAAGCTTAGCTTTTTAATAATTAGCTTTCCATTAAACTCCCTGCAGTTCCTTCACGAACCCCAGTCTGGGAAACACTGATGTAATGTAATATTTAATGCACTTCATGTTGTTGATGATAAAGAATGGAATATATTTCCTTAAACTTTGTATTTTTTTTATCAGTATGGCACAATATTAATATCCTATTCAAATGAATGTGATAAATGAGTTAGGTCAAAAGTAATCAAAAAGTAGTCAGCTTTTATTACCTAAAATGTGCAATGTAATGCCTTATTAAAATTACGTAATATAATTTGGAATAACTAACGAACTACAATTTGTAACTAATCCACTGGCTATAACATTGAGGGGTATATCTTTCATTATTATTATTAAAAAAATAATAATTTCTCCTTGTTTAAATGTTGCAAAATGGTTTAATACAAATAATCCATTTCACACAGCCTGTAACTTACAAAAAAAAAGGACAAGTCAACCTCTGCCTTTATAAATAAATGTCAATCTGCACAAGATAACAAATACAACTGATTAATAACTGAATAAATTAAGGAAATATTAAAAGAATGGCATGTCAAACCTGATAATACTTAAATATATAAAAGACGTAAGGTTCTTAAACACTGAATGCAGAGATCCTAACAAAAGGAAAACCTTGAATTCAATATCCATTCTACACAATACAAACTTCTCCAAAAAGTATCTGATGTAGTTTAATTCTGTGCACATTTCATGCTAACATTAGCCTACTAATATGAACACGAGGAAAGTAAACTACATCAAGTTACATCAAATACTGCATTGACTCAACAACTCTGCTTATTTTGTCTATTGGTTGTAATGAATGACTGTACTCATTACAAATAATGTGACAGTTCGAGTGCAGTGCTATCAAAACGAGATGCTATGGCTAATCGGCTAACACTAGCTACTAGCTGGCTAACACCAATACTAACACACACACTTTTGACAGCTTACATTCCAACACGAGAAGGCAAATTAGCAAGTTGTAGCCGTGAATAGATGACCCATGCACAATCTTAAACAGCAAAAAGGCAAAATGAAACCCCTTACAGTATGAGTTAGCTTGTTAGCTTAGCATGTCAATCTAAACAACAACACTCGCGCGATTCGAGGCCTAAAACTTTCTGCGATCGCTTCATTATTTATTAAAACATTTTAACGCCATCACAAGCCCTGTAAATAAGCGTGCATGCTCTTTAACACTCGATCTAGATATGTGCATCACGGCTGACCTGAAATCCTTGTCGCTGGATGTCATTTTCTCCAAAAGATTAGAGATGTGGTACGAGGCACTCGCCATGTTTGCAGTCAGGAAAACCACTTGTGTGTGTGTTTAGGGCCAGAATGATTTAGTTCTCCTCTTTTTTGAAGGTTTGAAGAGGTGTAAAGTACAAGACGAATATCCAGAGTTTGTTGTGCAGGTAGGTGATCAGCAGCAGCTGTGCGGGGAAGAGCAGACGCTCATGCCTTGAGTTTGGATGGGTTTGAATGGAGGTGCTGCTCGCTTCTGCAGGAGGGAGGAGCTCAGACTAGACACACACTGCTGTCTATGAGAAGACAGAGTAAAAGTGGGGCCGTGCCGCAAAACCTAGTGAGCCGCCTATTTGGATAGCATGAGTATCTTTTGGACACCATGTTTGTGGTGATGACAGGTAAAGGTGTTCTCATGATACTCGAATAATTTAACATGGTCCTTTTATTGTTTATTATTCACTCATGTGCCGAGGTGTAAAGTATTTGAGTAAATGTTACTTTGTAGTTGTACTGAGTATCAAAGATATTGGCAACTTTTACTCTCTATTTGACTACATTTTTGAACAAGTAAATTTACTTTTTACTCCAATACATTTGTGATGAGTAATGCAGTTACACATTACATTTTTCATGTGCACCTAACTTTTTCTGCAGCAGTTTGTTTCTGATATAAAGAAGCGATATCACCATCTAAGGGCTTTGAAGGTACTATATCTTGTGCATTTTGCTTTTACTCACCCACACTTGTCAACAAGGATACTTTACATGAATGCGAGTGGATTAGCAGGTAGTTGCTGATCGCAGGTGTTTGATTTAGGAAATGAGATCGTGACTTCAGCCGGTGATGAGGCCAGCACATCCAATCCAAGCAGACTTTGAGTATTTAATTTTACTGAACATTATTTTATTTATCTGCTATATTGATGAGACCTTTTTAAAGGATATTGGTTTACGTATGGCCTTTTGAACTTAACTGAGACTTGAAAGTTTGTAGGCGTTTAAAAGGTTGTTGTGTCGACCTTGATTTATTGCAATATTGAGGTGTTCAATTTTATTTTGATTTTGCAAAATAAACATGATTTCTCATCTTACAAATCAATTGTTTCTTATTTTCAATGGCATGTCTCTCAGGTGTTGAGGACTAGTGCATCTTTAAGGCCATATTTAGTATGAGTAAAATACTTAAGTACTGTTAAAATCGGATACTTTAAGACTTTTACTCAAGTCGTATTGGAATTTGTGACTTGTAACTTGTCATTTTCCCCGTAAGGTATTTGTACTTTTACTCAAGTATGGTTTTCAGGTACTCTTTACACCTCTGCTCATGTGCTGGTATCTGTCCCAGAACTGTGTGGGTAAATGCAGATTAAAAAGTCTATCTAATCAATATTAGTATAACTTGTTGACCAAATGTGACCAATTTGTGAAGGTTTGTTATATTCTATGGAAACCTGGTATATCTTTTTCATTTTAATGTCTCATATTTCAACATTTGTTTGCATTTTGTTTTTGGATAGGATAGTGTATTTACATCTCTTGGCGGAGAGAGATATAAACATTTTCTTCACAGTATCTTACAGTAAATATCCTACTAAATCTAATATTTTTCACCATATGTGGTAAGGTAGTTTTCTATAAAACAATCTTTTTCCCATTAAAAATATGATTTTTTTAAATTTTATTTTTTTACATTCAATACTTCATAGAAACAACTGAGATCAGATCCATCCTGACTAATGAGAGGTCGCTTGACAACTAGGTACTCCAAAAAGCTTGCAAATGGTATATTGTCTGGAGCTCAAATAAATGGGTGTCTATTATTGCATTTCAATCACTGAAATGACCTGGTGCATGAAAGTGTGAGAGAGAAAAAGAAGTAGCAATTATCCTCTACAGAGTATTGCCTATGACAGGTTTGACTTTGCACCCATGTTAGGTGAGACCTCTATGATACATTCATCCTATCCTTCAATGTGTCTTCATTCAGAGTCTCTGTTGAAAGCCTGCTCTATTTCCAGAGAGAAATGCAGCACATCTCCCTCAGATTCTCCTACAAAATGCTCTTAGTAAGACCATGAAATAGGGAGGAATAGATTGAGAGATTTATGCAATTGTCATCATTTTGTCCTATCCCCATGCGGCATTTTTCTTTCCACTTTATCATTTTGTTTGTATGTCTGTTCTATAGCATATAAATTCATATTTATTTTACATACAGTGTGATCCAAAAATCTGAGACCACATTAAAGATCTGTCACAGAAAATTATAAGACATTCTGAATCTATATATATATATATATATATATATATTATCATTAATTCCTCACCCTCATCTTTGGAACACAAATTAAGATATTTTTGATGAAATCCGAGAGGTATATGACTTGTCCATATAAAGCAATTTAACCGACACTTTAAGGTCCAGAAAGGTACTAAAGACATTGTTAAAAAAGTTGATGTGACTGCAGTGGTTCAACCTTAATTTTATGAAGCGACAAGAATAGGCCTACTATTTGTGCACAAAAACAAATAAAAAATATAGACTTTATTCAACAATATCTTCTCTTCTGTGTCATTCTCATTCGTTGTTTACGTCCAGGTTCTACATCAGAACGCCGACTCATTATTAGCTGGCTCCTGCGTCAGCATCACACTCATATGTCATGCTAGTCACGTGATCAGCTTTGTCCAATACTGAGCCGGCATTCGGACGTAAACACGGAAGCCTTCACTGCGCTTACTGCGGCAACTGAGTAAGGATAATGACAGGGAAGAGAAGAGATTGTTGAATAAAGTTGTTATATTTGTTTTGTTTTTGCGCACAAAAAGTATTCTATTAAGGTTAAAACACTGCAGTCATGTCGACTGTTTTAACAATGTCTTTAGTACCTTTCTGGACCAGTATTTACCTCTCGGATTTCATCAAAAATATCTTAATTTGTGTTATGAAGATGAACAAATGTCTTTCGGGTGTAGAACTACATTAGGCTGAGGAATTAATGACAGAATTTTCATTTTTGGGTGAACTAACCCCTTAACACTTACAAGACATTATTTGATTGATTAGTTTAGTGGATAAGGGCCTGAATGTCATTCAGAGATATGTGTTGTTTCTGTAGCGCAGTTTGTGTATTAGCATGACGTTTTTGCAGAAGTCTGCCTTCCAGCATTGTCTGACCCACTCTCACAGTCCCAAAAACTGCATGCAGTAGGCAGTGTCTTTTCTAATTTGTCTCTGAGATCGAATGGAATGGTTAGATGCACTACACACATTGTTTTTGACTCAGTAGGAGACAGGAGGTCAAATATAATTAGGATTACAATCATCGCACTGTTGGCAGTGCAGAGCTCGGTCATGCAGAGAAATACATCCTTGTGCCTCCATATATGAATCTATCAAATATATGAATCACTGTAGATAAAAGGCAGTAGAAATAGTCATTATGTGAAATGTAAATGTAATGATGTGAATAAAACTTAAACTAGGTTTCCATTTTCGCTAAATAGAGCTAATTTATATATACAAATATTTGCCTTTGATTTCATGCTTGTCAGTCTGTCAATTTTATTTTGAAGCACAACTGCAAATCAATTTACCATGATATCAGTTACGATTTCTCAGAATACCCTCAACAGCTGTGTGGAAAATGGCTCTTGGATGGAGACCAGGTGGCAAAGGCATAGAAAGGAAATAAAAAGAAGATAGCAAGTGTGCGTTTGCATGCAAAAGCAATGATGAGAGGCGAAATAAAGCAATTTTATTCAAGACTCATTAAGTGAGTGAATTTCTTTTTCACCTTTTTCTAAGAGCACAAAAGATTGAGATTTTAAACATGTCAGTGATACATAATTACTATGCAGAACCGGAACGTCTAGATGTCGTATTTGATGTTAGTTTTCTTTAAGAATTATACGATTTTTTGGAGTATGTACAAGATTCAAACTGACATTTGATTGATCTCTGTTGCAGTGGGACAAGGCTCCAGTAGGTGTCATGAGAGTGGGAGTATAAGCATACGTGAGTGTGTGTGTTTTGGAAAGACATTGAACTGAAATGATAGAGAGAGACCTCCAATCATTGCGGAGAGAAACATCTTGCACTGAAATAAATCTTGATGCTATTGCCTAAGATTATCCCAGGCTTTTTCAGGAAATGATGTTCCAATTATGTTACCTCATGGAGGCATTGATGTGTGATGGAAGCAGAAAAGCATGCCTGTAGCTGTCCCATAATGGCATGCCTCCTTCTGTAGGCATTAACGCTCAGATGCTCCAAACAAAACAGGGGCAAGGGGAAGAAAAGACTGTTGTGGCCTCATTTCCAAGCCTGTGTAAGTTTCTATTGTGGCATAAAATGGATTACATAAAGCAAATAGGTTGATGAAAATGTGACTTTTTCATGCATGCTAAAGACCACATAAAAATCCCTTGACAAACACAGAGCTCTGTGTTGATGTATTCTCTATTGAAACAGGAAGTTGAGATAGGGAATATCCACTCTGTTGATGCTGCCTGAGAAGGGAGGGGGCTGCCTGTGTAGGCACTAGGTAGCAAGACAGCTCACTAGATAAAAAAATTCTTGCTAATAGTATGGGACTAGTGAAGCCATCAATAATTTTCACCTGATTTCTCAGAAAATTAAAAACTTTACATTTTTAAATGTATGTATTTGCTAGTATATAGAATTTTCAAATACATATCATCAAAGCTAAAACATATGGACTAAAAGCCACGAAAGCCAATTTTGATTGTATGCTCTTTTTAATAAATTTGAAGCTTAGAAAAATTATGCCCTTAAAATTGGGTTAATTGCAATTTGAGGCACAAAAATCATTTATTTACATGCACAGACAGCACTGGCTCCATGGAGATGAATGACAACAAGGGTGACTAGGCATAAATGGAGTTTAATGATGCACCTTCTGTTTACAATGAACCCAGGGGAGTCGTAATCGATTACGAAATTATAATTGTTCTTTCCTCTGATTTTCAGTATTAAAAAGCCAGCCAGTATATTGTCCTACAACATACACTCTCTCCCCTTTTGATTTTTCATACTTTTGATCCATTTCTGTTAGATGCAATCTGGAAATTACAAATGACCTCTTGTTTCGAAACTGCTGCAATCTATGGACCGTTAATGACTTATTGAATTGAGGTAATTGCATTCTACTCAAGCAATGGCCACCCCTTGTTGCACTTAACATTCAAATTAAATTTAATTTCCTGGTCCAACACTCAACATAAATTGCTGGTCAAGTAACAGATGCATTAACCTGAAGAAAAAACAAACAAACACTGGAATTCATAGGCCACTTTGGATGTCAGTCGTGAATACGTGGCAAAGGCAAAGATGATAAGAGGAAAAGTCTCTGAAGAGCACTCCATTACTACAGACCCCTATACATACATTATCTTCTAGCAACTAGCAACACTGTAAAACCGAACAGTGAAATTAATTTAATTAAATGAGTTTGTTTCACTCAAATAATAATGAAAGTTCATTGTACTTAATAGGAAAAAGTTGCATGAACTCAAAATTTCATTGTAGTAAGCTGAACTTAATATGATTGAGTTGAGCTGCAGCAGATTTCTAATTCCCAGCATGCTTTGCGTCAGACCATATAAATAACTGTTGAAATTAAGTGTTATTTTGTGTGTTTTTGCACAAGATTAACATATGGAGATATAAGTCAATGTTTAATGTTGTGTTATGTTGGGATTCAGGGGGGTTCTGTTATGTTAGTTTTGTAGGGTTACCACTGTGGTGAAGAGTAGAGCTTGTGGTTAGGTTGAGGAGGGCTGCAAAACATTTAAGACCACATATGTTGTTTGATTACATATATGCAAGTATGTAATGACAGTCTCTCTGATAGTTATAATAGCATGTGTTATTTGCTATGTAACATTTAACCAAGATCTGAATGTGATGTTTATGTAAATTAACTGTATGTAATTAACATTATGATGAGTTGGGAAAGGGATGCTGGTGACGGGATTGTTAGTGAGAGACACCTGTGCACCACACTGGTCTTGATCCGCTTCCATGGCTCTCAGCCCCGTCCCACTTGTCACAAAAATTTTAAGTTCTACCAACTTTAAAAAAAAAATGAGTTAGTTTACTTAAATGTTTTGAGTATTCTGAACTTATTGGGTTTTACAGTGAACATGAGCAAATGAGTTTGTTTCACTCAAATAACAATGAAAGTTCATTGTACTTAATAGAAAAAAGTTGCATGAACTCAAAAATTCATTGTAGTAAGCTGAACTTATATGATTGAGTTGATGTTGAGTTGAGTTGCAGCAGATTTCTAATTCGCAGCATGCTTTGCATCAGACTGAAGATAAATGTTGAAATTAAGTGTTATTTTGTGTGTTTTTGCACAAGATTACCATAGGGAGACATAAGTTAGTGTTTAATGTTGTGTTATGTTGGTATTTACAGGCGTTCTGAAACTGAAATTTAAGTTGTTATTTTAGTCATTTTTGTTGAACTTTTCCTTTAAGCTGGGATAAAGATATCACATATAACATTCAAAATATTATCTTTTCAAACCTATTTACTGGGGATGGCTTCAGACAGATAGACATAAAGAGAGACAGCAGGAAAGAGAGACGATTCACGCTGTGCTATATGGACTCATCAGAAGTGTTTGTCTTCACAATTTCCTCCACAGTTTCAAGGAAAATTACACCCAGCCTCAAACTCTGCTTTTTAATATGGACACCATGTTGCTTCCGACAGCTGCTTAGTCAAAGTATTTTATATCCACATCTGAATTACTACCATTATTAGAGTCAATGTTGCAGCTGCATTAATCAAACTGATATACGGCACTAACCTAAAATGCTTGTTCCGACAGCATGTACAAGGCCAAAAATGTTGGCATGGCGTTAACTCGGTATGTCCTCAGTGTTTGACCCATCACCACGTACTTGTCAAGCCTCTCAATTTCTGATTGGTCAACAGCAGCTGTTGCAAAGGGCATGTATACAAGGTCATGTATTCTTAGACACAGTGTCTCTTCACTGCCCCATCATCCTCCTTGAATCTGTCTATCTCAATGTCTGATCTAGCTCTTTATCACCGGTGCTCTCTATAGGGCCTCTCTCTCTCTCTCTCTCTCTGCCTCCTGATTCACAGTGAGAAATAGCTCAGAGCCCTCAAGGGAGGTTGCCCACAGGAGCGAGTGCGAGTGTATAGGTGTATGAGTGTGTGGCCTCATTGCTGGCAGCTCTCTGATTAATCAATGCCATAAACACAGATCACTGCAGAATAGCCCAAAGGCTCCCGAAGGGGATGTAACGCAAGGTATAAAGCACCTTCCGGTGCAACCTCTTTGACCTCACCCACCTGCTCAGAGACCTCAGGTTGATGGATAACATAAATATGTCACTGATTAACAGTTTCAAACAAGTGAAGGCCCCCGAAAAGAGGTTAGATACCAAAATATACACTCATCCCGAGTTTACAATTCGTTACATGGCTTTCATTTAAACCACCATAAAAATGGAGGGAGACTTCCAAATATTTGGCTTAGCTGTCAACCAATATGTTTTTTTTTTTTTACGGGTTTATTCTTAAATAATTACATTTGGTTCCACTGTTGCTATAAAAGGCTAAAAATAAAAATGGCAAAGACAGTGCACTCATACTAGCTTCTATATATGGGAGAAAGTACAATGTGCAGTAAAAGAGTAAAAGGGTCAATCGCCAATTGATAAAGTCTTTGCGTCACTGCAGCTACATGCCTTTAGAAGCTCTGGTTGTTATAGAAACAATCAGTGCTCTGAAACGCACACTTATGACTGTACATGCGTAGTCCAGCCTGACAAATGCTGTTTTTTTGTCATGTTTTGAGCATTTAGAAACAAAATGTATGAGGCAGTTTTTGCCAGATTTCATTGGTGATTTCAAATATGAAATTTAATCGCAAGCTTGGTGAACATCTTTGTAGAATTTAATATTTCCCCCATTCAAAGAGATAGGAGCTGCACTTGCATGACTGAAAAAGCTCCCTGAGAGGCATTTCAATTATGGCTGCCAAGTGAAATGACTTGCTTTAAAGGGTTAGTTCACCCAAAAATAAAAATGATCCCATAATTTACTAACCCTACAGCCATCATAGGTGTATACGACTTTCTTTTTTCAGCCAAACACAATCGGAGTTATATTAAAAAAATATCCTGGCTCTTCCAAGCTTTATAATGGGAGTGAATAGTAACTGAGATTTTGAAGCCCCAAAAAGCACATCCATCCATCATAAAAGTAATCCATATGACTCCAGGGGATCGGGTCAGAGTTCACTTTTCCACCAGAACTAGACTTGCAGATGAAAGCTAGTGGTTTATAAATTTAAAAATATGGATATTTTTCTTACAAAAACGCATTGCTTCATTTCAGAAGGCCTTTATTAACCCCCTGGAGCCATATGGATTACTTTTATGATGGATGGATGCGCTTTTTTGGGCTTTAAAATCTCAGTTACTATTCACTCCCATTATAAAGCTTGGAAGAGCTTTATATAACTCCAATTGTGTTTGGCTGAAAGAAGAAAGTCATATACACCTAGGATGGCTTGAAGGTGAGTAAATTATGGGATTTTTTGGGTGAACTAACCCTTTAAAAGGAGTTTGCCTTACTTCTTGTGTTTATCAGTGAATCTTTCTGCAGGTTACATTCTTACACCAGTAGGTGGCAGCAAATGGAAGTTTATAAAAGTGAGACGTTGAATCATTAATTCAAGCAATTCATTCTGCCTTTTGTTTGGGACTATTTTCATTGTCAGCGCAAAAAAATAACTGGCAATATGTTGTGTCAAACATGTAAGTTTCTCAATATTAACTTCTTGTTATTGAACTGAAAAAATCATTTTCTGCAATAATTTATTCGAAAGCGTTTTTTGCTATTCAAATACAATTATTTTTAATTATTAACAAGGTTTGGTTAAATCTTTTGAACTATCAACGGTAGATCCCAAATCCATATAAGAATATCACACTCAGAAGAATCACAGTCATGTTGATATACAGCCACAACTCTTGCTCGTGTGATATTGCTTCATCATATGATGGCAATATCTGTTTTGATATTTGTTATGAAATTGTCAGTTTCACCAAAACTGATGCAATGCAGCTCTAATGTGTCAAGCCACATTTAGTGTATTTGTGTAGCACTTTTTCACAATACACTTGTTTCAATGAAGCTTTATATATTGTATGAAGCTTTATGATATATTGTAACAGTAATACTAGTAATAGTGACAGTGTCTAAAAGTCCCTATTACAAAGTAATTGGTAAGAAAGGTCTGTGGCTAGGAAATAGAGACCACTACGTATAATGGAGAAAAGAAAAAACATCAATAATTTATGTTTCCTGATTTAAGATACCTCCATGAATTTAGCGTCACGCAATAAACAGAGGTGGAAGAAAATCACATTATATGTAATTCATCACTTGACGTTGTCATGTCCTTTCCAGCAGATTTTGGCCTTGCCTAATTAGACTCATACTTGGCCAACCCACTCTTGTTCTCAACACATTCAGCTAATTAAAGAGCTTAATCTAATTCACATTTGATTAACCAAGCACCCAATGAAGCCTCAATGTTGAGATGGCAAGACCTAGAAGAAAGCTGTTTTCCAAAGCTAATGATTTAATTGGGATTGAAATTTAAGGACCGCAGGCTATGTGCGTTCATATTTTATTTCATAATTTGGTCTTTAGTGTCTCCAAAACAGATAGCAATATCTCTGTTGGCTAACAGCTATTTGAGTTAGAAATATGTGTTCGAGTTCAAAGTAAATGCAGAAAGACATTCTGTACAAAGACCAGCAAGCTGAAAAATGCGGACAAATTCATAATAAAATATTTAAGAATCAAAGCAATATGTGCCTGCACTGTTTAACATTTTAATCTGACTTATTTCAAAGAACAATACTGAACTTATTATTTAAACTATAAAGAAGGATCTGTTTGTCACAGGGACACAAACAAGCATTTTGTATTCAGGTTGTCTTCTGAGAATTGATGTTTGTAGTGCTTGCATAACAACCGTATCTTATTAAAAAGTGCTCTTTCTGCTTCCCTTGTTTGCTAAAACAAGCACATACTCACACAAAGTCACACAGAGCATGTAAAGGATCCACAAAGGATTCATCTGTAAAGAATATCAAAGAGAACTGTGGGATTTTGACCGTTAGTCATTTCTAAAATTAAGGCTATTAAGGTACTTATAAGTGTGGTAGAGTTTATGTGAAAGATCTGATTTCTTGCACCAAGAATTAAGCCACAAAGATCAAAAGACTACAGCTTTCTTCATATTTAAAATCATATATTATAGAGTGAGATTATAAATGCATTGATAACTGAACAAGAAATGTGTACTTGCTTTGATAAGAAATTATTGGCTGAAATAGCCTTTTTTTTTTAGATCAGTTACTAAGACAGTCTCAGTGCATAATGTTTTTCTACTTCCTCAACAATGACTTATTTGTTAACAATTGCTCATTCAATGAAATGCTGCACTGTTCTTGCGTAACACCAGGCCTTTGTCTCCTCTCTTTCAGAGGCTGTACTGGTACATTTATTGATCTCCCGGTCTAGCAATTCAAATGCTTGGGGCCTTTGTGCTCTTTACTTCATTGTCAATTTGAGCACAGAAGCAAACATTGCAAGGAGCCCTGTATCTGAACTTTTGATTCTTATGATCACTTATGATGAGTTATTGAACATCCTGGTCACTCTTTTTAAAAAATAATGAAAGTGTATGTGGACTAGGGAGTTTGAGCTCCAAAACAACAAAACACTATCAATAAAGTCTTGCTTATGCACTATATTAAGTCATACAATAGGTTTATGTGACGAACAGACAACGAAGTCATTATTAACTGAAAATATTGACAGCCACTCAATGATTTTGGCCTGTTCTTCACAAAAAGCTATCATAAATCAGAAGAAATTTTATAATACTTTTATGGTTTTTAGTTTTAAAGGCAGGAACACACCAAGCCTTTTTGGTGTGCAGTTTTTGTTCGTCGGCCGACTAAGTTTTCTCAGTGTGTTCCGCACCATCGGCTGAAGTTGGTCCTCGTCAGCTTTTTTTCGGCCGATTCGACATGTTGAATCGGCGTCGGAGCTCGTCGGTCCGTCGGGCCATCTGATCATTCTGATTGGCTGTTCAGCTACTGCCACCTGCTGGTACAGAAAGGCATTTCATCTTATGCAGGCGCAGAACACACGTGCTACTTGGCCATTGGCTGTCGAGCGTAGGTTTGGTGTGTCAGGGCAACTTTGGGCCCAGACGCTGCCGACGTGAGCCAACCCCGCAGTCTGTTTTCGTCGCCACTAGTTTGTCGGCATCGGCTTGGTGTGTTCCTGCCTTAAGGCTTTAGGGTCATTCCGTCTCAAATCAACCAAATTTCAGAAACTTCCCCGGCTCAAATGTTTGATTTTGTAATTATAATATTTAATAGTGATGAAAGCCAAAATATTAAATGTCACAGATGTATATTTATTGAGTAATACATTTGTGGCGACCAGGGCGGGCGAGAGCTGTGAGGGAACGGCGCGAGGCCGGTGACGCAAATGATAACGAGCATCACCTGGGAGGCGCACCGGCCTTGAGTCTCTCACGGAGGAGCTCTGGGAGCATAAAAGGAGGAGCGCCGACTACCGTGAAGGACGAGAGAGGACCAGGCCTGGACTTTATTTTATGTTTTATTATGTTTGTGTGGCCGGCAGACGTCCGCGAGGGTCTGCCGGCATTACTTTCCTTTGTATTTGTTTATTTATATATTAAAGTTTTGTTGAACGTTCGCCGGTTCCCGCCTCCTTCTTCCCACATCTACGAACCGTGTTACATTGGTGCCGAAACCCAGGAGGAAGGAGGGACATGCTGTCGGAGAGCCCTCGCTGCTGAGGGGGATCGCGGTGCTGCGGAGTTCGGGCAGCGTGGGAGTGAAGACCGCGAGAGGCTGCCCGAGGCGGTGGTACTGGAGCCTTGTGAAAGGTGGGACGGAGACCCGGATGGCGTGCTCCTGGGACGAGGTGGGGTGGCTGCCGTCCAGGAGGGAGTGGAGGTGTCTCCGCCGTCCGCCGTGGGCCGGAGCCTGCTGCCGTCTGCCATGAAGGGGAGGAGCAGGGGACGGGGGACTCGCTGCCGGCTGCCCTCAACCGGAGGAGCCATCGGCGGCTGCCAGGAGGTGGTCAAGGATCGGGCCGTCCACTGAGCGTCCAGTGCCACTGCATGGCACTGCGAGGAAGAGCCTCTTGGCAGGCTGAGGACCGAGCGGTAGTGTGTCTGGGAACCGGACCCAGAATTTTTTTTTTTCTCCTTTTCCTCTCTCCCCTCTCGCGTCCTGTCGCTCCCCTTGCTTCCGTCTCCTTTCTCTCGTCTCGTCTGTCCTTACTCCCAGGTGCTGCGGCCGCCGAGACAGGCCCCGGGGGGGAGTAGAGTGCAGTCTCGGGAGTACCCCCCGGCCTGCGAGGGGCAATGGAGGTATGTGGCGACCAGGGTGGGCGAGAGCCGTGAGGGAACGGTGCGAGGCCGGTGACGCAAATGATAACGAGCATCACCTGGGAGGCGCACCGGCCTCGAGTCTCTCACGGAGGAGTTCCGGGAGCATAAAAGGAGGTGCGACGACCGTGAAGGACGAGAGAGGACCAGACCTGGACTTTATTTTATGTTTTGTTATGTTTGTGTGGCCGGCAGACGTCCGCGAGGGTATTGTATTTGTTTATTTATTTATTAAAGTTTTGTTGAACGTTCGCCGGTTCCCGCCTCCTTCTTCCCACATCTACGAACCGTGTTACAACATTATTTTGTAGAGGGGGGTCAAAATGACAATTTTTAAAAGAGATTTGGAGCCAATTTACAGGGGTATAAAAATGACTTTAGAAAGATGGTAGCATCATTATTTTTGTTTTTACACACAGATTGGTAGGTCTGTTAGTAAAATCTGTTGACTTTAGCAATTTTTGTTTCATTATATGCCAATGGTGACAGTTCAAAAATGGGAAAAGATCTTTTTGTGTTTTTTGCCTCAAGTTTGCATGCCTGTAACTCAAGTATTAAAGATATCTTTAAATGCAGTAAGTATCAGCTGTGTGAAAAGTGATCCTCATTTATAAGGCTGGGTATCATTCAAAAAATTTCGATTTCGATACCGATACTAATACCGATAGGGCTGGGTCTCGTTCAAAAATTTTCAATATTTATAGTATTGAGGCAATTCAGTCCGTACCTAAAAAGTATCGAATTCGTTACCCAGCCCTACTCCTTTGGTTTTCGATCACTGAAAATGGAAAATTTTGAACATAGAGCTGCTTTGAGATCCCCATATCTATGTGACTGAAATATATAGGGCCTTATATATGAAGATTCGCAAAGAAAAGTTTATTAAGAATGAGATTCTAGAAGGATATTAAGATATCTTGAATACTTTTAGAGTTACAGGCAAGACAACTTTAGAAAAAGAATATTTATGGCACTCAGACAGGTATGTTCTATGCAATTGAGCTGATAGAAAACAATTTTTGATACATTTCTAGTTTTAACATGATTTGTTCTTTAAATATTCTTCTTTAAAAGAAAAAAGTATCAGCTATATGCAGAGTGACCCACATTTGGTTTTTGACCACTAAAAATGTGTACAATTGATCAATTTACTAATGGAGTCACATTAACATGTCCATATTCCTGGGACTGAACCATCGAGGGCCTTTAAAATGAAGATACCAAAAGGAAAGTTTGTCAAGAACCAGAATCTAAAAGGATATTAAGATATATTTAATACTTGAGTTACAGGCATGCAAACAAGAAGTGCTTTTTGCCATTTTTGAACTGTCACTGTTGGCATATAATGAAACAAAGATTGCTAAAGTCAACAGATTTTACTGTCAACAGACACACAATTTTACACCTCTGTAAATTGGCTCCAAATCTCAGGTGAAAATTGTCATTTTGAACTCTCCTCTACAAAATAGTGGATCACTCAGTAAATACACATCTGTGACATTTATTATTTTAGCTTTCATCACTATTTATGTTTGTCTTTCTACAGAAAAAATATTAACAAAATCAAAAATTTGAGCCCGGAGTTACACGGAATGACCCTTTAGTCACATTTCATTTTAACTGCATAGAAAAGACTGTTCCGCAAAATAAATTAAGTCATACAGTCTTGGAATTATACTAAGGGTGAGTAAATAATGACAGAATTTTATTCTCAGGTGATTTCATCCTACCAAGCATGATTCATAATGGAACATCCATTAATGGATTTAAGACCTTGGGGAAATTGCTTTGAGTCATCACATGACAGCACATTTAAAACTTTCAAAGGTTACAAGGTACAAAAGCACACAATGATGTCATGAGTTGTCATGATGAGTTTGGATTTGTGGCTGACTCTGCAGTGGATTTTGCTAGGCCTTACAGCATGAACACAGCACAAAGTCCTGCTGTGCCTCCGAGTTTCACAGTTGCCGCTAGTTGTCATTTTGATTCATTGAACATCAGGGTACTTGACAAGCCTTAGCGGGGGAAGCCAAATAAAGACAAAATTTTTGCCGGCCATTTCTGAGGACGCATGACTACACTGTCTAGAGAGATGGGTCTCATAGGGACTGTTCTCTGCACTCCAGCAGTGCAACACAAGAGTGAAAATTGTATTGACTATTTATCCTTGTGAACACGTCTCTATTGATAGAACTACATTCATTACAAAATGTGATAGTATTTTAATGCCTTTCTAAAATATTGTCATGTCATAATTAATTTCCGCTTAAATGTTTTATAGATTTTCAATGATTTTGAAAGGGTCTATGCTATAAATCCCACCATTAATAAAGCTTCACCTTGACAGTAAAGTGCTTCAGAAAGCACAAGAATGAATCTATTTGTTAGGGCAGAGAACGACCTTGAGTGTCTTTGCTTTTGTTCCAACTAAGACAGAAATGGCGCACAAAGCAGGGTTTTCTTCTAGAAGCTGCAACGCTGTTCATAAAACACTCCAAGAACCGTCACACAAAGTAAACAGCCTTGTCTAGTCATGGTGATCCTGACATTCTTTAAATATTTTGTCCTTTATTTCTCCCTGAGTAATTGTGCACATATCCCTTTTGTTGTTTTTCACTTTCTCTCGATTTTCTCCTTGGCTTCATCTTGGCTTTTCAATATCTGTCCCTCAGCAGCTTATTGGCTGCTTAGAGGAAGTACACCGCCACTGGATTTTTATTTGGCCACGCATACAAGCAGTGTAATGGGCACTAAAGCACTCTGATTGAAGCAGAAATCATATTGCCTTTGATTGCCCCGTGAGACTTGAAGCGCTGCCACAGGGCTGTGAATTACATTGTGCACAGGCGACGTGGTGTGCGAAGCCTGGCCTTTCTCAGCAGCGGTGGGAGTTGGTGTCTTCTGCAAGGGCTGCATGTGAATTTGAGATTTTTAGCTCCCTTGACAGACTCTTGGGTACCTCCTCAGGAGCAAAGAAATTTGCTTTTTTTTTCCATCTGCCTGTTCACCATCTCTCCTGTATTCTTTATTTATGCTCCCTCTCTTCAGACTCCATCTGCTCAACTCTACATACAGTACAGAGAGCTTCACTGGCCTTGCACCCAGGTGGTGCCAACTGCTATCTCCAGCACTGCTGAGATTGAGTAAGAATTCAACTCAAGGCATGCTGAGTGTGTATTTAGTTGGGTATAACTGTGTGTCCTGCCTGAAAGGTCATCTCGTGAATCACAGTTGGGTGAATGACTGCTATTAGCATTGATAGTTAAAGGTAGGGTAGGTAATTTCCGAGGGGCTAGCAATAGCAAGATAGCTTTGAAAGCATAAGATCCCACCCTTCCTTCAGATCACTCTTCAAAGCCACGCCTCCTCCAAAAGACATGAAAGCAAAAAAGCTTTAAATGTCCTCATGTCTCAAAGCACATTACAGTAATAATGAACGTAAACAACTTACAGAGCTCTTCCTAGTATCACCTGACTGCTGCAGAATAATTTTGGCGTTGATAGTGTTGACATAGAAATGCAAAAATCCGATGTGAACAGCTTTTGGTAGAACATCATGGGTTGCCATCTTACGGTCATGACATGGTGTGAACACAGCATAAGCTCATTGTTTTCGTTCAGGAGGAACTGTAAAAGGTGTCTGCTGTTTGTTTGCAGTGCTCGGTGACTCTGCATAGCCTTACGGAACGCGCTGATGGCGTGTGATGTCTGCGCGAGGGGGTATGGAAATACCAACCCGATCTCCCAGCAATTCGTATACTTATTTTGCGAGGTGGCTAATTCGTATGAATGACTTACCCCTAACCCCGCCCCTAAACCTACCCGTCACTGGGGTTTAGACAAATTTGTACGAGTGACGTCGTATGAATTCATACAAATTAGCCACCTTGTAAAATATATACGAATTGGTCGTGAGATAGCATTGGAAATACATATGTTGACAGGCACGTAGGACATCCAAAAATGTTTGTCCAATCATTGCATTCGGTCCGAATGCAATGATTGGACGAACATTTTTTTGATCCTGAGACTTCCACAGAAGATTTATGTACATTTTTTAAAAATATTTAGACCACTTCTATTATTGATTGCTATCAGGATGTGAAGAGAGTTTCAGCCAGTGTAACAAAAAGTGTTTATAAACAATATCGTGTATAGCTTTAAGAGCAGTAATGGCGACTCTCATGTCTTTTGACTACATCTTCAAATGAGGCGGTCTATCACTGAGGTATACAAGCATGCCAGAGGAGATCACTTAGACAAGATGTCAAGTTCAATGCCTGCTGATTGTTATTTCATAACAACTGTGTGATAATTACAGAGCGTTCTAATCATCACTAAACTTCTTCAATTATGTACAATCACAGTGGACAGGTTGAGAGGCGAAGGTTTATTTTAAATGCACACTTTCAGAAGCATCAACTCCCCTTTTCTGTCCTTCGTCACAGCTGAAATAGCAGCTCTGCAACATCACTCTATGATTTATCACATCAAAGTCTCAGAAACTTGTTCGCATTAATATCCATCAAAATGTCACAATAATTGTTTTGCTGTCTTCCTCTGCAGTTAAATGAAAGTGTATTATGGACCAGGTAGATGACAAGTTCAATTGTCTGGAAGGTAAATGCTGGAATGTTTGGACCATGATGGAAAAACTGTGAAATGTTTGCAACTTTTTGGAAATTGTTATTCTGGAAGTGTCATCAGCACTGTGCTTCTGAAGTATAAGAAACACTGTTCAATTATGAAGCTATTTCTAAAGAGGACAGCTATTCCCTTTGCACATATGACTTTCTCATTAGTATTGTTCTAATACAAAATGGCAATTGAAAGACTTCTATAAGATTCAGTGCATAAACTGTATCTTGTTATAGAACTACTATTGCTTGAATAATAATTTTGGGATTTTTTCCCAAAACAATAAAGAATTCTGGTTTGTAATGAGAGATATGATGAGTCAAATAACTGCTATGTCTCAGCCATTTTATATAGCCACTATATTAAGGCTTATAAAGTGCCATTTAGTGTCATGCTTCATTAACAAAACAGATTTTACAATCTAAAATTTACATTTTAGAGTATCAGTTAATGATATTATATTGTCTTAAAGATATTTTGAAGAATGTTGGTAACCAAACAGTTGATGGGCCTCATTGACTTCCTATTTGTTTTTTTTTCCATACTGTGGAAGTCAATGGGGCCTATCAACTGTTTGGTTACCCATATTCTTCAAAATATCTTCTTTATAAAAGAAATTCATACAGGTTTGAACAACTTGAGGGTGAGTAAATAATGACTGAATTTTCATTTTTGGGTGAGCTATCCTTATAAGGAGACCCCTAAAGACCCTGATATGTTTCAAGCGAAATCAAAGAACGAACTGGTATGACGTAATTTTGAACAAAATCAGGCTAAAACGAAGTTTGTTTGGAATTTGTTTCGGGAGTTTGAAACACCTTGCCAAAACAAACCTTCCAGAAAAGTGTTCTCCCACTGGTAAACACCTTCAAACCACCATGTACCATGTAACTACTACATTATTACCATGTAACTATAGATAATTTGAATGTTGCAATCCTATCGGACTTATGATGCAACCTGAATCGTAACAAAGCACTGTTCGCCAGAGGAGAACTGGCCCCCTGACTAAGCCTGGTTTCTCCCAAGGTTTTTTTTCTCCATTTTAACACCTATTTGCCACTTGTTTGCCACCTGTTTGCCACCTGATGTCACCTGTTGGAGTTTGGGTTCCTTGCCGCTGTCGCCTTTGGCTTGCTTAGTTGGGGACACTTGACATTTGACTTGACATTTGATATTCAACAGTGCTCTGATCTGCCTGCATTGACACTATTCTTTAAGAGCTGCTGTGCAGCCAAAATTTATGTACCAGTTATCAATGTAAAGCTTCTTTGACACAATCTACATTGTAAAAAGCGCTATATAAATAAAGGTGACTTGACTTGACTTTTACTATGTAATAGGTAGGATGTTCGCTTACAGTATACAACTGCAAGGTATTTCGATCTTTTTTTTCCTATATCAGGGCCTTAAATGTAGTTTTTTGGACTACACTTACCACCTGAGGTCACAAAGACTGAGACTGAGGTCACAAAACAGCATTTGTTTTCATCATCCTTTGGCGCCATGAGCTTAACAACCATAGGAACCTATTCGCATATTAATAGGAACTATAAGGAACATCAAGATAGGCCTGCAACTGAATAGTTAATCTCCAAGTAAAATCCCTCCCAAGTGTAATATCATAATATTCACACTTCTGTCTTGCCACTCAACATCATCTCTACATCCACCAGTGAAAACCATTAGACCTTGGGAGCCACTAAGTAAGGCCATTGCATTCAAGCTAACCCCCCTTCCCCCCTCCACTTCCTGTCTGCTGTATCATCTCAGAGGGTGATGTGCTGTTCGGTATGCAGCCCGAGGGACGAATGGATGGATGGATGGATGGCAAAATGGAAGGACGGAAGAAAGGCCTCAGAATGAGAATAAGCACTACCCAACCCGACTCATTACAGCCTGGCCTTGCCCCGTAGTGTACGCTCCAGTGCGCGTAAAGCCGCCAGGGCACCCCCATGGATGGATGAACAGTGAGAGAGAGGGGGAGGGAACACATAAGGAAGAAAAAAAAAAAAAACAGCAGAAGCTGAGGAAAGTAGGCCGATGATGATGTGTCACAATGCCCACTAAGAAGCAGCGTCACCTAACCTACATTTATCTAGATGCTTTTTTCCCAGTGGCTATGTGTTGGATGTGTACATGCTGGCGGAAGCATGGAGTGCCATGTTGCTTTATGCCGGAGGTATTGGAGACCACCAGCTTAGACAGCAACCAGCTGTTTAGGGCAGTAGGGTTAACTACAAGGAGTGCTCCCCAAAGAGAACTAAAAAACCACAATATCCCAGAAATTATTTTTCATATTTTATAACTGTTTTTCTGTCAAAATAAATATTTTATCCCATAACAAATCTAATATTTCATGTTTTTTGCTCCTCCAGTGGTGTTGAACTAAAAAATAACAGCATGTGTTTGGGATCAGATGTGATAATGTAGACGTATTTATAAAGTATGGCTTTTTAATCAAATAAAAATATTTAACTGATTACATCAATCTGAAGTATTTATTTGTCTGTTTACTGTGCATATATTTGTCCCATAATCCAGAGACATTTATGGAAAACCTACATGAGGCTGAAAATGTTACATAAGCAGATATAATTAAATTACCAGCTTACTAAACTAAACGGTTAATTAAAGTTAGAGTTCAGCACATTAGGCTCTTGAAACCCACTCACCAAGAGATAGTTGAGGGTTGAAACAGTAAACTGCTGACAATTAATGTAGGTGGGCTGATGCTTGCATGCAATGAACAACAATTAGGTAGAAAATTAATGCAGCTATCATAAGTTACAAATCAATGCTGGAAACACCGAGATATGAATCACATTCTTCATTTTGTTACTTCACACAGAGGTCAGAAATTAGAGTGGAAAAAAAATGTAAAGTGCTCATTATAGCAAAGCATGCATGTTCATTACTGAGCATCTGCTATATTGGTGCTGGTAGTACTCAGCTTTCTGGCAGCAGGTATAGAATGAAATACACTAAAGCATTGTTAAGCTAAACACGCATATCAAAAAGCACTCCATTCAAGGTATCACACTTCTGCAAGAGGGTGAGAACATTTACCCACAATGCTTTGCAATGAACAGCCAATTTACAGTTACAGAGGGATACAAGAATTCACTTTTAAAAGCATAACTTTTGTGCATTTTCTACAAACATTTTGATTTATTGAAATGTCAAGTAACCATCAAATTGTACTAAAATACTTTCCTTGAATTGTGAACAAACCTTGATGTTGGCTTGAGAAAGCCCAAATCTTGAACCTGGACTTGTCGGGTTGTCTTGTGGACAGCAGCAGCAAATGTACTATTATTAAATATTAATAATATTTTAAAACAAAATCAATCTTTTTTTTCCCCATAATAAAATATTAAACAAAATTACTTTTACAAAACAATATTTATTTATTTTTTCAATATCTAATGACAGCTTTTTAAAATATCTCCACACTTACACCACATATCAAAGTGACTTTTAATTCAAAAAGTTCATGACAGAAGATCAAGACTTTTTTATGAATTGCATTTTAATGTATTTTTGAATTATAAACTACCTCCAGACAGAAATAAATAAATAAATGTAATGTCATTGACCCATTTGCAGTTGATTTGATTTTATAATTAACAGCCATAATGGTTCAGACGGAAAATATATTACATTAAAATGATACTACAGAAGTAAATTTCAACTAAATGAACATATTGTGTGTTTTTACATAGTTAGAAAAGCAATAAACCTCCATGGAGGTAAAGAAATCATTTCCAGGGGGCAAATATTGCCTCTAAATTAAAACAAAAGTTATTTTCTGACACTGCCTCACTCCCACAACAACACACCCCACTTAAGATATGAATGAATGAGGCCACACACACACACACACATTCTTTAAACACTGGAATAGAACAATCAGCAACGCTACACACTTCAATTAGGCTACAGATGAACAGACACGGGTTGTGGGTTTGGCGTTTACGTCTGTAGCCTACTAGGACTGCAGTGTGAAGCTTTAACGTGATAAAATAATGAGCCGGGGAAGGTAGGAGAGGGAAAAGTCTATTGTAGTGGGTTGTAGTGGACACCTTCACGTTCGTGTGTCTGCTCACACCCCCCAGCTCAGCTCCACAACGAGGCTGAGGGAGACACGGCGTTCAATTACACCGACTGCCAGTGAATAGAAGGGACGAGGCGCGGGGAAATGCACGCCTGTGCCGTCAGTGAAATGCGCCTGAGATTTAGCCCCTGAATGCACACGACGCCACCGAAATGCCGGGTTGGAAGAAAAATATCCCCGCTTGCCTGCAAGCCGACCAAGAAGGAGGTACGAAAAGCAGTGCTTTAATAGTTTTGCACGAGCGTTGTTTCAGGGGCGCGTTCTGTTTATTGTTGTGGTCTCGCGGTTTGTTTGTTACACTATAACTGTTGATGTTTGGCGCGAAATGTTTAGAACGTTCGGAGCTACATAGTATCAACTTTTTCTTGGTGATCAGTGGATTGAGAGATAATACCGCGCCCGCCGCCAGGAATTCCGTAGTAATGCACTTGTTCAGTCGGTTTCTTTCCATAAATCGACATTTTAAAGGCTGTATAGGTTTACTTTCCTATTATATTCCATCCTTAATTTTGGTATTATGCATTCGGACCTTTGTTGTTGCCAATACACCGACAAAAATTAATAGTATAGATAGTATATTTGATGTTCATAGTACTCCGCGTTAAAAATGTTGCCTACAGTCATGACATTTCTGTCGCTTCCACTTGGCTTGGCTGATAACCATGTGTATGTAGTATGTGACAGTTCATTTCCTATTTGTAAAATATACACCAATGAAATCGTGTGATTGTACTTGTGCTGTAATTTAATGTCTGTCATATGAGCTTACCCTTTCGCTTTAGAAGTCTCCATAGCCGTAGGCATGAAATGCAGCTCGTTGCTGTCTGTAGTCAATGCTACTTAACATATAAGGTGTGTAAGTAGTAGTCTAATGTTAGCGACTGTTACGGACTGTTTCCTCACGCCCATGTCATTTTTGCGTTAGATTTTAGCAACAGAATTTCTCGATTCACGACCTAATGAAATCTTATCCATCACAGCCATGCATGTCGAGTGAAACGGGTCTGAATGGTCAGGGGAAGTAGTCAGATGCACTTGCCCGTGGCAAACCAGCAGAGTACACCGAGCATGAGGTTACAATAAATCAAAGCAGCGTGTGAATGATCATGTTTCAGAGGACAGTGATGCACATGTGGTTTGTTGGTGAAAAGATTATGTTTGTCACACTCTGAATGGAGCACTACTTATGGCAAGTATTGATGCAGTGTTGGTTTTTGGAGGATGTGTCAGTGTCAGTTGACAGTGTTTTACATACACAAGAATATTCTGATTTAAATAGGAATATGACCATATTTTGATTATGTATGCACAACGTAAAAGTGTTAAGATTAGGTTTCTGATATGTAATGTAATATCACTTATTGTTCATTATTTGGAATATCAACTGTAACATCATTCTGCATTATATGGTTGTGATGATATGTAGTTGTGGAACGTCAAAAAGTCTAAGAAACCTGTTTTTGGAGCATGTAGAATTTCCCTCCATACATTAAAAGAAATTGCAGCAAAACAATTATCTAAACACACACACACACACACACACCTACACACACACACACACACACACACACACACATACACACACACACACATATATATATATATATATATATATATATATATATATATATATATATATATATATATATATACACATATACATACACACATTATATATATGTGTGTATGTATTAGGGCTGCACGATTTGGGGAAAATGTCATATTGCGATTATTGAGGTCAATATTGCGATTGCGATTTGCGATAGCGATATAATAAACAAATAGTATCATGAGTCATCTTGCTTGGTTCTCAATGAAAATACACACACAGATTACTGACAGTGTTGGGGGTAACGCATTACAAGTAACTTGAGTTACGTAATCAGATTACTTTTTCAAGTAACTAGTAAAGTAACGCATTACTTTTTCAATTTACAACAAAATATCTAAGTTACTTTTTCAAATGAGTAACGCAAGTTACTTTTTCACATTTATTGACTGACATGTTGTCCCCATGTTGTGAGAAATAAAGTGCAGAGATATTGTGTGCGCTGTGTAAGCATGATGGTTATTGTAGTTCTAGACTAAATGTGAACATGCATTTACTCATCTCACTTGCACAAAAACATTCAGTATTCCTCAAAATGAATAAAAACAGTGAAATGCAATCTCAGAATTTTTGCAAACCTGTAATAATTCACTATATTAAATTACACAAATATACCTTATGTATTTAATCTCAATTATTAACCAATGTCTCTGCTGCTGACCTTCAATATATCTAATTCAGCCATACTAATAAGCAGAAATACTTTAGATTAGATTTAGAAATAAGAACTAGAACTTCCTTCTCCTGTATCCTATTCTTCTTAAATCCAGAACGGCAGCACATCTGAAAGGTTTGTTTGAGCTGCGCCCTCTACTGTACAGGTGTAAATATGCTTTTCCTTCAGCCTGAGGCTTATTGATTTCACTTTTGGTGTGAAAGGGCCTTTTTTGCCAAAAATAGAACTTTTTTGTTGTTATTAAAAAACAAACAAACAAGCAAGCCCAGCCCCGGTGAGAAAAAGTAACGCAAAAGTAAAGTAACGCATTACTTTTCATAAAAAGTAACGAAGTAACGTAATTAGTTACTTTTTTAGGGAGTAACGCAATATTGTAATGCATTACTTTTAAAAGTAACTTTCCCCAACACTGATTACTGATAATGCTGAAATGTGTATTTCTCAACTCAAACTAGCAACAACAGCAAACAAATGCACAGCGTTTTCAAATTAAAATATTTTTATGAAATTAAATAACATCTTTGCATTACTGCAAACTTGTTATAATCCCATTTAAGATATTTGTTTCTTTACTAATCTGTAGTGGTTCAATGGATCACAAAACTCACGGTTCGGATCACATCACGGTTATGACGTCACAGATCGGATCATACTTCGGATCAGCACAAAAAAAAAAAAAAAAATTTGATGGGGGTAACTTAACTTTGCATTTATTAATTAGCCCACTTAAACTATTCTGATACCATAGCATAAACTGCTAGCCTAAATAATACATTATTAAAGGCAAGTGAACAGACTGTAAAAAGAACAAATACTGTACACCAATTACAACAAGCATAGATAAATACTACATAAAGTCTAGCTAAGGTCTAACTGTAGTATTAATTTTCATGCACAGAAATGTAATACTTAAATGTAAAATGACACTGTTCATTGTATAAATTTAATATAGATTAATCTTTGTTAAAGCTGTGTTTTGTTGTTTGATTTACATGACAGACAACAGCAGGTATTTATAGGTTGCTGTCACTTTAAGAGTAAGACATGCACGCACACATCGGACAGATATACATCCGAATTCTCACCTCGTTCAATTAAGACATAACTGAATGTGTTTACATGAATACTTGCTGAGAGGGGTATTTTGACTGACATAATGCGTGTATGTGACCATCCAAGTGCACTGAGGACGCGAAAGAGAAATCAATTTGGAGTTCGCGAGCTATAACGCGCCTCTCTCTCTCTCTGTGCGCGCGAGCCTTGTATGTATGTGCGTCATGTGCGCACCGATAACAGCGCTGCGTGCGATACCGAATTAAATCCTCTTTCCTCTTCAACCACTACTAATCTGGGTTTATAATCTTATAGCCAAAATATCGCCATATAACAAAGGTAGCGTTTTTTCTTGCCACCAGTTCAGTGACCGTTTGCTCCGCATCCATCTTTACCCGTTCTCTGCGCTGCACACCGGAAAAGTCATGACCGTGCGCGCCACACATGCCACTGCCTAAACTGAAACTGACTGGTCTTCTTTTTATTAGCGGTGTATAAAATGGGCAAACAGCTCTCAGATAATGGGTTGTTGTGTCCACACATTTATTTTTTTATTTTTTTATTAACTTATTATTATTTTATTTCATAAAATCGCAGCATTTTGCGTCATATAATCGCACAAGCTTGACATCGCGATTGCGATTGCGATATGATTAATCGTGCAGCTCTAGTATGTATTATACACTGTAAAAAAGAATTGTTGGTTTAACTTAAAAAAGTAAGTTACCTGGTTGCATTAAAATTTTAAGTTTATTGAAAATAAAAATTTGATTTAATACAACGAAGGCAATTGGGTTAATGTACAGAAACTCCGAATATTATGTTATCTGAACTACATTAATTATCTAAGTTGATTTGACAAAGGAAAAAATGTTATGACAACAAATCATGAAAATTATTTTTTACAGTGTATATATATATATATAATATATACACACACATATACATACACACATTATATATATATATATGTGTGTGCATGTAGTTATATATATATATAAATTTTCGTGATTTCACAACATTTTTTTTCCTTAGTCAAATCAACAATTAATCGCCTTCATTGTATTAACTCAAATCTTTAATTTCAGTGAACCCAAAATTTTAAGGCAACCAGTTAACTTACTTTTTTAAGTTAAACTAACAATTCTTATATATATATATATATATATATATATATATATATATATATATATATATATATATATATATATATATATATATATATATATATGAATAGTTTGTTTGTTGGTTTAACTTAAAAAAGGATTCTTAGATAACATAATCTCTCTCAGGTGTTGAATGTGAACATTTGCCCATTGTCATTATGACAGGACTGATGAATCTCCATTCTCTATGTGTCATTGATGCTTCCACCTCAGATTTTCTTGTGAATGAGCCCTGCATCCTTGAGATTGTAACAGCATTGACATCCATTTTTTAGAGTTATATATAGGCTTTTTTAGAAGAGGTTATTTTAAGCCACTCGCAGTCAAACAACAAAACCTAAAGGTAGCTGCCACTGCGAGTCCATATATGATTAATATATGGTCACTTTTAGACTTTAGTGGAATGCTGTCGAACGCAGCAGATCTGCACGCAAAAGTAAATTCTGCGTGACATTAGTGCCATCTTCAGCATGCTGGTGCTTGTGATCTGATGCCCTGCTGCCTGGCAATGTGGCATGTAATTGGGTTTGAGGGGAACCAGCGGGGGCCGAATGAGCCCCCTCAAACAAAACGGGGATATTGCGGGAAGCTGTGGATGATGCTGTGTCCTTGGATCGGTGCAGAATTGCTATGGCTTGCAAGCCTCCTCCACCTCCTCCTCTGTGTCTTTGTATTGAACGGGTAGAGAGATCTAGGGCATGGAGGGTAATGCTATTGTATGTCTCTTAGATGCTGCTTTTCTTGTGCACTGCAGGACTGCAGTTGTTGGAACAAATAGGTTTATGTTTTTAATCAGTCTTTGCGTAATTCAGTTAAAGGATATCTAGCTGTGTGGTCTTGAGTGTATAGGTGTTTGTCTGTGCACCTAGGCAACACATCCATCTTAACATTGCGTAAAGATGCAATTCATCATCCGAGCTAATAAGATCATTTAACCAGATTTCAGCACTTGCTGATGGATCGAATGAAAGTATTCAATTTATAATATTAGAAGTACCTAAAATGATGCACGAGCAGATTAGAATGATGCAACACAAGTCAGATCATCTTGCAGTGTCTCCCTCAACATATTGATTATGCTTCTCATACTGTAGATTACATAAAAAAGGACATTTATCAAGAGTTTTATGCTGTTGTATCAGGATTTTTGCCTACCTGTTGAGAACTTTAGGGATAATTTTCCTGATTCCTGGGGAGACCTATAACCTTTCAACATACCAGAGAAGAGGGCAATTTCAGTACTGCTCATTTTTCAAAATACAGCCTGTTAGCTTTTGCACATTTTGTTGTATATATTTCTGTATTTCTATAACCTTTTTTTTGTATTGTTCATATATATGTGTAGCATCAGCACTGTCTCTCTGTCAGTGTAGAGAAAATCTTGTCTCTGAAGGTTGGTTTCATAATTAAACCATGCCTCTTTTGCACTGATTTATTTATTTATTTAGCATGTAGTGTATAGTCTTTTGTTGTTTGAAAAGTGTTTCTGCTTTTTTTCCCCCTCTTCTTTCTTTTCTCTGTTATTTGCGATATGTCATGATACAATTTTGCTAGCCTTTCAGCAGTTGGAGCTGAATTGCCAGCCAGTCAGTAATCAAAAGATAGTACAAACACAAAGCAAAAACAGCATGGTGACGTGTTGCAGTATCTTAGCCACTTAGTTATGAATGGGGAATGACCTGTAGTCATTCTTTAAAACAGACTTGTTTTGCCTGATTTTTGAAAACAGCTTTGAAACAGCTGAACTGCTAGAACAACAGATTAATGTCAGTTCCGCACCTGAAGCTGAATGATGATATTTGCCTCTTGAAATCGGTATTTGTGGATTTTTATAGAAGTGTGTGGGGAGGCATCACATTTGTGCATTCATCATAGGTGCTTATTGCTGCCTCACCGACCGTTATTCCGTACTTGACTAGAATTAGAAAGCCAAAATAAGATAGAATTGAAAGGGGGTGATTCAGGTGCCCCATCTTGCTGCAGTCAGATGTATGCTGTCAACCCACATGACCTTTGATGTTTTGGTATTATATTCAGGTAGACTTGTTTTGACAGAAACTTTAAAGCATCAGTTTTATTTGAATTGGTCTTTGAATTGTTGTTTTAAATATGATTTGTGTCATATGGTTTGACTTTAAAATACTTTTTCCTTATCCCAGCTTCATAAGTAGAGACAATTGTTAGTATATAAATATTCGGGTCATTGACGAATAAGGTTTTTATAAGTGTAAAAACATAATGGACATATAATAATTAATTTTGAAGTTGTATTAAGTGTTAACAGTGAGATTATGTGGTTTTTATAATTTTACAATTTTATAATATAATTTGTCATTTTTTACAAGATGAACAATATTTGTCACCAAAATCATTTGGTTTAACCAAAATTTCAGTTTTACTGAATGACACTTTTGGGTATACCAAATGAAGATATTTTCAAACAGTGCTAACAGGCTGATATCTAGCTAGTTAGATTGCTAGCTAGCTAGCAAAAGGACAACCAAACATTTTATATTTCGTACAAGTTTTTAAAATATTACAATATTTTCCATGTATTTCAGCGGTTGTACCAAATGACCAAGTGAAAACATGAATTTTTCAAATAGCTAAGAGAGAGTTACTTACTTTGCTTCATGACCATGTGGTCCTTTGCAGGTGTCTGAATGATGTCACATGCTGTCGCATGATATTGACCACATGATTGATCCAAAATGGTCCCATTATATTGGTTACTCCAAATGACATCAATCAAATTAATTTTTATCCTGACATTCTTTTTCATAACAAAGCAAGGACTTTTACACAATTTTGCACTACGTTGATCTATGATATTATAAAATCATGCCAGAATTAAAAAAAAAAAACATTTATTACATTTTAAGATATTTTAATCACAAATTAAATGACTGTATTGGCCTTTGGATGGTTAAACCAAATGACCTTTTGACTTTTCAAAATCTTTAAAATACTATTATATGCAGTGAAATATAATTAAAACCTTTCAGATTTGATAAAAGAGATCTAGTAGTACTATCTTACATACTTTGGATGTCATATCTTTGTTTCTCATTGTTATTAAGGCCTTTGGACAAAAAAAATGACCCATCATGTCATTGACCCATTCATAGGTTGAATGCCTTTGAAAAGTGCAAACACTGACTCCGTGGTGCTGTATTTCTCTTTCTTCAAGTACACTGACCAGCCAAACAAGATAGCATTGGCTCAACCAATGGTTTGAGTTTTGGGCGGGACTATCAGTTTTACCAACCAATGGCAGGTGCAGCGTTCAGGAAACCTACTTAAAAATTGTGCTAATTTTTGTAACTTGGCAACACTAGTGGAGATATTACACAAGTTTTAGATGACCTCTTATTTATTTTTGTTTACTTGCACAAATACAGCTAGAGTACCTTCAAAACTTTTTGTGCTTTATTGTATTTTGTCAAAAGCAGAAGTTTCCCAGAGGTTTGTCACTGTCAGCAGTATGGGGGTAATAGCCTCTCAGGTCATGATGGAAACATTACATGGCCAAGTCAAGTTTTAGAATGATTGCTTTTGGAAAAAAGAAATTGCTTTTTGTTTTTATTTTTTTCCCTCCAGAACTGCTGTTCAGCTCGGATGTCATTTGTGTTAGCAGCAAGTACAAACATGTCTCAATTCACAAAGATAATATGGAGTGTGGGTTGTAAGATCCCTACTGCTCAGGGCAAAAAAAAAAAAAAAGGTGTGCAAGTTTCATATGGACTTTTCAACACATGTTAAAAACGTATGCATACTGTCTAGAACTAGGAGATTCTATTGAACCAAATGGCTTTTTCCTTCTGCTCTCTTACAGAGGCCATTGTAAACATTATCAGGGCTCAACAATAAGAATGGCCCAGAGATGGTGTGTGAGACTTTAGGTCCAGTTAGCTGCATTGGGTCATTATTCATTTTTGCATCTGTGCTAGTATTGGCAGGGCAAGTATAAATCTGAACTATTGGCACAGCTGTGACAGCAGAACAAATTATCTTTGTTGAGCCCTGATTATTCTCAATGCATTTTGCTTCTATCTCTGTGTCCAGAAACACGAGAGACCAAGTAACCTTGAGAACATAGGGATTGCAACGCTTTGACATTCAGCAGTGATTTGCTGGAGCGTGATTCAACCCGAGGCTGTGGAACATGCACTCGATCTCTGACCTGTTGAGGTCATGGTCAGTTTCCTGATTAGGACGGTCCTAACATTGTCGTTTTACATGCACACTTGATTTGTGTGTTCACATGCGCGTGATGTCTAGCAGGCCTTGGTGTTCGGGTGTTTGGTGTTACACCAAAAGGATCTAGCATCATGGTCAATTTTTCAATGACCACTACCCTTTAAAACAAACGCCCCCTCAACTCATTATCAGGTAGTTTGAAAAGGTTGCCATCATGAGGAATATGCAAAGGCACAATCAGCCGATACTAATTGGACCCCAGCGTTCCTCCCCGATGTAGGATCAATAGTTGGAGATTAATGGTGTGACGCGTCTGCAATGCATGCAACATGGAATAAACCAAAGAACCTTGTAAACTCTAAAGCACCACAGGAAGAAACTGCACTACATAGATCAACTCCGAGGCTTGATTTTACTACCATAGTGAAGTTTAATTTCTTCCTTCATTATATGCAGTAACCACCAATGAATAAGGTGAGAACATCAAGCAAGAACACAACTAGATTTTCACATTCTGCAATGTAATTTTAAAAAGCACCTTTCCTGATTCAGTTAATTCGCAATAGATTCCCTAAATGCCCTTTTAAAAAAAAAAAATTCTTGTCTCACTCAATTAGGACCATTACAGAAGTAAAATAGGTTGTGAATGATTGTCATTTTGACAGTTGTATCAATTTTACAAAGATTCAGTTATTCAGTTTATTCAGTTTTTTAAGATTTATACATGACTAGCCTTTTAAAAAAAGCCTTTGATTGTATTATTTAGTGTCATTAGTCTTAAGTCTTGCTGGTGGATGAGCATGTTTTGCTTATGACCTTTGATTAGCATGAAATGCTGTTCAGCACACTTTTTTTTCAGCATTAGATAACTGATTTGATTTATCAGTGCAGGTGAGATAATGAGTTGTTCCCTTCACTGTGATTGTGAGCGTACAGAATGACAGAGCTGGATCCTGCAATCAGGTGTTGCACCCTAGGGTAAGCTATTTATCTCAATGCCAAATCATCAAGAGAGGAAGAGGCAAAGGGAGGTGATTGGCTGATTGTTTTCTTCTTTACTGGCTTATTATAGATAAACTCAACCTGAGTTCTTGTTTGCTTAAGTGAATAAAGCTTGGTAAAATGCAATGAAGCCTTAGTGGCCTTTGAACAAATCACCCATGAATAAGCATAAATAATCATAATTTGTCCTGTCGGAAAAGGAGCTGGAGTAAATGTTCTCGTACAGCGAGTATACAAATGAAAAATCTATTTTCTAAATGCATGATATCTTATTAGGAAAGACTGATCTGCACTGTAAACCCGAATAAGTTGGCGTAACTCAAATTTGAGGCAATTCAAAGTTTTAGCCAGCAGAACTGGCAGATTTTTTGTGTTCTCATACATTTAATTGTTCTTAACTTTAAATGTTTGAGTACACTAATGTATACATTTAACTTGAAATTATCATGTAACTTCAATGTAAACATTTTTAAGTTACACTTTATTTTACAGTGCCGTAGTTACATTGTAATTACTCAAATAAGTACTGAGTACTATTAACTACATGCGGTTACTATAGAGTTACAGTTAGGGTTAGGGTTTGGTTCAGGGTTAGTTACTTGTAATTATGCATAATTTACTGTTATTACGATAGTATGTACATGTAGTAACATGTAACTATGGCACTACGGAAAACTTAGCTAGCTATAACAAGCTAATTCATTAAATGCTAGCTTGCTAATATGTTAACAATAGCATGTTATAGCACTTGCTGAATGAGTACAATATAAAGCATTTAACATACTTGCACATGCACCACTTGTCACCATGATGGTAACTCTCCAAAAACCAACATTAACAGAAACTCTTCTAAATTAGCATAACAAAACATTAATCACTACACTATACATAATTCTGCTTTACTCTTCAGTAGTGGTTTAATTTCACTCATCTGACCCTGTATGTAGGTGGGAGGAGTGGCACACAAAGGTAGACTCTCCTCTTTTACTTCCCTTAGTGTCAGAACAGCAAGTGGAAGCTCTTTTGTACTGTCACAATTGTCAGTTCAAACGGCTATTGATTTTGTACTGGACTTCTGAGTGTTGAGATGAGAGGGGTTTGTCGTCTTGTCCTTTTCTGCTGCTGGTGTATATGAAGTCTATCGCTCTCAAGTACTGAGGACACACAAGTCATTGCTTGCAGAAAAAAAGGCTTTCGCGTGTGGCACGTTAACACCCATAACAAATTGGACAGTGATCAGTCAGTGTCTTGAGATGGGAGGAAAAGAGAAATCCATACCAAATTTGCTGAATCTGGAATGCTAGATGATTTTCTGCAAGCGTATCCCTTAATTTGATTTATAAGGGCAGAATTTAAAATGTTGTTCTTTTAGCCTCAGAAAATGCATGCAGTTATCTGTGCTAATATTCTGAAATCTCACTGGATTTCTCACTTTAATATTGTGCATTTGCATGCCTCCAAGGAACTTGAATTAGACTTATGAAGTTACGCTCTCTTGAGTCAATTCATTCATTCCTGTGCAAAAAGAGAACCCATGACCTGTTCCCACTCAAAGACTAGTCTTCCACGCAGACTGTTGATTCGACTTCTCAAAGAGTGTTCTTCATCAAAGCCTATTGAATCGGGATGCTGCTTGTCCATCACTTATTACTAGCTCTATTCTCTTGTCACCATCCATTCTTTCAATCCATTTTTACCATGCTGACTTGTGAGAAAATAGAAAACCGAAGGAGAAGGAAGGCCCAACAGGGTGCTCAAATCATACCGTTGCACCCCAGTTCGTGGTTCATATCAAGCACAGCCATTATTTTCTCTGCAACTCTGCAGCGCGTCGGATTTGGTAGAATTACATCCTGAGCTTTTGGGGTTATCAAAGAGTGATGATTCAACCGGTGCATGGAGGCACACGCAGATCCTTGCGTGGGTACTCCTAATTATGGGTTGAACTCAAATGTGATGGCCGCTGTTATCTGTATTGTCATCAAATCTGAAGGATCTGCTCCAGATGGAAGGGGCTTTCATTTCTGACACAATACGGAAGTGGCATCTTAGAAACTAAGGTCTCTTTGAACCATGAGGAGAGCATGACAAAATGAAGGGAGATTCATTTTCACACTTGCCTGGGAAAATGGAAAAAATAATGTCCTCTTCAGGTGTTTATTATTATCAGTGGCAGTTGTTGAGCCAAACTTGAAAATACAAGTATGCAATTTAAGCTCCTGAATGGCACACATAGCTATTGCTAGAACCCTTTTAGGGACTTTCATCTTAGTTCCCATCAAAATCTCAGGTATGGTGTACAATTAATAGTTTTCAGAGGTAAATTACCAAATTTTAAGGGGGCTGACAACTGAGAAACTACAAATGTGTTGAAAACAGTGGCTGCATTAGCTGTCTGGGGTTATTTCATTCTGAATTCTCCCCTTACCAGCATTGTTATAAACAAATAGTTCTAGGAACTTGGTTATAGGAGCTAGCCATTAGGATAGTTCCCAGAGAACTAATTTCCCCCCCGGGCCATGTTCCTGGTTGTATTCGCATCAGGAATAGGAACTGTGAAGTGGGCGACAGCTGCGTTTTTAAGTGCTGCATTTACAAATGCTAAAAACCGGTGGATGGAAGATGTTTGTTGTGTGTCATGGGTTTGTGTCATTGAGGCTGAGAAAAGAACACAACCCTGCAGACAACAGGTAATGTTATCGCTGTTTTCCATGTTCGTGAAGTAAATATTTTTACACGCCGTTTTGAAAATGCCGGGTGCCGGTGTTTGACATGCGTTTAACCAATCAACGTACACTGATAGTTCTGCTAGTGCTTGTTTAGACCCTACTCTGAAGTAGGAGCTAATTTAGTTCCCCCCAAAGGAGTTCCTAGAACTAAAATCGTTCCTAGTTCCTGCGGTGCGAACACGGCAAAATCCGGGTACTTCAGCCAATAGTTCTAGGAACTATGAAAAGGTTCCTCTGGTGCGAAAGCCCCTATATAAACCCTTATAGCCCTCTCTAGTCAATACCGGACATGAGATTTGGCATGGGAGTTGCTTATCACTCCATCATCCATTTCTCATCAGAACGCTCTCCGTTCTTTGGGTTTCACTACATTCGGAGTCAGAGTGTGGAAGGTCTTTGCAAAGTGAAGCAGATAAAGCTGTCATGTTCTGCTAAGTAGTAATACTTATTGACATATCCGTTGACTAGACGGGAAGGAAATTACTGTGGGAAAGGAAGAAGTGATAAAACTGACTGAAGGGTTTAACAAGCGTTTGGTATACCTCTTCTTGATGAAATAAATCTACATTTGGACACCAGTAGCAGTCTGTGCCAAATGCACCTAATATTTCAGTCCCACTTTGTCTCATTTTAGTCCCTCATGCATGTAAAACTAGAGTTTTCATTTGCCGTGAATTCATTTATTCCAGCTGCAGAGGATAATGGCTTTTCAACCCGCATCTTTTTATGTTTAGAAGGTGACTCTGCACACAGATGAACACAGGCAGTTGTCTCTTGAAGCCAAGCGAGATGGTAACACGAGGGGACAGCTTGTGACCCAGAGGATGCAGCTGTCTTTTAGAGGAAACAAATGTAGATCAGAAAGGAGTAAAGGGAGGGAAATTATACATGCATGATTTTTTTTTTGTGCCAAGATTGAATATATTCTCAGGTTGCATCCCATTTTGCTAATCTTGAACATTAAAAATTGTGCGTATTGTTTTTCTCACAGGCTTTCCCATACTCATGCATTTTAAAAAAAAATCTCTTCCATTTCATGAGCGCACACCTTGCATGCAAATACACATTGCACTTAAACAAGCCCTGTGGCAATGGAATTAACGCATTTTTCAAAATACAGTGAATGCAGTGTAATTTGTCATCATAGCATCTGCAGAATCATGTGACTCTTGTGTAACATCCACCCTTGTGCCCCTTTGTAACATGCATGTTGCGCTTGGCGCGGTTTGATGAACCGCATAATTATGGCTTTTGATTGGCGGTCACTGCCCTTAATAGCAACTCTATGATTGATTTGACATAACGACTTAAGGTTGGGGTCAATCTGCATTGGCCTGTTGTTCTGCTGATGCTTCCTGTCTTTTTCCTCCTCCTCTTGCGTAAACCACACTCACGGGATCAGCCTTTTATTTATTATGATGGATGTTTATGAGGCATCGTATTTTGAGTGCGCTGCTGGAAGTGTAAGGATGCCGGGAGATGCTGTCGGCAGAGCATGGGAGAGATGAAGAGGCGAAGTGATGCAAGAGCAGACTGCCCAATATTGATCACCAGAAATTGCAGACATCAACTTGGCGCTGCAATGGCTGGTGATAGTTTTCTTTCCCGTGCATGCAGCACTGCTGTAGTTATAGAAATTGCTAGGTGGACAGCAGCTGAGTGTAAATACTAAAATGGAAATGTCTTTCAAAATGCATCATAATCAAGTTGCAAAAACCTGTTTGTTCTTACAATGAAAGACTGTGTTTGAAAAGTCATTGTGTAATTCTGTTTGATGGTGCAGGAGCACATTTCACCAGATATCAGATTCAGGCTATACTGACATCCACCTGTTTTTGTAAGTATGCAAATACACGTGCAGAGCGAAGGGTTTGCATAGTACACCAGCTGTATGTCATGCACGCAAAAGCACTAAAAGCAACTCAGCTTGCACTAATGTTGCCTCTCCCAGGTGATGACTCAAGGTTTACACGGCTAAGTCGAAACGGTAATGGTCCTCCGAGGTTGTTGTAGGGGCTGCACGCACTGCACGCAACATTGAGGTTCCCATGACCTCACTATGGTGAGTCATTACCTGTTCTGTGGGCGTTGGACATTTCTTGACTCTATGGATGTGTCTCAATAATCAAGTCATCATTTCACTTTGTTTTATTTTGTTTTGTTTTTAGCAGTGGTGCTTAAGGGATTAGTTCACTTCAGAATTAAAATTTTCTGATAATTTACTCACCCCCATGTCATCCAAGATGTTTGTCTTTCTTTCTTCAGTCGAAAAGAAATGTAAGGTTTTTAAAGAAAACTTTCCAGGATTTTTCTCCATATAATGGACTTTACTCCAAATTGCAGTTTCAGTGCAGCTTCAAAGGGCATTTCTAGTGAAATGACTGGTCATTTTCTAAAAAAAACACAAATGCCACAAATGCTTTTCTTGCACTAGCTCTGCGATGTGCCACGCATTACGTAGCCATGTTGGAAAGGTCACGCGTGACGTAGGCGGAAGTACTGCGGTAGGGCGAAAAACATCTAATTTTATCCTCCAACTTCAAAATTGTCCAACATATTTGTTTGACGTCTTTGCACGTTCGCTTTGTGGACACTGGATTGGTACTTTCGCCTACATCATGCGTAAACTTTCTAACAATTACGATTACATAATGTGTGGCGGATTGCAGAGCTAGTACAAGATGCGCATTTGTGGTTAACAAGTATATATCCTTTTTTTTTTTTTTTAGAAAATGACCGATCATTTCATTAGACAAAACCCTTATTCCTTGTCTAGGATCATGTAGAGCCCTTTGAAGCTGCATTGAAACTGCAGTTTGGACCTTCAACCCGTTGAACCGTGTTGAAGTCCACTAGAAAAATCCTGGAATGTTTTCCTCAAAGGAGAAAAATCCTGGAATGTTTTCCTAAAAACCTAAATTTCTTTTTGACTGAAGAAAGAAAGACATAAACATCTTAAATGAGTAAATGGGGGGTGAATAAATTATCAGGAAATTTTAATTCTGAAGTGAACTAATCCCTTAACCATATAAAGCTTATATTATTTCTACATATTTGACACATTAATTTCTAAGACGTTTAAATTACTAACATGATCAAAACTGTTCTCACAAACACACAATCCACTTCATGCCTTCTGTCATTTCAGCCAGTAAAAGGCTATTTAGTATAATTCAAATTTTAATTCAAAACTTTAAAGGTGCCGTAGAACGTCTTTTTAAAAGATGTAATATAAGTCTAAGGTGTACCCTGAATGTGTCTGTGAAGTTTCAGCTCAAAATACCCCATAGATTTTTTTTTATTAATTTTTTTTAACTGCCTATTTTGGGGCATCATTAAATATGAGCCGATTTAGGCTGCGGCCCCTTTAAATTCTCGTGCTCCCCGCCCACGGAGCTCGCGCTTGCCTTTAACAGCACAAAGAAAGTTCACACAGCTAATATAACCCTCAAAATTGTTCTTTACAAAGTGTTCGTCATGCAGCATGTCTAATCGCGTAAGTATGGTATTTATTTGGATGTTTACATTTGATTCTGAATGAGTTTGATAGTATGCTCTGTGGCTAAAGCTAACATTACACACTGTTGGAGAGATTTATAAAGAATGAAGTTGTGTTTATGAATTATACAGACTGCAAGTGTTTAAAAAATAAAAATAACGACAGTCTTGTCTCCGTGAATACAGTAAGAAACAATGGTAACTTTAACCACATTTAACAGTACATTAGCAGCATGCTAACGAAACATTTAGAAAGACAATTTACAAATATCACTAAAAATATCATGATATCATGGATCATGTCAGTTATTATTGCTCCATTTGCCATTTTTCGCTGTTGTTCTTGCTTGCTTACGTAGTCTGATGATTCAGCTGTGCACATCCAAACGTCCTGCCCTTGTGTAATGCCTTGAACATGGGCTGGCATATGAAAATATTGGGGGTGTACACCCCGACTGTTATGTAACAGTCTGTGTTATGTTGAGATTCGCCTGTTCTTCTGAGGTCTTTTAAACAAATGAGATTTATATAAGAAGGAGGAAACAATGGAGTTTGAGACTCACTGTATGTCATTTCCATGTACTGAACTCTTGTTATTTAACTATGCCAAGATAAATTCAATTTTTAATTCTAGGGCACCTTTAATGATTTTTATCAAGAATAACCTCTATTAGTATTTCAAGAAGAATACTGAACTGAAGCACATTTACTAGTACATTTATCAATCTTTATAATTTTTCTTAAGTATTTTGTCTAAATGTTCAATAACTTAAAATATTCATTAAGAAAATTTCTCTGACTATTATTTCATGTCAGTTTTTTTTTTTTTTTTTTTTTTTTTTTTTAAATTGCTTAGATTTGCATTTGGAATCAGCTTAGAAGTTAGCTGTCTCTGGCAGATGCTTTGATTGCTCATTAACCAAACCATGCTGTGTGCTTTTGAGCCTGGCGACACTTTACGTTCCGTTATGGTTCCGCATGAAATGCACACGGTAGCCTGGAACATTAACAAAGCCGTCTCCACCTCATCTGCACACTGCAATGTCAGCTGACCTCTGCTAACTCTCTGCGCTGGGCTCTTCCACCCCCTCCCCCTGCGCTGTTCTGTACGCTAGCATGCAGTCCTTTGAGATATGCTGATGTCAGGTTTTAGCACACTCCTGCCACCGGATTACTAAGACTCAGACTTTGCTCTGCGCATCTTCTTTTAAGTGTGTGTGTATCTCTGTGTGTGCATATACACCATTATATATGGACCTGCGTGCTTATAATTACACTGTTGCCCCATCATACGGCTGTGCTTATAGTTGCTGAAGACCGCATGCATGAATACATCCATATTTAATCACGGCACTCGCTGCATGGTTTCACATAAGGCACATTTACGTCGCTCTGTGCCTTCACCGCAAATGACAAATTCTCCTGCTAAAGACTGTTTACGGTGGCTTGCTTATTGCCGAGGGAGAATGAGTGATGCTTGACAGCTGACGAGGGAATGCAGGACCACGGTTCTTTGTGTCTAATTATTCATCAGGAGAGAAAATGCTGACAGAAGCCTCTGCTGTCCTACCGCAAATTGACAAACACTCAAGCAAGAAAAGGATCTTGTAAAGACACCTAATGGAAATAAAGTGCCTGTTTAAATTATTCTTTCCTCTCCCCAGATGCATTTTGTATCACTTTCTTTCCAACATGTCTGTTAATCAGTAGGCTATTTCTTCTTTGTTTTGCAGGAAACATACCTAAACAGCCTTGAAAAAAAGCTAAATTGTATAAAATATTAAGACTTATTTTGAGATAACGTATCTTAGTCCATTTGCAAATTGTTTGTTTTAGACACACTTTTGTTACGTTTATGCTTAACTGGAAAAATGTTGTTTTCTTGCAATCTGAAGTGTTGTTTTATAAGTTATATTCTAAATATTTTATGCAATTCAAAGGCACAATATGTAAATTTTTACCGCTAGAGGTCGCTTATTCAAAACAAAGATGTAGCTTTATGACGCCTTGATTTCATTGAACCATGGGATGTGTTGTCTTCACGTCTACAGCCGGTGGAAAAGAATCAGGATTGGACTCAGGCGGAAATCATGTTCATTAAGGAGATTATTAACGTTACTAGTATGAAGCAGAGCAGGGACGAGTGCTGTCCTGTCAAGTGTATATGGGGTTAACAGCACTGTTTATCATATTAGATACATTTATGTGTTGAAAGTTGTTATAGTGCTACTCTGCGTTTGCTCGGCCACTACTATGAGACACTTGTTGCACACTGCAGTAAGCTTGAAAATATTGAAAACGATATTTAAACAGTAAGACTTAATGTGTTGAGCTATATAACATGATTTAGTTTTCTGTCGATGAATGTATCCAAACAGTTGAGCTGTCTAATTTAACGGATAATATATTAAAGCGTCAAATAAAACTAACATGGATATGATGTTAAAATTGTATATTTCTCTGCATTTAACCATTCTTGGAAACATTTGGGATAATGTAAGTACACAAGTCTAGTGGTTTTCGGATATTTTAATACAAATATCTTACATATTGTGCCTTTAAGGATGTTTCGATAGAATTCAATTTAAGACAATCAGTATTTTTTCATAAATTGAACATGTCAAATAGTTAAGCTGTTCTTGAGTAGTCTTGGATGACAAATCATTACCTTTTTATTCCACAAGGAAAGATTGATTGTGCATAATTAGTCATATTTTTAATGCTCGCACCTCATAGCTGATAAGTGCTCTGCATTCATAATGTAAATGGTTTTACTGTTCATGTAGGATGACTTTGGCAGGGTTTACTGTTGACAGGTTCTCTGATGTCAGGTCAGGCAGCTTTTCACCTCAGGGAAAGTGTGGTGGTGTCTGTCAGATTTCCTTCACATCCTTTTTTATCTCTTATGGGAGAAGCAGACATCATGAAGGATGTGTCATGATATATGGCCTAAATATTATCTTGCAATATTAATGCAAGAAGATTAAATGTGTTACTTTTGCGTTAAAGGAATAGTTCATCCCACAATGAAAATACAACGTAAATCTGAGAACACGATTATTAATTGCCCTCCCGAAAGGCTAAAAAAGAGTTAACTTTTGTGCTATGTGCTCCGTGTCTCCTGAAGGTAAATTATAGTCTACATCTCTATTCAGTTGATATCTCTATAACTAATATTTATGGTTAGCCTAAGTGGGAACACCAATCCACCATCTGTAGTGAAATAAGGGTCTTTGTGGTATGATGGGACTAAAGGGTCATTTTAAATGTGCACACTTTCCAGTGAGATGAATCCTGATTGGAGGATTATGTCGCTCCTTTTGTACAGCTTATGCTCATTGGTCACAAAGGCACTACTTAGCACAGTAGCCCAGGATCAGTTTTGAATGCTTTTTTCAGTAGATTTAATAGATTTTAATCCTCTTTAATTGGCCATTCCATGCCTCACTTCATAACATGGACGCATACACATAATAAGTTATAAAACTTGCTGGATAAGCCTGCAGATAAGCTGGAATGGAAGTGACCCAGTAACACATATGCAGCCGCTAGCGTAATGTTAACCCCATAACACCCCTCTTTTCCTTTTGGATTTGTTCATATGCATATACTATGAAATCTGAGCACTCCGATGCAAATGGCTGATGAAGAAATAGTGCATGTCAGTGTTTTGAAATATTGACTAATGCATCAACCCGAACGTCGTACCATGTTCTGTATTTGGCAAGGTGACTGATATCAATGAAGTTATTGATTGTCTGCTCAGTCATACCACACCAGTCCTCAACAAGCCACACGATTTGAGGTATCAATTATGGTTGTAGCATGAACAGCAGTGTGAAAAATATGTAAAACCCCTATATGAGTAATAATAGTGAGGTTTTCTGTAACAAACAGCACAAAATATGGCACATTATAGTTGTAAATTGCAGTTTGTGCTGCATAATTTTACATTTCCTCATCATCAGTGTAACTGTAACTGCTTCACAGTTCAGTTATAAACTCTAGTGAGACATAAAACTGAGTCTGAGAGAGATTCTCTTCACCCTTAAATCAGCACTGAGTGTCTTAAGTGGAAATATTATTTTGTGAAGCTCACAAGTCTAGAGAATTGCACTTTAGGCTCTTCATATCACCAGAAATGAGGAATATTCTAGGCTAAGAATTGTACTGTAGACTGTGTGTGTTGCTTCTTTAGACAACCTTAGGTTACTGTCTCCACAGCTGTTCGTTTGTACTAAACATCTTGTTAAAAAAAAACAAAAAACTATTAATTTAATGGGTTGTTAGACTAAAGTCTAACGGAATCCACCCCCTTTTCTGAGGTTAAATGTGCCTGAGGGGGAATACAGTGTTAGGATTACTTACATTTTGTGGTTCTTATCCTCCTTTGAACCTTTTGAAGCTAACTGGAAGAGTCAGAATGCCTGTAGGCCTGCCTAAAATATATATTTCAACGCCTACATTTCCTCCCCAATCCTTCATTTCCTCTCTTGCTCACTCTCTTTCATTGTATTTCTTCCCCATATTTCTCTTTATCCCTCTCTTGCTGTCTCTCTTTTACCTTGGTCATCAATACCACTAGCTAATCCTGCTGAATTAAATTGAATTCTGGTGTTATGCTTTACATAAGTACCTTCTGAAACATAGTCCTAGTAAGAACTGATTCAAATGCAACTGGAAGTCGAAAATCTAGCAGTATGACAGAGGTTCAGAAGCTGAGAATAGACGCACAGGGAGTAGATGTCGCTGGAGGCCGGTTTGTTGTCAGTGTGGGTCAAGTCTCCCACTGACAAACTTCGTCTGTGTGTACAAGTAGGTATAGTTGTGTAGTCTCATTCAAGGCTTCACACTTGTTTCAGATGCTCGCAAGCGTGTCAATTACTTTGTCTTTGAAAGACAGACTGGGCAAAAGGAGCAGATTGAATCGGGTCTCTGACTCATAGACTAATTACCCAGAGAAATCTGTTTGCTGCTCCTTCAACCATAGATGTACTCTAAACGACTGTTGGCTAGAAGCAGAATGTCTCAAGGTGCTTTTGTTGAGGTAAATGAATAGCTTATCTTGTTTACCTTCAATTCTTAAAAAATAAATAAATAAATAAAATAAAAAAATATATATATATTAATTCTGTCCATGTATGCTCTAGTCCAGTTTTTGGATATTTTTATTTTATTTTATATATTTTTATATTTGTAATTATTTTATTTATTTTGTTTTTTAATATTTTATTTTATTCATTTTATTTTGTTCTATTCTCTGGCATATAAAACCAAGTGTTTGTCTTTTCCCCCATTTTCAAAATCCCAATTTAAGGCTGTGAGATCTAGTGGAATACCTCTAAAACAGAGTATATATGGATGCTTCTGTTGACAGCAAATTGATTAGGGTTGCTTTACTTGTTGCTATTGGTTGCTTGATTGCTGTTCATAAACTTCACAGTCTGCTCTGCCATTGCATAGCCTTATTGCATCATGCTGCAACTGCAACTTTGTTGCATCCTCAACTGCCTCTGTTGCCTCTATACTCCATCCCTCATTGAAAACGGAAAACGTTTTTGTCGTTGCAAGTCACTGTCAGTATGAACTGCTATTTAGGGTGTTTCAAGTTAAGAGACATAGATGGATGTCCTCCTCCTTCACGAGCTTGTTGAAACAACACATATGTGAAGGTTTTGAATTGTTTTCTCTCCATAAAATTTTCCCTTTCAAAAATCCCTCCCACATCGTTTTTTTCCCCCCATCATCCGTCCCTTTATGTACAGTGCAGCGAGTTGGATTGTGGAATCTCTTCTGTGTTTTTCTCTGTTTGTTGTCCTAAAACCTTTTATGCTCAGCCACTTCTAGCAGCTTTGCACAGGAAAGCAGACGATACCAAGGTTATAAGTGTCCCTCTGCCCCTCCACAGCACTGCACAAATATCACCCTAATTGAAACTTTTACTCCCAAACCAACAGTGGCTTGTGAAATTCTGTCTCAAGCAGCCACAGAGGACTTGGCAGAGGGCATTAAAGCTGGGAAAGATAAAATGTGCTCTGCCCCTGGGAAGAGTTTACAGTGGCTATAGGAGTGTGGAGACCCCTTTTATAGTTCTTTGGAATGACCCAGTTAGCTCCATCATGATTTGAGTGGGAGGTACCATTACAGAGTGCAGGGGAGATTATGCACTAATCGTGTTGTCTCCCTGGATACACTGTCAAATAGACACTGATAGATGGTGGTTCTGAGGAGAAGATTGTTCGCCTCAAAGACCTTTTTAAATTCCTTGCAGGTTTTTTAAACTGGTTTATATCTTTTGAAGTAATTTTTTGGCCCTGCAAAGCCTCATTTGGGCCTCGGTGGCTGTGCCTCTCCGCACAAAAATCACTGAAGATTACTCTGAGTGGAGTTTAGGCTTCATATCTCGCTTTGAAGATAAACACTTTTGAGCCAGCATTTGGGGATTGCTCTTTCAAGCGTATGTCAGAGTGACATTTCATTGCACTTTTTGCAAAAACAAAGGGTATGTTTTCCATGTACAGGCACTGATGTGTGATATCAGCTTTGAGGCAAATGTCAGCTGTAAGCAGGTTTTTTATTCCAAACTATGTTTTCTTCCAGACATTGCTTTGACAGGTTTGATTTTCTTTTCCGGTGTGCTGACAAAATCCTACTCAGGCCCATCTCTGACAGAGAAGAATGCATCAGCCAGACGACAGCTGGCATATAGATGATGTCATATTCTGATCAGCGTTTGCTCTGAAATCTCCCATAGGATTGTTGGAGGGGAATATAATCTCCTTGAAATGACTCCCCTTCTCCTCTTTAAGATAATGGTTTAAAAGGCACCATCGTGTTGCCAATATTTCAAATGTGAAATGATTAGAAATTTGTTTTTTATATAAGGGTATTGTTCTGTTAGGGGAGTTGTAAAGAAACCATTATATAAAACCAGCAATTCTAGGGTAAATTATAATTACTTAAAGGAATAGTTCACCCAAAAATGAAAATTTTGTCATTAATTACTCACCCTCGTGTCGTTCTACACCCGTAAGACCTTTGTTCATATTCGGAACGCACATGAAGATCTTTTTGGATGAAATCTGAGAATAAAAGCCTAATTCAACCTGTTCATTATATAAAGCGATCATGTCTCTTCAAAAAATGTTGCTCAATTCATATGGATTAGTTTTACGATCTCTTTATGAACATTTTGAAGCGTCAAAGTGTGTAGCTGTCTATAGAGGGACAGAAAACTCCAAAAGATCTTCATTTGTATTCCGCAAAATTAAGGAAAGTCTTACGAGTTTGGAACAACATGAGGGTGAGTAATTAATGACAGAATTTTCATTTTTGGCTGAACTATCCCTTTAACATAATAATTACATATCCTAATGTTATTATATAATTAGTCTTTAATTAAAGTTTAAAAATCAACAGGTTTATTTTTAGGAGAATTCTGCTTTGCTGTTTTTGTTAATTATTTTACTACTACTACTACTACTACTACTACTACTACTACTACTACTACTACTACTACTACTACTACTAATGTAGTTAACTGAATTCTGCTGCCATTACAATCAAGCCAACCATTTTATAGAGTTAATGTTGAGTTCATGAAGGGCTAATATTTAGTTTCATGTAACTGAGAAGTGACAGGGAAGCACATTTTTTGCCTGAGTAGAGTGACAGTTTGACAGTTTGAAAATGAGAATCCTTATTCCTGTGATAAATGTTTTAACACAGATGAAACATAGCAAAGAAATTTCATTTTTCAAGATTCTAAGTAGTCAAAGGAACCCCTAAATGAAGAATCATTCTTAAGCATGATAAAATGATGAATGAAACAAGTTTTTACCTTTTCAAATTAACTGGCTTAATGAAAGTGGAAACATCCCAATAGTGGTTTTACCTTAATATTATGCCTTTGAACAAGACATTTCTTGGGTGATTGTGTACATTCCCTGTAGTGATTGTTGTACATGCATTGTACAAGTTGCTTTGGAGCGAATAATCTGTAATTAACTAACTGAGGTCATGTTTTTTTTAAGTTATATTTATGGGCCTTTTGTGCCTTTTATTCAGAGAGGACAGTAGAGAGTTGACAGGAAAGCATTAGGATTGGCAAAGGACCTCCAGACGGGAATCGAACTCGGGTCGCCATGAACGCATTTGCGCCATATGGGTGCTTTTAGAGTAGTTGAAGTCACTTGGTCTATTACGGAGGGGCTCATGAGTTTAAACAAAGTCCCTTTAAGTCATTCCACACGGCGGCCAACTTTGAAACGCCTCTCGGGCATCCTGGGCATCATGCAATCTCTTTGAATGGGGAAACATCAAATTCTCCAAAACTATTCGCCAACCTTACGATTAAATTTCATATTTGAAATCACCAATGAAATCTAACAACAACCGGCTCATAAATTTAGTTTCTAAACACTCGAATCATGACAAAAAAACTGTATTTTTCAGGCTGGATCAAGCTAATGCGCATGGGCAGACCTAAATGCGCGTCTCTTCGGAGCCGCGCGTCTGACTGTTTCTATAGAAACCGGTGATTCTAACGGCCGCTGAAGTGACGCGATGACTTTACCAGTTGGCGATTGGCTCTTATTTAGAAGGCGGGACTTATTCCGCCATATTGCGCGTTACACTTTTTCCCATTCAAAACAATACGAGTGACACATCTTGTGTTATTCTATAGTCATTGGTTTAAAGCTTCAAAGCTGCAGCACAGTGGATGAAATGACTTGTTACTCCTTTTTAGATACAGGTGCTTATGCTCACACTTCTCCAGATATCTTCATTCCTTAATTCCATTCCTTAATGCATTACAGCTCAAAAAAGTGATGCTTGGTTGGATTTGTATTGTAGTTGCTTATAGGCTATTGTATAATTTGTGATGGCAAAAATATTTCTTGGGTATTTGAATTGCAAAATGTTTTTTTTTTTTTTTTTGTCAATCACTTCAAAAATATTAATCATGTTATGCTGAGTAGCCTAATTAATGTAATAGTGATAGGAGAAATGTCCCTACATAATTAAAATAAAATGGTAATTAAAAGTTTCCTTTGGCACTTTCTTACTAATTTTCCTCTTGTGCAATTGTGGTTTCAATGTGTTACCGTAGGCGTTTTTCTAGACTTAGGAATTATATAAATATTTTTCATTAATCATTATACTGATAATTTTGCTTGTTCAATTAATTTTCCTGAGCCAGAGGAGATAGAAACACTGAATCTAATAGTCGGCTGCTCATGTGCACTTTTCCCCACCCGCTAGTGTTTACATCATTAGTGGCAGTTTTAAAAATGCAACTTCTAATTCAGCATAATTAAGATGGTCATTTAGCAGGCAGAACTGAATAAATGTTTGTACAGAAATTCTAGACTTCTCGCTAATGCTCATTAACGAGACCAGTGGGGCGCAGGAACATGTTGCATGAAACCGTACCTTTCCCAAGCAGGAGGACGCTGCTGGGCAGATATCCCCTTAGCAGGTTCAAACTAAAGAGGTTTCACCTTATTAAGCATTACCGAAATACAATTATGTTTATTTGTTGGAGAATTTCTTTTAGCAGGATTACAGAAGAGATCAGTGTGTTACTTTTGCTGTTGGCCATTCATTCATTTACTGCCGTTATAATCAGTGGGTCAGCCGGATCCATGGAGTAATGAAAACAAAAAGAACAGCAATTTCTTTTTCTTCATTCTTCTCATCTCTCTCCTCTACAGAATTTGCAACTATATGAGAGGTAGAAGATCTGGCTTTCTCACAGCAGCAGAATCTGGCTGTCAGTCCTGTTTTAGTTTTCCTAATAGCCCATTCCACAATTGGGATACAAAATAGGACCTGAAACTAACAATTTTTTTTTTTTTTAAAGGGTCAGTGAAAGGAAGTGCTGAAAATTGATTGTTGATTATGTACAGTATATGTAACATCTGTAGAATATGTAATGTTTTTGAGAGTAAATTTGAGTGACCAGTGCTTTTTTTTTTTTTTCCTCCCTCCCTTGTGATCTTCCAGTAACTCTCAGACATGAGATACAAGCAATGTGTCTTCTAAAGGTTTTAGATCTAATCACTATCTTCTCACCAGATCTGCTGATCCCATCAGTTTTGTGGTACAGACTCAAAACAAATGCAGTGCTTTATATTAAGTTCTAATTAAAAGAAAGAAATAGAAAATGTATACTTAAAGGGTTAGTTCACCCAAAAATTACATTTCTGTCATTAAGTACTCACACTCATGTCGTTCCACACCCGTAAAACCTTTGTTCATCTTTGGAACACAAATTAAGATATTTTTGATGAAATCCCCCATAGAAAGCATTGTTATTACCACATTCAAGGTCCAGAAAATAGAAAAGACATCGTTAAAGTACACTCAAAAAAATTGAATTGTTGGATTTACTTAAAAAATAAGTGTCAAGTGGTTCCACGCAACAATATTGAGTAATTTGTACAAAAAACTATTTAGTTGAATGAACAAAAGAATTCAAGTAAAGCTGACAAAATTTCTTTGAGTAAATACAAATCATTTGAACGTCACTGTTACATAATATTTATATGTGCAGTTTACTTAATAATGTTATGTTGATTATGTAAGGTGAACACTTTTTTTTTTCATTTAAATAAAAAGGATACAACATATCAGAATGCAGCCCCTCACCCCAAAATGCACTCAAAAAATAACTAATTGAACAAACTGCTTGATGGTAACCACAAAATTCAAAAACATTACAGAAACTACTCTAAATGTCCGACATAACTGAACATTAAACACTAACATAAACTAACAACATCTTTCCCTTTACTGAAAAACACATAAAATAACACTTTAATCCCTAAATTTACTCTCCTAATGCAGTCCCTTGCAAAGCATGCTGGGAACTACGGATCCACTGCACAGTTAGTTATGTCAACAATAATGTGTGCGTTTCACACAGCAATGTTAAGTTGACTGAACAAACACTTACTAAGTAAAGCTGACAATACTCAATTTTAGTAGAAACAACGCAGTTAAATTACGTTCATGTAGTTCAGTGGCGTAGCCACGGGTGTGCCAGCTGCCACTTTGGCCTAAAATTGCCAGCTGCCAATTTCACCTTTGACCTAAAATAGGTCCAGGTGAAATTGCAAGCACAACAAACCTCACAAGTATCGAAAATGGGATACTTTCCCATAGACTGGAGTGAGACCATAGACGTCTCGCGAGCTGTCGCGATCATTCGTGGCTCTCTGTGGCTTGTAGCGCTAAGCCCTTCAGTTCATGCAGAGCGGGCGTGAACGGACCAACTCTTCCACATGTAATAAACATGAATGAACATCCAAAGGTATGTTGAAAGATATAGTAGAACTTACCAAAATCCGTATCATGTCATCTTTCATGTTCATGTTTCAACTGTGGAAAGGTGTCATTAAAACATATTGTAATAATGTCAAATTTACCGTCACATTTACCTCAGAAAAGCCCTTCAATGTCCAAAAATGCATCAGTCAGCTACAAAAATGAACTTCGAGAGGAGCATTTTGCTAAATATATGCACTATTGCATATTCATTGTATTTGTGCTTAACATGTACTTCAATATTGAATGTATAAATCTGTTTTATGACAGCCACCATTTAAATTTTTAGGTCTATATAAAAATGAGTAGAAATAGCCTATAATTGTCATAATTTTTTTTTTATTATAACGTTATTATAAAAACTGTGTAATTTATATGTAAGTAGCTTACAAATAAATTAATTTTTAATATTATAGTGATGTAGGCTACCAGCTGTGGTTCCCTGTATAGTTTACAGTGTTGAGAGAGATTTTTTTCTTTGAGGAAATTTGCTGTACCTGACGGGCACTTCGGTAAAGTTGGTTTTATATTCGCACATTCGGACTTTGGTAAATTCAGACTTTCCAATAAATGTGCAATAAATTAATGTTTGCGAATTTTAAGCAGCGACATGATATTGACAACCAACGATTGTCAACTTACAACATTTTTCACATTCGATCAAAATAGGCAAGTATTGTTTTAATGGCATATTTACTTGTGAATGTCCACTGAATGTCCAATGTAGTTTGATTAACAAGGCTATTGAATACGGATGTCCGAATGTGCGAATATAAAACCAACTTTACCCTGACGGGCCCCAAATTAGTCAATAATGAATCAAGGAAATCAAATCGAAATCAAACCACAAGCTTCAGAATCAAAATCAAATCCAATGGTGAAATTTGTGTCAGTGCCCAGCCGTCAATCATTTTTTTGTTTGTTTTGTTTTTATTTAAAGCAAATGTTGTTTTTTCCAATTATTTTCTTGTCAGAGTGCACCAGAATGCGTCGTTAAAATCCCGAAAATGGGGGAGGATGCTCCCAGACCCCCCTACAACAATTTCAATTACAATATTTTGTCCGGTTGCACATTAATCGGACAATAAATATGGCACACCCAGTTTTTCTGATGCACACCCAGAGTCACTTTTCTGGCTACGCTGCTGATGTAGTTACATGAGTTTTTTAAGTAATGTGAACAAGGGTGGTTTGAATTAAACTAACAACAGTGAAAGTTCATTTTTTTGAGTGTAGTCAACGTGACTACAGTGGTTCAACCTTAATGTTATGAAGCGACGAAAATACTTTTTGTGCGCAAAAACAATGACTTTATTCTTCATAATAACATTAAGGTTGAACCACTGTAGTCACGTTGACTATTTTAACAATGTCTTTACTACTTTTCTGGATCTTGAATGTGGGAATTATGTTGTTTTCTATGGGGGATTAAAAAAAAAAAAAACTTGGATTTCATCAAAAACATCATAATTTGTGTTCTGAAGATGGTGTGGAACGACATGAGGGTGAGTACTTAATGACAGAAATTTTGTTTTTGTGTGAACTAACCCTTTAAGAGTAGGATTAAGATTTGACTGATGAGTTTGTACATTTATTTGACTTGTTCATTAAATGTTGTCAATGGAGATAAGACTTTTGGGTGTTATGAAAGATCTTTGATATTTAATCCTTCACTATGATCACAGGCATTATTCATGGCTATTGTGAGACTTTAATCATTCATATTTGAGTCACTCCTCACTGCAGTTATATTCGGGCAATTTGAGTCACATCTGTTCCTAATATGGTTTTCAATCCCAAACATCCACTTTGTGGAATTGGGCTAGACTCTGTCTGGTAATTCTTTTGGGTTACGTTTAGTCAGTTCACTCTAAGTCACTAAAAAGTAAAAGTCCTCAGTTACTGTATTATAGGGACAGTATTAAATTCCTATACTTATTATTCATTATACCAAAGAGTATTAATCACTGCATACAATCAGTTAGCAGCAAATCAAATTTTCAATTTTGTTCATAGTTGTGATGAATTATGCATAGATTTATTTTCTACCATTAAACTGTTCATGATTGCCTTCTGGCCATGAGAGGGAGGGAGCCTCTCAGTGTTTACAGAGTATTTAACTTCATTACAAAGCGTGTAACATCACCTCATGGGCCACGAGTTGCAAATTAAGCACTCATTACGGACTCAATGGTTTTTAATGGAGGGTTTACGGACTCCATGCAATGCTGGTGGATTTTATGTAGAGTTACAGACCAGGCATCTAACTACAGATAGGAGAGGATATATGTCATCGATTTTGGCAGGCCTAGCTTGTCTGTGTGAGCTTGAGCTTGTGGGTGCAACCAAGCTGACTGAAGTGAAGTGCAACTTGAGAGTGAATAACTAATGATCATTTTCATTTGCCTTCATGTAAGCTTGGTTTCAGGGGTAACCATATAAACGCCTTTTGTCAGGCGTGGTTAAAGTGATTTCCGTCTAGGTAGACACTCTCTAAATGTATCTCTGAGTCAGATTCGCACTTCAGTTCATGTTTTTTTATCTGTCATACCTGAATATTATGGGTTTTCCAGCTTTGCTGAGTATGTATCAGAGAGCAAGAGGAAATATGGGGAGTCATTTGCCAATTTTTGTCACTTGTGTGAAGGATGGCTTGGTTTTACTAGTACTTGGTAAATCAATGAAACAGCAGTTACTCGGAAAGTGATATAGTGATGAATTGCCCATAACTTAATCTTCTATTCAATCCAGGTGTGTAGGAGTTTCTGTGTAGCACCTAATAAAGGTTTAAATATTTGTCTCTCTGGAGGAATCTTATACAGAGGGTTATTGACAGAACAATTATATTAAGGGTCTCTCAAGAACAGGTTTGAGAGGATTCTGTGTAGTCCCTTTGTCAGTGGTTTTACTTGCATTAAAAGATAAGAATTTTAATTATAACTATTGGAGGTCATGTTTAAAGTGTGCTTTTTTATCTTCCTCATTTTTAGCTGTAAAAAGTTTTTTTTAACCTCTCTTGAAGTCATCATGGAGACCCATAACACACAAATGTCGAAAAGGAAATTCAAACAACCCCCCAAAAAACAGATCCACTGTTACAACTTGTTTCATATTTTATCAAAGACATTTAGAAGGTGCTTTGAGATGCTAGAGTGTATGTTTTTTGTTTTTTTTTTTTTTTTTTTTTTTTTAGATGGAAACCCCAGGAGAAGCCTTTCTTTTTGCAAACATCTTTTTATTTATTTATTTATTTATTATTGTTTTTTTTATCTTGTACCTCAGAAGCAGCTGTAATTTAGTACATACTCCTGTTTAGATATTTAGTTAACTGCTAACTTCCGTGTTGGACTTAGCCTAGCAGTTAGGGCACATACTCCAACAAATGTAGTCCTTTTGTGGGTGATGCAAGTTTGCGTCTGCCTTGCTACATTTCCTGAACCCATTCCTTTCATCTTTTTTTCTGTTATTACCTGTCTACTCTCCTCTCAATAAAACGTAGCAAAAATGTTAAAAAGAAATGCGTTCCCAAAAATATCTAAATTAAATGCATCATAGTCAAAACTGTTGAAATCCAATCTGATAGTTATTTTCTTTTCGGAATACAACACATACATAACATCATACAAGGTGTGAAATATGGCCTGGAATGTGCCCATCTACATTAATTTTGCTAAATGAGCAAAGAGTGATTAGAAATGCATGAATATGCTATATGCATGAATGCGAAATATTTTGTCCTCTCTCAGATGCCTTATTTAGAAGCAGCCGTCGACCAACGTTCTTGGGCATTTGTTAGGCTAGTTTTTGCAGTGTGTTCCACATGGCGGCTCTCGTCGGGCTCACGTCGGCGGCAGATCAATCTGATTGGCTGTTCAGTTTAGCAAACGTGTTGGTGCATGATAATACAAGCTAAAGTGATGAAACTGAGCATAGAAGTCAATATGGCACACACAGAAGGCTCTTCCAATTTTGTCATCTTACCTGAGCATTCCAATAAACAAATATTTTCATATGACATAAGCCACCTGGACTGAAGTCATCAACATGATTGATATTCAAAATGGTAAGCAAGCGTTGTTTTGTTTACAGTTTGTATATCTGCAGTCCTAGTTTTGATTTCTCTTTTAGAATGGCGTTATTTTTGATTAAATCCGAGAGGTATATGACTTTAGTACCTTTCTGGACCTTGAAAGTGTTGATTATATTGCTGTCTATGGACGAGTCATATACCTCTCGGATTTCATTAATGACAGAAACTTCATTTTAGGGTAAACTATCCCTTTAAGATGACAATGTAAAAAGTCAGTGCTAAAGATCATATTTGAAAACTAAATATAAGTAAGTTGTGTTATGAATAAACTGACCATGTTCATTTGCATTTGCAGCAGCCTGAGGACTAAGCATATGTTCTTCTTAGATATGAACTTTAAAGGTCCCGTTTTTCGTGGTTTTTTGAAGCTTTGATTGTGTTTATAGTGTGCAATATAACGTGTTCATGTTTCGCGTGTAAAAACACAGTATTTTTCACATAATTTACTTATCTGTATACCGCTGTTTCCACTGTCATAAAAACGGGCTGATGACGTCCCTTGTTCTATGAAGTCCCTCCTTCAAAAATACGTACGAGTTCTGATTGTGCCAGCGGTTCCTGTGTTGTGATTCGACAGCAGTTTAGCGCATCTTGCCCGGAAAGGTCACGCCTCTTACCATAACGTGGAGATGCACGCGCTCAGTGTTATTGTAAACATGTCTTTAATTTTACCCTATCAGTTTGAGCCGGAATCAGACCCGGTGATTGGACTGCGGGATGAAAATAACAGCGTTTCGACGACATGGCGACAAACACACTCTACAAACGCAACTCTTGCGTATTCCTGTGGGCGGAGGTTAGTCAAAAAACTGTTTTAGTGACGTCATTAAAGAAGGAAGTAGAGGGATGTAGTCCAAACTGGCCGTTCGATGTAGGCGACTTCTGTTAAATAAAATATCTCGCTTGGCATTGAACTTTGAGCTTTAAAATTTTACAGATTTTATTTATACTCTAACAACAACATTACACACTAACTAAAGTTTGAAACATGGGATCACGAAGAACGGGACCTTTAAGTTAATAAGGCCTAATACTCCGTGAAATCCACTTTGCGATGCAACCCATGTTTAATGTGGTCCACTGTGTGAACTTTGAAATATTTTCTACAGTTTGATAGTCGCAGATATAGACAGCAGAATCATCATGCAGACGAGGTCAAAGGGGTTGATAAAGCAATCAATCACTTCCCCAAAAGAGCACAAGGCTTGGGATTAATGAATGATTCTATCCCATTTGTAATTCCTTTGCTCAGTATTCTGCGGCCTCAGTAATGGATTCCAATTTGCTCTTTTTTGTCACAGAGAATAATTTACATCCCGCAATGCAGTGTTGCAATCTGGAGCACATGTACCACTCTGGATGGCTCTCATTAGGGCTAATAATCACACCCATGACTGTCCAACTGGTGCATAAAATTCTCTCTGGCGATGACGACATCTTGATGTGCCCTGCATTGGCAATGTATTAAGTGTCGTCAGCGATTTGAGTGCTTTATTGTTCTGAGCCTGTAGGTTCTAAATTGATGAATGACAGCCCTTAAAATAGCAGTCATTTGTAGATAGCAGCTGTAGTGCAGAGAGAGAGATGACTTTAAGATAAATTAAATTATATTTGAGGTGCTCACTTCATGAAGTCTCAAACAGAAATGATACACAATATTGTCTACGATAGCACTGTCACAATCATGAAGTTTTGCTGATGATTAAATGTCATGCAAGTAATTGTAACAATTTAGTTTTTTTTGTTCGCATCAGTTTGCAGTTTTATCTTGATAAACATACAGCTTTGAAAATTTAATTTGGAGTCATTGTTTTTAGTTATGAAATGAATACCAATGAACCCCTAAATCATAAAAGAATAATGTAAACAGTTTTGCATATTATATATCCTTATTTGGGTGACAGTTTAATTGTAATTTACACTGTGCATACAGATAATTGTCTAAAGGCCTTGTTTAAGCTAAATAGATATTATTATGCTATGTTGATAATAGACTTTAGAATGGATGTGAGATCACTGCAGTTCTATTATCTAGAGTTAAAATCATTGTCATGAACCAGCCAGGATGGAAATGTGTTATCTTAGTCTTATGGGTTATGACGAGTGCCTGTCAAAGGTAGTTTAGGGTGATATCATGTGAAGGGCATCATAGCGCGTTTGGCTCCAGCCCTCACAGAAATGATTGCTAATGTCTCTTTTTGTAACTTCCGATCTGTTTTAATTAGTTGGTTTCAAAGACCTGTTTTAAAGCCTCTGATCTTTCGCGTTCAGGCACATCAGAGGCTATAGTCTTAATCTTTCCCACTACACCATTTTTTTTAATCTCAGAGGACTGTTTTGAACTCTTTTTGAGTTGATCTTCATTCACTGCACATTTTAAGTTTTAATATCCTCTTTATATTTAAGATGGATTACGATATGGCTACTTTAACCCATGTACATCACGTAATCATGTCAGTGGTGCCTCAATAAATATTGTACATTCATCCAAAAATGAACATTTTCATCCTTATGATATTCAAAAACATGAACATGTTTGTTTGTATTTGGAGTTTAAAGGGTTAGTTCACCCAAAAATTACTCACTCTTGTGTCGTTCCAAACCCGTAAGTCCATTCGTTCATATACCTCTCAGATTTCATCAAAAATATCTTAATTTGTGTTCTGAAGATGAACGAAGGTCTTACGGATTTGGAACAACATGAGGGTGAGTGATAAATGACACAGTTTTCATTTTTGAGTTAATTAACCTTTTAAGTTTGATCCACTGTAGTCACATGGACTATTTTAACAATGTCTTTACTGCATTTCAGGGCCTTGAATGTGGTCATTTTGTTGCAGTCTGTCAGAAGTCAGATAGCTCATGGATTTCATCAAAAATATCTTAATTTGTGTTCCGAAAATGAATGAAAGTCTTACGGGTTTGGAGCGACGAGAGTGAGTAATTAATGACAGCATTTTCATTTTTGGGTTTGAACTAACCCTTTAACAATGTGAACTGCTTTCCATTGTCACTGTGGATGAGTAATTGTTGACAATGTTTATTTTGGGTGAAATATTGCTTTGTTATAATACTTTGAATACAATACAAGCATATCCAAGTTACAGACCTCAAAAGTAATACAAAAGTAATAGCATAAAAGGAATTTCCCATCTGCACATTTAAGTCCCTGAAGTGTAAATGATTCATATGTAAATTAATCATCTGAAGATTATTAATCTCAGAGCAGATTTGCTGGAATGTGGAGGACGGGAAGATTAATTTATTTTCCGATTATAGTATTATGGGTGAGAGAGCTTCCTTTTGCTGGTCTGAAATATTCTGTTACACACTGGGAAACTGGGAAACCTTGCCAGCTTTGTTCTCTGTTTGAATATGGCACAGTTTTCAGACAGGAAGTGTGGACGCTGGCTCAGTCCTTTCTTGACAGCTCTGTCTCTCCAGCAGGGGGAAAGGACCGGGAATACCTGCTTGCTGGATAACAGCACTTTCTTACTGTCACCGAGCCCAATCTGTGCACCTGCAGCTCTCTAAACCAACAGCTTGAGCTGGATGTCATCTGTGTATTGAACTGGGTCAGTGTAGAACTTTTCCTCCAATTTCAGGGGTGTGCATCAGCCCCAGAGTGATGAATTATGCAGAGGGTCATTTCAGAAGAGAAGTCATTCTCCTTTCAGAGGGGGGACTGTATGTGGAAAACGGTTTGGTGGATTGCTACTGTAGAACAGCTACCAAACATAAAACACTATGAGCTTTGTGTTGGTTTAAAGAGAGCTGGAGAGATTTGTGTTGGTTTAAAGGGATAGTGCACACAAAAATGAAAATTCTGTCATTAATTACTCATCCTCATGTCATTCCAAACCTGTAAGACTTTTGTTGCATCTTTTTGATTAAATCTGAGAGCTTTTTGTCCATCCATTAAAGGGATAGTTCACCCAAAAATGAAAATTTGATGTTTATCTGCTTACCCCCAGGGCATCCAAGATGTAGGTGACTTTGTTTCTTCAGTAGAACACAAATGATGATTTTTAACTCCAACCGTTGCGATCTGTCAGTCAAATAATGCGAGTGAATGGGAACTTCTACTATAAGAGTAAATAAAACATGCACAGACAAACCCAAATTAAACCCTGCGGCTCGTGACGACACATTGATGTCCTAAGACACCACTATGTCCAACTGCGTTCAGCACTCGCTTAGTGAGGTCTGATCGCGCTCTGACAACGGCAGTGATGTCTAGCACTCATTGAAGTATATGCGCGAGACATCACTGCCGTTGTCAGAGCGCGATCAGACCGCACTAAGCGAATGCTGAACGCAGTTGGACATAGTGGTGTATTAGAGGTAAAAAATGATATAAATACAGTTCGGTTTCTCGCACAAACCGATCGCTTCGTGTCTTAGGACATCAATGTGTTGTCACGAGCTGCAGGGTTTAATTTGGATTTGTCTGCGCATGTTTTATTTACTCTTATAGTAGAAGTTCCCATTCACTCGCATTATTTGACTGACAGACCGCAACGGTTGGAGTTAAAAATCATCATTTGTGTTCTACTGAAGAAACAAAGTCACCTACATCTTGGATGCGCTGGGGGTAAGCAGATAAACATCAAATTTTCATTTTTGGGTGAACTATCCCTTTAACAGCTACGCAACTACAAATTTGACGCTTCAAAAAGTTCATAAAGAGATCTTAAAACAAATCCATATGAATTGAGTGAGTTAGTCCAAATTTTTCTGAAGAGACTTGATCACATTATATGATGAACAGTTTGAATTTAGGCTTTTATTCACATACACATTCATCAACTCACACATCAGTTGTGGTAAACGGAAGCTCAAAGCAAGTTCGCTTGACGCATGCAAGAACCAGTGAGGTTCATTCGCGTCTGTTACGCAGCACGTTTGAGCTGCCGCAAGAGGGTTGTTCTTGTGCATCAAACAGGTTCGGTTAAGATTCTGTTTATGTTCCCTGATCAATATTTATATGTGAATAAAAGCCTAAATTCAATATGTTCATCATATAAAGCGATCGAGTCTTCTTTTGAAAATTTGGACTAAACTGCTCATTTCATATGGATTGCTTTTATGATCTCTTCATATGAACTTTTTGTGGAAGGACAGAAAGCTCACAGATTTCATCAAAAATATCTTCATTTGTGTTCCGAAGATTAATGGAAGTCTTACGGGTTTGGAACGCCATGAGGGTAAGTAATTAATGACAGCATTTTTGTTTTTTGGTGAGCTGTCCCTTTAAGCTTGTCTTTCAGTACCTTAACAATGTCCTAAATGGTCCTAAACATATTTTGAACAAAACAACTTCTTCAAAACACTTTATATGTACATCCATAACTCATTTCAGCCATTATAAGGGGCAGGAGATAGAAGTCCTGTTTGTATGTCTGAGCAGAAAAGTGCCTTAGTATGACCAGCCTGGAAAAAATATATATATTTGTATTCATTTAGAAGAGTCGCAAAATATATGGTGCCATTGTTGTCAGACTGTTTTTTTTTTGGTTTTTTTTTGCTGATTTAAAATGCATTACATCTATATACATACACTTTTAAATATGTGAGTAGTTTTAGTGAATAGTCTTCTCTGTTCAAGTTAGATATATTTGAATGTGATATATTTGAATTATGGGGAAGCTGTTATACATTTTTATACACTGGCATTAGAGATCATTTGTTTCAGTCCATATTTCATTTTTTGCAAGCACAAGAGTGAGCAATAATCTGAGCAATAATAATGTCTCTAGAGACTGACCCTTAACTACTTTGCCATCCGTTGCACGCTTCCGAATAATGAGAAAATGGTCAGGTTAGTGACCCCGCTGGAGCTGTTATAATACGGAATGTGGTGATAATGTGATATATGATGATCTGCCTTAGTCCACAGTTGCTGAGAAAATGACCCGAACCGTTTAGTTTCAAGATGACGCTCGTGTAGGATGGAGTGCGCAAGAGAAAAATAAAGCTTTCCATAAAACATTGGAAGGATGAGTCACCTTCTGCTGAGTTTTGCGCAGCTCTCTTGTATTATCATATTCAACCTGTGCAGATATTTCTCCTAGTCATAAACTTGTACGTGTGTGTGTTTGTGTGTGTGTTATATGCTGCTGTCATGGTTGATGTATGGTGTTTTTGTGAGTCAACCCTGTGAAGAAGTGTGCCGCATACTGTAGGGGGCCAGATCAGCAGGAAAGCAATAGACTTGGCGTTGCAAAAACCAGCAAGTTTTCTTTCACCTGTGTTTAAGGCACAGGAAGTAGTGAGTCAGAGCATGGTCAGTCTCTGGCTTCATCTTGCATGTTTGTTTTGGGGTTGAAAATAATGGTTGTGATTTTTCAGAAACTGCATTTTCCCATATGGGATTAATAAAGAGTTTGTCCATCCATCCATATCGCAAGAATGTTTTGAAAGAATGATTGGAAAGAATGATTGACAGTGAAATATTTGTCAACCCCCAGCAGACATCATTTTCACTCCTCCAGTCTGTGCCCGTCTTCCCTTCTGGTGCTGTTTGCATTTTGTGAAGATAAGTGCTGTTTCACCCCATTCCAGTCTTGATACAAAATAATGATCTTAAACTACACCGACAATGAACAGTTTTGGCCCTCAGGACGCACCTTCATCCAGCACTTTGAGTGCGCTCGGCGTCCCATTTAATTTTCGATCTGCATCATTGCGGACAGGTTGCAATAATAATCATGATGTCTCTTCTCGTCTCAATGTGCCAGCATTCACCAATTATTCTTGTCCCGCGGCCCCCTCTCTTCTCTGCCATCAAGCAGGACATAGCATCTTTGAGGTGTTCATTATTTTTGAAATATTTCAGGGGGCCGATTCAAAAAGCAAACCGAGTATAGTATCAGAAGACACTCAAATCTCTAGTGATGACCTCATCTTTGGAAATATCTACACGTACAAAGCCACCCTCACGACCTCAGGATAATGTTGCAATGGGAAAAAGCAGTCTCAATACTTATATAAAGCCAACTAATAATATATAATAATATAATTTATGACTCTTGTAGTAGGTTTGCATTTCTTTTATACTGTAGCTCTTTCCTTCTTTTCACTGGTGGGACTCCATTTTTGAATAGGAGAAACAAAACTGGGGTGGAATAACGAGGTTGCTAATTACTATTCATATTAATTAGAGCCTTTTTAAAAGGGAGATTAGAGTAGAATGGAGTTGGAATAGTAACAAGAGCTTCTCATAAAATAGGGAAAGCTGATAAGGAGTCACATGACTGCCGCAGAATAGAGACATGCAGACTTTTTTTTTTTTTAAACAACCGTTATTGTTGCTAAATTCATTTTTGTTTATGGTGTTAATAGGATATTATGCAATATGTAGCAGAACAGCAAAATGAGAGCCCCTCAGAGATATAGCATGAAATGAAAGCTGCGGTTGTCATGTTAGCTGATGAGTGTGGTCCAAATTACATCAAATAAAGTAGTTTTATATTAAGTATATATCATTTATTTGGAAATTAATTGTCAAAAGTACCGACTTCAGTACCGACCATATCCGATGAACCGTGAACACAATGTCCAATCAGAGGTGTTTACGAATCCACTCAATTGCGCTCAAAGAGTCACATTTTTAAAATTTCAGTACCGACTTGGTTCCGAAGTCAGTACTTTTGACAACTTTATTGGAAATGGTGATGTTTTGAACCCCCCTTTGACATTTATGTCTGTTGCTGAATATTTAAAGCCATTTCAGTTATGAAGGAAGCAGTCCCTCAGTATCTTAGTGGTTAATTACACATTTAGGACATTGCGATTTTAGAGGCTCAACACAACACCTGTCGGCAGATTGCATAGCTGAGAAAAATCAGACAGGAAATGCACAAGCAATGGAGATGTTTCATTTCTTCACTTCACTGACTCACCAACCATCAGCCCTCAGTTTTTACCCCATGAGTCAAAGCTGCAAATCTCTACAGATTCACTTTCGTTTGACTGTGACTCTCTCAGAAAAATCCTGAGCAGATTATGTTTAAGTCTCCAAAAGGAGTGAGAGAGAGCAGGAGGAATATCAGGTGGAAAACTTGGCTAAGCCACATATTTAAATTCCTGTGAAATGACAGTTTGCACGTTGGACTGAATATAGGCACACTCTTGTGCTGTAATACCAGTATGTAGGCCTGCATGAATCTCTGCTACCAGAATTCAGCAGAAGGCTTCGCAGATTTCCACAGAATTCGAACACCAGTATGTGGCCTTTGCATATTCGTTTATCACTGAATTGCCATTTCACACCTCATTTTACCCCATAATATGATGCGTTTCTGAGTAAAACTGGATATTTATCAAGAAAAAAAATGATCAAGAATTGTGAAAAGTCTACATTCCATACCAAATGGATCTATATTATGGCCAAGTGACATCAGCAGGAAGGTGAAAAAGAAAGCAATACATTTTGATGAAATATTGGGATGAACATTTGTTTGCATTTTTCAGCAAGTTCAAGTCAATGTTGCAGTTCAATAATAGATGTGTATTTCAGAATATAGATCTGAGATCTTTGGTCTGGGATGTGTGACCAGCATCATTCCTTTCTGCATGTGTCTGTGATGCACTTCTACCTCTTTGGTCCTCGGCAATAGATCTGCGCAACAGAAATCGTTACGGATTCTATGGGCTGTGTGAATGCTGTAGTCATTCATGTTCTTCAGGGAAAAGCCAAGCCCAGCATCAGCTCGTCAGCTGTGAAATGATTGGATGTTTTCATTGCAGTGAATAAGGTGAGATGAGGTGTGGAAATCCCATTGTAAATTGACTCTCTGTAGGTAAATTCCCCTGATTGGTTTTAGATGAAGCAGCAGAGAATAAATCGAGTCAGTGTCCCTCAACGTGATGAATCGGGTGGCGATGTTTTAATAGACTGTCACCTTTTCATCTTGAAGGCCATATTTCACTAACCCGACAGCCAGCTGGAAGATTGAACGGTGTGTTTTACTCGAGAAAGATTGTAGCTGCTTTAGCAGCTGATGTTGTGTCTCTATAAGTGAAAGACTTATAAATTACACAGTTGAGAGAAGAACAGATGTGTGCTTGTATTCTACTGAGCTGCCATTCACTACACCTTATTGGAGAAACCTTGGCTGTATGTTAACATTTAAAGGTAAATTGGTTTGCTTCACTTTCCAATGAATAGGCTACACCATAGAGTATCTCAGTAAGACCCTCTTGTCACTGCACACAAGGTGTTCTTGATGTCCCATCCTATCCAATATATATTCAACCCGCATGTGAGTGTGTGAATACAGTTAGGGCTGGGCGATATATCGCATGAGATTGTCACGCGCATTTCGTCAGTAAAGCCGGTTCCCTGATTACCGCTAAATCGCCATCACCTGCTTTCAAATGGAGCGGCATTTAATTAGACAGAGCCGTAGATCACTGATAAGCTACGCAATATCGTGTTCATATCGCAGATGAATCGCCTTCGATAATGAACGCGATATTGCGTAGCTTGTCAGTGATCTACGGCTCTGTCTATTAAATGGCGCTCCATTTGAAAGCAGGTGATGGCGATTTAGCGGTAATCAGGGAACCCGCTTTACTGACGAAATGCGCGTGACAATCGCATGCGATATATCGCCCAGCCCTAAATACAGTACTGTTTATTTGTTTAGGTATAAAATGTGGAAAAACTACTTGGTGCCACTCTTAACTATGTAAATCAGAGAAGAGTATATTTTAGCTTTACCACTGTATTTTAGCTTTACCAGTGTGAGAGATAGTCTCTTAAAGGGTTAGTTCACCCAAAAATGAAAATTCTGTCATTAATTACTCACCCTCATGTTGTTCCAATCTGTAAGACCTTCGTTCATCTTTGGAACACAAACGCTTCAAAAAGTTCATAAAGAGATCGAAAGACTAATGCATACGAATTGAGCGGTTTAGTCCAAATTTTTTGAAGAGACTCGATCACTTTTTATGATGAACACATTTGATTTAGGCTTTTACTCATGCATAAACTTTGAACAGCGAACATAAACAAAAGCCTAATGATGATGCATGAGAACAAACCACTTCCAGAAGCTCGAACGTGTTGCGTAACCAATGAGGTTCATTCTCGTGTGTTACGCAGCACGTTTCTGCAAGAGGTTTGTTCTTGCGCATTAGTCAGGTTTGGTTGAGCTTCTGTTTATGTTCGCTGATCAATGTTTACATGTGAATAAAAGCCTAAATTAAACCTGTTCATCATAAAAAGCAATCGAGTCTCTTCAAAAAATTTGGACTAAACCACTCAATTCATATGGATTAGTTTTCTGAGAAGTTGCAGATTGGCCTGATTTTCACTTTATTTCACGTACTAAATGAGAAGACGGTGGAGGTAAAGTTTGTTTTGTCTGGGATCAGCCAGATCATGACTTTAAACCATTTAAAGCCCTGCATTTTGTTGTGTTGTTCTTTCTTGTACTGCATCTTATGTTGAAGGTTATTTTAGAGAGTTTAAAACCTTCCCATTAGGCCGTTATCATGGCAAAACGGCATGCAGCATGTGGAGCTATTTTTGCCATTGATGATAAATTGCTCTCTGACTGACATCATCATCATTTTGAGCCACCAGGCAATTTGTGTTTGTCAGCCGGGGCGTCGTTTGTGTTGTACCCACCATTTTTTGCCCCCCCTTCAGTCCCACCCCTAATGCATTTGGGTTGTTTGCCGTGGCCAGTGAATAGTCAGTGATAGTGAATGAATCCTCGTTCCCACTGTCAGAACAGACAATTCCAACAGATGCATACATGCCTGGCACATCAATTTCACATGTAGACGTTAAGTTCCCTTTCTGCCCCCCACCAGTCCACCTGTTCCAGCTGGCCGGCTGACGCACGCTAAGGGGAATACCAATACTTTCAGAATCAGCGGTGCCTTCCTTCTATGAAGATGAAGAACCAAGCGAGTGAATAATATAATGGCGTGTCTCTTTTTTTACTCTCTCCTCACCATCTGTTTATTTTCAAAGCTTTCCTCCACTGATGCGGAACTGGAGTTTGGTAGATAGGGGAGGGGGAAGGACATTCCTGCTCCGGGCCCTTGTCTGGAAGAGTGTCTTGGGACGGTCACTCCAGTCAGACTATACTGTGTCTGGTCTCTTCTTGGCTTTGCACAAAATCTCAAATGTGCACCGAAGCAGAATGGCTGACTTAATTTGGCAAGGACTCTAGTCAGCTTGATACCTTAGGAAAAGCCTTGACCTGATTGATGTATACAATTTTTTTATTTTGCCTGTTTTGTAGAAAGGGCACAGTAAGAGAGGGGATGGGAAAGAAGTGGGAGTGAGATTGGGAAATGACATGAGCTTGGTTTAAATTGGTAGTGTGAGGGAATTTGGCTGCATTTTATTTTGTGATTTCAGTTATCTGTCTGCAGTGTTGGGGGTAACGCAATACAAGTAACTTTATGTAATTTAGTTATGTAATCAAGTTATGTAATTAGATTACTTTTTCAAATCAATTTACAGCAAAATATCTAAATTACTTTTTCAAATAAGTAACTCAAGTTACTTTTTCACATGTATTGACTGACAGCACTCCTGTCCCCATGTTGAGAGAAATCGGGAGTATTCCTCAAAATGAATAAATGCAATCTTAGAATATTACATAAACCTGTAATTAACTATATTAAATTACACAAATCTACTTTATGTATTTAATCTCACTTTATTAACCAATGTCTTTGCTGCTGACCTTAATCTAATTCACCCATACTAAGAAGCAAAAATGACTTTAGATTAGATTTAGAAATAAAAGTGTTGAACTTCCTTCTCCTTTAGCCTGAGGCTTATTCATTTCACTTTTGGTGTGAAAGGGCTTTAACATTTGCCAAATATAGAACTTTTTTTGTTATTAAAAAAACAATTCCTTTTGAATTTCAATGTATTCTTTATTTGTGTGCGATTTAGAACATAATTTCAAATTCAGGAATTTAAATGGAGTCTACAAGACATTATCAATTGAATTCTGAATGGTGCATTACAGAAAGTCCTTCTAACATGCTCAGCTCTTCATCTCATATCTTCGAAACCATTGTTTCAGAGGTGAGGGGTGAGCTTAAGGTACCTTATTCCTCGTCTTGTCTTGACATAATGTAGAAATAGTGTTATTAGTAAAACAGTCACACACAATAAGGTCTCCTTCTGCATTCAAACAGCGCAGTCACGGCACGTCTCTACAGATGAGCTGCAGAAGCGTAATTAAGCATCAAAGACCTCCTCTGACCTTAATGAACATGATGTGGAATTGAGGGGTTATTTGCATCTTGTTCTGATCGAGCACAGGTGACAGAACCGAACGAGGGCCATGATTTGAATTGAAGCTTCGGCAGAGTTTGACCATGCGTCCGCAGTCAGGGGTGACAAGGTTGGCAGCTTAATTATGCTTAATGACGAGGAGTGCCTCTCCCGGCTCACTTTGCCACCAACTACATCTCATAAAACAGTGTAAGCTGAGTTTTTAATTTATAGCAGCAGAGAACAAATTGCCCCGAGGATGATGGATGGACGTGCAGATGGGACTTATCTTAATTGTCCTAGCTTGAGTGAATGGTAGCCTGCTTGAACAACAAACGCCCAAACTGCAGAGTCAAACCAAAGACTATAGATATAGGAAGACGGTTCACTCCTATTAGTTATGAATGGGAGAACCTTCAACGCGCAATATGGCGGAATACATCCCGCATTCTAAGTAAAAGAGCCAATCGCTGATTGATAAAGTCATTGCGTCACTGCAACTGCCGTTAGAAGCTCTGGTTCACATGAGACTCACCCTGAGGACTGCACATGCACGTTGGCTCGTCCAGCCTGAAAAATACACTATTTTTGACGCTATTTGAGCATAAGAAACAACATTTATGTGAGTTCATGTCAGATTTTGTTGCCGATTTGAAATATGTTATTTAATTGTGAGTTTGCCAAGCAGTTTTTGAGATTTCAGGATTCTCCCATTCAAATAGATAGAACCTGGTCTTGGATGCCTGAAATAGCTGAACGGGGGCGTTGCAAATATGGCCATTGAATGAACAGACTTTCCTTGAAAGTGACTTGTTTGGTCAAACACAGCCATGGCTGTCCTAAAACTGGGCTCCCCAAAAACCATAAAACTACCTATTTCATTTCCCGTTTTGCTCTTTAACTGACCTTTTTGAGATGATCTGAATCAATCGCAAATTTACTTTGCCCTGCAACCACCTGTGCATACTTACTGTGTGTGTGTGTTAGCATTGTTTTTCAGCAATCTTTTCTGATGTTTTGAGCCTTGCTGGAGGGAAAGTCACTTAGTCATGCTCAGTACTGCTCAAACTTCACTACAGTGTCTACATTACTGAATATGTATATATATTCTCATATATAAAATATACAATATATATATATAGCATGACTTAAAAATTCTACTCTAATTCCCAGCAAAGATTATTTATTGGTCTTTTTTTTTTTTTTTGCCTGGAATGGGCAGTCACAGTGACCTTTTCCATGCTTCATTTGCTGGTCTGAGTGGACAGGAGCACCTGCAGTACTGCTGCAATGTAGCAAGTGTGATGTTTTTTCCACTTCTGCTTTTATTTATGAGTTCACGGCTTTGCCGCCCATAATGCAGTGCTCCACACTGGACATAACATACTACACTATAAACTGTAGTCAGGGTTTAAGCTTTATAACTCCACGTGAAAATGAGACAAAAATGCAGGTGTTGGATGAAATTCAACACATTAATAAATCTGCCAGAACATAAAGGCAGCACCTGCTAATGACTGTCAGCATGTGAACCTACAGTAGAGTTCTGAATCTGCTGCAGTGTACTTCTATGATGTAAAGATATGCTCACAGCTGTGAACTCACCACGTGATGGGCAATCAGCATGACAGACTGACACTATGTTTCCTCAAGTATTTAAGGTATGGCTGCTGGATTTTGAATGTAAAGCAAACTTGTCTCTCTCTCTCTCTCTCTCTCTATTATATTGGCCAATTTTAACTGATTAGTTGTTCAGGCAACCGAAATTGAACTTCACCCAATTTAATATCAGTCATTTAACCACTTATTTTGAGATTAAAGTGTAATCTGTGTTGAACTGAACCTGAGTTATCTTATTGACCACTCATCTCACACTTAACTGGCGGTTTATGTTCAGGATGCGCCCTCACAAGGAGTTCATCGGGTCATGAAGGCAATTTTGCCTGAGACGACAGCCATGGCTTGTCTTTATTAGAGTATTGATCATGTGGTGGCACTTTATCTAGCAGGGTGGGACACTAATCAGCCTGGAGACATGCATCATTTCAAAGTAATGTACGGCAGACATTGATTTCTGCCCCCTTGATTTCCCACCTCTTCACGGGATGTGAAAGCAATTGAAAGACTGACTCCATCACCTGCCATTGCACCACACCTGTTGTATAGGCCTAGCAATTTAAATGTCTTGATGAATACTAAAATTGAATAGCCTTGAATTGACACAGCATGATTTCGCATGCGACTCCAGGGTCAGCATCAGCCCGTAACTTAACGTATGTCCCAGGCTTCAGTGAAAGTTGTCCAGCTGTTGTAGAGAGATTGCTCAGAAGGTAATACTGTTCACTCTCCAAACACATAACTACATGCTCCAAAATGTGCCCTCCATCTCCATTAAACCTCTGGCCAGAGACACAGGCCACATATATACGGCTAATGAGTACTTTGTGGAACAGACAGTGTTTAGTAATGCTCTAGCCACTTTATTTTCATCCTCTGAGATGCTTGCTTGGTAATTAACCCTGTTAGGCTTCTTTGGATTCACGAACAGCACAATCGTTTATGTCCAGCTCCTCTGGCACCTCTCCTCTTCCACTTCATGTGCAGTGATGAGGTTCAATCAGCATCCAAAGTGTATCTCTTTCACAGCACTTTTAGTGATGGCATTAATCAGGAAGTTAGAGACCATGAGTTCAATTCTTTAGTGTGGCAGTACACTTATATGTAAAGTAGAAGTCATGAAGAATAACTGGCAACAGATCTTGTTTTCTTCTTTCTCCTTTTCTCCCTCTTGTGACTTTGATATATGGGATATGGAATTGGCTAGGGTTGGCCGATATATTGATTGTTCACTATATATTTGTTACGATTTTGTGGGTGACAAAATTAAGCAACATTGTGGGCATCACAATTATTTTTCTTTTTTAGACAAAAAGATCCTTAAAGGTGCCCTAGATTCAAAATTTGAATTTACCTTGGCATACCAAGACATACATTGAGTTTCAAACTCCATTGCTTTCTCTTTCTTATGTAAATCTCATTTGTTTAAATGACTTCCGGAAAACACGCTAGATCTCAACATAACACCGACTGTTGCGTAACAGTCGGGGTGTACACCCCAATATTTGCATATGCCAGCCCATGTTCCCAACATTATGAAAGGCATTAGACAAGGGCAGCCAGTAACGTCTGGATGTGCACAGCTGAATCATCAGACTAGGTAAGCAAGCAAGAACAACAGCGAAAATGGCAGATGGAGCAATAATAACTGACATGATCCATGATATCATGATATTTTTAGTGATATTTGTAAATTGTCTTTCTAAATGTTTCGTTAGCATGTTGCTAATGTACTGTTAAATGTGGTTAAAGTTACCATCGTTTCTTACTGAATTCACGGAGACAAGAGCCGTCGCTATTTTCATTTTTAAACACTTGCAGTCTGTATAATTCATAAACACAACTTCATTCTTTATAAATCTCTCCAACAGTGTAGCATTAGCCGTTAGCCACGGAGCACAGCCTCAAACTCATAGAGAATCAAATATAAACATCAAAATAAATACTTTACTCACATAATTCGAAGCATGCATACAGCATGCATGACGAACATCTTGTAAAGATCCATTTGAGGGTTATATTAGCTGTGTGAACTTTGTAAATGTGCTGTAATATAATCGAGAGCTCGTGTGGCAGGGAGCACGCGAATTAAAGGGGCGGCGCGCTGAAAAAAATCAGTGCATAGTTAATGATGCCCCAAAATAGGCAGTTTATTTAAAAAAATCTATGGGGTATTTTGAGCTGAAACTTCACAGACACATTCAGGGGACACTTTAGACTTATATTACATCTTGTGAAAAAGCATTCTTGGGCACCTTTAAATTTCCTTAGAATCAGTTAAAACTGTCGTTTCAAAACTACTTCAAAGCTACTGTAGCTGAAATTGCTCAAGAAGTAAATGCTGGTTCTGATAGAAAGGTGTCAGAATACACAGTGCATCACAGTTTGTTGCGTATAGGCCTGCATAGCCGCAGACCAGTCATGGTGCACATGCTGACCCCTGTTCACTGACGAAAGCGCCAACAGTGGGCACGTGACATGTACACCCTTTCATGGAAACCGTATTCCCTGGTGGCTGTGACCTCTTTCAGCAGGATAATGCACCCTGCCACAAACGCAAAACGTTCAGGAATGGTTTGAGGAGCACAACAATGAGTTTGAGGTGTTGACTTGGCCTCCAAATTCCCCTGATCTAAATCCAATTGAGCATCTGTGCGATGTGCTGAACAAACAAGTCTGATCCATGGAGGCCCCACCTCACAACTTACAGGACTTAAAGGATCTGCTGCTAACATCTTGGTGCCAGATACCACATCACACCTTCAGGGGTCTACTGGAGTCCATGCCTTGATGGGTCAGGGCTGTTTTGGCAGCAAAAGCGGGGTATATTATCTTCACTTTTTCTGCTCAAGAAAGTATTATTCAGTTTTATTGAGTTGTAGTGCCATAGTTGTATCATTGAGGGTTTTGAGCTTTAGCTTGTCTGAGCCATGTGCTCTTCAGGATGTGTTTTTGAATGCTGTTGTGTGTCTGTTAAGATCAAGTGGGAAAATGGCACTGGCATTAATGTATGTGCATGTGTATGTGTGTGTGTGTGTTCTCACTAGGGATGCTCGCTGTGTTGTCTAGTAGTCTGCCACTCTGTGTTCTCCCGCAGGATCCTGGCTGGCAACTTTCCACTGAATTCATGTTCCTCGGCACAGGGGGTTGTTCCACTCTACAACACACACACACACATGCTATTCTTGCTTCCTCTGCCTATAATGCTAGTCCATTTTAGATTCGACCAGGAATAATGTCCTTACTTTGAGGGAGCTATGCCATAACTCAAGATTGTGTACCGCTTTTACAGTGAAGTGTGATAGATTTGTGATGTTGCCAAGGGGTTTCAATATAACCCAAGATACTAGCTCTGTAAATAACATTTAGAGCCTTTTTACACTTAGTTGATTGCATCTTGATTGATCGGATTGCTGTCCGATTTGGTTTTCACATTCCTTTTACACTAGGGAATGTAAATGTCTCAGCAAAACTGATATAAATCTGATCTATTACTGCAGTGCTATATGTAAATAAAACCGATTACTTCTGTGATAATTCTAATGTTGGGCAGCGAACCTTTGTCTGTCCTCGCTCCTTATGGCCTTTTAATTTTTGTTTTAGTGGGCTGCACCTTCCATTTATTCTGTCTGTGATTGCTTGCTAGAGGGTTATTGTTGCTTCATTTTTATTTAGAATTTTTTATTTTGTAGATTTTTAGCTTTTCTAGTATTTTAGGGCTTTCAAAGTTAATTCATTAACTGGTAGAGTTTATAAATATTAAATTGTGTTAAATTTCTCAGCGTATGTCTAGTAGCATTTTCATGTTTCATGCAGGTAGATTGTAAAGGATTCAGGTTTGTGTAACTAAAACAAAAATTTGTTTTTGACTCATAAAAGTGTAGCTTACTTTCACAGTTATATTACTTTTTGTAGTTTGTGGTGTTAATATGATTTGTATGCTTTTGTTAAGATGTTTTTGTTGTCTGCCTTTTTTTTGGGTGATTTAATTCATTATTTTGTGACTAAGCAGTTAACTTCACGTTGTTTGTCTTAGTAGGATGAAAATAATCTGTTATTTAAACAGTGAACTGGACTCATGCCAAAACTCCCATTTTATTCACCAAATCTTAGTTATATCACGTTTGCACTGTTAGTTATGATGAAAGCATTCATTAGTGTGTAGAAATTAAGTTGCAATGACAAGAATACTGCTTTTATGCCTGCAACATGTCTGTGATTGGCTACAGTGTTCATCTCTGCAAACTTTCATGCCACAATTAGTTAACTTTGAGAGCTGTAATAGTAAAAACACGCTAAAAGAGAGAGTAATACATGGCTATTTCAAATGCAAAGATGTTAGCCAATCACAGCAGTGGGCGTTTACACTGAATTCTCACAGCAGATATGCCCCTTAAAACAAAGCGTTCAAATCAGGTAAAATCAGGGTAGGGAAAATGCCTATATTTCTAAATTATGACCATTTTGAATGTAAAAAAAAGCATACTAACATTTTAAGTGCACCCCAGGAAACGTTATAAAATGATGCATGACCCCTTTAAGTGAGCAGGTGTGTGTTGTATGCATGTATGCATTAATCTAGTTATTCTAGTCAAGTGTGTTTTAAACAGCTACTTACTGCTCAGAATCTCATTCATAGGTGACAAAATACCCAAGGTGCTCCCAAACTGTATGGTGGAAAGTGAAATATTACATATGACATTGTGACATGTTGTGAATTCCCACTTGGTGAAAGACGGAGTTAATTTATTCCTTCACTGCCCATTTAAATTACCATCATTGAAACTCACAAACCCTTTGACAGAAGACTGACCGTGAGGGCATTCCTAATGGCACTTTGCACATTTTTTATTTCTGATTGTGATGTTGAGCAATAGAGGTAGTGTACTTGATAAGGAGCAAGGACTTTTTGGGAGTCTTAGGATTTGGTTCACCTCATGTCATTGGGTTGACAGACTGTGCCTGAAAATGAACGTGAAAAGCTTGCATGATTAAGATGATGAGAAAGGTCATCTGTCTTTACTAGGGTTGTCATGATACCATAGTTTTTGTAGTCGAAACTAGTACAATATCACAATTCTTGTTGCTACCAAATCTGATACCAAAGCCAAAATGTGCTATTGAATACGTATGTATATTAATATTCACAGTTAAACAAATTGAATTTAAACAATGCAATGTCTTTGCATTTCTCAATTAAGTAAGCAGTCAAGTTTTTCATGTGGTTTATTCAAGTAAATAGTCAGTAAGAAAAGCAACAGTTTACAAGTGTTAGAATAAAGGAATTATCAGGTATTGTCCCCTAAACATCCTCATATTGAAAACTACAATAGATCTATTTGGATGTATTTAAACTGAAATATCAGATATCTTGACATCTGTTTGTTTTTTCCTCTCTCTTCTCTTCTTTTAACCAAAGTTCCTGTCTTGAAGGTCTTGTTTAAACAAACCCTTTAGAGTGTCTTGCATTTGATGGAGAGCACAGCAACAGACTTCTGTTCTTATCTTACTGAGAGAATTTAAAAATAGAAGTTATCCGGCAAAGATCGTGTTTGTAAGCAGGACAAACCAACACAACAATACCCTGCATGGTCGACCACTCCTTCACCACCCTTTCCCCACCAGGTGCCCCTTTTTTGCTCTGAGGGAGCAATTAAGTAGGATCCAGCGAGTCTCAGAGGACCGCTTCAGCAGTTCTCATTAGTCACATGGTACCTTTTATACCTCAAAGTCCCTTCAAAGCTTCATGTTTGAAGACTGTGAACAATGGGAATATACTGCATAAAACTACAACCTATAAACTATTGCATTTTGTGTAATTAAAGCTCATGATTCGTGCATGTTCAAAGGGGATGCTAGACTAACACAATGAGTGACAATGCTAAAACAACAAAAAAACAAAAAGTTTTTGTGTTTTTTTTCACATTGCTTGGTGTCAGCTAGGCACGTGGGGCTTGTTAGCTTGCCCTGTTGAGGCTCTAGGCGTGAGAGATTCCCTTGCCTTCAAGTCCTTCCCAATGAAGAAATAGAAGCACACTTCTAATTGGCTTAGGGAAAACTGTGTTTTTATCATAGCAGGTTAGTGCTAGAGAGGAAAGGAGAGCGTGAGCGTGAACAGCAAATCCTCCCCACGTCAACAGCCAATTGGGATTATTGTTGAACACAGCTGGGGACGCGGGACACTTGTGCAGCCCGGCAATCTCATTCCAATTTTCACTGAAAATTACTTGCTCTTTCTCCGTCTATGCTCATGTGGAGCATGTGTGTTTATCTCCGGCACAAAGCTCACCCTGATGTAGCCGTCGAAATGAAAAGAGCATCAGAGAGACGTGAATCGGTTTGTCATTGAGCATCATGTGGAGCGCTCCTGTTATAATTATGTGTGTGATTACTTGACAAAGCGCTGCAATTAAAGACTGCTAGCACCGTGTGCAAATTGATTGCTGCAGATACTTTTTGGGAGCAGAGTGAACCAAATGATCAATGAGTGTTCAGATGTGTGGTTGCAGGTGATGAAAGAAGCTTTCTCATCCATTACTGGTGTCATTGCCGAGGTGACACCTGTGCCATTTGCTTTGCTGGAGTGGAGTGGTAAAAATGGGTTTATTATTAGGGCTGTTTATTTTGGTGAATGTTTAGTTTTTGGCCAGCTTCCTTGTAGTGATTTATGAAGTCAAAGTGCTGACTAATGCATAGACCAATGCTGATTAAAGGATTATTTGCAGGAAAAGGTTCATGCCTTGACATTTTAAATGCATTTCTTTTAGGGTTACCTGATTTGTTTATAAACCGTATCAGAACAGAATTAAAAGCAGAATAATGCAAAGTTAATAAGAAATAATTATATTTTACACATTCATTTACAGTTAAATTCAGTAAAATCCAATACATTCAACTAATTAGTTCACTTTAAAATGAAAATTACCCCAAGTTTTACTCACCCTCAAGCCATCCTAGATGTTTTTGTGATGAACACAATTGGAGTTCTATTAATAAATATCCTGAGGCATCCAAGCTTTATAATGGCAGTAAACAGGGCCAAGGAGTATGAAGCTCACGAAAGTGCCTCCATCCTTCATAAACGTACTCCAAGCGGCTCCGGCGGGTAAATAAAGGCCTTCTGAAGCGTAGTGATGCGTTTGTGTAAGAAAATATCTATATTTAACAAGCTATGAAGTAAAATATCTAGCTTCCACCATACCACCTTCCGTATTCAACTTACGAAGAAAGTTATATAACTCTGATTGTGTTCATCTGAAAGAAGAAAGTTAAATACACCTAGGATGGCTTGAGGGTGAGTAAAGCTTGGGGTAATTTTCATTTGAAAGTGAACTAATACTTTAATACGTAGTTTGGCATATAGCAATGTTTTAGAGGCTCTTGTGCTTGGCTTTCTGTAGTCTGCATTGGTTGATTTACTTAGTTAACTAACTCTATAGTACTTGCACTGAGAGGACAACAGGGAGCATGAGTATGGATGTAAGGGCGGTACTTTGAACATCTCAAAGAGAGTTTTACCATGCAAACCTTTTCCTAGTGAGCATTTTAGCTGTCTCGGCCACCTTGAATGCGTTGGATGCTGTGTGCTTTAGTCAGTGGATATTCACTATGCAGACAAACCTCTAAAGCTGTGTGATATTTACATTCTCTGAGAACACTCAACCCTGTAATGTTGTCTTTTCTGTGGCCTGAGTAAGTCTGGACTCTCAGGCCAATTACCACATTGGCTTGATGACGAGATAATTGCAAGGAAATCTAAATGATCGCTCAGGCTGCTGCGGCCTGAGTCACTGCTTACAGCCACTTCCCCTGTTGAATACATTGACTAGTCTGACTAGTTTTAAGTTCCTACAAAAGCATTAAATCTACTTTAAAGCTCCTGTAAAAAAAACGCTTGATTTGACCCAGTTTAGAAGTTAGAAACGCACTTAACTTCCATTTAAATACCAGTGAAATTTTTTACAGCCTCTACCACACTATAAATGTTTGTCAAATTCAGAACTCAGCCAGAAAAACAAACAGAAAGTCTTTTAAATATACTTGCCTGCTGATATCTCATTTGGAACTTTTGAGTAGATACATCTCACTTAAAGATGGTAACATCATTGTACCTGCTGAATTCCTTATTTGTGTGATTATTGACTGAGAATTGGAAAAAAAACAGTAGCAGGATATTAAATGACTTAAAGGTGCCCTAGATTATGTTTTTAAAAGATGTAATATAAGTCTAAGGTGTCCCCTGAATGTGTCTGTGAAGTTTCAGATCAAAATACCCCATAGATTTTTTTTTTTATAAATTTTTTTAACTGCCTATTTTGGGGCATCATTATAAACGCGCCGATTTTATGCTGCGGCCCCTTTAAATCCCGTGCTCTCCGCCCACAGAGCTCGCGCTTGCCTTGAACAGTGCCTTAACAAAGTTTACACAGCTAATATAACCCTCAAAATGGATCTTTACAAAGTGTTCGTCATGCATGCGGCATGCATGCATCGGATTATGTGAGTATTGTATACTGTTATATTGTTTACTTCTGATTTTGAATGAGTTTGATAGTGGTCCGTGGCTAACGGCTAATGCTACTCTGTTGGAGAGATTTATAAAGAATGAAGTTGTGTTTATGCATTATACAGACTGCAAGTGTTTAAAAATTAAAATAGCGACGGCTCTCTTGTCTCCGTGAATACAGTAATAACCGATGGTAACTTTAACCACATTTAACAGTACATTAGCGACATGCTACCGAAACATTTAGAAAGACAGTTTACAAATATCACTAAAAATATCATGTTATCATGGATCATGTCAGTTATTATTGCTCCATCTGCCATTTTTCGCTATTGTTCTTGCTTGCTTACCTAGTCTGATGATTTGGTTGTGCACATCCAGACGTTAATACTGGCTGCCCTTGTCTAATGCCTTTTATAATGTTGGAAACATGGGCTGGCATATGCAAATATTGGGGGCGTACACCCCGACTGTTAAGTAACAGTCAGTGTTATGTTGAGATTCGCCTGTTCTTCGGAGGTCTTTTAAACAAATGAGATTTATATAAAAAGGAGGAAACAATGGAGTTTGAGACTCACTGTATGTCATTTCCATATACTGAACTCTTGTTATTTAACTATGCCAAGATAAATTCAATTTTTCATTCGAGGGCACCTTTAAGTCTTCTTTTAAAATGGTTCCAGTCCTTGATGCTTATTGGCCAATAGTCGTGTTTTATTCATGATAACGCACACTCACACAGTTATGACCGCTTCACCGAACACATCTGTGCATCACTGGGCAACATCCTTAGCATCCACCCTAGCAACATAAACAATATACTGTCAAAACTGTTCCATGTATTTCAGCAAAATTAACTTTATGTATTTTGGTATTATGTCTGCATCATTCACCTTTAATTTTGAGTCCACCTCCTTCCCCTATCAAAGAAAGTCTTCTCAGGTGGGAGATGTGTTGATGTGTTTGTGGAAACCCACAGTTTTTGAAGTGCAGAGGGAATATTATTTAAACATTTTCTGTACTGTATGTTTGAGTTACAAAGATTAATGATGCTTCTTGAATTTTAAAGTCATGCTATGCTGTAAATTTTTAAAAAAAGTGTAATTTTTAAAAAGTTTTGTCATTTTGAGTGATAAGCAGGTGTGAATAAACAATATGAATTGTGTTAAATAAAGGAGACAGTGCGTGAGATCAGTTACTAGTCTGTTTTAATTTGAGCTCCATCAGAGGCATGTTACAGTACCTTTTGGTTTTGTAAAAACACAGTAAAAATGACCAGACTTTTATAATTTTTCTAGGAGTGGGATTGTCAGCTAGATCAAAAGAGATTCTAGTCCAGAGTTACACAGTGAAACCTTTGTTTAAATGAGAATTGACAGAGAATGAAGTCTTGTTTGAGGAAAACCTGACTGAATATTCTTGCCATGATTAATCAGAAAGCATTTTCTCTTTGATGTACTGGATGTGGAAGGGTTTGTGAAGAGCATTTTAGTGAAAGAAAAGAAAAAGAAAAAGAAAAAAGAACACTGGCCAGAGGTCGCATTCTGTACAATACCATTTTATTTTATTTTATTTTATTTTATTTTGTTTTATTTTATTTTATTTTATTTTATTTTATTTAATTTTATTTTATTTTTAAAATAAAATTTTATTAAATTTATTATTTTTCCATTTAGGTTCAGGAAAATCTAAAACCGGACATAACCATGACAACAAAGTCAATATGCATTATTTATATGTATACTTAAGCGTCTCAAACAAAACTCTTTTTCTAAGTTTATTTAACTTTTGTTAATCAATTAAAATGTGAGACTCCCAAAAGTTGAGAAAACCATCTAACGTTATTTGAAGTGGTCATTTTGAGAAAGTTCTTGCTAGTTGTTCCCTGAAGTTCTTTTGACTTTTGACTTTATAATGCATGATCTGCAGTTGCCTAGCCTTTATGTTTTCGTTAACTAATCATAGACAACTATACCTAAGAATAGTCTTATCCTTTCTTTAATGTACAAGCTTAAGGTCACTCAAGGGCTCCCGCTGTGACGGAGGCTTTCACAACCATTGTTAACCTAAGCGCTAAGTGCTGATGTCCTTAGAGCAAATTATTCTTTGACATTTTTAGTGTCTAGAACTGTGCACATAATATGTGGTTGGCAAGTGATGAGCTTGACTACTATAGTACCTTGTATTTGGTGCATTAATCTGATTTCCATCTAAATTGCTGATCCCATGACAGAAAGCTTTCCCAAACTGACACACCTGATTCAATAAAGCAAGTATATGATGAGCGTAACTGTTGAATCAGGTGTGTTAGTTATGGATCTGAAAAAAGGAATATATTTTGCCATTGGCCTTCAGTATTGGAATTTAGAAGCCAGTGGTGCGTTAGTTTGTTGCCAGTCAGAATGAACTTTTTTTTTTACATTTTTTATACAGCCTTGGTAAAGAGAGCAGAGAAAAGAGAGTGGGGGTCCGGGTGCAAAACCCCCTGGAGAAGAGGTTTTGTATATTTTAAAGTTAAATGCATCAATCTGGTGCTTTTTGGCAGGCTTCAGTCTAGTTAATTAATAAGATATTTAACTGAACAGAAATCTAATCCTTTCCAGATAGGAATGTCTATGATGTGTGGTATATTATTTTTTTCCCACCACACTTATCCTTATTTTGAAGGATATGTCAAATACCTTCAAATACCGTAACTAAAGCCAACCTTCCCATTGTGCTGTCTGGTGCACCATCATTATGAATTTTGTCCAGCTTTTTGGGTATAAAGTCAGTGGATCAAGTACTGCTGGCATTCCATTTGATATTTTAAAATCACTGACTCCGATCACGGCTCAGGACAGCCATTGTTTTAAAAGAATCAGACATGATTCTCCACTTAATTTCTGTTATTTCTTTATACAGTATGTATAATCTTAAAATAGTATCACATGCACATTTCATTTCAATAGGTTTTGTGATGCACCCCCCCCCCCCCCCCCACACACACACACACACACACACACACACACTTGATGCTGTACTTATTGAAAGGCAAGCTTTACTTTATAAGTTCTTTGCTGCGGCCTTATTAGCTGCAGTTGTATTTGTATGGACTGCTGCTTTTATGTCAAATACCCTTTTTTTGTCTGTTCCTCATTTTATTTTGATTGACATTTTTATATTGCAAGTAACAATGTAATCAATTCTGGATTTCATAAAATGCTTTTTTCCAGTCATAAACGGCGGAACTTTCTAGAAGAAAAAGATATTTTAGTCAAAAGCAATTTGCGTGTGGATGACGAGCACTTTTGGTACATTCAGTGTTCTGCTTGGGAATGATATGCTCTTATGGAATAAAGTGTTTTTGGTGCTCATATCTTTGTTGATTTTTAACTACGGATGTCAGCTGAACCCGCTGTGTTGAAGTACGAGAAGGAAAGACATCTGAATTGCATCAATACTGAACATCTACAGTAAAATCTTATATCGTGAAGCATAGTGCTATTTTAGTGGTTGGAAGTCATTGGCGTCATTAAGCTCTTCAGAACCTTTTTTTTTTCAGTATTATAGTGTATATAGTAATTAGCACTAACACTTCCTTTGCCGCTCGTAGCATATGCTAATGGTGCTGCTCTGGGCTATGGATGAGCTTTCAAGTGAGTAAATGGCACAAATGAATCCGCCATACGCTCCATTTTTGAAACCGCCACACTCTATACAAGAGGCAGTCGATGAGAAGGTCGCGAATGAAGGTTGATGAGAGACAGAGAGATAGATGCACTCTGAGAAAGAGAGCAAAATGGATTCTCAAAGTCATATCAACAAACCTGAGATTAACATGCTGTTAATGAAGTATGTTACAAAAGGAAATTGGGGCCATAGAGTGCCTGCAAATCCATCTGGCAGAGTTATTCTCAGCAGTATGTTTGGAAAACAATTCTGAGACTACACTTTCCAGTGTGGCGCACCCAAAGGTATAGAGTTGTTGTCAAAATTAAACGAATGTTGTCCTTGACTCTTTTGAATTAATTTCTCAGCATTTAACTTTGCCCTTTTGAGACTTTATTTCCAAACTTAACTGTCACAGTGGGCTTCATGAATATTGAATTCTTGAACTTTTGTTTAGTCCATGGGGACAAGATTTAACTAGCCTCTCTTCTTAATAGGACACTCCGTTAGGACATTTACTGTGTCAGATAAATCTGTCTGCTAAGAATGGATGCTGTGGTCATTGGCCATGTTTACTCTCTTGCCATATTCACATTTTATGACAGTGTCAAGTTAAATAGAGTTAGCCTAACCTTTTTAAAATGCTTTTCAGTACCCCAGTTGCCAATACCAAAGTGAGAATGTGTCCTTTGCATTTACCTTTTCATCTGAACTAAAGCAGTAACGTGTTTTGTAAAATGTTTTAGTCCTGTGGCTTTGGGAAGTTGGATGAACAGACCTAAAGTAATGCCATAACCAGCCCCAAAAACTACAATTGAGGCCTATTTGCATGTAGTTGTCATTGCATTTTGAATGGTGTAAAATGTGTTTTTGTGCAATTGTGTTTTCATAATTGACATTGTTATAATTTTCAAGTATTATGTCCGTCCCTACAGTTTACTGTACCTGTGTCTTCCTCCACCACTCTGGCACCTTCCCTTAAGGTAGTGTTGATCAGCGTTCCTGTGCCATGTCTTAAGCTGATGTTGCCCGCGGTACAAACATAGCTTTTTGAAATAATTACCCACACTGCTGGGTAGGAGGATTCACACCACCTCCTTCAGCCATTCATTCAGTTTGGACGCCTCTCTCTTTTGGCTTTAGGAAATCCCAGCTCCTACTGAATTATTGTTACTGAAAGAGCCTGTGGGTTTTCCAGGCAAAGCTTTTATGTTCGATTTCAAAAGTCATGGCATTGAATATGGGATTTTTCATGCAATTGTTGTTCTCTTGCCTGTATTTTAGCTCTACAGGATGTATGTGTGCAGACTTGCTAACTAGTTTTAGTTCAGTAATTTTTTGTGACTCTTCTTAAGTTGTTTTGGATCTTCTACAGTACTTAGTATTAGCGTAACGTGGTTTGCCTGTAAAAGCAAGCCTTTAATTGAGCCCTATGATCTGTGGAGAATCCAGAAAGCTTTTCAGCGAGGAAATACCCAATTCGTCCTCATCTGCACCCTTGAGACAGGAAATGAACAACTTTGTGAGAAAAGTGAGATTGAAAAAGAGAAAAATAAATGAGGAGGAGGGGGGACTACAGTGCTGGCACTTTTTACAAAAAGACACCCAACTGTTTCCTGCCAATACTATTCAAGGCCAAGTCAGTCTTAGTTACAAGAAAACCCTTAAGGCGCTTCTGTTTGGCTCAGTGTCAGTGCCTAACAAACCTTAAATATATCTGTTGGGTAACTGTCTATAAAGTTTGTTATCCCCACTGTACCCCGACTCGGCAACCAGGCAGCAATAATGAGTTTTCAAGCTTGCCAGGCTTTTGAGCAAAAAAGATAAGGGCAGAGTTTTGTTCCCTTTTGTAAGATGTGTCCTGAGCTCCTCTGACCTGCGTTAGTCTGCATTGGGACAGATAGCTTCTCTCCAGTGCTGTGCTCATCAGAGGTGAAAATTGCCAAGTCCGTGAAGCCAACGCCACTGGGCCTAGATCAGCTGTTCCTCCACCTGGCCGGATTACGGAGGTATGGAACCTGTACAGAAGGCACTGAGAGGGTTCAAAAGTGTACATGACATGTTCAAGTTTCCATCCACAGGGATCCAGTCTATGATGTGTCAGAGATCACTGAGATATCAAAGAAAAGTGGGTCATGGCCAACATGGAAATACTTGTTGACAGATGGAAGCCTGTGACCTTAATGTAGGGTCTTGAGTACACTTTGAAAAATAAAGTGCTCTGTGAGCTTGTAGAGCTGTACTGTTGTCATTGTGTAGTCAAGGTTCTTGCAAGTAAACTTTAATGACTCTAAATATGTACTCTTGTGCTTTTGGTTTCTTTCAGGCACCAACAATACCACTAGATCAAACTGAACCCTTATTCATCCAGGATGATGCTGGTGCTTATTGTGGCAGAGCTAAACAATAGTATCTTTAGGGGTACAGCAGCTTGTCATTTGGGCAGTACCATCAAAAAAGTAAAAATATGTACCCTTTAGGGTTAGATGAGATACAAAGGTGGATCTATGAAGGGTGCTGTCTTAGTGACAGCTGTTGTACCCCTAAAGGTACAAAAACAAATTCTGACAGTGCATTGATTTCAGTGCAGTTATGACATAACTGACTGGTACTTTATAACCTGCCCACAAACAGTGCATCGCTGTCTTCAAGAGTTTTACGCCAATACTATTTAAGGCTAAATTAGCCTTAGTTATAAGGAAGTTCTAGTTATTGGCTAGTTATTGGGTGCACTGGGCATTTCTTATTTTTATAAAAGAAGTTTTGAAAACAACTTCAATTTGGTGAGGACATCTGTCCGTTCTCCTGAACTGTTCCAGATCAGCACCTGGTGGGTGAAGAATGCATAAAAGTGTGTCAACAAACATCTGACATTCAAACGCAAAGAAAAGCAGAGATCACAAACCAAATGCACTGATCTGAAGGCAGTTTTGAGGTGTAGTTACACAACACTGAAATGTCACCGTCAACACAGTCCCTCTGAGCTCCTGCATTGACTGTCGGATTTGTGCTAGCTTTTTGCTTCACACACTTGGCATGACGAATCACTACTTGGGAGAGAGATGATACGCATAGCCCACACAGTAGGTTACACAACCGGCTAAGAAGTTGTGATGGGAGAGATCCGCACACTGCATGACTTTTCTTCCCTGTGGATTGAGTACACTCTAAGCCCTGAGTATATATCCTGATGCCCTGCACTTGTGGGAGGCCATCTCTGTTAAACTGCGATAAAGAGTTCACTCATCAGCCTCTGAGAAACAGGTAATCTCAACATTATGCCCATTCTTAAGAGAAGACTGTATGTAGAGCAACAAGCTTCATGCCAATGTCATGTACACAGCAGATACATGGGCTTATTTCAAATTCTTTTCAGTGCTTAAAGAATTAGTTCACTTCAGAATTAAAATTTCCTTATAATTTACTCACCCCCATGTTATTCAAGATGTTTATGTCTTTCTTTCTTCAGTCGAAAAGAAATTAAGGTTTTTGAGGAAAACATTCCAGGACTTTTCTCCATATAGTGGAGTTTGAAGGTCTAAATTGCAGTTTCAGTGCAGCTTCAAAGGGCTCTACACAATTCCAAACAAGGAATAAGGGTCTTGTCCAGCTAAATGATCGGTCATTTTCTAAAAAAAATACAAATTTAACTACGGATGCTCCTCTTGCACTAGCTCTGCGATGTGCCACGCATTACGTAATCATGTTGGAAAGGTCACGCATGACCTTTGAGATCCCAAACATACTGTTTAATAAGTAAATGAAGTAATGTTAGTGTAATGTTTTTTTTAAGCTACTATAAGGTCCTTGGCATTTCTCCGACCCCAAACAGAGCATGAGGGTTAATCATTAAGACATTGCAGCATTGTTTGGTTGCTTGTTAGCTCATTCCTCCATGTTTACTGTAATTGGCACCCTAATTTATTTCTGCAGAATGCATATAAATGATAAAGTGAGCAAAACCCAAGGGCTCTTTTGTTTGGCCGGTTTCTATATGCATTTTTAAAACTCTTTCACAGCGCAACAAGAATTATCTCATTGCTTGCCAGCCTGCCTGCATCCTAGGCTGATTTGTTTGCTTCCGTTTGCACGTTGTCACATCACTGCAGATGCCTGTTCTGACGCGGCTCTAAGCTTGATTGACAGTAGTGCTGCGGCTGAACCTTTGCCACTAGGATTGAACAGACGTTCCCTCTTCACCTCTGTCTATCCATCCGGGTCCACATTCATTTCATCTGCCGCTACACACCCATTTGACACTCAAAATTCAGACCAGGAGACCCGAGCGCTACACTGCGGGGCATCGGCGACCGTTAGTGCTGAATGCTAATGAGAAGTCTTTATTAGCACAGAGACACAGCCAGATCTCTCCGGGCGGGTGAAGACGGGGGAAAGACACATTTCTTCAGAACAGAGTGGGAAGAGGTTGCTGGATGGGTGCCTTTCTCAGTGGGCATGTTATCACGGCTAGTCCAGTTCAGCATTAATGCACTTATCAGGGCTGCACAGAGAAAACAGTCCAACACGGCCCGCACTTCAAAAGGAGCTCAGGTGGGTATACGACTGTTTGATCGCAGCAGTAGGTCAGTGACATCATCACAGCTCCTTTATGAACGATGTTCTGGCCAAGTGAGAAAAGTTGAGCTAAATGCATGTTCTTCAAAGGGGGGACTGAAACATTCTCCTAGTGGATTCAGCAGCTTTCAAAGTCCATATGAATGCTAATAAACGGTTTCTCACTAGAGTGTGAGAAAACACGTTGGACTGTCTGGCAGCTGTGCTGTTTTAGTATTAATCATGATACTATTGTTATTGAGTAATTGAGTAGAAGTTTATTTAATAGATAAAGTCGATTCTTTTCCAGGACTTGTCAATCAACTTGTTTGTGGCTTCCTGACTATCTTTCACTGGGGAGGTTGTTGTTTGTTTTGTTCTGTGATTGTTGGCTTGTTTGCATTTTCATCAAAACCAAATTTTCCGCTTCAAGTGCTGTCGATTTCCATGCAAATACTGTATGCATATGCCACATAAGTTTTTGACAGCATTTATGATGTTGCACGGTGTATGTTTGAATTTGAGCTTCATATGAAGTAATTTAAAGCCTGACAGAAGACGATTTACTGTATTAAATTGAGTTATTGCCATTTTCTCTTGGCATGTTGACTGTAGGACTGTTTAGATTTGTACAAGCCTGAATTGGATTGTCATTTTCATGGAATGTGGGATGATGGAGGAAGGAACTGTTGGACTAGGATTCATTTTGGTCCTGTTAATGAGCTGGAACCTGTCATGCTGTAACATTAGGCACAACTACAATTTTAAGTACCTTACTTAAACTGACAATTACCATAAATGTATTTACAATGAGCATTTATACTAGTTAGAAATCTGCAAAATGATGCCATCAGTTGTGCATAAGCCTAGTTAAATGTGGATATGGCGGCCACACACTTGATTATATGAACTCAAATCAACTGAATATAAAATATTAAAGTAATTGCACCATATGGGAGAAAAGGGATCAACCAAACAGCATAGCTAATTGGAACATACTAGCAAAACAGCTGCAAAATGTTTTTCTTGCATGATTTGTTTAAAAAAAAAGAGAGTAATTAAGACAAATTTTAGCCATCCAATACAGCGTTCATGATATTGTAAGCTGCTTTTGATGCAACAGCTAAAACTTAAATAAAGTTTACAGCAATCAACATGCAATCATTGTAATGTTCTTTTAGACAAAGGAAAATAAAGCTGCTTTTGATGTGTAACAAATAAAATTCATAGCAGTCAATTATTACACAGAACGGCCCCAGCAAGGTATGGTAAAGGGTGGTCTTAGAGGTCTCTGAGCCCCATTGTTGGACCATTGCATACACTTCTTTCTTTTTTTTCCCCCTCATCATTATGATGTTTGTTTTTATTATTATTATCTGCAAATGCCCACACACATTGTCACCATCTAAATCATCAGCTTCCCATTCAGTGTTCTTTCGTGAGTGCAGACATGGAGTGACTAAGCCCTTATTGAAAGTTACTTTGCATTGGCCAGCTGTTCTCAGCCTCTCCCGCCCCATTGGCATTTCGAAAGAAACAAGATGATTATTATTTGTGTTTTTCTGAAAGAGAGAAAATTAGTTTGGATTATCTGAAAATCCTTCAGACTCTTTTACAGCTCTCAGAAAGTGTTTGTTTCCTCCATCTGCCTTCAATGAGAGTATGTTGGGAAAATCAGTTACCTGTCTAAAATAAACCTCCCTAAGTTCGTCGTCACTGTCCTGTCTTCTTCTGCACCTTTCTCATCCTATTGCATACTACAACTGTGACCCATTGTGGATGCTAGCGGCGTCCCAACACTGTGGTAAATGTTTAACAGGGCAGTCAAGCACAGTCGCGCACTATTCAGTCTAGTCTTTAGTGTAGCAGTGTTGTTAGCGAGATGGTTAGCCGGCCAAGTTGTTGTTTCCCTCGGTTGAAGGCAGTGATTGGACAAATCAAGTACTTGAGCAAAAAATAGATTGATAGATACCCTTATAAAATATTACTCCAGTAAAAGTTTTAAGTAGTCCTTTCCAATTTTACTCAAGTAAAAGTACAAAACGACTTGATTTTTAATGTACTTCAATATTAAAAGTAAATGTACTGATCAAAGTACTGATCGATTAATGTTTGTTTTGTAATTTTATATGCTTATATACTTTTACATTCATTTTATATTTGATATTTTATATAATCCTACTGCTCAAAATACATGGGGGAGTAGGAAATTGCTGGGTCTAACATCATTTTGAAGATTAGTGGATGCAGATACATAATATGTATAAAAACAGATGTCACATAGGGCTAAATGCATAACATTTTAAAACGAAACGAACTCTATGCAAACATGCTAGTTTTATATCATTTGAAACTGCTACGGCAGCGGGGAAGAGCTTAAAATTTACAAAAGATGGTGAAATGGACATGCCCACATTCAAGCATTACTGCTCACCCTTTACAACAGATTTATTTCACAAACGACTGACAGTTGTGACCTAAAGATGGGTTTCATTTACAGTGATCAATCTTAAAATTTGGCATTTGTAACTTACTTTTCATGCCATCAGTCACATACATGCTCAAGCTCCAAGAATTTCCCGGTCCTTGGCTCATTTTAAATCAGACTTGAAAATTCTGTTAACTAGAGACTGAATGGTTCATTGAATCATTGAGTTGTTGACTCAAGAACAGCTGCAAAGTCCAATTCGCAAATGAATCATTTCAGTGCAGAACAGAGAACAGGTTAATTGAAAAGAATCAGTTCGTTCACGAATCGGACACTACCATTGCGTCTCAGAGCATGTGACGATTTCTTCAGTTCAAAATAACAAGTAACCATATGCTTTTTATTAAATGTAGTTGAGTAAAAAGTATGATGTTATGCTTTGCAATGTAGTGGAAAGTTTCTCAAAATGAAAATACTTCAATAAAGTACTGATAGGCCTACTTAAAAAGTGTACTTTGTTACTGCCCACCACTGGTTGAAGGTTATTAAAATCAAACAGAGTTTTATTAAGGGCATTTTTTGTTGTTGTATAACAAACAGTTTTGTTACAGTGTTGGGTTGATATCCAATGTGAAATGATTGTAAAAACCACCACCACTCAAGCAAAACCTGTTGAGAATCATGTTCCTTTTCCTAGACTTTTTTTCAATATCATAACCTCTCTTAGCAATGTTATTCATCTCATATAGCACCGTTTGGCCCATCAGGAGCAAGCAACAGTGATGTGAACATGCTGTTTATTGCCACCATCTTTCATCTGCATTGCTCGCACTGGATGCTAATGCAGGTCTTGGAGTGATGATTTCCTAATTGTATTAAAATTGCGCATGCTGGGAAGCTTCGAATTTTCTCTCTACTTCCCTATTTCTGTAAACCAAATGGAATCCAACATAAAAGTGAAACTTTGAGGTTGTTTACAACGTTAGACTTAGGACAGAATTTTTCTTTCCATTAGGCCGTCTCCCACACAAATGAATAACTTTTCAAGCATAAATTTCACTCCCTGTCTGTCTAGCCACAATAATAGTTTACGTTCATCTTGTGTCAGGATAAATTTGCACTAGGGATCAGGTGGGATGGCATCTTTTTGCCAGCTTTTAGTCTCGACTGATTAATGTCTTTGGACGACCACACTGGCGGACATCACAACACTTTCCCATCACACTGACATTTATTTCCGGGACAAATTATTGATCAACTTGACATTCCTTGCACACGGCGACTCAAACGTAAATGACATTTTTCGTTGTTACTTAAGACAATATGTTTTACACCTATGTCACAGAAAATCAAAGGGTAATGAACACAAATTACTACCGAATGTCAGTGCGAAGTAGGCATGTGGTGGTGATGAATGTCTCTTCTACAGACAGAGATTGAGGGAAAACCGATGTGTTTATGCACCAAATCATCAATGACTGTTGTAGCACCCCTGAGAATGAGAGCAAAATGCACTACTGAACACATTCAACGAAGCTCAACCAAGAGCTTTTGCAATACCCCAGAGAGTTATTGACGCCTTTTCCAGATTGAATCACAGTGCACGCCACAACATTTCATTTCATGCGTCTTATGTGCGCAGATAGGAAGCTGGCACATCTAAACTGAAAACGGAGTGTAAAATGGAGGGAAATGGCAATCATCTTCTTAATCGCACACCCTTAAATCATCATTTACTCACTGAAATTGCTTTTGTGGGTTAGCTATGCTCAACACAGGTTAATATGAGACACATCATGTGGTCAAAAAAGCGGCTGTACTTAAATGACGACAAGTGTTTCACTTGAAAGCAGAGTCAATGTAAATGTTTGCTTAAAGGTGCCCAAGAATGCTTTTTCACAAGATGTAATATAAGTCTAAGGTGTCCCCTGAATGTGTCTGTGAAGTTTCAGCTCAAAATACCCCATAGATTTTTTTAAATTAATTTTTTTAACTGCCTATTTTGGGGCATCATTAACTATGCACTGATTTTTTTCAGCGCGCCGCCCCTTTAATTCGCGTGCTCCCTGCCACACGAGCTCTCGATTATATTACAGCACATTTACAAAGTTCACACAGCTAATATAACCCTCAAATGGATCTTTACAAGATGTTCGTCATGCATGCTGTATGCATGCTTCGAATTATGTGAGTAAAGTATTTATTTTGATGTTTATATTTGATTCTCTATGAGTTTGAGGCTGTGCTCCGTGGCTAACGGCTAATGCTACACTGTTGAAGAGATTTATAAAGAATGAAGTTGTGTTTATGAATTATACAGACTGCAAGTGTTTAAAAATGAAACGGCTCTCTTGTCTCCGTGAATTCAGTAAGAAACAATGGTAACTTTAACCTCATTTAACAGTACATTAGCAACATGCTAACGAAACATTTAGAAAGACAATTTACAAATATCACTAAAAATTTCATGCTATCATGGATCATGTCAGTTATTATTGCTACATCTGCCATTTTCGCTGTTGTTCTTGCTTACCTAGTCTGTTGATTCACCTGTGCAGATCCAGACGTTACTGGCTGCCTTTGTCTAATGCCTTTCATAATGTTGGGAACATGGGCTGGCATATGAAAATATTGGGGCGTACACCCCGACTGTTACGTAACAGTCGGTGTTATGTTGAGATCCGCGTGTTTTCCGGAAGTCTTTTAAACAAATGAGATTTACATAAGAAAGAGAAAGCAATGGAGTTTGAAACTCAATGTATGTCTTTTCCATGTACTGAACTCTTGTTATTCAACTATGCCAAGGTAAATTCAAATTTTGAATCTAGGGCACCTTTAATTTTTTGATACCAGAATCTGAGTCAGAACATCTGACCCATCTCTCTTATGTGGATCTAAAGTTTTTCTTGCTTTGGTAAAGGGAGATGATCTTGAGCTTGTTGCAGTGTAAGCATTACAGCCTTTCCCATCTAAGCTCTGTTTCCCTCTCTTTCTCTTCGTTGCTCTGCAGGATACCCTGAGCAGCTGTTCCCTCTGCAGTAATCAGATAGCGGGAAGCCGGTGCAGAGCGGGGCAGCAATTAAATGCTAAACACCGTGGAACTGGTGCAGGAAGTGAAGGAAGTCTTGATTGCAGTTCATTGATTCTTTTGAATTACATCCCTCAGTCATATTGTCCCGAGTCAGGCTTAAAAGAATTTTTAGGGTTCGGTGTAAGTTAAGTTTCGACCGTGTTTGTTGCGGCAATTTTGATTACCACAGAAAATATGGCAAAATATTTATTTTCTTCACTTTCTCACTTTTCAGAAAAAAATATAACATATAACATATAACTTCAAACACATACTTATACATCATGATTTATTTGCTGCATCTAAGTTAATTAGATGGGTAACACTTTGGTATGGGGAACACATATTCACTATTAACTGCAAATTTTGTCTCAAACTCTTAAAGGGATAGTTCACCCAAAAATGAAAATTATCCCATTATTTACTCACCCTCAAGCCATCCTTGGTGTATATGTCTTCTTTCAAACGAATGCAATTGGAGATATATTTAAATGTATCCTTGCTTTTCTAAGGTTTATAATGGTTTTGAATGGGGGGCCAAATTTTGAAGCAAAAATAAAATGAATCCACCCATAATAAAGCTTAGTATCGTAAGCTTAGTTCAAACAAATAGGGCCTGACAAACTCAAGCTCCTTTTCTCTTATATCCAAATCCTCTGACATTTTTTTTTTTTTTTTTTTTTTTTTTAAATTTCTCGTTTTAGACTTCTAATTCGTGACCGGTGTTTTGTTTTGCTCTATCCTCTGGGCCTCCGCGTTCATCATTACATACATTATATACATAGTTAATGAAGTTTTAATAATAGATATTTTTCTTATAAAAATCCATTGCTTCACTTCAGAAGGCCTTTATTAACCTGCTGGAGCCGTATGTATTACTTTTATTATGGATGGATGTTTTTTTTTTTTTTTTTTTGCTTCATAATGTGGCCCCCCATTCACAACCATTACAAAGCATTGAGGAACCAGGATATTTTTAAAAATAACTTAATCTGAAATTGTGTTCATCTGAAAGAAGATAGTCGTATACACCTAGGATGGCTTGAGGGTGAGTAAATGGGTGAACTAACCTTTTAATTTACTGCTTATTAATTGTTAGTAAGGTAGTTGTTGTAGCATTTAAGCTAAGGTATGGGGTAGGGATGTAGAATAAGGTCATGCAGAATAAGGTATTAATATGTGCTTTATAAGTACTAATAAACAGCCAATATGCAAGCTAATAAGAAACTAGAAAGAAGTGAGAATTGCTCCCCATACTAAAGTGTTACTATTAGATGATCTTAACTGATCAACTTTATCTAACAATTTTTACAGAAAATTAAGAAATGGATGTTGCCTTATGGCAACTCTGTAAATTGCACTAATGCCTTTTCTCATTGTGAATTTTTTATAGATACTGGGATAAATTATAATTATTGCATTTATTTATTTAATTGAAAGTGTTTATTATAATTGCTATAATTGCTTTTATGATAAACAAAGCAATTATAATTAGTATTTCTTATCAGATAAACATGAACTCTTCAATGCTTTATGGGAAGTTTAAGAAGAGTGCACAGTTAGCTGTGCCAAGATAACTTTCCATGTGTGATGTTTAATACACGAGGGTCAGTACTTCAGTCCAATGAGAGATCAGTGTGGGTGGAGCTACCTGTTGCAATGCCCAAGATATAGAAATTAAACTCTCTTGTGGTTACAAATGGTTACTGTATGTTGGAACACAGAGTAAAGAGTAAGTCAAAATTATCTTATGTCTCAAGTGACATTTTGCAACCAATGATGCAGATTGAGCTTAAAATCTATCTATTTTATAAATGCATGTTATTGAGCTTATTGTGAACAATTTGTCCATGCAAATGTTTTCAGGCGTTTTTTTTACCTTGCTATAATCCACTGTTCTTCTCACTGCTGACCTATGCTGGACTTTTCCAATCATTTAGTCCACATAAACCCTGCCTCTTTCTTACAACTGACTGCAAGCTCACATTCAGATCTGCCTCCATCCAATCAACATCCGGTGAACTGAACCAAGACCCCACCTTATATTTTTTTCGAGGATCCGTTTCACTTGGATATATATCACAATACAGAAGAAAAGATATGTTGTTGATATGCCACATGATTTTCTGTAACTTTCCTGGGATTATTTAGATTTTAATATATTTTGCTTGTGCAACTCTCAAAGTAATTGCACAAACTAAATAAGTGGACAGGCTGGAAGCAGTCTGTTTATGTGGCTCAATGTGTTTAGCAGTAGGGTCTTCTTTAATGCCGGTTGGTGCACTACAACACTGACATCATTCCCGCTAGAAGGGTTATTTTCGTGTAGGCCCGAGATATTGGAAGTGGTCAGAGTCAGGTTTCAATACTTGTGAGTGCAGAGTGGAGCACGCAACCTCTTCATGACGTAGCTGGATTCTGCCAGCGTGACCTCACTTTGGCTCTCACTTATTGGAGGCGTTTCCCTGTCAACAGGGAAGAGGATCCCCTTGTTATTTACTGTCTGTCTAGTCCATGGCGCCCAGTCTGGGCTCATTTACCCCCCTCTTAAGTACATTGTGGCTTATAATATGATACAGTCAGCTAAGTGGGTTATTTGATATGTAAAGTCGTTTCTGGTAAGATCTTCAGGTCTTGATATTTGAAATGAACATCTTTAATAGTCAGGTGAACTTGGTTGAAAGAGAGGTTACTTTTTGTTTTTGCCATTTTGCCATTTATTGAGCTGTAGAATGGGATTTGGAATTGATGATGATAAAAAGAAAGTTAGTGTTCTTATAAATGTTGTGATGATGCATATGAAGGTTGCAACAATGAATCATTAAAATCAATGAGGGAACAAATGAGTAAAATACAATTTTCATTATCAGTTAGTCAGGTCTGAATAATTTGGCATGGATGGCTATCAGAATATTGGCTTAACCAATAATGGTAATTTGGTGTGGGACTATCTGTTTGTTCAAGCAATGGTGGACAGAGGGAGTTTTCAAGAAATGTTTAAACTTTTTAAATGCCATTTTATGACATTTATGTCCTAATATTAGCATACTAACATGTTTCTACCATATTAAGATATGCTATTTTGAATTCATCCATATTCCACCTAAGGCAATCAGTTGCCTCAAAAGCCAAACTGACAGATTTTTATTTTGTACTCAAACATTTTAAGTTAAGAAGAATTCAAATGTATGAGTACACTAATTCATACATTTAACTTAAAATTATCATGTAACCACAATGTAGCCTAAACATTTTATTAGTGTAAACATAGCTAGCTATAACAAGCTAATTCAGAAAATACTAACTTGCTAATTTGTTAACATGTTAACAATAGCATAACATAGTATAGCACTTGCTGAATGAGTACATCAATATAAAACATTTATCATACTTGCTCTCAAACCAAGCCACATGCACCACTTGTCACCATGATGGTAACTCTCCAAAAACCCACAATAACAGAAACTCGTCTAAATTAGCATAACAAAACATTAATCACTACTAAATCTCCCACTTAACATTAATCTTGCACAAAAACATTATGTAACACTTAATTTTAGCATTTACCCTCCCTTTCGAGTGCCATGGGTATAGCATGCTGAGAAATAAAAATCCCAACCCAGTTTCAGTTAAACTTAAGTTTGTCTAAATAAAAATAAATAAATTCATAAAACTCAAAACAATGAAACGGCTCAGTTTACTTCAAATATATCAGCTCTGTGAACCTGAACGAAAAAGAAAGTGCTAAATACTCAGTTCATTTGACTGAACTAATTTGTTTAATTTAAGTTTGTCCTACTCAAACCAATTATTTTGAGTGTAAGGGTTTAAATTGATAGGATACAATTTGAATAAATCCTTCAATGCAAGGAAAGTCTGCAAACATCCAAGGTAAATTTACAGTTTTTCCAAAGTTTTCTGTCAAGCATTAAAAATTAGAGGAATGCTATGACTTTGTAGATGATTCTTCTGGGTTTTTCAGAAGTTTCTGCAACAAACATCTGGTGACGTTGGATTATGTTATATTGGTCTGTTTTTATGTCAGAGGCAGTGCGAGGATGAGCAGAAGGCTTCAGCTTGTGTCTGGCAGGCTGCGTGGAACACACAGTATGTTATCGGGCTCGGGGCGACGGATGGTGTCTGTAGCCGCGATTTATGCGCTGTGGCTCTGTAAGACGACAGCTGTTAAACATGCTGACAGGTAGCATAAAAAGAAGCTATTTATTTGTACCCAGAAAGCATCTTCCTTACATTTCAAATGTCACCTCTACCTACCTTCTCTGTTTCACCTCACATTCACCCTCATGCCATGATGCTACCGTCTTTGACTGGTCGACATAAAAAAAAACAAAAAAAAAAACTGATAGTCTTGGTGAGGTGTGGCATTGCCGCCTTTTGCAACGCTGAGGAAAAAGAGGGAATTAAGACAGATGAGTCAGAAATAGAACATCAGAATGATTTCTGAGAGACAGCAGGACAAAGGAGCCCCGAATGATCTGTTCATTGCTGCTCTGCATTGTGGCTGTTGATTCGCAGGAGGAGGGGATTGAGACTGTGGCAGATAATAGCTTCCTGTCATTTCCAAGCCGTCATAAACATGTTCGCCTCATTCATTCATTGGAAATTAGGCCATCCATGGCTGGAAACAGTGTGATATTCTTTCTGGTGTAAAATGGACTCTGGTGTTTTGCATGCAGAATGGGAGCTGTAATGCACGGATACTCGTATGAATATATGTGTTTGTGTGTGTGTGTGTGTTTACTATTGTTGTTGTACTTGTAGTCTTAAGACCGGTCCTAAGACCATTTTTTTTCAAGGTCTTGTTCTTGTCTTGGTCTCGACAGCATTTGTACACGGTCTTGTCTCAGTCTCCGACTAAGAGGACTCGGATTTGGTCAAGACCAGTCAAGACCACAACTGCGGGGACATCACTAAATTGCCTGGTTTATTTATTAACATCAATAATGTGATTGGATGTAAAGCTTCCTGCTTCAAATGCAATCAATAACTTGTTTCTAATTTGATTTACTTAAACTGTTGTGTCAGTTCAGAAATTAATGAGGGATTGTGTCAAAAATGTCACCAAAATTAATACAAATGCCCTCAAAATTCAATATATTGTTGCAAAAAAATAGTGGTTATTATAATGTGATATAATTAAGCAGTATTACAGTAGCAAGAGAGCCATTTTCAAAAATTTGAGCACGACATGATATTGCTTTTATACAAACATTCAATAAACAAAATTTTATTTTTAAAACATTATTCTCAGTTATCTCATTATTTCTGCATTATTTATGCAATAAGACTATATAGAGCTGTTACCAATCAAATGAAATCAATAACAACTAAATTAATCTTTGCGCAGCAGAGGTGGCACAGAAGCTGCATTTGAATTGGTACAATTAAATACCAATTCAAATGCAGCTTCTGTGCCACCTCTGCTGCGCAAAGATTAATTTTGTTGTTATTTATTTCATTTGATTGGTAACAGCTCTATATAGTCTTATTATTCTAATTGTATTTAATGATTAAAAATAAGACATTTCTCATGCAGTAAATGTGGATCTTTCAGATGAATTTGAGGAGTGCTAGTCTGGTCTTGGTCCTGACTCTGTCTTGGTCTCAACCCCTTAAAGACATTGGGTGTGTCTCAATCAGCTCCCGAGCTCTTGAATCAGTATATCGTGTACATGAATTCAAGCACTGGTAAGGACAGTAAAGGATGCTGGTTCACTACGCATTGGGACACTTATGACTATTTCCGGCGACGTGACAACGTCCTCATTGTACAACATCATTACTGGTATGTATGAACAACAGCAGAGCTGATATTTTCTGACATTACTTGTAATTTTATTTAAAGTACATTACGTAAATTATTTGCTTGGTACATATACGTGCAACATTTCAGCCATAAATAAATTATAAATGTTAGCTACATTATGTTCATTACCTGTCTAGCGATGTATGTTACGGAACAAACGCGGTGCCAGTTTCGTTTTTTTCCGTAACTTGAATAGGGAAGGCGTAGAACATTCAGCGTAAGCGTTATGAAGAATGCGGAAGCGAAAAGTACGTTCAAGGCGATATTTTGTTTATAAAGCATAAACGGTTGTATTTTTTTTCGAAAATGACCGATCGATTCGCTAGATAAGACCCTTATTCCTCGTCTGGTATTGTTTAAAGCCCTTGAAGCTGCACTGAAACTTTAATTTTGACCTTCAACCTGTTTGGTAGCTATTGAAATGCACTATATGGAGAAAAATCCTGGAGTGTTTTTCTCAAAAACCTTCATTTCTTTTCGACTGACGAAAGAAAGACGTGAACATCTTGGATGGCATGGGGGTGAGTAAATTTATCAGGAAAAGTGTATTTAAAAGTGAACTAATCCTTTAAGGGAGCATAGTGAGCATCAATGCTCCCTGGTTTTCACGGTGTACTGTGGGACTTTTTAGGGAGTGAACGTTTCATTGCCCTGGAAGTATTCTGCGATTGAGACAGCCCTTAAAATGACAGACTCCCTGGTCAGTGCCCTAGGGACTAGGGAGCTGATTGAGACACACCCTTTGTCTCAACACACATTGGTCCTGGTCTCAAATTGGTCTCAGATTAGTCATACACACACACACACACACACACACACCAAATGGAGTTTTAAAGAGATTTGAATCTCTGAATAAGTTTAGAGTGATGCTGCCAGTTAAGGGAGCTGCAAATTTAAAAAAAAAACACTGTGGTTCTTATATTGTAAAGTTACGATTTATGGTCCTTACATTGTGAAGCCATCAAAATTGGTATATGCAGTAGAATTGTTTTTTTTATTATTATTTTTTGTTCATTTTTAATTAGTATTTTTTGTAATCACAAATGGCTGGAAAAGTCATAAGAATTAATTGGTTTAAAAGGAGTGGGAAGCCTGTGTACAACTAAAAACTGACTTGGCTTGTCATGTTATCAGTTTCACGCTTTCTACAGTCTGAAGCCTGACCTTAGGTACTCAAATGTGGATGCTAGCCATCGATCCCTTACGCCAGAATATCCACATCCTGCAGGCAGACCTTTTACACTTTGAAGAGAGAATTTTTTAGCAATGAGACATGAATAAATTGAATCTACGGAACAAAACATAAATGATAGCAACCTGATATTTTGTCAGACGTTGAAGGTCATGAGCTCGGAACAGGCTAAAAGTTAATTCTTCCTGTCAGGGGCAGAGTTGGTCTTGAGCGCGTCACAGCAGACTGCTTCGACTCCGGTCTCATGTATCCTTCGTTCTCTACTTGGCTGCTCCCGTCCTGCCACCCTGTCCCTCCAAGGTGCACCACCTGTCCTCTCTCATCTCCCTCCTCCTCCACATTTCAGCTCTCCAGGGAAGTGTCTGCAGTTGGCGTGGACTTGGCAGCCCGTGTCCAGTCAGGCATCTGTCTTTGTAACCCTGCATCTTCAGGAGGTGCGAGACAAGAGAGGAGACGTCAGGTGGATGTTAGTAGGTGGAACGTACCGACATTAAGCACAAATCCTGACTACAGTAGCTCACTGTGAATTAGCTCAGCTTAATTGCCCAAGCAACCCAGCAATTGCAGGATGTCAACATCAATATATTGGGAGGAAAATTAGCTTTTATGACTCTGATTGATTTTGTTATTTTGGGGACAAGACAGTGAAGATGTAGAAGATTTCATGTCGGTGTCCAGTTCAGATCCATTTCTAGTTCTGTTTCACACTCAAACATTTCCTGGTTTCGGAAGGCTCTGCTATTCTGTTTCAGTCAATGTTGTTAATAGTCAGGGTCATGCCATGTTTAATTTTTGACAAGAGAAGTGCAGTGTTCAATGACTTGTACTGTTGTGTAGCAATGTGTTTTCAAAATTACATGTGATCTTACACTGCAAAATAAATAAAATTACTTAAATATTCTTAAATTTTGTGCTTGTTTTAAGCATAGTCACTTTATTTTGATCATGTTTTTCACTTAATATCTTAACTAATTTTGCTTCTCATGTAAATATATTTTGATTTAAGAATGTTTAGACATTTGTAAAAGAAAACAAGATAATAATACTTTGGTAGAACATAATTTTTGCAGTGTGGACCTTTAGATTTATCCCTAATAGCCTTGTTTTCATCCATATTTGTTGATGTTTGAGGCAATTCCTTTCAGGCATTAAAAAAGCATTTTTGATTAATAATGTCTGTGGTTTATATTACTTGAAGAGACTCACTTTTTGTTCACCAACATAAATTACCTCAAACTGTGCTTTAAACTCTTGTACTGTATGCTTCTAACAAATTGCTACATAAGGAATACAATTACATGCTTGAGTTTACATGCTTGATGAATCATGCTTTTGTTGTAGGCAAAAAGAAAAACAAGTTGTAAAGGAATTCTTGTCAATGAAAGATCTAGATAGCTCTCTTTGGAGAATAGGTCAGGTGTTTAAGTGTAAATCTACTACATATATCATGAATGCGAATATTTCCAACACCCCCCAGGATTACAACATGTAGACAACACAAAAGGGGATGTGTGATTTCTGCTAGTTGGAAAAGTGAAAGAATGCCGTTCATTATCTTTCCTTACCAGAACAGTAGTGACCCTGAAATTGCTTTCACATTCCATTCCATTTTCTTTTTCCAAAGCATCTGCTACTGACTTTGTGTACAGTATAAGCTTAAGTGAGGATACAAAAGGAAAGAGCATACTTGATTCTATGTAGTTATGGTATGTTTTTCAGTTCATATCGAAGCTCATTTGTTCCCCTGCTAAAAATGAGCTCTTCTATGCTATCAGCTTTATGCAAGAATGCTTGATTTGGTGCTACGGATCAAGCGGTGGCTGCAGGTATAAGCTGGCAAGCACACAGAGATTCCTGCCACATGGTGGGCACGGGTATAATTCCTTCTATTAAAAGCAAGGAAATTGCTTCTTTCTTTAAATCCACCCCCCCCCTCCATTTCTACCTTTTTCTGTCATTTTTCTCTTTCTCCCGCCTTCGCTCCTTTGCAGACTAAGCTCTTTCCACGCCCAGAGATAACGTTGGGCTTGTGTGGGAGCGATAGTATAGTGTGAAGATGAGATTGGGCTTGAAATAAGCAGACACTTTTTTTTTTTCTCCATTAGCTTCAACCAGCCCCAATGAACTGGTAGCCCAGACAGGTGTTCTGACACACCAGTTAAGGCACATTTCTGTAAAAAATGTCAGTTCTTCGGGAAAACGTACTGTACAAGATGGTCTGGATGAAGATGGAAACAGTTTTGGCACTAAAATGGTTCCATCAATTTTAATTTCCCTGCCTTGCAGTCCAGTAGCATTGATCAAAGAAAGTCAAAGTCTGGACTATTTTGAGCATGCAGTTGCTTCTCCCCAGAGCCTGGAGTGGGGAGAATGTTCCAGAATCCCCCAAAGCGCGGTTTATGTGTGACTGGTACACTGCCACCTGCAGATAGGTTGGTAGCTTTAGAGTGGCAGGAAGAGAGTGAGATTTAAAACGGACTTGTACAGCTACCACATGTTCTTGTTCTGACCCTCATAGCAACAGACAGCAATTAGGTGAATTTATAGCACAACAGACACATTGAGTGAAACAGAATGAGCATATTGGAAAGTGACCAAAACAACCGTGGTCCTTAGAGAACCAGACGTATTGATCTTTTTAAATGGGCAGACAGGCAGGCAGTAGAGGCAAAGTAACGTGTAATTTGACTATCTATGCAGATAATGCTTTCATTCAGAGCTCAAGGGACTGAATTTTAAGAGAGACAAATGATTAAAGCAGCATCTCAACTCTTTCCTTTGGTGAAACATCTCTGCTGGATTTGTGGAAAGGCATTCAGTGTACTTTATTATTTGTTTTTACAAATGACCAATAAATTAGTTTTGATACTGCAATACTATTATCAAAGTAGTTTTTGCTATAGAATCTTGCAAAAAAGCTTTTCATGCATTATAATTCATTCAGTCACCAACACTGGCATAAGTTGTATAAAGTTATTTAAAACATATATTTGACAAAGTCATATTTGTCAAAGTTTAGAAGTATTTTTTATATTTACTGAAGTAAATGGTCATTTTATACAACTGTATACCACCTGTATGCCTGTGCTGATAACTGAATTTAAAATGTTATGCCTGATCAGTGTTATGCCGGTAAGAGCTGTGCGTGTAAATACTTTAGCCTCCATGTTATAAGTATAAATAATAAATAAATAAATATATATATATATATATATATATATATATATATATATATATATATATATATATATATATATATATATATATATATATATATATATATATATATATATACAGTACAGTCCAAACGTTTGGAACCACTAAGATTTTTAATGTTTTTAAAAGAAGTTTCGTCTGCTCACCAAGACTACATTTATTTAATTAAAAATACAGTAAAAAACAGTAATATTGTGAAATATTATTACAATTTAAAATAACTGTGTACTATTTAAATATATTTGACAAAGTAATTTATTCCTGTGATGCAAAGCTGAATTTTCAGCATCGTTACTCCAGTCTTCAGTGTCACATGATCCTTCAGAAATCATTCTAATATGCTGATCTGCTGCTCAAGAAACATTTATGATTATTTTCAATGTTGAAAACAGTTGTGTACTTTTTTTTCAGGATTCCTTGATGAATAGAAAGTTCAAAAGAACAGCATTTATCTGAAATACAAAGCTTCTGTAGCATTTTACACTACCGTTAAAAAGTTTGGGGTCAGTAAGAATTTTTATTTTTATTTTTTTTTAAAGAAATTAAAGAAATGAATACTTTTATTCAGCAAGGATGCATTAAATCAATCAAAAGTGGCAGTAAAGACATTTATAATGTTACAAAAGATTAGATTTCAGATAAACACTGTTCTTTTGAACTTTCTATTCATCAAATAATCCTGAAAAAAAAATTGTACACAAATATTTTGTACAATTGTTTACATTAAATGTTTCTTGAGCAGCAGATCAGCATATTAGAATGATTTCTGAAGGATCATGTGACACTGAAGACTGGAGTAATGATGCTGAAATTCAGCTTTGCATCACAGGAATAAATTACTTTGTGAAATATATTCAAATAGAAAACAGTTATTTTAAATTGTAATAATATTTCACAATATTACTGTTTTTTACTGTATTTTTAATTAAATAAATGTAGCCTTGGTGAGCAGACAAAACTTCTTTTAAAAACATTAAAAATCTTAGTGGTTCCAAACTTTTGGACTGTACTGTATGTATATATATATATATATATATATATATATATATATATATATATATATATATATATATATATATATATATATATATATATATATATATATATATATATATATATATATATATATATATATATATATATTCATCAATTCGTTCACAGGTTAAGTGACTCATTAATTCAAGGTTGTGATGGCTTGCTTAACCAGCAATCTTTCGATTACCAATCCTAAGCTTTGACCACCAAACTTCAACAGACTCGCACTAGTAGGCACCCCATTCTTGACACTTGAAGTACATTACATGGCAGAATGCCCAGACTAAACCCCCCACTGAACACTTTTGGGATAAATTTGAATGCGGACTGTGAGCCAGAGCTCATCGCCCATCATCAGCACCTGACCTCACTAATGCCTCACTTGGATCTAAATTGAGGTGAATCCATTCAGCTAGTGAAAATCTAATGCAAAACTCAGAATTCTCTATATTACACTTTTTTTAAAAGTATGCAGCTCATTTAGATGTTTTTTTTTTGTTTTTTCAGTGTCCTACATTGCAGTGAAAATGTGACCAATTTCCTTCGGACTCTTTTTGATGTTTCAGTCTTGAAAATGAATGTTTTGAGTAACTCTGAGCTGTTCTGGCTTTCGGCAGGGGTGATTCTAGCATATGGTTGACCGGTTTCGCATGTCCCCCTACTGTGTAAGCCCTCTAACTCTGATCTGTGTGTGTCTCTTGTTCTTGTTCTCGTCCGCTCCTCCATCTCTCAGGGGTACTGAGGCGTAGAGGGATATACTGCATTTGGCAGCCCTGCTTGTGTTCTCTCAGCTCTCACTAGATGGCATTCTTCATCCACGGCTGTGAAGAGGCAAACTATTAATCCCACTGATAGAGCTTAGAGCAAAGCATGGCACAGATAAAGATGCGCGTCTTTTTGCAATATACAAATTAATCTGGCTGTCGGTCACATTCTGACTGACACAGAGGCCCGTGGTTATTATAAAGGCCTTGTAGTTCTTATATTTGCATAAAAAAAAAAAAAAAAAACTTTTAAACTGATGTAAATCATATGTTTATATATAAACAATGTTTTTTACACCACAGTAGGGCCAGTTAAAATATTAATAGGGCGACTATGTTAGAAGGAATAAAATCCTTACTGTTGAGCCTTGTGTATCCCACTCAGTGTCTGACTTGGTTACAACCCTTCTCTATTTACACTATAAATTATTTAGTTTGTATGATGTTGTGTGTGCGGATCTCCAGTTGAAATAAATTAGTTTCTCGTTTCTAGTTGTTACAGAAGATTGGTTGCAATAATGAAATACTTGCTCTGTAATCGGATGTTGTCATGAAATAATTGGTCTGCAGTTTCAACCACATCTCAAGTGTGATTTCACATCCTGTCCCTTTATTCACCCTGAACCGAGGCCTCTTCTTGACAAAGTAGTCACTTTCTCGAAATATTCTCATAGATTAGCTGTCATCTGTTGTGTGGCGGGTGACATTGGATTACAGCGCAGACCATTAGGGCTGCCGTCTGTGTGTGTGTGTGTGTGTGTGTGTTCACACACTGGCAGATACTGGTGGTCATTACGTCTTCCTCTTGACACTGTGATTACTCTGCAGTGTCTCCATTAAGCCGCTGTCAGCTACTCACCCACTAGTCTCATTTAGCCCCTCAATTTCTGTGAAGTAGGTCACCTTTGTTTCCTCTCATGTCTTTTAAAACATGAAATGGCAAATGGGGCTCAACAATGATGTTTTATTACCTATTGGTGCAGATGGACCTCTAGTTAACATTTTACTTAACAGTATTTTTAGTGGTCCCACCACAAAAAGAGAGGTTTAATTTTTAGGTAAAACTTTATTTTAAAATGTTGGTAACACTTTATTTTAGGGTATTTTAACTAGTTGCTTATTAGCATGCATATTACTAGAATATTGGCTATTTATTACTACTTATTAAGCACATATTAATCCCTTATTCTGCATGACCACATTTTACATTCTTAATCCTACCCAATACTTAAACTTAACTACCTTACTAACTGTTAATAAGCAGTAAATCAGGAGTTTATTAAAGAAAAAGTAGTTAATAGTTTATATGGGTTACCAAAATGTTATATAACATTATATTAAATAAAATTTTAATGTAATGTTTTAATTATATTTATTCTATTTTAGAAATATTTATGTAATTTACAAATGTATTACTCATTTATTTTTTACTTATTCATATTTTAATGTATTTTATTATATTAAAAATTTTAAACTTCAACACTTTTGATGAGAAAAACCATGGCAAACAGTGCAAAACTTTGCAGGCCACAATTATTATTGAGAATTGAGAATTATAATGCACTTCTTAAGTGACTGAATGATTTAATGTGGTTTGTATTAATATTTATGCTTCCACTGTTGGTATCACAGTCATCAATCATGTTGTAGTATGTTATGATGGCCACTAGGTGACACCGTAGTCATCAACAGCTCTACTTCTGCTCTCATCAGTGAGGTTGGGATGCTCCCAAAATCCCTGTGAAGAATAAGGTCACCCTTTGATTTGCAGTGTAATTTTACACATAGGAAAACAGTGAATAAATCTGTGAGTGAATAATTTAAGATCTTTTTCTGAAAGCTTTGTTGTTCTGGTTCGCTCTCCTGTGGGATATTCCTTTCTTGTAAATCCATCTGCAACACATAAACATCGTTTTTTTCTGTGCTGGATTTGCCACTGATATTGTTTGATGTCATTATATCCATGTTTGCACCAAGTCTGTGTGAAGTTTTAGAAACCTCTTCCATATGTTGTGATTTGAGGAGTGAATCAAAAGACCACATGAACACTGAAAAGCCTCTTAAAATATTATATGTGTGACAAATAAATTGCAGGATAACTCCCTTGTCCTTTACTTGACATTTTTTTTTTATTATTATTGGCCATTGGATGAACTTTTTTTCTTTTGTGTTTATGGTCAAGCACATCTCTTGTCCTTTTCTTGCAAAATGCCAAGATGTCAGTGTTCCTGCAAGATCAGCTTAATGCATCAGTACTATAGATCCCTCTGTGCCCTGATCTGACATGGGAACCAGAGCCAGTTTGAATGAAGGTGACATTTTAGCGATAGCCAGAAAAGATCAAAAGTGGATTTGGTGAAATGATCTTATGTTGGACTTGATATATATCTCTTACTTTTTCTAAAATGTCATCTGGAATCCTTGTAATAAACAGTACAGAAGCTACAGTCACAAAGTAAATTCAGATTGTTCCTGATGTTTGAAACCGTGAGAAACTGTTTTACAACATGCTGTATTTCTTTACGACATCAATCAATCCATCTGCCCTGATTAAGAGGGCGTTTATAGATTAGTGTTTGTTCAGAGCACGCATACAGTGCCGCCGCATAGCCTCGTTCTCATTTCAAGATGATGAATGGCCTCCTCCGTGTGTGTTCGCTGCTGCGTGAGACGGCTTTACCAGTCCTGCACGGCCTGGCCATCTGATTTACAATCCGACCCGTGTTTCACAACGCAGCAGATCGATGACGGAGAGTGCCGCAGCTTCACTTATACATGCATGCAACCCCTGTCATGGATAAAAACCACAACATGTTGAGAAATGGCTGTAAATTACCTACAGTTGCGTGATGTTAGAACTGGCGGAAGGAGATAAGGATGAAGTTCTCCTTTGTGTGAAATCCATTTGACCCGGCAAAGTCGATTTTAGCTCTTGTGACAGAGAATCAAAGAATCCACTTCTCTTTGCCGCAGAAGCTTGTGTTCAGTGAAGCAGCTGCTCAATTTAAAGGGACAGTTCACCCAAAAGGACAATTGTCATCACTTTAAATACTGTATGCTTTTAACCATGGAAAACATGGGGGAAAGAAAAGAAAAAAAAAAGTCTTTATGCTGTTTGCGCCATGCAAGAAAAAAAGTGACCAAAAAGTAAAATAAAACAAAAAAGCACCACTATTGTAACTGATGTCACCACATTAAAAAGTATACTTTTTTCATTCAGTAAAGGTGACCTATTACGCCCCTTTTTACAAGATGTAAAATAAGTCTCAGGTGTCTTTGAAGTTGTCTTTGAATGAATGTCTTTGAATGTCTTTGAAGTTTCAGCTCAAAATACCTAATGGATTTTTTTTTTTATTATACATACGCGATACACGATGCAGCATATCAGATCACATAGGTATGGCATGTATTTTGTGGATGTTTGCTAACATTTGATTCTGAATGAGTTTCATAGCGTGCTGCACGGCTAACGTGGCTAAAGCTACACTGTAAAAAAAAAAATCCCAGTAAAATTTACCGTAAAAAAACGGCAGCTGTGGTTGCCAGAACTTTACCGTAAAAAATACAGTAGCAACGTAAAAAAAAATCTGTTAAATTTACGGTAAAATAACGTATTTCATTAACTGATATAATGTTAATTTACCAACCTAATGAAGTACTAATATCTGTTTTGTACCTTTATAATACACTGACAGTCACCAAACACAGTGGTGATAAGAGTCACATGATGAATCAAAGTTCATCACAAGCAGCTTTTCCACAAGCTGAGGAGGACAATACTAATATATAGAAGGTGCACACAGTGTCATTCACACACACACTAAACACCATCATGGTAACATGCATGAAATTTTAAAAATGCAATAAACATTAATTTAACAACATTAGATGTAACATAAAACCCTAATGTACATAACTGATTAGAAAAAAATGAGAAAAACTAAGAAGAAACAGAGTTATTTCAAAGAAAATATATCAAATGTGAAGTGTCACGCAGGGAATTGTGGGAATGTCAATTTACGGTTTTTCACTGTAAATTTTACAATGAATTGTTATTTTTCACTTCCAAAAACTAAAGAGGATGTTTTGTTTTATAAATTTTTGCAATATTACTTGAAACTGTCTTTACTAACTGATAAAAAACTATTTATTAGGTGCACTGAAAGGAATAATATTAATATACATAATCTGTATAAACATAATAAATAAACATAATAAATAGTCTTTTATCAGTTAGTAAAGACAGTTAATAAAATGGAGGCGCAGTGGGTGGAAACGTACAGATTAAGGGGCATTAATATTATAATAAGATCCCCTTCCTACGTCACAAGGGGAGCGAAATCTGAACGGCTTATTTCTTCACAAGCTTTCAGAGAAAGGCTAACCAAAACAAAGTTACTGGGTTGTCCCTTTTTTTTTGTTGGTTATGTTTTGGTGTAAATGACATTGAAGCAGACTATATTTACTTCTATTAAATTAATAATACATATTTTTAATGAATAAATATTCTTTTAGAATAGAAAGGAACTAAAGGGAAAATCTAAAGCCAGAGGGGAAGTCGCTGCTCTCTTGGTCCTTGATAAACTGATAGTAATTCAAAAGGACTGTGGGAGCTCTTTGATTTTTATCTTTGGTAAAAAGCAAAGCTCACTTTATACTGTCAGCAGGAGAAAAGTGTAGGAAAGGCAGTCACGATATGGTATGTGCAGTTCAGTAAGACTTTGCTTGCATGTTATTACGTGTCTTTCTGCTCCACCACTCTTTGTGCACCACCGGGCTACTATTTAAATTACATTATTAAATTCGAAGTGCTGAACTCAGCTTTCAGATGAATGAAATAAGATACTGTCAAAAATACACAGTTGCATTTAATGTGTTATATTCTGTTCCTTATCTCAGCTGGGTGGCTAAGGAGTGGGATGGTCTATTATTTAATAACCTAACCAAAAATAGATTAGTTAATAATTCATTACAAATAATTTTTTTGTGAGCTTGTGCGAGGTAAAAATCTTCTAGGTAATATATTGCAGCAACGTTTTTGCCGCCTTATTTAATAAAAATTGACTTTATTTTATCCCTGGGTAAAACAGCAACAGACATGATCAAATTTTGCTGGATTTTATCAAGTATAAAATTAGATCAGCTTGTGGTCGAGTGACAAAATGTGACATTTATTATGCTGTGTTGATGGCATGAATGAATGAAGGTCATTTAATAAACATTTGTAAGCTATGACAGTCTGCCGGACTTTCCATTATTTTGACGTCCCTGCACACCTGTCCATGACCACCCAGGTGAGTGAAGGATGGCTATTTATATGTTTGTTTGATTTGGAGGTATGAAATGCACACCGATGGAGGTAAATATGGGTGGTCTTCAGTTCTTCATGCAGGCAGCAGCAAGCCTGAGCCTCAGTGAAGTAGCTAATGCGATTAAAGGAGCACCGTTTTTTTTTTTTCTTCTCCAAGTCGAGATCATATTCTGCTCCACTGCTTTCAGGGAGAAACACACTTAGAAAACTCTTTGGACGTGTCTCATATCCATTACAACTGTTAGCAGGCTAACATTTCAAATGTGGACTGAAGGATCTTTTCACAAAATCTTTTGACAACTCATTGTCATAATACGGATCATCAGCATAGTTTGCACAAGTGCCGGTGGGAATGAATTGTCTCGGTTTGAAAATTAGCCTATAAACATCTTTCGTTTAGCAGGTTTAGCTGCTGCTTTTCATGGGCAATTAATTCTGAAGCTGATCCGTCCTCGCTGTCTGCCTCTGTTCTGATCACTCACTCACTCACCTGTGGTAATGGGATCGCACGATGAAGACCGCACTTCAGGTTCGTCCTGGCGGGTGTCTATATCAGAGCAGCCAACTGGATGAAAAGCTCTCCATATGAAAGACTGGAACCACAGCGCCTGCTGTCAGCATGCTCTTGTTTTAATTGAAATAAATGGGGCTTGTCTGAGGAGGAAGATTCACTGAATATTCGTAATGTAAACAAAACCACAGATCCATATGAATGGTTGACACTTCATGTGTCTTTTTTTATTAATGGAATGAAATCCATTAAGTATCATTTATGACATTATCATCCCACACGCAGTAATAGAGTGATTGCATAATGGTATTTTTTTCCATTTATTTTTTATCTATATTTATTTTTAAGGGAACAAAATTGTCACATTTAGGGAAGCTAGAAATAGAGGAAAACAAAAATGAGAAAATAAGAATTTATATTTTTAAGTATAATACATTTTTGTCAGAGCATTAATAAAATAAAATTAAATAAAAAAAATAAGGGAATGGAATAAAATAAAAGGGAATGAAATAAAATGAAAATAATATAAAATAAAAAGTAAAATGAAGAAATGGAAGGGCAGGGGAGGAAATGGAAAGGAAAGGAAAGGAAAGGAAAGGAAAGGAAAGGAAAGGAAAGGAAAGGAAAGGAAAGGAAAGGAAAGGAAAGGAAAGGAAAGGAAAGGAAAGGAAAGGAATAATGAGAAAATGAAAAAATGAAATGGAAGGGCAGGGGAGGAAATGGATGGGAAGGGAAAGGAAAGGAAAGGAAAGGAAAGGAAAGGAAAGGAAAGGAAAGGAAAGGAAAGGAAAGGAAAGGAAAGGAAAGGAATAATGAAAAAATGAAATGATAAAAAGATGAAAAGATTAAATGGAAGGGCAGGGAAGGAAATGGATGGGAAGGAAAAGGAAGAGAAAGGAAAGGAAAGGAAAGGAAAGGAATAATGAAACAAATTAAATGATAAAAAGATGAAAAGATTAAATGAAAGGAAAGGAAAGGAAAGGAAAGGAAAGGAAAGGAAAGGAAAGGAAAGGAAAGGAAAGGAATAATGAAAAAATTAAATGATAAAAAGATTAAATGGAAGGGCAGGGAAGGAAATGGAAGGGAAGGAAAAGGAAGAGAATGAAAGGAAAGGAAAGGAAAGGAATAATGAAATGAGATGAAATGATGAAATGAAATGGAAGGGCAGGGAAGGGAAGGAAATGGATGGGAAGGAAAAGGAAGGAAATTAAATGGAATGGAAGGAAAGGGAAATGAAATGAAATAGAAGAAAAATGAAAAGTAAAGGAGAAGAGAAGGGCATGGAAGGGCATGGAAGGGAAGGGAAGGGAAGGGAAGGGAAGGGAAGGGAAGGGAAGGGAAGGGAAGGGAAGGGAAGGGAAGGGAAGGGAAGGGAAGGGAAGGGAATCAAATGAAATTAAATGGAAGGGAAGGGAAGGGAAGGGAAGGGAAGGGAAGGGAAGGGAAGGGAAGGGAAGGGAAGGGAAGGGAAGGGAAGGGAAGGGAAGGGAATCAAATGAAATTAAATGGAAGGGAAGGGAAAGGAAGGGAAGGAAATCAAATGAAATTAAATGGAAGGGAAGGGAAGGAAATAAAATAAAAGGGAATAAAATAAAACCCCTTTCTCACTAAACTTTTCTGTAGTAAAGCATGAACTTTGCATCAATTTTTGCCTCCCTATGCAAAAAATGATTATCTAGTCAATAACTGCCCAAAGAGCTTATGAATAAAAAATGTAAGAGGATATTGATCATTTTGGTCCTTTTGAAAATGGGAGTAACTCAAAATCACCAGTGGCAAAATTCTTTGTTTTAGCACATTTCTTATCCTCTCAATGAAATATATTACATATTCTGTGGAAAAGAAAGTCCCTGGTACTCCGAACATGTCTCATTCAAGTCCGACAGCCTCTGCGATTGCAGGGTTCGAGTGGATGCATCAGGCATTTGACGCAGCACCCGAAGTCGCCCTCTAATGAGCCAGCCGTTTCCTGCCAGCAGCTGTCACTAGAATGAGCGATTTGAAAGGTAAATGCTAATTCGAGCCTCCTCTCAGAATCAGAGCGATGTGCAAATGGCCCTGAGGTATTTTGATCACGTTCCCGTGGCATGCTGGGAGGCCGCGTTACTCGCAAAAACTTCCTCATTAACCAGGAGGCTTGTGTTCACGGACAGATGGTTTCCACACCATCGTTAATTTATTTCAAGTAAGATGATACCTCACAAACCCCGAGGCCTTATCGCATGGCATGATGGATGAATGTGCTGCTCTGTGCCATAAGCAGTTATCATATTTATTGATTTATTTTATTTTTTTGCTGTTTCAAATGAAATTGCACATAGTTTAATTTGACTTCATCTTATGCAACCTGTAACTAATTATTCTTCATAATGTTTAAAGTATCAGCGCTTCTAAAATTCATTACACTACAGTGCTGTCTCAAATGTATTACCTTACAATGCTGTTTTTCATTTTAGCACAGATGGAACTTTTAGCTGTGTCTAAATTATGTTGTTTGCAAATATTACTAGTTCATACATCATCTGTTTTGCTTTATTACATATTAAGCACGAATCTTATTTGGTTTCAAATATTGCATAAACAGTATGCTCAAGTACCATTTTTATGGATTAATGGAGATGTGCTAGTTGTCATGAGGGCTATATATCCTTTTTTCATTCAGCAAGAATGCATTGATAGAAAGTTACAAAAGATTTTTATTTAAAATAAATACAGCTGCTTTCCACAAAAGATAATTAAGCAGCACAACTGCTTTCAACATTAATAATAATAATTAAAAGCAGCAGATCAGCATATTAGAATGATTTCTGAAGGATCATGTGACACCGAAGACTGGAGTAATGATGCTGAATTATTTTTATTATAATATTTCACAATATTTTACTATATTTTGATCAAAGAAATGCTGCCTTGGTGGACATAAGAGACTCCTTTAAAAAACATTAAAAAATCTTACTGACCGCAATAAACTAGGGTTGTCAAAAGTACCGACTTCGGTAGCAATTCGGTAGCCTGGGTGCCAGCCCGAACCCCGCCCACAACATTTTTTGTACGGGAAGTTCGGTCTGGACTTGATCCATTGTGGAGTAATTATGCTCAGCTCCCAGAAGGCCGAGCCAATCAAATTGCCAGGGCGGGCTTTAATCGATGATGGACAGGCTATCTGCGGTTACGTAACCACCCACGTCATCAAAGAGCGCTTGGGTTGAATTGGTTTTCACCAACGATGACTGCAGCTGGAGAAGTAAGATGTTTAGATTCCACTATCACATCTGTAATAAAAGAAATCGACAGTGCATTAATTTTAAAAGACGAACAAAGAACCGCAATCAAGGCATTTGTCGATGGGAAAGATGTGTTTGCCGTCCTTCCAACGGGATTCGGCAAAAGTTTAAGTACAAGTTCAACATACGTCACTTACTGCGTTGCTCTGATTGGTTGTAGGTCTATCCAATTGAGTGCAGAGTTTTTTTTTTTTTTACTGGTTCGGTTAAGACACGCCCCATAATTCAAGTGCAATGGAGCAGTATCAGACTCACATTCTGCCTAGAATATGAGTATAACGAAGTCAGGCTACCAATTCGGTACTGAAATTTAAAAAATGTGACGATACCAGCATTTCCCACTAACATTTCTTAAACACCTCTGATTGGCCATTGTGTTCACATGCTCAACAGATATGTCTGTGATTGGCTACAATGATCAGCGCTTCAAAAACATGTTGTAAATAGACATCACAGACATATCTGTTGAGCGCGTGAACGCAGTGGCCAATCAGAGGTGTTTAAGAATCAGCTCAACAAATGCTAAAATTTCAGTACCGACTTGGTAACGAAGTCGGTACTTTTGACAACCCTACAATGAACAAAATGTCAACATGTTCATTGAACTAGCTTTTTTTTTTCTGGACAATAATGGTGGATATGTGTTATTTTTCTAATAGTGGAAATATGTTCTCGTTCCCTTTAATGGGTCGTATAGAGTTATTCTTATGTTAAAGACTTGATGTTTTCACTGAACCAATATATCCCAGGGTTTGATAAAGTTAAATGTGGGAAAGGGGAAAAAAACATGCCCTCATAGTCACTTTCACATTCGCCCCCTCTATGACTCGGAGTAGATTGCTTATAAATAATAAGCTTCGTCATCTTGTACAAATGCGCTGAGAGCAGACATCTGTCTACTTGAAAGCTTCCAAAGCTACCTCTACATCCGTTTTGCGCAGATAAATATAAAGAGAAGCTTTGACTTCTCACGACCTCTGAAAATTAGAAGTGTTGGTGCTGGCTTACGTCAGAAAGGTGGGATGTGCGAGAAAGACTGGGTGACTAAGGTTTCCATCTCCACGCACTTTCCTTTAGACTATTTCGCAGTGCTGTGTGCCGGACAGGTGCTGACAGCAAAGTCATGTTTTATCCAGATGTACTGCGCTTCTGCCAGATTGTGGCACAAAAACCTCAAAATCTATCTTTGTCCTTTTTACGCTTGGATTTGAAGCAGCTATAAATTCATGTTCCTGGTTTTTAGTGAATAAAATAAAGCAGATTTTTGTCATTTTATTTTTCTGATATATGGAACTGAGCTTAGGAAACAGTTTACCACTGCATTCTTTCTCAACGCGCTATCAGCCAGCTGGTTTGTTATTTCAATAAGACAGGCATATCGAGCAAGAGGCTAGAAATGAATGAATAAATGAATGATACTGTTACTGTACCTCACTGGAAAAGTATAAATGAAATTATCATGATCTACCATCATGAGAAAGCCTCTCAGAATCACTTGAGTTTTTAAGGCAGTGGACCTTGGGAGAATAAAAAAAGCCATTGAGTATCTCTGAGTGGTGTATGGAGACTGTTTTCAGAAATACTATCATTTATTTGCTCTATAATGGAGGAGAGAGCAATCAACTACAGAGGAAATAGCTTCAGTCATCAAGCGTTTTCTTCACTTCTTCTGTTGGCACTTGGAAATGACTAGGCTGATTTTTACAAATGGTGGCCATTTGTGTTTGGCTGCTTGTGCATGTGCATTTTTCTTGAGGGAGAGTGTTTATTGTTATGCATGTATTGAAATATGCACTGCATTCATACACATGTCAGATGTTTCTCAAATAGATCTCTGGCAATTAAATATGATGCAACTTGCCAGCCAGGTGTATTTAAAGGTGCCGTAGAACGTCTTTTTAAAATCTGTAATATAAGTCTAAGGTGTCCCCTGAATGTTTCAGCTCAAAATACCTCATAGATTTTTTTTTTAATTAATTTTTTTAACTGCCTATTTTGGGGCATCATTAAATATGAGCCGATTTAGGCTGCGGCCCCTTTAAATGCACCCCCACCCACGGAGCTCGCGCTTGCCTTAAACAGTGCATAAACAAAGTTCACACAGCTAATATAACCCTCAAAATGTATCTTTACAAAGTGTTCGTCATGCAACATGTCTAATCGTGTAAGTATAGTATTTATTTGGATGTTTACATTTGATTCTGAATGAGTTTGAGGCTGTGCTCCATGGCTAACGGCTAACGTTACACTAATGTTACTGTTGGAGAGATTTATAAAGAATGAAGTTGTGTTTATGAATTATACAGACTGCAAGTGTTTAAAAATGAAAATAACGACAGTCTTGTCTCTGTGAATACAGTAAGAAACGATGGTAACTTTAACCACATTTAACAGTACATTAGCAACATGCTAACGAAACATTTAGAAAGACAATTTACAAATATCACTAAAAATATCATGTTATCATGGATCATGTCAGTTATTATTGCTCCATCTGCCATTTTTCGCTATTGTCCTTGCTTGCTTACCTAGTCTGATGATTCAGCTGTGCACATCCAGACGTTTTGGCCTTGTCTAATGCCTTGAACATGGGCTGGTATATGCAAATATTGGGGGCGTACATATTAATGATCCCGACTGTTACGTAACAGTCGGTGTTATGTTGAGATTCGCCTGTTCTTCGGAGGTCTTTTAAACAAATGAGATTTACATAAGAAGGAGGAAACAATGGAGTTTGACACTCACTGTATGTCATTTCCATGTACTGAACTCTTGTTATTTAACTATGCCAAGATAAATTCAATTTTTAATTCTAGGGCACCTTTAATTTAAAACGCAACAGTCTGCTTTTGAGCTGTAAAGTTAAATCAATTGTCTCATAAATGATGGAAAATTATGTTAAAGGATTAGTTCACTTTCAAATAAAATTTTCCTGATAAGTTACTCACCCCCATGTCATCCAAGATGTTCATGTCTTTCTTTCTTCAGTCGAAAAGAAATTAAGGTTTTTGATGAAAACATTCCAGGATTATTCTCCTTATAGTGGACTTCAATAGTCTCCACTGTTGAAGGTCAAAATTACAGTTTCATTTTTAGGTAAAATAGGGAAGGCGTAGGACATACAGCGTAAGCATTTTGAAGAATACGGCAGTGCGGTTTTGGCGGAAGCACGTGCAAGGCGATCATTTGTTTATATAAAGCATATACATTTACATTTTTTTTTTTTAGAAAACGACCGATTGCTAGATAAGACCCTTATTCTTCGTCTGGTATCATTTAAAGCTCTTTGAAGCTGCACTGAAACTATAATTTTTGACCTTCAAACGTCTGGAGGCCATTAAAGTCCACTATAAGGAGAATAATCCTGGAATGTTTTCATCAAAAACCTTAATTTCTTTTTGGCTGAAGAAAGAAAGTCATGAACATCTTGGATGACCTGGGGGTGAGTAAATTATCAGGAAAAAATGTTTTTGAAAGTGGACTAATCCTTTAATGGTGCAGAAAGAGTTAACATAAGTGTCTTGTTTGGCATTTTTAATTAATCATCAGTCTAATCTGAGACCTTTACATCATTCTATTAGATTAGCAGTGTCCCCAAATGAGTATTTTTGACCTCAAAACTTTTCCTCTGCATGCGTATGCAGTGAATTGTAGCTTCAGTCTGAGGTACAGTAACTGCATGTGTTCAGTCAGCAGATTTTTATCACAGTGATTAATGCAGCGTTCTAGTCCAAATTAATTTCTTTGTTTGCTGAGGATCAACATTTGATTTGACCCTCTCAAACTGCTATCACATAAATCGCAAATCAAATTTCCATCACTCAAAAAAAATACCTGTGAATATTAATGAGTTCAGCACAAACTGTGAGATTCACCACGTGAACTTTATGCTGAGCTTTGGAGAAAGAACTGTAGTGTGTATTTAAAGGATATATTTATTAAAATCAGCTTTGTGGCAGTATTAACATGGTGAGATGCACAGTAAAAACGCTTCTCTTTGATATTTATGGAAGTCTCTTGTCTTTGTATACATGTATATAATGTACAGTGTGTGTAAATAGTATGCTGCAGAAAACATGCTTCATTTTGTAGCCCACTGTTAATTTTTCTTTTGCCAGTTCCAGAGGCAAAGAGCTTTTGTGATGGAGAGGGGATCTGAGCGCATGTTCCTCTGTGATTACCCCTCCTCAGAGGAAGTGGTATTTTCAGGAGAAAGAGAGTGGTGGAGACAGAGGAGAATCGAAATCTTGTTTTTTTTCCGCTTCAAAGCTCTTTCGCTTCTGAGTCTAAATAGAAATAAAGGATTTCTGTTAAAAGCTGCCTCTGTGTTCCTCCATTATGCAGGATATCATCGCAGGACTTTCTTTGTGTGTGCTGTCGAAGTTCAGACTGTAATGATAATGTGTCACAATACAACACAAATATGCAGAGGCATGTATTTAAAAACTTAATTAAGAATTGGTACAGAATTCAGAAACAAGATAGGGCTATTTGATATGTGATTTGTCTATAAAAGCCTAAATTCAATCTGTTCATCATATAAAGTGATCGTGTCTCTTCAGAAAATTTGGACTTAACTGTTCTATTCATATGGATTAGTTTTACAATCTCTTTCATTTGTGTTCCGAAGATGAACGAAAGTCTTACTGGTTTGGAATGACATAAAGGTGAGCAAGTAATGACAGACCCTTTAACTTTTGTATCACATAACACTTTACTGTAACTTCCATTAGTCATTAACATCCATTATATAATTATTCACAGATCAGTAGTATGTTAAAATATGCATTAAATATTTTTCACCTTTTATAACTATATCTATTTTTACCTTTTTATTGGAGATATATGTATTATGTCATTTTTACAGACTTTGCTCATGAATATTAATCATAATGAGATGTTTACTCAGTGTTCGGTAATCAGCTGGCGTTTTAATAAATATTCATGAAGCATCCATTCATCATAGTAGAAAGCTTAAAATTATTTGACTGGATGGTCCCTGAAGGTTACAAAGAAATGCATAATGTTTAATATTCATGCACTGACTGTGTAGTCGTTTTGTGCAAGTACAGCCCCGTGTTACGCGTCTTCTTTTGCGGTTTGTGGACGACGTAAAGGAGATGAGCATAGAGACTTTTGTTATATTAGCATTTAAATAATCATGAAATGAGAGAGGCTTGGAAATATAGATGTTTTTGTTGGAAATGTGATTTGTATTGACCAGTCTGTACTGGAAAGATGACTTTAAATTTATGGACAGAGGGATTTCCTTCCATCTGAGAGAAAGCACTCTAGGATCTATTAAAACCTGCATATCGTTTTCTATTTGAACGTTTTTCTAGGCCATGTGTCACTGTAGGCCTCCAGTAGTTCTTTATTTAATAATCTTGGGGAAGCTCTTCCAAATCTATTTAACTCCTGCAGTATTCCATGAAACCGTTATCAGAGGTCTATTAGTACAAACTCATGAGCATTAACGTCTCTCATTAAGCGCAAGTTTTTCTAATGTACGTTGCGATAGCAGCCAGTAATGTTTGTTTATCCATTACATTATTTCTGAGACTGTTTAAGCGAGTGATTAAATGTGACTATTGCAACGGCTCGAATATTAAATGAGGCAGCAGCGTGTGGTTGAATTCTGAAATAAGGCAAAGTCCTCTCTCTGGGTTTGGGTTTTAAGTCCAATACAATTGGACTTAAATTCCATCCAATTCCATGTTCTACTTCCATTTGAGGTTTACACAGTTTCTGGCTTCTAATTATATTATGCTTTCAGCCAATATACTGTTTCAATTAACATACTATTTATTAGAACAAAGTCTATATAGTATGTAGTAAAACAAAGAGTATACATTTTAAATGCAAACTGTACAGCTGTTTTTTACTTCCATCCATCCATCCATCCATCCATCTATCTGTTGGTATATGTCTATTCTTCTGTCCAATTGTCCAACTGTATCCGCCCAACCAATCAAAGAACATACCGTTTATCCATCCATCCGTTCGTCCGTTCATCCATCCATCTGCTCGTCCATCCAACTATTTGTCCTTCCATCCATCCATTTGTCCATCTGTCGGTATGTCTATTCTTATGTCCAATTGTATCCGTCCGTCCGTCCTTCCATCTATTTGCCCTTCCATCCATCCATCTCTTCATCTTTCCATCCATCCATTTGTCCATACGTTAGTATGTGTTTATTCTTCTGTCCAATTCCATCTATCCATCCATCCATCCATCCATCCATTTGTTCATCTGTTGTTATACATCTATTCTTCTGTCCAATTGTCCAATTGAATCCATCCATCCATCCATCCGTCCACCTGTTCGTCCTTCCATCCATCCATTTATCCATCCGTTGGTATGTCTTTTCTCCTGTCCAATTGTATCCATCCATCCATCCATCCATCCATCCATCCATCCATCCACTTGTTCGTCCTTCCATCCATCCACCTGTTCGTCCTTCCATCCATCCATTTGTCCATCCGTTGGTATATGTCTTTTCTCCTGTCCAATTGTATCCATCCATCCATTCGTCCGTTCATCCGTCCATCCATCCATCCATCCATCCATCCACCTGTTCGTCCTTCCATCCATCCATTTGTCCATCCGTTGGTATATGTCTTTTCTCCTGTCCAATTGTATCCATCCATCCATTCGTCCGTTCATCCATCCATCCATCCATCCATCCATCCATCCATCCATCCGTTCGTCCAACCAACTATTTGTCCTTCCATCCATCAATTTGTCCATCTGTCGGTATGTCTATTCTTATGTCCAATTGCATCCGTCCATCCTTCCATCTATTTGCCCTTCCATCCATCTCTTCATCTTTCCATCCATCCATTTGTCCATACGTTAGTATGTGTTTATTCTTCTGTCCAATTCCATCTATCCATCCATCCATCCATTTGTCCATCTGTTGGTATATGTCTTTTCTCCTGTCCAATTGTATCCATCCATTCGTCCGTTCATCCATCCATCCATCCATCCGTTCATCCAACCAACTATTTGTCCTTCCATCCATCCATTTGTCCATCTGTCGGTATGTCTATTCTTATGTCCAATTGTATCCGTCCGTCCGTCCTTCCATCTATTTGCCCTTCCATTCATCCATCTCTTCATCTTTCCATCCATCGATTTGTCCATACGTTAGTATGTGTTTATTCTTCTGTCCAATTCCATCCATCCATCCATCCATCCATCCATCCATCCATCCATCCATCCATCCACCTGTTCGTCCTTCCATCCATCCATTTGTCCATCCATTGGTATATGTCTTTTCTCCTGTCCAATTGTATCCATCCATCCATCCATCCATCCATCCATCCACCTGTTCGTTCGTCCTTCCATCCATCCATTTGTCCATCCGTTGGTATATGTCTTTTCTCCTGTCCAATTCCATCCATCCATCCATCCATCCATCCATCCATCCATCCATCCATCCATCCATCCATCCATCCATCCATCCATCCATCCATCCATCCATCCATCCATCCATCCATCCATCCATCCATCCATCCATCCATCCATCCATCCATCCATCCATCCATCCATCCATCCATCCATCCATCCATCCATCCATCCATCCATCCATCCATCCATCCATCCATCCATCCATCCATCCATCCATCCATCCATCCATCCATCCATCAAAAAGTTTGTCCTTAGAAAAGTGTGACACATTTCTCAGAAGTTGTCTTTCTGCCTGTACAAGCCGATAAGAAAACAGGTTTTCATGGCTTTCAGGAGAGATCAGAGGTTGAAAGTTGATGTTTGCAATCCACCTGTATGAACTAGAGACAGTTGTCTTCAACAGCTGGATCACGTCATGGTGAAATGTAGCAATCCTGTTAAAAGGCATTTGTCACACCATGTCATATCCTATGCTGTAATTTGGCATGGCACTTATGTGTGCCCCAACAAAAAAAAATCATGATCCCATCAATCTCTACACACTAACCACCACCGAGTCAGACGGCGCAGCATGTGGCGGAGATGCTCCATATTCCAGGTTGCTGAGGCAGAGCATGTAATATGATAATATGGACAGTATGTGTGTATGTCTGTGTGCTCGTGTGTATTGAATCATTAAGTAGGGCATGTGGAACAGACGATGATACTGTCTAATGCTGATGCTGGAGTCCTCGGTCTTGTCGGGTGAATCTGCGATGGAGGTTGGGTGTGCTGGGGGGAAGGGTTTAGTAGTAACTGGCTTCCCATGTGATTCTCCCTCAGTGTTCCACATGGAGCAGCAGCTGTATAAATGGGCAGAGGATGCTGCAGACAAAGCTTGTATCTTGATCAATAATGTACCCACAGTCCAAAATGAATGTTTAATGCTTCTCGTAGTGACGTTTTTGATGTCGACCACAACTAATGATTTAAAGGAAAAGTCAGATGAAAAGTCAAAATATTTCTTTCATAGATTCTTTCATGTCTTACGTTTTAATCCTGCAAAATGTTATTCTGTTTTTTATGTGATTTCCCAAAATTTGAATAAAAATATATGGATGAAACCTGGCTATTGTGCCGATGCTATTTAACACTAAAAAAGAAAGAAACACAGTGAAGCATTTATATCTAATGAATGAGCAGAAATGCATCTTAAGAGTAATGATGTGAAACAAATTATTCTCTGACAGGGAAATGAATATGCATGTGATTTACAAAACAAAAAAGGCTGTTCATCTGTTAACTGCTCAAAAAAAAAAAAAAAAACTGGCTATAGTTTGAAGGTTTGAACAGACGTCTCTTCAGCCTCAGGCTTCTGACCACACTTGTTTCAGTACTATTGCGTTTCTGTTATGTAGTGTTTTGGACCGACTGAGCACAAATAGATTTTCTGCAATATACTTTCAGTCACTCAAACTCCCCTGTTGCCACCTTGAAAGTGACAATGGCTGTCATATACATGTCAGGAAGGAGAACATTTTGTTTGCCAAAATGTGTCCCAGACCTCCATATAAAAGACCCCAACAATTAATTTTTAATGAGAACGACTGAGTAATGCAATATTGAAGTGTTGCTGTGATTTGTCAGAAAATGTCTAGAGCTTATTGAGGGCAGCTGAGACAATACCTGGGGCCTGTTTTTACTATCTGCTCTAGGTCTGCCTATTTTTCCTGTCTCTCCAAATGTCATATTGTTTGTATGTTTTTCTCCCCACTGAACACCAAACCTTCTGCCATGGCCACTGGGCAAACAATAAGAGTGGGTTCACTAGAGCATATCTCCTAAAATGATAAATGTTCCAAGGCAGAACAGCTTCCCCTGTCCTAGGGCTGCCCGTGTTCGTACCTGTGGCCACAGATAAGAGAAAATGCCTGCCAGACTCTTTGGCTGTCACGGCAAACAAATCCTTTCACGAGCGAGCAGCCTGGAACACAGGCAAATTGCAGTGTGTTACAATCATATCATTTAATACTCTTCGTTTTTAATAGAATGAGATTCTGTGAAACTCACCTGAAACACTCTGAAAGCCCTTTATAAATAACATACTGTGGTGATTATATCAGGTGTTGATTTTTCAGCTTTTTGTTTGTGCTATTTTTATAGAACTTTGAATAGAAATTTGATAGAAATATTTAAATATTATCTAAAAGTTCTATGAAACTCACCTGAAACACCCTTAAAGCCCTTTATAAATAACATACTGTGGTGGTACCATGGTACCGTGATTATATCAGGTGTTGATACCATGGTACTTCATTAATTATTTTTTTATTTTTGTATTTATTTGAATTTTTATGTATTAAAGTCATTTATTTACATTTTATTGAATTTTTATTTAATTTTTTTTTTTACTTATTTTATTTTATTGTATTTTAATATATTTTATTTTAGTTTATATTATATTATATTATTTTTATTATAATATATTTTAATTTTTATATTAATTTTTATTTTATTTTATCATATATTATTTTTCAGCTTTTTGTTTGTGCTATTTTTATAGAAATTTGAATAGAAATTTGATAGAAATATTTAAATATTATCTAAAAGTTCTATGAAACTCACCTGAAACACCCTTAAAGCCCTTTATAAATAACATACTGTGGTGGTACCATGGTACGTGATTATATCAGGTGTTGATACCATGGTACTTCATTAACTATTTTTTTATTTTTGTATGTATTTGCATTTTCATGTATTTAATTAATTTATTTACATTCATTGAATTTTATTTTATTTTAATTTATTATATTTTAATATTTTATTATATTATTTTTATATTTTATTATGTTAATATTATTTTAGTTTTATTATATTATACTATATTATTTTTTTATTTTATTATAGTTTAATATATCTTATTTTATTTTATTTCATTTATTTTTTATGATATTATATTATTTTTTATTTTATTTCATTTATTTTTTATGATATTATATTATTTTTTATTTTATTTGCCAGCTTTTGTTTGTGCTATTTCAATATACATATTTGTGTATAAATTAAAATGCAGACATATATATATATATATATATATATATATATATATATATATATATATATATATATATATATATATATATATATATTATTATTATTATTATTATTATTATTATTATTATTATTATTATTATTATTATTATTATTATTATAATATATTTTTTTTAATCTACAAAACAAAATTAAAAAAAAAAAAAATTTCTTTTTTTTTGGTCATGGGCAATAAAGTGCCATACAGACTTTTGATTTGTAGTTTTCATAGTGCCATCATATCCGAAAACAAAATAATGCTCAAATGTGGACTCCAAATTGGATTTTCTCTCCAGTAGTTGGTTTCTTGTTTTGTCAGAAACCAGTGAGGTTTCAATTCCACACACATTACGCGCAAACTGTGCACATCCATCCTTATCTGGTCCTACAGAGCCTCAGAGCCTCTGTGTGAAGTAACCTCGAGGACATAAGACCCTTCAGGGAGTCGTGTGTTACACACTGACCTACAGAGAGGCTCCTCGTCTCATCTCCTGCCAGAGAAGGGTCAACTGCAAGGTTAACGACGACTCCGCCGGCCTAGCATGTGCAGGGAGACCTGGAGTGTAACGTTTAACACAAGAAACACTCACTTACACCTCTAACGGCTGCTGGCTCAACCTCCACTGGCCTTTTAACAGTTCTGTTTAAACCCAAAAGCCCTTTTGTGCTTTTAGGGCACTTTTCACCTACTGTGACATTTCTAGGCCTCTAGTATGAGGATACCTGGGTCTATCTAACAGAGTGCATTGTGGGATAGCTAGCATTGTAAACGGCTGCTCATTTACTCAACTTGTGTGTGTGTGTGTACTGTATTTTCACATTAACTAGTAATACCATTTCACTGTATATTTTTCTCACACAGTATAATTATTTGAACTGAAATCAATATTTTATTTGTCCATTTATTTTGTTACTTGTATATGTGTCCATAGGGTCATTGTCAAACCAGTGATTCAAAATGATTTGTGTAATTGATTTTTATGTTGTAATAATAACCAGCTGACTGTTTATCTTTTACATTGTTATGGTAAAATTATGCAGCTTTTATGTTTTGTCTTATAGCTACTGTATATGCTGTTTCCATGGTAGAGGTGATATGATCTCCCACACACAAACGCAAACTGATATATTCATGCTTTCAAACATATAGCACTTTTCTCTAACAACACTTATGTATATTTTCATAAATATTCATTATGTGCTACCCAATCATATCACTTACCCTGCTGTGTGCTGTGATTCACAGCATATTTACATCTCAGAAAGGTCTTAAATATCATTAAGATTCCTGTAGGCGGTAATTTTTTTCCCCCTCCCACTGAGTAGTTATATGAGTTAGCTCTCAGGGTTAACGACATGCTCTGTCATTCTGCAGAATTGTTTATTGGGCAGTTTCAAGGTGTTATTTCAAAGGACTTATGGGGTGAACAAAGATAGGGCGTTGATTTAAATGTATAAATCCCTAATTTTTTAGATTTCTGCTTCAAATAAATGAATACATGCAGTAAATTTTCCGATGACAAGAACCACACACAGACCTCTTTGCCATTTTTATTCAGTTCAACAAAGGAAAGTGTTCTATAAAGCTCACATATGAGTTGTGTCTAAAGCGATATTCTTTTATGATATTTGTCTTATTTTGTGAAGTGTGTTTTTCTTTCAGCTCCCACAGAACACATATATTTCAATTTCTTTCTTCCCTCCATTTCATTTCCAGTCCTTCCAAAAGTCTAGGTATTGGCCAGATTCAAGTGTCTGAGGTATGATTGCGTACTGCTGCAGTAATACTCAGCTCCTGATTTGATCAGTGTACTTGCAACCATAAAAGGAGCAAATTTCTCTTTCTCTGCTAGCGTATCACTTTCCAACCTGTCTGATTCAAACATGCTTTATCTCTAATGCACCTTGCTGGTGATTTCAAGACATTTTATTCGTATACTAAATGCAGTCACTGCTGCTTATCTACCTTAACCAGCAAGACTTGTTTGGTCAGCCAGCTTCACCAGATAAATTTGCCATGCTGGTCCACCATCTAGATAAACTTTTGATTTAATAATAGATATAATTTTGGAGTTGTGTTTACAATCTTTTTCACAGCATTTCATATTCTTTTTATCCACTGAGTGATTTCTTCATAATCTCTAAAGAATTTTGACTTCCATTGCTGTAAATGTTAAAATGATAGTGTCTGACTCATGGCATCCAGCTGACTTTGGCATATTGAGTGCTGGGAGTTTTTTTTTTATTTTAAGTGTTAGAAATCAGAGCCAGCTGAGTAAGGAAACAAGTGAGCAATTATGAGCTCTAAAATGTGATCCGTCAGGAACGGTGGCTAAATATTTGGCAGTGTGAATGATCTATGCAGTGTTCCCACTTTCCTAAGTCGAGGAGGCTTTTACACTGAACAGTTTTGACTTTTATTCTCAGGGACCCTGTCCTGTATTTCAGTCAATGTCTAGATGCCGGTGATAAAGTTTCTCTAATGCAGCCTGATGCAAGTCACCTGAAAAAGGTTTCGGTTTCTTGTCCTTGTAGATTTCTAGGTTATCTCAGTAAAGTGCTCACCAATACCATGCCTTTAATGTTTCATTGATTTGAGGCTTTTATAATGTCCTTGCCACCATTTTATAAAGTGAGAATCAGACTTGCATGGAGATCTCTTGGATTTTGATTGGTTCTGGCAAGTGATGGGGCTTTTTATTTATATTCACACATTCTAGGTAGTGACTTTTATTAGTGTGCTCTCTGAGCCTGTCATTATTAAAATTAACAGTTTTAGTTCTCCTTGAAAGTGGCTCTGTACTGCTTGGCTTTAAAGGTGCAATATGTACAAATTTTTTAATAAAATATCCAAAAAACTACGGAAGAGGATTAGGGCCAAGCAATAATAAAAAAATAAAACCATCTCGAGATTAAAGTTGTTAAATTTCGAGAACAAAAATCGTTAAATTTCGAGAAAAACGGCGAGATAAAATATTGAGAATAAACTCGTTAAATTACGAGAAAAAAAACTCGTTAAATTTCGAGAAAAAAGTCGAGATAAAATGTTGAGAATAAACTCGTTAAATTACGAGGAAAAAAACTCGTTAAATTTCGAGAAAAAAGTCGAGATAAAATGTTGAGAATAAACTTGTTAAATTACGAGACAAAAACCCGTAAAATTTTGAGAAAAAAGTCGAGATAAAATGTTGAGAATAAACTCGTTAAATTACGAGGAAAAAAACTCGTTAAATTTCGAGAAAAAAGTCGAGATAAAATGTTGAGAATAAACTCGTTAAATTACGAGAAAAAAATCATTAAATTTCGAGAAAAAAGTCGAGATAAAATGTTGAGAATAAACTCGTTAAATTACGAGAAAAAAATCGTTAAATTTCGAGAAAAAAGTAGAGATAAAATGTTGAGAATAAACGCGTTAAATTACGAGAAAAAAATCGTTTAATTTTCGAGAAAAAAGTCGAGATAAAATGTTGAGAATAAACTCGTTAAATTACGAGAAAAAAATCGTTACATTTCGAGAAAAAAGTCGAGATAAAATGTTGAGAATAAACTCGTTAAATTACGAGAAAAAAACTCGTTAAATTTCGATAAAAAAGTCGAGATAAAATGTTGAGAATAAACGCGTTAAATTACGAGAAAAAACTCGTTAAATTTCGAGAAAAAAGTCGAGATAATGTTGAAAATAGTCATTAAATTACGAGAAAAAAGTCGTTAAATTACGAGAACAAATTCGTTAAATTATGAGAAAAATGTCATTAAATTTCGAGAAAAAAGTAGAGATAAAATGTTGAGAATAAAGTCATTAAATTACGAGAAAAAAGTCGTTAAATTAGGAGAACAAATTCGTTAAATTACGAATTTGTTCTCATAATTTAACGATTTTTTTCTCGTAATTTAATGACTTTATTCTCATAATTTAATGACTTTATTCTCAACATTTTATCTCGACTTTTTTCTCGAAATTTAACGAGTTTTTTCTCGTAATTTAATGAGTTTATTCTCAACATTTTATTTAGACTTTTTTCTCGAAATTTAAAGAGTTTTTTCTTGTAATTTAATGAGTTTATTCTCAACATTTTATTTCGACTTTTTTCTCGAAATTTAACAAGTTTTTTCTTGAAATTTAACAACTTTAATCTCGAGATGGTTTTATTTTTTTATTATTGCTTGGCCCTAATCCTCTTCTGTAAAAAACACTAGGCCAGTGTTATATATTTTGTTCACTTGAGTACTTACAATTTCCCAAATGTTTGCTACTATTTGTAAATCGTGAGAAAATTGCAGTTTTAACCAAGGCTCCAGGATGTGCAAGGAGTCACCTGCCAATTGCGTCATACCCACGTTACCCTCTGTTGCCGGTTTTATTTTGTAGAAACTGTGGAAACACCAAAGACGCTTTAATATTTACGTTTTAATAGACAAGATGTATTTTTATTATATTTATAGACGGAAAACTAACTGTTATATAGCTCAACATGTTTAGTATTATCTAATTTTCTTGATTTTTATTTTTTTTTTGCAAACACCAGGCCTCAGAGAAAAACACTCAAATGTATCTAATATGATAAACAGGGCTGCGTTACCTCATACTCATGACCAGAAAAGCAGAAGCAGCGCCGGCGACTGTGGCATAATAAAAGTTCTGCTGCTCGTGAGGCGTGTGTTGCGCAATCTTGAGCAAACTCTGGGAGCACGACCACAGTTTGGTGTAATATAATTGTTCTTCAGACTGGCAGACACAGTGTTCACCTGACATCAGTTGGTACATTTCATGCCTTAAACAGGATTAGGATCAAATTTGACTTTACAAATATCGTCTGTGTGTGCTTTTTTTATCATCGCTTTTAGCAGTGTATGCATTTGGCAAATATTTTCCTGTTGTGGTCCACAGGGTTTTCTAGCCAGTCATGCGTGCCATTTTTCATAGTCAATGCACTTGATCTGAACTTGCTTAGTTCTATAACAAAGACTGAAATTATATTATAGGATGTCCACCAGCATGCTGGTCCATGTTAAATCTAGGAAAATGCCCTGGATGAGTTCCCTTCACCTTAATTGATTGTAAGAACAGCTTCGCTCGGCTGTGGTTAATAGGATTGTTTGAATCGTATTGGAAGTCAGATTGCATCCCAAGTTCAAAGTAAAGAAAGGCATGCTGAACTAAAGCTGAGATTGTTTCCTTTCGTTCACTACCCACACAGAACTATATACAGACATTTGAACACATCAAATATATTAAATACAAATAACCAAAAATAAATGTTTAAATGACACACTGAAATTGAATCCATATTTTTGAACATATTCCATGGCTGCAATTCATTCTTAAAAATCCTACTCAGCATAACTAAATTATATTACTAATGTTACCAACTAATTATAAGTTGAAATTTAGGTGAACACTGAACAGTTATGGCTGTGTAATGAGCAACTGCAGCTCTTCTATTTAAAAGATGGTGTAATGACCAAATTTAATCAGGCAAGGAGAGGAAATGGATGACTGTGTTTTTTCCCTTGGCCAAGATTCATACTCATTAGGGATGATCTGATTGATCGGCCACAGATCGGTATCGACCAATAACAAATTCACATTGTATGACTCGATCAGAGTAACTAAATTTGGCCAATATCACGAACCAATCTCATTTTTGTGACGTAAAACCATAACTCACAGCAGACGCGCATTTAAACAGTATACAGATGAGGCTTTTGTGCCAAGTTCTGCATTGTAACTACATGTATCAGTAGTAAACCATTGTAAATCACTCATCTTTATTTAGAGCAGATCGTCTCAATTCAAACAAACTCACACACAACATAACATGATGTGGAGATCTTGAGAAAATCCTCAAGGAGTGACATGACATGCTGCTTGGCTAAAGCTATAGGACTCGTGATCATGACATAGTGTTTTCCAACGTCATTTGAAAGTTCAACCAATGGAAAAGGGATCTCGGGTGTGGTCGGTAGGGACAATGTGTCGAGACTGATTGGACACTGTTTTTACATTTGAGCATGCTTGGATTGGATCGATTGCTCAGATTGACAGGTCTTGATTTACTGCGTGCCATAAAAATAGGAGCGCACAGCTGAAACAGCCCTGGAAGATCATCACTCATCAACCAGGATCATATTACTGGATACTTATTCTATGTAATTATAAATATTTTATTGCTTTGTGGCGTTTGTTCAGTAAAACACTCACATCACTTGTTTGAAGATGTTTTTGGACTTTTGATAAAAAGTCTACCATGGATCCAAATGCCATAACTTTTGATTGCTTTGAGATATCAACACAAAATTTGGCCCAGATGCAGTAGACATGATTGTGAAGCCCAAACTTGATGTTATGACCTCTCATATATACTTTCTAAGTCATCATGTCAAGCATGAATAATAACAAAAATTGCAACACTTTTTCTGTTTTTTTTTTTTTTTGTTTTTGTTTTTTTCTCAGCAGTGTTGTAAAGTAAGAACACCAAACATGATCAAAATCTATTTTCTTCAAAATTTGGAAGGTTTTCAATGAAATGATACCAAGTACTTGATGATACCTTGTAGGGCTGGGGTGGTACAACGATGCATCACAAATCAAGAAATGATTCTGGATCGATTCTGATATTTTCCGTATGTATTGCGATTCTCTCTCGAATCGATTCTGATCTTAGTTTTTAAAAGCAGATGGCACTGCGTGCTTTAGAAACACCTGTACTCTGCTTGATTCCAGTTTCTTTACACACACCACTTGAACCTTCTATAAAATAATCATTCATAAAGTTCGAAAAGATTGAAGCGAATTACAAGGCTGTTACAGTGGACTGTTTTATTAAAATTCATTCTCAGACTCAGCACGAGCGCTCTTCTTCATGAGCATTTGAGCATGTGGTTAAAAAATAGCCTAGAGCGCCATCTGCTATTAAAAACTAAGCTCAGAATCGATTTGCGATATATTTGGAAAATATCAGAATCGATCTGCGAACCCATGTGACTTTTTCTTCAGCAGAACACAAAAGATTTTTTTTCCTTTTGTCCATGCAGTGAAAGTCAATGAGGTCCAAAAACAATACTGGACTCCATTGACTTTCATTGTATGAACAGAACAACACTGAGAAATTATTTATTGTGTTCTACAGAGGAAATACAGGTGGATGCTGCATGTTGTTTACCTGTTTTAAGCTTATATATTATGGCATGTTCACACCGGTTTGTCACTCATAGCCCCTGTAGTCATCAATGTAGTCATCTGCAAGTATATGGTACATGAACTAACAAGAGGTCTATTATGATTGTGAACATATATTTTTAGACCCACCAGCAGCAGAGGTGTTATTTTTTTCCCTTTTCACACCGCAGCAGATGCCTGCAGCAGAGTCAGTTTATATTCTGGCAAATCATCGCATTTACATCTTCACATCTTTTATATCTTCAGAACGATAACTGGGGTTGAAGAAAAAAGCAGATGAGATGTAGTATTGCTGTGTGGTTTTAATTTAACATAAAATAAAATCAAGAGACATCTGAGGTGCTTGTAATTTTTCTTACTCCCCAGTGGCGCTTGAGCCGCATCACACTCCATTAAGCAGGTTATGTCAAATCGATATATTGGCGAAACAGCCGAAGACAGATCGTGGCGATGGCATGATCCTCAGATAGAGGAATGATTGTGTTTACTGCAGCAGACGAAACTGGTGGCCTACAGGGCATCGCGTCACAAACACATTCCTCATGATTCAAAGACAGTGTGCTGTCTTAGACTTAATGTCTTCGAGATGACAACATCTTTCCCAAGGGAGAGATACTACCGTCTGTGCTAGCTTTATATATAAGTCATGTGATGCTTTTATAGTAGTAGTGTTCTCTGAAGAAAGCAGGCCAGTGTCTAGACACTCATGTTATCCTCCATAGCCATTCAGATAAGAGACTCTGGTAGCAAATGTATGACGTGATTTTGTTTTCGTGATCTTGAGGTAAAAATATTTTATTTTAATAAATTAGTTGATATTAGATTAGGCATGTGACGGTATCAAATTTTCATGTTGCGATTAATTGCTGAAGCTTTTATCACGGTATGCGGTATTATCACGATATTGAAATAAGTTGCAAAAAAAGTGTTGTCACACTCAGGTCCATTAAATAAGCTCTTTTGATTTTAGTAATGTTATTAAACAGTAACTAAGAAATTAACATTAACTAAGAATATTTAATACTTTATAAGTATTTTTATTGTCAGTTTGGTAATAATGAATTAAAATGTTAACTAATGAAGACATATGTTTCAAACTTTTTCTGAACAATACCAAATAATCAGAACATTTCTAATAATTAGGGCATGAGGTAGTCCATATTAAAATATAAGGTTTGAAAATAGACTTTTAGGTCTTCAAGTATTTGGTGATGAACAACATTGAGAAAAAAATTAATGGCTGTTTGAAGCATTTTAAAAACTTAACTAGCGCAGTTGCTTTGTTTGCGCGTTTTCCGTGGTAACCGCTGCATTCTGCTGTTCCATCAGCGCCCTCTGCTGTCAGAGAGTGAACGCGCACTTTCATTCAGCGCGTCTCCTTCACTCGTTCCGCCATGTGCTTCTCATGTACTTTGGGTTTGTTTACATCTGAGCGCGTGTTCTTTTGACGCAGAATACAGCAATGTTTTGCATTTTATACGGTTGATGGGTAAAGTATTCTTAATTGCATTATAAAAAAATTAATAATTGGTAATAAATTATTATTTACGGTATTTTGAAATGCCCACCATAACAATATCGTGCATATTCATTATCGCGATTTATCGCATTACCGAATATCGGCACAAGTCTATATTAGATGCTAATATCAATTTTAAAAAACTGTATAAATAGGAGTAACGAGCATGCACATTTAGATCAAATACTCACTTAAAGTTGACTCATTACATTAATAACGCTGTTAAAGGGGACCTATAATGCCCCTTTTACAAGATGTAATATAAGTCTCTGGTGTCCCCAGAATGTCTCTGTGAAGTTTCAGCTCAAAATACCCCACAGATAATTTATTATAGCTTGTCAAATTTGCCACTATTTGGGTGTGAGCAAAAACACACTGTTTTTGTGTGTTCCTTTAAATGCAAATGAGCTGCTGCTCCCAGCCCACTTTCCAAAAGAGGGTGGAGCTTCAAAAGCTCACGCTTCGGTTGCTCAACAACAACAAAGCAGGAGAATCTCACGCAGCCAAAATGAAAAAATTGTCAGTAACGGTGTTCAGCCTTGCATTGTTCCTGCCCCCTTTGTTGCGTGTTCTCTGGGGAAGGGTTTATGTAAATTTTATGGTTAGTGATGTCCCTAACCCAGGAAGAAGCTCGTTGTAGTCCTTACCAGCCATTTGTGGCATTTCTGTAAAAGAAAATATCTCCCTTTACATTGAACTTTGAGCGTCGTAACTTTGCAGATGTTGTTTATGCTCAAACAGCAAAATTATTAATGCATTGCATTATAATGTTGTGATGCCTTCACTTGCAGCATTTAAAATGATGTATTTTTAATTTGAGATAAAAATATGTAGAATTTGTATTTTTATGAAAATAATTATCAATATCAGTGATAATTGATTTGTTTGCAATACAGTACTCCAAAAAAATGGTCTTTTTGTAATTTCCAGACAGTCTGTAGACAGTCTGACAGAGTCACACTTCTCATTTGAAACGTGGCCTGCAAAAATGAATCTAGGTTTTGGACCGTGAAGTCAGTCCGGGTACAGTGTGAGCGACCTACGAATTGGAGAAAATGTTAACTGTCACTCAACAAAATGGCACTTTTGGCAATTGGAGCCTTTCCCAAAGAGCTTTAGGAGGCTTCATGCACAATAAAACAGTTACAGACACCTCTGCCTTTTGTGGAGCACTTCAAGTCTGCTGTGAGCAAGGGTGTGTAAGGTAATGAACAACAGCAAGCATATTTATTCAATCCAGCTGGATGCAGAATCATCTCTCCTCAGTTTCTCTGGAGGACATTGCAAAATTTGGTCAGTTTAAACAATCACAAACATTTCTTTCCACCTTCATTCTTGTGTTTTGTAAGGGGCTGTTCACACTTTTGTTTTGTTTTGTTTTTTGGTCTATGTACAAGGTTAAGATACCATCTTAGTTAAATTTGTAAAAACAAACAAAAAAAATACCCTTCAAAACTCCTTTGGCTCATTTTTTTTAGCCAGTAAAAGTGCCACAACAATGCTGAATTTTGTGTTGTCGCTGACAGGCTTGAAGAAAACAATCGACTCCATTTGAAGTCATGTCACGTACATTAATAATGTGGACATGTCTGTCAAGGCTGGCGGAAGATTTCTCCCTCTGTCAGGAATGACACATGGGGGGTGCCTAGGGAATGAGTGCCTACAGGATGTGTTGTAGAAGTACACACGCTCACAGTTATAGCACAGTGCTGGCAGTTGTTTGATGGCGGTTGAAAAGGTTGACTGGTTCAGGGGACAAAACTGGCATCTGAGACCCTGAGGTCAGCCTGGGTCAGCCGAGATGTCCCAAGCAGGATTTGGACACTTTCACTTGACGTTGTTGCTTTTGGAAACGCTGTTTGTGACATGCTGAATTTGTGCTCTGATCCGAATGTGATTTTTTTTTTTAGCAGTCTGTGTCACTCTCCCCTCATGTTTTATTCAGAGTCGTCACCATCTGCATGCTCCCTCTCAGCCTTTTTTCACATACATCTTTAAAATGAGTTTCTGCAGTGAACGCCTTTCACGTGACTGCTATCAATAAAGGATTCCCACCATGAAATTAATCCAACACTGTTTACAGAATATATTTGGCTCACCCAGTCTCTCTGTTAGGCAGGCTGTGCATTGTCACTGATTTTCTGAATCGATTCACAAATGGGTTCAATGCTGGGTTAAATTCTGATTTAGATTTGGTTTATTTGGGAATATGTACACAATGGCCTGTTTCGTTACATAATTGCCAGATTCACTTTTCATTCATATTTGCACATTTCCAAATATTTTAGACTATTACAAGTTAACATACCAAGTTTATATTCAACATTGTAATTAGGGCTGTCAAACGATTAATCGCGATTAATCGCATGCAAACTAAAAGTTTAAGTTTGCCTAATATATGTGGGTGTACTGTGTGTAATTATTATGTATATATAAATACAAACACATTCATGTATATATTTGAGAAATATTTACAAGTATATGTTTTTATTTATATTTGTATATAATTTATATTATATATAAATACAAATATTTTGTACATAACATATTTCTCTTAAATATATACATTAACTTGTGTGTATTTATATATGCATATTAATTACACAAAGTACTCACACATATATTATCCAAACTCAAACTTTTATTTTGTATGCGATTAATCGTGATTAATCGTTTGACAGCCCTAATATAAATACAAATATTTTGTACATAAATAACATATTTCTCTTAAATATATACATTAACTTGTGTGTATTTATATATGCATATTAATTACACACAGTACTCACACATATATTATGCAGACTCAAACTTTTATTTTGTATGCGATTAATCGTGATTAATCGTTTGACAGCCCTAATTGTAATAGAACTATTCAGAGGAGCAGATGATAGCATTTCTCTAAATTTGGAATTTTAAAAATGGTTAACTCATTTGTGGCAAATACATCAATAAATAATGTTATTATTATTGTTAGTAGTAGTAGTATAGTAGTAATACATTTATATTTAAATCATTTTATATAATTATTGTTGGATCATTCCGTGTCAAATCAACCATATCTTAGAGACTTTCCCTGCTCAAATTTTTGATTTTGTTAATATTTTTCCTGTAGAATGACCAACATAAGCAGTGACGAAAGCCAAAATATTAAATGTCACAGATGTATATTTATTGAGTAATCCACTATTTTGTAGAGGGGGGTCAAAATGACAATTTTCACCTGAGATTTGGAGCCACCCCAGTTGAGGGGTGTAAAAATGACTTTAGAAAGATGGCAGCATCTTTATTTTATTTTTACACAGAGATTTGTAGGTCTATTAGTAAAATCTGTTGACTTTAGCAATCTTTGATTCATCATATGCCAAAAGTGACCTTCTTTAAACAGTGTCACAAAATGCATATTTTATATTGTGTTCTGTTATGGAAGTAGAGGGCATGAGATTTACCCTTTCTGTGTGATTGCAGTTTTTGTTGGAGGCCTTCTTTGTGTCATCACTGTGTAGTTGACTTCCTCTATGTCTGCCAGTTGGGTTGACTGAGGAGACTAGACAGGTCACAAAGATGGCACTCATGCATTCTCTCCCCAGTAAATCAAGTGTATTTGACTGTATTCTGACAGCAATCATTGTGGATATATCAGGATTTGGTCTGGTTAACACTGCCCAACACTTATTTTAAAGTAGTATGTTTTATCAGTGACCACCAGCCAAATGAATGACTGCATGGGAGTGTTAACTGATATCTACCTCCTTGGGATGCTTGAAGTTTGTGTATTAACTGCAGCAGATTCACACCAGAGCTATTTGTTTATCTTTTTGTTTTCTTTTCACCTTTCTTTTCTCAATCTGATCTCAATCTGTTGCTGCGTTAGTGAACTGGTAGATTCTATATTTGGCTATAAAACACAAGAAGTTGAGTCAACCTCTTTATAAGGTACAAAATTAGCTATCTACAATTATTTCCCATACATAGAGTAGGTCAACTGCTGATCATATATATGTTACTTTATTGGCCTTTCAGTGTTCTCTGTTAATCAAATACATAATTACCTTGATAGTGGATTTAGCCTTCCATGCATGAAAAGGGGACACCCACACTTGAATTCAATTATTTAATGATATTTTTCTGTCCTCTACTCCTATAGTGCTAGAGAACTCCCAGTAGAGGGTGGGAAGGTCACTGGTTTGTTCTGCCCACTGCTTTTTGAGGTTGAATGAAGGCCAGTGTCAGCCCATAAGGCTTTGGCTAACATAAACCGTCTGGGCGTGAAATGAATCAGAGGGCGGGTGTGAAAGAATAAATCCTTCGATCTTTCTTCTTCCACCCTCTCTTGACACCACTGGTATACTTAAAGATGCATACTTCCATCCTAGTTTTTTTGCTTTTATTCTGTCTCTCCCTCTCTAGTCTTGTCATTCTGGCACTATTTACCAACTTCTTAACATTCATGAACAGGTCTGAGATAATTCCCTTCAGTCAGAGTTATTTTGTGGGCTTGTTTTTATCACCTCTAGGTTTCCCAACTATCTCAAACAAAAATAATCGACCATTGTGAGGTTCCCCCTAATCTTATGTTGACGTCAGACTCGGAAAGGAACTGACACAAAGGATTAAGTATGTTCTAAGGTAATGACAATGGTGTCAATGGAGTTCTTGAAATGTTTCGCATCTTGGCTAGCATTTAGGCCTGACCTTTAACCCTTCCATTAGCTGATCCATGCTCAGGCCTGCACTCTGAAATGCTTCTGTCTTTGTAATAACAGTACATAAGGGCTGTCATGATGGAAGATTGAGGTAGGCAAGCTAAGGCTTTCAAAATGTACAAGCCATAAGCTCCACATTCACAGTTATAGTGGAGACATTGTGGATGAGTAAATAACATTACTATCTAATCTGAGACGGGGGAGGCACATTTATCCAGGTTTAATGCTGCTTTTGGCTGTTTCAGAGATACCATATTGTTCTGACTCATATTTGATTTCTAACTTTTGTCACCTTCCTATAAGTCACAGTATAGAATCTCTATTCCTTGCCACACATTTGTTTCCATGACTTTTAAGGATTAGTTCACTTTCAAATGAAAAATACCTCAAGCCTTACTTACTCTCAAGCCATCCTAGATGTATATGACTTTCTTCTTTCTGATGAACACAATCTGAGATATATTAATAAATATCCTGACTCATCCGAGCTTTATAATGGCAGTGAGCGATATGAAGCTGAAGAAACTGCATCCATCCGTATCCATCCATCATAAACATACTCCACACGGCTCTGGGGGGTTAATAAAGGCCTTCTGAAGTGAATCAACGCGTTTATGTAAAAAAGATATCCATATTTAACAAGTTATGAAGTGAAATATCTAGCTTCCACCAGACCGCCTTCCGGTCACCTTCCGCTTCAGTAGGCCTTTATTAACCCCCCAGAGCCGTGTGGAGTACGTTTATGATGGACGGATGCAGTTTCTTCAGCTTCATACTCATTGGTATCGCTCATTGGATGCATCGGGATATTTATTAATATACCTCAGATTGTGTTCATCAGAAAGAAGAAATTCATATACACCTAGGATGGCTTGAGGGTGAGTAAAACTTGGGGTAATTTGTATTTGAAAGTGAACTAATCCTTTAATACAGTGTGGTCAAGATCTAAAATTGGCTCCTTAACAAAAACCCAACTGACCAATAGCTTTATTAGTAACTAATAACATAATACATGGTTTAAATTGAGTTGTTAGTATAATAGCCTTTCTAAAATCACCTGCCATTGCCAAAAAAATTTAATTTTACACTCCTGAATGTCACCATAAAACTGCGCAATGAACTTACTGCAGTGACAGTTCTCCCCCAGAGCAACTTGGAGTGAAGTATGTTGCTTATGGGCAAAGTTGATCCTCCTTGTAAAGATGCAACTTGCAACCTTCCAGGTCATAAGCGAGTTGGTCAAGCATTGGTTTCTGCACTCAAAGCAGAACTGCCATCTCAAATGAGGAAGAGTCTAGAGCAGAAGGTATGAAAATAGAACAACTTCATGGAACGTGCTAAGGGCAGAATAAATGTAGACCTTGCAGATGTGATAAATTAGTAAAGGAAGCGATTCACTCAGCCATGAGAGGGAGACTGTGGGCAATGGGAAAGAAGGCAGAACATTCAAAAAGACTGATTTTTTTTTTTTGTGTGTGTGGGTTGGTTTGTTTGCAAAGTTGTGAAGCACTTGACTCAGCAATCCTGCATGACTTCTGAATGCCTCAGTTCAAATAACTGTGAAAACACAAACGTTTAACCTGTCAGCATCCTACTGCCTCTACTGAGAGGTTGTTTCAACCATCTGAAGCATTTGCTCATAGCAGATGTAGTGTCTGGACAGCCTTTTTTTCTACCCAGGCAATGGACTCGCTTCCAAAGAGGAGCTACCATATTGCAACAAACTGGCACAGCCCTGGTTCCAGAAAAAGCCTCAGGCGGTTCACGCTCAAATGGTTGCACAAGTGAGGATTTTAAGAAGTTCTGCCTGGATTGCTCATACGCACACGCCTCAGTCTGCCTCCCACTGCTGAGGTAGTTCACTTTTTACAATGACAATTCTGTCATTTACTCACCCTCACATAATTTCAAACCTGTATGACTTTCTTCAATAGTATAAAAAGGTGAATTTTGAAGAATATCCTTTCGGTTTTTCATATTGTATGACTTGAATGAGGATTTGGTCTGTATATAAACATCAGACGAGACACTGATCAATCCAATTTGTGAACAAACTGTTTAGACCAGTTTTGTGAACTTAAACCATTTCATTCTGATTGAAAAGAATGATTTGTTTACAAATTGGACATAGTTCTGTTTGTCACATTCATGAACAAAGTAGTAAAGGTAGAAGGACATGGTTTGGAATGACATGAGTGTGCGTAAAAAATTACAGTTTTCATTTTTTTTGGGCGAGCTGTTCCTTTAAGGGAAGTCATGCAGCCATTATAAATGACTCCCATTGCAGCTCTGCACCTACCGCAGCATTTACCATACAAATGGAATTGAGCCAAAAAGGAAATGAGACACAAAGTTATATTTTAGGTTTGTGAGCTGGACAGGAGAAAGGGTGACTGCAGCAAATGCTTAGCTCTGACTAGGTACAGAGACACTAAGAACTTGGCACAGGCTCAGTGTTTAAAGCCTAGCTTTTACTGCAGTGGTTTATCTGAAAACAATCTCAGGAGAGACTCACACCTGGAACACTGCCACAATCCTCATAACATACAAGCGCAAACCATCACAACATTATTACTCCTTGATGCTTCACATTACAGCTCTTATTCCAAAGTACCAGATGGAATATTATGAAATATAGTGAATTAGTCTTAATTACACCATCTCCTAGCCATAGTCTTAATTACAATGCACTTACCTCATGAATAGTAATAGTTACTACGTTGTGAATTGCAAAGCTCCAATAAAGATGAGAATTATTTTATAAAGGAACTCTCGTCATGCTGATTCATACGCCCCTGCTTGAGAATACTGCCTCTGTTGTGCAGTTTTGCAAAGAGCAGCTGCCCTGAATCCAAACTCGGTCTTTCAGTGTGGACAGAGGATGTCTAATTACAGGTATGGCGACCACAGAGCTAATTAAACACCCAACCCGCTAGCTAGATTGCATCTGGAGTTTTGTATTTCCTGAAACAATAATGATTCTGTTGAACGTGCATTGATTGCCTCAGGTGGCAGACAGATTGGATAAACAAGTCTGAGTCTCAAAATTGTGGGAGCTGTGAATTCCCTGGATGCACCATTCCCTGATGAGAAAACATGTGTCTGCTCATCAGTAGACAATCAGAGAGGCAATGTCTTATTTGATAGGAAGTTTAGATCTTATTTGTATGGACTTTTTTCTAATTGCTCAAAGATTTTTTGTCAATCTACAAATAGACTGTTTCTTCAGTGAGGATTTTTGAGAATCATGCAGTAAGATCCAGTACAGCTGTGAATGGGCTGTCAATATAATGTGTATTTTCTGAGAATGTCAGTAGAAAAGTAACAGGAAATGATGGGAATGTCTCCTGTACAAACTGATGCTTGACATGTCTAGACCATGTGTGTTTACCGCTGGATGATGGCTCCGGTCTGACCCTCTCTCTCCAAAACCTCAGAGACAAACACATATGTAATCCTTAACGTGTGAAAACTTGGCTATAGCTGCTAAATGCAAATCATGACATAAGAAAAGGAGTGATCCAGCATGGTGGGATTTAACCTCCTACTATGTACTTGTGCGTGTGACAAACCTCAGACAAAAGAAGCCCCCCCTGCTGCGTTGCACAAAAGAAAAGACTCAACGCCACAGAAAAAGCGAGCCTTCTGTGAATGGATTTATTCTCCCATGATTGTTTTAGACCATGATGGTCTACCTCAGCCATCCAATCACAGTGAGACTTGGCAATATAAAATGGTTGATTCCATAAGGCGAAGAACCACAGGGTGTTTTTGACGTGATTGTCCATCTCCAGTACTGGGAAGAAAAGTGCAGGGAGGTTAGAACACTCAAGGCAGTAGAATGACATCAGTACAATAGGAATCAGGTCTCAGGAGTCTCTTGGGAGTTCTGTTATCACCCTGGGGTGACACGGCACACACCCCTTCTGAATGAATGGGTTACTGACACACGCCAGGGTGTCATTGTTGGCCAACAGCTCAATTAACAAGTCCGCTAGCCCTATTAATGCTGTTAGCCGCTGATCTAGGCAGCACCGGCTGGCTTGGCTGCGTTGTTGGTGAATTGGAGATTGCTGTAATCCTCTCAGCTTTTTTTCAGTGCCACGCTAGCTACACATGACCACAGTACCCCTTCCATCTAGTGGAATTATCTTTTGTCTTGCAATGGAATTGCTGGAGAGACCCTTGAGGGTTTCTATCCACACCCCACTCGTGCACAACTCTTTTGTTTGTCATTCTTACGATGATAAACCCTCATGCTTATTTTAGAGGCAGACAAACTCCCTACCCTTTTTCCCACTCTGGAATGAGAAAGTCATAGCCCAAGGATTCCTTGCCTTGCTGCCGGTTCCTTTGAACTTTGTGTCTTCCCTGTGTGTTTCCCCCCGCCCTTCACTTCTTTTTGCCGCTGTCTCTTTTGTTCCTACCCCACACTCTTCCTTACCTACACGTGTGTGCACGCATGCACAAAGACCCATTCAGTTGTATGGCTGAGGACCCTTCCACGCACGGTTTTCTTTAGAGGAGAGCAGCGCACCGGAGTAGACTGATATTTGACCCATCTTCTCCAGCTGACTGCGATTCGTTGCTTCCCCCCCCCTGCAACTCCCTACCCCTCCTTCTCTCCCTCTCCGCCTCTGTCTCGCTCTTTCTCTCTTTCTGAGATCTCTCGGAGCCGTGCTCTTTGTGAAACAGAACGCACACCTTCACACACACACACTGGCTGAGTGCAGCGGTCTGCGCCTGTGTCAGTGGGACTGCACGCGGTGGGCAGGCATGGATCGCTTCCTTGGCTTCGTCAAGCAGATCCGGAGGTCCAGGAGACGCAAGGGCAAAAAGTACCGTCCGGAAGAGGATTATCATGAGGGTTATGAGGACGTGTATTACTATGCTTCCGAGCACCTGCACCGTAAGTGATCCTGCTAGCTGGCTGGGAAGGGAAGGAGAAGGGGGGGAGTGTAAGAGCTTGGGTATCAGTCATTGTTTTACTATTGCATAAATCACTAGCCTAGGGCTGACATCATGAGCAGCTAAGCATTGAAGGATGAATGAATGGTTTATCTGCAGAATGTAAACTCCTGGAGGTACTTCAGCTTGCAGCAGTTGAGGTTCCTTGTCAGTGCGAGTGTGTTTATAAGGGGATGGGTGTGTTTTCACCCCACTACCCTTGTCTGATGGATGGCCTCAGTCGGTCACCATTTGTTTCTATTGATTTAGAGTGTGTTTAATGCTGTGTTGGCCGTTAAATGTGTGCTAGAGTGGACATTTATGGCCATACTGGTGTACATTGCTGAGCTGCTGCTGTTTGAGTGCTACTTGGTGTGTTTGGATAGCACACTGCCCTTTAATCGCAGGTGAGAAGTTCGAGTATGTGCCTGTGTGTGTGTAACAGGGCATCGTTTTCAACAGCATAGCAGTCTCAGGTAGCTGTAGTGCTAGGTTTCAAAAACACCACTGACTAGCATCTTTCTCAGCCTTTGTTCTGCCTTTGTTTATAATGAACTGTATACATTCCGGTGGTGGTGGTCTTGCATCACGCTACCTTTTGTTTCAAATTCAAGTTATCTCAGAGTTTCCTTGTACACAGAATGCAGGTTCCCGGTCATGAGATGCCTGGAGGCAGCATGGGTAATGACAGGGAAGAGAGGAGCCGGGAGTCCTGTAATCCTCATTCCACAGCTCTCCTGGTGAAAGACAGAAAGTCTGAGTGGTTGAATGCAGGTGTTAGCAAGCTTTGTTGTTGTATTGTCGTTTGTGTAATTGTGTATTTAAAAAAAAAAAATGGAGAATTTTATGTGAACTTTGCATGAAATCTTTGAAGCAATCCAAGGAAGATGATCAATTTTGATCAGGAGTTTGTTGGGAGTTTATTTCAAGTTTCTACAGTTTGCTAACGTTGCTTGAACCTTCATTCAGTGTGTGTGCACATCAGGATTTACCTACCTTGAAGGGACCAAATGTCCCAGCAAGGCTAGTATAACCTGAAATCATCAGGCAATGGTCTCCAAATGGGGTAATAAACATCCTAAAAAATGATACGAGACACAAGATTTCTGTTTAATGGTTGAATTAGGAGATAGAAACCACCATTAGCTTAGCATAAAAACAATAGATGTGAAAAGAAAGTGATAGAAAAATGTGTATGTTTATTACATTTATGTTTTCATTGTGCGTCAGGATAATTTACGGTGTTAAATCAGTAGAGGCATGTTAGTCAGACAAAGCAATGCCCAAGATACTTACTCATCACCATTAGCAATAGTGATGTAGTCATCACCACTACACATGAAAGCGCTGATTCGCACAACAAACCTTTTTGTGAATTTAAACCTGCAGACCTGTGGTGTTCTCAGACGTTTCTAGCTTGAATTGAGGATGATTGGTGGAATTAATTGTGTGACTGAAGCCATGTTTCATTCCTACATTTCCTTTGGTACTTTTAGTGGTGAGACGTTAATGAAAATAATTTGTTTTTGATCAGCGAGTTGTGATGATAGTGATGTCAGCTGAATGCTGCAACCTGTTCCCTTAATGGCTTCTTTCTTTCAAGCATTATTTTTAATGTCAGGTATTCACTTTGATATGCAGTAGCAAAGCGCTCTGTACGAAACATAGAATTAGACACCTAATTGGACCAGCTGGAGTCCGACTGAGTCATTCAGAGGAAGTGAAGGATTAAATGCCATTTGGAATATTTTTAGATTAGTGGGAAATGTAGAGATGTCACTTACATTTCCTGTTTGGCTTAATGCTTCAGGTGTGTGTTAAATGTAATTAGACTTTGAGATAGCAATGCTGCTTTTAAAACATAATGACAGCTTACCGTGCACAAAGGGATCAACTGCTAATTAACCCATAGCAAACCCTGGAAATGTCACATATGTGCTTCTCGGGCCCAACTGCGTCCCCCTTCGATTTGCCTAGGTACCTTGTTTCGCCTCACTCCATCATTTCTGCCTTCCTCATATAATTCACGGTCAAGTTTTAGTGTGTCCATTCTTGTTCATTTATGAAATTCTCCCTCGTGTGGCCTGCTGTCATTCCTTCTATGATACACTTCATTTTTATACCACTGGGCTCACAGCAGGACCCACATTTGTGGGAGGACTGTGTTCTGATAAATGAGTCATATCACCATAACAAAGTGTAGTGGAAAGATAGAATATGTTTGTTTGATGTATTCAGGGACTGTAGTAGGACGTTCTGGTGGAGGTGACCCAATGTAATGCTTTTTCATTTATTTGCATTGGAAATATGGTTATGGTTTTCAGTTTTGTTTTATTGGCTAAATGCAGTTGCATACACACACAGTTTGGCTATACACACCTGGTATTAAGATGTGTTTTGCTCGATTGGATCACAAGTGGATGATGCTAAATACAGGTGTAAACAGGGTCTAAAACTTTTGAGCTTGTCCACTTTTGACCACTTCCAGAGGTAGACGAAAACGCATTTGACTGGATTGCTTTCGTAGTGTAAACACTCATGTGGTCGAATGTGTTCGAACTGCCACAAAAGTCTGTCTGTTAACCTAACCCTAAATACAGGTGTGAACAGGGTCTAAAACATTTTGAGCTTGTCCACTTTGGACCACTTCCAAAGGTAGACAAAAACGCACTTGGCCGGATTGCTTTTACAGTGTAAACGCTCATGTGGTCGAATGCATTCGAACCGCCACGAAAATCCACCTACTGACTAATGCGTGAACATAATGGGAAGTGCACTAGCCAGACGGGATTTAAAACTTTGTCAGCTGAAGACCCAAGTTTGGTTTGAAGACGAAAAACGATCCTGATATTTTCTCTCTCTAATCGATTTTGAGCTTAGTTTTAACAGCAGATGGCGCTCTAAGCTAGTTTTTACAGCACACTCTCAAACGCTCATGAAGAAGACTACTGGACAGCAGATTATTTTAGGTTTAAAGTTGTCATGAAATCAAAATTGACCCTATTTATTTTCTTAGCGCATATTACTAGTCTTGTGGTGAACAATTAATCCGTGCAAGTTAATACACAGAAAAAAAATATTGTTTGTCGTAATAATCTTTAATCAAAATCTGAAAAGTTACTATGAGGGAGAGATGGAGAGGAGGAGCGCTAAAGTAAAATCCTGCCCTCTTTTCAATATTCCATTGGAGAAAAGTCATTTGCAACTTCCGGTTCACGGGAACTTTAAGTGGTGTGTGTAAAGGAGCTGGAAGCAGGCAGTGTACGAGTGTTTCTAAAGCACGTATAGTAGTACCATCTGCTGTTTAAAAAGAATCGCAAAACATCGGAAAATATCAGAATCGCTCCAGATTCTTCGTATCATACCGCAAATCAAGATTCGATGTATTGTCCCAGCCCTAACATTTACCCACCCATAGACCTTCCCTTCGAAGAAATCAGAAGTGGTTGAAAGTGGACAGAAGAGACTGGTATATGGGTATGTGTCTCCCTCATCTACTTGTGATCCGATCGACCAAAACACATCTTAATACCAGGTGAAACAGGACCTGAGATTGGCTCATCTGTAGCATGTACAGTAGGACCTTAAGTTGGTCCAATTCAAAAGTCATATAGTACATGTTAGTAACTATGGTTGTTAATCTGAAAGAATGACTATGAATGTAGTCTGTGATAGTTCAAACCATCTTTCTAATATAGTTCCTCCATTTGCAGTTTTGTGTGAAATTGACATTTGTACTCCTGTATTTATTTACTTACAAAGGGCTGCACTTTGGCTTTCAACAAGATAAATCATCACTTGCAAATCCCTTTCCTCTGCAAACTGGTATCTTCCTGAGCATAATGGTATATAAAATAATGTTTTAAATGCTGACTATTTTTCTTGTAGAGAGACCTAAATGAAACATTAGCTGCCTTCTTTTAGCTCAGGGCAAGTGGCCTTTCCCTGCTGTGAGTTTCCCAGAAACCTAATGCACAGCATCCATTTTGCGTATTTGTTTTCTCCTGATCACAGGAGTAGACTCAAGTGTCACTGAAATTCCAATTGTTTTAAAATGCAAATCATCACAGCACCAGTCACAGTTAACGTGACAACATAATTTACCCTACTGAGTGTCATAAAACTGTACAAAGATGTTTTTGTAATCTTTCATCATACATGAATTGAGCTGCCTTCAGCCCATTTTTCATGTACTGTATAGATTACTTCAAAGTCTGTTTCGCCATGAAACAGGAAGCTGTTACATGTCCAACCTACCCCAAACTTAAAGGTGCCCAAGAATGCTTTTTCACAAGATGTAATATAAGTCTAAGGTGTCTCCTGAATGTGTCTGTGAAGTTTCAGCTCAAAATACCCCATAGATTTTTTTAAATTAATTTTTTTTAACTGCCTATTTTGGGGCATCATTAACAATGCACTGATTTAGGCAGCGCGCCGCCCCCTTAAATCGCGTGCTCCCTGCCACACGAGCTGTCGACTATATTACAGCGCATTTACAAAGTTCACACAGCTAATATAACCCTCAAATGGATCTTTACAAGATGTTCGTCATGCATGCTGTATGCATGCTTCGAATTATGTGAGTAAAGTATTTATTTGGATGTTAACGTTTTATTCGGAGTGTATTTGAGGCTGTCCTCCGTGGCTAACGGCTAATGCTACACTGTTGGAGAGATTTATAAAGAATGAAGTTGTGTTTATGAATTATACAGACTGCAAGTGTTTAAAAATGAAAATAGCGACGACTCTCGTCTCCGTGAATACAGTAATAAACGATGGTAACTTTAACCACATTTAACAGTACATTAGCAACATGCTAACGAAACATTTAGAAAGACAATTTACAAATATCAGTAAAAATATCATGCTATCATGGATTATGTCAGTTATTATTGCTCAATCTGCCATTTTTCACTGTTGTTCTTGCTTACCTAGTCTGATGCTTCATCTGTGCACAGATCCAGACGTTAATACTGGCTTGTGTAATCCCTTGAACATGGGCTGGCATTATGCAAATATTGGGGGCGTACACCCCAACTGTTACGTAACAGTTGGTGTTATGTTGAGATTCGCCTGTTCTTCGGAGGTCGTTTAAACAAATGAGATTTATATAAGGAGGAGGAAACAATGGAGTTTGAGACTCACTGTATGTCTTTTCCATGTACTGAACTCTTGTTATTTAACTATGCCAAGGTAAATTCAATTTTTGAATCTAGGGCACCTTTAACATGTTTAATAAGAGTCCTGGCCGGAAGACATCTACATGGCAATATTCAGTTACAGTCATAGCGCCACCTGTTGGCAACAGGAAATGGCATGCTTTACACTGTAATTCACTACCAGAAACACATTTAAATATGCCATGAAGTTCCAAACATGCTTAAATCATACAACACTTGGCTAAGTGCTAATGAATGCCAATAACACCACGGAACAGGAAGTTGTTATAACTCAGGCATACAATGTCCAATTTGCCCCAAACTTCACATGTTTAATAAGTGCCCTGGCCTGAAGACATCTACATGCCAAAATGTAGTTATAGTCATATCGCCACCAGCTGGTAGCAGGAAGTGTGGCAAATACAAATGACTGACATTATCCTCCTCTATTTACGTACTTAAATAGATATTGCTTGTGAATGCTAAGAAATTTGAGTTTAATGACACCCTGTCTTTTTGTTGGTGGCATTTGTTACACGTTATGGTATTTGACATAGCTTCATCCCTATACATAACATGACTTTATTTTGTGTTCTAGTCCAGGATAATAAATATATATCTGGGCACAGGTTAATTTACAGCAATATGACACTCAAAATCGTTGTCATTGCAATACTGCATTTTTGCTTATATTGACTAAAGAGGGAAATACCGCATTTGGTTCCCAAAAAGACAGTGGCAGCACTTCTAAGAGACATCTCAAAGGAGCTGGGAGCTAAATCAAGGATCTGCCTTAAATCAAAGCAGAGATTCCTCTAGTAGGTCACATGAAACCCTGAAGGAGCATACCAAATATCATCATTTTGACAGTAAAGTGAAACAAAATGATTCCCTCTGATAAAATGTTAATTTGTTTTGTCTATAAACTATAATCAAACCCCCCCCCCCCCAATATTGGCAGACAGATAATAGAAAACCAACAAAAGATTTCTTTCATATCTAACAAACACTGCAATGTCGTCTACTGTTCCTTCAACCACTTAACAATTTGTGTGTCACAAGATTTTGCTTTTCAAAGACACATTCAAGCAAACACAAACCAAAATCTGCCCATAACCCTCTCAAAATCCTTCCAAAAAGATGGCAGCCATTCTTGAAATATGCTTATGAGGAACGTCTGTTGCGCAGCGGCAGCTGTTTTAGGCCTGTGGTTGCTAAAGAAAGATGGAGTCTGGTATTTTAACGAGCTGCTCACAGTTAGTAGGTGATAATGAAGCCTGATGGTCCCTCCACAATCATCTCTCCTCCCCAGTCTCCATTCACAGTCAGCTGATCTTTCTCTACGCATTAGCAATTATGCCAAAAAGAGATGGTTACCTAAGGCCTTCTGTTGAATAGCAGGAGGATACTGTCTCATCACTCTCATTTGGGATAAAAAGAGATGAAAGTACTTGGCACACATTCTGGATTCATCTTTTGTGTGCTCTTTTTTTAGTTGCACGTTATGATCACTGAAATTATTCTCCACTTTCATTATCCATTTTGCACTGTTCGTCCTTGCACTGGATCAGGCCAGTTAGTCATGGTCATCCTTTGATAAACTCTGCACTGTTTAAGTAATTGAATTGCTGCTTCTTTTTTTTTCTTTTTTTTATACATTTATTTATTTTAATATAATTTGAAGAACAAAAGCATCCTGGCATACCAATCAGTTAATTTTAAGTCTGATCTCTCGCTAATGCTTTGTCTTATCATAAACTGATAAACATAAACCGATTTGGTTTGAGCAATGTAGCCAATCACAAACATATCTGATGATTTCTTGAACGCATTGGCCAAAACGCCTGAGATTTTGTCCAGTGCTGAGATCTGCACACTCAAATCCTCTCGTTATAATTGAACTTTTAACAAAAAAAAAAGTATAAATATTATGCAGGCTAAATAAAATATTCATTGTCAGCTTAATCGATTAGCAGAACTTTGTGAGATTGCAATTAATTAAGATGAGTGACACCTTAGTGATTATAAAGGGAGCCCATTTATGCACACTTTCTAGGCGATATATAATTCATTCAGAATTTGAAGATAACATTTTTTGCTGCATTAGGTAAGGCAATGGTTAGGCTATTTATTATGCAAAATCATGCATATGTATGCTTGCCTGTTCAAATTATAGTGGTTTGTGAACATAACCACTTTAATAACAAGAGCATTTATACAGGAATGTGTAGGTTTCTAATAGGCAACACTATTTCATGACATTCTATTTAAATGTATTTTTATGGTGGAATCACATCTAGTCTTACCCTAGAGTTGGTTCACCCTCCACCTATGGTTGAATGATTTGTTCACAAATCAGACTGATCCTGTTTTCACTGACATTTATTATGGAACATAGCAGCCAGGATATTCTTCAGAATTGTCCTTTTTCTCTTCAAAAAAAAAAAAGAAAGTGAAATAGGTTTGGATCAGCACAAGGATGAATAAATAATGGCATAACTTTCATTTTTGGATAAACCATCCCTTTAAGCTATTTACACCACCTAATTTGTTCATATTAGGACATATCCCTTGTTCATCATGAACTTTTTTTTTTTTTTTTTTTTTTTTTTGCTGAGGAAATGTGGGCCCTGTCTCTTAATGCTTGCTTGTCTTTTTAATGCCTTCTCCTCAACTTATAGCTGTTTTTTTCTGCCCACGAACCTCAGACCATCCCATCACACTCAGGCTGTCGTATCACGTCACTGCACTGCCCTATTTACAGTGGGCTTGATACTCCCTCCTTACACTGTGTACTGTAAGGCCACCTCATCCTCCCGCTGAAAATGCCCTCGCTGAAAGCGTAACCTGTTATCTCTCCCTTTTCTCTGCATGCAACTGAGCCTTCAGCATCAAAGAGGCATGATGAATTCTGATGTGTTGTGTAAGAGCCATTAAGGAATGCATTAAGCATTAATTTTCAATGACAGTGCCCTATCATCCTCCCCATGAGTATCGCACTCAGCTCGGGGTGAGTCAAACATGGGCCAGGCCTTTACAGTCATGGAAGCTTTTTTTGAATGGAATTGATGGGGACAGCATTATTTGTCATTTAGACTGACATTTTCGGGTAAGCAGAGTAAACAACAGCAATATTAACTCCTCATCTGGTAATGACATCTTAACCCTGGTGATCACGGCACTCTCCACTGCAGAATTCATCCTCCTTATTATTGCGTCAGATAAACTATCAGGTGGTGTTGTTCAATTTATGGTACACAAGTGCTTCTCTACAGCTCTGCTTGCAGCAAAAAATGTGAAATAAAAAATCTAGTTCTGGTTTTCTACATCAGGAGGGGAAAAGTTGTATTCATACTATAAATATTTATAGTTGTAATTATATTTTTACAAAAAGGAAGTATGCTACAAAGTGGAGCTATAATGCAACACTATAAAATCATTTCCACACTTATGCTGCAACCATTGATATGTGATGCAAAACATTGCCAATTACTTGTCTGATGGGTGATAGAAAGAGGGCAAAACCCCTATAAACGGAAACTAAAAGAGGGACTCGAGCCATGTCTAGGGATTATTCCCGATTATCAGAGAAAGGAATTACTTGGATTAAGATGTTTACATGGCATGGGCAAACCTCTTCAATCTTGTTTACATGCTACTTGTCATTATTTTTTATTAAATGCTAATAAATGGTTTTTTTTACCACTATTTTGTCAGAGTTCACTTGTACCCAACCCACATTACAAAGACATTAAATGCAATAGGATTGTTTACCGTTGCAGTTTTCATTTGCCTGCTTAATGCAGTTCCCCAACCTCCCTCAATTTGTCGGAAATGTGCCTAAAGTGTCTTGTAAAAAGCACTTTCATGGTTGCATAGTGCAAAAGCGCAGTACTCAACATTTTTTACTGTGATTATGTTGGTTCTAATTATGAGCATAATCTCATTATTTAGGTTTAAGATTAACAATCACAGTCTTCTGTTTACATAAACCGCCTTAATTGTGTCATAAACGTAAATGTCACCATTTAGTACTTTTCTCATTTTACGGCACGTCACTATATACATACAGTGTGTGTGTATATATATATATATATATATATATATATATATATATATATATATATATATGGAAACACTAAAATGAGGTAAAAGAGAATTAAAAAAGTAAGATAAAACAAGACACGTTTAGAAAATAAGATAGAAAGATAAAAATATAAAATTATATATATATTATTATTAGGGCTGTCAAACGATTAATCACGATTAATCGCATACAAAATAAAAGTTTGAGTTTGCCTAATACATGTGGGTGTACTGTACTGTACTGTACTGTAAATAATATGTATATATAAATACACACAAATTAATGTATATATTTAAGAGAAATATTTATGTACAAAAAATTTATTTATATATAATATAAATTATATAAAAATATAAATAAATACATATACTTGTAAATATTTGTCAAATATATACATGGATGTGTTTGTATTTATATATACATAATAATTACACACAGTACACCCACATGTATTAGGCAAACTCAAACTTTTATTTTGTATGCGATTAATCGTGATTAATCGTTTGACAGCCCTAATAATAATATATATATATAATTTTATATTTTTATCTTTCTATCTTATTTTCTAAACGTGTCTTGTTTTATCTTACTTTTTTAATTCTCTTTTACCTCATTTTAGTGTTTCCAATGTGTTTTTTTTTTTCTGTCTCTGTTATAGTATTAGTTTGCTTTCTTGAAAAATTTATATATGTTAGCTGCTTTTGTTTTTAATTTTCATACTTCTATATTGTATTTAAAGTAAATAAAAATGTTCTAATGTATCTACAGTTAAACCAAAAATTATTCAGATATTTTTGATATATTTTTACTAATGTGTGCAGGACATTTATTGTTCATTTATGTAAGTGAGGATAGCAAAATAAAGTAAACTGCATGTGACATATTATACCCAAAATTTCTTCATACAGTGGACTACCAGTAAAATTGATAAAAATTTGGAACCAAAATTTATTCAGACACTTTGACCTGACCATGTTTTGCTTAAGTGTTATCTGACATAATTAATAATATTTTTTTCTGACACAGTATAACTAAGATCTTGTCTTATTTTATTACCACTTTTTTAAACTATAGTGAATAAACTGTATTAATGAATGAAATGTTCAAGGTGTCTGAATAAAGTTTGGTTTGACTGTTCTGGTTAGGTAAGAAACATGTGACTAGGATGCATGAGCGTGGCATCCTATGCAGCACTCAGTGAAATGGCTGTGCACATTCTATCACAGCTTTCATCATCAAGCACTAGACCCTCCTAATGGTCCATTCTGCCTGCAGCCACTCAGACGTGTACAGGATGCCTGGGAAGATCCCCTCCCCCATCTTCCACTTTTGTACTCTCTTTCGCTTGATCAAACTCCTCTTTTATTTCCATCTCTTTCTACCTCAGTTTCTCTGATTTCACCTTTCTCATCCATCAAGGTCCAAATGTCTTGTGCATACAGCACACTTGTAGTTTGTGGTTGTAACTATTTCTCTATCCATCCACTCGAACAGTGTTGGGGTAACACATTACATGTAATGCGAGTTACATGATCAGATTACTTTTTCAAGTAACGGGTAAAGTAACGCATTACTTTTGAATTTACAACAAAATATGAGTTACTTTTTTAAATGACTAAGCAAATTACTTTGTTTTCCCATTTATTGACTGACACCTCTTCTGTCCCAGTGTGGGGAGAAATCGAGAGTAAGTGCAGAGGAGTTGTGCGCGCTGTGTAAACATCATGGTTATTGTAGTTCTAGAAATGTGAGCATTTACCCATCTCACTTGCACAAAAACAGATTAAGTATTCCTCAAAATGAATAAAAGCAAGCTCAGGTGAAAAAAAGTAATGTACACTCTAAAAAATGCTGGGTTAAAAACAACCCAAGTTGGGTTGAAAATGGACAAACCCAGCGATTGGGTTGTTTTAACCCAGCGGTTGGGTTAAACGTTTGCCCAACCTGCTGGGTAGTTTTATTTAAACCAACTATTGTTTAAAAATTGCTATATGGCTAGCTTAAAATGAACCCAAAATAGCTGGGAAATTAAAAACCAGATGCAATTAGAGGCAACAATAATAGACAAAAGGTGAATGTTTATTAATAAGCTTTAATATTTTATTAATATAAATTTAATAGTTGAATAGTTTATTAATATAAATTTATTAATAAACAATTTAATCAATGTTTATTGTTTAATAATTATTCATTGAACATTAATAAATGTTCATTTCCAACATACTTTGGGTTAATTTTAATTAAGCAATACAGTAATTTTTAAACAATAGTTGAGTTAAATAAAACTACCCAGCAGGTTGGGCAAACATTTAACCCTACCGCTGGGTTAAAACAACCCATTTGCTGGGTTTGTCCATTTTCAACCCAACTTGGGTTGTTTTTAACCCAGCATTTTTTATGGTGCGTTCACACCGGACGCGAATGAAGCGGTAAGCGCGAGTGATTTACATGTTAAGTCAATGCAAAGACGCGAATTGACATCCTGCGGCGCGAATTGAGCAAGTTGAAAAATCAGAATTTCTGCGCCGCGTTAACCAATCAGGAGCTTGCTCTAGTAGTGACGTGACGTAGCGAGCTGAGGCAGAAATTCGAAACAACAATGGAGGACAAAATCATCGTCGCTATACATCTTCATACATTTATAGAAACAGAAATAAAAAGGATCGTGTTTGAAAGAAAGTGAGTGAGGAGGTCGGACAATCTGATAAGTTGTAAAAAACGGTCTTTACTCAATTTGAGCTATATATATATATATATAATACATATTAAGACTACAAGCCAAATAAGACGACCAATTGAGCTTATTCGCTGTAATTTACAATTATTTCCCCACTGACAAGTTGTGTTTGTTCAGAGGAAGTGTGCAGAAAGCAGTGGGAGAGTCTGGGACACATAAAGGAGCGGGAGAGCCCCTCTCATGACGCAAATTCGCGTCTGTTGTGAAGGGATTTTCACGCGCGAATGAAGCGAATGTCACGCACGAACGAAGCGAGTAAACTCAAAATGTTCAAGCGTCCAACTACGCGCGAATAGCGCGATTTATGCGCGCAAGTCGCGTCTGGTGTGAACGCAGCATTAGAGTGTAACACATTACTTTCCACAAAAAGTAACGGTAGCACTTTATTTTACAGTACGTGTACTTTCCTGGTATATATATTGTAATTATGTTGTACATACAGGTAAAAGAGTGGTAACACAAGGTACTTACCTGACATGTATGTAATGGAAACTAATAAGAAACACCAATGTACTTTCCAATGGTACATACATGGTAATTACTTTGTGCCTATAGACAAGTGTTGGGTAATAACACGCACTTACTTATAGTGTCCATATATGATAACTAACTGACACATTACTATACTTACTAATGGTATGTATATGGTAACTATGTTGTACTTATGAACTATGTTTGCACTTAAGTGTGGGTAATAACAGACACTTATTTATGGTAACTAGTAAGACACATTAATGTACTTGCTAATGGTATATACACAGTAACTATGTAGTAGTACTTACAGACAAGTGTGTGTGTGTGGGGGGGGGGTAGTACTTACCCCCCCAACCTAAGTAATGTGTAACTTACGTTTTAACTAACTGGTATATTCATTACTACGTTCATAGTAAGTTCATGGAAATAGGACTGTAAAATAAAGTGCATCCTTGTACATAAATAAAGTGCACCCTTGTACATAAACATTACATAGGAATTACCAGCTCTTTAACCTTTGTAATAATAAGCTTAAGTATATTAACTAGTAAGGACTGTAAAATAAGATGCACTATTGTGGAGAGCAATTTAGCATTACCAGTTCATAAAACACTACATAAAGTACAAACATAGTGCAGCAAAACAATTGCTTTATTTCTTGAAAATTTTGTTTTACTTACTAGCGTCCATGAGTACAACATAGTAAGTGTCTTACAAGTTCCCACAAATAACTGTCTGTTATTACCCACACTTGTCCATAAGTACAACATAGCTACCATATACATACCATTAGTAAGTACAGTAATGTGTCTGTTAGTTACAATATACTGACACTATAAGTAAGTGCCTGTTATTACCCAACACTTGTCTATAGATACAAAGTAATTACCATGTATGTACCATGGGAAAGTACATTGGTGTTTCTTATTAGTTTCCATTACATACATGTCAGGTAAGTACCTTGTGTTACCACTCTTTTACCTGTATGTACAACATAATTACTATATATGTACCAGGAAAGTACACGTACTGTAAAATAAAGTGCTACCAAAGTAACTAAGTAACAGTTACTTTTTAGGGAGTAACATAATAATGTAACGCATTACTTTTAAAGTAACTTTCCCCTACACTGCGCTTGAATGGTTCCTCTGTGTTTGTTGATGCAGGATTTTATTGTATATGTTGAGGATGGTAACGCGTCTCTGTAGAATTAATCTGAATAACTTGTTTTGAAACCAGTCGTTTTGAGGTTTTTTTTTTATTTTATTTTTTTTTATGTGTTTTGTCTTTTATTAAGGCTTCTTATTACTTTTTCCTTGGGTTATTTGAAAACAGCTTCAGTGGAAGTCTTAAGATTGTGTTAAGCTCTGCTTAGCCCTGATTGCTCACAGCATATGGATAAGTGTCAAAATAGAACGAATTACACTTGAATTATTGGTTTTGAAAAGCACATCATTTGAGGATTGTTAAAGTAGATGCCAGCTTTCGGTGACCCACACAGTGTGGTTAGTGTATTGCAATGTAAACTACACAGCAAAATCCTTAAAACAATGCAAATTACTGGAGAAATAAAATTACTAAAGGTATATTTTAATACAAATAATTTTTTTTGTATGTTTTTAAGCATAAATCAAGTTTTATGCTTAAAAAATGCCAATAGGGTACAAAAATAATTTAATTATATAATTTAAGATAAATTCTCTGAAAACAAGTCTTATTTTATGCAATTCAGCATTTTAAGTATAAGAAGAAATATATGTTAGATGTTTTAATTGGACAAGACACAAATACTGATTAATTAAATGTTTTATTATTTTTACAGTGTAGTTAAAGGTCATTAATCTAATTTGTCTGAGTCTCTGAATTATAATGGCACTTAATTTGCTCTTTTTTTTTTTTTCAGACCTCTCCTGTTGATTTATGAGCTCTCAAACATCTTGTCTTGGACACCAATGTTTGTTCAAATGGCAAAATGAGTACAGCCTAATAAAATTGCTTGCTTTTAGTATAATCATTTGTGTCACCCTGCATCACACCAGCATCAGCACTTTTGGTCTATTAGCCATTCTGTTGGATGTTAGTCGCACGCTGCATTTGCAGAACATAATTGAGTTATCTCGGCGCCACAACAAACGCAAAGTCTCTCAAAATCACCCCTAACACATTTAATCAGTGCAGAATTGCAATCATTCATATGCTTGCTTTTTAGCTGAGAGTGAAGAATAGAGAAAAGGAGAAAAAGAGTGCAATAAAAATGCAGACGAGGCTTCAGGACCGGTGTAGGTGTTTCTGAGGAGCTCACAGGGGCTGAATTTCTGTATACTTTCATACTAAATACTTAATTTGAGGAACTTACTTCTAAATCTGTCATTCTGGCATTGTCCTTTTGACCCATATGTTCTCTGACATGTGTCGTACCAATCATGAATTTACATGGGTGTTGTTTAAATGATTTTCTTGGTAGCATTTAACATAAATAGTCACCCGTCTCTCAGTTCTCCACCACTTTTTCCCATCTTTTTGAATCTGATGTTGTCTCTGCTTTCTCGTGGGATAGCAGAGACGCACCTGCCAGTTTGTGTGCATGTGGGAGATTGTGTCTGTGTACCTCTTTCTCTCATACGTGCCACTGTTTACTAAATGTTACTATGCTCCTTCAAAGCTAGCACACTGTTTAAATTTGTACTTGAGTCGTGGTGCTCTGCACAACAACTGAAGAGCAGATATTAAAGAATTTTTTGCCTATGAGACTTCAGCTCTCATGTAAATGTAAATGTAAGTTAACACCTACAACAAAATAGCCTCTCATAAAAGACAGTCTACATAGGCAACCACAAAAATGTGCTCAATTCTAAAGAAAATGCACAAGAGACTTGTCTAATACTTATTGATTCCAGTAGAGTTTAGTGTCAGCATGTTGCTAAGCTTACAATGTAATTCATTCAACAAACCAATATACATTCCATATTCAAGCTTGTTGAGCAAAAGGCCTTGTTTTTAACCGTAGCTCTTTGATTTCTCTTTGTAGCTACTAATTACATTCAGTTTCTTAACTTTGCTCATTATGTTTTGACCACCATTATTATTCAGTGGCTTTGCAGTAGATATGAGGTGATTTATTGCGGTAACTGACAGGTCAAACCCTCATGGCGTAGAATAAATGAGAATCCTTTAGCTCTTTTGTCTGAGCATTGCAAATGTCGTTCGACATGAAGCGGTTGACGGCTGCTCCTTCATTACGGCTGCTAAGCTTCGTCATCAGGAGCTACATTGATTAGCATTGTAAAGAAGTCCATAAACCTATTCTCTGGGCCATGTTAGCACAAGGGGAGCGAGTCTCTAGGGTATTCATTCTTTTTTTAGATTTTGAGATAACATCCTGGTGAGGCACAGCCGTGCTATGCTAATATCTATTCCTGTAGTGTGTGTCGTTTACACGCTAAATCAGTTTTCAATCTGATCTGAGCAGCCCGACCGTGATGCATTGCTTTAAAGTTTTCCCAGCTTCAATCGCTATTGTGTCCTGATGTACAAGTGAGCAATTCATCCAGTCAAAATAATATTATACAGTACACCCTCTTTTTTTGAAAGATCTCTCTGTACTTTTTTAATCAGCAAGGAGTTCATTAGAGAAAATTAGCTCTGAGGAAAAATGGCACTGGATTTCTTTTGTTCAGTTGAGGATAAAAGCGCTGCCGTGTGTGGCACTGTGGTAACAAGCTGGCCTAATACTCGGCCTCTTCCCAGCTGTCTTTCCTTTTCTCTCACCCACATCCAAGACAAGATCTGAGTCACATTCACAGCCAGGTATCTTTTTTCTTTTAACTGTGCATAGCTTAACTTTTTACTGAACTCTTAATAGAGCCAAACGGGATAGTTGAACTGAAGAAAAGATCTGTTAAACCTAGGGGATACACAGTATTCTTAATTTTTTAAAAATGTTCATGTTAGGAACTCAATATGCAATAACTAATGTTAAGAGAAAATGTATTAGTAGTAAATGATACAATTAGCTAAGGCCGTTTTCAGACCTGCCTCATTTGGAGCGTTTGTTTCGGAACCTGGTGCGTTTTCTCCATTAGTTCAGTTTGTTTAGGTATATATGAACATGGCAGTCACTCTCAGATCCACACCAAAACAATCGCTCTGAGATCACCTAAACGAGTTGGTCTCGGCCTGATTGAAAACTACTTTGGAGAGGTTCAGTGGAGGCAAGAAAGCAATCCAACCCAACGAACCAAGCGGTATCATAATTCATAATGGGAAATGTGTTATATAAAAAGCAGCAGTGTCTGATTCTGTGAGTTTTTGTGGTTGAAAACCAAAGAGCGCCTCTTCATCTTAAAATGCTGTGTAATTGCTCTTCTCTGAGCATTGTATGAATGCTGTCCTGACGAAGCCTTGAATCCTGCTCTAACTGCAATATAAAGGATATATAGGCTATATATAATTTTAAATACAATTAAATATATAATTTATCAGTCAGAGCGGAAATCAAGTGCACATTTGTATAAGTTAGCATGTCGTGACAGCTACAGATAAAGCCACAATAAGCCCGTGGAGCAACTTTGTCCATCCATCTTGATGGATGATGCAGAGGAAGGTAAACAGGTGAAGTCTGTCCAATAAGAGGACAGATTTACTCACATGTGACTTGCATACATACATTTTGATACACTTTGATACACTAACCAAGAAGAAAATGCTACATTGTAACAAATTATGTCCCAGTTTCGGAACAAATCAAACGCTCTACAGGTTTAAAAACGCCCTAAGAGTACACTCTAAAAAGTGCTGGGTTAAAAACAACCCAAGTTGGGTTGAAAATGGACAAACCCAGCAAATGGGTTGTTTTAACCCAGCGGTAGGGTTAAATGTTTGCCCAACCTGCTGGGTAGTTTTATTTAACTCAACTATTGTTTAAAAATTACTGTATTGCTTAATTAAAATTAACCCAAAGTATGTTGGAAATGAACATTTTATTAATGTTCAATGAATAATTATTAAACAATAAACATTTATTAAATTGCTTATTAATAAATTTATATTAATAAACTATTAAACTATTAAATTTATATTAATAAAATATTAAAGCTTATTAATAAACATTCACCTTTTGTCTATTATTGTTGCCTCTAATTGCATCTGGTTTTTAATTTCCCAACTATTTTGGGTTCATTTTAAGCTAGCCATATAGCAATTTTTAAACAATAGTTGGTTTAAATAAAACTACCCAGCAGGTTGGGCAAACATTTAACCCAATTGCTGGGTTAAAACAACCCAATCGCTGGGTTTGTCCATTTTCAACCCAACTTGGGTTGTTTTTAACCCAGCATTTTTTAGAGTGTATTAAATGCTGTTGAAGTATTTTTTAGTTCAACTAATATAGTTAACCACTGTTAACAAATGAAAGCATAAATGTCATCAACATGTTATACTTAGTCTAAATAAATACAAAATGAAACTAATATTTTTTTTTTCACAGTAAAAGTGAATTTAGGCATCACAACTATCTCTGTAAAAACAAATACGAGGCTAGAGACATGTAGAATTCACATATACAGTAAATCAATACCGCAAAGCATCATTCATCCATCTTCCAAACCACTTGTCCTATGTAGGGTTGCAGGGTCACATCTTTGGAAAGTATCAGCCAATGTCATTTAAAGTGAATTATTTTGCTCTTTAAACAGTATGAACGTGCTGTTTTTATGCCTAGTATTGTACAGTACCATGCTGTTTGCTTGGCAACATTATGTTGAACTTTGTTGAAATCAAACACACTTCATATGTTTTGCCTATCTAGATTGTTCCTGTCAGTCACTTGTGAGTTTTCATGATGGTTAAAAGGCAGCTGCCTAATAGATAGCAATGTCTCTCTGGCATTCACACGTCCTCTGTGTCGAAGCAGTTTCACATTGTCCTTTAATGCACCAGGTTTATCTCATTGTGGTGGCTTGGTGTGCTTGGAAGCGTTGCGTGCACGTCTCATTGCTAGTGCACTTTCGGTGAGTGCTCTGGCTTTTGCCGAGAATTGCCTTGGAAAACGTCCCCAACGGTCATGCTGCTTTGTCCCCACTTCCACGTCTGTAAATCACATCTCTTTGTTAACAGAGGCAGGAGTTTATCGGACAACCAAGAGAGGAAGCTTGAGGAGCTTTTGGCACTTGCAAGTAAAGAAAGCAACTCCTTTCGCTCTAGTACAACTCTGAAAAGCCATTGTTGTCATGTGCCCAGGGCACTCAGAGATGGGCTGTATAATGCTACTGCCATCAGAAGTGCTTAGTGAGTTCAGGGCACAACAATAAGGAATTTTTTCTTTTTAGTTCAAGTGACGGTTCTGTCAACTGGCACGAAACCTTTGCACACTGGCCCATTCTTGTAGTTGAGTCCTAAAGTTATGCTTTTCTTCCTTACTGTTCCACTGTGGAAACGTAGGACACGGTGCCTGTAAATTAGACTTATGAGACAGCTGGGTTTGGTCCAAAATGAGATGGCAAGTGATTGGAATTAGAAGCTTCACTGTTTTATAACAGGACAATGTGTGTGCATATTCATCAACTACTTGTATTCCTCAACCCGCAGCGATCCTGGATGCATCCCGGTTTTTGAATAAATGATTTTGCAGAAATGAAACAGAGGTTGGTAAAGGGTTAATGGCTGCAAAGTGCATTTTTATGGTGGAGCTTTTAAATCTGACAGCTTGTGCGTATTTCATATCGACAATGAATCCAGGGAGACAAGTTTACAGAGTAATTATGTTCTGCAGATGAAAGCCTGAATCCTGGGTGGATGAATCATAATGCAATTCAGTACTGGCCTCTTTCTCAAAGCATGCAGCTGGCAGGACTACAATACCCAAAATGCACTTAGGAGCTCAGAATACATTGACATCTTTGTGTTATGCTTTCAAATGGGATGTCTATTATTCTCTAGTACTGCTCTGATTTGCCATCCCCAGCAATGGAAACAAATATATTATAACAGAAATAAATGAATAGTTACATATTTTTTGTACATAATCAGCATATCATCAACATGTATCAATATATTAACAGAACCACTAAGAATCATAATTGCTAAATGTTAGCTAAATGCCATTATAAATGCTTTAAATGTTATATTTTCAAAGCAAACATGGTATAACACAGTGGGTAAAACTCAAGGCTGGTAATATGAAGGTTGTTTTTTCAAGCTCTCCGCAACAAATGATCTTTGAGCCATCACCACTTAGCCCATAATCAAGCCATTTAATCCCAGGTCACTCCAGAGGATTGTCCTTGTAATGGCACCATTACTTGACATGAAAGTTGCTGGAAAATATTCCACTGTCCCTGGTCATGAGGAGATATGATGTACTCTTCTAGATTCTCAAGAGTGTGCTTTAACCTGTAAGATTTAATGGGTTTGAACCGTCTCATGCATCATTTATGTGTAGTTTTGGGGATTCTTAAGCACTTCCAGTACTCAAGATCTATTGTGCACTAACCTCACCATGCACGGATCTCAGAATACACAAATTAACTGAGAAAACTCATTCAACAAGACCAATTATTGGCGTGCCCACTTACTATGTGGCAGTTACAAACCACTGCTTTATTATAGGAAGGTTCACTTTGTATTAACCAAGTTTATTTCTCTCTGAAAATGTACCGTTGATTGCCTTTCCACAAGCTCATTACTGTATTTCTCTGCTGATTGAAAACTTGAGTGGAATCACCCTCTAGACTGCAGGGAAGAAAAATGAATGACTGCCAGAAAATAAGTCCATCCAACCTGCCTCAGACTGGCAGCTACTTTTAGTCACAGCACGTGGGATCCCGCTCTTAAAAACATTATGCTTTTATGGCATAAAACTCTGACTCTGAGGTTGCCTGCTTGATCTCCTGTGATTTTGTATTTTTCTCAAATTAAGCCATTGCACTTCAAGTGATGTTCTAAATCATTATGCATCTGTTTCTAACTGTTTTAAGATGGGGGAAAGCCTGCCTTGGCTTGTCTGCACTGTGCTGCCAGATTGCAAATCCTAAAGTTGTTCTTTCACAGCACAGGTTAATATGTGTGTGGTGTGTGAGTATGTGAGCAGATTAAGATGAATCGACCACAACACGGTCTCTATACGAGCAAGATTTGGGAATAACGGCCTCCCATCGGCTTCATAAACTGGTCTTGATGGATGGCAGCTGTGTTTTGGGCATGCTGTGTTCCCCAATTATAGACTGTGACTGTTTTTCTGCTCACTTTCTATGTTATTTGCTTCCCTTCAATGTTCCAGGTTGACTGAAACTTTTCATGGCATACAAGAAAATGACTCTTAATGATCTCTGCTCTTTCTGCGGGAGATGTGACATTGGCTGCCAGTTCCACAATAGCGCTCGTGCCAGGGCTTCCGGCCAGTTTTGAGCACACGGTCTGCCTGTACCTCACACACTTGTAGTAAGCTTGAGGTGATTGCTGTAAGGGATAGAGATTAATTGCATTGCATTATTGAACGGCCCAAGTCAGAATCAATCATTTCTTTTCTTAGCAGTTTGAGGTGCATTGCGGCGATGGAGAGTTACTGAGCGCGTTCGCTATGCAGGCAGACTGGAACAGTTGAAATATGGTACTTCGGGGGACTGGATTAAACTAGTACCCTCACGTTGTTGTTGTTTTCTTTCTTCCCACTGTCACATTGCATTTACTAGGACTACTGGTCCACTTCGCTTTATTCGTAATGGATTTTATCCTGTCGTTGAGAATCAAAGAATGTGTTTTCTGGCTGTTTTTGTGACCTACAGCACATTAACCTCTATGTTCGTGATTCACGCTAACTGTCGATGCAGAAGGGTGCACATTAACTTGACAGAACCTGAGGGTTTTGGATCTGGAAGGAGAAAACCTGTTTGTCATTTGAGTGGACATTTAGGCGGTCCAGATTAATTTGGTGTATTTCCCCTCTAGCCTTATCAAGCTACACTTTCAGTGCCAAGCCGCTTCAAAACCATCATTTCCTCTTTCTGATAAATTCTTAAGTATTTTTTGTCTTGGTTAAGGTTAAGAATGCAAGCCCCATTCATTGGGTTTAAAGACTGTGGCATTTGGCGAGCATGCCAGGGGCGAGGAGCAGGAAGTTAATTGTTAATTTCCACACCAAAGTTAATTATCACAGACAACCTTTATTGCCATTTAAATCTTTTCATTAATTATCATTAGTGTTGTTAAAGGACGTTTTCCTGCTGACCAAACACAAACGAGAAGGCGCATTTGGGACTGTGAACAAAACCTCAGCCATGTCCTTGCGGCAGTGGAGTTTTGTGCAAGCACGTTGTAATTTCCTTCCATTGATTTTCACATGCATCGTGATGTTAAATGCCTGGTCGGTCACACTGAGTTTTCAAGGACAGTCAAGTCGAGGACAGACCTCTAGTTCATGCGTGGTCAAACACAGTCACCTGCAAGCAGTGCCTCATACTGCCTGAGGAATTGTTAGCTTGATTACATTTTCTTAAACTGTAACTGCTGATCTTAGATCAGTTTTTCTGGCATATTAACCCAAAGCAGCAAGCTAATGTTGCCAGAGTAAATGAGACAAGGTCTCTCTGATTTGAGCTGCACTTTCAGACAAAATATGTACGATGCAGATGCTTCTGGGAGTTGAACAATTGTTTACAGCAATTTCATTTCTATTTAAAAGGCTCCAAAGAGCGTTTTTTTTTTTTTTTTTAAGCTCTGCACTTAGCATTACCTCAGAGATGGGTTTCTTTCACAATGTAGTCCTCTTGTTTGCTCCATAGGACAGGATATTGCATTCTCTTTCAGATGTAATACTCTGAACCTTCACTACTCATCCAGACTGTCAAAAAGAGGGCTGCACCTTTGAGGAATATAATGCAAAGCATTATGGAGCTTGTCATCTCATCTTTATGTTCTCAGCGTTACTGAGTCTATAGAGACTATAAAAGACAAAGGCTGGCTTAGCTGTGGATTTGAATTACAATTATCAAGATGTGAGTAAAATTCATTCTCAACAGGAGAAGTGCCTGCACTTCACAAATGCAATTCGGCAGTTGAAATCAGGTTTGATGTCTTGCAGGTCATTTCAGGGAATTGGTGAGAACAAGTTGAATCAACAGAGATGGGGAGGAAAATTGTTTGCTGAAATTTACACCATATGAACATTGGCAGGCTGTTCAGCAGATAACTCAGTTCAGTTAAGGACTTAACCAGTAGACAAATAGCCTGAGTTGTAAACACAAACTACACTGAAAAAAAGTATAGCATTTACTTAATAATTTTCATTCAAAAATTATTAGTAAATTTCAGAAATAATTACAAAGAAACCACTAAGTTATATTAAATTGTATGTGAAATTTTGAAGTAGAAAAACTGATATAGCATTTTCTTGTAAAATGTACACAATCTGTTATCTAGAGGAAAATGTAAGTACAGTGTAATAACGGTGTAAATGTAATAATGTAATAAAGTGTAATACAATTGAGCATCAATTTAATGTAAATGCAAAAAATATTTAATACATTTATTTGCAGAAATATGTGTCTTGAATGGAGATCTCTAGAGCATGCAATACCAGAATGTCAGGGACCTTTTTGAACCAGTTCATTCAAACAAGCCGTTCAGATGAATCAATTCACAGAAATTAGTCAGACTTCTTGATAAGCCTATTAAAATATATGCATTTATAAACATTAACTTCATCATTAGTGAATATTGCTTTGACTGTGCAAAATGTCCATTCATTCTCTGACTGCTTGTCAACTGCTGTACCAGAAAGCCACCCTTTTCTCTTCTGCCCCCTCTTTTCCTCTCTTCACTGTCCCAGTAGATTTCTGAGACCCTCAGGCAGTGGCCTCATTTTGCTTTCTTATCTCCTCGCTCTGTGTTTGGTCCTCGGAGAGCCCATTTCCTCCTCCAGAGAAACTCACGGTTTCTAAATCAATTCACATTGAGTCTTCCTTCTCTCTTATTTCTGAGTCACTGTCAAAGCCATCTGTAATTACTATCGGTGAACTCCAAATCACATGGCTCATTTTGATTTGTTACAGGCTCTGACATTTCTGAACAAGTGTGTGATGACGCTGTATGGTATCGATGCATCCATTGTAGCACGTAGCTTCGCAACACCCCGTTCGCTTTGACATGTTTATGACCTGTTTATTCTTCGTTTAAATGCAGTGAATTTTCAACTTTGAATGACAACACACACACTATTGTTTTTAATTAGCCCACTTCAAAGCCATGGAGATTAATGATTCTCTTTTGGAAGAAAATGAGATGTACTTTCAAAGAATAAAGGTTAGCCAAATCATGCTACAGACTTGGCTGTCAAATCAACCCATTTGTGCTAATAAAGGCTAATGTTCCAACAAACTGCGTGGGCTACCCTTGAAGGGAGGTCTTAAGCAAGTGAAACAGGGTCAGACAAAACCATTAGCATCTCCACTCTCTTGCCATTCTGTTTTCATACATATTTATAAGCAAATTTGTGTCTCATAATTGGGTTTCATTAAATGATACATCTGTGTTTTCCACATTTTGTTGCCTAAGGAGTCTATAGCAGGGTTTGTCGCAATCAGAATGTGTGACCATTCTCATCTGCTTCTCTTTGAACTTTCAGCATCTTTTCCTATTTTCACACCATGGCTCTGCCCTTACGGTGATATCACAGTAGGACATGCTAAATAGTCCCTAAATTCATCCCTCACATTCACAAACTCAAGCATGTCTATCACTTATTATTGGCTCATGTTATACCTATATTGAAGGTCCATAAAAATGAAGGGACTTGAACAGCAATGCAGATGGCTTTGTAGTATCAATCTTAGTATTTTTTTAGTTCTGCGGATCTTAGTGCAGCATTTGATACGATTGACTATACCATCCTTACTGAATGTCTGAGGCAGCATTTGGGCATCCAAGGAACTGCCCTTATTTGGTTTGTTTCTTATCTTTAAAATAGAACCTTTTCTGTTGAAATTGAAAACTTCTTGTCGTCAATAACTTCTTTTACCTGTGGGATCCCTCAAGGTTCCATTTTGGGATCAGTGTTGTTTTTATTATATATGCTTCTTATATAGTATTTCGTATCATTTTTATGCTGATTAAACCCAGATGTATTTCTATATATCCGTTAAATCACTTTCAGAATGTGTAAAGGATGTAAAATGCTTGGTGAGTAATAACTTTCTCCAGATAATTGAGAAAGAATGATGAGAATAATGATGAGAATTTTTGGCACTAGTAGCTGTGTAAATAATATAGCAATGAGTCTAGTCCTCTGTCATACTTATCTGCATGCTTATGTCAAGAATCTGGGTTTTATTAAAGTTAGGGTTTGACAGACAAATAAATTCAGTTGTGAAGAATATTTTCTTTCAACTGTGAAATTGAAACTTAATTTTTATATATTTTTTTTTATTTTTATACAAACAGAAGCAAAATGTTATTTTTATATGCTTTTTCTTTTTTTCTATGACAAAATTTCACCAAACCTAAATGCCAGTCATGTGTAATGAAAGGAATTAATTTTGTAACATCAAAGTTGGCAAATAAATAAATAAATAAAATAGGAGTAGGAAATGCAGAGTGCTGACAGTCATTAAGCGTTTCCAATTCCACCTCATTATTTTACTAATTCAATTGGATGGAGAGGCAATGGCAGGAAAAAAAAAAGATAATTGCTATGAATTTGGCCATGCTTGAAACCCCCGTATGCACTCGGGTATTAAATGGGATTTGTTCAGGCGTGCATTATTCAGAAAACCTGCGCTAGACACCTTCGTGATTTCACCCAGACTTCAATAGCTCAATATATAAGTCTCGTAAAAAGGAGACAGGAAATGAAGGAATTGAAAATTGTTTGTTGATATGTACTGTATTTTAAGTCTTTTTTTTTTTTTTTAAATGTATGTCCTATGGAAATGTTTTATTAATGCAGTGAATGTTTTTGTGTGATAAAGTTTGATTGTTCATAAAATGCTGTTGTGGGTTTTCATGATATTCTCAAACAGTGACTTCTCAGCCAGCCCAAATAGAGGGCTTAAGATAGAAAAAAAGCAGCAGGGCCTTTCTAAAGCAAAACCAATTTGTAGTATGTTTCTTACATACCTGGCTGGCTTCAATCAGCCCACACAAAAGGTGTGAGTCAGCAGCCCTCTATGCAGCCTTTGTAATGGAAGCGCCTCATACTGAGCTACCGCAGAGAGCTTGGAGGTTTACGGAGTGAGGAGAATTAAAGGTACAGTTTACATAAACTGTCAGTATTGACTCACCCCAACACCTGTATGCATTTCTGCATTTCTATTCTCCAGAGCACAAAAGATATTTTGAATAATGTTTCCAATGATGTTACCCATGCAGTGAAGGTCAGTAGGGTCCAAGCAAACTTTTGTGTTCCACAGAAGAAAGCCATAAAGGTTTGGAACAACATGAGGGGTGAGTATTTGTATTTTTATCTGGTCGCAAAGAGATGAAATATGTTCAAATTTGGGTAAAACTTAGCGCTTATTATTGTCACTTTTTACTCAGCCGTCCAATCACAGTGAAGGAGGGCCGGGACAAATACAATGACAACAGACAACAACAACAATGGAGGGCCAGAGCAAGTACTTTACATTGTGTAAACATTTTTATATTCAGAAACGAACTCTCTAGTAACACTAGTAACTAGTAACACTTTCGCGGATATTCTGTACTAAAGCGTCTCAACAGAAAAAAAAGAGCGTTTTCAGCTAGCTAAAAATGTTTTGGTGGACACAACCTAAATGATGACAGAATTGTCATCTTTGGGTGAACTGTACCTTTAACCCTTAAATGCATACCTCGGGTCTTTAGTGACCCGGGACGTCATTCAACATTGGCATTCAACATCTGTTGACTTTTACATCAACCTTCTTGGTATTCCTCAATCAGTTCATTATAAAGAATATAACAAGAAAAAAATCATAAAATTATAAAATAATGCCTATTTTTGTATTAATTTTTTGTAAAAATTGTATAGGGTCGCTAACGACCCGAGGTGTGTATAAGTGTATGTATTTTTTTTTCTGCACAACAATAATTGAATCTTAGGTTACGGAATAAGTGCAATTTACCTTTATTCCACAAGGTGGCAATGTCTGATACACAATGCTGAAGTGACGACTCATTCAGGCAGAAAACGTAATAATAAGAAACATGAAATGGCTCAGCGATTTACTGCAGAGCAAGTACTGAACGCAATCAAATATGACTGTAACTGTTACTGGATGGATCTGGTGAAGCTGTTAGCTATCGAAATATTGATTTTGAAGATGTTGAAAATTATATAGTTTTGAGAATACGTTTGAGATCTCATATTCGTGACCTCAAACATAAAACTAGCCTATTATTTGCTGAATTTACTGGGAAATGAGCTCTGACGAGGACAGTGGTGATGGCATAAAACATCTGCTCAAACTGAGCCCTTTCAAGCTCCAAAAGGTAACAAAATATGATTTATTTTATTCTTCTGTAATTGTTACTCTAATATCAGAGGAGTTTTATATTATAGCGACAGTGAGAGATCCTTCCGTGTTAGATATAGATCCGGGTCGATAAAGACCCGAATATGTAATAATGATTGGTGAAACAGTCATGCATTTAAGGGTTAAGAGGTTTTTGAAACAGGTGCATGCAGTTTATCTTTTGTGGGTTTTGTTCCAGGAAGCTCATTACATACACAGGAACATTCCTGATAATATGAATACTTTTTCATTTCCATTTGTAACATTGTGTTGTTTGGAGTAGGTGTGAAATGATTGACCATCCTGTTTTTCTCAACAAAAAAAAAAAATAGCTTGATATTTCTCAGCAACACACTGGGAAATTTTCTCAGAAAGTGCTTGAATCTACTTGAATGCTGAAATTGTTTCCAGTGAAAAACAATCAATCTGCAATGAAGTAGTGCCGAGAATACTCTCATGTTGTTTCAACCTTTTATGACTTTCTTTCTTTTGCAGAATGCATAAGTAGTTGTTCTGAAGAATGTTCACACTGCTCCAAGAATATATGATTGGTTCTTTTAACAGAGCAGTGCTCCGTTTCATGTGTATTGAGTATTTGTGCATTAAATAATGGCTCCAGTTTCTCAAGAAAATTAATAACAAATCTTGTTAACCACCCACAGATATTTCAGTGTGCACTTTACGCTTAGAAAGAGATACAGAGAGAGTGGATGAAAGGACAGGATAAGCTCTGTGAAAGACTGACTTGAAGGAAATGAGGTCTGAAAGAGACGGGGAGCATGAAACGACGAGAGCGATAGAGGGAAAGAGGCGACAGATCGTGTCAGGGAAAAAAAAACAACATCAGGTTATTTCATCTTAATAGGCTCCCCTAGATCGCCCCCACTGCAGTCAGGGCTAATATTTTTAACAACAGACAGCACAACGCAATCTCGGGTCTCCTAAAGTCCCATGTACAAACAACTGGACAGGTTCGGGCTGTTGAGAACCATTGAGATTCAAGCTGCTGTGTACTTTAGTTTATGTATGTGTTTCAAAGTAGATATGTGCAGCACATCAGTTTTCAACCACTATTAGTCATGTTTTAATTAGCCAAGGGGAAATAAAAGTTTGCCTCCAGCAAAAATGTAAAAGATTACATTACAGATAGATTAACAGTTTAAAAGCACTATGAAATATGGTCTCATTGGTCATTCAGGGCCTTTTGTATGGAATTTTAATATTGGCTATTTATTGGTAATCAGCCAAAGCATGAAAATAAGTAGGTCTATTCCACATGTTTGAAGTTAAATGAAGTATGCATGGCAGTAAATCCGGCTACATCACTGGCACTTTATATAACCTCTCTTTAACAAAAACCTGATAATGTGTTACGTTGTGTTATGTGTTAGATTTATAACACTGTGATCTGCCAGAAATGAAATATTGTGTATTATATGGCATAATGGTGAAAAATGTTTGACAGCTTACTGGTTTTGCTTTTCATATGTTCATTTTCATATTACTCAAGCTTTGTGTTGTGCGGTAAACAATACTAGCTCACAATTGATACTACTGTAGTAGAGAATGATGGGTAGATAGCAGTGTAAGAAATGAAAACTAGGCTTTCCGTGGAGGTGACGGGATGGCATGAGGGATGGCAAAGCACAGCGCTTGCTGTAGAGGCGGATTAAAGGTCAGTGCGCTCGGCTGTGATATTAATCGGAGAGACTCATTGATAATTTAGCTTCATGGACAGCTCTTGGGTCATGGACATCATTGGGTTCTGTAGAGTCCAGTCACGCACGCTTTCTCCCAAACCGACACACACTTTCTCTCAACTGCTGACGTTCATGTGCTTTTCATTGTTTTACTTTTTACACACACACACCTTCCACTGCTCACAATAAACCTGTGGCTTGTAATACAGCACTGCACCAGAATAGAGAAATTCGAGACAGGACATTAATCTAGAGTCACATTTTTCCCGTCCTTACACTTCCTGTTTCAAAAGCCGAACACAGAAATAAGCCTATTTTAAGAATTCTTTGCTTACCTGAGGCCTAAACCTTTTACATTAGATTCCATTTGTGCCTGTGGCTGCTACCTCTCTCCCCATATTACATGAGTCATTTGACAGAATAGCTCCTGGCTTATTGACACAGGCGCCTTTCAAAGGCTCTTACCGTGTGCTCAGTGATTAGGACTGAATATACAGCACATATATAGTTTTAGAGGTCAAAATTACTTCAGCCTTCTCTGTTAGGTATGCTCTGGCTTTGGGCCTCTGTGAAGATGGTCATTACCTGCAAGTTGCATGTTTACAATCTGTCTTTATACCCTTGGCTGACTGTAAAGATAGTTTTCTCCAACACTCCCAGGAGGCGGTATACATCCTGAGATGTTCTGTAGGGTTTGTTGTGTTTTTGTATCCATTGCTTAGACTTTCATTGGTCATTCAGGGCCTTTTGTATGGAATTTTAATATTGGCTATTTATTGGTAATCAGCCAAAGCATGAAAATAAATAGGTCTATTGTGTTTTCCACATTTAGAAGACTTTGTTTGAAGTTAAATGAAGTATGCATACATCGCTGACACTTTATATAACCTCTCTTTAACAAAAACCTGATAATGCTATTTTTTTTAGCTTTCACCTAGTTTGTTTGCAGATCAGTTGGTTCATTGCATTTGACAGTTGATGCCTTTAGTGTGGCTTCCTGCAGAGACTGACTGAAAGATGGAGAAGAGAATCCAGTCTGGCATATCTCTGAAAACTGCAATAGACGTTTGCTGGGTGCAAGTCTCAGGCCTGATGTCAATTTTTCAGTGCATTACTGCATTTTGCTTATTGCATTTGTCTGATTGTGAGCAAAACCTTAAATTGACCTCAAAAGAATAGTATAAAACAAGCCATAGCTACAGCCTGGTCTGATTTGATGGCTTTATCTAGTCATCTGATTGGCTCATTTTTTCTTTTTCCTGATTCTAAGCAACATCAGGTTACGACTTCTTTAAACTCTCTCCAGCTTTGGACTTTCACTGACAACCTCATGCTGATTTGCTGGAGATGAAGATGTGAGTGAACCAGAAACTCTGTCAAGGCGAGAACAGATGTTTTTCATTAAAAAATTGATTAAGGCTGCAATTTCCCTTCCTTATACAGTACACCACCTCTGTTGCTTCTCAAACCTTTCCGGTATCATGATATTCAATCCCCAAGGGAAGCTGTGTGAAATGACTGATCAGAAGTGTCTTTCACATTATTCTGATGTAGCTTATCACATAAATATAATTTTTATTTTTATAAACATCATTTGTTTAAACTTGAAATTAATGTACTGTACAAGGGAAAATGTCTGATCACTATTTCATGAGATTTTCAACATTCTTATCAACTTTTCTTCACTTGTACTTAAGTAGTCCTGTGGTGTGACAAATGGATTTTAAAGAGTAATCAAGAACTCTTGTTTTAAAAGCTGAATTATAGTTATATCAGAATGAACAAAATGCTGTTTTTCACAAAATAGTCATTATTAAATGACTAAATGAGGAAAATGCATATCATAAAATGTTTGCGTAGATAGTTTGTGAACATCAATCTTTTATTATTTTGTTTATTTAGGCTAATTGTTTAGCATGCTAACAGCAGGGAATGCTTGATGGTAGCTCACAAGCCTAATCAGTTTAAAAAGACAAAAAATAACAATAATAATTTGACCATTTTGAGTTTGTAATATGATGCATCATTAAAAAAAACATCTATTGATATATTTTCATTAAGAATGCGATGTCATTCAATATGAAGCAATGTCTTCTTGAACTCCTGCCTTCGACTCTTCAGTCTGAATCCTAAGGTAGCTTGATATTTTTATCACGTATCTGCCACCGCTGTTCTTGCCATTCTCGTTTTTCACCAGGGCTGGTGCGGAGCTGTCAAAGAACAACCCGTCACTCGCTCCTCAAAAACGCTCTTCACCTCCAGCCATTTTCTCTGTGCAGAAACATCAAGACCTGCTCGCCTCCTCAGACTCCTTCCTCCTTGTTCCTTTTTCCCTGTGTTTTCAGTCAGTTTTAGTCAGTTTTTGGCAGTCTTTAAACTCCTACTCAGTCCTCTGTTCAGTAGTTTCCTTTACGCTTTAGATTGGTCTGTTGGATGCGACTTCCATGAGTTCTTATTCTAACTATTTATAATCTATATCATTCTATCTATCGTTCTTTCTGTCTGCCTTTATTATGTTTAATATCTTTATGTACACTACCGCTCAAAAGTTTGGGATCGGTAAGATTTTTAATGTTTTTAAAAGAAGTTTTGTCTGCTCACCAAGGCTTAATTTATTTAATTAAAAATACAGTAAAAACAGTAATATTGTGAAAAATTATTACAATTTAAAATAACTGTTTTCTATTTGAATATATTTTACAAAGTAATTTATTCTTGTGTTGGCAAAGCTGAATTTTCAGCATCGTTACTCCAGTCTTCAGTGTCACATGATCCTTCAGAAATCATTCTAATATGATGATTAGTTCCTCAATAAATATTTGTTATTATTATCAATGTTGAAAACAGTTGTGTACTTTTTTTCAGGATTCCTTGATGAATAGAAAGTTCAAAAGAACAGCATTTCTCTGAAATACAAAGCTTTTGTAACATTTTACACTACCGTTCAAAAGTTTGGGGTCAGTAAGAATTTTTATTTTTATTTTTTTTTTTAAAGAAATTAAAGAAAAGAAAAGTGCCAGTAAAGACATTTATAATGTTACAAAAGATTAGATTTCAAATAAACACTGTTCTTTTGAACTTTCTATTCATCAAATAATCCTGAAAAAAAATATTGTACACAAATATTTTGCACAATTGTAAACAATAAATGTTTCTTGAGCAGCAAATTGACATATTAGAATGACTTCTGAAGGATCATGTGACACTGAAGACTGGAGTAATGATGCTGAAAATTCAGCTTTGCCAACACAAGAATAAATTATATTTTCAAATATTTTCAAATAGAAAACAGTCATTTTAATTTTAATTGTAATAATATTTCACAATATTACTGTTTTTACTGTATTTTAATTAAGTAAATGCACCCTTGGTGAGCAGACGAAACTTCTTTTAAAAACATTAAAAATCTTACCGATCCCAAACTTTTGAGCGGTAGTGTGTATATATATATATATATATATATATATTAATCACAATATTTGTTTGAACAATTCAGTATTTTAAAATTATTTTGATGCTTTTTTCACAGTATGTGTGAAAATTTCATTAAACATTGTTGTAATAGACCTCCCTTCCTGCAGATGTCACCGAGTCAGTGGTGGATCGTCTTGGCTGCTTGGGTATTTGAAGTATTTTGTAGTCACAATGCATGTTATATGTTATTCACTTTAGCGATCGGACAATTATGGAAGAACTGAACTTGAATGTTCTCAAATCAATTGATATCAAAACATCATCTAAATAAAATAAAATAGCTATTAGCTTGGCAATGACTCAAATCGGGTCTCCAATCCCCCTGCAGTGCCTAAAGTGCTGCCTTGTTTAGCTGCCCTGCTCACCTCATTAGAAATGCTGTGCTTCTCTGTAGCAGTTTTCGGTCTCTTTCCCTCACTCTATCTCTCTAGCTCATACTATTTGCTCAGTAAACAACTCTTCTCGCCTATTATCTCTGTCTGCACAGCTCTTGGTAGCAGCAGGCCCACGTTTATAATTATGCTAGATTGTACACAGACACAAGGATGTGAGGGCGGCTATTGATAAGTGCCCCGGGACATTGTCACACCTGCACTTTTACTGCCTGTCGGAGGCCATTACGGGGTCTGTCCACCACGAGGGAACGGTACAAAAAAGTTTCAGGTTGTTACCACCCCCTCAGGTGCTGGCGAGAATTCTTGCTGCTCTAAACAACAGAGGCTGTTAAGTGGGCTTGCTGCATCTCTGTGTGTGGCTGAAGCGGTATAAGGGCCCTACACTTGCTACAGGTTAGGCTGCTGAAAAGAGAACTTATTCACTTGCTGCTGTGAACATGTTGACACAGTTTGAGCCTACTCACTGCCTTTTTTGTGAGTTCAGCAAAAAGGAAAATGTTGCAGGCTGTGACTCTGAGAAAAATCTCTTGACTTTGTATAAAAGAAGGTGATAAGTAAATCTATGTTAGGTATGCGTGGGCTTTAGTATGGCCTCCGCACCTTCAATGCAGTTGAATTTAAGAGTACTTTGATGCATTAAGACTGGATTGTAATTGAGTGCATGCAGTGTGGACCAATTAGTGGACTAATAATCTCAGTATTAGCCAGCAGTTTTCCACCATTTGCCGAAATTTAACGACAATTCAAAATGCGTAGAGATCCTATAGAGCAACGTAACTGTACTGTAGTAACTTCATCGCATATCCTTTGTTCAAACCATGTTGGTTCAACAGTATAGAACTGTCATAAACTACATCACACAGTTGGTTGAGTAATAACTGCTAATGAAGTGGTATGAGATCGAATTAATGACAGATTATTGTTGTAAATAACAAACATGGCATCTGATGACTACGATTTTACTATTTTGTACTTGTTGTATTGCTTTATTTTCAGATTTTTTGATTCAATTGCATGTGCTTTCTTACCTTATGCTCTGGGATTCCCTGTGGTACTGAAGCTTATGTGAACTCTTCAGAAATTCTCTTGACAAACTTAAAGAAGCTTGCTTATTTTGCTCAAGAGCATGATCCAAGTTTATGTCATACTAAAAAGAAACTTTGCTTCTAACCACAGGTCGAGAGCTGTAGTTCCAACTAGAGCTGCGTGATTAATCGTAAAAAGTTCACAATCTCGATTCAAGCACCCAAAAGATCTTATTTTATTAATGACAAGGATTCACCCATGATGAAAAAAAAAATCATACCGGAGCATTCAGTTCTCTGTTAGAATCTACTTTGAATCACACAGTAGTTATTTCTGGTACAAATATTCAAATTATTACAGAAGTACTGAGATTAAAGTTAGGATATAAACACTGACGTCTACGATAGAAAACAAAATGGAGCAAAAAACTTGATGCTTCAAATAATGGTTGTATCAATTACATCTTATGCTACTACGACAAGTGACTGTTAAAAAATGTATTTGTCATTGAATCATTCATTCAAAAGATTTGTTCAAAAACACAGATTCCAGTAATTAAACAGGTAATTATTATTGAATCATTGAATTCATTCAAAACTTTTTTTTTAAATAATTCATTCAAATTAATTAAACATTTTTCCAGCAATTAATATTTTGTCAGAGCCTCTAGTAAATTACATGTTATTTTGTTTAGCTGTATATTCAGAATCATGGAAGATTCGTGATCTCAATTTGAAACCAAAAAATTGTGATTCTCATTTTATCCAGAATCGTGCAGCTCTAGTTCCAACCACACAACTTTGCAATGATGTTTGCGAATGTTTGTCGAAATTGCGATGTTTGCAAATGTTTGTCAGTTTCGGGAAACACTGAATTGTTGAACTATGTTGGTAACGACAGAACTTGCTAACAATGGAAAAACACAGCCCAGAATAGTAGTTGGTTAGCATGCTAATGGCAATAAATGTGTGATGGAATGTCAAGTTAGCAGGTTAAAAAATGGCATAAAAAATGTATCTAGTGCACATTTATTATCCCCCAACATTACTATTCCTTTCAATATTTACAGGCCCCATGGGAAACGTTAACGTATGTCAACGGTTCTTGTGACACTTTGCTTTCGTTACTCTTGTGATTGTAGTGATCAAGATTAACAATGTTATTTGCGTAGCTGGCTGTCGTGAAATGTTAATGAGAGCGCTGCTATTTCAGCTGCTTAGTCTGTCACAACAGTGTGCGCTATTTTCATCAAGGCATGTGATTTTTGTGTGTCTGTGTGTGCAACTGTATTTTTGCAAAGTTTAGAGGACAGCTGTCCTTTTTCACTGTGCAATGTGTAATTTTAAAGGCTGTAAATAGAGGAAGCATGTGGGTTTTTAACAAGGGCCCAAAAAAGACAGGGTGAGAGTAGGGGAGGACAAGTTACACAAAAGTTTGTTCATGAGTATGAGAAATATTAATAATAATGTTTGCATTAGCACTGTGGCGTAACTTTCTAAACAGGTCTAAGCCTAAAACTAGTTAGACATCTGTAATTATTAAACAATTAATCATGTTTTTGCAGTCTTTTGCACTTGCTATACTTACATGACAAAACTGAAGGTGATAAGGAAGCTAATCTCACTAATGAGAACTGCAGTTAGCACTTGATGTGTGACATAGCCATGCTCCATTTGGAACAAATAAAATCGCTGACTTCTCTTCTTAATGTATGTTATCACATCAATTAACAGACGCTTGAAACCCTCCAAGCTGTACGCTCTCAACAGGTTGTGTAAATATAAATCTTGCAAAGAACCAAGTGCTAACCTCTCTAACTAGCGCTTGAACGAGCCCTTGTTGTTTTCAGAGGATTATGATAAAGTGTTTGTAGCATTTAACACCAGGTGTTGCACATCTTTCATCTTCCTTTTTGTTTTCCTGCATCTCTCGTGTGTTTGGTAACCACCATCCCCTCTTTCTGTCTCTTCCTGTCTCTCCCAGTGGGTGTTTGATAATGGAGCTGCCATGTTTGCCACATCTGCTCAATCTTTGAGTGCGCTTTAGATTACAGTCTCTGGAAACCCGTAGGAAGCCCTGATGAGTCCGTGACATGATAATGTTAGACCCTCAGCCAGTTTCGTGGCCTCCAGCGTCAGCTGGAAATGTGGACTTTGTGCCCTGTGCTTTCAGAAGTGCCAAACCACAACACTTGATACTTTGAAGACCCTAGATATCTTGTTTACTGATTGTTTGTCATGGCCCAAATGTGTAGAGAACATGTTTGTAATGTTGTTTGGCTTCTTGTAAGCATAGGGTTCAATATGCTTTGAATATGTCTTGGTTTATTGCAGTTTAGTACACAGTCGAGTTATCTGGAGGATAGTGCAACAACTGCATAGTTAGTTTTTTTTGTTTGAGATGTTATCTACCGGCCTGGGTTTATTTGCGTTTCTTTGTTTCAACTTTTCTTATCAGAATTAGACTCGTAATTCAATTGCATTTCTGATGTAGTGACATTAATATTTTGTTTTTTATTATCTCCCAATCTGACAGGACACATACTGGTACTGTAACAATATTATACTGGTACCTTTAGAAGAAGAAGGTTGTGTATTGTCTCCAGGGCATTGACCTAAGCTTGCTCTCAAGTCCAAAACGGCAACATGCGTCACACACTGTCTCTGCCATGCTGTGTGGTCTCTCCTGACCCAGGTTTACACCACTGACCCACAGAAAGTGTCTACATGTAGGTCAAAGGCTTGTTTTAGCACAGCCTTAAGTTCTACATGACGTAATATATATGTCAGACCATGCTTTCTATGGGTTTTTTAGGTTTGCAAATTATGCTATTCATGGTTTTGTGTGGAATATAGAAATGTTCCAGAAACTGGTTCAAGTTTCTGACCACAAGTTTTATCATGATGCACATTGTGATTGTAGAGAAGCATATTTGAGACAATTAATTTGATGCAATATTGAGTGAACTGTCCATTGAGTTTGATCAGGCTAAGTAATATTTTTTCCCCATTTGTTGGATATACTGTGTTTCTAAACACAGATCTAAACTCTTAATATTTTATTTTGCTTATGTGTTGGCCATCACAGTATTACTTGCTTTTCAGTGTTACATTTTGACAGAAAATTGAAAAGAATTTTGTGCAGAAATCAAGCGTATGGCGAGATCATTCAGTGGTCATTTATTATGGAAGAGGTTGCCACTGGGAATAGAGAGACCCCACTGGCCCTTTGATTCTGTTGAGAAGAGGAGGTGATGTGCTGTTCCCAGCATGCATTGCATTTCACCTTTGTGCTATATTTTCATATAAAAAGCCTAAAGGATGTGTGTAGATATACAGATGTGAGCATATTGGCAATACTGTATGTATATTTGTCACCATAAAGTGGCTGGCTGTTGTGCTCTCAAATAGAAATGAGAGAAATATCATCGGCACTGTTGTCTATTATTCCCTTACCTTTTGGACTTTCTCAATCTGGTAATCTTTGATCTGATTGGCTGATTTTACATTACTGATTTTTTTTTTTTTTTTTCAGAAGTACTGACCACGATACCAAGTCGGTACTGAAGTTTTAAAAATTTGAGCGCTGTTGAGTGTATTTGTAAACACCTATGATTGGCCTTTGTTCACGCACTCATCAGAAATGTCTGTGATTGGCTACAATGATCAAGGCATGGGAGCATTTGAAAGCACACAGAAGTGTTTGAATTCGAAAGCAGGATGATCCGCTGATACACGGCGGCTTTCAAACGCTCCTGTGCGTATCTGTGTAATTGCTCTGATGTCTATTTACAACATGTTTTTGAAGCGTTGATCATTTTAGCCAATCACAGACATATCTGATGAGCTTGTGAACACAAAGGCCAATCAGAGGTGTTTACGAATCCACTCAACAGCCCTCAAAGCGTCATATTTTTTAAAATTTCAGCACCAACTTGGTATTGTGGTCGGTACTTTTGACAACACTACAGTCCACCAGAATATATGCAAATATTGCATGTTTTGCTTAGTTTTCCACGTTATGTCCATGAAATATATGTACTTTTAGTCTAGCACAAATTCCAATCACGTTTATCTGTGATTGGCAGCATTCCATGTGAGTCAGATGGTCTCTTCCTGTCCAAATAGTTGGTTCCTTAGCAAAATAAGCCTTCACACCTCACTAACTAAAGAGTTCAACACATTTCATTCTGGGTGCAAGATCCCCCATTGTTCCAAATCAGCATATGCTCTACAGTATTTGCACTAGGACGTGTCTTGAGTTCAATCATGCATTTCCTCTGGAACTGGCTGTCGGTGCTGTAATATAGATGCACATGATTGCAGTCGTGGCTCCCGTGGCTCAAGTGCAAGCAGAGGATCAGATTTAATTAACGTCTAGCCCCCCAGCATCTCTCCCGAGGATGGTCGGGTTCAATAGCGAGCGGCTAGCACGTTCGCATTCCCTCTCTCCCTCACTGTAGTCTGGTTAACACGCTAGCAGAGGAACTGGAGAGCTTTTCTCTCTGCTCTTCATTGAGATGCGCGGCCACATCGCAAAGCCAGAGGGCTCGTCTGTGTTCTCCTCATCCCTCCCTCGTACAGGCACACTCACACACACGAGTGCAAACTAATGTGTCGCACACAAGCAGTCATTTGTAGATTTGTATCACGGTTGTCACCCGCTTCACCTAAAGTTGTGTTTGTGTCTCCGGGGGAATTGCGGCTTTGCATTGATTGTCTAGGGGTTCTTAGTATGTGAAAATAGTTGAATGTCTGAATTCACAGTATTCATAAATAGGAAGGTCAAAAGTTCCCATTTGACCTACTACTTCCGGCGAGATTTCAGAAGTGTGCATGCAATGGACACTTTACTATCCCATGAGGCCACGGGAGAGGTTTTGTGAATGGCAGTGAAATTATGCAGCTGAAACTGGTAGGTCACATGGCGAATACGTCCGGATTAAATTCATACCACACATTATTTTTTTAACGGTCACTATGTGATTACTTGTTTAAAAGAAGAACCTACTCAAAGTACACCATTTTGGAGTTTTTGTGCTGTCAAAATTAGCGCGTTAACGCATGCAATTAAATTTTTTCTGTTTAATCGCGTTAAAAATATTTAACGCATCTGTTTTTTCCGTCATAATTTGGCTAGCGCTACATTATATGACCACACTCTTATTTACGTAAATGCTTTTAAACCATCTAAGCGCCACAAAACAAACAAGAACACGCTGTCTGTGTGACACTGTATATAAAAAATGACGGACAGCAACCATGTAACTGGCATGTCAACTGATAAGTCGGGCAAGTGCTGCTTTTTTCCAACAATAACTTTTGATTTCTCTGGACAGTAGAAGTTACCCATGCTGGATTAATCGCTCGGACTGGAGAGCAAGCCAGTGTTTACTGAGGGGGAAAATTAATTCAGTCCTCAATGTCCAAAGTCACAGCCATCTCTACTGGCAGAACAATCCCCCTCTGTGATAAACAACCATCAGCGTGACAACTCCGGATAAGACACCTAATACTAAACATTGTCGCCAAGTAAAACTGCTCAGCCCAGCATGCTTTTAAAGGCGGCATTTACCCTCGCCTAACTGTACTGCTCAAAGGAAATTGAGGGCCTGTTGGCTTTCATTTAAGAATGGAGCGCTGGATTTACTGGCTGTCCTGCACTATCCTGCATTAAGTCTCTTTGCACTTTAACTAACAGCAGAAATCCATGAAACTGAAAGGGTTTTAGTTTAGTTACCTTTCTCTCTCTTTCTGAATGACACTCCCTGCTGTTGTTTCTTTGAAAGCTTTGCTTTGTACTATACATACTTTTTGGTTTTAGAGTTCTCAGCACCGAGGAATATTTTAACTTAGAGATGTAAAAATAATGCATCACACTGCACTGATCTAACAATGAAAATTCAATTCAGTTTAATGTCAACATGAAATCAGAATTGACCTGATTATTTTGTATCTTTGAAAAGATTCATCCTCCACCCATCTATTATATAAATCCATCCTCCACCCATCTATTACATAAAGACCACTTTTCATAATCCAATCAATTGCTTGTGGATAAAATCAGTTATTTTTATTTTATTTTATTTTATTTTATTTTATTTTATTTTATTTTATTTTATTTTATTATTTTATTTGATTTTGAACTGTTAGAGACTGTCAAAGCAGGGAGATTTCTGTCCATGATTGAGATGTGATTATGATGTGACAACGTCCAACTGATTGCAATATGGAGTTTGAGGACTAACTGTCATGTCATGTAAATAAGGTTGCGCTGCTATTAAATTGCATTTTAGATTGGAGCATTAGCGTCATTCTCGCCAGAGCGGGTGAGAGATGACATCAGCTGTCATGTCTCGATATTGAGTCATCTTTAGCCGAGACTCTCTTACCTCTCTGCAGTGCACACACAGTAAACAAGCTAAAGCTGCGATTCAAAGTCACATTAGGCCACAATTACGCTGTTGAGATGTTTTTTCATGAGTTATGCAGTCATTAAAATGGGCTGCATTATGGGCGGCTCAAGAAGTGCTTCCCCACTGACCCAGAGATAATTTTCTTCACTGCATGCATGCTGTATTTGATTTGTTGGTACTCACAGATTCAGATTAGAAAGATGCAAATTTGATTGTCAAATCATGTGCCATTTTCTCCTCTCCTGCCTTTAGCATTTTCAGCCATGGGTACTGAAGTCGTTGGGGTAGAAAAACATTTTGAAAGATGTAAATTGTCACTTTTTTACACCCTTTGGGTGCGTGAAAGACGGTGGTTAAGGGGTGTCCTGTGCGTTGAGATGGAAAACTATTAGATGTTAGAGTCATTCCAGCAGAAAGTTCCCCATTATTTGAGGTGGAATGATGATATGAAAGAACATCAGAGGTCACACAGACACTTTCTGAATACACAAAGCTGCAGCTACAGTGTTTTTTTTTTGTTTTTTTTCTTTATAACTGGTGCCATTACACTGCTTTTTATTTGAAAGCTTATCCAAAAGGTTATTGATTATGTTTTGTAGTGGTGTAATGGTACATGTATTCATCCCAAACGGTTTGGTGCATACAGTCAGGCGACGAATAAAGTCAGTCACAGACGAGTCACACTCCAGACCAGAAGGGGGCGTGTGCGGTAATGCAACGCTGTTTACTAACTGCCACAACAGGAAAAAGAGCAGAAGAAGAAGAACAGACGATCTATGCACAGAAATGTTTACATGTAATCTCTCAACCAGTGTTTCAACGACAGGAAGTCATCAATAAAACAGCTTGAGAATAATATCTCGCATAGCATTACATTTACCTCAGGCAAGTCATTCAGCGTCTGCAGCATGCTAGTTCACGTTATGTTTCATTAAAGTATCAACTCCAGTATTCTTCCTTGGAAGAAATAAGATGAATCATTTAGTCTTTAGAAATATTTTAGTATATACTGAAATCAGAATTTTGCCGGTACTGAGCAAATGTGAGTGCAGTTTTGAGACATTTCTTCTGAAACTCTAGAGGAGACACATTCGTGGAGAGGGATAAGGAGACTTCATTCAGTCACATATCGTTCTAGGATAACCGATTGAGATATTAAAGAGATCTAATTGTGATTTTTCTTTCTGATGGGAAACTATAAATGTTACTGTATTATGATGTTTTGGTAGTAATCCAATGTTTTCTCTTTTTCTCTCCCTCTCTTGCTGCCATTGCTGCCTCTGCGCCATTTAGGTAAGTCTCTTTAATATTTAAAGTATATCATTATCATTGTCTGTCACACTTGTGAATCAATGAGAGCCATGTCTTTTTCTTGATGACCTGATGACATCAACCACAAAAGTCTCAATATTTACAGGCAGTTTAAAGGTATCTGGTTTTGTCCATATAGTGGACGTCAGTAGGGTCCATTGTTGTTTTGGACCTCATTGCCTTTCACTGTTAAAACACTCTTTAAAATACCATATTTAATGTTCCAGAGAAAAAATTTATGCCATAGAGGTGTGGAATGTCATGAGGGTGACTAAATTATGACAATTTTCATTCTGAGGGGAAACTTTCCCTAGGAGTCCCGTTGTGTGCAAGACAAAGCTTTTAGGGAGTGTTTTGTACTTCCATCTGCTAGAAATAGTCCCGTCACTCCAATTTGGTGTATGCAAATCTGAACTTTTTAAATGTGACCTATTTAATTTTGGTTTGGAATAAATTTATATGAGAATCTTATTTGCACCTTCATAGCTTTCCATTTTGATATTTATTCTAAAATATTTATTTACTTATTTTTAATCCATTTTGACAAAGGATGTCTAAATCTCCGAAATGCCTTCTGGAGCGTCTTTCAGGAGGCACTGTGAAGTCTGAAATCATTTGATGTGGAGCTGGCTGGGTCTTAATAAGATCTGGGGGTTGGGAAAGAAGAGGCGTGCATAGCAGCCCTGAAAATAACCGCTTCCCCCTCGCACAGGAAGTGCTTATCAGCATATCCCATGGGGGTAGCAGGGCTGCATAATGCCAGTCTTACTCTCTGCTTGGCTTCCCGTCAAAGCTTTATGGCTTTAAGGAGCAACCAGTAAGAGGGATGCCAGTGGACTGCACCCATAATGCACTATTTGCAATTATTGTATTTTTCACACTAAGACAGCTGCTGTGCTGTAAAGAGGTCATCCAGCTCTTTTAGACTCTTGTCAGTCGGTTGGGACAAACCAATGGAGATGTGATTTACTTCACTGTTGCTGGAGGCCAGCTAGCAATTACCTACAGCCCTAAGGCTATGGAAATAGTGCCTGACTGACCAAAGAACACATGAGCTTAGTGACTGTCACTTTAGGGTGTTACATTTTGTGAACTGGTTCAAAATCATCTTATGAAATGCAGTCAAATGCAAAGGTAACACATTTCAGTGTTGATTTTACTGCTTGCCTGGCTTCCTTTCCACAAGTTACTGTAATATGGTGTTCACAAACGATTTTACTGCCATAGAATGAGTGAAAAACTGATAAGTGAGGAAAATCATTTAGGATAGGACTTGATTTGGTCCATGGGGAATTGATTGAATCATGAAAAGTGGGAGTTTGCAGCTGATTGCTTCACTCCTGAATCCTATACTTTTGAGGAGGCTTTTTGACCTGGACGTGGAGGCTGAAGGTTAATCTCGAGCATATTATATCCTTTACGTATAATCAGGGCTTGACATTAACACCCGTCAACCCGCCAAATACGGGTAGATTTCAGCTGTGGCGGGTAAGACAGCCACTCCCGCACTAGCCACTTTGGCGGGTTGAATATAATTTCAGCCTACAACCAGATGAAATGCCAAGATCGTCGTATCACAAAATTACAATTCAATTACAATTCTTTATCGATTAACTTGCAGTTAGTGAATGACACACAACAGAAGCATTCTCTTGTGCGCGCGATCAGTTCTCCTTGCGTCTGAACAGTCAAATACACGCACACACAGATGTCAAAACACGTGGAGTATCTTGTGTGAATACAGTCAGTTTTGGCTTAAGTGGAAGTAAACAGGTGGGTAATAACTGGATATGTGTCAGTATAGTACGTCCATGCATTCAGCAGCCCAATTAAATCATTATTGTTAATCAAACAACAAAAGATGTTAAATAAATCTACTGTATCTGAATTTTTTTTTTTTTTTTTAATTTACTATTGATTTTGTAATTTGATTAATTCTTTGTTCTTTTATATAGCCTAACAAAAATAACTTTTTCTCATATTAATTTCTCATATTAGCCTATGCTCATATTGCTTACCCCTTGCCCACCTGTACTTCATCATCATCATCATCAGTCGGCTGCAAATATTTGTGGTTTGCAGGCGTCAACAATCTTTTTCCATTCTGTTCTGTTTCTTGCTGCTGTTCTTATTTCGTCAACTGATGGTGGTATTTCACTGTTGATCAATTTGCCTATGTACTGTGGGTAGAGAAGTTTTGGTTTTTACCATGCTTTCTTCACCCGTGTCTTTTGATTGGTTGGTAGAGAACGTACTTGTTGATCAGCTCGAACTCTGGTTTGCGCAGACTATGCCCGACATATCTAAGTTGCCTCCGTTGTATCTGGAGGTCTAGCGGGTCAATACCGATCATTTGGTATATCACTGCGTTTGAGACTTTGTCCAAGCATTACTCTGTAGCAGTTGGTGCAAAACTGTTGAGGCTTTGTTTGAGCTTCTCTGTTATAATCCAGCTTTCGCAACTGTACATAAGTATTGATAGGCATGCTGCTTGAAAAATGTTTGTTTTGAGATGGATGGGAAGGTTCTTTGAGAGAAATATGTCCTTCATTTTCCAGAAGGCTGCCCTTTCTTGTGCTGATGTCAGTTTCGCTCGACTTTACCATTGATTCCAGGTACTTGAAGTTGTTGACCCATTCAGTCCTTTGGCTACCTAGCTCCAAGTTTTTACTCTTATCTTGGTTAGTGAATGCTTCTGTTTTCTTCATGTTCACCATGAGCCTGACCTGTTCTGCTTGTTTGGCAGTTTCATTGAGTTGGGATTGAGCTCTTTCTAGGTTACCTTCCAGAAGTGCGAGATCGTCGATAAAATCAAGGTCGAAAATTGCTGTTGCTGGTTCTCGTCGACATTGTCTTGGTTGATTGACAAAGCCGTTTTCGACTTTGTTGATGCCATGAGATCTCGCATGATTGAGTTCTGCGTTCTTCAGGACGTAATCGATGATGATGATGAAGAGAAAAGGTGCAAGAATATCTCCTTGTAGGACTCTGGCTGTTATGTCGAATTCGTCTGTTAGTTCTCCTTCGACTAGGACTGCGCTTTTGGAGTTGTTGTATATGGTCTTGATTGCGCTGACCAACTTGATTGGGATTCCATAATGACTCAGGATCTCGAACACCTGTACATAACAGCAAAATTGTGGCCAGTGAAAATGCTGAGTGGTTAGTAACTTTTGAAAACCACTAGCCACAGTGGCTGGTGAGCAAAAAAGTTAATGTAAAGCCCTGCGAATAATTGTATAATTGTAATGCTTTCTTTTTCAAATATATTGTTCATTGACCATGTCAGAAATGTACTTATTTTTTATTAAGTACAATATATTAATATTAAGTACAATTATATAAATATTTCCCAGAGGGCTTTTTTTCCTCTAACCGTATGCCAAAATATTTAACTGGACGCCCATTTGTAGATTATAGGCCTTTCAAATAAAATAAAAAGCTAAAAATAAAATAATTACAATATTTATTTCTGACCCTGCTATTGACATACAGTAAACTTTAATGTTAACCTCTATGGTAACCAGCGTTAAATTGCTGAATAATAGTGATATTTTGTATTATTTATATTCTGTTATAGTTTTTATTAATATTTTGAATTAGCTTTTATTTTTTAAGTTTTAGTGTACTGTAAAACACACAGCACTATTAAGTTACTTGAACTTATTTCTTCAGTTTTGGGTTCAGAACTCAAGTTTATAAGTTTTCATTGTCTTGACTAAATATCAACCCTGTTACATAAAACACTGTCTAAATGGCTATTTGGCTATTGGTTAAGATTATTTCCTCCACCCTCTCGGCATAGGTGACATCAGCTGAAAGGAAATGTCTTTTTTGTTTTACTTTGCAGAAGTATGCACTGCTGAATTTTGCATGATAAGATCAGGAATGTGTACTTAGAAAGTAAATAGGGTCTAGTGTGACTTAAACATCAGACAAATGCATCATGAAACTCTCTGTTTGCACCAGTGTCACAGAACACCTTTGTTCAAGTTATCACAGTGCTTAAAAGGGTCTAGCGTATGACCCCTGGAGCTGGATAGCAGGTGTGTGCAGGATAAAACAGCAGTAGAGCATCTGTGCGATGTGTCGCGGCAGAGGTCAAATGTTGTCAGTGCTCTTATCGGCACAGATCTTTAGGGCTACATGGGTCTATTGAACTCCCAGCCTCTCTCTCTCTCACACACACACACACACACAGTCATCTGTCCTCTGCGTGGCCTTGATCCTGATTAAATGCAGATATGCTGATAGCCGAGCTGAGTGTTCTGTAATAACATTGACGAAGATTGATGGGCCCGGTCTGTCATTGCTTCATTATGGCCATGCTTGTCTCTGATGCCAGCAGTGTTTCCATAGCAGTCCCACTTGGACTGGGTGATTATATTGAATATTAATGATATCGGGCTAGGTTTAGGGTTAGGTCTAGATTTTTGGTGTTAAAATGAATAGTATATATTTGAAAAAAGTTATTTTGTAACATTATAAATGTCTTTACTACAGAAGAGGATTAGGGCCAAGCAATAATAAAAAAATAAAACCATCTCGAGATTAAAGTTGTTAAATTTCGAGAAAAAAGTCGAAATAAAATGTTGAGAATAAACTCGTTAAATTACGAGAACAAACTCGTTAAATTTTAAGAAAAAAGTCGAGATAAAATGTTGAGAATAAAGTCATTAAATTACGAGAATAAATTCGTTAAATTACGAGAATAAATTCGTTAATTTAATGACTTTATTCTCAACATTTTATCTTGACTTTTTTCTCGAAATTTAACGAATTTGTGCTCGTAATTTAACGACTTTTTTCTCGTAATTTAATGACTTTATTCTCAACATTTTATCTTGACTTTTTTCTCGTAATTTAACGACTTTTTTCTCGTAATTTAATGACTTTATTCTCAACATTTTATCTCGACTTTTTTCTCGAAATTTAACGAGTTTTTTCTCGAAATTTAACAATTTTAATCTCGAGATGGATTTATTTTTTTATTATTGCTTGGCCCTAATCCTCTTCCGTACTTTACTGTAACTTTTTTATAAATTTAATTCTTAAATACTCAATACTCAATACTTAATACTCAAATAAAAGTATTAATTTCTTAATCTTACTGACCTCTAACCAAAAGTACAAAGTTCAAAAGTATATATAGGGTACAACGGGGCAAAACACTTGCCACAGCACTTTCCTAAATATCCGCTTTCTAAAATGCCTGTGCAAATTTGTCTGATCCTTGATGCGATCGTGGGCAGCAATGCAAAGTTGATTCTGAGATAATTTTATGTAATATTTGCTGTTTTTTACAATGTTGTTGATCGAAGTAGCAAATGAGAATCTATTAAATTAATGTTTGTATTTTCAGACAAAAGTCGTCTTAATGATTTTCAGTTTTGTTCAAGGTAATTCAAGCAACAGTTTTTCAATAACGGAAGAATATGTAAAAGTATGGTATTTGGGGTAAAAGGCGCCCCTGCTGTTGGGGCAAAAGGCACAATAATTAACATGATATTGAATAGCTGACTGACTTTTCCATTTGTTGACATGACATGGTTAGATTCACATAGCAAATATCATATATGAAATTGGGTATCCATCTTAGAGAAAATACCCATATTTAATGAAACAATCATATTTAAAAAAATATTATATTATCATTTCATAATAAAATATCATTTATTGTTACTACTGTAAATCTATATTAAATATTATAGGATCTCCTTCAATGTTTTCAGAATCTTTTCTTTTTAAAGTAATTTTGTTTCTGTATTTTAAAAAAATATATTTTTATATCAACATATGCCTATTTTAATTACAGTATATTTATTGAACACAAATTAATTATTTTATCAAAATAAACAGAAAATATTACAAACTTTGCTAAAATGATTCTTCTGAACAAGTATTAACCTAGACATTATTAAAAACATATTATTTTAGCTAAAGTATTTGTATGAATACTGTGTGCCTTTTACCCCCCCCCCCCCCCCCCCACACACCTCATACATTTATAAGATTTTATACAAAATTAACCACTTTTATGATTTATTTTCACACAAAATCTGTTGCTCCATCAATGTTCACTACAAATCTATATTTTCCCTGCAATCATACACTTTGAGAGTAGTGAAATCTGAGGTGACACTTCAGAATTTGACAGTAGTCTCGTTTCATGCTAGAACTAACCAAGTGAAGTGGCTCCCTCTGCTGGCCGTCGTCAGCTCTACATCCATCTCATCTGATCTCATCAAAATGTCAGTGGCACATCCATTTGCCACACACCAACTCGACATCATTAAAAGCTCGATTGATCAAAGTCGACATTGGCCTGTTTAATTGTGCCTGACCCTCACTCTGACTCCACCACCCCTTCTCTCTGTTTGACGGTGTCCCTTCACTGCAGTGGTTCATTGTGTTCTGGTGTTATATACAGGAAGCATTCTGGGTCAACTGACCTTTAAATGAGGTGTTTACATTAGCAGCGGTCGACTGTGATGGGAAAAGATTCAATGAAACACACACACACACACACACACACACACACACACACAGTGCTGAGTCAGATGAGCAAGTCATTATACTGTGTGCTCATCCTATCCACCATCATCCCTTTAAATCCATATGGTGCAGACATACAAAGACACCCTGCAGAGAAATCATTCATATTCATAGTATTCATGAGCCGCTTTGCATAGGCATATTGTTACCCTGTGCTTTGCATGCGGTTGTCTTGCTTGTTCAAAGCTTCTCCATATTATTCACTTCAGCACACACACACACACATGTACAAAAACACACAAATACTTGGAAAGAGGGACTTTTGCTCCCATATATTTTGCCGGCGGCTCTCGGCCCACTTCCTGTCAACTCCTGTAAGCCACGCGCTGCTGCTGTTCTCAGATCCGCCCTTTTGAGACCGACCGCACTATTTCCATGGCAACCACCTTCACGCGCTTTGAAAATCCCCTCCACTTACGTTTGCCGTGCGCGTTGCCGCCCTCTTGTGGAGGCAAGAGAGATTTTGTGTGCGCATAATGGTTTTTGATCTATCAATTAGCCCTTGTTTTAGGAGAGGAGAGGGTCGATTAGAGAGGCGCAGAGGTTGACGGATTGTTCTCTCAGGTCAGAGCCAGAGCTCACGGCTAGTATCGGAGGCAGAATGCGACGGCTGCTGCACAGCTGGGCCGGGGTCCCGCTCTCCTGGAGACCCTGTCACACTGAGGAGGAACCAGCAGGTGCAGGAGAGGAAGGTGTCAATCAAGGTGAGAACAGGAGCTGGAAAATTGGTGCCTGTAATTTGATGTAGATCACAGAGTAATTCTGGAGTGGTATTTTTTGAAAGTGTTAGGCGCAGTGGGGTTTTCAAGATCATTAATGTTGAAGTAAAGTACACTGTAAAAAAGAATTGTTGGTTTAACTTAAAGTAAGTTACTTGGTTGCTTTAATTTTGAGTTCATTGAAATGAAAAATTTGAGTTAATACAATGAAGGCGATTGGTTTAATTAATCAACAGAAACTCAAAATGTTATGTTGAATCACATTAATTAAGTTGATTTGACAAAATAAAAAAGGTTGTGATAACAAATCATGAAAATATTTTTTTTTATACAGTGTAGGTATAAAAGGTTTTGAAGTAAAGAAGAAAAAAGGTTTTGGACAAATAACATTGTAATCGAACCTAGAGGTATCATGTAAATACCACTGTGCATAAATATGTTTGTCATTCAGAAGCATCACTTTCTGTGACAAAGTACTTTCTGAACCGCCCACGTTACCAAATGATTGTTGGTTTAACTTAAAAAAAAGTAACCATTTGCCTTAATTTTGAGTTAATGGAAATTATAAAAATGAATACGGAGTTAATACAGAGATTAGGTTAATCAACAAAAATTCAAAATATTAAAAATCTATGTAATCTAAATAGCATTAGTGAATCTTGTGTAAATCATGAACCCTTAAAATACAGCATAATTCTGTTTTTTTTTTTTTCTTCCTTTTTTTTTTTTTTTACATGTGCTTCACCAGATGAAATTAATGCTATTGATTAAATTATAACTTTTGAGTGAAGTGTGCAGGGCTTTTTATTTTTAATAAATTAAAAATAAATTAATTTTTATTTTATTTTATTTTATTTTATTTATTAACCAGTGCTGGTTTTGCCAGAATATATTTACTACATTTTTAATTAATAAGTAAATAAATAAGTACATTATTAATAAATTTAATTAAACAACTTTGTATAATTATTATGTATATTATATATTTACATTTTATGTTTTTTATTTTTATTTTATCAGAATTACTTGTTTTAAACATGTCAAGTGTTACAGTTTGACATTGAAAATACTTATTAATAATAGTCATATCGATTTTATTTTATTTTTATTTTATCAAAATTACTTGTTTTAAGTCATCAGCTTTATATATATATATATATATACAGATTGTTGCTAAGCAGCTTTACAGTGATAAAAGGAAAAAATTAACATAGTATCATTCATTGTTCAGCTGAAGTCAGTTCAGTGTTGACTCAGTTCTGTTGTTAAGATCATCAATTATTAGTTTGTTTAATCTATAAAGCAGTTCTTCAGAGAATAGTATTGTCAGATAAATAGTGTTTAAACATGTCTATTAATTCCATTTTTGCTTTATTAATATAGAAAAGAGCAGCTTGACATATTACTTATAGTCATAATAGTCACATTGATTTTGAGCGACATATGGGTGGATAGATTACAGAATTTTTAGTGTGAATCAGATAACCTGCGACTCGACTGAACTGACCAAGAGAATGTGTGATTTCTTCCACAGCTTTTTTTTTTTTTTTTTACCTAATAATCATGGAACTTTTCAAAGATACAATGTTGCATTCAAAATCCACTTGGATCAAAGAATGATCATGATACATCTGCAGATGCTTATCTTTTTTCAGAGCGAGAGAGAGAGACTTCTTGAGCAAACAGCATGCATTTGATGTTTGATGTGGCCTTCAAAGGGAGGAGGGGACGGTGGAAGTTCTTTTGTTAACTCTTTCTGCCAGCTTCCTGTCGGAAACAGGGCCGTGTTTGTTTGAGAAATCACCGTCATCAGTGTTTCATCAGGCTTGAAATCTGCCTGAAACAATGGAACTGATTGCAAGCGGCATTCCGAACCGGCAGAAGACTTTCATTTGGCTCTCTTGTGTAGCGACACTCAGCGCTCTTGTCTTTTAAATCCCTATCAGTCTATTTTCCCTTGCCACTCTTTCATCTGGAAAAGGCCATTTAAGTCAGTTCTGTGAGATGGTGATGCGTGACTATTACTGCACCTTGACTGGAAGACAAGCCTGTCTGACAGGGGCATCTGTGGGCTTTTGGTCTTTCAAAATAATATTTTCAGTCAGATGCAGGCCACTTATGCTGTAAACCTTATCTTCACTGGACCGTCCATCTGATGAGAGACAGCGAGTGGCCTGTTTGTCTCTTCTTGGCACTTGTCTTGCAGTGTTGGGGGTAACACATTACAAGTAACATGTTAATCAGATTACATTTTTCAAGTAACTAGTAAAGTATTGCATTACTTTTAAATATACAACAAAATATCTGAGTTACTTTTTCAAATAAGTAACGCAAGTTTCCTTGTTGTCCCATTTATTGACTGACAGCACTCCTGTCCTCACGTTGAGAGAAATCGGGAGTGAGTGCCGAGGTGTTGTGTGTGTTGTGAAAACATTATGGTTATTGTAGTTCTAGACTAAATGTGAGCATGCATTTACTTATCTCTCTTACACAAAGACAGTGAAAAAACAACTCAGAATATTACACAAACCTGCATTAATAAAATGTTAAATAATACATATACTTAGTTAAAGGATTAGTCCACCTTTAAATAAAATTTTCCTGATAATTTACTAACTCCCACGTCATCCAAGATGTCCATGTCTTTCTTTCTTCAGTCGAAAAGAAATTAAAGTTTTTGATGAAAACATTCCAGGATTTTTTTCCATATAGTAGACTTCAATGGGCACCAAACAGTTGAAGGTCAAAATTAGTTTCGCTACAGCTTCAAATTGTTCTACTCGATACCAGGTGAGAAATAAGGGTCTTATCTAGTGAAACCATCGCTCATTTTCTGAAAAAAATTGAAAATTATATAGTTTTAACCATAAATGCTCATCTTGAACAAGCTCTCTTCTTCTTCTCTATTAGAATTCCAGCAGTGTAGACACTGTTAAGTGTACTACTGCCCTCCACAGGTCAAAGTTTGAACTAATTGTTATATACTATTGAACTAGCATATTGCATATAAAAATTAGTTCAAACTTTGACCTGAGGAGGAGAAGAAGAAGATAGCTAGTTCAAGATGAATTTTGCATTTCTGGTTAAAATGTATAAAAAAAAAATTTTATTTTTTATTTTATTTTTTTTATTTTTTTTAGAAAATGAGTAATTGTTTCTCTTGATAAGACCATTATTTCTCGTCTGGGATTGTGTAGAACAATTTGAAGCTGCAGTGAAACTAATTTTGACCTTCAACTGTTTGGTGCCCATTGAAGTCTATTATATGGAAAAAAATCCTGGAATGTTTTCATCAAAAACTTTAATTTCTTTTCGACTGAAGAAAGAAAGACATGGACATCTGGGATGACATGGGGGTGAGTAAATTATCATGAAAAGTTTATTTAAAAGTGGACTAATCCTTTAACACTTCTTTCAGCCTGAAGCTTTTTCATTTAACTTTTTCTGTGATTTCACTATAAATTTGCCAAAAATAGAATTTATTTTTTGTTTGTTTTTTGTTATTAAAAAAGAAACAAGCAAGCCCAACCCAGGTGAGAAAAAGTAACGCAAAAGTAACATATCACCAAAGTCCATTTAAGACAAGTCATTTCACTCGGCAGCCATCTTTGAAACGCCTCTCAGGCATGCAAGTGCAGCTCCTATCTTTTTGAATGTGGAAACATCAAATTCTCCAAAGCTGTTTGCCAAGCTTTTGATTAAATTTCCTATTTGAAATCACCAATGAAATCTGACAACAACTGTCTCATAAATTTTGTTTCTAAACACTCGAATCATGACAAAAACCTGTGTTTTTCAGGCTGGATCAAGCTAATGTGCATGCGCAGTCCGAAGTGCACGTCTGACTGTTTCCATAGGAACTGGAGCTTCTAACTGCAGCTGCAGTGACACGATGACTTTACCAATCAGTGATTGCCACATTGCGTGTTGCACTTTCTCCCATGCATAATATTACGAGTGCACCGTCTTTCTATATATAAAGTCTTTGGTAACACAGGCATTACGTGCCATAAATAGTAACTCAGTTACTTTAGCGAGTAACACAATATTGTAACGCATTACCATGGTTGCACATAACTGGTGCGCATACATGGTAAAAATAAATGATGCGCACCAGAAAACATGGAGGGAAGTGCTTTTGAATACCAACATTTTTGGGGACCGGCTCACAGGGACACGTTTACTTACTGGAGTAGGATTTTTCTCCATTTCTGGTAAGATAGCAATCATGATGATAAGTGTGTTCTTTAATTATTAGGGGTGCAACAGATTGCAGTTAATCCGTGGATGGATAATCCATGTGATTCATGGATTAACTGCTAACTTTAACCATCATAGAGTGAAAGTTTATTATTTGGACGTGTTTTGTCTTGGCAATTAACACGTTGAAACGATTTTAAAAGCGGAAGAAGAGGCGAAAATCGGGACTCACAAGCTGTTATCTGTGCGCGCGCATGCAGAGAAAGAGAGAGAGCCGCGTTTCAGACAGCGCTCGAACACCGAATTGATTCCTCTTTCACGTTTACTTTCGCTTGAATGGGCACATACACACAAAACTATGTCAAAATACCCATCTTGGCAAGTATACTCTCGGTTATGTCATAAGTGAACGGTTGAGAAAGGAACCGGATGTGTGTTAGTGCATTCAGTCTTAAAGTGACAGCAGCCTAATATTCTTGCTGTTGTCTGTCATTAAAGGTCCCGTTTTTCGTGTTTTTTTTGAAGCTTTGATTGTGTTTATAGTGTGCAATATAACGTGTTCATGTTTCGCGTGTAAAAAAACACAGTATTTTTCACATAATTTACTTATCTGTATACCGCTGTTTCCACTGTCATAAAAACGGGCTGATGACTTCCTTGTTCTATGAAATCCCTCCTTCAGAAATACGTAACGAGTTCTGATTGTGCCAGCGGTTCCTGTGTTGTGATTCGACAGCAGCTTAGCGAACCTTTCCCGGAAAGGTCACGCCTCTTACCATAACGTGGAGATGCACGCGCTCAGTGTTATTGTAAACATGTCTTTAATTTTACCCTATCAATTTGAGCCGGAATCAGACCCGGTGATTGGACTGCGGGATGAAAATAACAGCGTTTCGACGACATGGCGACAAACACACTCTACAAACGCAACTCTTGTGTATTCCTGTGGGCGGAGGTTAGTCAAAAAACTGTTTTAGTGATGTCATTAAAGAAGGAAGTAGAGGGATGTAGTCCAAACTGGCCGTTCGATGTAGGCGACTTCTGTTAAATAAAATATCTCGCTTGGCATTGAACTTTGAGCTTTAAAATTTTACAGATTTTATTTATACTCTAACAACAACATTACACACTAACTAAAGTTTGAAACATGGGATCACAAAGAACGGGACCTTTAATGTTAATAAAATAAAATTAAACAACATCATTATCATCATCTACCATGTTCGAGAGAAAAGAAAATAGTGATGAGAGCAAAGTGTGAGTACCAAGCAACATCTCCCTTGAGAACCAGACTAAAAAAGTTATGTGCGCCCCTGCGCATTACTTTCAAAAGTAACTTTCCCCAACACTGCCTGTCCTGAGTAGCAAATGGTCCTGATGGAAGATTATTGCTGAAGGCTAAGTCAATTTCCCTTAGGGATAAAGTGGACTTGGCACACACACCCTTAAATTGTCCAGTCATTTCCGCCGGGACATACCGGGTCCCAGCATTGCAAGTCTTACAGTAGTGGTATGCAAACTGAGTGTCTTTTTATAGACATTTGGGGTAGTTTGATAACTGCTGAGCTGTTGAGCTGAGCAAATGGCATGGTGGTGTTTGTAAAATGTCCCAAGTTCTTCCATCTGTTGTTAAAGACATAAATGCGATGTTAATGAGAGGATATTATGGGAGTCTTGCCGTGTGTATAATTTTAAGTGCCACAGTTCATGGCATCCAGTAGTGATACTGTATATTTATTGGCAAGATGACACTCTTTTTCTCGTTTATCACTTTGCCTGTGCTATTTCATAACATTGCTTTTAGTAACATTCACTCTAGGTGTTGTTTTGAGAGCCAAAAGCAGGCCGGGCTGTATCATCACTACACTTCTGTTTGGCCACACAAGTAAAGATTCTTTCTGCACTATCCATCAGGTTGCACAGATAATTGGGGTCGCCACGCAGTTCAGTTGGGTCATACAGTTGCATCACCCTTTTGAAGCATTTGGCTTGCCACCTACTAAGACAATGCAAGAAGTATATCCATGTAAACAAAAATATGTATTTTTATATTATAATGGTACGCTGTAGACAGCATTAAAAGCGTCTAATTTACATAACAATGTGATGCAAACTCTGCACGTAATGGCCAGGGCTCCAATTTACTTCCGTTAGACTGAATCAATATAGAGCTTTCTCTGAAACTACAATAGTGAAAACACAAGAGAGACGAGAGAGAGATGTCTATGTGCCTGCTTTATTGTGCCGGCTATATTGCCACTTAATATAGAACTTAATTAGATGTTAATCAACCAAACATTAAAACAGATAGGGTCTAAATGAATAATAGTATTGCTGGCATCTAAAATGGTATTCAAAATCAGTTTATTATTTCAGGGGTTTTCAAACTGAAGTTCCATGAAAAATTTGGAAGCGTGAGAGAGAAGACAAAGAGTTTACTGTATGTATTTTAGGCAGTCAAAGTTATGAAATAAAGATATTCAAGATATTTTTCTTTTATGAGGCTCTGCAAATACTGTTTTTAACTGCAAGTGGGTAGAATAATTTTCTCCAAATAATATTTTTTATGATTTGATTGGGAAAACCATGCTTCATAATATATGAAAGATGAATTAAAATGACAGAAAGGCCACAATTTCAGTAACCAAGTATTTAATTCAAACACAAATGACAATTGAAGACCATGTCAGATTCAGTTCCTGAGAAGATGAGTCTACATTGATCACCAAAACCGCATTATTAGTGATTGTTAAAGTATCAACTGCTCTAATTAATCTTAATATCAATTGACAGGGTCTTATTTCTCAAAAGGATTGAAGTATTATAGCCCACATTACAGCCTTCGGTATAAATGAGTCATCATGTACTCTACTCGTTTTTAAATAGATTCTTCCAGCAGAATGTTGTGCCCTGGCACTAAGTACACATCGTTTCAAGCTTCTCCCACAAACATGTTTGTTTACTCTAATAGCCCACATAGCCCCAGATTTCAGTCCAGTCGAGTGGGATGATGTGCAAAAGGATGTACACCGTTTACTGTATGCAGGATGAAATTGATAATTATATATGTAAATACTTTGCATTTTTAATGCCCTGATTTATTGAAGCTACAGTAAATAGGGATTGAATTGTGACACCGCTGCAGCATTAAATCTATTTGAGCCCTTTGATTGATAGTGCAGTTAATCCCTTTCACCGCTAGAGGCCGCTAATGTTATGCATAAGGGAAAACTGTTGCCCTCGCCATTTCAGCACCAGTGCTGGTGAACAGCTCCCGCCATTGTTCCCGCTGCTCTTTACAGGCTGAAGGGCTTTTACTGCTCATTTATAATAGTTCACTGCTTTTGCTCTTTGTGGGGGAAAATGTTCCCGGCCTGCCTCTAGCTTTCTTGTCTAAAACACGGTAGTTCAATTTTTCATGGTCTGGTTAATCCCTACCTCAAGATATACAGCATTTATGATGATGAGAGCTAAGCTATAGTCTCTTTTGGTGGACTGACATTTCCTTCTTTTAGCAATAATGGTTTTATAAAACTGTGTTCTCAATTCTTCAGATTTATAAAGAAAAAGATGTCTTATTCGGGAGAGCCATTAAGAGAAGACCTTCCAAGACCTCCAAGTCAGCAGGTCAAAAGGGCATCTTAGTGGAAAAACAATAGACTCTATGATGAGCCAAGTAGTCAGAGGGACTGATTCGAAGTGAATTTTCCATCTGTCCAACTGCAGTTGCCATAAACGCTCTCAGCATCTAATGACAGATTTGCCAGGACCCCCATCCTGTCATGTTCGCAGCTTCACAGTTTTGTTTAATAACAGATCTCTGCACCATGTCATGTTGCATCTTGCATGCATCCATGCACATCAACACCCGACAATTATGTGCGTTACACGCAAATGTAAACGCGGGGGCAGCAGCCCTTATGGAGAGGTTTCCCATTCAAGTCAGCTGTCACCTTCAGAGCTGTAATGAGAAAGCATAAAGCATCCTACTGGTTTGATTGCCATTTCCGCCATGTTCACCCAAAGAAAATTGATTGCGCCATCCTGGGAGATGAACAAGAGACTTGATTCCTGAATGTTTCACACACGTGTGGTCCCTATAATTGAGATTGAGGTAGTCATCATGGACATTGAGAATATTGATTTGTCCATGAGCATATATTTTAAATACAGTATGTGTGTGTGTTTGTGTGTGTGTGTTTGTTTATTAGAGCTGCAAGATCGCCATCTCGATTCAAACACCCAAGTGACCTTATTACTAAATGGCAACGATTCGGCTATGTCTATTAAACCTTTGACAAGTAGCCTACGATCACAGAGGAACATTCAAATCTGTGTTGGTGCTTCCACTGACCCAGAGAGAGCAGTTATCATGCATATGTCTTTCAACTACACAGTATCATTATTTCTGTGTTAAAAGTTTATAGTTCGGATATAAACACTGATGTGTATGGTAGCGATCAAAGTAGAGTAAAACGCCTTTTACGTCAATTACATCATTACACCAGTAGGTGGCGACATGACTGTTAAAAATGTATTTGTCATTGAATCATTCATTCAAGTGTTGGGGTAGGACAAAATATCGATAAGGCAATATATCATTGTCCTTCTCCGTGCGATACGAGAATCGATACGCTGGTGTGAAATATCGATACTTTAATTAATAAAATAAGGCACTCTAAATAGATTTCCCTGCTCCTAGCGTCACTACTTTATGGCTCCTCGATGTGGTGCTCAACACATGAATGAAGGAAAAGTAAACATAAGTTAAATAACATAAAGCCTCGTGCACACAGGGACAATTATCGTGCGCGCGTATCGTTTTTCGAGACGTTTTTTGACATGTTTTTGTGTTTATATCCAAGCGATTTTCACTGGCGATGTGCCTAATGAATGTGCAAATTCACTCCCTGACAGTAAATGGTGCTTGTGCTTAGTGCAAGTAAACGGTAGTGCAAATAAACATATTTATGAATTAGACTGAATGAAATTAAAGAAGATTAAAATACATATATGGCATATACATGACATAAGGAGATGGTAGTCAGAAATGGTAGTGCAAATAAGTCACAATGACAGTAGTGCAAGTGAACGGTAGTGCAAATAAACATATTTATGAAATAGATATTCTCAACTATATTTCTTGAATGTAAAAACAAAACAAAATAAAAATACAGACATAAAATACAGGCATATAATACACATCTATTGGTGTGGCCAAGAGCTGGCAGATCACCCATAGTTTGCGGGGGTCTTCTTCATCTACTTACTTTCTCTTCATCGTCTAAGGTAAGCGCCACCAAGTCGTGTTTTACTGTAACTTCAGCAGCTCCTGGCACGTGAACAAAAGCGCCAATCTCATTGGTCTACCAGTTTTTAACACAGCATGTCAAACCAAAAAAACAAACCCAAGGTGTTTGGCGTCCTTTGCTTAGTCACGAGGCGTTAAACGTTGGCGAAAAGCGCACAATAATCGTCCCGGTGTGCACAAGCCTTAAGAAAGAGTTTTTTAACGGGATGGCGGACAGCAGTGTAAGTAAAATTAACCTTTTCACTGGCATTTTGTTTTCATGTTAGACAGATATCGTGATGTATCATTATAGGATTGATTATCGCAGAATTGCCGTATGGTGATATTATCGGTATGGTATGGTATCATGAGGTACCCTGTGATTCCCATCCCTATTCATCCAGTAATGAAAGTCACTGAGTCATTGAATTATTCATTTAAAAAAAATTCAAATTAATTAAATATTTTTTAAATAGACTGCAGCAATTAACATTTAAGTACATGTTATTTTGTTTAATTGTCTATTCAGAATCTTAGGAGAATCATATCTATTTTAAAGGTGCCATCGAATTGAAAATTGAATTTACCTTGGCATAGTTGAATAACAAGAGTTCAGTACATGGAAATGACATACAGTGAGTCTCAAACTCCATTGTTTCCTCCTCCTTATATAAATCTCATTTGTTTAAAAGACCTCCGAAGAACAGGCGTAACAGTCGGGGTGTACGCCCCCAATATTTGCATATGCCAGCCCATGATCGAGGCATTACACAAGGGCAGCCAGTATTAATGTCTGGATCTGTGCACAGCTGAATCATCAGACTAGGTAAGCAAGCATGGACAACAGCGAAAAATGGCAGATGGAGCAATAATAACTGACATGATCCATGATAACATGATATTTTTAGTGATATTTGTAAATTGTCTTTCTAAATGTTTCATTAGCATGTTGCTAATGTACTGTTAAATGTGGTTAAAGTTACCATCGTTTCTTACTGTATTGACGGAGACAAGAGAACCGTCGCTATTTTCATTTTTAAACACTTGCAGTCTGTATAATTCATAAACACAACTTCATTCTTTATAAATCTCTCCAACAGTGTAGCATTAGCCGTTAGCCACGGAGCATAGCCTCAAACTCATTCAGAATCAAATGTAAACATCCAAATAAATACTATACTTACGCGATTAGACATGCTGCATGACGAACACTTTGTAAAGATCCATTTTGAGGGTTATATTAGCTGTGTGAACTTTGTTTATGCAGTGATAGAGTCGAGAGCTCGGGAGGGGGCGGAGAGCGCGCGATTTAAAGGGGCCGCAGCCTGAATCGGCGCTTTTCTAATTATGCCTCAAAATAGGCAGTTAAAAAAGTTAATTAAAAAAAATCTATGGGGTATTTTGAGCTGAAACTTCACAGACACATTCAGGGGACACCTTAAATATAAATATTACATCTTGTAAAAAAACGTTCGATGGCACCTTTAAACGAATAATCGTGATTCTCAATTTATCATATTGTGCAGCTCTAGTATATCTATAAATTATATTTAAATATTACACATATTTTTATAAATTATCTTTATATTTGTGTATTTAATTTTAAAATATATTTAACATATTTTATTAGATAAATGATTATACATTTAAAAAAAATCTTACTGGCTATTTTAAAAGTGACACCTTTCGATGTGAACAAAGAATCAAAATTCACTTGTCAAGTCATTTCATGGAGTCTTTAAACTGATGCCTTGTTGATTAAATATTATATGCAAATGTACATCCTAAGCAGAGAGCATTTGTCTTGTGGGGTTTTCATGTGGGATGAATAAATTAGAGCTTGCACAGAATATTTTGGGATAGAGTCAAGCTGGATTTAAAGTTTTAGTAGCCTCTGAATTTGTTTTATTTTTTATTTAAGAGTTCATTTTTAATATTGGAAATGACTGTGGTTTACTCCATTTGTTTCTCTTCTTGGGCCATATTCTTTAAATACGAGCGCATAGAGGACGGCCGTATGTGGCACTGGTGGGTCTTAAACAGCGGGAGAGTGCCTCACTGACATCTCCATAAAATTTGCACAACATCACACTCCCATCTCCTCCTGCACCAATGCATTTCTCTTTGAGCCTGTGCATTTCCTCTGAGCCTTCAAACAACAGAGCGCAGATTATTAACCACATAACAGACAGGCTTTGCAACGCCCATGCATGCTCTGCCCACAGAGAACCACGTGCGTGGCATCCCAAAATGCATCTCTCATCTTGACCTGATGATAGTCCGGAGCATTTTTTATCCAAGTGGACAGGCAAATCCCTGTATGTGTGTAATCTGATCAGTATGCATAATCCTAGTACTAAACCTCATCCCTCTCTTCAGGAACATTGATCCACTCCGCTGGACTGTCAACCTGGAAGCTTGACAAAATTAAAATGAAGGGAATAAAAAAGCGAGGGGGGTTGAAAAGAGAGATTAGACCCTGAGCTCGCACTCTTTGATCTCAGGCAAGCAGTTTGGCTGTTATCTCAGACTATTCTTACAAGCGTCAGGGGAGGAACAGAGTATAGTGGCGATGACCTTAATACTTTCATTTACGTTAAAGACTCATTCAGGCCTGTTTCATACACAAACAGAGACAGACCTCTTTAATACCCGGTCCCTTGTCGCTAGGCTTATCGTGCCTCTAAATGTCTGATAATGCGAAGAGATACCGCCACTGACCTAAATGCATGCTATCTGTGTTATAAAAAGGTCGGCTGCTCAGCATTGAGCACATCAGCACCGCTCTGTGAATCACCCCAGTACACTCTTGATTGGAACTGGGGTGTATGATTGGCGTTATGCAAATTTAAAAAGCAAATAAACAGACACTATTGGCTAATTAACAGTTCGGAAATGTGTATTTGAAAGTGGGAAAGAATCTTATTGTTCTTGCATATTCAATTTGAGTTCTCCTTTTGAAGTGACAAAAAAATGACACTTATTATTTTTATTTCCTAATGATAATTATTCTGCCCTTCACTCAGGGGAATTGATAGGCTCTTAATTGTGCTCTTATATAAGGTTACATTTTCCCAGCTTGAATAAGCATCTAAATAAAAAGAGCAAGCAGATGATGATAACTTCCCTCTATCCCAAATGGTTATATAATAAGATTATAGATATTGTAAATGTTTTTAATATAATATAATGTAATATAATAAGCAAAATGCCATCCAAATGCAAAATTTGGTAATTAAGTCTTTGTGAATGAATTTGCCATGCAATGTCTTATGTTTTTTTTTTTTTTTTTTTTTTTTTTTACACTCTTAAAAATGCTGGGTTAAAAACAACCAAAGTTGGGTTGAAAATGGACAAACCAGTGATTGGGTTGTTTTAACCCAGCAGTTCGGTTAAATGTTTGACCAACCCAAGTACTGTTTAAAATTACTATATGGCTGGCTTAAAATGAACCCAAAATGGGATGGAAATAAAAAAAAAAAATCAGACACATACTTACTAGAGGCAACAATAATAATCAAAATGTGAACATTTTAGCAATTTAATAAATGTTTAATTATTAATTTAGCTTATTTTGTTCATTTATTAAACATAAATGTTAATTTCCAACTTTTAGAGGCACAATATGTAAGATTTTTGCAGTAAAATATCCAAAAACCACTAGGCCAATGTTATATATTTTGTTCAGATGAGTACTTAAAGTATCCCAAATGTTTCCAACTATTTGTGAGAAAATCGCGATTTTAACCAAGGATGCGGGACGTGTCCGGGAGTCGTCTGTCAATGGCGTCATATCCGCTTTATGGTTTTATTTTCTAGAAACCATGGAAACTCCAAAGACGCTTTAATATATTACATGGTTTATTAGACAAGGGAACAACTGTTTGGTTACATTTATAGACAGAAAACGAAGTAAATCAGTAAAACAGCAAGTAATTTTTAAACAATAGTTGAGTTAAAATAAAACTACCTTGCAGGTTGGTTAAAACAACCCAATCGCTGGGGTTTGTCTATTTTCAACCCAACTTGGGCTGTGTATTTAATAGTAATTTTTATAGTAGAATATTTCAATCAAATTCAGAACAGCTATTCAAAAAACCCTTAGGAAATGACTAAAACTGTACAGCTCTATAAGTAATAAATTCCAAATCTAATTATGCAGATTGCGAATTTATGATAATGAATTGATTAAATTGAAACTGTGCCCTCATAAATGATAAAAACAAAGTCTAGTGGTAAATATGCATTTTAATGGAAAAGTTAATTTCTGACACTGCTTGCAAATAACAGTAATTCTATCGACGAAAGTCGCTTGTCTCCAGCTGTGCTCAGGTACCCAGCTACTACTGAACACACCGAGCATGCAACTTTAAAAGCCCATTCAGATCAGGCTGAGTCTCAGATGAGACGCATCATCCGCGCTGTGCGTGTTCTTCTTCTGCGCGCGCTTTCCAATGGATTTTATATGTGGGGGAAAATATGATTTGGCTTTATAAAGCACGGATCTCTGCGCTGCAGGGACGGTAGTGCATGATTCGAGCTCTGCACCGCTTACGGAGTCTGCCTTTCTCCTGTGGGACACGGCGCCTGTGCCATGTATGCGCGAGGAATCGCTTTCATCGCAGCCCTTGGATGAGCACTTCGGCTGAGCTAGTATGATAGCCGTCTCTTTCAAATGCCGATGCCAGATACTGCGGAGAGTGAACAAAGGTACGATCACGGTTGTTTTCATCCTTTATAATACCTTATGCAGCCTTCCCCGTTAAGCGAACGCGTGCTTGTATGATATACGGACGTTTACGCAGGGCATTTAGACGCAGAACGGGGGTCACCGGACCTGATAGAGCACAACGGAATGGACCAACGATGGTCATCAAAACGCGCGCCTTTGTTTTGAAATGTTCTCGCATAAAGCCTGGGGCAAAAAAGACGCACTGAAGTATCGCTCACCCGCCCCCCTTCATTAATATTTAACAGTAGAGTGCAGTTTGGGGGTCTGCTTAGTGCACTTGTAGGAGAACAATGCTGCTGTCTTTTTTCTTAGTATCTGCCTGACAGATTCTCCCCTGTTAATTATTTACCTGAAGGCACACTGCTTCGTGCTGTGGTTTGGGAATACTGTTTGTCTGTTGATCCTGGTGTGCCTGGAAAACACAGGCAGATGTCAGCAGGGTTTGTTTTAAGCATCTCTAGTGCAAACTTAACTGAATCATGATGAGTTGCGTGTCATGTTGCATTTTGACTAATGGATTTCTTCTTCTTTTTTAGTTTGCCCACTGTGCAGTGACTATAAATAGTGTTTTCTATGAGAGAACTGCTACACCGACGAATTATTTTTGCATATGTTACCCTGACTAGTAATGGTTTGTGTGAGTTAGCCAACTTGGCATTGCTTGAGAGATGCGAGATGGTGTCGTCATAAATACTGCAAGTTGTCCTCCCTCAGGGGAAAACACTTGACCTCAATAAGACGAGTAAATACCCAGTTGGCTGTGTGAAAAAAGCATTTCAGCCAGAATTAAGATCTCTTTCATCCATGCACAAACCAGTTTCAAACTGGATGGTACTGATTTTTGCATGTACTAATTTCCGGTCTTAAAAATATCTGCTGTAAACTTGTAGCTGCAGGTGTTCACATCTGATTTCCCATATGATACTATTGTGTGTCAGCTGTATAGTTTCCCCTGTGGGTCTTGCCTCCTGGGGTTTAATGTATCTACAACATGGTTGAATGTGTCCCAAATTGGACATTTTTCCCTCATGTGACAAAGATTTGTTGTGGATGACAGTGTGAACAGCAGAAATCATTGTGAATTTGACATTTTTAGTTCAAATCTGGTACACTTTCAGATGTGGAAAAAATTGGATATGTTGATTTGGCCTTAGGTAATCACAGCGTGCTGATATAAAGCCATATCACACGGCTACAAGTGTGATATTGCATTTATACAACAGTTCGACGGTATGAGTGTGTAAATAAATAAGAAATAACAATGGAGTGTCTTTAAAAAACCTCTTTTGTGCAGAATTACTTCCTTCCGCCACGGATTCAAATCTCAAGTTGACAGTTTGACCAAGATTCCGTTACTAATTCTAAAACGTCACTTTAGAACTAGTATCTGATAACCTGTCTGATATAACATTCATTCTTCAGGTCCATGTCCACAATATTATATCCATTATAAAAATCCATTTGAATGTCCGCTGTGGAAAGTGATCTATTTATTTGTCCTTTTTACAGGGAATTTTCCATAACAGCGCTAAAACAACGTCCTTTGTTTACAAAAGTCCCTTTCAATTTAAAAGTCTCTTGCGACTGACTCATTCACCCATAAAGTTTGCTGCCATCTAAAGGCGTATTAATGTAACTCAATCCATATTAAACACTAACTGACCCTTTCTATTTATATAAAATAATATTTATTGAACAACAATAGCCATTATACACAATAAGAAATAAACGCAATGGTACAATTCACTCAAACGTACAAAAGCAGTGCTCCACAGGATTTAAGTTAAATATAGCCTTAATATTAAATGATTAAATTTAACATAGCCCAATTTGATTTGCTCAGGAACATGTAATAGATTAATAAGACCTCAGATTGCCCCTTTAATGTACCCAAAATAAATTATATCTCATGTTTAACCACTATAAGAGACAGTGGCAAATCCCTGAAGCACTTGCCGAGATGAAGCTGTTCTCGGCGGGTACACGAGCTCTGAACGGCCGCTGACGGCCTGGAGCTCACATCTCCACAAAATAACAGTAGTATCTATAAAAATGTGGTGTGTTTGCTCTTCTGCCATGACACTCGCTGTGACAATGTTGACAGTGGAGTGATTCAAACGGCGAAATGGTTTGTACTGGTAGAATATCGCATGGCTGGAAAGACCTCTCAGCCAATCAGATTCAAGAACCAGAAAGAACTGTTATAAGTATAGATTATACAATATATTGGTATAATTTGGTTATTTTTTAATATTGTAATATTTAATATTTAATAAGTTTTTTTTACATTTATTAAATACAAAAGACTGCAAAATACAAAATATCTTATTTAATCACATTATTAACATAAATATGCCAGAATAGGCTGTTTTACGCTTGTGGGATTTTAGGAATGTCACATGTTTAGACTTGTGTTTGATATGAGGCACATCTAAAAGGTCATTTGAAGAGCCTCACAAAACAAATAGCCACTTTAGCTTGCGGTGTGAATGAAGCCTTTCATTTGGACTTTGTGTTTTGTGTGTGGTGTTAGACTCTTAGGTAGAGTCATTTTACTCATGATGAGTCAGCGAGTCATCTGTTATAGGTGAAATGAGAGTGTATATAAGGAATAACTTATTCATGTCAGATGATGTAAGCTAATGGACTCTGATGTTAGGGTTTCGGTAGGCTGATGGTTTCTGCCAGCCACAAAAGGTTAAAGCGATGTGTAATCTTCATTACATCAGAAATGTCATAATGTTGCTTTGTCTGGTGATATTAGTGAATGCTTTGCAACAGTTAGAAGCATTGATATTGAAGGATAATCAGATAATATCATTTTAATATCTTATTTAACCAATCAGAATCAGTTATTCCAGAAGATCAATGTAATAATGTATTGGCATCTATTGTTCTATGAAAAACCTTTAATATTCATTGCACAAAAGGTTCTTTATAGTGAAAAATCTTATTTAAAATGTTCTTCACACTAAGAATAAAATTCTGTTCGCTGAAGCTGTTCTCTGAAAGGTTCTTTGGGGAATCAAACATGTTTCTTCACTGCAAAAACACACTTTTGGAACCTAAGAGTATTGAATAATGTAGATGATCTCTACCCAAAGAAAAAACAGCTTTTTTTCCCCTTTCACCAGGGTCCATTGCAGCCCTTGTTGTTGATGAATTGTCATCTCATTTGAGATCGCCTAGTGTTCCTGGCCTTACCCATGTGCAGCATTTGTCTTGGTAGTGGCATTTATGGTGCCATGGCCTGTCAGTTTTATATCTCTGTTACACATTTGCAGGCATTCGGTCGGAAAAAGAAAAAGAGGCCAAGGGTGTTGGTTTCCTCTTCATTTTACTCCAAAATAATTGGTGCCTAAAATGTAATATTAATTAGCAGTTGATTTTTGGTGGTAGAGGCCTACTACTACTAATAGGTTGTTGATTTGAATTAATTTGAATTAATTTATTCCATTTTTTTCATGCCTTCGTTCACCTCTGCAGGTGTTCTGTGAGCTGTGCCAATTATTTTTTAGTTGCATGTATGGTAATGAGTCGAGCCAACCGCACTGCCACTCACAACTGTACTGCTTTCCGATACAAAGTGGGCAGAAAGATCTGGCTGTATCTTATATACACAGAAAAATGTCTGTTTGTTTTGAAGATTGTATATTGTGCTTGTGTGGGAGATTGTGTGCTCATACGTTTCTTTCTGTGTCTGCCCGAGCTTATGTTCGCATCCAGGTTTGTGTGTCTGGTTGTGGCAGCTGATATTAGCAGTGTCACACCGTACCTACTGTAATAATTGGTATGCTAATCGCTCCCTGACTCCGATAAGGGACATTTTCCATTTCTGTTCTTCAGCAGTCACTGGGTACACTGTAACCCTTTTGCATTAGGCTCAGTGGCTTAGGCCACCTGCTTCCTAACTGAAAAACAATTTAGAGCTCAGTTTGTTGAGCTGCATTAAGGGAACCAGCTGCTAAGCTCTGATTCACACCAGATAGAAAGACAAAATTGTACAACAACTGAGGGAAAGAAAACTGCACGGTCAACAAAAGGAAATGATCAGCCATCAGATATCCTGCTGTCTGTATGTTTAATGTATGAAAAGGTGCATAAATAAATAAACTGGCACTTGTATTGAACAGTGTTAAAAGCTGCATAGAATTAAAAATGTTTGGGGCGAGTAATTTTTTTAAAGGGGTCCTTGATTAGGATTTCACTTTTTTAACAGAAATTGATTTTTAAGGACTACGACAAATGGCTGGTAGGGACTACAACGAGCTTCTTCCTGGGTTTTTGACATCACAAACCCCAAAATTTACATAAACCCCGCCCCCGAGAACACGCAACAAAGGGGGCGAGGCCATGTTGGGCTGCTTTAGAGTAGAGCAAGAGTCGTTGTAGTAGAGTGTTGTTACCATGCCGTCATTTTACGCCAGACTGCTTCACAAACTAGGGTCAATTCATCACTGGATTTGCACAAAAGATTAACATGACGGCACATGCTAGTCGATGAGTTGAATCAACTCCACAGCAACTACATAAATTTATCCACTAACCATAACATCTAGTTGCATTCTAAAAGTTGTAACTTCTTCCTGAGTCTCTCGATCAGTGTCGGACTCCGGTTTGAACGATGTAAGGCTGAACACCGTTACTGACAATCGTCATTTTGGCTGCGTGAGATTCCCCAGCTTTGTTGTTGTTGAGCAACTGAAGTGCGAGCTGTTAAAGCTTCTGGAAAGGGGACTGAGAGCAGCAGCTCATTTGCATTTAAAGGGACATACACAAAAATAGGGGCAAATTTGACAAGTTATAATAAATGATCTGTGGGGTATTTTGAGCTGAAACTTTACAGACACTTATATTACATCTTGCGAAAAGGGGCATAATTGGTCCCTTTTAAAACCATTATGTGGACTTGTTGTTCAGCAACCTGACTAGTTTATTAATGTGTACTTTTACACATCCCTAGGATTCAACAGCAGAAACTGCAGCTGCTGTCGTGCAGCCATATGAGCATCACACCTTTTTCTTGTTCCATTCACACACCGGAGGAGCTATCATGGCTTCAGAAGAGTCCATGGAGCTTCAAGCTCTTTCACCAGGCTCAAGTTTCACAAGAAATCTGTCAGGTTTTTTTTTTTTTTTTTAGGAGATGAGAGGTGGTGTGTTCACCGCATCTGGCTCTTATTCATTCTGCTGGCATACGTATGTCCTGATCTCCTCCGCTTTCACTTTGAACAGCCTCCATCAATCCTTTTACGTTTGCTTGACAGCTGGATTTAGTGCCAGGAAGAGGAGGTGATGCTGTTTTGGCTCTCTTGCATTATAGGCGAATGTTTTGAAACTGTAAAACCTAGAGGCATTATGATTTGACAGCTCCCAATAAGTGTCCTATATTTAAATCATGGCATGTGGAATGGAGGATAGGAGAACAGAGCTCATTAAGTGTGATGTTAAGGGTCCTGATGTGTCAACCTCCAGCCTTTTGCGACCAGTAAAACATCTGTCATGGGAAACAAGTGTACTAATTAACTAGATTTTTACCTTTTCTGAAGAAAATATGAGAGATTTTTTTCCTGTGCAAATCTCTGGACCAATACCAGGGGGTTGATATGCAATCTGAGTGAAATTTAGTGTGTTGATAGGGTCTTCTGGGTCCTTTTTGCCTGATTTGGTACAAAAAATAACCTTACAACCTTACAATTGGACCTCAAATGTTGAATAATAACCAATAATTTTATTAATTATAAAATAAAAGTTTTGTTGCACATTTGCAACCCTTTTATTTGCATTACTTTCAAGCTGGCATCTCTTATCATATTATTTTATTATCATAGTCATAAACACACTGGTTTGTAGCGCAAATAGTTTTACCATTTACTGCACTTCATTATTATTCTACTTATTGACCTATTGTGGCTAATGAATCGGACATTTAAAATAGCTTACTTCCACATTGCAAAATAAGATGGATATTATGGAAGCTAGTTTCTGCCACTGAATAAAAAAATAAGAAAGGTAATTGCAACTTTTTATCTCAGAATTCTGAATTTTTTTCTCAGAATTGAGATATAAACTCACAATTGCATGTTAGAAAGTCAGAATTGCTTGATATAAAGTCGCAATTGTGTTATAAAGTCAGAATTGTGATTTTATATCTTGCCATTCTGACTTTATAACAGGCAATTGCGAGTTTATACCTCACAATTCTGAGAAAAGAAGTCAGTTGCGAGATATAAACTCGCAATTGCGAGAAAAATGTTGAAATTGCGGGAAAAAAAGTCAGAATTGCAAGATATAAAAAAAGTCAGAATTGCAAGATATAAACTTGCAATTGTGAGAATTGTCAGAATTGTGAGATAAAGTCACAGTTATCTTTTACATTATTTTATTACGTGGTGACAACAAGCTTCCATAGGATACAAACACTTCTTTCACCTCCTGAATATTCATTTTTAGTTGCAAGAAAACTGATTCTTAGTTGAAATGTTGAATGATATCTTGCTTTCACTAGCAGTACATCTCATCTGAGATCAAAACCATTGCCTAGTCTCATTGCCAACAGCAATTCAGTGCAATCTAATATATTTTTCACTAGTTTTATACTTCACCAGGTGAAAACTGAGTGAAATCACCTAGAAAATGAACAGCACACCTCTTTTATGTCCGTAGCATAAGAGTTATGTGCTGAAGTTTTGTACTTTGTGGTTTGCTCGTCCCTTACTTTAGCAGAGCAGACTGTGGATAGGTTAAAGTAAATAATTCTTGTCAGCAATATCAGCTTTGTGACGTTACCTTCCTTGCATGGGCCGATGAAGTGTCAGGGCTTTGGGTCGTTCAGCTGATATGTGAGGCGATCAAGGCGACGAGAGCCTCTCAGAGTCCATTGGGTTTTCAATCAGCCCTGTCTTTTTTCAGTAGAATAACCTTTGTGCCTATGGAGGAAGTCTGTTATTTTGAATGGACTACACTCTGTCGCCATGGTTTGTAGCCTCTCTGTAATTTTTCCCCAAGGGTATGAATGTCACAGAGTTTTCTAAAGGTTAAGTGTATGGGTTTTTTTTTTTTTGGTGCTACCTCAGATGGGAGACAGATAAGCATGCCTCAACCTCAGCTCTGGCAGGGTTTAAATATCACCTCAGTAAAAGAAAAACCCCTGGTGTGCTTCTCAGACAGGTTAATAATATAGAAAACATACCCATAAATGGCAGTCCTTCCTGAGCTATCTCTTCTCACGGGCCCAATTAAGTGATTTCCAGCCCTGTGTCCGATTTTGGCAGGACTTGACGGCCTCCAGCTGGTCTTGAAACCTGCTGCAGGTTTGGACGGCCGATGGAAACAGTCTGCCCTGGTATTATGATGTCCATCAACCTGGACTAGGTTCATTCTGGAGAAAAATCACACCCAATTTAGCGAGTAGCTTAACGCCAACCCAATGCAGGTCCTATAAACACGCGTACGTGCACACAAACAAGCGGTCGTGATTCAGAACAGAAGCCTTCATTAGCCTCATTACATGCAAGGCTTGCTTTGCTTTTGCCTGTGTCAGCTGCTCTGCATGTGTCCTCGAGCGGTGCTGCTTGTGTGGAGCTAATTTCCCCAAATTTGTGTACTGACCCAGAGCGTCAGAGCTTGGTCTTGTAGCTTACTTAATTTTGTGGTGTCAGCGTTGTTTCTCGACAGGTTGTGTAATGCAATGCATGTCGTCTGATTGGTTAAGATGCCTGCAGGGCGTAATCATCTGATTCCATATGTCCAAATAGTAAAACTGGAACCGACGCAGAGTGTCATGGAAACCTAACGCAGCCAGGCTGATGGGAAAACCGAACAGCCGGTGGAAATAAAGACTCTTTTGGCCTAGCGGTTTAATATAAACATTGGCATCAAACATCGCGTCTAAGTGCACTTTTTTTAGTTCTTTATATATATATATATATATATATATATATATATATATATATATATATATATATATATATATATATATATATATATATATATATATATATATATATATATATATATATATATACAGAATATGGTTCAATGACATGACAGGTCATTTTTTTGTCCAAAAGCCTTAAAAGTAATAAAATATGATATGATATGCAAAGTATGTAAGGTAGTAAACTAGATCTCTTTTATTGAATCCAAAAGGTTTTAATTATATTTTGCTACATATAAAGGTATTTTAAAGATTTTGAAGTGTCAAAAGGTCATTTGGTTTAACCGTCCAAAGGCCAATACAGCCATTTCATTTGTGATTAAAAAATCTTAAACATGTAATAATACATGTAATAAATGTATATTTTTTTTTATTCTGGCATGATTTTATAACATCATATACCAACATAGTGCAAAATGGTATTAAAATTATGTGTAGATGACTATAAGTCATTGCTTTTGTTATGAGAAAGAATATCCGGAAAGATGAATTTTATTGATGTAATTTGGAGTAACCAATGTAAAGGGACCATTTTGGATCAAGTCATGCGGTCACTATCATGTGACAGAATGTGACATCATTCAGACACCTGCAGAGGACCACATGGTCGTGAAGCAAAGTAACTCTCTTTTAACTATTTGAAAAATAAATGCTTTCACTTGCTCATATGCATGTCCTGAAACATCAGGTCATTCGGTACAACCGCAATAAAACATGTAAAATGTTGTAATATTTTAAAAACTAGTACTAAATATAAAATGTTTGGTTGTCCTTTTGCTAGCTAGATATCAGCCTGTTAGCATTGTTTGCATTTTTGGTGACACATTTTGTTATATATATATATATATATATATATATATATATATATATATATATATATATATATATATATATATATATATATATATATATATATATATATATATATATACACAAAAATAATTTTATTTTACTGTACTTCATATAGGGCAATAGGGCATTATTATTGTTCTTATTAAATAGAATTTAATATTTATTAGAGTATTTAGGGAAAAATATAATATTTATTATAATACTACTACTAGAATTAGTTCTAATATTTATGGATTTCTTAATTTTTACATTTTCAAATGCTTTTATTTAGCTTTTATTTAGGGGGGAAACTGCAGGGAGCCCTTAAAACTTCTCTTTTGTTGACAATAGCCAGTTTATACTTTATTATTATTATTATTATTATTAATAATAATAATAAACTGAATTATTAGATAGCGTTATTTATTATTACATAATAAACAGAATAACTCACAGCACATGCAGAGATGAGTTTGTGTGGAGTTCCTGCGAATCTTTTAATCCAGACCCTAGATTGGTCACCATCTGTACAGCAAACTTTTTCCCCCACAAATCCTTGTATTGTACACACTGCATGGGCTTTACTTTAAAAAAAAAAAAAAAAAAAAACAGTCCGGAACTCCGGATGGAGGGCTGATCCTGTGGAGAGAGGCGCAACATTCAGTAGCAGCGGGCGACAACGGCGCTTGTTCATTTCAGTTAGGAAGCCAAAGGGAGGGGAAGATGAGTTAGAGACGTAGGTGTATGTTCTCTGTCATTCTCAATCTTCTTCGCCAGTTAGGATTCCTCCAGAGTTGGTGGAGTGAGAGAGAACAAATAGTTAGTTCCCCTTGCCCAGTGAGCTAGCAAGTCTCCCCCTACACTATCATCTTTGCTTTGATTTCTTTTTCTTCCACACTCGGGGAGCACTAAAGTTATGAGGCGATGTTATAGCGTGCTGCTCTAAGATAATGCACTTGTCGCCCGCTGCTCTCTATCGCACACATTTTGGTTTACTGAGAACATCAAAGACCCGTTGAGTTAAGAAGTGATGTGTTCAGGAACTTCAAATATTTGCAGAGTGCAAATTTAAAGTAATAGTTCACCAAAAACTCAAAATCAGTGTTGTTGAAATCTTGTGCACAAGAAATCATATTTTACTTGAGATCACAGTCCGTATTGTATGGAAGCTTGTTTCCGCTATGGAATAAAACAATTTAAAAATAATAATCGTGACCTTTTTTTTTTTCTCATAACTGCGAGTTTATATCTCGCAATTCTGACTTTTTTCTCGCAATTGTGAATTAATATGTCGGAATTCTGACTTCTTTTCTCAGAATTGTGACATATAAACTGCAAATTGCAAGTTATAAAGTCCAATTCTGAGAAAAGAAGACTGACTTTTTTTCTCAGAATTATAAATTTATATCTCACATTTCTGATTTTGTAACAAGCAATTGCGAGTTTATTTCACTCAATTCTGACTTTATAACTCGCAATTGCGAGTAATAATGTCCAAAGAATTGCGAATTTATATCACGCAATTCTGACTTTATTTCACACAGTTCTCAGAAAAATGTCAGAACTGCGAGATGTAATAGTTCTGAACTGTGAGATAAAAAGTCACAGTTACTTTTTTTATTTTTTAATCAGTGGTGGAAACAGGCTTCCACAGTATTGAATGTGATTAGCGGCCGATATTTGGCATTTTTAAATTATCTGTATTGGCCAATAATTTTTTTTCTGTTTGGCCGATGTGTCAGTAACAGGACTTTTATTTTGAAAGCGCAGGCGGTTTGACAGTCTTGATTCATTAAATGATCAGGCTCATAAGAGTCACTTGATTTTGCTGTTTTTTTGTGTGTGTTAACTGTTCCTTTAAATATTCAATTGTGAAAATGAGACCATCTTCATTATCTCTGCTGGAGATAAAAGTATGTTTTCCCCGGAAACAGTTTTAGCTACGCATTTGCCCACTGAGAAACTCTAAACACCTGTATTTTGTAGTATTACTTTTTCTTAAAAATACTGTATCACCATGACTAGCAGCAGTTTTCATCTTTTAAATCACCATACTGCACCTTCCTTTATGGAGGTCAAAGAGCCTCTTTCATTAGATTATTTCTTTTGGCTTTTCAAGAATAACATGACTTGCGGTTTGAAATTTTAGCTTTTAAATTGATTGGCCTCTCAAACACTTCTACAGCCAATTACCCAGTGCAGTGGCCTTCAGTGGGAGCTGGAGCACCTCTCACCTGCTCTGCAGATAAGCTTCAGAGATGAGCGTCACATGCAGTGGGTTGAAATGAAAGGTAGAATCACTCTGAAGAGTTAGCCACTTATCCACAGGAGGGATGCTGCCGAAGGGTTGTCTGCTTGAGATGGTCAATGCCACAGTGGGGAATCTCAGCGAATGAAAAGCTGTCTGGCATGAACAGTCATTTGTTTTTATTTCTCCCAGGGGTCCCACATTCATCCTGCTTTCTGCTTACCAAATAACAGAAAATGCAACTCATGCACATTTTGTTCTTTAAAAAGTGATGCCATTTTTTTTCAGTGACACTCGGATCATGTCCATTCAAACCTTTCATTTTATTTTATTTTCATACTAAAAATAAAATAAAATAAAAATAAAATTGAATTTAAAAATAAAATTTAAAATGAAGTGCATGACACCCCTGCATACTTCTGCATCATCATTGTGCTATTTAATTGTTTTTCTGTAATAGTCTGGAAAATCACAAGTACACCATTTTTGTTCTCATTTATCTTCTGGTATTCTTAATTTGGCTGACCACCAATTCAGCTGACCAACCACATGGACCTACTATGAGATCATCTGCTGCTTTGCGGGTCTGGTGTGGTCAGTAATGAGCTCAGTGATGGAGCTTGGGTCAGGGAGTTTGAATGTGTGTTGAACCGCCAGCTGCAGCTCCAGCACTGAGTCCAGAGGTGAAAGATTACATAAGCTTCTTTTCTAGATGTTCCCACTGTGGAGTAACAGATGATGAGCATTTCTGTGCATTTCTTAAAAATTGCATACGGCATATGATCAAATGCTGCAGTGAAGTCAAAACTCATGTTCAGTTTGGAGTGTGAAGATCCCAAGGTCATTTTAATAGCTCAAAACAACAACAAAAAATATACCGGTCAGTAAGAATTCTTTTAAATGGATATTTATACTTTCATTGAAAAGACATACACTGAGTTTCAAACTCCATTGTTTCCTCCTTCTTATATAAATCTCATTTGTTTAAAAGACCTCAGAAGAAGGTGTACGCCCCCAATATTTGCATATGCCAGCCCATGATCAAGCCATTAGACAAGGGCAGAACGTCTGGATGTGCACAGCTGAATCATCAGACTAGGTAAGCAAGCAAGAACAACAGCGAAAAATGGCAGATGGAGCAATAATAACTGACATGATCCATGATAACATGATATTTTTAGTGATATTTGTGAATTGTCTTTCCAAATGTTTCATTAGCATGTTGCTAATGTACTGTTAAATGTGGTTAAAGTTACCATCGTTTATTACTGTATTCATGGAGACAAGAGAGCCGTCGCTATTTTCATTATTAAACACTTGCAGTCTGTATAATGCATAAACACAACTTCATTCTTTATAAATCTCTCCAACAGTGTGTAATGTTAGCTTTAGCCACACAGCACTATCAAACTCATTCAGAATCAAATGTAAACATCCAAATAAATACTATACTTACATGATCCGATGTAGGCAAGCAGCATGCATGACGAACATCTTGTAAAGATCCATTTTGAGGGTTATATTAGCTGTGTGAACTGTGTTTATGCTGTTCAAGGCAAGTGCGAGCTCCAGGGGAGGGGGAGCACGAGAATTAAAGGGGCCGCAACCTATATATCGGTGCATAGTTAATGATGCCCCAAAATAGGCAGTTAAAAAAATGAATGAAAAAAAATCTATGGGGTATTTTGAGCTGAAACTTCACAGACACATTCAGGGGACACCTTAGACTTATATTACATCTTTCAAAAAGAAGTTCTAGGGCACCTTTAAGAAACTGTCTGCTTTGTTATGGGGGGTTCCGTTTTGGCCGTTCATTTACATGACAACGGTATTTTGGGGGCCTGAAAATGCAAACGTGCACGTTTTTGAAAACGATACCGTTATTGTCTCCATGTAAACTACAAAAACGTGAATTTGTGAAAACGGTGATGCCATGGCCAGGCATGCATAATACTGCGTTTTTAGTCGTTTTTGTGGATCTGTGTGAATGCCAGGGATTGTTTTGACAAAATTGTCGTCTGCACACAAAACTTTTCAAAAATGCAAAGGAAAATCTTTTCTGTTTTTAGTACACCGTTGTGATGTTAATGTAGAGAATGTATCTTTAAACTTTGTCTTACTGAACTGGATCTCTTAATCTTAATTATTGTGAGTATTGAACAGATACACACCTGAAACAGCCATTTTGTGCTGTGGCGCCCAGGGAGTGATTGGGGGTTAGGTGCCTCACTCAAGGGCACCTTAATGAGATTGGAAGAGGTCACTGTTCCATTCATTCCTGCCGGTACCTCGAACCCGTGACCTTCTGGTTACAAGTCTGACTCTCTAACCATTAGGCCACAACTGTCCCCCTAGTTTTAATGCTGGAATAATAAAACTCATTAACAAGTTTTATTTTCCCTAATTGTAGTTTGAGAAAATTCTTGCCATTTTTGCCAAAACAAAATGCGTCAGTGATCAGGTTATCAGACTCATTTAGATGCTCTCAGAAGATCTAAACTCTGCGCTCTCTCGTTCCTTCTTATCTCTTTCTTATCCATGCTGCCACCTTCATCCCAACTATAGTTCCACCTCATCTGAACCACCAATGGTTGAGCATGACATGAACTGACTGCTCAGGCCACCCGTGTTAAAATTTCAGGGCTTTTAATCCCAGGTCGTCCCGCCTCTCTACTTAGAGGTGAATACAGGCAGACACTCCTCCACAGTGCCCAGGAGGATGTTGGGATTGTTGCTCCCTTTATGTATGATGTAGTTCCACTCTGTGAATCTGGATGGGTGGACTTTATGTCATCCCACTTTACACAGTCTGAGATCACAGCTAAAAATAATAGAGCTATTCCTTCACTCCCCCCTGGGGTAGCACACGCTCTTCAGTCTGGTTTTAACCAGAGTTTGAAGTCGTTTTGCACAAAAATACTGAAGTTCTTATTGAGGACAGTCAAAATTCACATTTTTTGTTCCTATCATTATTAATCTCAAACAATAGCAATGTCATGTTATTTTTAAGGCCTTTGACATGAAGAGAATTGTACGAATTTGTGTTGCAAATTATTTAGTCTGTTAGCAGGGGTTTCTTGGAAAAAAGAAAGCCTGCAATTTGCAGAAGTTCCTGATCTTTTCGGAAGCTTTAAGGAAGTGATGCTTTCATGTCCTCCAACTCTCCAAATGAATGTACGGATATGCATGAGCGAGCATGCTGTGACCTGACAGGATGACGGCCGCTTTGCTTGCGTCTCTCATCTTGTCCCATTCTTGCTCTCTCTCTTTGCCATGCACAAGCGTACACTCTCGTTTCCATTTTCCTTGTGCTGTAAGACCGAAATTTTTAGTCTCGCCTTGGTCTGTCCTAATGCTTGGTGCCTTGAGAACCCAGGGTTTTATTCATTTATTCATTTCGCCACCTGTATCGAGGGATGCGCTCGCAGGATGCGTCATCAACCAACCTGGACTGTCGCCGGTGGAATGAAGCAGGCTGACTTGTTGATCTCTTAAGAACTTTTCTAATGGTTTTAAACTTTTGGTTTGCGGCATCTTTAATATAGAGTGCATAAGTGCCCTGGGGTTTTTTCTTTGAATAGCGAAGGATAAAGTAAAATGTTGGACCATCATCAGCACTTTTAGTACACCCACTGCCTCAGAAACTACCGGTGCACTCATCCGAACAACATCTTGCTTCCCTGCGCTCGAATGTGTGTGTGTGCGTATGAGCAGTTTTGTGTGGACATTTCCACGTGCTGGGATACAGGGCTGAAATATGCAGAAAACAGATGCTGGACAGCTGTGGAGGTTGAAGATCTCTGGCGCTGCTAGTCTTGGGTTCCAGTGAGTGAGGTGGATTTCAGACGACCCCTGGGTGTTGTAGAGAATATTTACCCTATGGCATTCCTTTGTGGTGTCAGCAGAGCTTTCCGCAGTGACGTCGGTGAGTACCGCCAGGGATGGTGACACTGGGAGAATGAGCGATTGGATGCTGAAAATAGGCTTTGGCTAATTCTGTTAATTAATATCCTGCTGTGTGGCTTTGTTTTCTCTAAACAGCTAAATCTGTCAGAATAGGGATGAATTTTTGGTGTGAAAATTGCATGTTAAATGTGGAAATTGTGTTATCTTTCAAGCTACTTTTTTAAACCACCCAAATTTGTATTTTTATCATTATTTCCTGAAGGTCTTTGAATCATAAACGAATGCATTTTCAGTCATTCAGCCACCCTGTCAGGCCTGAATGTCATCTGCATAATAATGTATGAAGGATACAAGAGACATGGCTGAAACAGCTGATTGGAACTTGGTTAGCTGAGCTTTTGTGATATTTGATTGGATCCTCTCTAGACGTCTCACATTTGGCCCTGGTCTGTCATGCTGTGTGTATCTTGTATATGGCAAAAAAAAGCTAGATTTTTATGTTTTTCTTAATATGTGAGTGGCGCTTAACTGTTTAAAAGTCATAATGCAATGTTATGCTGTTGATATGGAGTTCTGAGTGGTTTACAGTGTTCTGCATTTTTTTTCTTGCCCATTTTAGTGTCCACCAGGCAAAATATCTGACTCTGATCTGAGAAGTCTGATCTTAGAAAAATAATAGCACAATAATTTTGTTTCTGCTCTTTTGTTTGTTGTACATTATTTTTTCATCATGCTTTATGCTTTATAGCCTCCGTCCTTGAGTTTGTAACGGAGTTTATAATAAGGTTTCATTTGTTAACATTATTTAATGCAATAACAAACAGGAACTAACAATGAACACTATTCTTACAGCATTTCTTACTCTTTGTTAATGTTAGTCGATAAAAAAATTCATGTTAGTTCACAGTGCATTAACTAATGTTGCTGCCTTAACTTTTTAAGTACAATCAACTTGGATGTTTTAGTCATTTCAACTTGAATTACATTAAAATGACTTTAAAAAATGAGTTGAATCTTTTATAACAAAAAAGTTGAAAAGTGCTTAACTTATTTTTATGAGTTAAAGCAATGTAAAAACATAACTTACTGATCATAGTTTTTACAACTTTTGATCTTAATAATGTATTAGCAAGGTTGAAATTAACATTTACTAAGATTAATAAATGCTTTAGAAGTATTGTTCAATGTTAATGTTAACTAATGTAGTTAAATAATGTTAACAAATGGTAACAAACCATATTGTATAACCAAGTGTTACCAAAGCTTCTAATTCTTAAAATAATAATTTTAGTAGTTATATGATATACAAATGTCATACTTTGTATGATATTTAGAATCCTCAACTTTCTTAAGCATCACAGCATTTATTTTATTATAAATAAACTATTGATTTTGGTGTATTTTATTTATTTTAGATTTTCAATAATTTATTTATTTTTTAATTTCTAATTTAATCTTTTTTTTTTTTATTATAAGTTCTGAATAATCTTGAATATTTAATTTTGTGTCATAATATTTTACTTTTAGCTATTTTTTCCTGCTTTTTATTAGATTTTGATTCCGAGATTTTTCATTGTGGTCTTGGGCTTTTGGACCCTTCTGTATATTTGTTTAGCAGGAATGCGCTAATTTAATTAACTTAATTTGCATCAAGATCTGGTACTTGAGGGGGAATACATATGTTCTACATTTGTCCAACTGTGACTGTGACAAACATCTGTCATCTGTGGAATGGAATGTGTTTTGTCAAAGAGGAAGGGTACAAAGGCTTGTGTTCCTGGTGGTCTACATTCAGTTCCTCACTGCACATGCGTCTTGTCCTATGATTCCTGTGCCGCCTGATTTCTCTGTGTATGTGATCTGCACATCACAAGCACTGAGGCTTTAATTTGGAGGGCTGTGTTTTGTGTGATGGGGTAACCTAGACAGGCAAGAGCCACTTTGTACTAACACCTTCAGCTCGGATGCCAAGATGAGGCTCTCTCTCTCTCTCGCTCTCATTCATTTTGTCTCTCTCCATCTCTGTAACCCAGATTCAGGAAAAGAGGCAAAATCTTTGAGATCCAACGGCTTTTGAACACCACACATTTCGCTGACACTGAGATTGATTTGTATCTCAGTCTCAATAATTTGTGCTAGACACTGACAAGACACAGAAAAGGTGAAATTTAGTTGGATTGCTTGGTCCGAACCAGAATTTTATCCCACCGTATATTTCATTCAGTTTTCTAACAACACTTTACACTTTTTTTAATCAAAATGTCATAACTCTGACCTTACTATGAAATGACAGATTTATTCCTGGTGATGTATGCCAGACTTCTCCAATCATTTAATCTGCTTAAACTCTGCCTCTGCAACAGTGTTATTATAGTATTATTTATAGACTATTTATAATATTTAATACTATTTTGAATTGGTTTTAAATGTTATAGTTTCAGATTTCATTTTTTAATTTAGTGTGTATATATGTTTGTGTGTATATATATATATATATATATATATATATATATATATATATATATATATATATATATATATATATATATATATATATATATACATACACACACATACATATATATATATATATATATATATATATATATATATATATATATATATATATATATATATATATATATATATATATATATATATATATACTGTATATGTATATATATAATATGTGTGTATATATATGTGTATATATGTATATATATGTATATATATATGTGTGTGTGTGTGTGTGTATATATATATATATATATATATATATATATATATATATATATATAGTTTTTACTTTATGTTTATTACTTATTTATGTTTTAATTTGATTATTATTAGAATTATTATATTACAATGAATAAAAGCAGCAGCATCTACTCATTCACAGTAAAACGCTCTGATGAAGGAGCGAAGCCTTGGGCTACTGTATGGAAAACACCCACATGCTGTTTTATACGTCTGCCTAGTATATGTCCATGAAATGCTTTTGAAACTTTCAAATGTAGGAGCATTTTGCATATGGCTGATGGATTATTCTTTTTTTCACCGCATGAAAACAAATAAATCTGCTCCCACACTCTCGCCCGTGTTGATTTTCCGAAATAGCGCTATAAGCACGTTTGAAAGCGATGATCAGATTAAAGATAAAGGTAAACTTCATCCCATGATGCTTTTAGCTCTGAACCTGTGGTAAATTCAGAGAAATCTGATTCCTGGATATGCCGATAACCCATTTAATGACCACTCTGTTGGTCAGGTCGTCACTTGCATCACTAAAAGACTGAAACATCTGACGGTCTGTGTGAGGAGGCTGAGGGTGACGTCTCCACATACCAGCTAGTTCATAGACACTGTGGGCTTACAGTTCTATGCATTTTAAATGAGTCTGTCTGCTCTGGTCTCTGGGGAGATGCAAGCAGTCGGTTGTCGTCATAGTCAGCGAGCAGTGCCAGTCAATAGGCTCTTTTTTATGTAAGGACAGCAGATTGTATTAGAGGATGGTGGGTAGGTAAGCTCGATTGAATCTTAAATTCATTTCAGATCTATTGGCAATTTAAATGCCAGTGTCAAATCGACTTGTTTATCGAAATAAAAACAAACTGCTGCATATGTTCCCTGGGAAAAAAAAAAACGTTTTGAGGAACGGAAATATAAGACCATAGTGGTTATTGGTAGATATAGGAGATATTTTGTTAATATCAGTCAGTATTTAGCAGATGATATTGGATGTTTAATTTGGGATGCTAGTTTTGTCTATTGAATACTCTTGCTGAACAAATTTTATACCGTACAGTTTATACTTAAGAGTTTAAATTCATATAAGCATCACAGCATTGATTGAACATTAAATAATTATTGATTTCAGTGTTATTTATTATTATTGGTTCAATATTATTGGATATTTTATTATTATGATTTTGTGCCATAATGTTCCTTTTAATTTTTTTTCACCGTCTCTGACTTTTGGACCTCTGTTAAAAAGGCCTTAAATAACTGTTTGTCTATCAGGAATAGGCTTTTATAATTTCAGCTCCATCTCCGTGAGTAAAAACACTCTTTCATGCTTTAAATTTACATAGAACTGTGACTTTAGTGAAGAGCCCATTCATTCATTTAACAGTTTGGTGCATTTGATCTGACACAGAAATGCCCCAGGAGTTGCTGTTAACTGACTGAAGAAAATGGAGGAGGACTTATTTCTCATCCCTGTGGTCTTCAGAAGGTTCCTCTTAATTTTGACCTCCCCTCATTTCCATGAAATGACTTATTAATGAAGGGGGTATTTTTAAGACAGGCTGATTCAGAGCTTTTTCTGCCTTTGGTTTAGAAAAAGGCAGGAGTGGGATGTTGCTTTCATTTGGAGCTCTCTTGTGTTCACTGACTTGTGTCCAGCCCATTGACCACAGTAAAGTCAAACTGGCCATGACGGATGATCAAGAATAAATTGCCTATCAGACGCTCGCTCTAATCTCTAGCGAGACTGTCAAAAAAGCTCATGGAGCATAATATGAATGTCTCATTTATATAGTCTGTTTCTCCATTTAAAAGTAGTGTCGCTCTGTATGCTATTAAAATCAATTTAAAGGTGCAATGTGTACATTTTAGGAGGAACTATTGACAGATATACATAACTATGTTTTCAGTGGTGTATAAAGACCTTAAATAATGAACCGTTATGTTTTTATTACCTTAGAATGAGCCATTTCTATCTACATACACCACGGGTCCCCTTACACGTTAAGTCACCATTTTGCACTGCCAAGTTTCTACAGTAGCCCTAAATGGACAAACGTTTGCTTGACTAGCTACTCTCTGCTGTCTCAGACGACAAAATATTTGTCCTTTGTTGGCCACCGTAGCTTCTCTATATTGCAATTAGCAACCTCACCGCTAGATGCCGCTAAAATTTACACACTGCACCTTTAAATGTCAAATATATATATTAGGGATGTCCCAATCATATCCCAATCCAATGTTTTGTGCCTAAATTTTAACTGTGTGTGTGCTTAAGGTTATTATCTAAGACTTCATCTGCATATACAGTACAGTCCAAAAGTTTGGAACCACTAAGATTTTTAATGTTTTTAAAAGAAGTTTCGTCTGCTCACCAAGGCTACATTTATTTAATTAAAAATACAGTAAAAAACAGTAATATTGTGAAATATGATTACAATTTAAAATAACTGTGTACTATTTAAATATATTTGACAAAGTAATTTATTCCTGTGATCAAAGCTGAATTTTCAGCATCGTTACTCCAGTCTTCAGTGTCACATGATCCTTCAGAAATCATTCTAATATGCTGATTTGCTGCTCAATAAACATTTATGATTATTTTCAATGTTGAAAACAGTTGTGTACTTTTTTTTACAGGATTCCTTGATGAATAGAAAGTTCAAAAGAACAGCATTTATCTGAAATACAAAGCTTCTGTAGCATTTTACACTACCGTTAAAAAGTTTGGGGTCAGTAAGAATTTTTATTTTTATTTTTTTGAAAAGAAATTAATGAAATGAATACTTTTATTCAGCAAGGATGCATTAAATCAATCAAAAGTGGCAGTAAAGACATTTATAATGTTACAAAAGATTAGATTTCAGATAAACACTGTTCTTTTGAACTTTCTTTTCATCAAATAATCCTGAAAAAAAATATTGTACACAAATATTTTGTACAATTGTACACATTAAATGTTTCTTGAGCAGCAGATCAGCATATTAGAATGATTTCTGAAGGATCATGTGACACTGAAGACTGGAGTAATGATGCTGAAAATTCAGCTTTGCCATCACAGGAATAAATTACTTTGTGAAATATATTCAAATAGAAAACAGTTATTTTAAATTGTAATAATATTTCACAATATTACTGTTTTTACTGTATTTTTAATTAAATAAATGTAGCCTTGGTGAGCAGACGAAACTTCTTTTAAAAACATTAAAAATTTTAGTGGTTCCAAAGTTTTGGACTGTACTGTAATTACCATATCATATTGCAGTCAAGACATTAAAAGATATAATGGTGCATTAATGCTAGAAAACTAATTATATAATCGGGCTTAACTCTTTCCCTGCCAGCGTTTTCTAAAAAAACAAAGTTGCCAGTCAGCACCATAAGTTTTGGTCAAATTCACAAAAATTCCAAGGCTATCAGAATATTTTGTTGTATTAATATGTAAACAGTGAACAAATCAAAAGAAAGAACAACAAGTTCTATTCGCTCCTTCTGGTTTATGCAGATCTTCTTCTTTGCTTGTTTTTGGATCCAGAGATGCTGTTCTATTTTAGAAAAGCGCCACCTACCGCATGAAAACTTGAATTGCATTAAAACTTGTCAATGGCAGGGTAAGAGTTACAAGGATAGTGAAAATTCATTCATTATTTACTCACCCTCAAGTAGTTCCAAACCTGTATGAATATATTGTATATATTTGAAAGAATGTCAGTAACCAAACATATCTCGCCCCCCATTTACTACCAGAGTAGGAAAAATAAATACTCTGGTAGTCAATGGGGGGCAAGATCTGTTTGGTTACTGACATTCTTTCAATGAAATTGAATTTTCAGAAATTCATACAGGTTTGGAACTACTTGAGTAAATAATGAAAGTTAATTTTTGGGTGAACTCTCACTTTAATAACTGTAATATCTATCAGCTGCTTATGTTAACTTCTGATTTAAGTGCTGCTTACTACATACTACTTAACTCCATACTAAACGTAATGCTTTAATGCTTTAATATTTAGAGCTAGCAGTTAGTTCAGATCTCTAACCCTAGCAAGAGTAATAGTAGCCCATTTATGTTCATAAATGATTGGATACAGTATGTTTATAATTATCATCCTTTTCTCTCTGTATACATTTCCATCTGCACACAACACGGTCTCTTGAGCATCTACACGCATCTCCACATATGTGCGATCTGCTGCCGAGTCTCGCTGCGTTTTGCTACGGCAGTTAAAGTAAACAGTGCTCAGTGCGCCGTCCTGCTGTTCTTTAAGGGCTCCATTATGACGGGACTCCCACTGCTTTTGCTCAGGATTCCACGGCACTAAATCAGAGCACACAATCGGATGGCCACAGCTGGAGCTGCTCACACTCAGGGAGAGCGGTGATGCACTCACCATATATCACAGATGAGAGGCCACTGTTCTCTGCTCAACATGCAGGACTGGCAGGGGAGTGCGATGTGTTGTTGAGAGTGTCTGTGTGTCTTTTTTGAGGTTGAGCGTGTGAGTGAAGAGCTGACAGCCTCAGACTCAAATGAATGTTGTTGAAGGCTATGTCTCTTTGAGAGCGTGATGGCCATTGTATAAAAGCTGTGTGTACGTGACAGCTATGATGCAGAAAGCCACTTTTCTTTGGTGTCTTTGAATTTGTGTGTACATGCTGCTTGCGTGTGAAAAAAGAACATGGAATGAAAACCATTGTGTGGTTTTCAAATGTTTTGGTTTTTTTCTGTGTTTTTCAGATGAGGGGCCCTACACTAAACACTCCAATCCCTCCAGGCCACCAGATGGCGCTCTGGCCATTAGGAGACAGAGTATTCCAGGTACAAAGCACAATGTCGAACCTGTCACCTGTCACATATTTTACAACCTGTATGTTGTAAAATATGCTGGGTTTTATTTGAAGGTGTGGGATAGTCTGATGCTCAAAACTTAACCAAGATCGCAGTTTTGCAGGTGTACGATTATCGACAGAGGAAATAATTACTGTTGCTAAAAATGCTTATCGTGATGAAATTTTCTCATTTTATTTGTATTAATGTAAGTGTTTATATATCTAGCTGCCATCATTTTCTGTTTTCATTTTAATTTTTGTTTTAGTAATTTTTACTAGATTTTGGGTTGTAAATATTTCTATTTAGCTTTATTTATTTTTATTTCAGTTTTAGATTTATTAAGTTTAGTACTTCAGCTTAAATGTATTTTATTTTCAGTTAGCTGCTTAAAGACAACATTTCTAATTTTCATTTAAGTTTTTTAGTTTTTTTTATCTAATATTTATATTTTATAGCTTTATTTCAGTGAATGAAAACTATTTATAATAGTTTATTTTAATTAACAATAACACTGGTTGTTACTAACTTTACATTTCAGTATTACATTTTTTAAGTGGTTTTGTTTGTTTCGTTATTCTTTTTTAACAAGACTTTACTTATGCCATGATTATTAAAGCCTTCATACCTAGAGACTTCTGCTCAAAAACTTTAAATGAGTTGTCTAGACATGAAATTGTCAATGCAAATCACTTTCATCCCTCTACATTGTGAGTAAATAAGTCGCATATGCGACCACATTTCACGAGAGGTGACTAAAAATGTCTTTTTATTAGCCAATGGCTAGTAAACAGCACGATTTCAGTCACCTGTAATTGACTTATAGGCAAAAATTAAGTTTAGCATAGATATAATTTCATTGCCTGCTGAGCTTTACGCACCGTAGCTTGGCTGAGAGCGCCGTCTGTTGCTTTCTCTCACACATGCACTCAACGTGAGAGAAAGAGAGAGCACATGCAGGGCTGTCCCGATCGGACCAGTGCTGCTTTGTCATGAAAGTTTGTCATTTGCACGTGTTTTTAAGTCTTGCCAATTTAAACATTCAAGCGCAAGAAGACACAAAAGATAACTCACGCACGAGCTGTATGAGAAGTTTTGTGTGCGCCCACATCAGAAGTGTGCACCCAGAAAGCCGTGTCTGACAGCACACGAGTACTGAATTGAGCTCTCTTTCACGTCTTGCGCTTAAATGTACAATTTCACACAAAATTGTGTCAAAATGCCAGTCTTGGCAAGTATCCTATAAACATAGTGGGGTTATGTCTTAAGTGAATGTAAACAGTTAAGAAAGTAAACGGTGTGTAACCGTATATTGCATTAGTCTTAAAGTGACAGCAGCCTAATATTCCTGCTGCTGTCTGTGTTTTTAATGTTAATCAAACAACTGTCTCATTGCAAAAAAAATCACTCAATGCTCTTGACTGAATAACTTTTGTGACTTTAATAAGGATTAATCTATATTTAATTTGCACCTAATCTACATCTAACTACTGTTAGATCTACCTGAAAAGCACTGTTTATTTAATTGGCAACTTTTTTATTGTTTATTTGTGCTATTGCTTGTAGTTTGATTATTTGACCGTATTTTATTACAGACTGTTTACTTATGGAAGAGGATTAGGGCCAAGCAATAATAAAAAATAAAACAATCTCGAGATAAAACTCGTTAAATTTAGAGAAAAAAGTCTAAATAAAATGTTGAGAATAAACTCATTAAATTACGAGAAAAAACTCGTTAAATTTCAAGAAAAAAGTCGAGATAAAATGTTGAGAATAAACTCGTTAAATTACGAGAAAAAACGTGTTAAATTTCGAGAAAAAAGTCGAGATAAATTGAGAAAAAAAGTCATTAAATTACGAGAAAAAAGTCGTTAAATTACGAGAATAAACTCGTTAAATTATGAGAAAAATGTCATTAAATTTCGAGAAAAAAATCTAGATAAAATGTTGAGAATAAAGTCATTAAATTACGAGAAAAAACTCGTTAAATTTCGAGAAAAAAGTCGAAATAAACTGTTGACAATAAACTCATAATTTAACTTTTTTCTCATAATTTAATGACTTTATTCTCAACATTTTATCTCGACTTTTTTCTCGAAATTTAACAAGTTTTTTCTCGTAATTTAATGACTTTATTGTCAACATTTTACCTCGACTTTTTTCTCAAAATTTAACAAGTTTTTTCTCGTAATTTAATGACTTTATTCTCAACATTTTATCTCGACTTTTTTCTCGAAATTTAACAACTTTAATCTCGAGATGGTATTATTTTTTTATTATTGCTTGGCCCTAATCCTCTTCCGTAGTTTACTTGACTTTAATAATGTTTGAAATTTAGATTTTAGATTATATTTATGTAGATTTTTTTTTTTTTCATTTGCATTGTTCATGCATTCCATATAAAAACCCTGGCTAGTAAAATAAAAAATTTACTAGCCAATGCAACTCAAGCTATAGTGTGTCCGTAGACGGTTGACTTTCTTTACAAAAATAATATTTTAGTTAAAATATGAAATGGATGCATTTGATTGGATAGCAAGGCCATTATTAATAACATAATCTTTTCAAAGAGGTGTCTACTGTGAAGATGCTAAAATATAATTAGTATTGATTTGACATTTTAACAACAAGGAGGAGAATGTGCATCCCGAAGTTCAACTGGTAGTGTGCATACATAATATGCCGATACACCAATTGAACTACGACCAGTTTTCCGGCTATGTGACAAGATGTACAAATTGCTTGCAGTACTCACTTATGTTCACTTATGACTCGTTACAGAAACCCAGCGCCCCTTTTGTGTTAGTTGAGATTCGTTTTGAAGCGGTACTTGTTTCTATGCTAGAGGTAAAAAAAAATGTCTCGGAGGGTGTTGAAATAAATTCCCTGTATAATCTCTCAGTTCAGAGCTCTAAGCACATCAAACCCATCTTCAGAAGAGGTTAGCGTTTAGCATGACGGCTTTGGGGCCTCGTGCCCACGTTCTGATGTAGCTTCACGCCGTAGGCACGGGGCTCTTTGGACTGCCGTATTAAACCATCCATCTGAAGACAGATTATGCGCAGGCTGCGATGCTCCTGCTGAGCTCGGTGTGATGGTTTTGCGGGTGAACGTATTAAAGATGGTGGCACGTCTCATAAAGGTTCTGTCAAGAGTGGGATTAGAACTATTGTCACAAAGTACTTCACGTACATCAGACGTAGAATAAGGCTGGAGGGATGTGACTGAATATTGTAAGGAGAATTTTTGTTTCGTTCTAGATTTGCTTGATTCCGTTCTTGACTTGCTCAAGGCCTGAGCCTTATGTAACTACACAATTACTCACTATAAAATTTTCAAGAGAAACCGATGATATTCTTTGGTGCACTCTTTTTAATGGCTTTTAAGATGTCCATTCACATTGTCTTTAAATGATTTAGTATTCCAGACGTGCTGAATATGAGCCATTGATTTTAATCATTCAAGCAATACATCACTACGTGTGTCTTGTTTTACTGAGAAAGAATTAATGCTCATGAGGTGTTTATGATTAAAAATCAAATTCAATTAAATGAAACCTATTAAAACGTAAAAGACTGACTGCAATGTGAAGAACTGTGGTTCAGTAGAGCGGAGTGGCTTTGGAGCGACGAGAAGAATGAGAAAATGGTTTCCTTGCTTAGACTCTCCAAAGACCATAAATGTAATGTTAAGTGTAGATATCCTGAATTTTTAAAGTGTTGGCTTTAAAAAATATATGCTGGAGTGATGGGAAATGAATTCATGTTGTGACTGATGATGAATTTTATGCTGCACCCTCAACCTAAAACTATTCATGAATTCACTGCTTCCTGTTTAGAACTGATTTAGAACTGAAAATTTGGATTCGGTTCTTGAATTTGAATTGTGGAAACATGATGCAGATTTGTAATTCAAATTTGAATCCAAGGAGGTAGAATTACAGTCTAATGAAATGCGTGAATAAATGTATATATCTGCTGGAAGTAAAGGTTTTTATTTTTATGAATTACCCATAATCCCATGTTATCATACACTACTAGGCTATAGTTTGAGGTGGGTAAGATTTTTTTTTTCGTCTTCCAAGGCTGCATTTATTTGATCAAAAATACAGTGAAACAACAATATTGTGAAATAGTATTTCAATTTCAAAGTCCCCTTGTGGTGAAAATCAAGTTTTTAATGTTGTTCATATGACTATCTGGTGTTTTTAATATGCTTTAAGACAAACCATGTGCAAACCAAGTCAACACCAATGCTGAGTATGTTCTCTTTAAAACTGCAGTGATCTAAAGAAAACGCGGTTTGAAATCGCTGGTGTTTCTGACATTACAAATTATCTTGTAATATTTTGTAAGATTATAAATGCCCTTACTGCAACATTTGATCAATTTTTTTGTGTCCTTGCTGAATAAAAGTTAAAATTTCTTTTAAAAAAATGTTGTCCCCAAACTTTTGAAAAGTTGTGTACAGTACAGGCACCATATATTGCTTTTTTTTACTCTATTATCCAATGCAATATAAATTAAAATTAATTTTTCATTTTTAATGTTAAATTTACTACTTTTTTTTTGTTGTTGTTGTTGTTGTTTTTAACATTACCGATAATTGTTTTGTAGAGTTTGTGTTGGAGTAAAGACATTCCTCTTGAGTAACTCTATTGGATTTCCCTGAATTGTAAATTCCTCTCATTAGAATTCAAATTACAGTTTAACATCCTCAAGAAATTCAATTCTTCTTTCCAGTTAATGAACTGAAAGTGAGCCAAAGATTAAATTCAGAATCTTTCCCAAACCTGCAAGTGAAAATCAGAAGCAAAACATAAAGATAGCTTGGCTAGAAAAGCATGATGTCTTCATTTCAGATTCAACTAGTATCCTCCCTCTCTCCAAGATTATATCTCTGTTTATGAGCCTCAAAACACTGCAAAATAAAGCTGAGAATTGCTAGTCTATCCGCTCTTGCACCGCCACCGATCTCTCAGCACATTTAAATCTCCTTGATTAGTTCTCTGCGTTGTTATTAATATGGATGAGGGGATTAGCAAATTGTTACCTGAAATTTTGCAAATGAATCCACCGGGGGTCGTGTTCTCTAACTGCTTATAATCACAATGTGTTTTAAGCAACATACAGGGGAGCCGAGGCCTGCAGTGCAGGAGTGTCCCAAAGCTCATTGGGCTGCTGGTGAAGAGATACAAACGCATCATTCATGTATAACCTCAATTTCCTACTACAACACTAGCTCACGCTTACCCTGGATACACGTCCCCTGGCATGCACATTTCTTTTTAAATGCCATGTTAGCATTCATTGGGCAGGCACGGAATGAGTGAGAGAGACGGGCTGCTGACAGATGAGCTAGCCGTGGATGGCATTGGGCGCTGGCGTGCAAGCTGAAAATGTTGTTGCATCAAAGTGATTCAGCACTTTCAGAGCCTCACGTAATGCAGGGTGCAGCTGCAGAGGCGTCTATTAATTTCGCCTGAGGTCTGTTATCAAGCTGTCGGAGGTGTGAAAGTTTAATGGAGGTTGTGGTTCATTTTAAGGGCTGTTTGTGGTGCTTTCTTGTGAGTAGAATTTCTTTGGGAAGTTTAGGCTGTTTTTGTTGTCGGGTGTTTCTTCAACTTCAGACACTTTTATGTTCCTTTGGTTGTTTGTTATTAAAAGTAGCGGAGGGTCGCATTAAAACTGTTTTAGAAACCTTTGGAAACACATTGCTACTTTTTCACAAATGCCTTTTATGTATTTTTTTATTACCTACACCAATACTTTCAATCTAATATTAACAAAATACATTATAAAAATGGAAAAACTATAATGATGTTTAATATTATTCATGTTCAATATTTACTGTTTGAAAGATATTTCTGTCATGGCAATGAATATGACAATGTTGATATATTTGGTCTTGGCAGAATAGATCTGCAACGCTGCTGCTGCTGCAGAGTAAGTACGGGAATTTCTACTGCCAATACATACATGACACACTGCTGTGAGCAAATAAGACATGCTGCTGCTGTACAATATAGCGTACATGAACCCGTAGCAGATCTATACAGGTGGAGCTGGGGAAGGTGGAGGGTTTCTGAAAGCGCGATGCACTGCTAAGGCAAATGCCACCAAGTATTTAAAGGTTGAGCAGTGAGCTCATTGGCCACTGATACAGCAGGAACCAATCAGCTGTGCCCTATAGATAATGATGTGATTGCAAGCAGATTGAGTTAAGGACCTGTCAGCCTGTGCCATATAGAGTTTCATGACAGAACTTAATTGTATATGATAAAAAGTTTTTTTTTAAATGTTTTGAAAGAAACCACTTAGTCTCACCAAGGCTGCATTTATTTGATCAAAAACGGAGTAAAAACAGCAATACTGTGAAATTTAAAATAACTTTTCTATATTTAGGGCCCGAGCACCGATGGTGTGAGGACCCTATTGTAATTGCTCAGTCAATTATTTTTCTTCTCCGAAATGAATCACATTTTTGAGGGCCTAAACATGCTCGAAAACTCATGAAACTTTGCATATACATCTGAAGTGGTGAAAATTTACGTCTGATATGAGTTTTAGAATTAGGTGTGGCAAAATGTCTCGATAGCGCCACCTACAAAATTTCAATTAAGCACCCTTCGTGCTACAAATATGAAATTCGGTAGACATGTAACAGCCAAATACCTACAAAAAAGTCCCTGGGTGCAAAATCTGAACAACAGCAAGTGAGATATTTTGAAATTTCTCTACAAAATTTGTGCAGTTTTTGCCATTTCCAGACGTTGTACTTTAACGACGTTATATTGTGAAGATCTTGAGTTTTCGCTGAAGGGCGTGTCCGTGGCGGCCTGACAAAGTTTGATGTTTCGCCATGAAAAAGGAAGTTGTTGTAACTCAGACAAACAATGTCCGATCTGCCCCAAACTTCACGTTTTATTACAGTCCTGGCCTGAAGATATCTTCATAAAAATATTCAGTTACAGTCATAGTGCCACCTGCGGGAAACAGGAAATGTCTTGTTTTACACTGTGATTACCTCCTCATGGAGATTTAACCAGATCGACATCATATTTGGTCAGTCTAATCTAAAGGCCTTAGCGATATTAAATTGCGGAGATCTTGAGTTTTCGTCGAATGGCATGTTCATGGCGGCCTGACAAAGTCTGATGTTTCGCCATGAAAGAGGAAGCTATTGTAGCCTGACTACGTCAGACTTCCTACTTCCGCTCAATTTCATTTCGCTTCTGTACTCAGTCTGATACAGCGTCAGAGCTTTCTGTTTGCCACCGGTCTGGAAACAGCCGGTTCAATCAACGAACAGAGGGCGGGCTGAGAGCCGTGACGGAGATGCTAAGCGCCGAGTTTTACATTGTAGGTTAGAGAAATCGAAAACCGAAACGACCGCGGAAATGGGAAACGAGACACGGGATGCAATTCGCTCTGTTATGGAGAACATTCAACTCTTTTTCAAACGGTATTTCGCTCGCATCATCATGTGTTTACAACAGGTTTACAGTGGAAGTTCAATCATAGATTTGAGTTCGATGCATGATGTCTGTGCTTCGATGCGGCATAACATACGTCATAACTAAACGTATCTGATTGGCTTACGGGTAACCAATGATTTTAAACTTCAGACAAGCGCGACCTAGCGAGAGAGAAAACACTTCTCTATTATGCCATTCCAGACTCTGTCTACGAAGCAAAGTGAAGTAGCAGAGTCTGGTATTACCAGGCTAAAGCTATTGTAACTCAGGCATACAATGTCCAATCTGCCCCAAAATTCACATGTGTGATAAGAGTCCTGGCTTAAATACATCTATATGCCAATATTCAGTTAGTAATAGCGCCACCTGCTGACAACAGGAAATGGCATGCTTTGCACTATAATTAACTCCCAGAAACACATTTCAATATGCCATGACGTACCAAACATGCTAGAAACACGTTAAATCATGCAACACTTGGCTAAGGGCTAATGTACGCGATTAACGCCACGAAACAGGAAGTTGTTGTAACTCAGGTATACAATGCCCGATCTGCTCCAAACTTCACGTTTGATAATAGTCCTGGCCTGAAGACATCTACATGGCAGTATTCAGTTACAGTCAAAGCACCACCTGTTGGCAGCTGGAAGTGTGGCACTTTGAAATTTATTTTTCCTGTATTTACTCGCTTACATGCATGTCGCCCACTATTCACTGTTTTCCTAAGGCCACTGGGTGGCGGTGAGCCCGGGTGTGAGGGCACTTTCATCGCTGCTTGCAGCTTTAATTTAAAATGTAATTTATTTATGATCATTCTGATATGCTAATTTAATGCTCAAGAAAAATTTCTTATCAGTATTGAAAGCAGATCTGCCCTACAAAGGCAAAAGACAGTAACTTCATTTTTGGTCGAAAATTTGGTCGATATTTTTGGGACATTCAAGAACTCCTTTATCATGTGGATGTTTTTTGAGAAAATAATGGGTCGTCTTAACAGTAACTTCCAAAAGCCCAGGAGAAACCAAGGCAGAACATCGTAACACCAGTTGCTGCTCTTTGCCGTTTGAGTTAGGGTACTCTGCTATTGTTTAGCCATTGTTTAAGTTACTGTGCCGGCCTAGAGTTACGGTTTTCTGCCTTTGTTTTACTGTCCCATTAAAGTTGCTGTATAACAACCGGTAAAACAAAGAGTGGAGTTGGTTGTTTTTACTAATAGTATTTAAGGATGGCCCATTGTTCTTGAAGGAAAATGATGGTTGAGATGGCTTTGAAACAGACATCAAGGACAAGGTAAGAAGTTGAGTTACACAAAAGATGCATTAAACGAACAAATCAGATTGCAATCTACTTCATTTAGCTAGCAGCCTATAGCATAAATAGGCTAGGCAGCTATCCAATGAGGCTACCAAACAGCTCTATATAACAAAATCATAAATGCCTTGATCACTAGACTTTATACAAGTGTTACTATAATGTAAATGGTAATCAGCAACCAAATATTTATAATGTGGAAGTTACTGCCATTTGCCTCAAATATGTATATTGTTGTACATTATAACCTACTGAGTGTTTAAACATGATTAAGAGTAGCTCTTACATATTGTCGCTTTTAAAGAAACACCCTCTTAAAATACCCTACCAAAGCAAGGTGTTTCTCTGAGGGTTTAAAACTGTATGTCAGAAGCGGATGAGTAAAGAGATTGCGGGCAGATGTGCGGGCTAGCACTTCATACCTCAGCGAGCCTGTGCAAAATCTTCGTGATAAATGCTTTGAAACTTTTTTTCTCCCAGAAGACCCTGTTTGGCGCAGGAGCCAAAAGATAGTGTTTTTCATTTGCCTGTGTGTGTTTTGTCCTCCTGTGGAGAAGACAGCCCTGCATACAAACAAGTAAAAGCAGGTTTTTGTGAATTCAGACAGGAATTTAGCCCTTTAAATAATAAATGACACATAATTAATCCTATTATTGTAGTTCTTCTTGATTGTGGCAGGGTGAGGTAAAAGAAGTACTGAACGTGGCGTTTTTCCACCATTTTGAGTGTCTCTAAATCGTCTCTGTATGGGAATATTGATCTCTCTCACATACAACTTCAAAATGTCCAGCAGAAGAAAAAAACATATAAGAACCATTGTGTCAATTTACTGCACCGAATAGAGTTTGATAACACGCACAAAAAGGAGTTGCGTGTCTTGATGTAATAGTCTGCATGATTGAACATCATCAAAGAGAGCCATTATTCAAACACCAGATCGTTTATTCTCAGATTGCAAATATCATATTCAATTATTAATTTGATTAGTTGCAGTTGATGATTTTTCTTCCCTTTGAAGACACGCTTTAGAAATTGTGTAATGAGTTTGCACTTGAATTGAATATTTATTTTTGTCTGTGTTGTAATTTAAGTAATTGAAGCAATTGTTTCTAAATATGTTTGTTTTTATATCCCGTGAATGTTTGCTAGCATGAACCATTAGTCATGCCTGGTTCCATATTGAATTATGGCCCAATTTGTCATTTTGACTGCTAAAGTTTCAATGGTGGAAAGCCAATTCAGTGCTAAGCCCACCTGCTGGTACGCCTACAGCCTTCATTGAGAGTTAAACCGTGAACTGACAGTGGGCATTTAACCAAATGTTTTCATTACACCTCCGAGCAATGTTACGGAGGAAATAAATCTCCATTCTGCACCTTACTGCTGTCCCAGTCTGAGCTTCCCATAGAAAATGCAGCATTTCCCTAAATATGGTATGCGGTTCTTAAATGGTGACTCTTTACTACACTCTAAAAAAAAATGCTGGGTTAAAAACAACCCAAGTTGGGTTGAAAATGGACAAACCCAGTGATTGGGTTGTTTTAAACCAGCAGTTGGGTTAAATGTTTGCCCAACCTGCTGGGTAGTTTTATTTAAACCAACTATTGTTTAAAAATTACTATATGATTGGCTTAAAATGAACCCAAAATAGGTTGGAAATTAAAAAATGAGACACATAATTACTAGAGGCAATAACAATAATAATCAAAAGGTGATCATTTATTACACTCTAAAAAATGCTGGGTTAAAAACAACCCAAGTTGGGTTGAAAATGGACAAACCCAGCAGTTGGGTTAAATGTTTGCCCAACCTGCTGGGTAGTTTTATTTAAACCAACTATTGTTTAAAAATTGCTATATGGCTAGCTTAAAATGAACCCAAAATAGTTGGGAAATTAAAAACCAGATGCAATTAGAGGCAACAATAATAGACAAAAGGTGAATGTTTATTAATAAGCTTTAATATTTTATTAATATAAATGTAATAGTTGAATAGTTTATTAATATAAATGTATTAATAAGCAATTTAATCAATGTTTATTGTTTAATAATTATTCATTGAACATTAATAAATGTTCATTTCCAACATACTTTGGGTTAATTTTAATTAAGCAATACAGTAATTTTTAAACAATAGTTGAGTTAAATAAAACTACCCAGCAGGTTGGGCAAACATTTAACCCTACAGCTGGGTTAAAACAACCCAATTGCTGGGTTTGTCCATTTTCAACCCAACTTGGGTTGTTTTTAACCCAGCATTTTTTAGAGTGTATATAAACAATGCTAAATGCTAATAATCAAATGCATATTCAGTTATTCACATATAATTAGGACAGGGACTATCAGTTTTTAAAAGGGAGGAGAAAATGTATATTTTATTGTTGATGTCAAAGGTTGTGCATCCAGTCAAGCTCTACGATATTTGATATTTGATTTAAAATTCTACACAAACTCCATCATTTTAAATGGAAAAAGTGAATTCAGGCATCAAAATATTATAATGCACAGTATGAAAATGGGCACACTTGATTTTTGCTAAAGATCAAATTTAACCGTGTTATTAAATTATTACAGTTTTTAAAAATTAATTTTAAGTGAGCATTAGATGATGACAAAGGGTAATATAAATGTAAAAATAAAGCAACTGAGCATGTCAGAATTAAATATACAATATCTGCCAATACCATTACATAAAAAAATCTCTATTATATACACTGTAAAAATAAATAAATAAATAAAAATCCATTAAAAAGTGGATAATGTACTGGCAGTAAATTACCTGGACATTATCCAGTAATGAAGTTCAAAATTCAAAATGCAGATAAAACACCTGTCAAATTATTACAGTACATTGTGCCCTATTTTATATATATATATATATATATATATATACATACACTGTATTTAAGAATATACACTATATTCTTGTTCAGTGCTAAATAACTATGGATATTGTTGGACATTGTTGCAATACATGGTAATATTAATGTATTTTATTTTAAATTATTTAAAATGTTATTATTAAAATTATTAATGACTTTTAAAGATCTTTACTTTTTTTTTTAAAGATAAGTTTTTTTTGTTTACTTTTGAATGATAAATGATACTTTGCCTCTTGGTCCTGAAGAAAAACCCGTTTTTGTTTTGTTTGGATTTTCTGTGCGTAATCTATCAAGCTTGCTATCTAGATCAGTCCGCGATTGCAGATTAACGTTTTCTGTCACAGCTTGAAATAGTGATAACTTCTTTAACCTCTGTGTTCCTCAGCTGGCAGAGAAGATGTCTATATCTTGCTCTCTCCGTCATACACTCCATCTGTACTTTTATCTCCTGCTTTGTATCATTCTTGCACATGCTGTCTCAAGCTCTATCTTTCTGTCTCTCTCCCTCAATACCTGTCTGATGGGCACAACATTCGATCCCACCACCGAAATCTGTCGGCTTTGAGAAAGCTGATGGCCAATCTCATCACTGTGGCAACATGGCAAGGCAACACTAGCTCTGTCTGCCTCATTCAAAGAGGAAAGGTGGGAAAGAGGACATGGAATGAAATGAGAGACCACGAGTAATGGGATCAACTTATCAACTTCCACACCTGTCCCAGTGTAGCCCTCAAAGCACAGCTCATTAGATCCCAGCGGCCCTTTTCCTCGCTCAGGGCCGAGATATTAAGCTGAACCCTCTGTGAACTGAGAGAACCACGCTTTCCCCAGACAGCTTAAGACTGAGCTTGTAATATGACCATGGCATACTGTGACACAAATTGTTTGGATATTGAATGACCCCCAGTGGCCCCCCCGGTGCAGCTGCGTGACAGGGCTCACAACATGCACAAAGGATGCTGCCAAGTTTGGCTTGGATTGTGATTATGTAAAACGGGTCCATAAGACATTTCACAATCAGAACTAAATGAAAATAATACATATTATTTTTAATTAATTATATTTATAAAGTCATGTGAACAAAAAATGGTTTTCCATATCAGGACATCAGTGTCTGTTTACACTTAGTGCAAATAGTGTCCCTTGTTGGCAAACGCTATTTACACTAGCTCCGCCCACCAATGTATGGTTGAGTTTTACAAAAGATGCGTCTTCAGTAGGCTCGCAGACCTGGCTTTTAACGCGATCGACACAGGTTCGAATCCGCCTTTTGCCGAACTTGCATTTATTTTCAATAAAAATTTAAATAATGTTCTAAAAGTGGAAATAAACTGCGAACGAGCGTTTAATAACATTAAAAGTGTTTATTGGGTAGGGTTAGGAGAAGGTGTAGGGAGGTTTATTCTCCCAATAAAGCAGCATCCTCTTTTAATAAGTATAATCATTTAAACTCTATGATATTATTGCATCCTGTTAATGTACAAAAATACTGAGGTGCAAATAGTATCTGCCAATATAAATTATAGATAGCATCTAATTACTATTTACTCTTATTGCAAAGAACTGATACTTTTACATAGTGTAAATATCATATCGCTAAGAAAAGGCTGCTATTTTCACTTAGTGTAAATATTTGCTGCCTAATAAAAATTCATCTGGTCCTTGGCAGGTCTTAAAATTTGGAAAATAAAACCTCATAATGAACAACAACACATGACGTATCACACCGTGTCATTATTTATTTAACAAAAATAAAGCCAAAATGGAAAAGCCATGGGTTACAAACTAAAGACATCCTATGATTGAGTTGCTTGTAGATCCACTTGTAGCAGCAATAACTTGAAGTAATCATTTCTGTATCACTTTATCAGTCTCTCCCATTCTTCTTTACAAAGCTGCTCTAGTTTTTTGAGGTTTTTGGGCATTTGTCTATGTACAGCTCTTGCCACAGCATTTCAGTCAGGTTGAGGTCTGGACCATTGCAACACCTTAATTATTTTCTTTTTCAGCCATTCTGCTGTAGATTTGCTGGTGTTCTTGTGATCATTGTCTTGTTGCATGACCCAAGTTTGACCAAGCTTTAGCTTGTCGGACAGATGGCCTCACATTTGACTCTTGAATACTTTGGTATACAGAGTAGTTCATAGTCGACTCAATGACTGTGAGGTGACCAGGTCCTGTGGCTACAAAACAAGCCCAAAATCATCACCACTCCACCAGCATGCTTGACTTTTGATATGAGGTGTTTGTGCTGCTATGCTCTTATGGTTTTCATCAAACATGGCGCTGTGCATTATGGCCGAACATCTCCACTTTGGTCTTGTCTGTCCAAAGGACTTTGTTCTAGAAGTCTTATGGTTTGTTCAGATGCAACCTAAGCCATGCTGCCATGTTCTTTTTAGAGAGAAGAGTCTTTCTCCTGGCAATCCTTCCAAATATGCCATACTTGTCTGTCTTCAACATTTAAAGCATTAGTTCACTTCAGAATTAAAATTTCCTGATAATTTACTCACCCCCATGTCATCAAAGATGTTTATGTCTTTCTTTCTTCAGTCAAAAAGAAGAATTAAGGTTTTTGAGAAAACATTCCAGGATTTTTTTCCATATAGTGGACTTCAGTGGGGTACAATGGGTTCAAAGGGCTCTACATGATCCCAGCCAAGGAATAAGGGTCTTGTCTAGCGAAACGATCAGCCATTTTCTAAAAAGAAATTTAAATTTATATTAATTTTAACCACAAATGCTCATCTTGCACTAGCTCTGCGATGCGCCATGCATTACGTAATCAAGTTGGAAAGATCACGCGTTACGTAGGTGGAAGTACTGAGCCAGTGTCTACAAAGAGAAGTGCAGACTAAGTCAAACACCCTTTCCAAAAAAGGTAAAACAATGTTTTTTTTGCCCTACTACGGTACTTCCGCCTACGTCACGCGTGACCTTTCCAACGTGATTATGTAATGCGGGGCGCATCGCAGAGCTAGTGCAAGATGAGTATTTGTGGTTAAAAAATATATACATTTTTTTAATATTTTTTAATAAAATGACCATTTTGCTAGACAAGACCCTTATTCCTCGGCAGGGATTCTGAGACACTTTCAAATCTGCAATTTGGACCTTCAACTCATTGTACCCCAGTGAAGTCCACTATATGGAGAAAAATCCTGGAATGTTTTCCTCAAAAACCTTCATTTCTTTTCGACTGAAGAAAGACAGACCTAAACGTCCTGGATGACATAGGGGTGAGTAAATCATCAGGAAATTTTAAATCTGAAGCGAACTAATGCTTTAAGATGTTAACTGAGGCCTGTGGAGTCTGAGGTGTAGTTCTTGGGTTGTCTGCAATTGAATTTGTGAACCCTATGTGAATTTGTGAATTTGCTGGGATGTCCACTCATGGGAAGATTGGTGTCTGTTTTGAATGTCTTCCACTTGTGAATAATCTTCCTCACTGTAAAATGATGGGCTTCGAATTGTTTGGAAATGGCTGTATGACCCTTCTCAGACTGATGGCAGCAACAATTGCTTCTCTAAGGTCATTGCTTGATGTCTTTCCTCCTTAGTATTGTGTTAACACACACCTGAAGGCTCTAGACCAGCAAAATGCCAAAACGTCTCTCAAGATCCAGAATGGTACTAAAGACATATTTAAAACAGTTCATGTGACTACAGTGGTTCTATCTTAATATTATAAAGTGACGAGAATACTTTTTGTGTGCCAAAAAGCCCCCAAAATGACGACTTTTCAACAATATCTAGTGATGGGCGATTTCAAAACACTGCTTCGAAGCTTTATGAATCTTTTGTTTGTAATCAGTGGTTCGGAGCGCCAAAGTCACATGATTTCAGTAAATGAGGCTTCGTTTATGTGATCCGAACCACTGATTAACCACAATATATACATGACTGTATATATTGTGTGTGTGTGTGTGTGTATACAAACATTATATATGTTATGTTTCCTTTGTCGTTATCTAACACACACATAAGGCCCTATAATACACCCGGCGCAATGCGACGCAAGGAGTAGCGCAAGTGTGTTTGCTAGTTTGCGTCCGGCGCCGTTCGCGTTTTCCCGTTCAGCGCCACGTCCTTAAATTAGTAAATGCATTTGCGCCAGTTAGTGCGCCCATGGGCGTGCTGGTCTAAAAAAGAGGTGTGTTCAGGCGCATTGCCGGCGCATTGCTATTTTAAGGAGCTGAAAATAGACTGCGCCATAGACCAACTCAAACCTGGTCTAAAGTCTAAAGTCAATGGCGCAATATTTTTTTGTTAGAGAGCGTTGGTAGAAACTGCGCCTCTGGGCGCGTCCACAGTGCGTGCTGACTTTGTTTATTACACACAGGGATGCGCATCACACAAACATGCCAAATATTAAAAACAAAAGGATTACAGTGTAAAAGAATATTATTGTGTAGGCTACATAAATATAAAAATGTAATGATGAATAGTCATTGCGTGTATTAGAATTAGGCTACCTATTTTCAATTCAGCCTATTACTACTTATAATGATGAACGAAATTGGCTAATTAATTGAACAATCGTGCCAATACACACACATATATATTAACTGACTCATCGCGTGTACGCCATGTAAATAGCAATCCGCCATGGCGCGAGCGCATCTTGCTCTTAAAGGGAATGGGAGATGACACTCTGATTGGTTTATTGAACGTTATGCCCATTACTCATTAAGAGAATAGGGACAACCCATTTTAAAAATGCGCCCCCGCGCACGGACCGTTTTTCCGTCGTTAAAATAGCAAAAGTGGATTTGGACACGCCCTGAGTGCACCTGCGCCGTGCGCTTTACACTTTACGTTTAGATCGTTAAAATAGGGCCCATAATGTCAATCTGTAAAAATAGTAACACTGTTAAATATAATAGTAGGCCTATTTTTCATACTGTACATTTGTGATGCCTAAACTCACTTGTGGCATTTTGAACTATTTATTTGACAAATTATTTAATTTTAATACAAGCTGTTTATTGGTTATCAGCCATAAGAAAATGCTTGCCAATATCGGTATATCTCTATTATAGTATTTGCCTAGATTGTTTAAATATTTGCTATATTTGTTCAGTTTTCTTTTCAGGTTAATTGTCATGTCAGAACATCTATTTTAAGAGAATATTATGGAACGCTGCACGTATTTGTGTTCACAAACTTGCATAAAGTATGTTTCTGCCCTCTGAAGGCATGTTATGTCAACCATATAACATTTATTTCCCTGTCTTCCACATGCAAAGGGAGTTAATTTAATGCTGTCACAAACCTCAGAAAGACCCATAATTTATTCCTCATCCGAATGAGAGGAGAGAAATGACAGCAACATTTATAATTTGTCCCACTGTAATTTTTCGCTGTCAGGCGAATCCCCAGAAGTGCAAAGTTCTTTTTAATCAAATTATTTGATGAAAGCTGAAGGCAAATTGAGCAGTTCTTTTACAATTAATTATCAAAAGACTGGCACACAACACGAAGCTTGTTATAGATTGAACTCCAGTTTGAATATTGATTCACATTTTTTCTCTCACGACAAGATGTTTTGCCTCTATCACTCTCGAACACACACAATCACAGACACTAAATTATTCAGCAGTTCCTTTTGGCACATTTTAAGTCTGATTTCTCTTTTAATTACTTTGCTGTCTTTGATATATCAGCATGTTTGCACTGCAAGCTCCCTGCTTGGCTCCATAGGCTTGACTGGAGATTCAGGTTCAGGCCAGATATTGGGATCCATGCTAACCTCCCTCTGTCCCGGGTCATGTTTCGACATAGCTCCCTTCCCATGTCCGTATGGCAGCGGTATCGATCGGAGGCAGAGTGCAATGTCAAATCTGTTTCTTCCTCTACTGAGGTTACTGCGCTGGTGATTTGCATGCAAAGGGCATCGGAGCAGTTATGGATTTTAAGGCAAAACAAAGCTGATGGATTCGTAGTAGATATACAGATGTCATGATTTCATTATCAATGCAGAAAATGTTCACCATGAAGTTTGTGAAAGCTGACTTAACAGGTTGAAACTGCATGCTCTAATAGTCGTACTCAAGACCGATAACAAGAAATGTGAATTTTGAACATTCAAGTAGATGAATCAAGTTCTGTTTGTACTAATTTTAATTGGCTGTTCCAGTTTTTTTCAGTGCTCTCACAGCACAAACTCTTTAAAATGCACCTCAATCAATGTACCACCCAACATGACACTGTAACAAATCACAAAATTATAAATGAGGCCTCATTTTGGCATAATTGCATACAATTACTGGACTTGGATTGGTGTGAAATGTTTTCAAGTTCAAAATCAAGTCACGCAATTAATGTGCTTTCATGTTCCGTCGCTGCTGTCATTTCCGAGTAGTTTTACCCATCAATAGTGTTTACCCAGAATATTTATGAAACATTTTTGTTGTAAAAGAAGAGTAAGTATAGCCTTTGAGCACTAAAAAAGGCTCTTTTTGTACCCAGTGTTCCGTTATTGCGTCCTCCTGCAGTGAAATGTTCAGCAACTCCGTTCTGTCAGTAGCCTCAGGGGGGTTTGGAGCTTCGTCTCCCCTCACTCTCTATCCTGCGGTACCCGCCACGGGAAGACATAGTGAGAGAGGAAAGGAAAGGGAAGGAACGCATATAAATCCGTCTTTTCCTTCCTCCAGTAAGGAGAGAGTGATTACAAATGCTTTATTTTGATTTCTTCTCCAGTTTAGACAGCTGATGGAGTAGTGATGGTAGGGCGTGAGACAGGGAGGGAGAGAGCGCCCTGCTTGCACAGATATGCAGTATTCTTAATGTGACTTTGACAATCCTACTGAGAGATTGAATGACAGTCAGTCGATAGGGGAGCGACGCGTCTGGCTGACCAGCACTATCTGTGCAAGCCGGCGAGAGAGATGGCAAATATAAGACAAAATGGGAGACAGAAGACAAAAATTGGATTGAAAATGGGGTAAAAATCCCATAGATTTACATTTTTAATGAATGAAACTTAAACCATATATATATATATATATATATATATATATATATACATACATGCATACAAAAAAAGTATAATCAAATTTTATTCATTCATTCATTCATTTATATATATATATTTTTTATTTTTTTTTTATTTTATGAATTAATTTAAATTAATTGTGATTATTATTTATATATATATTTATTTTATATTATTATTTTTGTTTATATTTACTATCCAAATATTTAATTTATAATATAAATATAATTTTACCAAGCGAGGATGTCCCCAGATGACATCAAAGCGAGTTTTTGACAGTTTTAGCTCACCTCTGGGGACAGTTGTGTCCTCCAACTATAGCTAAGCACACACACACACACTGAGCACTCTGGAGTGTATAACTAATTACCAGCTGATGTAGAACAACAGAGAGAGAGAGAGAGAGAGAGAGAGAGAGAGCGATAAAGAGAGAGTGAGAGAGAGAGGGCCAGGCCGGGACGCCTGATCACAGTCATTTAGAGGAGAGAGGGGTATGGCAGCAGCTGGCCTCCTTTGCTCCTGTAACCCTCTCATCTCCTGTCTCTGCTCTTCCTCTCCCACCTCCCCCAATGACCCTCCTTCACATCCCTCCTTTTGCTCCACAGATGAGTTTAAGGGCACGAGCACCGTGGAGCTGATCAAGAAGGAAGGCACCACCCTCGGCCTGACAGTATCCGGTGGTATCGACAAAGACGGCAAGCCCCGCGTCTCCAACCTGCGCCAGGGCGGCATCGCTGCCAGGTCAGTATTAGCAAAACATTCGTAGGTTCATTTTGCGAAACACTGCGGACTCGGAAGTTGGGAAACATCTTTGGAAATGGTAATTAGTGCTTGCTAAGACTATTATTGTTGATAAGGTTAGGACTTGAACAAACCCATAACTTAGGACTATTTGGGCTGTAACTCGTTTTGAACATGAATGACACCTAAAAACTCGCAATTGCGCATAAAATTTTCAGGAAAAAAATAATTACTCAGAATTTCATTGAAAAAGGGACTCTTGCCATATTTAGAGACCAAAATGTCATATATACATACATACATACTTGTTTGTTTGTTTGTTTGTTTGGTTGGTTGGTTGGTTGTTTATGATTGTATATATTATAAATTTATTTTATACATTTATATTATGATATATATTTTATTATATATCATAAATAATTAATAATTAAAGTAATATTGTATTCATCTATATTAATAGATTTATGTGTGTATATATATGTATACATAGATGTGTGTGTGTGTGTGTATATATATATATATATATAAAATTTAAATAATGAATATATAAATGAATCAAAAATATTATAAAAATAAATATTAAATTAATAAATATAAACAAAATATATATATATTTATATATTTTATATTTATTATTATAATATTTATTTTTATAATTTTTTATTAATTTATATATTCATTATTTTAATTGTTTTATTTATTTTTAAATTATTTTTTAAATGTTTAATTCAATATTTTTTTTTATTTAATTATTCCTTAGACTTACATGTGAAAGAGAGACTCAAGCCATATCTAGGGACCAAAATATCATACATTTTGTGTGGACTTCTCTAAGGCAGTGTTTCCCAACCCTGTTCCTGGAGGCACATCAACAGTACACATTTTTGGACTCTTCCTAATCAAACACACCTGATCCAACTATATGGGTCAGATAAGGAAGATATTCAAAATATACACAACCACCCAGAACACCCTAGCAACCACATATCACTGGGTTAAAAACAACTAGAATACGCTAGCATCTGTATACTGTAGCAATGCCCTAGTTATCACCCACATTAGCATCGTTGTGGCTAGTTTTGTATAGCTAGCAATCACATATCCTTTGGAAAATGTAAGAAACGACTTTCAATTCAGGTTTGTTGATGCTAGTTGGTGCGAAAATTCACCTTCAAGGGTTTGTGTTGTCAGATTTTTGTTTTCTTTTGGTGTTTATGCTAATGATTTTTGCTAAGACAGCGTCAATAGATGGGCCCTGAGAGATCAATGTGTTCATAGTCTGTTGTGCTGGAGCATTTTCTAAGTGTGTGTGTGTGCGCACATTGTTTTATCTGTAAACACTGTGTGTGCATGTGTGTGTGTGTGTGTCTGTATGAATAAGGTAGACAGAATCTTTTAATCAATACTGCATAAGCCAGAACTCTTCTCCCATTTCCCTACTGGCTCTCAGGGATGGCAGACGGCCTACTGTTCGCTAGCGTGTCAGACCTCCCTATAAACACACACACAATTCTCAAAGAATAGATCCATATTCAGATCCCAGAACAAACACTGCACATGCCGCATAGTAAAATGCACACAGGTTTTAAACCCTCTCCTACACAGTCACAGATACGTTTCTTCTGCAAATCAATTGTTCGTCTTTAAATGTTTCACTGCACATCAAGACTTGTATCTTATTACCACAGAGACACTTGCCTTGATAATTTTACTCGAGCTGAAATAAACTGCCTAACATCACACTCGCTCTTCCTAAATCTGTTGACAATCAGGCCGCCTTGTAAAATATGAGAGCTTTTACTGCGTGTATGTGTGTCAGTGAAAGATCGAGATGGAGACTGGAGCAGCCTGTCTTGATCTCACTAGATGCTTCCTTAGAACAAAGTGTTCCCTTCATGTGCTCAGATCAGCTATCAAAGCGCCTCAGCGCTCGACCTGACTCCTTCTCTGCCTTATTTTCTGCCTCTCTTTATTTCTTCTCTTTCTTTGTTCACCCTTTTCTCTTCTCCTGTCTATTTACTGCCTATTTTATGTTCTTTCTTCCTTCTTTCGGTTATGCAATTTCCTCCTCTCACATTTTCTTCAGCAAATGTACATCGGTCTGTTTCTTTGCAGGAGTGACCAGTTGAACGTAGGGGACTACATAAAATCTGTAAACGGAATAAACTTGACAAAGTTTCGTCACGACGAGATCATCAGTCTGTTGAAGAATGTTGGGGAGAGAGTCGTCCTGGAGGTCGAGTACGAGCTGCCGCCTGTCTGTGAGTGATATAAAATCAACGTTATTACTTAAAATAGCACAGCTGGAATACTTCAATAGAATAGAATAGAATATATAGCATTAAAGGGATAGTTCTCCTAAAAAATTATCCCATGATTTACTCACCCTCAAGTCATCCTTGTTGTATATGTCTATCTTCTTTCAGATGAACATGATCGGAGATATATTTACAAATATCCTTGCTCTTCAAAGCTTTATAATGGTATTGAATGGCGCTCATGATTTTTAAGCCCAACAAAGTGCATCCATCCAACACAAAAGTAATCCATACGGCTCCAGGGGTTAATAAAGGCCTTCTTAAGGGAAGCTTCTGCCAGAAGCTAGTTATTTTAGTTTATAAAGTTTTAAATATGGATATTTTTCTTCCAAAAACCCATCGCTTTGCTTCAGAAGACCTTTATTAACCCTCTGGAGCCTTATGGATTACTTTTATGATGGATGGATGCTCTTTTTTGGATTTCAAAATCATGAGCGCCATTCACTACCATTATAAAGCTTGTCAGGCGTCAGGATATTTTTTAATATAACTCTAATTGTGTTTGTCTGAAAGAAGAAAGTCATATACACCTAGAATGGTTTGAGGGTGAGTAAATCATGAGATAATTTTCATTTTTGGGTGAACTAACCCTTTAAAGGTCCCGTTTTTCGTGGTTTTTTGAAGCTTTGATTGTGTTTATAGTGTGCAATATAACATGTGTTCATGTTTTGCGTGTAAAAAAACACAGTATTTTTCACATAATTTACTTATCTGTATACCGCTGTTTCCACTGTCATAAAAACGGGCTGATGACTTCCTTGTTCTATGAAGTCCCTCCTTCAGAAATACGTAACGAGTTCTGATTGTGCCAGCGGTTCCTGTGTTGTGATTCGACAGCAGCTTAGCGAATCTTGCCCGGAAAGGTCACGCCTCTTACCATAACGTGGAGATGCATGCGCTCAGTGTTATTGTAAACATGTCTTTAATTTTACCCTATCAATTTGAGCCGGAATCAGACCCGGTGATTGGACTGCGGGATGAAAATAACAGCGTTTCGACGACATGGCGACAAACACACTCTACAAACGCAACTCTTGTGTATTCCTGTGGGCGGAGGTTAGTCAAAAAACTGTTTTAGTGACGTCATTAAAGGAGGAAGTAGAGGGATGTAGTCCAAACTGGCCGTTCGATGTAGGCGACTTCTGTTAAATAAAATATCTCGCTTGGCATTGAACTTTGAGCTTTAAAATTTTACAGATTTTATTTATACTCTAACAACAACATTACACACTAACTAAAGTTTGAAACATGGGATCACGAAGAACGGGGCCTTTAAGACTAATCTGAGTAATAAGTATTCTTAATCTGAAAATACAAAATTGCGAATGATTACTTGGTTTGAGTGATCTACCACTATCAATCTACCATTGATTCGTTAAAATGAGTTTTGTAACAGCAGTCTTACACTGAGTTACCTCACTCCTTACTTTCATTTTCTTCCTTAGCTGTACAGGGCTCAGGGGTCGTGTTCAAAAACGTGGAGGTGACGTTGCACAAAGAAGGCAATACTTTCGGTTTCGTCATCAGAGGTGAGTACCTCTGTAGACTTCCTCACATCTGAGTTCAAATGTCTCGGAGTCCAACTCATCAGCGCACTTTCATTCACATCTACATCAAACAAAAAGAGACTATTTTTCTCTGAAGATTTGTTTCGCTGCCCTAGGGCCCGGTGAAAGGAGACAAAGCAGCTTTCAGTCATGCTTCTAATGCTCAATTTCCAAATATTTACCAAGCAGCATTTTAGACTTCATTAACCATTTTTCAGATCCAACTAGACTAGAGTATGAAGTCTTTTGAAGAGAGACAGAAAAAAAAGATTTCCTGTCAAGGTCTTGGTTAGCTTTGCTCCTTCTCTCAAATCTGTCTCAAAGAGGCATATTGAGGACTTCCTTTTCATCTTCAAGACTCCATTTGTGAATTCAATGGTATGCAATTTTATAGCGAGCAGCGGCTTTAAAAAAATGTATAATCTGGTCCTTTTGTAGGAAAAATATATGGAATTTCAGTGAGGTGAGCAAATGGCCTTTGGTGTGCAGCACTATGCCAGTATCTAGAGCTGTGTTTAAGTTTAACAAGTTGTATTTCCTTGGTGTAGGAGGTGCCCATGAAGACCGGAACAAATCTCGCCCAGTTACCATAACAACCATCAGACCCGGAGGTCCGGCTGACAGGTGAGTTGGTCCTGAGCTGACCTGGATTAATCAGCATTGACATTAGCTATGTTTCCATCCACCTATTTTTATGCGCATTTTGGGATATCATATAAATAATGCTGGATGGAAACACCACGATGCTAATAAATTCTAAAAACGTGAATCAAAAATGTATGCGCTCAATTGAGGCGGATACATTTTTTTTTTTTATCCGACGAGAAGACATGCACATAAACTATGATGGAAACACATTTACTGAATAAATCCAACAACAAATTCATGTGATTTTGCCTAAACAGAGATTGGCTTGTGATTGGATAACTAGACTCGCCAGAAGACCGATTTCATTGCACAGCATCTTAAATGTTGATGATCATTCTGAAATGCCTGAGCCAAAGTCTGTCATCAGAATGATTTGGTTTATTTCCCTCCCAGAAGTGTCTCACATGACTGCGTTCCAAAACACCAGCAATCCTATTCGAACACAAGATGACATGACAGCGTTTATTGCGTTTCGTCTACGCACTCTGAGGCGCAAGTAATTTATGATGCAAGACAAAAGAGCCTCAGTGGCTTCCCCAATTGCACCAGTGTCCCAGGAAGTGATGATTTTGTTCTTTTGAATACATTGGATGGGAACGCTGTTTTATTCGCAAATGTTTTATGCAGTATTCCAATTGTGCGAAGAAGTTAAATTCGCAACTTTGGATGGAAACATACCTATAAATAAAGCTTTTTCCAAAAACCTAGGCAGCATCCTAACTGAAACAAACTTAAAAGTGCTGATTAGAAACACTCCACATAACATGACACTATTTGTGTATCATATTTATAGTTGGCGCACAGACTTGACTTGAGTAGAGTTTGGTATTAGCATTTTGCTTAGCTAATGCCAGGATACTCTAATAAGCATAAACATACATACTGTAGCAAACACATATTTAAGTTAAGTGATCAAATTTTAATGGCACTGTCCTTTTAAAACCTACTTAAACCAGCGGTATAGCTGGTTTGCTGGTCTTAGATGGTTTTATCGAGAGTAAACTGGTCTCCAGTCTGGTTTACTTAGGCGGCCCAGCTTGACCAACTGAAAAGTCTTCTAAAATGAGCAAATAGAATAGACCATTCTGATCAGATTAGTCTGGTTTAAGATGTTTTAAGACTTAACTATAAATAAGTAGATATATTAATAATCTTAATATCTCCTCGCATTATGGGATTTCTTTCCCTAATGACACAACCGATTAAGCTTTAAAATGTGTCCCTTCAAAAATCTTACAGCTTTCAAAATGCAGCTGTGATTTATCTGTAGGCTATTCACTAGGTTTTGGAACTGATCTTAAATTTCAAATCTATAACTTGATAACCAACAACCAATGCTGTTGGTTACCGATAAATGCGCATGTAGTGATTTTTTTTTTTTTTTTTTTTTTTTGGCTGGACTGTAGTCATTGATGTGAAATAGCAAGAAATTGCTTGATGAAAATAGCATTTCCCAGTCGGAGTTCCTTTCGGAAACGGAATAGATTGCCCCGCAACTTCAGCGCTCGCCTGAGAATTGTAAATGGACTGGCGTGATATTTCATTCGCTCTGGCGTTTGAACTGCTCTGTTATTACCGTCATTACATGCCAGCCCGTCTCTCTCTTTCCCTTCAACCTTTATCAATATTCATTTTGCGCACTGGTAATTTCATTTCTTACTGACAGAGTATTCCCATTTCTTTTGTTCAGTGGCATGGCTCCTGTTTTTCTGGGTAAATATTGTGTTCTGTTCCTCTGCAATTTGGTATTGAGTGGCCTCTGACATCTTGCAGTCGCAGAGAACGGCCCCCTTGGAAAATAAAAACAGCAAATTTCATTTCGTACGAGTCATAAATCAGGCCTCTAACTAAAACGTGTCACTTGTGGTGCTCCCTGTTATTCTGGGTTAAAATGTGCTTTGAAACTGTCCTCTCAGAAAGCTCAATAGTCTCTCCTAGCTAGACTTAAACATAAAGAAATTGTACACATCAGCTAATCACAGTTTATCTTTGTGCTTACATGTTATTTTTATTCATCTCAAATTAATTGTACCTCTGTATCAAAACTCAATTAATCACAGTCACTACTATCATTTGAATGGAAAACACTGAAGAAAAATAGAGTATCATGTGTTCAAAACTATTAAGAACAGACAATTTCATAGTTACACTACCATTCAAAAGTGTACGATTTTTAATGTTTTGGAAAAAAGTCTCTTATTGTGACCAAGGCTGCATTTATTTGATTAAAAGTACAATAAAACAGTAATATTGTTTTAAAAAAAAAACTGTTTTTATATTTTAAAGGTGCTCTAAGCGATGTCACACGTTTTTAGGCCAAAACATTTTTTGTCACATACAGCAAACATCTCCTCACTATCCGCTAGCTGCCTATCCCCTGAACAAACTGCAAAAAAACGCGGTCTCTGTAGTCGCCACAACCTCCGAAAATGGCAATAAAAACAAACTGGTGCAGCCTGGACCACAAAACATAATAAACATGCTCCAGCCAATAACCGACAAGAATGATTTTAAATGCGAGTTCATGACTGTTTCAGGAAGCATGGAGGGGAGGGGGAGGAGGAGGAGGAGGGAGGGTCTAGCTAGCCTCTGTTTTGTTTGACAACACTTTGAACGTCAACAGGAAGTTACATCCACCCAGGATCACTTAGAGAACCTTTAAAATGTAATTAATTACTGTGATGGCAAAGCTGCAGTGTCATTTTATCCTTTAGAAATCATTTGAATATGCTGATTTGGTGCTCACATTTTTTTTTTTTTGTGGAAATCTTTTGTAATGTCTTTACTGTCACTTTTGATCAATTTAATGCAACCTTGCTGAGTAGAAGTGTTAATTTCTTACTAAATTTCGCTGACTCTTAACTGAATGGTAGTGTAAGTATTAACATTCTGCTCATGGGGATCTAATTTACTTGACATTAAGTTATCTTAAATAAAACTGACTAAAGATTTGATACCACTGACTTGGAAAACTTTAGCAAATCAAGTTATTAATTCAGATGCGATCATTGTAGCGGCTGTATCTTGTAAACACATCTTTGTTTCCAGGCACACTTATTAAAAAGCATAGAAGTCAGCCAATCAGATTGGCTCCAGATGTATCAGCCTGAACTTGCCAGTTTTGTGTGCATAATGCATCAGATGGTCCAAGAACACAAAGTAACAGATGCACCAATAGAGACAGTCGCATTTTCTCCATGTTCTCAAGTACTTCCCATGGTACGTGAGTTTATTTTTATATCTTTTGAGATTCCGAGCAGTACTTGGTCTTAGCTTAGGAATTACTGTGTTTTCAGAAAGGTCTCTGGTGTGTTGAACACAGACGTGACCTGCCTGCCATGATAACAGATGGAATGCGAGGAATTGCAAAGCCTATAACCTTTCCGGCATTTTAAAGGCTTATTGTTACGAGCAAACAAGCGGAGGACACACAATACAAGTGCTATTGTGTCTCTGGGTGCCTCTTTTGTATACAACACATTTCTTCTGCAATTCAGAAAGGCCATTTCAGTCTTTATTGTATTTGGTTTTCTCTCTCAGGGAAGGTACCATCAAACCTGGTGACAGGCTGCTCAGCATTGACGGAATTCGTCTGCATGGAGCGTCTCACGCTGAGGCCATGAGCATCCTCAAACAGTGTGGCCAGGAAGCCACACTTCTAATAGAGTACGATGTGTCAGTCATGGGTAAGGACACTCCCACTTCATCTAATCCCGCTCCCAGATAATTCACATTTATTTTTTATAAGTAAATGGGGAAATAAATATGAAATTTATCATTTCATTATCGATTAATCGTAATTAATCGCATCAAACATAAAAGTTTGTATATATGTATGTGTACACACACGCAAACACACATTATATATTTACAAACATTTATTTTAGATGCATTAATTGTGATTAATCGATTTTACAGCACTAATAACAATACCTTTTTTATTTTAATATTTCAGTATTAATGTATTTACTATCTAGAGAAGTGAAATAGCAAAAAAGCAAAAAGGAAAATGAAAATAAAAAATACAATCTTTACTTTGTTATATGTGGGTCATTGATGAATATAATTAATTTTAGCAATGAGATTGTGGTTTTTAATAATCAATTTACTCTGCTTTTGTAATTTTTTACAAGATGGACAAAATTTGTCCCAAAAAGGTCATTCAGTTTAACCAAAATTTCGGTTTTACCGAATGACACTTTGGTTATACCGAATGACGATATTTTCAAACAATGCAAATAGGCTGATATCTAGCTAGCTAGCAAAAGGACAATCAAACATTGTATGTTTAGTAGAAGTTTGAAAAATATTACAACATTTTCCATGTTTTATAGCAATTGTACTGAATGACTTCTGGCTGGAAAACCATTACAGTATTTGTAAACACATATCGACTGAAAACAGCAATTACAGAATGTAACATTTTAGCGAATTTGAAGAAGTTATTTCATTTTATCCAACTCTCGAATGTCGATATGATTTTGTAGCATTTGTAAATGTCAGGGAAAACATGCTGTGGATAATGACAGAGTGTCAAAGAGGTGAATGAGGTGCAAAAACACAAGGAATAGGGTGACAGCGAGCGAGGTGAATTGAAATGAAAAGGAAAGTCTCTTAAGATTTGAAGTGGCCCGTGGCTGTAACTCATCTTTCCGATGTCTTTGTTGGGCTTTGACCCGGAAGTGATAGATTGTCTTTCTGCTGTGCCCAGAGGAAGTCTAGTGAAAAGGCACATCCTGCTTCACTGCACTGATGTGCCCCTCAGAACAGTGCTGTTCGAACTGCATTAAACGCTAACTACCTTACAGTGCCTTTTCGACTGCATTTTTGGACAGTGCACTTTCCTTCTCAGTTTAAGTCTTGCTTTGTAACCTATAGATTGTTCTGTCCTGGATTTCTGCCCAAAATAAAACTCTTTCTGAACACCTAAAGCAATTTACACCCTCTTTCTCCACACTCTCTCTTTCTGTCTTGTCAATTCTCCTGCTCCGTATGGTATGTGTTTATTGGTGCGGGAGACAATGCTGGTGTAATGAAAAAAAAAAAAAAAAAGATTCAGCAGTTCTTGTATGACATACATTATGAGATATTGTTCTCAGTAGTAGCTTGTTCATTATGAGTTTGGTTCAACAAGTTTATATGTTTTATACCAAACTCATAACAAATCACACATGTAATAAAGAGAAAGGTTAATTGTTTAGTGAGTCAATCACTAAACCGTGATTCACGGTTGAATCATTCAGATTGTTTTTGTGAACTGTTTCAGATGATTCATTGGAAATATCCAACTCAAAAGAACGATTCATTCATGAATCAGGCAATACCTGCGTAAGTTGTCGCTTTAAGGGTGTTAACACCCAATCGCGTTCATGAAATTTCAGAGACAAAAAAGGTCCACTGTCTCAGTAGTTTGGATGAAGCACAGCTCACACAGAAGTCATTCAAACCAAACAGCTTTCTGTTGGTCAACCTGCGTGACCATCTTGAACCTGTTTCGAAATCTGCATGGGAAAATCTTTCGCCCTCACTTGAAATTCCCAATCGCATGGATTCCTATTGAAATGACTGGATTTCACCCACAGATACAAAGTTTTCTATATAATATCTTACGAGTGTTTATAATCAATGATTGCTTTTATGACAGATTGCTTTTATTTGTCATGCATACATGACAAAATAATCATGTATGCACAATTACAGTTGGAAAGAGGCTTAAGAACTTAATTTTTGAATTTCTGACAGATCTTGATTGCTTTGACTTGCTGCGATTGGCTGCTGGACAGCTTTTTTCATATCTCATTTTCATAATATTGAGCATTATCTCATCTGTTTGACACTCTCAACACTTGCACCGCTCCACGGTCAACCCCACAATCTCATGTAGAGAAGGAATTGAAAATGGCCGATTAGCTCCACACCAGTAGACACATAGAGTAACTAGGTTTGATTAAAAGTAACCACCAGAGACCAAGTATGCATTGTACATTCATCACAATTTATAACCACTCTTCCTCCCATTGTCACATGCCTCTCCAACCCTTCACAGCAACACGAACCCTCTTTAGCGAGTTCCTCAATCGAGCCCTCATCAGGAATGATGTGTATAATGGTGGCACGTTAATCACCAAGCCTCTGTCATCCGAATGACATCCATGTGATTGAACAATTTCCCCACCCCTGGCTTTATTAATGGATAGTGAGTTCCTCCCTGTTTAGCTGGTGTCAGGTGGGTCTGTGAGGCTTGGCAGGAAGGTGAAGGTGGAAATCAGGGGTTGGAAAAAGGGGTTTAATCATCATCGGCTGTCATGGCGGCTCAAAGAGGTCACTTGGATCTCATTTAGCATGTTTAGCTATCCCACACTTCCACTAGGGATGTGCAATTTGGTCATTTTGTCTACTTGAATAGTCAGCAGCCAATTTTCAAGCCAATTTCAGTTCAGCTCTTCTCTATCCAACCAGATTGCAATGTACCACCCAAAATACCATTATAACGAATCAATTTCGACACATTTATGTGTAGTTAATGGACTCTTGTTCAATGTTGAATGTTTTATAACTACACAAGCGACAATTCCTTATGTTTGAGGCACAAAGTCGCTCTCCAAAATCTTCCACCTGAAGATTGAAGTGAGAAGTGAAGTGAGCTTCTAACCTTTACTCAAACTGCTGAGACCATCACATCTTTTAAACAACTAAAAAACCACTCCTGTTCCACCAGCACTTAATCATCCCACACCCTTAAACCAATGCACTTACACACACATAAACACAAACACACATTCTTGTACAGCTATCTTTGTAAGGACATTCATTGACACAATGCAGTCTCCAGCTCCTTAGCCTAACCCTACCCATCACAACTAATTGCCTAACCCAAACCCTTACCCTAAACCTACCCTTAACCTAATTATAACCTTATCCCTAAAACCAAGTCTTGACCCTCAAACATGCCTTTAAATGGGTCTCAGAAGGTATGGACCAGCCAAAATGTCCTCATTCCGATGGTCTCAAACTCAAACTGGTCTAAAACTTCTCATCCTCTAGCTTGCTTCCTAGTTGTCTATTAATTGCTTTGGTTCCTCCTTTGTAAGTCGCTTTGGATAAAACCTAAATGTACAATATTCCTTGGGTACTTGTGGCTTCCACATCGCTGTTTAACATTTTAAACGCGTCACCACATGTTTGAGTCTTTATAGAGCCACTTTACAGACCAAAGCAGCATCTTTCAGACTAGCGCAGGAGTTTCCCCAGTATGGTGGCATTTTGCGATGGCAGCAAGTGTGTTTACCGCGACTGCAGGGAGGAAGTTGACACACCTGACAGCCGACAGCTGTAAACCCGCTCTAACTAAAGACCGGCTGCTCCTTCTGTCCGCTCCACGCTCAACAGCAGGAGCTATTTCTCTTTGTAATGGGCGTCAAGTGAAATCAGCACATGTTGGAAACAGCCTGGAAGATCGGCTGTGTGACACGTGTTTATGTGTGGTGGTTTTCTCCATGCTCTAAAGATGTATGGTGTAATCAGGTCTTTAGTGCAGCCCATTACTAAACTGAGATGTTGAATTACTTCCATTACACTTTAACAGGTCCAACCGCAGCCGCTCGCCCTCATTCACATTAATGAGGTGTGTGTACATGTGTGTGGGTGTATAACCATCATCCATAATGTGTTTTTTTCTCTTTTTCCCCCCATGTATTTGGGCACTTAAGACACACTTACAAATGTATGTAATTTCATTGCATTAGAAGCTAAATATCTAATCAAGTTGTTAACGCTGGTGTAAAAGTGATTCTTAGTGGATGTATGAAGTCAGTCAATTCCTCAAGTTCACACAAGTGCTGTTGTATTCACATGCTCTGCTAAGTTTAGTATTATGGTGTTTTAATGACATCAAAAAAAGCTTGTTACAATGTTACAAGAGTAAAAGCCACTTTGTTTAAAACACTAATGTAAATTTTTTCCCCCTACTTTACAGATTCTGTAGCCACAGCTTCAGGCCCACTGTTGGTGGAGGTGGCCAAGTCGATGGGCTCCAGTTTAGGTCTGGCTCTCTCTACCTCCATGTACTGCAATAAGCAGGTCATCATCATCGACAAGGTCAAACCAGCCAGCATTGCCGATAGGTAATTACAGCAGCAATCGTTTTCCAAAAGCACAGGAAGACGACCATTTCGGTTCCTTAAAAGAAGCATCATTGCTCATCATGTTTCCATTGTTCTGTGAGCCAGATCAATGCATTGAGAGGAGAGAAATGTATGCTGCAGAAACCTGATGCCTGCTTGTGAAAATTTCAAAGTTTGAAATGCATAAAGCTTAGCAACTAATTATAGAAATTCAATAACTCATCTAGCCTTCATGCCAGCAGAAAGGCCCGGAACAATAATAAGGGTGGCAGAGTGCTGAGCAAGTGAAAACCTTTCCATCAGAACAGATTAGCACTTTGAAGATGATTCAAGAGTTTGCTCTTGGGAGAAACATTGGGAGGGAATTATTCATACATCTTTTTTACCTGTTCCATCGACAGGGTGCCAGTTTAGGTGCCCAATCTGGAACCATGATGTGCATTAAAGCAGTTCTAATGAAACATTTGTTCTAAAAAGCACTTGTAACATATTAATAATATATTAAATAAATATATCAAATTTTTTTAAAAATCAATTAAATTATGTAATCTTATTATTAATTTATAATGCTTAAAGTCTGCATCAAATTTGGTGTTCAAACTACTGAAACTACTTTGGTGTTGGACTACTAAAAGTCATGATATTTGCAGTATTGAGAAAAATTTGTTTTTTAACGATTATTTGAAATGATGCCTGTGATAAGTGCAAATCAGTGGATGTTAAGGGCTGACAGAACAGGAAGTGATCTAATTGCCTTTGCAGGTGTGGTGCACTGCATGCTGGTGATCACATTTTGTCGGTGGACGGCACAAGTATGGAGTATTGCACACTGGCCGAGGCCACCCAGCTGCTAGCTAGCGCTTCAGAACACGTCAAAATGGAGATTTTGCCCCACCACCAGACAAGACTGGCTCTCAAGGGCCCTGAACATGGTAAGAGACCCACACAAACTCATTCTGGGCTCTAAGGATACCTGCACACTAGAGTTTTTACAACAGAGAATGCTTCAAATCCATTCATTTAAACTGGGATAGTGTATTGTAATGATATAGGCAATTCACTGCATCCCTGCTTGATTTTCAACCGATACGGCTCTTTTTACACCCAAAACACTCCATTAGGACTTTCTCTAGTGCCACTAAAGTGATGCAGATCGTAAAATGTGATGGATAAATGCACATTTATTCAGAGTTTTACTCACTCAGCATTTCATTTTTGGTCACATTTATTAATGCGAACTGTTGTACCTTGTGCATCTTATAGTAGCTCTTCAAACCTCAGTGCTCAGAGGAGAGAGTGGAGAGACATCCCCTTAACGAGTTAATCGATATTGAAAGTGATGCCATATGCATAATTGATGCCTAACATAATTCTTGCATGTCTTTGATATCAACCTTGTAGTTCCTAGATACAATATGTTGTCTGAATGCAGCATTTGACAGCAGTGCAAGGCAAGCTCTGTCCTGTCCACATGATGGTTATCTTAATAATATTTTAGCATCTTTTATGCAGATATACAAATCTTGCCTCATTTGTCAGGTTGTCAGGGGTTGTTCAAAAGCTTGTTCTTATCACCTGAAAGGTTTTTATTAGGCTGTGCGCCACCAAATGGTATGATAACGAGAGTTGACGTTAAAAGTTTAGGGCAACGATGATTCTCCCAGAGAATACGTGTTCATGACATCCAATGTGTGCCCTGTCACATCTTATCAGGAGCAGGATGTTAACGTTCAACACCAGAGACAAAGGCTTGAATGCTGCTGTACTTCCTGATAGGGCTAGATTTATACCACAAAGATGTAGAGGGCCACACTAGAGCAGAGCCAGGTAAGAATGACCAGAACAGAGTCATATTTAAAGACCAGAATTGAGACTTTTGACTTGAGATAGTAGGCAACCACACAATAACATGCTACAAAACCCCCATTTTGGCAAACAGGCAGAATGCCCTAGCAATCACATAGAAATGTGATTAAAAAAAGAACCCTCAGAATACCTTAACAACCACATAGCAACCCCCTGGCAACCATCCAGAACATCATAGTAACTAAATAGAAATTCCCAGGCAGCCACCAAGAAAACCATAGCAACTGCACAGTAACATGCTAAAACCTTGTCAGCATCTGCATAGCAACGCCCTGGCAACCACCTAGAATGCCATAGAAATGCCCAGGCAACCACCAACAACATCTTATCAACTGCAGAGTAACATGCTATGAAACACTTAAGTAACCACATAGTAGCAACATTCTGGCAAAAACCGGAACACCCTAGCAACCACATAGGAACATGCTAAATCCAGCTCAGGTTCCACATAGCAACGCCCAGGTAACCACTCACAACATATTAGAATTGTGGTGGCAAACCATAAAAAGTGGTCAGAGTCTTGCCCTGTATGCATCCTATATGCCCTGTACTTCTGCTGATATCCTTGACTGAGTTTTAAAAAAAACCTGTATTGATGAATTAGAATTATTTTGCAGAACATCCACAAGGTCAGTGGCTGTACGACCTTTAAGCTATGAACTTAATAAGAATGTGGATTAAAGCCTAGGCCCAGAGAACATAAATAAGCATGGACCTGCACAGCATACTAATGCTTCCTACTTGCTGTTATAAGGGTTTTTCCGAGGCCCGGCACTAGAAAACAATGAAGTGACCCTTGGGTCAGCTGGTAGGAGGTGTCTTGATTGGCTCTTAAGAAAGGGAAATTGAGTTTAGAGCACCATCCAAACACATTCACTGGATGAAGCTCAGTCCTGAATCCTGTTAAGAGCTGCACATGTCTACTGTCAGGCTTCTCGCATTACTATGCAGCTGCACGTCCACTACGCAGTTCGCACACACAGACGTGTACTCTATTTCCTCAGCTCAAGCAGATTTAGAGCAGTGAAGCGTGCTATACTAACACAGATCTAAATGCCAGCCGCTGTGAAATTCCAGACATCTGGCTAATGCCGGAAACGTCACAACACCAGAGAGCTGGCTGATACCACAACGCATGTATGCATCACGCATACACATTCTGCCTTGTCAACGCATACTCATGGATTCACAACATCAGTTTGGTGGACTTCCATGGGCGGCAGTGTCTGTGTGCCACAGAAAACATCTGAATCAATCTACTGATGAAAACATAAATAATATCCGTCCAGCCCATCTCTGCTCGTTTTTTTTTTTTTTTTTATACAAACACTCAACAGAATCTTTTTGCTGGGCTACCATGTGCATGTAGTTTGTTGTAGTACAATGTTAAAGGTGCCCTAGCATTAAAAATTGAATTTACCTTGGCATAGTTGAATAACAAGAGTTCAGTACATGGAAATGACATACAGTGAGTCTCAAACACCATTGTTTCAGCCTTCTTATGTAAATCTCATTTGTTTAAAAGACCTCCGAAGAACAGGCGAATCTCAACATAACACCGACTGTTACGTAACAGTCGGGATCATTAATATGTACGTCCCCAATATTTGCATATGTCAGCTCATGTTCAAGGCATTACACAATGGCAGGACGTCTGGATGTGCACAGCTGAATCATCAGACTAGGTAAGCAAGCAAGAACAATAGAGAAAAATGGCAGATGGAGCAATAATAACTGACATGATCCATGATATTTTTAGTGATATTTGTAAATTGTCTTTCTAAATGTTTCATTAGCATGTTGCTAATGTACGGTTAAATGTGGTTTAAGTTACCATCGTTTATTACTGTATTCACGGAGACAAGACTGTCGTTATTTTCATTTTTTAAACTTCATTCTTTATAAATCTCTCCAACAGTGTGTAATGTTAGCTTTAGCCACGGAGCATAGCCTCAAACTCATTCAGAATCAAATGTAAACATCCAAATAAATACTATACTTACGCGATTAGACATGCTGCACGACGAACACTTTGTAAAGATCCATTTTGAGGGTTATATTAGCTGTGTGAACTTTGTTTATGCTGTTTAAGGCAGTCGCAAGCTCGGTGGCAGGGAGCACGAGAATTTAAAGGGGCCGCAGCCTGAATCGGCGCATATTTAATGATGCCCCAAAATAGGCAGTTAAAAAAATGTATTTAAAAAAAATCTATGGGGTATTTTGAGCTGAAACTTCACAGACACATTCAGGGGACACCTTAGACTTATATTACATATTTTGAAAACACATACTGTATATATGCAGTATATACTGTACCCAAATGGGGGTGGATTTCAGCAGTGGCGTGTAACGTAGTTACTCCTACTAGCCACTTTGGCGGGTTGAATTTGATATATAATACAGATTTTTCAATTCTAAGCTTTCAAAAAGGCATCTGAAATGATAAACTAAGTGCAATGTAATGTCAAAATTATAGATTTTTCTATACATATCGATACTAAAATATCTGATACGCTTCCTATACTCATTTCCTGCAGAATAGATAAACGATACCAGCTTTCTCGTTCTCTCATCTCTCCGACAGTGAGTTGACACAAACCCGCCTTCCCTCACTCACTTGTTTTATTCAGTCTGGGTGAATATTGTTGGTGTTACAGGACTTGAAATTCGTCGTGGGATTGTGCATATTTCTGAAAATTTTAATCATTCCCACAGATTTTGTGCTTACACCCAAAGTGCACGCACATAAACCTACCTCTCAATACTAAATTGAGATTTTTTTCACTACTTATTGCATTTGAACAGTCAAATACCCACAAAATAATGTCAAAATGTCTTGGTGAGTATTCACGTAAACACAGTCAGTCATGTTTTAAGTGAACGTAAACAGTTGAGAAAGAAAACGCACGTGTAATAGTATAATGGATCCGTGCGTCAGGTCTTAAAGTGACAACAGCCTAATATACCTGCTGGCAAATTATGAGATAATATTAAACATCTATATTCCAGTTTTTCCCCATGGTATCAATGTCAAAATTCAGTCTGTGACCAGTGAAAATGCTGAGTGGCTATATTATATTATATTTCAAGAGATTAATCTTGATTATTTTAATTTGTTTACACCCTTAGTATATAGATTCTACATTGTTCATGCCTGCAAAAACACTTCATATTTTCATTTGCACCTTCCCCTCTATGATTCATGAACAATCTCTCTTTATTTCCCCCCCACACACATAATTGTAGAAGTAATTGCTCTCATCTGTCCAAGCCTGATTACCTTCGGTCTCAATGGATTCTTCACTGTCTTTCAACTCTGTGCTACTGTTTGATTCTATCATAATGATGGATCCCTGGTCTCCTGCCTTACAAAAAAAAACACACTCCTCCTTCACCTCTCACCGAGTCTCTTTCCTGTCTAATCCCCTCTGCAGCCACTGCCCTCCAGTTTGCCTCTTTCTTCTCTCTCTGAGACTGCTTTTGTAGTCTCTCTTTTCAGGCTGTGCTTGTGTGTTGAAAGCACAGTGAACATGTTGCTAAAATTAACTGTGAAAACAGAAAGGAGCCAAAATAGAAAATGATCAATACAGGTGTCCATAGTTGTGTACTCCTAGGAGGACTCTTTGAGGGGAGCACTAGCTATTGGATATTTAAGACATTGCTATGTGAGTGCTTTTTTTTTTTTTTTTTTTTTTGTACCTGCTACTGTAGATAAAAATGTGAAAGTCAGCTTGTCTACTATGTATAACCGAAGATGTTGCTAGGTAGCTTGCAGGTGCATTTTTTGTGAGGTTTACAGTATTTGTGACATTAGTTGCTTCAACCAAGAACATTTCTTAAAGGTATAATTCATCACAATATTTTATTATTTTATTTTATTATTTTATTTTACTTTGAACACATTGACCTTCATTGAATAGACAAAAACGGTTAAAAAAACGGTTTGAAAAACCTCTCCTTGCATGTTTGATCTGTTATCTGTTATACATTGGCATTTATGTGGTGTTGTATGCTTTTCCTGCTCACGTCCGCCCTCTCTCTCTCCTCTCCGTGTGGTCAGTCAAGGTGCAGAGGAGTAACCGGACATTGCCCTGGGAATCCGGAACCAACAACAACAGCAACTTCCTTCCTTATCAACACTATAACACCTACCACCCCGACCAGTCCCGCAGCCAGACCAAGCAGAAAACCTCTCCAAACAACCCCCGTAATGTTCCTTCCCTTCTCCTTCATCCTTATCCTCTTGTATCCTCCTCGTCTCTCATCAGTAACAAATGTATTCCATTATTTTATGGGTTTTGGCTTTATAACTTATATTTCCAAATTGATTTTCATTTTTATTGTTTAATAAAAACTCAAGGTCTCTAATATTTTCAAAGAGATTTGGCTAGTCGATGCCACATGAGCAACAGACCATAATCAAGTTGGGCAGAGTTCAACATTATGCAAATGAGCAGCGACGGCCAATGGGATTGAAGATGCTATATACATATTGCTGAAGATGCAAGATTTAATGTTATCTTAGAAGGGTTAGTTCACCCAAAAATAAAATGTCGTCCCAAATCCATAAGACCTTCGTTCATCTTCAGAACACAAATTAAGAAATGAAATGAAATCTGAGGGTTTCTTTACCACAGCAATGTCAATGAACCTTTTGAGGTCCAGAAAGGTATTAAAGACATTGTTAAAATAGTCCACGTGACTGCAGTGGTTCAACCTAAATGTTATGAAGAGAATACTTTTTGTGTGCAAAAACAAAACAAAAATAACGACTTTATTTAGCAATTTGAACTGTTGTCAATGTTGAGCCGACATTCAGACTTTATTTTTATTTTAAATAAAGTCGTTATTTTTGTTTTGTTTTTGCGCACAAAAAGTATTCTCATCACTTCATAACATTAAGGTTGAACCACTGTAGTCATGTTGACTATTTATCGATGTCTTTACTACTTTTCTGGACCTTAAAAGGTGCAATGACGTTGCTGCCTATGTGTGGTTCAGAAACCCTCAGATTTCATCCAAAATATCTTAATTTGTGTTCCAAAGATGAATGAAGGTCTTACAGGTGTGGGACGACATGAGGGGGAGTACTTAATGACAGAAATTTCATTTTTGGGTGAACTAACCCTTAATAATGATTGATGTCTCAATCTGTCAAAAAAAAAAAAAAATCTCACTTTGTGAATCCTGTATATATTTATATTTTATATATCATACAATCAGTTTACATCATGCATTCTTTAAGAATCGAACCCACAACCTTGGCGTTGCTAGCGTCACGCTTTCACATAAATGTGATGTGTAATACAGGAATGAATTCAATAGAATGTCTCATTTGCGCTTTATTTGATAAGACTGTTTTTGTTTTTGTCTTTTTTAGCGTGTTTCATTTGATCTCTTTGGAAAACAGAGCAGAACTAATTTGTTCCCCGGCTGTTTCCTTGTCTCTTGACTATGCTGAGGCTAAAGACTGATTTTCTCTCTCTCTACTGCTCTCTTCCTCCGTATTATATCTGGCCTTTATTCTCCAACTGTGGGCGTAGCTGAGCTCTATTCTACCAGAGGCGAGAGCACATTACGGCAAAGCTCAGACTCGCCATACAAAGCCAGACGAGCACTGAGCCATTCAGGGAGTCTTGTGTGGTTTTTGTTGTGCAGAAGATACACAGTGAATCCACAGGACTCCTTTGTGTTGCCATTCTTTGGGGGATATGGAACATAATCCTCGTTAAGGAAGCGATATTGCACTATTGACATTCTAGCAATGTGACCTGATCATTTCTCCCTGTGCAGTCATGGATGGACTTTATAGTCTCAAATACATTCTGGGACATGTAGTCAATGATAACTGACATCATGAGGCCCTAGATTTGCTCTCTAATTGGCTGATAGGATGGGGAGATTGTCACTTGTTACAAAAGCACTCCACATTTGTGTTTGTAGGTCATGCTATTCCTCTTTCAGCAGCCTTTTTAGTGAGTCTGATTTGATTATACGGACTCATTACTATAAATTCCAGCCATCAGGGCTCTATCGATCTCTTTTGCTGGCGCTCTATGCATTTCAAGGGCACCGTGAGACTGTTAGAGATGACCTGTATTTGTTCGTTTACACTGACAGCGATTTGCAGCACTAAAGCAACTGGAAGTTGTTCATGCCTTTCAATTTTGAGTTCATTTAAATTAAAAATTTGAGTTAAAGGTGCTATAAAGAGGTTCTTTTTGTCGACTGAGTTTTTGAAATGAGCGCATGGGTAAGAACAACCCCCCTCCTTCACAGCTCATTTAGAGGGAACGCCTCCCAAAACTCGTGCATGAGTGTTTACCACCGGCATTCGCTGTGTTATTAAGCCGGGCACACATTTAACGACTAGCTAAAACATTCTGACTATTCTCAACATACAGCGATTGTTTCCTGCTCCTGAAGCAGATTTATATACTTTCACATGGAATTTGAACACCGACTGTAATCGCAGACTGAACGCAACTGGCTCTGACTGGACGCGTTTGAGCGCGATCAGTCATAAGTATCAATTTACATTCATAATCGGCCTAACAATCGTTAAGTGTGTGCGCGACTTAAAGCCGTGGATTCATTATGTCGGACTCACCGCAGGTGACTCATAATCTGCAGTTGTTACTCCTGTCTCCTGACAAAAACATTGCATGCAGCACCTGTGGAGTGTGGAAAGTTGCTGGAGCGCGCAGCCGCGCGTCTCTCACATGGATCGTCATGTCATTGATTGACAAGCCAGAGGGCCAATCCGCGCACGTCTCTCACAATGGCAGTGATTGACAAGCCAGAGGGCCAATCGTTTACCCGATGATCACGTAAACGATTGGCTGATGTGTTTAAGGCCCTACCTCGTGCACAGATGATGTATATTAATATTATTACTTTCAGTGCACCTAATAAATAGTCTTTTATCAGTTAGTAAAGACAGTTTCAAGTAATATTGCAAAAATGTATAAAACAAAACATCCTCTTTAGCACCTTTAATACAATGAAGGCGATTGGTTTAATCAACAGTAACTCAAAATATTATGTTATCTGAACCATATTAATTATCTAAGTTGATTTGACAAAAGAAAAAATGTTAAGATAACAAAACATGAAAATAATTTTGTACAGTGTAAGGAACATTTTGATGCAAAGGACCTTAAAATAGGGTGGTCATCTTGTGAAAAACTCCCTTCTTATAATATAATGGCAGCCATCTAAAAAAAAGTCTGTACTGTATAAATATGAAGGAATTTTCCATATTGTTTTTTTATACAGGTGCTTTACTTGTATTTTGAATTATGCATTGCATTGTGTTTTAGGGTTAATGGAAATTTCCTTAAAATTACTGGATAATGTCCTGGCAGAAAATTAACAGTGCATTTTCCATTTTTATTTTTTTACAGTGTACTGTGTGAGAAAAATAATTATATTATTTTGTAAAGACAACATGTTTTCTACAATACATTAATGTTAGATGTATAAACCCTTAAAAAAAAGGATTACGAACATGTTTATCATAATTTTTAATTTTATAATTAAAATTTTCATATTTTACTTATTTATTATGCTTGATAAAATAGTTGATTAATCTGATTTTCAACCAGCTTTAGAAAGCAAAATTAAAAAAAAAAAAAAAAAAAAAAGTAAAAAAGGGGAAATATATATATATATATATATATATTAATAATATTGTAACACGGTTAGTAGATGTGGGAAGAAGGAGGCGGGAACCGGCGAACGTTCAACAAAAGTTTAATCTCAAAATAAACAAAGAACAAAACGAAAGTAATGCCGGCAGACCCTCGCGGACGTCTGCCGGCCACACAAACATAATAAAACATAAAATAAAGTCCAGGCGTGGTCCTCTCTCGTCCTTCACGGTCGTCGCTCCTCCTTTTATGCCTCCGGAGCTCCTCCGTTAGAGACTCGAGGCCGGCGCGCCTCGCAGGTGATGCTCATTATCACTCGCGCCACCGGCCTCGCGCCGTTCCCTCACGGCTCTCGCCCGCCCTGCTCGTCACAAATATATTATAAATTAATAATGTTAAAAAAATACATTTGATTTACATTTTGATTGATTGAAATTAACATTAAATAAGATTAATAAATTTATCATTAGTTCATGTTAACTAAAGTAGTTCATGTTTAACTAACGCAAACTTATTGTAAAGTGTTATCATATCCTAACACCCCCCTGCAGACTTGAGTTTGAAAACCCCTGCAGCAACCAAAACAGCAACCTGCCAACCTCCAGCAATGTAACTGTTTGCCACTTTTATCACATATATGATTGAATTTTAAAGTTAGAAACACGACTGAAATCTCTTGCGGCACCTTCCCAACCTTCACAGTCATGTTTCCCATTCTCCATTCAGGAGGGTCATAAAGATGCTGTGGGCACTTCAGAGCTGGTGGCTTCACATAATTTACTGTCACTCCATCAATACTTTTTAGTCACGGTTTCATTTTTATTCCTGGATTATATATCCCCCTCGGTTCTGTGAGTTCAAAGACTTTTTCCATCTTTGAAAGATGTGTCCTTGATACGCGTGAAAGAGCAAAACTCCCCCGAGAGTTGCATTACTTAAGCCGCTGTTTTCTTTTTCCCTTAAGACAAATTAGCCAGCATTTTCTGGACATTAACTCTTTTTAATGTTTGGATTAGGAAGAGCTCTTCCTATACAATACACAAGTGGACCAGAAGGCCTCATTATGGCTGTAGATGGTTTAGTGGTTTAAAAAAAAGATAGAAAGGCAGAATGTCCTTCCATGTGCCAAGAGCAGACAAACTGTATCAAACAGCAATACGAAAATAAGACTGTAATCTGCTCTAATCCTGCCATGTTTTCAGCATCACCAGTGTCCCAGCCAAATAAAACATATTTTTTTGTAGTAGTAAGGTTCTGCCAGTTGGGATTTTTTTTTGTGAGTGCTAAAAAAAAAATGGTTTTGAAGCTCTCTATCTGATCAGTATGAACTGTGATCTGGTTCTTAGGCATTGCTCTGTGATAAGAAGTGGCTTTTAGGCATTCGGGGAGTATTTTTAGAGATGTGCTTTGATGAAGACTTACTACCATTCACACAATATCAAATATGAGGGCACAGTCTGCTGTGCTTTAATGAGTTGTTTTGTGCATTTTCCTCGAATGGTGACCAACCGTGGCTCTCATTTCCAGGACCTGTTGTTAGAAAATGCTAGGGTTTAAAAGTTCAGTAGAAAAATGGGATTTGAACATTTAAAACACAAAATGAATAGGAAAAAATACAGATTCTGCACTCTTTCTAGGTTACTAATCTAAGTACATTTTTGCCATCGGCATCTTTGTACAGAAAGTCACTTGTTCTTCATTGAATCATCTCAAATCATGCTGGAGATCATTATGATAAACCCTAATACTAAGACATTTTGAAATTCTCAGATTGCTGTACTGATAATGTCATTTGTAATGGAATAAACTAGAAGTGTTCTACTAAGCTAAACTGAACTTTATATACTAAATATATGAGGTTTTGCAATGAGTCATTGAGAATTGATAATGAGAGTTTTGCTAAAACGTTCCTCTCTTTCCCACACAGCTCTGGGTTCATCCTTTTCTCCCACCTCCATGAGTGCCTACAGTCTGAGCTCACTCAACATGAACACGCTGCCACGCACCATGTATCCCACAAGTCCCCGTGGCACCATGATGAGACGCAAACTGAAGAAGAAAGACTACAAGAGCTCAAGTACGTTTGATGCAGTCGTGATGAATTTTTTGACTAATTTGTTTTTATTAATCAAGAAACAAAACATTTCATACAATTCAAAACGAGGCCTCATTCTTAAAAGGCTAGTTCACCCAAATATAAAAATTCTTTCATTCCAAACTTCTATGACTTTCTTCTGTGGAGCACAAAAGATGTTTTTTAAACTTCAACCAGAATGCAAAACCACCATAAAAGTGGTGCATATGATGGTGCACTATATTCAGTAGCATTTCACATCTTTGTGAGGAACAGATTGAGTTGGAATCCAACCCAGATTGAGTTCGGAATCCAACCCCTCAGTAAAAGATGTACATTGAAGCAGGAGTGGATTTCAGAATCCAACCCTTCCGTAAAAGATGTACATTGAAGCAGGAGTGGATTTCAGAATCCAACCCTTCCGTAAAAGATGTACATTGAAGCGGCAGTGGATTTCAGAATCCAACCCTTCAGTAAAAGATGTACATTGAAGCGGCAGTGGATTTCAGAATCCAACCCTTCCGTAAAAGATGTACATTGAAGCGGCAGTGGATTTCAGAATCCAACCCTTCCGTAAAAGATGTACATTGAAGCGGGAGTGGATTTCAGAATCCAACCCTTCCGTAAAAGATGTACATTGAAGCGGGAGTGGATTTCAGAATCCAACCCTTCCGTAAAAGATGTACATTGAAGCGGGAGTGGATTTCAGAATCCAACCCTTCCGTAAAAGATGTACATTGAAGCGGGAGTGGATTTCAGAATCCAACCCTTCCGTAAAAGATGTACATTGAAGCGGGAGTGGATTTCAGAATCCAACCCTTCAGTAAAAGATGTACATTGAAGCAGGAGTGGATTTCAGAATCCAACCCTTCCGTAAAAGATGTACATTGAAGCAGGAGTGGATTTCAGAATCCAACCCCTCAGTAAAAGATGTACATTGAAGCAGGAGTGGATTTCAGAATCCAACCCCTCAGTAAAAGATGTACATTGAAGCGGCAGTGGATTTCAGAATCCAACCCTTCCGTAAAAGATGTACATTGAAGCGGCAGTGGATTTCAGAATCCAACCCTTCAGTAAAAGATGTACATTGAAGCAGGAGTGGATTTCAGAATCCAACCCTTCCGTAAAAGATGTACATTGAAGCAGGAGTGGATTTCAGAATCCAACCCTTCCGTAAAAAGATGTACATTGAAGCAGGAGTGGATTTCAGAATCCAACCCCTCAGTAAAAGATGTACATTGAAGCGGGAGTGGATTTCAGAATCCAACCCCTCAGTAAAAGATGTACATTGAAGCGGCAGTGGATTTCAGAATCCAACCCTTCCGTAAAAGATGTACATTGAAGCGGCAGTGGATTTCAGAATCCAACCCTTCCGTAAAAGATGTACATTGAAGCGGGAGTGGATTTCAGAATCCAACCCTTCCGTAAAAGATGTACATTGAAGCGGGAGTGGATTTCAGAATCCAACCCTTCCGTAAAAGATGTACATTGAAGCGGGAGTGGATTTCAGAATCCAACCCTTCCGTAAAAGATGTACATTGAAGCGGGAGTGGATTTCAGAATCCAACCCTTCCGTAAAAGATGTACATTGAAGCGGGAGTGGATTTCAGAATCCAACCCTTCAGTAAAAGATGTACATTGAAGCAGGAGTGGATTTCAGAATCCAACCCTTCCGTAAAAGATGTACATTGAAGCAGGAGTGGATTTCAGAATCCAACCCCTCAGTAAAAGATGTACATTGAAGCAGGAGTGGATTTCAGAATCCAACCCTTCAGTAAAAGATGTACATTGAAGCGGCAGTGGATTTCAGAATCCAACCCTTCCGTAAAAGATGTACATTGAAGCGGCAGTGGATTTCAGAATCCAACCCTTCAGTAAAAGATGTACATTGAAGCAGGAGTGGATTTCAGAATCCAACCCTTCCGTAAAAGATGTACATTGAAGCAGGAGTGGATTTCAGAATCCAACCCTACCGTAAAAAGATGTACATTGAAGCAGGAGTGGATTTCAGAATCCAACCCCTCAGTAAAAGATGTACATTGAAGCGGGAGTGGATTTCAGAATCCAACCCTTCAGTAAAAGATGTACATTGAAGCGGCAGTGGATTTCAGAATCCAACCCTTCAGTAAAAGATGTACATTGAAGCAGGAGTGGATTTCAGAATCCAACCCTTCCGTAAAAGATGTACATTGAAGCAGGAGTGGATTTCAGAATCCAACCCTTCCGTAAAAAGATGTACATTGAAGCAGGAGTGGATTTCAGAATCCAACCCTTCCGTAAAAGATGTACATTGAAGCAGGAGTGGATTTCAGAATCCAACCCTTCCGTAAAAGATGTACATTGAAGCAGGAGTGGATTTCAGAATCCAACCCTTCCGTAAAAAGATGTACATTGAAGCAGGAGTGGATTTCAGAATCCAACCCTTCAGTAAAAGATGTACATTGAAGCGGCAGTGGATTTCAGAATCCAACCCTTCCGTAAAAGATGTACATTGAAGCAGGAGTGGATTTCAGAATCCAACCCTTCCGTAAAAAGATGTACATTGAAGCAGGAGTGGATTTCAGAATCCAACCCTTCCGTAAAAAGATGTACATTGAAGCAGGAGTGGATTTCAGAATCCAACCCTTCCGTAAAAAGATGTACATTGAAGCAGGAGTGGATTTCAGAATCCAACCCTTCCGTAAAAGATGTACATTGAAGCGGCAGTGGATTTCAGAATCCAACCCTTCAGTAAAAGATGTACATTGAAGCAGGAGTGGATTTCAGAATCCAACCCTTCCGTAAAAGATGTTCATTGAAGCAGGAGTGGATTTCAGAATCCAACCCTTCCGTAAAAGATGTACATTGAAGCAGGAGTGGATTTCAGAATCCAACCCTTCCGTAAAAAGATGTACATTGAAGCAGGAGTGGATTTCAGAATCCAACCCTTCCGTAAAAGATGTACATTGAAGCAGGAGTGGATTTCAGAATCCAACCCTTCCATAAAAGATGTACGTTGAAGCAGGAGTGGATTTCAGAATCCAACCCTTCCGTAAAAGATGTACATTGAAGCGGCAGTGGATTTCAGAATCCAACCCTTCAGTAAAAGATGTACATTGAAGCAGGAGTGGATTTCAGAATCCAACCCTTCCGTAAAAAGATGTACATTGAAGCAGGAGTGGATTTCAGAATCCAAACCTTCCGTAAAAGATGTACATTGAAGCAGGAGTGGATTTCAGAATCCAACCCTTCAGTAAAAGACGTACATTGAAGCAGGAGTGGATTTCAGAAGCAAACCCCTTAGTAAAAGATGTACATTGAAGCAGCAGTGGATTTCAGAATCAAACCCCTTCACACTTGATAGAATAAATCATTTGGTTTTCTGAACCCAGATCAACAATTTATTCAAAAAGAAGTCTGATTCAAAACAACTTTTTTCCCGTGAATCGCTACTTAAATGTGATCTGTTACTCACTCAATGCATTGTATGGACCACTTCTATTATGCTTTTATGTTGCCTCTGCATCCTTTTTGATGCTTGAAAGCCTTCATGTGCTGTAACATGCATTCTTTTCAACCATCTTGATGGAGCACAACTGTGAATGGAGCCTTGAATCTCGAGACATGTTTTTTGAAAGTACTTTTTTTTAAACTTGTCTTGCTATGTTGAAATTTCCACAAAGCACAAAGCAATAGCCAAAGACCTTTTTTCTGGCTCTGTAGTATATTGGATAATTAGATGTGGAGAGGATAAAACATGTAAAACACAAGATTTACTGTTGGTTCTTTCCCAGTTTCACTTTGAATTATTCTTTGAAACCTTTCATTTTTATCAGAATGGCTGAAGTAAACAGAAAAAGGCTTGGTTATTGATTTCCTGTAAAACTTCTCTAATGTATCAGCACCTCATGCAGGCTCTGGCCAGGGACTTGTCTTGACTTTAATATTAGGTTTTGAATTTTTATAGCTGCCTTTGCCATTCTTTGTGCGAAACATAAGTCAGGAGGTTGAATATACTGCCTACAGTAATTCAGAAATGAACCTTTATAAATGCCTCATTATGCTAAGCGCATGAAAGTGCACGAAAAGAGAAGCTTGGTCAAGCCACTGAAAGTGACAAAAGCAATAAAACTCCAACATAATTGCAACGAGGTTGCTTGGTATTAAAGAAGAGCCATACGTCTATTATTCTTCCTGTCTCCGCTATGATAGACTGTCTTTATCTGTACATTCAGATGAGTTGCACATGCTTCCCATCCTTCCTACCCTTCCCCCTCACGACTGGGCTTTGAATCTGATTAAGATCAGCGAGCGTGATAGAACTTACCTGAAGAGAACACATTCAGCATTCTCTTCCCATATCTGAAGCCGGCAAGCGAAAGAGGGAAATTACACCTCTGGCTACCCAGTAATTAGATCCTGAAAGATATTTCATATCCTTCAACCGAGCAGCGTTGTCGTCGCCTCCTATGCCACAGATAATTACCCGACCACGCTTTCATACCGTGTGGGGTGTTATCTACGGGCTTTGTCAACAAGACCAATAAACAAACGCTGGGACTGGAAAATGGTTAATCAGTTGCCCATGACACAGACCTCGTTCATGGCAACTTTCAGTAACTGACTTGTTTGTGAGTTGCTGTTTTTTGTTGCATTTGTAGCTGCTTGGTTATTTACTGTGGGTGTTAAAGGAAGTGGGGTTTGGACAAATGCCGTAGAGAACGTGGCTGTGAAAGTGATGATTGAGATGCAGGATTAGGTCAATCTGCTGACATCATCAGTTTTCAGATTCAGTCCAATGGGAATTGAATATTTCTGGGAGTCGGTTATATTTCTTCATAAGTGTGTAATTTCGGTGACATTATAGTGCCATCAAATGTTGTAAAACTAAAACTAATTTTCGGTATATTGGAATAAGGCTGAAATAAAATATAAATATTAGATGAAAAGATAAAACTTATTTCAGTTAGTTGCTGATGCAACATTTTTAATTTGTGTTGTTTATTTTTAAGTTTAATTTCAAGTACTAAAACTACTAACGCTAAAATATATATATATATATATATATATATATATATATATATATATATATACACACACACACTGTATGTATATAATGACAAAACACATGACTGAAACACAAATTAAAATTAAAACTGAAAATATAGAATTAATACTACGATAGAACATAAATAATGCTAAAATAACACTGGTAGCACCAAATGAAATTGCAATAATAATGATTGTTTCCAAGCAGGTTTCCAAAGCACTCTTAAAGTGATAGTTCACCCAAAAATGAAAATCCTGTCATAATTTACTCAAGTTGTTCCAAACATGTATGAATTTCTTCTGCTGAGCACAAAATATGATATTTAATTCCTTGCATTACAGGTAGGTATGCTTTGGAAACCTGTTTGGAAGCAACCACACCATTCTTCCATGGTTTGGACAAACATGTTATCCCGCCCTGAAATCATGCCATCGGCTGTATTAGAAATTGACATTTCGCTTTGCTTTAACAAACATAGTGTCACAGATGCAAAGTCCCCCTATAAATGGCTTCCTTAGTTGTTTCATTACACTGGGATATGAGGCAGTATTTTAAAATGACAAAAAACTCTGGCTAATTTAACTGACCATTTTTTATGACTTTGAAGTGTTTAATTTACTTGGCTGCACTTGTTCTGAACATCACTTTTAATAGTTTCTCCAACCGCATTGCCTGCCGCTTGTGTTTGGCTAATATACCTAGCGCACAGAAACAGAGCATCTCATCTATTACACAAATTTATTTTCAGGTTACTGCCATGAGCATGTGCATGGCCTCTCATAGACGCTGTTTGTTTAGAAAAATTATTCTATAATGGGTCTGTAATAGTTGTATTGAGTCTTTCCTCAGCTTTTATTTTACTATAACTCATGAAACATGCTTAATCATAGGAGCACACCAGAGTATAATATATCATAATGGACAATATTCATAACTAAAAAGGCAAATGCAGCAGACATACTGATTCATTCCACAAATACAGTTGCTACACTGCTTAAATACATCTTAGTCTAGCCTAAGCTGGTTTACTGGTCTTAGTTGGTCTTCTAGCCTGGTCAGATTGGTCTGCTAATTTTAGAGGGATATTTTTCAGCTGGTCCGGTTGGAAAACCAGCTGTTCGCCCAACTATACTGTAGCCTGTTCAGACTGGTAGGTCAGCTTAAATGAAATAACCAGATTTAAGTTGGTTTTGTTTTAGCTGTGCTATTACACTACCAGTCAAAACTTATGCTGCCTTCTTGTGCTACTGGATATTTGATAATTCTGAAGTCATGATTACCAGCTCATCGCATTCAACTTTCGTTCATGTGCAATTTTTGAGAACACTAATTCATACATTTAACTTAAAATTATCATGTAACCTCAATGTAAACATATTTATTAGTGTAAACTTAGCTAGCTATAACAAGCTAATTCAGAATAAGCTAGCTTGCTAATATGCTAACATGTTAACAATAGCATGTTATAACACTTTCTAAATAAGTACAACAATATAAAGCATTTAACATACTTGTTCTCAATCCAAGCCACATGCACCACTTGTCACCATGATGGTTACCCCTTCAAAAACCATTAACAAAAACTCTTCTAAATTAGCATAACAAAATATTAATCAATACTAAAACTCCCACTTAACATTAATCTTGCACAAAAAACATTATATAACACTTAATTTTAGCATTTACTCTCCCTTTCGAGTGCCATGGGCAAAGTATGCTGGAAAATAGAGATCCCAGCCCATTTTCAGTTAAACTTAAGTTTGTCTAAATTAAAAGAAATAAGTTCATAAAACTCAAAAAAAAAAAAAAAAAAAAAAAAAAAATGAAACACTTCAGTTTACTTAAAATATATCAGTTCTGTGAACTTGAAGGAAAAATAAAGTGCTAAATACTCATGAAAGTTAAAATTGTTTAATTTAAGTTTGTCCTACTAAAAAAAAATAATTTGAGCGTTGGGGTTTACAGAGTAGGAAACTCGTCTTTATGATAATTCCGAAAGCATGAAAGGAATGACTGCAGGCTTCAGAAGATTGTCAGGCGAAGCCGATTTAAGAACTTAGGAGAGCTGGACTGAAGCTGGAGTCAGTGCATCAAGAGCCACCACACAGAGACATCTTCAGGAAATGGGCTACAACTGTTACAGCATTTGAACCAGTGTTGTAACTGATAAATGAAAAGTACAAATATTAAAAGTAGTTTTCTGTAATTGAAATAAAGCTTGAAATAAGATAATATATAAATATTAGATGAAAAGCTAATTTTATTTTATTTAAAAAAAAAAAACTAATAAAATTGACATCACAAAATTTTCCATTTTCTAACTAAAAAATATGAATAAATACTACTTAATAAATAATTAAACATGCTTGACTGAATATGTTTTTAATAATCTAGAGGCTTTTGCTGAAATATTTGAATTTGTATCAAATAATGGCCCAAGAAATGCTAATGAATATTAGCAGCTTATCAGCAATCACCTTGTTTCAACCAACTGCTGTGAAGCTCAAAGAGCAGCAAATTGTTCATTGCCTCACTGGCCCAAATTGAAAGCTTAATTAAAGCTTGATTAACTTCATTGATGCTCCAAATGAGTCCAATTTGCATAGCACCTTGATTTTACTGTCCGCAGAGCTCTGCACAGAAGCAGTGGCAGTCATATCAAGGAGCCCAATTGCCCAAGATATGTTCTGACAGCCTATAGCGCAAAGGCAAATGAGTGAGGATGGATTCACTGCATGCAGTACTGCTGATTCAGCTTTTTCAGCTTTTGCATGAGTGACGTCTTCTAGCATACAAAGTAGCATTGGTTTGTTAAAAGTCCCTCCTGAGGCCTTTACTGTCACTGGCTCACAGGGACAGAATAAAGCTCTCAGACACTTCTGAGAGAGAGAGAGAGAGAGAGAGAGAGAGAGAGAGAGAGAGAGAGACTGGAGCGATGGAGGGAGGGTGATACATGCTGCAAAGTCACCCATCAGACAGCAATGACACGTCTGGATGCGATGCCAACCCATCTCCTCTCACGGAGTGATAACACAGAAAGCAGTGCCATTTTCATATGTGCTTTATACTAGCACAGTTTGGTGTTCTGTTACTTTTTGTAAAGCTTTATAGGGACAAATCTCATGTATATTGTTGTGAGGCCTTGTTGAATAAGGTTTTCAGAAGAATTTGTTCCCTATTTGTAGAAAGTGTCTACTGCAAGATCAAACCCAGAGTCAATGAAGCAGTGAATGTGAGGTGAAACTATCTGTCTTGTCCACACGCACCATAAACAGACACACTGAGTCTATCGTCTCCTCTTCTCCTGCTGGGGTAACTGTAAAAAGCTTTCACTGATGTCTTTTCTAAATCTTGTTTACCCCTGTTGGAGGCGGTGTCATACTAATTTTAACGTTCCCCTTCTGTGTTTCCGTGGTCCGGAACAAACCAGTCTGCGTTTAATGTACTGTGACCGAACTAGCACCGTGTCTTCTCACCAGGAGAATATTAGCATAATTTAATTGTTGTCTAATGCCTACAGTCCTCGTTTATGATTTCCATGCAGTTGTCAGTTAATATGTTCTGCTAGAGGAAAATATAATTACAATAAAATAGGACATCTTCAGCAAGACACAGATCAGGCTGCGGCATACACTTAAAAGGTTAGTTCACCCAAAAATGAAATTTCTGTCATTAATTACTTACCCTCATGTCGATCCACACCCGTAAGACCTTCGTTCATCTTCAGAACACAAATTAAAAACGCAAAAACAAAAAAAAAATAACGACTTTATTCAACAATTTAATTCTCCTACGCTGTTTACATTGTAAACAGAGTGCACCGCTTCCGGGTTCTACATCACAACGCCGACTCGGTATTGGCCAACACTGTTCACGTGAGCACCACGACGCTGATGCAGGAGCCAGCCAATAATTAGCCGGCGTTCTGACGTAGAACCCAGAAGTGCTGAACCCTGAAGAACACAACTCCACAGGTATATCCAAATGAATTTAAGCATATCCAAGTCAGACTTTTATGTTCTTCTTGGTCAAGTGTGGCAATCAGCAAAGCTGCAAAGCTTATGAGCAGAAGAACACCATCTCCATGGTCAAACATGGAGGTGGTCTAGTCTTGTTATGAGGGTTCTTTGTTGTTGCAGGAAGTATTTGGAGGTTATAAAGAATAAAAGATTCTGCACAAAATTTTATTTTTGGTGGTTGAATAATTTTGTACACGTATGTTAAGTGCCAGTTTGAATTTTTTTTTTTTTTTTTTTTGTGCTATTTTTCATGAACTTTACATTCTCAGAATCACTCAAATGTGTATTAATAAACTTTGTATAATAGTTTACTGATGCCTTTGATGAATTGTTTTCATAAAATTTTGTTCTCAGCAGCATACATACACTATATTGCCAAAAGTATTGGGATACCCCTCCAAATCAATGAATTCAGGTGTTCCATCTCTTCCATGGCCACAGGTGTATAAAATCAAGCACCTAGGCATGCAGACTGCTTCTACAAACATTTGTGAAAGAATGGGTCGCTCTCAGGAGCTCAGTGAATTCAAGCGTGGTACCGTGATAGGTTGCCATAATAAGTCCAATAAGTCCATTCGTGAAATTTCCTCACTACTAAATATTCCACTGTCAACTGTTGGTGGTATCATAACAAAGTGGAAGCAATTGGGAACAACAGCAACTCAGCCACAAAGTGGTAGGCCAAGTTAAATCACAGAGCGGGGTCAACGCATGCTGAGGTATACAGTGCACAGAAGTCTCCAACTTTCTGCAGAGTCAATAGCTACAGACCTCCAAACTTCGTGTGGCCTTCAGATTAGCTCAAGAACAGTGCTTAGAGAGCTTCATGAAATGGGTTTCCATGGTCGAGCAGCTGCATCCAAGCCTTACATCACCAAGTGCAATGCAAAGCGTTGGATGCAGTGGTGTAAAGCATGCCACCACTGGACTCCAGAGCAGTGTTCTCTGTAGTGACAAATTCGTGCTTCTCTGTCTGGCAATCCGATGGACGAGTCTGGGTTTGGTGGTTGCCAGAAGAACGGCACTTGCCTGACTGCATTGTGCCAAGTGTAAAGTTTGGTGGATGGGGGATTATGGTGTGGGGTTGTTTTTCAGGGGTTGGGCTTGGCCCCTTAGTTCCAGTGAAAGGAACTCTTAATGCTTCAGTATACCAAGATATTTTGGACAATTTCATGCTTCCAACTTTGTGGGAACAGTTTGGGGATGGCCCCTTCCTGTTCCATCATGACTGCGCACCAGTGCACAAAGCAAGGTCCATAATAACTCAACTCCATATTAAACCATATGGATTAAGATTGGGATGTCATTAAAGTTCATGTGCACATAAAGGCAGGTGTCCCAAAACTTTTGGCAATATAGTGGATATACAAGTGCATCTCAATAAATAAGAATATCATGAAAAAGTTTTTTTTTTTTTTTCTGTAATTTAATTCAAAAAGTAAAACTTAAATATATTCTAGATTTATTAGACATAAAGTAAAATATTTCCAGACCTTTTTTGTTTTCATTTTGATGATTATAGCTTGCTGCTCATCAAAATAAAAAACATCAGTATCTCAAATTATTAGAATATTTAATTTCAAGTTCTATTAAATTGCCACTCTCGGGGTATAAATACTGGGTTTAGGTCAGTAATCCCAACAGCAGTCATGGGGAAGTCTGCTGACTTGACAGTTGTCCAGAAGACGATCATCAAGACCCTCTACAATGAGGGTAAGCCACAGAAGGTTATTGCTGAAAGGGCTGGCTGTTTGCAGAGTGCTGTGCCAAAGCATATTCATGGAAAGTTGACTGGAAGGATAAAGTGTGGTAGGAAAAGGTGTACAAGTGAAAGGAATGACTGCAGGCTTCAGAAGATTGTCAGGCAAAGCCGATTTAAGAACATAGGAGAGCTTCAAAAGGAGTGGACTGAAGCTGGAGTCAGTGCATCAAGAGCCACCACACACAGACATCTTCAGGAAATGGCCTACAACTGTTACATTCCACGTACCAAGCCACTTCTGATCCACAGACAACTTCAGAAGCATCTTACCTGGGCTAAGGAGAAAAAGAACTGGACTGTTGCTCAGTGGTCCAAAGTCCTCTTTTCAGATGAAAGTAAATTTTGCATTTCATTTGGAAATCAAGGTCCCAGAGTCTGGAGGAAGAGTGGAAGGCACAGAAACCATGTTGCTTGAAGTCCAGTGTGAAGTTTCCACAGTCAGTGATGATTTGGGCTGCCATGTCATCTGCTGGTGTTGGTCCACTGTGTTTTCTGAAGTCCACAGTCAACACAGCCATCTACCAGGAAATTTTAGAGCACTTCATGCTTCCTTCTGCTGACAAGCTTTATGGAGATGCTGATTTCATTTTCCAGCAGGATTTGGCACCTGCCCACACTGCTAAACGTACCAAAAAGCTGGTTCAATGACCATGGTGTTACTGTGCTTGATTGGCCAGCAAGCTCGCCTGACCTGAACCCCATATACCCCCTTTCCACCAGCACGAACCGGGTGCTAGTTCAGAGCTAGAGCTAGTGCTAGTGCCAGTTCAGAGTTGGTTCAACTGACAGGCCTTCTAAGAACCGCTTTGCCTTTCCACGGGATAGAGAGCAGCACAGAGCCAGGTCTTAAAGGGTTACTTCAGGATTTAACATTAAGCTTTGTATTAGTAGAATACCACTAATATTTTCGAATTACCGTGCTTTCTCCCTTCATATCAGCCCGAGATGAGAGATTTATGCATTTTTATTCTGTAAAAAAGCCTCCGATGACGCAAAAATCATCATTTTGCGTCATCGGAGGCTTTTTTGGCCAGAGGCTTAAAACTACAGCCAGTAATAGTAGGTAGTTCCGCATTTTTTCACCACGCCCATACATATGCGCGTTTGAGGTTACTCACGGACATAGATCAAAGATTTTATCAAAAGTGGGTGTCAATTATATTTTTAAGCTTACAGTAATTAACTTTATTTTGTCTGCACTACATCAGTGGTTCATCTCGCAAATTTATTGGTCTCTGCAGTCATCTCAACCAATACAGCAACAGGCTTTTGTGGTAACGTTAGCATAAATAGATAAATAGACTAACTCAGTTTTACAGAACAGTGGCTTTACTTTGATAACAGTCAACTTATATGCAACTTATATGTAATTGTCTATCTAACGTTACTTTGCTAAGTTTGCAGTTTTACTGCTACCTACAACACTACATATAGGCTACTGTGTTATCAGTCTAGTATCAGCGAGTCTTACCTCTAGGCGAATACGCTTAGTACCAGATGGCCCAGGCTGTTCGTCCTCTGGGAAAGTGAATATCGATGGTATCGCGGTGTCCTTCAGAATGGTTCTCTTCATTGCAAGGATATTTGGTTCGTAGTCCTCGTGCTTGAAATGGAGACTACATATTCTGCGGTTTTTTTAGGTTTTCTATAACGGTGTCATCTCCAAACTTCGGGTGTTTGATTGCCCGCAGCCACTGTTTACATCGCTCCAAATCTTTAACTTAATCGGAAAATGATGGAAACTTACTTGTCCTTTCCTGGTTTTGGGTGTACATCCAGGTACAAAGCAATTTAGCACCATTTCGCTGTAAATGTATGAACTAACTCACGATTTATAGAATTAATATGTAACAAAGCAAGCCTAGTTGTTTGAATTTTCCAGGTAATGCCGCCTGTAACCGATAGGCGTGGTTTGGGCGTGGCCTCGCAAGGGCAGCAAAACAAGTGCATTCTGGGAGTTGTTGTCTTTCATCCACATTAGTCAAAAATACATTTTCTGCCTTTTCTCAGTCTAGAAAGCTCCAAATTCAAAAATAATTTCACATTTCTACTACATAAATGACCAATTTTAAATACACATTCATCTTTCCAGGGGTGAAGTACCCCTTTAAGTCATGGTATACGTCTCATATTTCACAGAAAAGCTAGTGCCGCAGAACCAAACACAAATGCACCAGGCTCGTTTGAGATGCATCGGCTTCTCGCAGAGTGACCGCCGCATGACATCAAAGCTCTGCAAGAAAGATCCAAAAGCACAAGGAGTGGTATGCTCTACAAACGCTCCCGCGGATCCGCGGCACCCGCCGAATCGGTCTGCGCTGCTCCGATGCATCTCGAACAAGCCTTCTATCAACAATCGCGGATGTTTCACTACTGTTGATGCTCATGGCTTTGCGAACCTACATCGGCATCCAAACACGGCTCGCCGTAATTTGTATATAGACGGAGATTACAATCGAGCTGCTATTAGGTCAATTAGTTGCCATTTCAAAAATGGCGGTCACAAGTTTCTTGTTGGTCACGGTAACCCCGCCCCAGCCCCTGACACAAGCAGTTCTTACTTCTAGCCCAGCAATGTTTTGGTTCTACTTACAAATCACTTTTCCTGGTTTGGAGCTGGTGCTTTGTGTGCCAAAAGACAAAGAACTGATTTGAAACTAGGCTCTGGCTCTGAACCAGCACTCAAACTGCCTTGGTGGATATAATAGAGAATCTATGGGGTATTGTCAAGAGGAACATGAGACACCAGATCCAAAAATGCAGATGACCTGAAGGATGCTATCAAAGCAACCTGGGCTTCCATTACACCTGAGCAGTGCCACAGGCTGATTGCCTCCATGCCACACCGCATTGATGCAGTAATTCATGCAAAAGGAGGCCCAACCAAGTATTGAGTGCGTAGAAATGAACATACTTTTCAGAAGCCTGATATTTCTGTTCAAAATATTTTTTATTGATCATATGAAGTATTCTAATTTATTGAGACAGTGAATTGTTGGTTTTTTGTTAAATGTGAGCCAAAATCATCACAATTAAAAGAACCAAAGACTTAAAGTACTTCAGTCTGTGTGCATTGAATTTATTCCACAATTTTACTGAAATTATTACTGAAATAAATTAACTTTTCCACGACATTCTAATTTATTGAGATGCACCTGTGTGTGTGTATATGTGTGTATATAAATATATATATATATATATATATATATATATATATATATATATATATATATATGTGATGACGACGTCAAGGGCCTTGGGATCAAAGAGCTGCTTTTTTTTTCCAATTTAGAACCGCTGAAATCTGTTCTCTGCTGAAGAAAATTTGTTTCAGAACCCTTCTGACTCATTCTAAGGATTTTAAGTTACAGCTGACTCATTGGTCTGTGGGAAGCAGAAATGAAGATTTCTTGCAGGAAGGAAGAGGAGGAAGCAAACGAGCTAGAGAGAGTCAGTTGGCTGGCAATTCTTTGAGATGTGTAGACGATGAGCCCTCAGGTGCATCCTTGTCTGTCAGAGCCTTTGAAGTCTACCACAAACCGAAGACACCACTTAACCGAATCGCCTCGCGAAGCAAGACTCTGAAGCGCACAAAGCCTTGTCGGGTCAATTCACAGTCTGTGGCCCCTGAGCCATTCTCAAAAAGACCAGTCAGTATCACTTTCAGTGCTTCAGATAGGAGTCCCAAACGAATGTTGATCGATGTTCACCGCAGCCACGTCCCTAAAAGCATTTCAGCATCCAAGAGGCATCTCATCCTCATCTGCGTCACCTTAACCTCCCTCTCTCATCCCTCACTACCAATAAAAAAGGAAAGGTCACCACATTTAAAACAATAAAGGTGTCTGGTGCGGTAAATCTAGCCTGTGAGCAGGGTCATCAATCTCGGATAGACTCACTCTGAAGTCACACTAGAGCGATCCGAAGAGTATAACAGGCTCTTTAAGAATGCAGCGAGCCTGGTTTAGCTCAGGTCGATAACCCAGAGGCAGATTTCTGTATGTGGCTGTGGGGAAAGAGACCTCCTGACTACCATCTGTGCTCCCTGGTGCTTGACATGACAGTTCAAGCTTGGTCAGTCAAGGGTGTGAAAGGCGCTCGTGTGTCAGAGCACATTTTCACTTGCCTTTTTGAAAGCACGCCGAGTGAAAAAAAAGATCTCCAAAAGTTGTTGTCGATAAACATGGGCAAAATTGGTTCTTTTTGCAGCCCAGTTCGAATCTGTGGCTTTGCAATTGAGATGTATCCCATGAGACTTTATTGATATAGACAATTGTAAATGGGGTGCAGCGCAGTGTATAAATCACATTGGTTATGCTTATGTGCCTGTCTGCTTTTCTGTAAGCTGGTTTAAAATCTCTCAATCAAAGCAGTGAAAACAACAGGGCCTATCTATTTCACAGACTTGTTTGTTTGTCTAACAGACATGGATTTAAACTTGTGAACAGTTTATCATTATCAGTTGATATTTCATATACTGTATATTGGTTGATATTGGATATTTAATTGCATATGCTCATTTCTCCTATTTTGTACATTTAGATTTGTCAAGTCCCCCTGTAGTGAAAATCAAGTTGTTTATATGTCTATGTGGTGTTTTTAATATGCTTTAAGACAAACCATGTGCAAATTCATAAGTCAACACCTTTACAGAGTGTTTTCTCTTTAAAACTGAAATTGCTGGTATTTCTGACATCACAAACTACCTTGTAACCAATCACGTCAACGTGTCGGCTGGCTTTAGCATACTATTAACTATGACCTGTTATTGACTACAATTGACTACATTTTTAAAAACACTAGAAATATCCATTTTTCATATTACATATTATAATTGTATATGCGTTTTAAGTATTTTTAATGTGTTTTTAAATGTTTATTTTTTATACTTGTTTATTTTAATTTACAATATACTGTAGAATTTGAATATTGGCTGTTTATTGGTTGTCTGCCATAACATGAAAGCTTAGCAGTAACAGTATTGTATCATTAACTAAAACTAGTAAAATTGTTTTTGAAATAAAGCTGAAATAAAAAATAAATTTTAGATTAAAATACTTCAATGAAAATTAGAAGTTTTGCCTTGGCAAGTAGCTGAAATAAAATAAGTTTACCTCCTAAAATTACTAAAACTGAAATAAATAAATAAATTCAAGCTAAATAGAATGAGCTAATTCTAAATTTTAATACTATAAAAGTATATAAATAATACTAAATTAACACTGAGCAGTAGCAGTCAGAAATAATACTGGTGCATCCTTAATATTTAATTTTTATAATAACAATAGCATATTAGTTTCTCAAAATGTTGGTATAATGACAACCCTATATTTAAGTACTGTATAATTTAGTCATTTCAGACCCAGAATGGTAAGATAAGTTCTAACAACCTCATAATTCACACCATCTACAGAAAGAGTTTCCCAAAATCCCTGTGGTCTGATTTGCGATATAATACACTAGCTCTATATCAAAGTGCCTTTTCTTATTTCAAAGTGCACCTAACTGGCCCAAAGATACTGGTGCAGACACATTGAATTCTTATCTGCAGCGAGGGCACAGATCCAGCTCAGTCACTGCAAAGACTTTAATGGCTTTCAACCTTTTAGTCTGGGGGAAAAGCTGCTCTGAGATGCACACAAAACCGCTATTTGAAACCTTCAAAAGGATTGTTTTAATTTACCAAACCTTTGTCTTTTTTTCCTTGTCCTTATGGTGATCGCCAAAGGAGAAGTTTAGCCGAAAGTTCAATCTGCTCTTTTAAATATAGTCCTCCAATAAGAGCAAAAATCAATTTTATAGGTTTTTGCGAGGAACTTTTTCCACTATATGTGACCCTGTTTTCCTCTGTTTTTCATTCCTGTAGTGTCTCTGGCTTCCAGTACCGTAGGACTGGCTGGACAGGTGGTCCACACGGAAACAACAGAGGTGACCCTCATTAGCGACTCCATCATGGGTTTTGGGATCCAGCTCCAGGGAGGAGTCTTTGCCACAGAAACCCTGTCCTCTCCACCGCTCATCGCTTACATAGACCCCGACAGCCCGGCAGAGCGGTAAGATCACCAAAGACGATTTATATTAATCTCCAGTTCTTCTCCAGTGCCTCATTTGACCTAGTTAAAACTCTGGGTTTTAATATTCCAGATGCCCTTCCTCACACCGCAGCGCTCGGTGCGGCTTAATTGTTTGCATTATCAGAGAAGTGTGAACTTCCCTTTGGGAATTTTGAATATTTAATCTCAAATCTGATTTTGATTATCTGAACACATCCCAAAGCCCACAGTTATTACATCACTGCGCTGTTCTCGCAGCTTATAACTTGTCCTCCGCAGAGCCACATCTTCATCGATGATATAATGCGATGATCACACATGATATATAACTGCCTGGCCGTGACGATCTGATTTCCAGTCTGCTTGGGCTGTGATTGACTACGCCGTTACGTGATAGAGCAAAGCACTTAACTATAATTACCTGAGCGGCAGAGCCTCAGCTGGCATCCAAATGAACTTGCGCGTCGACCGAGGGGATTTACATCCCAACTTCACTGTAATTACTGACCTAAGCAACGGGGATGACTTCTCGCTGCCAGCTTAAGTTGTAATTGTAGTGATGGACATAAACCTTCTAATGTTGGTGATTTGATAAAGACCTACCGGCGTTGGGGAACAAAAGTGGTGATGCTGTCAACTTAACTACATCTTTCACTACTGTGTTTACAATAATGTAGCTATTTTCCAGTAACAAGCTTCTTAAAGGGATAGTTTATTTAGTATTTTATTTTTGTTATATATAGTATTTTATTTTTGTTATATATTTTTGTTATATATTTTGTATTTTTGTTTGTATTATTGATCTCCTTGTTGAAGATGAATACTGCTATCAATGCAAAAATATAATACTACACTGTAAAAAAAAAATCCCAGTAAAATTTACGGTAAAAAAACAGCAGCTGTGGTTGCCAGAACTTTACCGTAAAAAATACAGTAGCAACGTAAAAAAAAAAATCAGTTAAATTTACGGTAAAATAACGTATTTCATTAACTGATATAATGTTAATTTACCAACCTAATGAAGTACTAATATCTGTTTTGTACCTTTATAATACACTGACAGTCACCAAACACAGTGGTGGTAAGAGTCACATGATGAATCAAAGTTCATCACAAGCAGCTTTTCCACAAGCTGAGGAGGACAATACTAATATATAGAAGGTGCACACAGTGTCATTTACACACACACTAAACACCATCATGGTAACATGCATGAAATTTTAAAAATGCAATAAACATACATGTAACATAAAACCATAATGTACATAACTGATTAGAAAAAAATGAGAAAAACTAAGAAGAAATAGAGCTATTTCAACGAAAATATATAAAATGTGAAGTGTCACGCAGGGAATTGTGGGAATGTCAATTTACGGTTTTTCACTGTAAATTTTACAATGAATGACTACGCCGTTACGTGATAACCTATAAGATAAGATAATATAAGATAACTTATATTTTACCGTAAAATTACATTAAATATACCATTAGATCTATTATAGTTATTCACCGTATATAGTACGGAAACTTTCTGTAAACCAATTGACAGTTTTTCACTGCAGCATTTTTACAGTCTTTTACTGTTAAAATCACTGTAATTTTTTACAGTGTATATATAATAGGGTTGTCAGAAGTACCGACTTCGGTACTTACTTAATTTTTAAAAATGTGACGATACCAGCATTTCCCCGTAGCATTTTGAGCGCTGTTGAGCACAATCGTAAACACCTCTGATTGCCATCAATATCGCCATCCAGCAGGATGTTATTTCTTAATAACAACCGCTAAAAACAGATAACACATGCTCATCCGGATAACTGAAGTCTGCAGCACTATACACTTGCAAGGAATGGTTTGCGTTTGGTGATCTAATAAAATATTAAAACTCAGTCAAATCTAAATTTTGTGTACAGTTATTTAATTATGTCATCCAGTATCGTGGACTCTCTCTTGTTTCATACAAACGCAGCTCCTGCAATTTTGTTGGATTATAAGATAACAAACAGGTACGAGTTTAAAAGTTTCATCTCAGATCAATATCTCTTATTCCCATAATTATTTAAGTGGCTGTACCGTATATCCCTTAAATATCCATCTAGTTTGAACTTGCCACGCTAGCAACTGCTCGCTCCACGGAAGCCTTGCGTTTAAAGAACTAATAAAATATTTCGGCTAATTATCAATATTTCATGTCTAATTATTTACTTGTGTAATAAGCGGGATAATGTACATCCAGCCAGAATAAACCCCTTCAGGCCGATTCAAGACCTTTCCACTTCGCATTGGGGTCCTGATCACTCTGTCAGGGTTTATTCTGAGATAACAACCGGCTGGATGTACATTATCCCTTACGTAACTAACACTGTCAACCTCTAAAAATAACAAAAAAGCACCACAAAAGTCAATCTTTCCCTCCAACATAGCTCTAAAATCAAAAAACGCCATTGGTTTTTGTCTCTAATCACAATGTGACATGTGACAATGTGTTTTTTGTTGGTAGGGATGCTAGCAGCCCACGCTGAATACCAGCATCCAAAACTCAGCATATGCTTCATGATGACTAGCTTTATTGGAGTTTTTAGCTGAAATCAGAAGCAATATTGCTTCTGTTTGGCTCATATAAGCCATTTTGGAATTCAGTAAAGATTGTTTTGTTCCCTCAGCTATTAAAAAGTGCTTTTACTCTGACCTTGAGGCAGGAGCAAAGAGGACGTTTGTATTTTTTGCATAAAATGTCACATCCACTCACAAATGTCTATTTAATGGTGCCAGCTGGCATAATATAAGTGGTTGGCTGGTCTATGCGAGACACTGCCTGGGTAGCACCACCTCTCCCTCTGCAACTAGTCCATTATTTTGTATTTTATGCATTCAGCACAGTTAGTCTGTTGGCCAGTGTAAGAGGAATGTTGTGCTAAATCTGCTCTCTGTGCACAGGTGCGGCATCCTGCAGATTGGCGACCGCATCCTGTCAATAAACGGCATCCCCACGGAGGACAGCACACTAGAGGAGACCAATCAGCTGCTGAGGGACTCCAGCATCACCAGCAAAGTCACACTAGAGATTGAGTTTGACGTAGCAGGTGGGGACACAGACCGATTCATCAATTCCAAACCTGTTTGGGGATGAAGGATCCATCTGGGCACATCCCGCGTTCATTCTAGTGTGTTTTTTAAAAGTTATGCCACAGTTTTGAGAGCCCAACCATCTGGCGACTATCTGATGTATATAAATGATTAGTGCTGCAGGACAAGTGGCCTGTGATTTAATAGCTACTGTTTCCAGACAGAAAGTACAAAATTTAACGCACATCCTCAAATTTTTCCATCTCGTGCTGTGCTTTGGCAGTGTAATCACAGTACGAGCCTGTAGTCCTTGAGACACGCTGTAATTAGCTTGTCGTCCCAGTGTTTTGTCTTGTGTAATTTGGTATGATATTTAATTAGTTTCTTTTATTTAGCTAATCAGAAATCTTTTAAACTGTGTTTGTGATGACTTCAAAGGTAGTTTCAGCCTTAAGGTACTAGCACAGACCGCCTACTGTCCTTTAACCATATGCTTATTGCTCACAAAAACAAGTAAGTTTCTCTATCTAAGCTCTAATCTGACTATATGCAACTTCTGTGAGTAAGGGCTTAAATGCTCTTTAATCAGATTTTTATGATTTGTTTTATTTTGTTTTTTGTGGAGAAATTAATACTTTGATTCTGCAAGGATGGATTGATCAAAAGTGACAGTAAACGCATTTATAATCATTGTTGGGGAAAGTTACTTTTAAAAGTAATGCGTTACAATATTGCGTTACTCCCTAAAAAAGTAACTAATTGCGTTACTTGTAATGCGTTACCCCAACGCTGTCTATAATATTGTAAAAATAAATGCTGTTCTTTTGAACATTTTATTCATCAAAAAATCCTGAAAAAAATCGTTTTAAGCAGCTGAAACTGTTTAATAATAAAATAAAATTTTTGTTGAGCACCAAATCAGAATATTAGAATGATTTCTAAAGGATCATGTGACACTGAAGACTGGAGTAATGATGCTGAAAATTCAGCTTTGCCATTACAGGAATAAAATACATTTTAGAACATATTAAAATAGAAATCTTACTGTCCCCAAACTTTTGAACGGTAATGTAAGCTATGCATACCCAACAAACTTTTTAATTGAATTTGGAAACTTTTCATCATATTTTTATAATAAGGCATGAACGTACCCTGATTTGCATGACTCACTTATTTCCATTCTGTGACTTTGAATGTCAAAATGTCAAACCAATAAAATGTAAATATTTTAACACAGAACAATAAAATATTCTTTTGAAAGGATGTGCTGGAAGGAGAACAACTTAATAGTTTTTTTTGCTTGTAAGTTATTCCTTATAGTTCAGGCCAAGTGGTTGTTTTGAAAGACTCTTTTGTTGATTTGGAAGAAATGAGTTGGCTTGTATTACTGCATGATCGTTTCAAGAGCAGAGGCCTTTATGTGTAATGGAGGGTCACTGGAGTGTAGTGCGTTTTCTTTCTTTGAGTGCTTTGACGCTTCTGTCATTCTTTTTGATACTGACTCACTGCCCAGAGGAGAGGGACATATTTTATGGAGATTCTTTCCCCCTCTCTTCTAGAATGAGCTTTCTAGGCTTCTGTCAGAAAGATTGTTCACATCGCTGCCTGAGAGAAAGACTGAATTTTTAACAGCTGTCTCCAAGTCACTTTAAAGTGATAGTTCACCCAAAAAATGAATGTTTTGTTGGCATATACTCTACTTTCTGTCTTGCATGTAAATCAAAGGAGGTAAAAGCTACCCACTATGGTCTGCATCCAGTTTCATTTTATGGAAAAAAGGACAAAACATCTCATTTTGCATTCCACAGAAAAAAAGAATTAAAATCATACAGGTTTGGAGCAACTTGAGGGTGAATAAATGATGACAGATCTATCATTTTCAGGTGAACTATCCCTTTAACAAGTGTTGGTTTGGTTTTTCGCCTGAATGTCCACATTTCAGTTTCAAAATGGTCTATAAATCCAAACTTGATAGAACTTGAAAATGATTATATGGATAGACCTGCATCTAAAAATGGACCTTTTTGTTTTTCTGTCCTTGTCTCATCCAGAATCGGTCATCCCAAGCAGTGGAACCTTTCATGTGAAGCTACCAAAAAAGCCAGGTGTGGAGCTGGGCATCACCATCAGCTGTACGTATTCTTCTCTTAGTTCTTCTATGCATAATAATGGTTGTTCTTACTTGACCTTCTATCCTCAAGGTGTAAGTTGTATTTAATGGTGCATGTTAAGGCAAGAAACAGTATTACTATTGATCATACATGTACTTGGGATAAAAAATTTGAAAAACTCAAGGTCATGGGTTTGATCATATATACTGATAAAATATATAACTTGAACGAAGACGCTTTTGATATAAATGTAAATGTAAGAAAGTATACAGTGAGGGACTGTTGTTAAATAACCTTAAAATTTCCCATGATTCCATTAGAAACTTTAAAGGATTAGTTCACTTTCAAATAAACTTTTCCTGATAATTTACTCACCCCCATGTCGTGCAAGATGTTCATGTCTTTCTTTATTCAGTCGAAAAGAATTGAAGGTTTTTGATGAAAACATTCCAGGATTATTCTCCTTATAGTGGACTTCAGTGGCCTCCAGATGGTTGAAGGTCAAAATGACAGTTTCAGTGCAGCTTCAAAGGGCTTTAAACAATACCAGACGAGGAATAAGGGTCTTATCTAGAGAAACGATTGATCATTTTCGAAAAAAATACAACTGTATATGCTTTATATAAACAAATGTTCGCCTCTAAGTGCCTCCGCCAAAACCACATTTCCGTATTCTCCAAAAAGTTTGTTGTATGTCCTACGCTTTCCCTATTCTACTTACGGAACGAACGCAGCACCAATTACATTTTTTCTGTAAGTAGAATAGGGAAGGCGTAGGACATAAAGCATAAACTGTTTGGAGAATACTGAAATGCGGTTTTGGCGGAGGCACTTAGAAGGCGAACATTTGTTTATATAAAGCATATACATTTACATTTTTTTTCCGAAAATGAACGATTGTTTCATTAGATAAGACCCTTATTCCTCGTCTGGTATCATTTAAAGCCCTTTGAAGCTGCACTGAAACTGTCATTTTGACCTTCAACCGTCTGGAGGCCACTGAAGTCCACTATAAGGAGAATAATCCTGGAATGTTTTCATCAAAAACCTTCATTTCTTTTCAACTGAATAAAGAAAGACATGAACATCTTGGATGACATGGGGGTGAGTAAATTATCAGGAAAATTTTATTTAAAAGTGGACTAATCCTTTAATTGCACTCTTATTTGCCTCTTCAGCACTTTTTCTGTGCATTATCCAGGCTACAAATTTAGAAGACTTCACAATTGGGTCTTCCTTCACTCCCTATATCACTGAGATATAAATATGTGACATTTAACCCTTGTTTCAGTTCCAAAGACATTAAAGAGACACAACTGGGTGACTTATTACTGGGGAAATAATGTAGCTGTTGCTTATTAGGGTACTGGAAAAAATCCTTTGTGGGTTTGTGCTTATTTATTACATTTTTGAGGTATGTAAGAACCTCATGAAAAGAAGCGCCTAATTATTATCTCTCATTTATTGTAATTGTAAATTGAATTGCTAGGAACAGACTGTAGGTCACAGTGGCTGCATCCAGAAGGCAGTTGCATTGTATTGTTGTGTTGTGTGATGTGTTTTTTGTGTATGAAGGTCTTTCAATGCACCATAATGTCACATCTAATGATCTATAATGAATTCAAGTGAGCTTTAGGGATAACAATATAATATTTTGTGACTACAGTTCTTCTTTCTCTCTAGAAATGGAGTTGAAAACAAGACAAAATTGGCTACTTATACTTTTCAATCATTTAGATGCCATTTGTATTTTTTCATCCATTAGCTGAACACACATAGAATTGTGAGATATTTTAAAAAAGCCCATAAATGGAGCTGTCTTTTATGGAAATAAATACCAAACTATTCCCTCCTTCCTCCAAAGATGCTGTGTCTTCTCCCCTGTTGTGTCATTCGTTTATCATCACCTGAGTTTTTGGAAAGGGGGTTCTAGACTGATCTGCCTGCGAATTCAATCTGTTTTCCGCCTGCCGTCAGGGGCTCTGCAGAGCTCCATTCGTAAACCCCACGCGCCGAACGCTCTAAGCCTTTGCCAGCTGCTTCATCAATGCCCGCCCGCGTTGTCAAGCGAGAGTGATTCATCACCTCATCCCAGCTCGGTTTTGTCACATTGACTGTTTTCCCCATTACGGCAGTATGATACAAACTTTCTGTTATTAGCCAGTCTTCGTGAGATACGTTGCTGGACCCTGTGCAACAACCCAGCAGTAATTGCTTCTCTCTGTATCTGTAGAGTTGTTTACCTCCAAAGCAATTCTGCCCGGCATCCTCTATGCTTTCTAAATAATTATTCATTACGTTGCTGGCGTACAAGTTGTGTGTAGTCCTCACATTTGTTGCTAATTTGATGGGGCAAATTCTCCCAGGATTGACTATGAAGATATACTGTACACAGTCCAAAGATAATAGCAAAAGGTTCCCAGTGAAGCTTCTTTGTGGGTTTTACAGCTGTCTGAACTACCTTAATGAACCAGATGAACTATTTTGCCTGTGCTAAAGTACCGCTGTAACTGCTTTTCAGATCATTAAAAAAATTCCCTCAACTGTTGGTTCCCATTCCACTGCACCTTCTCAAAATTATATCAGTTAACATAATAGTTCATCCAAAAAGGAAAGTTCGTTTTTATTTACTCACTTTTTTTTTGTTCCAAAATGGAATGAATTTGTTCTATGCAACACAAAAGAAGAAATGCTGAAGAATATTTTGGTCGTGAATATATTGAAGGTGCAGTTACCATGAATGGCGACTGGAGCTTTCAAGATTCGTAGCTGCAAAAGCGAGTTATCATAAAAGAGTTCTATATGACTCTGTATTAGAAACCATATAATTGCTTTGTGTGAGGAAAAGACTGATCATCTTCTCCTCAAATGAGCTTTTAAATCTAGATTTGCTGCAACAATATCGAGTCAGTAAGTTTACTTTGAGAATCGGATCAGACCAATTCATATACAAAAGATTCAGACCTGTTTAGTAAACTAGATAATGAATCAAAAGATTCATATTGAATTGAGAATGAATCAATTGAATGAACTGAGTCATTGATTAAAGAATGAATCAAAAGAGTCAATGAATCAAAAGAATGATTCATTCACAAATTAGGCATAAATGTATAATAACATAAACCTTAGATTTGTTTGTCTGTTCCTCATAAAAATATAGTCTTTTTAAAATTTGTATGCCCAATTCATTATAAATGCATGAAAAAAAGCAGCATGAACATTCATAAAAATATCTTCTTTTGTGTTCACAGAAGAAAGTAAGTCATATGGGTTTGGAAATACATAAGCAAGTAAATAATATAATTGTAATTATTGGCTGAACTATCCCTTTAAGTGTTGAGTGGCTGGAGATATTTGTAAAGGGCTAGTTCACCAAAAAAAGAAAATTCAGTCGTTCCAAACCTGTAAGATCTTCGGAACACAAATTAAGATATTTTTGATCAAATCTGATGGCTCAGTGAGGTCTCCATTGACAGCAAGATAATTAACACTTTCAGATGCCCAGAAAACTACTAAAGACGTATTTAAAACAGTTCATGTGACTACAGTGAAGTGAAGTGACGAGAATACTTTTTGTGCGCCAAAAAAACAAAATAACGACTTTATTCAACAATATCTAGTAATGGGCGATTTCAAAACACTGCTTCATGAAGCTTCGAAGATTTACGAATCTTTTGTTTCGAATCAGTGCTTCACAGCATGTATCAAACTGCCAAAGTCACGTGAACCACTGAAATTTCTAAACGTTTTGAAACACTGATGACGTAACTAAGCCTTGTTTACTGAAATCACGTGACTTTGGCAGTCAGATTTTATCAAAAATATTAACCGAAGATGAATGAAGGTCTTACGGGTTTGGAACTACATGAGAGTGAGTAATTACTGACACAATTTTCACTTTTGGGTGAACTAACCCTTCAACTATAATGAAGACAGTGTGCTAGAGGAGATGTACAATCCCATTCTATTAAAGCAGACCTCACACACACACACACGTAAAGAATTATATAAAGAAAGTCTGTTCAATTATGCCTCCACTTGGCTCAGGGCCTGCAGGATGTCTGAGAAAGTCAGCTTTTATGGCTTGGAATGAGAGAAAGAGAGATGTAGACTGTCCTATCCGCATGTCGATTTATGTATATGGGCTTCACCGAGCTCTTGTGGCCTTCCTGAGCAGTTTAATGGCTTTCTGCTTTGTGCCTCTGCGGGGCCTGTATTTTACAGGTACTAATAAAGCTATAGTGGGACACGTTTATAGATGTCTTGTTTACTTCTCCTTAAAGATTACCTTGTCATATTCTCCTGGTGGTATCTCATCTGCTGTGGACTGGAATATGAAATGATATACACTGCAAACTAATCTGAGGTCGTTTTAATCTTATTTATACTAATTTGTATGATTTTACATGCAAGTTGCATACTTAATAACAGAAAAAAAAACAATTGTGAAATCCATTAAAAATAGATTTTAGTCAGATTTCATACATATATGAATTGGGATTGTAAGAAGCACATTTAACTTTTTTGGGTCTTACACTAGAGATTTGATTTAAATAAACAAAAAGAAATTGAGTTTTGTTGCCTAAAACGGCAAGGTTAATTCAAATAAATGCTTTTGAGGATCACCATGGTAGTTTTACTGTATAAATTGGATCAGATGACGCACATAGCAAAAGTTTACTTCGTTCTTTTCTAGTTTGACCCTTAGCTTGTGTAAAAATTTGCATTCACCTGAGCAGGCAAGGTGCAAAGACTGCGAATGGGCCATGCTATTTATCATGGTTAGGCCAAATAGCAGTGCAAGTAAAAGGGGGAAATGATGACAAATAAGCTACCATCAGCATCAACAGTGCCACCAACCAGGAAACAGGCAAAAGATGGCTGTGCCCTTCCATTTTGAATGTCATAATGTAGCTTGTCTGACAAATAAGAATCATTTTGCTGCTTGATTTCCAAAACATACCATCAAACCGAGTGCCTCTTTATGTAAGAAGTCATTCCTCTGTTTTTGGCTCTGGATACTTGCTATAAAATTCATCAGAGCTTCACAGAGTTGAAAGGCTGTGCTTTGATGTGCACCATCTGAAGGTGACATCACACCGCTGTAATGCAGCATATGGTGAGGTGCCTTTAAGGCCAGCGGACATGCGCTCTCTTTGAGCCGAGCAGAAAACATGATTATTTCTTTGGTCCGAGAACTTGCTAACATTTGGAAATTGAATTGTCAGATACATCTCAGCACCTGCATTGCTGACACTTTGACAATTTGCTCTCAGATAGCTTGTTCAAATCTAGCTCGCTCTGACTGACATCTTTAAAGCAATTTCTTTCCTCTTTTAGACTGCTAGTGCTGTAGCCTCTACCATTGAGACTGAATCTTTGGCCTTTTTCAGTTGAATCATCCTGAAGTTAATTTTCTCTTTCAGCTGACAACCTCTCTGACTTGCTTTGTAATTTGAAAGTGGAAATAAACTAGCTCTAATTTGGGTCTCCTTCAGGTCATAATAATTAAGAGCCATTACAGGCTAATATATATATTAGGGGAGTAACAGTACACAAACATGACTGTTCGGTATGTACCTCAGTATTGAAGTCACAGCAGGGGGTAAAAAACTAAACATAAAATTGCTTCGTTTTTCTTCTTTTTTTTTATTAAACCATGTGTTATTAAACCAAATTTTCTAAGATTTTAATGTTGTTATGTGTGTTGAACATCATAGAAGTCAATGTTATCATCCGTTAGTTTTGATTGTAGGAGAAAAATAGTTCATTTTAAACCTTTTTGCGCTATTTTCAACTTTCGGGTTTAAATTCATCTTTGTGTCACAAGATGTGAAGTTTTTTTGTACATATATATTGAATAATTAAGACATTACTAACAGGTAAAGTAAATATAATTAATATATAAGCTAATATAGAGCATATATTTAGTGAAATTCTCCTTTCTGTAGTTGAAAGTGGACACTAAATTGCTGTGGACACTAAATGACTTGCCTGAGGTAAATGTAATGCTATGTGAGAACCGAACTGAACCGTGACATCCATATATGACGGTTCAAGACAAATACATGTACCGTTTCACCCCTAATAAATATATATATATATATATATATATATATATATATATATATATACATACACACACAAGCTTTTCTGTCAATTGGAGCTCGTCTTATTACAGGTTGGTTCTCGAGCCATAACAAACAAACAAAGAAAACCTCTGGGACTGTCTGTCTGTCACAGACACATACTCGGCATCTCAATGCGTAGAGCTTAAAAAACAGACCTCTATAGGGCAGCATAGGACAATCACTGACAGGCTGCATCAGAATTGATGATGATTAAGCTGTGCTACCATCTGGGAGGCATATTAGGTTGAAAAGTGAGCAGGATTAACAAAAAATATATTTTTCTTATTCAAAGTGGAAAAAAAGACACGACCTTCCAGTTTGTCAATGACGTACTAAATGAACATGAATCACCCTGAGCTCTGACTGAGAAAAAAATGCTCTGGCGCATCACTCTAGAAGTTTGATATAATACCTCCAGATGCTCCTGGTGGGCTAGGGAATATATGACATGTGATTATGCACTCACATCTGTCCCCTCAGTAGACCAGAATATGAGCTGCTAAAAAGCTCTATTTTCTATTTCATACTGATGTAATGGCTCTTTTCCAAATCATAGAGAGCTGGCAGCATTTTTAGGCCCATTTATATTATTATACATATATATATATGATTCTAAAATGTCTGGAAGCACAAATGAGTTAAATTCTTTAATTATTTTGGACAGTGGCTTTAGAGTTAAAAAGGTTCATAACCACTGTCCTAGACTTTCCTGCCGAAAAAAAGAGAAAGAAACTTAAACCAAAGTCTAGCTTATTTGCTGGGCTTAGCTTGATCAGGCTGGCATGTTGGCAGTATTTAGAGCGGTTTTAACCCCACTAAGCAGGGCAAACCATCTTAGGCTTTTTTTTTTTTTTTCAGCAGAATGCTTACTTTATGGTTAAAAATATCATTTTTATATATGCACTATTATTTGCTGTAAGATTGCCATCCACACGGCACTGTGGAAAATGTGCATCTCAATTGTCAGTCATTTGGAGTGGCATCTTTTGCAGTGTCATTCTCCAAGCCAGAAAAATGTAAAATAGACAACAAAAACCATCAGTTCTGACTAGACTGGACTGACAACTACTTATTAATGCTACCGAAAGCAACTAGTTCTCCACCAACCATGTGAAGAGGCACTACAAGTCGATACAAAGCTCTTAATGTGTCATCAGATTTATTCTCTCCAATTTTAAAGACACATTTGTCAGCAAGGCAGAACCTTTAAAAGTACTGTACCTTTAAAAATGTTAAGTTATACATTAATCACTCACAGTTAGATAATCAGCAGTGTTGCCTACAGAAAATGAGTGAGGTTGTGATATTAAACAAGTCTGATTGTTCTCTTCTCTCTTCACAGCTCCTTCCAGTAGGAAGCCCGGAGATGCGCTCATCATCTCTGACATAAAGAAAGGCAGCGTGGCGCACAGGTACCACCTCACGTCATTGTCTTCCACCATATCTCCTTTTAAATGTATAGAAAAATGCTAATCTCATGCAAAACAACTCGTATACAGCCTCCAGCACACTTGCACCCACCAGCATCTCAAGCTTTGCTATATTAAAAAATACATAATAGATGGATTACCTTTTATATTCGAGTGTACAATGTTTCACTCAATATAACATACTCTAAAACATAATGCCCATCATCAAACAAGTCCTCCATCAGCATAAAATACACACAAACAAAAGTTGAAAATTTCTGAAAAAATGGATCACCGTTTCCACAAAAATATCAAGTCAAAATATCAAAATACCAAATCAGCATATTAGAATGAAGTAAGAAGTAATTGCTGCTGAAAATTCAGTCTGGCATGTCAGCATTGCATTCATTTCCGAACTCTCATCCAAATCAGCACTTCATCCGTGCCTTAAATAGCTCCAACTAGACCCAAACGGCTAATATAATGACATCTGTGCACAGAATTGAGCTTGACTACGAGCGTATGCTATCTGCATCGACTTGCGAAAGCATTCTTATGCATAAAAATGCTCATTTTCTCCAGGCTACAGTGGAGAGCTTCTGATTGAGTGTGGCTGGGAGAACGTGTAACCCTCCGTATTGACATAAATCTTGGTTGCCCTGAGGAAAGGTGTAGAGTGCTGTTTGACTGCGTAGTTCTTGATTGTGAGGTCTATATTGGGCTGTTTGCAGTAAAATCTAATCTAGCTGCACTTCTCTAAAACTAGCTTAGATTTATTTTCTTTAAAATAACATTTCACTCATAACTCAAGATACGGTACTCTTCAAAAGTTTGGGGTCAGTAAGGTTTTTAATGAAAGTGACATGAATGAACCTATCCAGTTATTGCACACACACACTGGATTACACACATATTGCACATCCACGCAAACCGTGGACACACACACACTCGAAGCAGTGGCGCTGGGGAGTGATTGGGGGCTAGGTGCCTTGCTCAAGGACACCTCAGTTGTTTCCTGCCGGTATTGAGAATTGAACCCACAACCTTCGGGTTACCAATCTGACTCTCTAACCATTAGACCACAACTGCCCCCAAAAATGTAGGCATGCCCCCTAATAGTTGACTAAACGTTTGTCAACGAGAAGAGGCTTAGTCGACCACAGTTTTATTAATCGCTGAGTCGCAGGAAAAAAAATAACACAGGAAGTGGCGAAGATCATTAACAGCTGGACATCCTATCATTTATCGACCTCAAATATGGCTTATCTGAAACATGTAGTTGCAGCTTTACATGGCCGCTCACTTTAATGTTAACCTAGAAAAATGTGGGCCATTCAAATGTTTGTGCAGAGTGTGAAAGCTGAATAGTAGCGCGCTCACTGCACGACAGCTAGCATGGAGGCGCCGGTGCGATCACTTGCACTTAAAATGCTCCGTCATTTGTGGTCATAAAGATAAGAGTAATACATCTTTTGAATCTGTAAAGAGTCTACTTTGCACTCACAATGACAACAAAACGTTATGCTTTTGTAAAATAATGAAAGCAAATGGTGCGGTTTTTGCCATCTCTCGCTGCTGTACTTGAGCGTTCCAAACAAAGAAGAAAAAAAGAAACTTATATCTATAGAAAGAAAAATATATCTATAGAAAGTGAAATGTCTACTTTTAAATTAACCAATTCAAATGGAAAACAAATATTCTCAGGTTATGTAATCAGTATGAAATGTGCATATAGGCACGTTCGCTACTGCGAAGATGATGAGTCAGCATCGGCAACTTCATCACTGCAGCCAAAAATACAGAAAACACTAGTTTATCAATTAATTATTACAATGTTAAAGCAGTCTTCTTGAGGTGCGCTATGGCAAGCTTTTTGCGTGTGCTTAAATGCTGATTAGGCTATGTAGGCATTAAAGGCTCATTATTATGATTTATATGTTTTATTAATAAATGTGCGATGAGTTGACTAATCGCTTAAAATGAACGACTACTAGTTGACCAGAAAAATCTTTAGTCGAGGGCAGCCCAATTTGAAAGTGTCTTATGTTCACCAAGGCTGCACTTAATTGATCAAATTGATATTTTCATATCTTATGTAATTTATTAATCACTTAATAATAATTTATTTCTGAATTTCCAGCAGCCATTGGTAGTATTCAGAATCACATGATCATTAAATATACAGATTTTATGTTTAATAAACATTTATCATTATTATTATCTTTATTATTATTGATGTTGAAATTAGTTTAATATTTTTGTGGAAACTCGTACATTTATTCAGCATTCTTTGAATAATTATTTTTTTACAATTTTTTCAGCATTTATTAAAAATTGAAATCTTTTGTAACATAAATGTCTTTACTGTCATGCTTTTAAAAATAATTTAAAAAAAATCTTACTGACCTCAAAACTTTGAATAGTAGTATATTGTCCTTTCTCAATCTCAACGTTAATTTCTAAAAAAAGGCTAACAAAGCTGGGAAAAAAAGTATAAATTCTCCATGGTAATAGTTAGGGTTGTTGGGGGATGCTGTATACCAAGTAATTAAGGCTCTTTCAGCACATATACTCTAATTTTTACATAATAGAACATATGTTTAAGTGATAATTATGCGAGGAGGAGAGAGAATTGGGTTATGAATCGCTGTGTACACAGTGGAGTGGTTAAATACAGGTCTGTTCGTCTTTCTGTTGAGAGAGACGCATATGTTAGATAGCCTTGGCTCGTGCAATCTTTCACATTTTGCTCTCCATTTCAGCTCTATTAAAAGGGCCTAAAAATAAGTGAGCCATTTAATATGAAGAAGCGGTGGAATAATTGTGAATTCAGGCAGGATTACATCTCAGTGTCCAATCTGAATATGGAATGACAATTATGACCAATACGATAAAAGTCAGATTTTTTTTTTTTTTTTTGCTTCAGATCTATCTCAGTGCCTCTGGCAGCTCTTTACTGTGTACCATGGTCAATCCACTGAATAATGGATGTGTTTTCTTGCAGAATGTGAACTCAGACTACAACGAAATGAGTGTAAATGTCTGCATGAAGGAGAAAATAACCTTTCCTTCAAAATATTGCAAGACGAAATGGAGATTTGCTGTATGGTTGAGAAAATGTTACATTGGTTGTGCTTCTGCAAAAAGCTTGTAACGGTTTTCATTGTACTTCAAAGAACGGGCACCCTGGAGCTGGGGGATAAGCTTCTGGCAATAGACAACATCCGTCTGGACAACTGCTCCATGGAGGACGCCGTTCAAATCCTGCAGCAGTGCGAAGACCTGGTTAAACTCAAGATCCGCAAGGACGAGGACAACTCAGGTACCTCTGAGCCTCTGCAACTACACACTCCACACGGACACAAATTTACACTAAAACCCCCCCTGCAAGGACAGAAGGCCTCAGCAAAGACGTCTAATGTGAATGTGTTTTTGCCAGGATCAAGATAAAAAATAAGCTATTAGGACCTGACTGATTAACCTACTCTAATGTAATATGGTTTCAAACAGATACGGCAAGGACAGAAAAAGGGCAAGATAAGAGAAAACATGGCAGCATTATTAGCTATGAATCCCTTAAGTACAGAATATCAAGTAGGGGACAATACAGAGAAAACAAGTATATTTTGATATTTTTTTGCCTTATATGACCATAAAAATCTATTTCTGCATTTACATAATTTATTTTTTAGATAATTAAAAAAGAATTATATTATATGTGTATATATATATATATATAATTCTTTTTTAATTATCTAAAAAATAAATATATATATATATACGATAGTGTGTATATATATATATATATATATATATATATATATATATATATATATATATATATATATATATATTCTGCCGCAATAGTACAAAACTCTACTGATATGTTAATAACAATTACGAAAGTATGAAATAAAGCATATTTTGTTACCTTTTGGAACTTGGAAGGGTTCAATTTGAGCATCATCACCGTCATCGTCAGAACTTATTTCCCTATTGCATTCAGCATCTGCCTCAGCATCTGACAGCTTCTTCACCAGATCCAACTTCAAGTGACAGTGAGACTAATGGAGAGAAAAAATATACTTGCACTATTACATGGCCCGGGTCGACCCTAGTGACCCTATACACTTTTTTTACTACAAAAAAAAGACATTCTTTTATATATATTTTTTTCTTGTTATTTTGTTTATAATAAAAAATTAAAAGTAGGTTGAAGTCTAAAGCCCTGGGTATACTTCGTTTTTTATGCAAACACTCGCAGTTGAAAGCACAGCCTTCCAAAGTATACTTCATTTGACTCGTATGCGTACACAGGCATGAGCAATCTCTCGCCACAAGTTACAACCCATGTAAACATCTTTGTATTCTTTTATGTTAGAGTTGAGGGTAAATAAGGGTACTTTCTAACCTCTTCACACAATTTCTCATCTATGTAGGTCTCCATCATCGCTGTAGCTTGTATGCATTCCGGTCTGTTCTGTTTTATGCAGTTTTTCTTTAACTTTAAAATGCACATGTGCGTACTCTTCTGATGACGAAATTTGCGTCACGTGCACTGTATGCTGACCCTCGCGTACACGTAAAGAGTAAATAATACTTTGGGCTTAACTTTAAAAAATGAATAAGAGGGAGGGTAGTGAATGACGTCCCGGGTCAATAAAGACCCGAGGTATGCATTTAAGGGTTAAAGGTTAGGGTTTTACACATAAATAAATGAATAGTACTTTAGAAAGATTACTGACAGTCAAAATTGAACATAAATGTTTTATTTTACAAAAAGCCAAGATATCGAGATCACATGGCCAGCTAATGCTACTTATTTATGGGTCAACCCTCTTATTGCACATGTTCATTCACAGAATAAATTAATCACAGCTTTTATAAATATATTTGACTATTCGATATATCGCCCAGCGTTAGTGCCTAGTTATACTTCTTGGAGATTTTGTAACCATTTAAAGGGATAGTTCAGTCAAAAAAGAAATTATTTTTTATTTTTTTTAATACAACTGGCCTACTTCAAGTTGAGGTAGGCCATGTTCAGACTCTGAGGGTTTGAAGTGGCTCTGCTGTCAGAAATGTCACTGTGAGATCTTCATTATCTCCAAAGGACCTTCTGATAAACCTTTCGCTTCTTCTTTTGGGCTGCAACAACATACCCACTTTTCCTCGCTTCCACAACCTCACAGTTCACCCTTAACACTATGAGCAGTGTGCACATAGAAGAAAATGAGGTTTAATCGCTCCAATTTAACGCTCGTTTGGTTAAATTATTTGATTAGAAACCCTTAGAGCCCTCATCCAGCTTCATAAAAGCATTTACCCACAATCCTTTGCTTCATAGTCTTCTACAAGGGCATAATGCTCGTACTACAAAGCAGACCTCCGAATCACTTTTATTTGGCATTCATATTTCATCCAGGACATCCACTGTGTCCGTGAAATGGCACCTTGTGTGTTTCAGATCCTCGCCCTAAGCTGGAGGCTTGTTTAGATCTTTCTTGCTGGGAACATTAAGGTCGACATTCATTTTTCACAAAGCCTTTTTTGCTGTGCCAAACAAATCATCAGTCTGAGAGAGGTCGTGGTAACTGGCGTGCTAAATGGGGGTAATTTCCCTCCCATCTCTCCATTAGTCCATCGTCGAAAAAAACAAATGCGTAATGAGCCGACCTCGTGTTAACGAACGTCCCCAGACCCCCAGCGCAGGCACACAAACACAAACCTATGCAGCTAGAGCTGCTGTGATCTGACGGATATTAGCGCTTCATTAGTATGTGGATGCGGGTGAGAGATGACAACGATTGCCCTGAGGATCTGCGAGTTTTTCCTCTATTTTTCTCTTTCTCTTTAGCGTATTTCCTTCTCGGTGTAGTCGTGTCAAAACGGTAGGTTGACCTCTTAATTGATGTTGAGCATTATGAATCAGCGCCACAGATATTTTATAAAACACTTTCAAGTGGATTTTGGTGGTGTTATAGCCACGTCTCTTTGCTGAGTGCATACAAAATGAGTTCAGTCTTATAATTAATTTACATTATGATTCCTGTAGCTCAGCTGGTAGAGCAACTAGCACAGAGAATCCCCTGAGGACACACATACACTGATATAATATACAGCTTGAAGTCACTTTGGGCAAAAAGAAATGTCTGACATCTGACATTTAGTCTTTTTGAAATGCATTGTGGGTCCAGGCCATGGAGGCTTAGTTCTCCTTTGGATGATAAAAAGTATGATTTGTAGAGGTAGGTGTAGTATCCATTTCTGAAATGGATCACTGAGCCGATATCCCATTTTTTAGCATTATGCATGTGAATATCTCCATTTTGCCACTCCCTTGTATTTTCTCTTTCTCATTTTTTCGTTTATTTTTTTTTCTAGATGCATCACTTCTATTATCTTACATCATTTTTCTCTCAAATTGCCTTTACTTCCTTTCCCATTCTTCCTGCTTTTTCGTTTCTCCAGTTTATTACTTTTTGTAAGCATAATCAGACATTTTACTTTTAGTTCGTTTTTTTTTTAGGGTGGTCAATAAATTAGAAATTTGAATCGAATTAATTACATAATGTGTAAAAATCTGTAAATATAGTGCACAATGTACTGTATAAATATGAAGTAATTTTCCATATTGTTTTTTTTTTTTTTTACAGGTGTTTTCCCTGTATTTTGAATTACGTTGTGTTGTGTTTTTGGTTTAACGGAAATTTCTGTAAAATTACTGGATAATGTCCTGGCAGAAAATTACCAGTACATTTTCCATTTTCCATTCCAAAATTTCCATTTTCCTACATTTTTTTATTTTTACAGAGCAAATTATATACAATCTGAAAATTATATGTAGTTCGAAAAAAAAATGTCAGATTACAGCAGTTGTAAAGGTAGGATTGATCAGTAACAGACGGGACTTGACGCAAATGTTCAATTGCACATTAAATTGACAGCCCTAGCATTTTTATCTCATTTCCTTTGGGTTCCTCTTCCTTCATGTTTTCTCTTTATTTTCTGGTTAATCCTCCTCCATCCTCCCACCCTCCCTTCCTCCTTACCTCCTCTCTCTGTCCGGTGTTGTGAGGGGTGTCTTCGCTCTGCTCTCTGCCCCTCTGTGAGGTATCCTACGTGATGGCAGTGTTGATAGGGACGCCCGTGTGCTGTTGGCCTGTGTTGCAGACGAGCAGGAGAGCTCCGGCGCCATCATTTACACGGTGGAGCTGAAACGCTACGGTGGGCCGCTGGGCATCACAATCTCGGGCACCGAGGAGCCCTTCGACCCCATCATCATCTCCAGCCTCACTAAAGGTGGCCTGGCTGAGAGGTACGGCTCTGTTCATGCTTTCAAGCCTGTCAACAGTTATGAAATATCACACTTAAGCTAAATATACATATACATAGAGAGAGAGAGCTTATGTGAAATATCTTAAAGATGACCTGTTATGCTTTTTTTTTTACATTTTCAACTTACTTTAGTGTGTAATGTTGCTGTTTGTGCAAGAAAAAGGTCTGCAAAGTTTCAAAGCACAAAGTCCACTCCAAAAGGAGTTAAGGCCCGTTCACACCAAGGGCGATAATTATAACGATAAAGACATCGTTCTAAAAATCATTGTAAATATAAAAGAACAGCAGATTCTACACCACAACTATAACGATAATGGCACAGACAAACTATATCATTGGAATCACATTCAGAACAGCCATTCAGAATACATTCTGCTTTAAGCGTTCGAGCATTTAAAGCGACAGACGGCAAAACTGCGGTGCACACTTAGAATAAACAGAATGATACTGTGCATTGGCATGGACAATATAGTTATCTTTATAGTTATCATTCTTGGTATAAACAGGCCTTTATTCCCTATATCAGTAAGCACCGTTTCTGAACTCCCTGAAACACCTCGATTGTAGTCTTGAGTTTTCTTTCAGGAACAAACACGTCACAATATTCCTTGTTTAAACCATTCCCGCCAAAAGCATACGCAAAAACAGGGGCAAGGCCTGGTTGAGTTGCGTTAGCAGTGTGTTGAAACTCCTAAGCTGCGTCCGAATCGCATACTGTGGTACTACATTTGAATTTAAATTTACTTCACGACCGTTTAAAAAAAGAACGTTCTATATAGTAGGAATGCATGTAGTATGAATGAATTCGGACGTACTACATCCGCCATGTTGTTACTGTCACATGACATACTAGCATCAATTACGTCCCTTCAACTCCATTCACAAATCCTCTCCTGTGCCCTCATGGCATAATAAAGTGTCCATCATATGCGCACTTCAGACTCTCGCCGGAAATAGTAAGTCATCCGGGTACATTTCGCCTACTGTTTTTGGAATACTATGAATTCGGACATACTACTTTGTTCGCATACTGTTTTTTGCATACTATATATTAGAGAAGTATTCGATTTCGGACGCAGCTATAGGGGCATGACATTTCCAAAACACACTTGAAGCGGTTGATGTATCACAACACACTGGTCCAGCCGACCAATCAGAGCACATTGCGCTTTTCAGAAGGAGGGGCTTCATAGAGACAGGAACTAAACAGAGCGTTACTGACAGACTGAGAAGTGCGGTACTGCAACAATGACAAATATGTGAAAAATAAGGTGTTTTTTGAACATTCAAGCATGAAAACCTATTCTAGTAGAACCCAAAATCAAATTCAAGACTTTATAAAAGGGCATAATAGATCCTTTTAAATAAGTCATATTTTCAGTAGAATATATAAATAAAACTATATAATTTAATTTAAATTCTAATTATAATAAAGAATATATATTTAATTAGAATTCTAATTATAAAATTTGTATAAATATTTCTTTTTCTCAGAAAGTACTGAATATGTTAATGTGTTGCCTGTAGACATTAATCGCAATTAAATATTTTAATCTATGGACAGCCCTATTTAATTTGAATGAATGCATGTTTTCAACAAGAACAAAAGGGCTTTTGAAATGATGCATTGCAGCCGCCCTTAAAGAGTAAGTTGCTGTGCTCTTGTTTCCACAGGACCGGTGCCATCCACATTGGTGACCGCATACTGGCCATTAACAGCAACAGTTTAAAGGGCAAACCTCTCAGTGAGGCCATCCACCTGCTGCAGATGGCAGGAGAGTCCGTCACACTGAAGATCAAGAAACAGGGAGAATGTGAGTCCTGACTCACATTCAGTAGACACATGCAAGCTTACCACCAAATGGCTTTTAATATGTACACTACAAGTCAAAAGTCTGAACACATTTAACTATTTATGTTTATTTATTTGATTTAAATAGATTATTTGGGGTGGATAGTGAAGGAAAAAATTGTTGTTGTTGTTTGTTTACCATTTTTGGTTACTTAATTCTCATATTAAATATGTTTTGTTTTTTTTGTTTTTTTTTAATTATTGTTTACTTATTGTTATTCACTAATTGTACTTATTTTTATTATATTTCCCAAACTTCTCTTTTCTCTGTCACTCTTTCTCACACACATTACCTCCCTCACAGTACTGTACATCTTTGTAGCTCTAAAAAGCAATAAACCTGCCAACCCGAGAGTCATTAAAGCCTTAGGTCTAATTAGTTTTGTCTCCATCTATCATATACTGTAGACTGACAGTAGACAAGGTGAAGTTCCTTATCCAAGAACAAAAGATCAAATGAGCACTGATTTGTGAGCCCAATATCCAGTAAAGTCTGGATCTCTCTGGTCTATTGACTGTGATCTGTGGGCTCAGACAATCATCTTCTTTATTTTGTTCCTTCTATAGTGCCAAGCCCGAAGCAGCCCTCGGTAACGGGTCGCTTGAATGATCTGAGCGATATGGAGGACGAGGGTCAGGCTGGGCAGAAAGCTGGTAAACTCTCAGACATCTATTCTACCACCATCCCCAGTGTGGACAGTGCAGTGGAGTCCTGGGATGGTTCTGCCATCGACGCCACCTTCAGCACCCAGGGTAAATTTGAATGCGTGTAGTTTTAAAAACGTTTTAGCACTTTTCACAAAATGCAATTAGTGTTTCTACCTCTCAGCTTTTAAATACGTTTTCCTGCAGTAAATAAGTCCCGGTACCCTCTGGGCAAAATATAATTGGAGCTGCATTATTTCAGCATAGCGACATGAACCATCCTATTTGTTGAAAGTTTCTTGCCAAAATTACTTTTGTAAATTGCTCAAAATTATATCCGTCATTTAGAATGTTCCAGCCGGCGTTTCAGTTTCTAATTGCAAGTGAGATGGCATTTGTTTGAAAAGTTTCCAAAATGGTCAGTGCCAACTAGTTATCAACTTTGGTTTCCAGCGAATTAGTTGGCCCCTAGCACAAAGGCAACATCGTTATGATAACTTTCAAATGTTACTCATCCTCATGTCATTCCATGTGTTTTTTTCCTTCCACAAAACACAAAGTTAGAGGTTGAGCAAAATCAAAAGCTCCAAAAATTGCTCTGGAAAATTCACCATAGCACTATAATGAGGCACATAATGAGGATTTAAATATTTGCTAATGTGAATAAGATTTAAGATCATATGACTTCAGAAGACTTATAGTGCAAAAGTAGTGTTGGGGCACTTTTTTTTTTTTTCTATGTCGGAAAAAAACTAATTTGTTTTGGAATGACATGGGAGTGAGTAAATAATGACAGAATTTTCATTTTGGTGAACTGTCTCTTTAATATCACGACATACAATACAGTCTTTTTTGACCTGGTATGAGTTCATTATGTTCACTATGGTTACACCACCTGTTCTCGCACATTAGCTACAGCGCCAAGCAGTGTTTGTCCCATTGCATCCTGGGGGTTCGGTTGAGTCCCAGCAGGTCTAGGTTTAATTGAGTTTTCCATTCTCTTTGGACCTGCAGATATGTATTTACTCAAGTAATTATTTCGAGTAATCTGCATTGGGCCTTTTATTAGGCCAGCTGGTGGTACAGTGCTGGGGCTAATATGCAACAATGCATTATTTTACTAAGTGGAAAATTAGTCCTAATGAGCGCTGGGATACACATGGCCATTTGGATAACTTGCCAGTAATGGGTTTGAATTGCAGTCAGCTCTCCTGACACTGAGGCCTCCTGGTCAAAACTAATCGCAATCATAGCTTGCATCGAGAATGCCAAGTAGGAACATCACACATTTGAATGTTAAATTCAGAGAAATGGTTTCTATTCATTTATGAATAATACATATATGCATTACTCCTACGCTCACCTGTGTATATGAATATTAGTGAAAATAATTGCTGAAATGACAATTTGTTAATGATCCACAAAGTTTAAGAAGACTGTGTTAGTCTAGTGTTTCTTGTCGAGTCCAATACGGTCTTCAACAGCCTGTGCGTAGCACTTCGTCTTTAATAACATGAGATTTTGGCCAATTGACAAAAACTGAGAATCCACATATAGCTACAATAAACTTTATAACCTGCAAGTTGATGAAAACATAATGCGACACATTTGCTGCCTCAGATGCGCCCGTTCTAATGATGGACAAAACACGTTCGACTGAAATTCTCAGAAATTGGCTGGTCAAAAACCTTGTAACTCCATTTGAACATGATTTTGGTCAAATCAAATGATAATAATATAATGCCACATGTAAGTGTCTGACCATACAGAAAGCCAGGGTAAAACTCTCACTAGGGTCCAATCTCACTATTAACTAGTTGTTTATTAGCAAGCACATTTCAAGGATATTAGCTGTTTATTAGTACTTAGAAAGCACATATTAATGCATAATTCTGCATGACCATATTCTACATCCCTAAATCCTACCCAATACCTAAACTTAAAGGTGCCCTAGAATCAAAATTTGAATTTACCTCGGCATAGTTAAATAACAAGAGTTCAGTACATGGAAAAGACATACATTGAGTTTCAAACCCCATTGCTTCCTCCTTCTTATGTAAATCTCATTTGTTTAAAAGACTTCCGGAAAACAGGCGGATCTCAACATAACACCGACTGTTACGTCGGGATCATTAATATGTATGACCCCAATATTTGCATATATGCCAGCCCATGTTCAAGCCATTAGACAAGGAAAGGCAGTATTAACGGCTGGATCTGTGCACAGACAAGGTAAGCCAGCAAGAACAACAGCGAAAAATGGCAGATGGAGCAATAATAACTGACATGATCCATGATAACATGATATTTTTAATGATATTTGTAAATTGTCTTTCTAAATGTTTCATTAGCATGTTGCTAATGTACTGTTAAATGTGGTTAAAGTTACCATCGTTTCTTACTGTATTCATTTCATTTTTAAACACTGGCAGTCTGTATAATTCATAAACACAACTTCATTCTTTATAAATCTCTCCAACAGTGTAGAATTAGCCGTTAGCCACAGAGCATAGCCTCAAACTCATACAGAATCAAACGTAAACATCAAAATAAATACTTTACTCACATAATTCGAAGCATGCATACAGCATGCATGACGAACATCTTGTAAAGATCCATTTGAGGGTTATATTAGCTGTGTGAACTTTGTAAATGCACTGTAATATAGTCGAGAGCTCGTGTGGCAGGGAGCAGGCGAATTAAAGGGGCGGCGCGCTGAAAAAATCAGTGCATAGTTAATGATGCCCCAAAATAGGCAGTTAAAAAATTAATTAAAAAAAATCTATGGTGTATTTTGAGCTGAAACTTCACAGAGACATTCAGGAGACACCTTAGACTTATATTACATCTTGTGAAAAAGCATTCTTGGGCACCTTTAAGTACCTTATTAACTATTAATACGCAGAAATTAGGAGTTTATTGAGGCAAAAGTTGTAGTTAATAGTGAGAATTGGACCCTAATCTAAAGTGTGACCAAAGCCACAATATCAACTTTGACAACAGTTTAATTTATATATATATATATATAAACATACTTTTCCATTTCCTGAAAAGTAGCATTTTTGGAGATACAAGGTTTCCACCCATAAATGACTATATATATTTCCTTTTGAAAATGCAAATGTATATGTAAAAATACAAAATAATCTGATTAGTAATATATTAGCGTCTGTCAGTAAGCCAAACCTTAACCTCATTCCCTTTAATATCTGAATGTCATCAGCAGGGCCGGATTAACATAAGGGCTAGGTGGGGCTTAAGCCCCAGGGCCCGCGGGAAGAGGGGGCCCGTGATTGGCTGGAGGAAATGAGATTGACAAGTCAAAGGTGGTTGATTTGTGTGTAATAAAATAATAAGAAAAAATGATTGGAAAATGTGCCTGACTGATAAATCACCATCCAATCAAAATCACTTTACAATTCGCGCCATGACATCGGGAAACGCCTCTTTGCCTTATGCAGAAAATGGGAAATTGGCCTTTATTGCTTGTTCAGCCTCGCTGGTGTTCAAAATAATAAACAAAAGTGATAGTGGTGCGCAAAAAAGGAAAAATAAGCTTGAAAGGGAGAAAAGGGGTGATAATCTTACAGCAAAAATTCCCAAACTAACTAACTACTTCGGTTCACATAAAACATCCAAGCCAGCGGAAGACCCCGCGTGAAGCGGCAGCTCACAATTATCTTCACCCACCGACACCGTCGCCGATCTGCGTGCTTTACACGCTGAAGAAGGTGAGATAGCAGCTGCAGCAAGTTATTATTCTTATAACGAGTTAAGCCCTATTCTGATGGTAATTGTTTCTCATGAAAAGTAAGGTGTTTTCAACATTTACAGGGACGAGTCGAATGATTTTATTGCCGTTTGAATTCAGAATGTCAGTGTTTTTCTCTCTTCATCATCACCCGTGTAAATATCCCGAATTAACTTTCCTACTGTTTTTTGACGAACACCAATGTCGTGTGACTTGTCTCCACTATCTGCGTTTGAAGCACATTCTATCAGTTGCAGTTCTGGTGCCTCCATCCATACAACTCGACCTCGACACATTCACATCACATGTTAACACAGCGGTAGAGTTACTCATGGGACACTGCACTTATTCGCAATCACAAAAGTTCTTTATTTGCATGTGCTTTAAAGCCCTGCCAGTTAAACATGTCATTCGTGTGCTGTTCTGAGATGCGCTTTTTCTGACCCCATACACCCGAAGCGTGCACACACACTTAGCCTGTCAAACAGCACCTGACTACTGGACTTCATCTTTCGCGTCTGATTGCGCTATAATACTGTCAAATACACAAAAGGTTTAGATAAACACAGTTGGTTATGTCTGAAATGAGTTGAGAAAATCGGACGCGTGCAGGTCTTAAAGTGACAGCATCCTAATAGTTAGCATGTGGACCCTTGTCCTTAAAGGGATAGTTCACCCAAAAATTAAAATCCTGTCATCACATACTCCCTTTCAAGTTGTTTTAAACCTGAATGAGTTTCTTTCTTTTGAACACAAAAGAAAATATTTTGAAGAATGCTGGTCCCCATTAATTTTCATAGTAGGAAAAAAATATAATGTGGAAATCACTGGGGACCATCAACTGTTTGGTTACCCACATTCTTCAAAATAGTTTATTTTGTGTTAATTAGCGGAAAGAATTATTGTGTCAGCAATATATGCAATACAATTTTAAAATATGTTAAATATTTTATATGTTAAATATATTTTAAAATATGTTAAATAGCATGGAATATTTAGTGTGCTTGTGCTTATATAAAATGATTTGATAAAATGAAATTTGTAAAAATATAAAAATAATAACAATAAAAAAAAATTCTTGTGGTACAAGACACTGTGGCATGGCAATCAGATGAAAGGGGGCCCTTGGTGTTGCTATAGCCCCAGGGCCCAACGTGTTCTTAATCCGGGCCTGGTCATCAGTCATTTTCATTTATAGAGATAATTCATTCATCCCAGTGCTGCTGACATACACCTCCTCAAAAGTACCTTTCATCTCATGTTATTTTCCATGTCCCTCGCTCTGATGGGGTGGAAAGCCACTTTCCGCTCATGTTAACAGGTTCATATGGTTGCTCTCCTCCCCTCAGGCAGCACTATTCTTTCTCTCAGTGCTCCATACATAAATGAATCTCAGATGGCTGCAGAGATACGAAAACCATTCACAGGGAGCAGCAATCTGTGCTTTAAATTATGGATGATGTGGACAGAGCATAAATTCAAGGTTGCTGGCAAACTATTGGCCCTTATGGGATTCAACTAGTACAGCTGTATCTGGAGATAAGGCGAAAGCTGACTCTGAACTAGATACCTCGGATGAAAAGTTAAAGAAACCATATGTCTTGCTTCTAATACGATTAATGGTCTACCTGTATGCAATATTCTATATTTTTGTTCTTGCTGAGTAAAACATATTTCTGTTGGGCTGAGCAAAAAGACTTACCAGACATGTGAATTTCTGTTAATAATAATAATAATATTGTACGTGTATATATATAAATAGATATTTTTTCACACACACTTTTTTTTTTCTTTTTTTTATCGCAGACTACAATAAATATGCAGTGAATGTATTCAATTTTTCTATTCTACCCATTTAATTTATCTGGCATATTCTGTACCCTGCAGTAGTGGTAATATTAAAGGGTAGTTCACCAAAAATTAAATTCCTGTCGTTCCACACCCGTAAGACCTTCATTCATCTTCACAACACAAATTAAGATATTTTTGATGAAATCCGAGAGCTTTCTGATCTCCCTGCAACGTCAAAACAATTTTTAAGGTCCAGAGAAGTAGTAAAGACATTGTTAAAATAGTCCATGTGACTGCAGTGGTTCAACATTAAAGGTGCCCAAGAATGCTTTTTCACAAGATGTAATATAAGTCTAAGGTGTCCCCTGAATGTGTCTGTGAAGTTTCAGCTCAAAATACCCCATAGATTTTTTTTTATAAATTTTTTTAACTGCCTATTTTGGGGCATCATTAACTATACACTGATTTTGGCAGTGCGCCGCCCCTTTAATTCGCCTGCTCCCAGCCACACGAGCTCTCGATTATATTACAGTGCATTTACAAAGTTCACACAGCTAATATAACCCTCAAATGGATCTTTACAAGATGTTCGTCATGCATGCTGTATGCATGCTTCGAATTATGTGAGTAAAGTATTTATTTTGATGTTTACGTTTGATTCTGAATGAGTTTGAGGCTATGCTCTGTGGCTAACGGCTAATGCTACACTGTTGGAGAGATTTACAAAGAATGAAGTTGTGTTTATGAATTATACAGACTGCAAGTGTTTAATTATGAAAATAGCGACGGCTCTTGTCTCCGTGAATACAGTAAGAAACGATGGTAACTTTAACCACATTTAACAGTACATTAGCAACATGTTAATGAAACATTTAGAAAGACAATTTACAAATATCACTAAAAATATCCTGCTATAATGGATCATGTCAGTTATTATTGCTCCATCTGCCATTTTTCGCTGTTGTTCTTGCTTGCTTACCGTGTCTGTGCACAGATCCAGATGTTAATACTGCCTTTCCTTGTCTAATGGCTTGAACATGGGCTGGCATATATGCAAATATTGGGGTCATACATATTAATGATCCCGACTGTTACGTAACAGTCGGTGTTATGTTGAGATCCGCGTGTTTTCCAGAAGTCTTTTAAACAAATGAGATTTACATAAGGAGGAGGAAGCAATGGGGTTTGAAACTCAATGTATGTCTTTTCCATGTACTGAACTCTTGTTATTCAACTATGCCGAGGTAAATTCAAATTTTGATTCTAGGGCACCTTTAATGTTATGAAGCAACGAGAATACTTTTTGTATGCAAAAACAAAACAAAAATAATGACTGAACCAGCATTCTGACGTAGAACCTGGAAGCGCTGTTCTGTGTTTACTACGTCAACAGCATAGGAGACTATTTTTAAATGGTTATTTTTGTTTTGTTTTTGCGCACAAAAAGTATTCTTGTCGCTTCATAATATCAAGTTTGAACCACTGTAGTCACATGGACTATTTTAACGATGTCTTTACTACCTTTCTGGGCCTTAAAATTTGTTATGACGTTGCAGGAAGATCAGAAAGCATTCGGATTTCATAAAAAATATCTTAATTTGTGCTCCGAAGACGGTTTGAAACAACATGAGGGTGAGTAATTAATTACAGAAATTTCATTTTTGGGTGAACTAACCCTTTAATAAATAATTTCTATTGACTTTTGTATAATAAACCAATTTGATGGCAAAACCAGTTGAGAATCACTGGTGTAGAGTTACTGTTGTTTTTCTGTCTTGTTTTTTCAAGATAACCTGTTTTGTCTTTTTGCTATGTCTTATTTGTTGGGACCTTTAGAAAGCAAGGCATAAAAATAACAATGTAATATTATAATATAAAATAACATGCTTCTCTATGTTTATAACAGTCATTATTTTTGACATTTGGTGCCACTATGAACTCTGCACTGTTTCCTTGTCTTGCGCATTAATTAGCATTGTGCATTTTCCATGAACAAGATTTCTCACAGCTTCTATTCCATAAAATCAGTGGACCATTTTAACTCCGATTCGAGACATTATTGCTGGTTTTGTTTGTCTTTTTGAGTCTGGCTTCTGCACATTGCGATCTGCGTAGGATCAACATCAGTGGCATGCGCAGTTTAAAGGGATATTAATGCCTATATGTGTCATTATTCTGCATTTCCAATCTTTCCTTGAAAAAGGGACATAACACTAAAATAGCTATCAAGAGTGTCTTATTAAGGATTCCTCCACCTTCTCGAGCCCTGAGGGGTGAACAAATCACATGCAGTTAATCCTTATTGAATTGCTGGTGAATCTTAAAACCCTGAGGCTATGCAGCTCTTGGCGGCGGTCACCGAGGGAAAATCAGACCAAAGCGTATGAAACACAATGCTGTGGCTCCCTCCGGAGATGAGTGTGTGAACACAGCTAGCATGTTGTTCTCCACTCTCCCTATAGTCCTCCTCACCCTACCCTCCAGCAGTCTTGAGCCAGATTAATGAGCGGAGCCTGGGAACCCGTGCATCCAGCAGCTCCTGCGCCGGTGTTGTGTGAGAGTGCAGCGTAATGCAGAAATGTACTCTTTCTTCTGGGAACAGTTTATTGCCACAGCTTTTTTTTCTCTTTCATTTAATAAAATTGATTTTTTTCCCCCTCATATCAGCAGGCTAATGTTGTGTGCAGGGTAAAAAAAGCACATGTCATTGCCAAATGTGAGTAACATTGTGATCTTGCCAACTGGCTTGTAATTGTAGCAAGAACAACAACATGCATTTTGTCAAACAACTTTGATTTATTTATAGTAATAATACTTTTTTTTTGTTATTTTTATTTCAATGTAATCATTTACTTATTTTAGCTCAATTGAATTTAGCTAAAATAAAATGATAGGGCCACCATATCGGTATCGGCCGATATATGTTCATTTTTAATGTTATCGTTATCGGGCCGATTTATTAAAGCTGATAAATAATTGATTATTTCCTTCAGCTGAGACACTTCACTTCCATTATGCTTTTGAATTGCTTGAAATATGACTGAAATCACTTCAGAAAGGAAAATACAGTTAAGTGCATCGTACAGCTCAAGTCTGTCATATAGGCTTTTAATTTTTTGTTCTTATAATCAGGTTCTCAAAAAATGATATAAACATTTTGATTTAGATTTATCGGCCAATATATCGGTTATCGGCTTTCAAATATAAAGAATTATTGGTTATCGGTATCAGCCAAAATTTTCATATCGGTGCATCCCTAATTAATAAATGCTAATGAAGTATTTTTCATTGTTAGTTCATGTTAACGAATGTAGTTAATTATTGTTAACAAATGGAACTTTAAATGTGTTACCATTATCATTAATAATAATAATAATAAAGTTATTTGTGTTGTTCAATGGAATCATTTAGCTATTTTATCCAAACTGAAATTATTATTATTATTATTTAAATATTAAACATGCAAAATACAATTTCAAGGCATGTAAGAAATATTTATGGATAGTAAATTTTCTCAATTTACCCGCTATTGGCAAAAGTGGCAAAAAGTACATTTTGGACTCTGGTTGTCTGTGTTTGTTTCAGCTCCCACGGGTTTCCAGGCATCGGGCTACAGTTTCCACAGCCATGAGTGGAGGAATGCCAAGCCCAGCCGGGGCAGCCTCTCCCCAGTGAACAGCAGCCGGCAGAGGAACAACATACTGCCGGACTTTGGACTCGGTGTGGATGAATGGGACAGGCCAAGCGCTAGCGGGTACGTCAACAGACTGCTTGATAACTATACTCAGTCGTTTAAATACACATTACAGCATATAAAATGAATCTTCATTTTGTTAATTTATTTTTTATAGGAATGGTTTACTATGTGTTCACCCTCATGTTGTTCCAAAACAATATGCTGTTATTTTTGTTCATTTTTTCTTCACCTTGACCACTGTGGTCTATATCATTGTGTTCAAGAGAGCTGCATAGAAGTTCTTCAAAGCTGCTGCTTTTGTTCTGTGGGGAAAACAAGTCATACAGGTTTGGAACAACATGAAATTAATGACAAATAATGAGAGAATTTTCATTTGTGAGTGAAATATTAAGTATATATTAGGCAAGGCAAGGCGATTTTATTTGTATAGCACATTTCATACACAATGGTAATTCAAAGTGCTTTACATAAAGAAGAACCAAATACATAATAATAATAATGGAACACATAAGAAATAACAGTAAAAACAGAGAATTTCGCTATCTGGATGGAAGAGTTAGGAAGTTTCAGGGAGTTAAGGCCGCCAGGTTTATTAGGTGGTTAATGTGATGTCTTGAATTCATTGGATGGATTTTATATTACATTAGCAAAGTACACAAGACTTCTGAGTGAAATAGATTGAACTTTTTTTTGCCACTGAAGACATTATTATTCCATAAAAGTTATTACCTCTTTATTTTCCTAGAAATGAAGTACTGATGCGTCAATATCCATTGAATCACGGACTAGTTTAGTGCCAGACTGTACAGAACGGTATTGTGTGAAGGCAATGCTGCTTAACCGCATCTATTAAAATGTTTTGTTGACTTCTCAAATTCATTAAATTCGAAAGACAATCTCAGACAAGACCATCAGTACAATTTTTAAGAAGTGAACTGACTTTAATATTCACATTAAGTGGGTCTTCAGCGACATTTCTCTGAATTCCATGTAATAGTCTTTGTTTCAACCTAAAATGTGACTCTCAGTCATAATATTAACTCAGCTGTGCGGTACATTTGCAGCACATTTTATTGTGAAACAGGCTGTTACTGGAGCTTTGATCGATCGTTTTTGGGGCGATTCTACTTTCTTCTTTGTTAGCTCATGCTGTTGAATATTTGTAATTCAGATTCATTGTGCTGTAGATCAAAGGCGTAAAGGGCCCCCGTGTGCAGTAATGAAGCCAGCGGCTCTTAGGAAGAAAGAAGGCCTTTTTAAAGTATTTAGCTGACACTAGAGTTATGATCACTCTTTGAGTTTTCAACTCAGGACTGTACAGTTTCCATTTAATGGTGATACTGTGCTGCCTTAAAGTTAAAATGACATCAAAGTTGACCTCATTTGCTTGCTTCCTTAATACACATCCCTGGTCTTGTTATGCAGATTTTTCACAATCCAGTTAGAACCTGATGGATAAAATCAGGGCTGTAGGAATGATCCGAAAAGTAGAATCATTATAAATCAGCCTGGCTCATGAATATTAATTAGCTGGCATAACTTTCATCCATTAGTTGTAAGTGATTGGCTGAAAAGCAGATGAGTGGGTACTAACTATGTTAGGATTACCATTTACTAATTGCACATTCATTCATTTTATTAACTGTGGATTGAAATAGTTGGCACATAGTTGACTTCAATTGGTATTAAAGTTGACGTCAGTGTTATTTTAGTGTTATTTATAGTATTTATTAATATTTTGAATGTTTTTGCTTTAATCTATTTCTATTTCAGTTTTAGTAATTTTAGTATTTCAACTTAAACTTTATTGAATGTTTTATCAATTAGTTGGTAACGCAACATTTCTAATTTAATTTTTAATTTAACCAAATACTTTGTTAATAGTTTTAGTTGACAACAACAATGCTGTTTGACTATTTACATGGCTATTATTTGTTAAATTCACACTATTGCTAAGCAAAACAAATAATGTATGGGTGATTATATAATTTCAGGTACATTTGGTGTCTTTTTCTGCTTTTTTCAAAAGGTTATATTTTTAATCATTATAATAATTTGGTTCTCATTGTCATGGATTACAAGATGTTACAGGCCATAACAATAAAATATTATCTGTAAAAAGTGTCTTATATAGCTGAAAATCATGATTTCCTGCTGTCCGAATTAGTCAGTGTCAATTCTGTTACTATCAAACTCTGTTACCAAGGTAGAGAAACAGTGTTGACAGTCGTGTGTGTGTGTGTGTGTGTGTGTGTGTGTGTGTGTGTGTGTGTGTGTGTGTGTGTGTGTGAGAGAGAGAGAGTGTTTCTCTGTGTATGACTGTCAATTCTGTTACATACTGTCAATACTGTTACTCTACCTTGGTAACAGAGTTTGACGGTAACAGAATTGACACTAATTTGGACAACAGGAAATCAAGATTTTCAGCTATATACACTTTTCACAGAAAACATTTTGAGTGATAATTAGATTTTAATTACTTTTTTAGTATTTGCATGCATGCCTCTATTTTTTCACTCAGAAATATGTTGTATTATGGAGGTAAATGGGCTGCAAGAGCCATTTCATGTTTGTCAATTTTAGGAACTATAGCAAAGCAGCTGGAAAACATCTTATATACTCTGGAAATACAGAATAAAAGCTTGCTCTAAGGAGAAGAATCTACCTGTACTTTTATGCATTCAGTCTTTTCAAATATTTTCAGCATTCTGCAGTCTGTATTTAAATAAAATTTGTATAATGCAAAACATCCCCCATCTTCTCCAACACATATTTCTTTGTCATCTGAGAGTGGTGGTAAAATGCTTTTTAGATGAACGCCCTCAAAATGTGTTGTGTACAAGATGTAAAGGCTAAAACACAGCTGTTAAAAAGTGACAGACTGAGTGATCTGGTTTGACTCTACACCTGCCGTTTGTGTTATTGATTGAAGCTGATCTCCCATTACAGGGCATCCACGCTGCCCACCGGTTTAATCTCAGACAGCAGGTGAGGTTCAGTGCTGTGTGCCTGTTAACCTGCACTGCTTCCCCAAACCAATCCGGCCCTTTCACTTCATAACCCAAAGCCCCACAATCCACCAGGACATCACCGTCCATCTCAGTGTGTCCGACCGCACCGGGTGTGTCTGTATGTGTCTCTCTTCAAGAGCCTCACCATAGCCTGCACAGATCATTGGTCGTCCCCTGCGTTCATCTCCGTGACACCTGCCTGCTCATTGGCCGCCGTAGTTTTGATGTAATAGGCGGTTAAAACTTCCCATTGTGTTTCAAACAGGTTCACTGTGGGGCACGATGGGACGGAGCCAGACCAAGAAGAGAACTTCTGGTCCCAAGCGCTAGAAGACCTGGAGACGTGCGGCCAATCCGGGATCCTGCGAGAGCTTGAGGTAACTTTGGGTAGAAAAATGCCATCCGTTTGTGTACATTCCCCTCTCCCCACGTTCATCCTCTAGCTCTTTTCCATTCATCAACCCCCCTATATAATCTTTTTTCAGTAGCATGCAGTACCAACCCTGGTTTTGTGTAACAGCTCCTTCTTTTTCCAGGACAAGCCAGACAGGCTTCTGAATAAGAGAAACCTGGCCATCTTGGTACCCCTTTCCTTTCTTTGGGCTTCCTCTTTGCTTGTAGCGCTGGCACCCAAGTGCTCTCCTCGTGCTAATGGGCTCAGTGTCTCTTGCTGGGGGCCTGCTTGAAAGGGGGGGGGGGTGTGTGGGATTCGCAGACAACCACTATTGGCATCCACTTCAGATCCTGGGGGTGCATTCAAAATGCATTATGACGTGTTAAAGATGTCGTTCACCCAGATTCTGTCTTCATTTAGTCACAATTATGTTGTTCCAAATCGCAAATCTCTTTCACATTCATAGGCATTTTGAGTTATTTTGAAGCCAAAATATTTAAAAGATATTTTAAAATAAACAAATATATAAATAGTTGATTACTCGAAAATTAAAATGTAAGTTAAAATATACTTGGAAACCAGGAAATTTAAAAACTGCCCTTTCCAGTCCTAAAAAAAAAAATCTTTAACATTATTTAAATTAATTTTCAATTTAAAAATAATATTATAAAATATTCTTTTTTTTAAAAATACATAGTGAATATATTTATTATTTTCTGTAGTTATGCTTTTTGGATAGAAATTTCTCTTGTGAGTGCAAATATATAGACAATTATTTTTTAAAAATCCTTATCAGTCACTGCAAACTAGGGTTATTTTATTATTATTTATAAATTATTATAGTATTTAATATTTTCATTTTAGTTTTAGTAATTTTAGTACTGCTTCAACATATTTTATTTCATTAAGTTGCTAATTTCATTTAAAGGGGGGGGGGGGGGTATCACACACAGTTTCTGCCAATCTCATGTTAATCTTGAGTACATATAGAGTAACAATGCATCCATCATATCTCCGAAAAGTCGAAAAGATAGATACGCTAAACCGAGTCTTTCCGGAAAAAGCCGAGCTCCTGGAGGCGTATCTGCCGTCAGTGCTGTGGGCAGAGCGAAAGAGTCACGACCGCAGCTTCTGCGATGTCTGCTAGCTGCGACATCATTATAAATACAAAGGGAACAGAAGGGTTCGTGTTGTTTACATTTTATGCACTTGCGCACTGATTGCCAACAAAACCCAGACATCTGATGCAGCTTTACTCACCACCCGCGATCTGCAAATCCAGCGCCGAACTGGGACTTGTTTACAAAGTATTCATCACCGAAATCCTGGGAACAAACAAACACGTTTACAACTCCGTTGCTGCCCCGGAAAAACAAACTTCATCCACTGTTCCCTTAACGCTTGGTTCTTTGGGAAGCTGAAAAAGGTCATCTTTCCCTCACAACCAAAACACAGTCCTTTGTTTACAGGAGCTGCGTCTCATTTCAGAGGCTTCGTCCTTCAGAGATCGCATTTGAATGCTGAATACTTCAAGGATGTCATATTTAAGAAAAGTAACCGTAATAAAATTGACTGATATTCATTGTGAGGTGTAAAATACTGTAATTTCTTTCTTGCGTTGCAATCTAACGGTTATTTTTTTTTAAATGAGACCGATGATGTATGCAACCTTCAAAGGGTGCAGCCCCTGAATTGGGACACAGCCATTGTTGAAAAATCTCTCGGCTTCCGTATCCCAAACGAAACGCGTTGATGGGTGTGCTTTTGCTTTTGCTCTTGCTCTGTGTGATGTGTGCGCACGCTTATCAGGGAGAAGTGCCTATACAAGGAATTCTGCTATCTTTTGATGTCATACAGGACTCACTTTTAAAAAAAAAAAACTCCGAAACCTGTACCAAAACCGGAAGTAGTCATTTGGCACAGAAATACTCCATCATACGTCCAACTCGTGTTTTGAAACTTTGGCCATGTTTAGCATGAGAATCCAACTCTTCAACAGTGTAAATAAGTCAGAATGCATGAAATAGCATTACACCCCCCTTTAAGTTTTACGTCTAATATTTATATTTTGTTTCAGCTGTATTACTGAAAAAATTATTAATGTTTTAGATATAAATAACAACATTGCTGGAAGCCAGTAATTTTCTTCAAAAGAGAACTTCAACCTGTGTTTTTCTTTTGAAAAAATTAAATGGACAATATGCGTTAATACAAATATGTTTTTGAAAAATAGCAATTTAAAAAACATTTGCACTCCCTCAGAGCTCACAAAGAACCCCATTTGAAAACTAGGTAGCTGTCATTAGACTAATGAACAAATTGTCTATTTTAAGGCTATCACACTGTTGTTGTTTCACATGTTGTTATTCAGAAAACAAGTTGTGAAAGTCTTTGCCTGTTAACAGCAAGGCCTGCTGTGAAGAAAATGTGCTCTGACGGCACAGGGACACACTGATATCGGTCTGAGTTTCTCATTGCAGTTTTCTTGCCACCATAAAGCAGATCCTCATTTAGTGGGATGCATGACTCTAATGAGAACTGAATATGCCAATAAGAATGGAAATATTGCCACACTTGGCTCTGCCTGAAAGTACACGGCAGCATCTCTCATCAACCTCGACATCATGTATTCGCACACAACATGTTCAGCTGTAACAGTAAAATTCAGGTGACAGATTTCATTAGTGCAAATTTCGAATGGTGTTTTTACTAGTCAACTTATGGTCCCTCATAGAAAGCTATCATTTGGCTTCAGAAGACTCATTTGTACTACTTTTATGACTACTGTGTTCTTCCGTAAAATCCCTTTTTATGTGGAAGAAATAAGTCATACAGGTTTGGAACAACATGAGGGTCTGTAAATAATGACAGAATTTTTATTTTTGGGTGAACTGTAAATAAAAGACATGACTAAAAAAGCATGAATTTCTTGGAAAATGGCTTTAATCTGCTGTTAATCACATTTTACTTTTTGTCAGTCTCATACAGTAGATACTATCTGCTGTCATGTCACACAATGGTGTATTTGACATGCTTTGTGGCCAGCCTTGAAACATTTCATGAAAGCAGATTGATTTTCTTGCCTTTGCTTTATCAGGTACCTTGAGTTAAACGCAGACCATACGTAGCCGACAGCGCAGAGAAGCTTTTAGTAGTCAAAGTTAGGGATCGCTTTGAAAGCTCTTCACTTTCCATCCCACTTGTCTGTGGAAACACGATAAAATCAAAAGCCTTTTACGCTGAATGTACCCTTTGGCCTTAATTGGATTCGATGAAAGTGTCTGCCTTTGGTTTGTGTCAGTAGAATGTACTATTGAGCTCGAAAAGGCCCGAAAAACATTGTACGAAAATCACACGTTTTCATTTTTCACATGCTGAATTGATTGAATGTGGTGTCAAGGTGCATGATTTACATGTCTGATCAGCGGTTTAATGATTTTTTTACACTGCTTACCACAAATGCATTGGCTTAGAAGAGTTTTCTCTTTTGTGTGGTCACCTGTCATTAACCTGGAATCTCCATTCCGTGCAGTTTGAGTGAAATTCACACAAACTAGCAAATGACGGTGGATTGAAGAGAACGAAGGCATGTGGGCTCATGCAAAGCATGATGGAAGAGCTGCAGCAAGGCTTTTTGTTGTGTAAATATTTCTTGTGTAGTAGTGTCCTCAGCAAAAGTCCGAACCAGAACCAGGTTCTTTTTGAAGATCATCTTCAAAGAACTCCAAGAAACATCAAAAAAAAAAATGCCCACCGTTCATAATGTTTAATCATTGCCATGGCTTGCCATGGTGGAAGTCAAAGCGGTTCAAACCGCCCATTAGTGTGTAAAAATGCATGTTACTAAGAGTTTGTGTATCGTTGTCCATCAGCATTTTGCTTCTTGTAACACAACAGGAAGTGTAACACAAACATGAAATGCTTAAAATGTCACCCTCTGTACTGTAACATTTACACTTAATGGGTGTTTCACTGACAATGTAATTTCCATACAGTACCATTCAAAAGTATGGGCTTGGTAAGATTTTTTGAATGAAGTCTCTTATGCTAACCAAGGCTGCATTCAGTTGATCAAAACATACAATAAAAACAGTAATATTGTGAAATATTATTACAATTTAAAATAACTTTTCTATTTCAGAATGTTTTTTAATGTAATTTATTCTAGTGATGGCAAAGCTGAATTTTTAGCATCATTGGTCCAGTCTTCAGTGTCACGTGACCCTTCAGAAATCTTTCTAATATGCTGATTTGATGCTCAAGAAACATTTCTTATTATTATCAATGCTGAAATCAGTTGCGATGCATAATATTTTTGAGGAAACGTGACAAATTTGTTTTCGGGATTCTTTAATGAATAGAAAGTTCAAAAGAACGGCATTTATTTGAAATAGAAATCTTTTGTAACATTTTAAATGTCCTTACTGTCACTTTTGATCAATTTAATGCATCCTCGCTGAATTCATTTCTTTCAACAATGACAAAAAAAAAGTCTTACTGATCCCAAAATTTTGAACGGTAGTGTATACTAGGGTTGGGACAAAACATTGATTCTCGATTTGCGATACAAAGTATCTGGAACGATTTTGATATTTTCCGATGTATTGCAGTAGCCCCTCACTGCAGAAAACAAGATCCAGGGGGCGGAGATGGGTAGGTTTAGGGATATGTAAAGTGGGAGGAGTTGGATCCAGATCCAAGGGGTGGAGATGGGTAGGTTTAGATCCAGGAGGCGGAGATGGGTAGGTTTAGGGATATGTAAAGTGGGAGGAGTTGGATCCAGATCCAAGGGGTGGAGATGGGTAGGTTTAGATCCAGGAGGCGGAGATGGGTAGGTTTAGGGATATGTAAAGTGGGAGGAGTTGGATCCAGATCCAAGGGGTGGAGATGGGTAGGTTTAGATCCAGGGGGCGGAGATGGGTAGGTTTAGGGATATGTAAAGTGGGAGGAGTTGGATCCAGATCCAAGGGGTGGAGATGGGTAGGTTTAGATCCAGGAGGCGGAGATGGGTAGGTTTAGGGATATGTAAAGTGGGAGGAGTTGGATCCAGATCCAAGGGGTGGAGATGGGTAGGTTTAGATCCAGGGGGCGGAGATGGGTAGGTTTAGGGATATGTAAAGTGGGAGGAGTTGGATCCAGATCCAAGGGGTGGAGATGGGTAGGTTTAGATCCAGGGGGCGGAGATGGGTAGGTTTAGGGATATGTAAAGTGGGAGGAGTTGGATCCAGATCCAAGGGGTGGAGATGGGTAGGTTTAGATCCAGGGGGCGGAGATGGGTAGGTTTAGGGATATGTAAAGTGGGAGGAGTTTGATCTAGATCCAACCTCACCCCCTGGATCTCGTGTTCTGCAGTGAGGACCATCTCATGTATCGCGATCCTCTCTCAAATAGATTCTGAGCTTAGTTTTTAACAGCAGATGCCACTACATGCTTTAGAAACAGCCATACACTGCTTGTTTCCTGTTCCTTTACACACATCAAAAAAACCTAAAAATAATCATTCATGAAGGTTAAAGTGAATTACAAGGGTGTTCACAGTGGGCTGTGTTTACATTAATCTCTCGTCATAAAAGCATTCTGAGCCACGGTGCAAGTATATTTAACCACTTACACGACTCAGCTGAACGCACAATCGCTGTCCAGCATTCTTCTTCGTAAGCATTTAAGTATGTGGTTCAAAACTAGCCTAGAGCGCCATCTGCTGTTAAAACCAAGCTCAGAATCGATTCAAGAGAAAATATCAGGATCGATCTAGATTCATTGTATCGCAAATCAAAAATCAATGTATCGTCCCAGCCCTAGTGTAAACTAAAGTGTAGTTTGAGTGCATTTATCTGTATAACCTATATTCTGCACTTACATTTACTCACACTCAGCTCCGTTCCCCATGGTTTTCCCTGTAGGCCACCATCATGTCGGGCAGCTCTTTAAGTCTAAACCATGACCCTGCGCCCACCCGAAGCCATCTGGGCCGACAGGCCAGCTTTCAGGAACGTGGCAGCAACAAACCACAATACACACAGGCCAATCGCAGCAACACGCTGCCCACCGATGTCGGCAGAAAAGCTTTCGCCATGAGGAGAATGAAGCAGGAGATCAAAGACATCATGTCGCCTACCCCAGTTGAGCTTCATAAGGTAGGAATACTGGTCAATTCTAGATTCAATTCAGTCGTTACACAGCAGGTTTGATATGTGTAACTGTTCCCAAAATCACAGGTGAGTCTGTTGAAGGACTCGGACCTTGAGGACTTTGGGTTTAGTGTGTCTGATGGGGTCCTGGAGAAGGGGGTTTATGTTAACAATATCCGTCCTGGTGGGCCTGCAGAAATCGGAGGCCTGAAGCCATACGACAGACTGCTACAGGTGAGCCACTAATGCAGTCCTGCTAAATTATGGGACACCAAGTACAGAAGAAATTGTACCTGTAAATGAGATTAATTTTTTCTTGCTTTGTGCCACAGATAAACCACGTCCGGACTAGAGACTTTGACTGCTGCTTAGTGGTTCCTCTCATAGCGGAGTCCGGGAACAAACTGGATCTAGTCATAAGCCGAAACCCGGTTTCCTCGCAGACCTCAGAACTGAACCCATTGTCTAATGACGAGGCAGTGAACTGGACTGACTCCGGGGACCCTCTCGAACAGCCTGCCGCAGGGCTGGAGCAGGGCCAGCACAACTCCACGCTAGCGGGACTAGAGGACAGAGACCCCAACAAGACTTTATAGCAGAACTCCTCCCAGGTGCCTGCAATGGAGCATCCTCCTCATGGTGCTAAAGCAAACCTTCCCCTCCCTAAACGGCTCCCTCTAGTGGGAGGGGCTTCTTGTCCTATAGCACACACCCAGTCCCTTTCCTAAGTCAGAGCATGAACCACCATGACTGAGAGGTCCTTTCCTGACACGCTGGGTGTGTTTTTACCCTGTGAAAAAGGCGGCGAAGACCACACTGACCTCTTGGAAAACCAAATTGTGGGAAGAAAAACCTGAAAAACTGAAACAGTGCCATCCCTGATTTTTATTGCCAATAAACAAGAATAGTTTTAAGGAGAACTCAAAAAAAAAAGCAAAAAAAAGCAAAAAAAAAAAAGCAAAAGATGCATAAAAGCAACACTGAGACTTTTACTTACGATATCGGACTGGCCACTCTGTGATCGTCCGTGTTTGTGTGAGTTCGAATGTGTGTGCGAGTGTCCCGAGACTTTATTTCGCAAGCCTCCACGAAGTCTGTCAAAGTCCTACATCCGAAACGCAACCGTCGATCCTCCTATTTTGTGATACTGAAACACAAGTGTGTGTATAGTGTATGTCCGTGTATTTCCTTCTATCTGATGCCAAGGTCAGAGTTGGTCCCTCAAAAAGAGAGAGGATACAGCTGTGTGTGGGGGGAAAAAATAATCAGCACAATGAATTCGGTAGCCTTTTTTTCAATTGTGACTGAATGTGGGTTATAGCCTAATGCATGAGACCTTTTAATGAACTATTTTGTAGTACTTCTGTCCAAAAAAAAAACAAGAGCTTGGCTACACGAAAAACACCATGTTCCAGTTCTCTTTTCGCTATTTCACCACAAATATGAAATCCAGTGTCGCTCATAAGGAGAGGGTGGCACAAAGGCACCTTATCTTGAAATTGGATAGATGTCTATTTTTATGAATAGAGGCGGATGATTTATAAGGGATGTGTGTGATTTTGAGCGATGGCTGGTTAGCATGAGGTCACTATCGACCATGTACCGGAGCAGATTGATGGCACGGAGAAGGTCATTCGGTTCGGAAACTCTTTGTACTTTGTTAGGTAACCGCCGTAGGTCTGCGGTCTCCAGACTCTCGCCCCACTTTTTGAGGAAATCCATCATTGGCCCAAAGGATAGAACAGCTTATTTATTCCGACATCAATCTCCTAAATGAAAACGACAGCCGTTCAAGTAGGTACTCGCATATTGTTTACTCCGCTGTCTGTGATAAATGAGAATATTACGACGAACAAATTAATCTCATTTGCTTAAATTTGCAGTTCCCACTTATGAAAAAACACGAGCATGGGGTTGATGTCCATGAGAAAAAAGACTTTTTGTATTTCTCCCACCATTGTTTAAATAGTTATAAATCATTATGGTAATTTGTATATGGTACTGTTATGGTTTTATGTCTCATCTGACATTTTTTTCCAGACTGTGTAAGCCCAAAGGGTGCGCAATCCGTTTGTAAAGAGGAAAAAAAAAAAACGAGTGTCAAAACATGAGAATGGATTTCTCCTACCATATGTGGCAGACCACTAAACATCACATTTGTAGCTCTGTTTGGGAAAAAATAATGTTAGTAAAGAAAAAAAATGCCATCGGTACGCTGCTAATGGCAATGAAGACCCTCACCCACCTGTGTGAAACTGTGCTTTTGATTGAGTGACGTCACCCTCGTTGTCAGTGCTCAAAGATCCTGTCTACTCACTATTTTCAAATGGCACATTGTGGTCTAACTACTGAACCAAACAAATATCTCATCAAGCCCAGTTGATGGAGAAAGTTTGACGATGATGAAAAGGTGTCTTTTATTTCAGATAAACCTTCAGGTACGGGTTCATTCCCCAAACTCATGCACTGAGCAACTCTCTGAGATGTTTCTCAAATGCATAATCACTAAATGTTGAATTATGGTTTTAAGCCCTGATTCAAGAGTTAGTTGTCACTTTCATTACAATGCTTTCCTTGACCTCGACCTATGTTTGTCACAACACTTCACTGTGTTACTGCAAATACACACTGGTCAAGTGAAAAGAAAAAGAAAAAAAATCATTTTTGTGTTCCATTTGTGGAAACGTTTAGTGAAGTCAAGCACTGCCAGTTAAAATAGTGGGTGTCCATTTTCAGTATACGATGAATTTATGATTCAATGTCACAGTTATGTCCCTGAAATATTGTATTTTTATTTCTAATGGACAGGTATTATGAGCTGTAAAGTATTTTTGTACAAATTTAATACTTTGTTAGCATGATGTTTATCGTCTATGTATAAATTTGGGGATTCCTACAGCTGTAATCCTTTGTATGGCCGACGAACAGAGAAACAATAAAACAACATACCGAGTGGAGAGATGACACCGAAATCGTCACTTGATCTCATGTGATGCCTTGTGATTCGGGTACTTCATACAGGGTGCTATTTGAAGATTCCCTTCCACTCACGTTGATATATCTGTAAAGAAATACAGCTCTAGGTTATAAGTAGGTGCTACTAAAGGAATAAATATCTAGCAATATCCAATATCACTCCTATATCCTCATTCACTATTCTCTACATTACTCCACTAATATAGTCCATTGAATGAAAACTAGTAAGTGTGCCAGAAATGCTGCTTATGGCATATTCTAGCAAGATGTGCATGGGTAGATATAGGCTGTACACTCATTATCGAGGTGCATTATGGGATTGAATGAGTGTACACAATAATGTCCACTATGGTTCTGGAATCCACTACAAATGCTGTCCCTTCAAATACTGCACTATATAAGGGTATATAATTTGATAACAAATATCAGTTTGAAACATTAAGCAGCATAACGGACAGTTACAATACATGGCCGACACATGAAACGCAAGTAGAGATGCAAGTAGTGAAAGATCTTCCATATTGTGACATGCACTGCCTGGCCAAAAAAAAAAAAAAAAAAGTTGCTGTTTGGGTTTAAATAGGCAAATACCTAAGAGTCTATGATTGGATCATTATTGCAGCTATTATTATGTTTCTAGCATGTTATATGTTTGGCAACAGTTCTTCTAACCCTAATTGATGGAGTGTGTAGCTTTTCACTTCTTAAACAACCATGTAGGAAGACACATCATGGCCATATTCCAAGATGACAATGTCAAGATTCATCAAGCTCAAATTGTGAAAGAATGGTTGGGAGGGAGCATGAAGAATCATTTTCGTACAAGATCTTGGCCAAAAAATGATGCACCTCTTGATGGAAATAATGTTGTGATGTTATTTCCATCAAGAGGTGATTTCTTGACACCCCAAAGAGACGATATCTACCTCCAACCGAAAAGTGATATCTACCGAGGGGGCCCCCGCAGATTCCGCTATGCCACTGGGTCGGTCCAACCATAATCAAACACGTCTGAACAAGCTAATCAAGGTCTTCGGAATTACTAAAAAGTTGCAGGTAGGTGAATTTAATCAAGGTCAGAGGTCAACTGTGCAGGACAAAGGCCCTGAAGGGCCAGAGTTCAGAACCCCTGCACTACGTATTTGCAAATAACCATAAATGTTCACTTCACAACCATCTTTAAAGGTGCTGTATGTAATTTTTTGACTGTAGTAAAGCATAAAAATATCATAATATGTTTGCAGATATTTTGTAAGCATGCAAAGTTCTCATGTTTCTCAGGAAACAATGCTACAGCCAGTTATTCTACTTTGAAATGTTCGTTCCGTGTCGAACTATTTGTTTTTTAGTTTTGGTCCGTGTGATCCCACCCACTGCCAATTTACCCAATAGTATTTCAGCACCCTGGGTTGCCCATTGGTGAAGAAAATTGCAGCCATGGAAGCCAGCAAACAAACTGGGTCAGTTTGTAGTTAATCAAGGCCTTCTGAAGTGAAGCGATGGGTTTTTGTAAGAATAACATTCGTATTTAAAACTTAATAAACTATAATAACTTGTTTCTGGCAAATGGACGTATGCATCCAGTTATGGCGAAAAAGTAACCTCTGATCCGACAAATGATGTAGGATGTAGGAGTAGCGTAATCTTAGACGCCTCTCACGTCTAAGCTCAAACAAATAGGGTTGCGCAACAAACTCAAGCTCCTCTTCTCTTATATCGAAATCCTCCAACATTTCTCTTTAAAAGTTCTCATTTTAGACTTTTAATTTGTGACCGGTGTTTTGTTTGCTCTATCCTCTGCACTTCCACATCTGTCAATATGTCATTCGTCGCTTCAGAGGTAACTCTTTTGTCGTAACTCGATAAGTAAGTCCGTTTGCCAGACATTAGTTATATTTCATAAAGTTTTAAATATGGATATTTTTCTTACAAAAACCAATCGCTTCGCTTTTATTAGATGGATGCACTTTTTTGGGCTTCAAAATAGTGAGCGCCATTCATTACCATTATAAAGCTTGGAAGAGCCATGATATTTTTTAATATGATTCTGATTGTGTTCGTCTGAAAGAAGCAAGTCATATACACCAAGGATGGCTTGAGGGTGAGTAAATCATAGGAATTTTTTTCTTTTTTGGGTGAACAAACACTTTAAGTCTGGAATATGAAGGAAACTTGTGCATGACTCAATGAAACACTTGAAGATAATAAGTAGAGTCTGTGCACTTGCTGCTTCTCTGCCATTTAGATAACAAATGCTTTCCATTCAAAGTGACTATAGCAGCATTTTCAGCTATTGTCTTCCTGAGTAAGCAGGTGGTAAGTGTCATGCTCAAGGAACAGTGCTGATGGAGTAAGATCGATCTCAGTAACTCTTCCTTTAGAAGCCCATATACATAATCATTAAGCTTTCAGTTGTTTGAACCTTATATATCTTATAGCTTGACAAGTAGAGTGACCACATGATTATTGCTCTTTGCAGGGCACTCAATTTGCCCATGTTCGAGTGATATAACACAGAACATATTCAGTCCACTCAATATAATTCAAGCATTAGTTCACTTTCAAATTAAAATTTCCTGATAATTTACTCACCCCCATGTCATCCAAGATGTTCATGTCTTTCTTTCTTCAGTCGAAAAGAAATTAATGTTTTTGATGAAAACATTCCAGGATTTTTCTCCATATAGTGGCCATTCAATGGCCTCTAAATGGTTGAAGGTCAAAATTCCAGTTTCATTGCAGCTTTAAAGCATTCTACACGATCCCAGGCGAGAAATAATGGTCTTATCTAGAGAAACCATCACTCATTTTCTAAAAAAAAAAAAAATAATTTTTATACATTTTAACCAGAAATGCTCATCTTGAATTAGCTCTCTACTTCTTCTCTATTAGAATTCCGGCAGTGTAGACACATCTAAGTGTATTACTGCCCTCCATAGGTCAAAGTTTGAACTTAATTGTCATATACAATATGCTAGTGCAAGTATATAACAATTAGTTCAAACTTTGACCTGTGGAGGGCAGTAATACACTTAGCAGTGTCTACACTGCTGGAATTCTAATAGAGAAGAAGAAGAGAGCTAATTCAAGATGAGCATTTATGGTTAAAACGTACATAATTTTACATTTATTTTTAGAAAACGAGCTGGTTTCTCTAGATAAGACCCTTATTCCTCGTCTGGGATCGTGTAGAACGCTTTGAAGCTGCACTGAAACTGTAATTTTGACCTTCAACCATTTGGAGGCCATTTTTTTTCCTCCTCTAGCTAGAACTCTGGACCTCGAGGTTCATTTTCCTGCAGGGTTTAGCACCAACCTTGATTAAACTCACTTTAACTTTCTAGGTTGTGTCCAAAAACTTAAAAAATGCTGCCTTCAGAGGATGCATTCCAAGGTAGGACTGGTTCCAAGGTACTGATCAGCTATCTGATTTATCAAAACGGTTCCATTTACACTTGGCCACATAAATGTGTAAAACAGATATATATCTGATCTTCAATTCCTGAACTATATGCAGATTTAATGGAGTTCACATTACTGAAAGCAACAAATATGAACTGCATTTTATTGATCATCAGCTAATTTCAAAATCAAAGACCACAATAAGAGAGAACACGGCAACAGCACTGGTAAGATCATTTAGTCTCATTACTTTTAATTAAGATGATTGTGTGTTGAGCATCTGCGACTGACTTTCAAATTTTTGACTTTCACTTTCACTTTTTTTACTCTCACCCTCATGTTGATCCAAAACTCCATGAGTTTCTTTCTTCTGTTGAACACAAAGATATTTTAAAGAATGTTGGTAGCCAGACAGTTCATAGCACGCATTGACTTCCATAGTATTTTTTTTTCTTGCTATGGAAGTCAATGGGTGCCATGAAATGTCTGATTACCAACATAGATAAAGGAAATTCGGTAACACTTTATTTTAAGGTGACATAGTTACATGGTACTTTATGTACTTACTATGTAATAACAGTAAATTATGCATAATTACAGGTAACTAACCCTACACCAAACCCTAACCATAACTCTATAGTAAATACATGTAATTAATTAATATTACTCAGTACTTATTTGAGTAAGTACAATGTAACTTTGTCACCTTAAAATAAAGTGGAACAGGAAATTCATACAGGTTTGAAACCACTTGAGGGTGATTAATAATGACAAAATTTTCATTTTTGGGTGAACAATCCCTTTATATATTTGCTTATTTATCACCAAAGCTCGCTTTATTTTGCTGTAAATAATTAAACCATTACGCTGCCAGAGAGGTCAGTTCAAAATCAATTTTGTGAGGTACCTTCGTGCACAAACGTGCCTACAAAGTCATTGTTTGATATGGCTGCGAAGCAACATGTCAGCTGCCTAAGTTTTCGGACACAGCCCTAGTAAGGGGCGGCTGTCACACTGCACTTTCCATTCCACTGACTTCCATTCAAACGCATGCAAATGCATCACCGGAAACGCAAGCTTGTGCGAAAAGTTGTGCACTTCGCTAAGTTTGGTGAACTCTGACATGAATTTGCAACACGTGAAGACATGTGACCAGTAGAAGATCAATTTGTCACGGCATGACCTCTTGGCTGAATTAAAAGAATTATATTTTTGCAGAAAATTCGAGTAGGTTGTAATTGTATATATTTACATGGCCAGAGTTGAGAACTATTAAGCTAGAACATTACAAATATATCCTATTTTTTTAATTGTGTTTTTTATCATTTTTTTATTTATTGCTTATGACATGTAGGATGCTGGACAATACCTCCAATTTTGGGACTGTCCCAAAGAATACAGTATGGGTATTCAAGCTACTTACAGCAGTGGTCTCAAACCCAATTCCTGGAGGGCCACAGCCCTGCAGAGTTTAGCTTCAACCAGCTCCAACTCACCTGCTTAGAAGTTTCTAGTAATCCTGAAGACCTTAATTAGCTGGATCAGGTGCTTAATTAGGGTTGGATCAAAACTGTGCAGGGCTGTGGCCCTCCAGGAATTGAGTTTGAGAACACTGTACAAAGCAGCTTCCCCAGAACTACTCTGCTTGTCATGTTTGCTGATTATAATGAGAGCGCCATCTGGTGGTCACTCAGGGCACAAATTTACAGGCAATTACGATTACTAAGGTTGTTTTTCTAAAGATTTTGATAGCTTAGGAATTTAAATCTACTGAGCGGCTGTTTTTTTTTTTTTTTATGTAACAACAATTACACTATATAATGAAGATGAATGGTGCATGCTGGAAATTAAATATAATTTCATATGAATCGCACCAGCTGTTTCAAAATTACTTTAAATAAAAAAAAGTCTACGTTCTTCTGCCTGCAGATGGTTTTAAAGACTTTCTCTGGCTTTTATGCTCACTTAAGATTGCTGGAAATGCAACATTTTTCTATTAGACTATAATAGCTGAAATGGTATGAAGGGAAATGCAAAGATTGGAAACAGAAAATGAGGCACTGCCTTGTGCCACAAAAAAGAAATGATGTGATGGAAAGCATCCCCTGAATGTAAGAAGCCAAAAGGTTATTGGAAAACACCTGGGAATGGATGCAGGAGACAGTGTACTTCCAAATGAATTATGTGGCCATATCCCTGAGGCTGGCTCCACACAGGCTTTAATGAAATGCTGTGTGTGGACTCCATAAAGAGATGGCTTCCACCTCAAGCTCCTGGGGGAAAGACACGGGCAGTGGTGCATTTTGTTAAGCATGCCCAGGAGAGACTGTGAGCAACTTTTGCAGGAACTCTAGTGCTATCCAAGTCCCATGGGCATGTCATTACATGGTCGAAGCAATGGGTAAAAAAAAAAAAAACAGCCCACAGAAAAGACAACAGTATTCTCCTCAGAGATGAGGTTGTAATTAAACCTGAAGGAAATTACTTTGCGACCACTGCTGGGGTTATAAAGTAAGTGGAATAGTAAAAATAGCAGAATGAATCATCTGAGAATGAACATGCGTTGGTTAAATATGAGGTGGAGCTCTCGGCGGGGTCTTTTACAGATTTGCGCGAGCTGATTAGCACCACAAAGGAAGGAAACAGGTGCAAGAAACCCCTCTGAGAATGAAAAAAAGAGATGCAGAAGACATTGTGGATTCTTCAACATACCTGTTGGGAAATTTAAATTAAGGAGTTTGGAATTTAATTATGCGAAGAAGAATTTTCCAGGTATTTGGAGGTGTGCTGATTCATGTCCTCTAAAGTCATTCCCCTGACGTTAGTGCTAGGGCATTGTATGTAGTGTACAACTCTAGTCTGACAAGTGGAGGGACCAAAATTGATTGGTGATGTTTGCCGATGATTGGTATTATCTAGAAAATGTGATGCAAAACTAGTGTTCCAGGTGTCCTCGTTGTCATATGTCAGTGTAAATCGAGAAGACTGGGTCAAGTTGTCACAAGGTCTACATCCAAGTGACTATAAGGTTGAAAGTCAGACAGCAGTTCACCTAAAAATGAAAATAATGTCATTTATTACTCACCCTCATGTCGTTCTACACCTGTAAGACTTTCATCTTCGAAACACAAATTAAGATATTTTAGTTGAAATCCAATGGCTCAATGTGGCCTCTATTGCCAGCAATGTCACCGAACCTCTTAAAGGGTTAGTTGTCATTAATGCTGAATAAAGTCGTAGTTTTTGTTATTTTTGGACCAAAATGTATTTTCGATGCTTTGAAAACTTCTAACTAACCCACTGATGTCACATGGACTACTTTGATGATGTTTTTATTACCTTTCTGGACATGGACAGCCTACCGTACAAACACTTTCAATGGAGGGACAGAAAGCTCTCGGACTAAATCTAAAATATCTTAAACTGTGTTCCAAAGATGAACGGAGGTCTTACGGGTTTGGAACGACATGAGGTGTCATTAATGAGTCATTAATGACATAATTTTCATTTTTGGGTGAACTAACCCTTTAAGATCCAGAAAGGTACTCAAAACATATTTAAAACGGTTCATGTGAGTACAGTCACAGTGGTTATAAAGCGACGAGAATACTTTTTGTGCGCCAAAAAAAAAACAACAACTTTTCAGCAATATCTAGTGATGGTCGATTTCAAAACACTGCTTCATGAAGCTTCGAAGCTTTGTGAATCTTTTGTTTCGAATCAGTGATGCGTATCAAACTGCTGAAATCACGTGACTTTGGCGCTCCTAACAACTGATTCGAAACAAAAGATTCGTAAAGCTTCGAAGCTTCATGAAGCAGTGTTTTGAAATCACCCATCACTAGATATTGTTGAAAAGTCGTTTTAAAGGATTATGTTGAACTGAATATGATGCAAAAAAAATATGATTCTTTTAACGCTTTTTAAATCAATCACTGTACATATATTGCAAAACAGATAGAAGAGGCCGAGACTTATGCTGCCTTCACGTGCTCTCGGAATTATCGTCAATACATGTTTTTCCGAAAAAAAAAAAAAAAAATGCACATGAACGCCCTCTCATGTCGAAACTTGAACGCGAAAAGCAAATAAATGACGATTTAAGAAGTGGGAATTATCAAATTTCCTATAAGGCAGCATTACTCCGAATGTGTAGCAACGGTTGACAAATTCACCAGGGAAAATATATTTTCCCTTGTAATATCAAAATGGTGTCATTTTATTGAGAAAGTATGTTGTTTTTGTACATTTTTTTTTGGCTTATGTGAAATGAACCCCCAATTAATTATCCATTTAAATAGTTAATAGCTAGTAATAGTTCGCAAATTCATGTAGCCTATTATTGATACTGATATCATGATAGTAGCCTACTTCAAATAATACAATGATAGTAAAAGACAAATAGGCCTAAACAAACATGGTAGGCTATGAGACATTACAATAATGATATAGGCTATGCTTACTCATGATTATATTCATGTACAATACTGCATTATGGTAATTTTCAGGTAGGGTATTGTGCTTTTTGTTTGGAAAATACCTTTACCTGAGTCGTTCACAAGCTGGCGCTGCAGGTGTTGATCTTAATCAAGATTATCTTCACTGGTATACGAGCTTCAGGCTTCTTTTCAATGCATTGTAGGTAAATATTCCATTTATCCAGTGTTTCTGTGCTTTGTGTTTGTATTTTTTACCGCATTAAAAAGTAAATGCGTCCGTGAACTGTCCAAATGACTCAGACTTAATCACGAACCGATTTTAGACCGTCCGTTTTGCTAACTAGCTTAACGATTCATTGAATAGAACCGACTCAAATGAGCGAATCATTCACGGGTCGGGCATTGCTGTTCAACCGACAGAAAATTAAATACTACTAGAAATACTGAGCAGGGATTGTCAATCTTTTAGATACCACATACTCCCAGATATGATAATTTTCTTGTGAGGGACCCCCATACTAAAATGTAAAAGGCATCTATCTTCATACACTGCAAAATTAAATTACATTATTATTATTTTTTTTAGTCACCGTATTGTTAAATGTATTATTTCTTCGTTTATTTAGTTTTAATCTATTTGTATTTATATTAATCAACATTTTGATTTATTTATTTGAATGTATTTCATAGATGTATTTGGTGGGGGGGAATGATGTGCTGTCTATGATCCGCTAGGTGGCAATAGCACATCTTTGAGCTACGATAAAACCATCAACAGAAGAAAAAAGGCAAACGACGGAAGAGTCCATCGTATTATCATTTAAATTTGTTAGTAAATGGTACTCGTTAAATTCTATCAAACATGAATCAGGAGAAGTATCCGCGATCATCGATTGAGGATGATTTTAATTATGGCACGAACGTCGCGACGGCGAGCGTGCACATCCGGATGGGTAAGTCGCTATTATTTACATGTATTTTGTCTCTACGTAATCAACAATATACAGTCAATATAATACTATGGCCTAATGATTAACATGAAAAACAGCTGGAGCGGGATCCCTATGTTATTTAAATTATTTATTTCATTTGGTTACATCATGAAGTCCAGGTACACAGAAGACATATGGCGCACAAGATAAATCAGCTGTTATGAGTCACTGGACTCTACTGACTTAAAAATATCATTATTAGTTTTATTAGAAATGTTACATGTTTCTTAAAAATGTCACCTGTAGTTGTCAAACCTGCTTATCGAGGTTTAGTATGAATGATAGACACATTGTTTGAGAATAAATAAACCACGTCAAGCTCTATATATATATATATATATATATATATATATATATATATATATATATATATATATATATAAAAAAAATTGGTCCAAATTTATATGAAATGTCTGTACTAACATTTAAATGTATCATTTGATACAATGCATGTATTGTTTACAATGTTTTTACATTTGCGTTTTTGTACTTTGTACTTTTTTTTTAAAGATACCTGCACATAACAACTTACACCTTAAACTAACCCTTAAACCTAACTATACAATGAAACCTGTCTCTAACCTTATTTTTACACGATAAATGGTTTACACAGTTTTGCAATACAGCATGAATTCAACTCACTAAGTAAATTGTACCTAACAATTTTTTGTAAGTACATACTAATATAAAGTGTGATCTTTATAATTATTTATTTGCCATGTGTATATAATATTGAGTTGATGCTCAAGTCTTATTTCTCTCTAGATTTCCTCCGTAAGGTCTACACCATCCTTTCACTGCAGATTATCATCACCACTGCTGTATCTGCCCTTTTCATGCTCTGCAACCCCATTAAAAACTTTGTGCATGAAAGGTAAGACCATATCCTTCCTGTGGATTCACCATATCATTGTGGCTGATAAATGATGTAAATTGCACTTTAAGCTGTGTAAGTATGTTAATGTCATCCACTGCATTCATTTTTCAGTCCCTCTCTGGTGCTGGTATCTGCTATCGGGTCCCTTATCCTGCTCCTTGCATTGGCTGTGTACCGTCACCAGCACCCTGTCAATCTTTATTTGCTGTTTGGATTTGTGAGTATATACCACAAAAATGATCAAAACAAGATTTTAAGTATGATATATAATATAAAAGTGTGTTATATATACAGGTGCTGGTCATATAATTAGAATATCGTGAAAAAGTTCATTTTTTTTATTGTAAATTATTTAAAAAAATGAAACTTTCATTTATACTAGATTCCCTACATGTAAAGTAAAACATTTCAAAAGTTTTTTTTTTTTTTAAATTTGTTGATTAGAGCGTACGGCTCATGAAAGTGATGTATCAAAGCATATTAAATGCAAAGTTGACTGAAAGGAAGAAATTGGGTAGGCAAAGGTGCACAAGCAACAGGGATGACCACAAGCTTGAGAATACTGTCATCATAGAGTCTGAAGGAAGACTGGAGAGGCACAGAATCCAAGCTGCTTGAAGTCTAGTGTGAAGTTTCTGAAGTTAGTAATGATTTGGGGGGCAGTGACGTCTGCTGGTGTTGGTCCATTGTGTTTTATCAAGTGCAAAGTCAATGCAGCCATCTTCCAGGAGATTTTGGAGCACTTTATGCTTCCATCTGCTGACAAGCTTTATGGAGATGCTGATTTCCTTTTCTAGCAGGACTTTAGCACCTGCCCACAGTGCAAAAACCACTTCCAAGTGGTTTGCTGACCATGATATTACTGTGCTTTATTGGCCAGCCAACATGCCTGACCCCTGAATCTATGGGATATTTTCAAGAGAAAGATGAGAAACAGTCGATCCAACAATATACAGATGATCTGAAGGCTCAATAGTGCCTCAGCAGTGCCACAGGCTGATCACTTCCATGCCACACTTCACTGATGCTGTAATTTGTGCTAGGAGCAAATCATTTGCTGTAATATGTGCTGCCGACCAAGTATTGAGTGTACAAATGAACATACTTTAAAGAACTTGAACTTTTCTGTTTTGAAAATCCATTTTTTGATTGATCTTAGGAAATATTCTAATATTTTGAGATACAGGATTTTGGACTTTCATGAGCTGTACGCTCTAATCATCAAAATTTAAAAAAAAAAAAAAAAACTTTTGAAATGTTTTACTTTACATGTAAGGAATCTAAAATATATGAAAGTTTCATTTTTAAAAACAATTTACAATAAAAAATTTTTTTACTTTTTCACGATATTCTAATTATATGACCAGCACCTGTGTGTGTGTGTGTGTGTGTGTGTGTGTATATATATATATATATATATATGTGTATATGTATATATATATATTTAAAGTAGATAATAATGCCTGTACATGTTTATGCAGACACTGCTGGAGTCTCTGTCTGTAGCCACTGCAGGTAAGTTTTTTTTTCGTATTGATAAACATCCAGTCCCATAATGTACACCTCCATGATGGATCATCTGAAACCATATTTTTTCTGCTTTCAGTGTCATTTTATGAGTACACTGTAGTGCTTCAGGCCTTTGTGCTCACGTCTGCCGTGTTCCTGGGTCTCACTGCCTACACTTTCCAGTCTAAAAGAGACTTCAGCAAGCTCGGAGCCAGGTAATTCTCTTTCTCTCATCTGCTCAAGGCCCAGATCTGTCACATTCATCATGGTAACTGAGTGCAAGAATTAATGTTTTAATCCATTTACCCCTGAATCCATGTGGAATGATGTTCTTACTTTGCGGCAGAAATTGTCTCTGGAGAAACATTCTTCTTCCCGGCCAATAAAATGAAATGTAACAAAAATATGACTCCATGAGCCATAGCTCTATTATATGATGTGATGCATGGTCCACTTGTCGGCATGGGATGATAAGTGAATGTCTTTTGTGAGGAGAATTGAATTATTGTCTAATGGATGACTTGATGTAACAGTACTTTGTGTGTGTGTGTTTTTCCCCTTTTTTTGTTATTATTAATGCACTTGTATAAAAATCCTAATTGATCTATTTTATCTTTAGTCTGTTTGCTGGCCTGTGGATCTTGATCATTGCGAGCTTTATGAGGGTAAGTCTGAGGCCTGTCAACATTTTAACTGAATGCTCTCAAGTTGAAATACAGTGGGTATGGAAAGTATTCAGACCCCCTTAAATTTTTCACTCTTTGTTATATTGCAGCCATTTGCTAAAATCATTTAAGTTCATTTTTTTCCTCATTAATGTACACACAGCACCCCATATTGACAGAAAAACACAGAATTGTTGACATTTTTGCAGATTTATTAAAAAAGAAAAACTGAAATATCACATGGTCTTAAGTATTCAGACCCTTTGCTGTGACACACATATTTAACTCAGGTGCTGTCAATTTCTTCTGATCATCCTTGAGATGGTTCTACACCTTCATTTGAGTCCAGCTGTGTTTAATTATACTGATTGGACTTGATTAGGAAAGCCACACACCTGTCTATATAAGACCTTACAGCTCACAGTGCATGTCAGAGCAAATGAGAATCATGAGGTCAAAGGAACTGCCTGAAGAGCTCAGAGACAGAATTGTGGCAAGGCACAGATCTAGCCAAGGTTACAAAAAAATTTCTGCTACACTGTGGCCTCCATAATCCTTAAATAGAAGATGTTTTTGGATGACCAGAACCCTTCCTAGAGCTGGCCGTCCGGCCAAACTGAGCTATCAGGGGAGAAGAGCCTTGGTGAGAGAGGTAAAGAAGAACCCAAAGATCACTGTGGCTGAGCTCCAGAGATGCAGTCGGGAGATGGGAGAAAGTTGTAGAAAGTCAACCATCACTGCAGCCCTCCACCATTCGGGGCTTTATGGCAGAGTGGCCCGACGGAAGCCTCTCCTCAGTGCAAGACACATGAAAGCCTGCATGGAGTTTGCCAAGATGGTGAGAAATAAGATTCTCTGGTCTGATGAGACCAAGATATAACTTTTTGGCCTTAATTCTAAGCGGTATGTGTGGAGAAAACCAGGCACTGCTCATCACCTGTCCAATACAGTCCCAACAGTGAAGCATGGTGGTGGCAGCATCATGCTGTGGGGGTGTTTTTCAGCTGCAGGGACTGGGCGGCTGGTTGCAATCGAGGGAAAGATGAATGCGGCCAAGTACAGGGATATCCTGGACGAAAACCTTCTCCAGAGTGCTCAGGACCTCAGACTGGGCCGAAGGTTTACCTTCCAACAAGACAATGACCCTAAGCACACAGCTAAAATAACGAATGAGTGGCTTCACAACAACTCCATGACTGTTCTTGAATGGCCCAGCCAGAGCCCTGACTTAAACCCAATTGAGCATCTCTGGAGAGACCAAAAAATGGCTGTCCACCAATGTTTACCATCCAACCTGACAGAACTGGAGAGGATCTGCAAGGAGGAATGGCAGAGGATCCCCAAATCCAGGTGTGAAAAACTTGTTGCGTCTTTCCCAAAAAGACTCATGGCTGTATTAGATCAAAAGTGTGCTTCTACTAAATACTGAGCAAAGGGTCTGAATACTTAGGACCATGTGATATTTCAGTTTTTCTTTTTTAATAAATCTGCAAAAATGTCAACAATTCTGTGTTTTTCTGTCAATATGGGGTGCTGTGTGTACATTAATGAGGGGAAAAAATGATTTTAGCAAATGGCTGCAATATAACAAAGAGTGAAAAATTTAAGAGGGTCTGAATACTTTCCGTACCCACTGTATTACTTTTAAGCATTAAGTATAAAATAAGATTATTCCTTTTATATGTTATTTAATTTATTGATAGTTATTCTATGGAATGATTATTTTCAAATGTAATCAACATTATCTTATTGATGGAGTTTAATTTGGATTGAACCCTTAGCTGTCCTTTAAGAGCCATGTTGTCAAGTCACACAATTTGACTCAAGCCAAATTTGGTCAACTGCATAACTTTGTATCCTTCAGCTTTTCTTCTACAACGACACAGTGGAGTTGGTCTTCGCCGGGGCTGGAGCTCTGCTGTTCTGCGGGTTCATCATTTTCGATACCCACTTGCTGATGCATAAGCTGTCCCCCGAGGAACACGTCCTGGCATCCATCAATCTGTACCTGGACATAGTCAACCTGTTCCTGTACATCCTGCGCATTCTCGACTCCATGAAGAAACACTGAATGTTGTGATGCTCTTCTTCAATTTCAGAGGTGAATTCTGTGTGCAGTGATGGGAGTGGTACAAAAATATTATTCTTTAATTTCCTTTAATTTATATTTTTGCACTGTTGGAACTAATTGAATAAAAATTGTATTATTAATTAGTATCCACATGAAGTGCAGATCTCAAAAAAAAACCCAGATCAGATAATATGAAATATTTATAAGAATATAAGTCTTGTAAAATACATGCGCTGAATATAAATCATTAAATTCTGAATATAAATCATTAAACATCTGTTGGGCATTAACAGCAAATTCCTCTGATTTTGTTTCATTTTTGCATTAGTTGAGATGATGCTCCTCAAGACACTCCTAGTGTATTGTAATTACACCTTGTTTCCAAACCAGCTGCGTACTTGCAGTAATTGTAATTTGATGGCCAAATGTGAATGTTACAAACATGATTGTACAATTTAATTTGATCTGTTTACTGTGTTGATTAGATTCCTGTTTTTGACTGTAGTGTGACCTGTAATCCAAGGTGATTTTTCATATTTATTTAGGTGTTGTAATAAATCAGTGTTAAAGGGATAGTTCACCCAAAAATGAAGATTTTGTAATCGTTTACTCACCCTCATATTGTTCCAATCCTGAATGAGTTATTTTGAAGAATGTTGGCAACCAGACAGTTGGTGGACCCCATTGACTTCCATAGAAAGGGAAAAAAATACTATGGAAGTCAATGGCTACCGTCAACTGTTTGGTTGCCAACATTCTTCAAAATATCTTCTTTTGTGTTCAACAGAAGAAAGAAGCTCATACAGATTTGGAAACTTGAGGGTGAGTAAATGATGACAATTATCATTTTTTGGTGAACTATCCCTTTTAATGGTTTGGGAACAAACTTTACGTGAAGCCTGCAATATTTTGTTTAGTTTGGGTATGTATATGTAATGTTTATGATTAAAGTAACTAGACACTTACTAAAAAGGCCAGAATTACATGAAAGAAAGTTATAAGAGCTGTAAAGAAGCCACAACTCAAACATCTTGAAATGTAATAAAATACATTTTTATTTGCAGCAGACTTTGGAAACAATATTATGTTCATTAAATAAACATTATTTTAAAGCAGCATGCAGTCAGTTTCAAAAGAATCAATAAATATACGGTTCGAAATAATTGTGAACACAATATTCAAGGACCTCTATTTGTCTGTACCCAAAGTGCAATATTCATCAAAATAAAAATATTTATCATAATACAGAAATATATTGCTTATTGATTTTTTTTTTTTTTTTTTTTTTTTTTTTTTTAAGGGCAAAATGGTCACATATAGAAAAACCTTGAGATGTAATTTTATGTTCTTTGATGTAAAAAATTAAAATAAACTATTTTAACCCGCATGTGTTGTCTTCATATACATCAATTAGTTACCATCCTCAGATCTGATTGGTTTAGCAGCATTCCAAGTGTGATATCCAGTCCAAAACCACTGGGACTTTTTTTTAACTATATGATTCCAATCATAACATCATATTTTGTTCCAGACCAGTGTATGTAAGTGGTATGATATTTTATTATACTATATTATTTTTTTTTTTGCCAGAACATACCCGTGATTGTTCTGTAGTTTAAGACTATAGAATAACACAAGATGTGTCACTCGTATTGTTTTGAATGGGAGAAAGTGTAACGCGCAATAATGGCGGAAAGTCCCGCCTTCTAAATAAGAGCTAATCGCCGACTGGTAAAGTCATCGCGTCACTTCAGCGGCCGTTAGAATCACCGGTTTCTATAGAAACAGACGCGCGCCTCCGAAGAGACGCGCATTTAGGTCTGCGCATGCGTATTAGCTTGATCCAGCCTGAAAAATACCGTTTTTTTTTTGTCATGATTCGAGCGTTTAGAAAAATTAAATTTATGAGCCGGTTGTTGTTAGATTTCATTGGTGATTTCAAATATGAAATTTAATCGTAAGGTTGGCGAACAGTTTTGGAGAATTTGATGTTTCCCCATTCAAAGAGATTGCATTTTGCCCAGGATGCCCGAGAGGCGTTTCAAAGATGGCCGCCGAGTGAAATGACTTGTCTTAAAGGGACTTTGGTTTAACAGGTAAAAAACTAATACTGCAGTGCTCTTATTAGCAGTGGTGGGTGTAACTAGATTACTTGTTAATTAATTACTGTAATTTAGTAAAGTAAGGGATTACATTTTATTGAGAGTAATTATTACAGTAATATATATTACACTGTTGAAGATGTAATTAATAGCTAATTAATTACTTTTTAAAAGTAACTTACCCAACACTGCTTATTGGGAAATATAAATGAAAGTGCTGATCCCTGTCGTTGCATAAAATAACATTATAGAACAACAACAAAAAAAATGAAAACCGGTTCCTTTGTCCACATGTTCAAAGAAACGATGAAAGTGAAAGTATGAGCTTCTGCATTCTTTCACTTTAAATATCTGATATCAAAAATGATTTCTGCTTTCTGTTTGATCGGGAGGAAGGAAATGGGTCAGTCTGAACCATTTACTGATCTCTTGGCAGATAAGATTTGAATGTCTCTCAGTAGATCGGGTTCACGACTGAGGTCCTTTCTCAAACCGTTGGGGATTTCCAGCTTGCAGATGTCTTCTTTTCTTACAATACTCCGGATCAACCGTGCACAGTATTCTTGTAATGAGTACACTGTCAAAAACAGAGCATAAATATCCATTTGAAATGAAAGTATTGTGCATTTTAAAGCATATGAAGCATGAAGGATGGACTCGCACCTGGTGCAGTCACATACACAGGCTGGTACCGCGGGTGTCCGTACTCTTTATACTGCGCTTGAGTTGGAAAGTACACTTCACTGAGGTTAGCCAGCAGTTTGGCTCCGTCAGGTGCTCTGAAGATCCACGGATGAGCTGGAAAATACTTGCGTTAGTATAAACTGGAGCGGGAAATCGGATAGGTTGCTAGTTCTACGGTACTTACTCAGATATGTATTCATCTGAAGCGATTTCCCCGGTTTTATGTCGCCGTAAGACACCGGTATCCCCGAGAAGTTTAACCACCATGCTTCGGCATTCCGGTTGGATTTATTAATAAAAGAAATAAATGTTTGATCATACGAGTTGAGAGATTTCAGGGGTGCGGGCGCTTCCTGTTCAGCCATGGTGCTGCTGTGATGGATCATAGATGCAGTGACAGCGCATCACTGATAGGTGGCAGGATTACACCCTCTTGTCCATTTTGTATGGACCTTATTCAGAGCAGCGCCATGACAGGTATGAACGCCAGGCTGTGAGGGATAGACTTGCCGTGTTTTCAGTGGCATCCGCTGTATAAAGCTCCTAGATAACTTATAATTTCTCACAGCTCATGTTGTCTGAAGTTTTTTTTTGTCTACTGAAATCTCTTGGAAAGATATTTTTGCAGTGTTTCATCTGCATAACAATCCAAAAACACATTAAATAACAGTACAACCCACTGAAGAGATGTACTGCCAAACAACCAACTGTACCTATAGACCCAAGAACCCCCACCCCACATTTAAAAGTTTAAAGGTCCCGTTCTTCGTGATCCCATGTTTCAAACTTTAGTTAGTGTGTAATGTTGTTGTTAGAGTATAAATAAAATCTGTAAAATTTTAAAGCTCAAAGTTCAATGCCAAGCGAGATATTTTATTTAACAGAAGTCACCTACATCGAACGGCCAGTTTGGACTACATCCCTCTACTTCCTTCTTTAATGACGTCACTAAAACAGTTTTTTGACTAACCTCCGCCCACAGGAATACACAAGAGTTGCGTTTGTAGAGTGTGTTTGTCGCCATGTCGTCGAAACGCTGTTATTTTCGTCCCGCAGTCCAATCACCGGGTCTGATTCCGGCTCAAATTGATAGGGTAAAATTAAAGACATGTTTACAATAACAGTGAGCGCGTGCATCTCCACGTTATGGTAAGAGGCGTGACCTTTCCGGGCAAGGTTCGCTAAACTGCTGTCGAATCACAACACAGGAACCGCTGGCACAATCAGAACTCGTTACGTATTTCTGAAGGAGGGACTTCATAGAACAAGGAAGTCATCAGCCCGTTTTTATGACAGTGGAAACAGTGGTATACAGATAAGTAAAATACTGTGTTTTTTTACACGCGAAACATGAACACATGTTATATTGCACACTATAAACACAATCAAAGCTTCAAAAAACCACGAAAAACGGGACCTTTAATAATTTTAATCACTTTAAATTGATTACAGTATGTAGCCTCATTTTTTGTCAGTAATGTTGGAAATGTTGAGTAGTTCAGTAATTTTTGGAGCCTTAAAGCAGATCATTTAGGTCATTAGATTAGATCCTGCGTAATCAAAACATTATAGGGTTAGTATGTGTATATGTAATATAAGTCTAAGGTGTCCCCTGAATGTGTCTGTGAAGTTTCAGCTCAAAATACCCCATAGACTTTTTTTTATTCATTTTTTTAACTGCCTATTTTGGGGCATCATTAACTATGCACCGATTCAGGCTGCGGCCCCTTTAAATTCTCGTGCTCCTGGAGTTCGCGTGTGCCTTAAACAGCATAAACAAAGTTCACACAGCTAATATAACCCTCAAAATGGATCTTTAGAAAGTGTTCGTCATGCAACATGTCTAATGTAATGTCTCGTGTAAGTATGGTATTTATTTGGATGTTTACATTTGATTCTGAATGAGTTTGATGGTGCTCCGTGGCTAAAGCTAACATTACACACTGTTGAAGAGATTTATAAAGAATGAAGTTGTGTTTATGAATTATACAGACTGCAAGTGTTTAAAAAATGAAAATAATGACAGTCTTGTCTCCATGAATACAGTAAGAAACGATGGTAACTTTAAGCACATTTAACAGTACATTAGCAACATAACGAAACATTTAGAAAGACAATTTACAAACATCACTAAAAATATCATGGATCATGTCAGTTATTATTGCTCCATCTGCCATTTTTCGCTATTGTTCTTGCTTGCTTACCTAGTCTGATGATTCAGCTGTGCACAGATCCAGACGTTCTGCCCTTGTGTAATGCCTTGAACATGGGCTGGCATATGCAAATATTGGGGGCGTACATATTAATGATCCCGACTGTTACGTAACAGTCGGTGTTATGTTGAGATTCGCCTGTTTTTCGGAGGTCTTTTAAACAAATGAGATTCACACAAGAAGGAAGAAACAATGGTGTTTGAGACTCACTGTATGTCATTTCCAACGGCCATCATTAGATATTTTTGAAAAGTCATTATTTTGTTTTTTTGGTGCACAAAAGTATTCTCATCACTTTGTAATATTAAGTTTGAACCACTTTACTCACATTGACTGTTTTAAATATGTTTTTAATACATTTCTGAGCATGGGAAAGTGTTCTTGCTGGCAATCGAGGCCTCACTGAGCCATCGGATTTCATCAAAAAAATCTTAATTTGTGTTCTGAAGATGAACGAAGGTCTTATGGGTGTGGAACAACATGAAAGTGAGTAATAAATGACAGAATTTAATTTATGGATGAACTAACTCTTTAATCTCCACTGCCGCAGACCCTTCATTTCTGGATCATATGCATGTCTACATAAGGGAGTTGGGACTGAAAACCAGTGAGAGGAGTTCAATTTTTTCTCAGTTTTAGAAGTCACATGATTTGCCAGCCATAGCCTACTACTGGATCCCCCCTCACCCGTTCTGTTCAGAAAGACCCAGGGAGAGATGGGATGGAGAAATCCACTTAAAATTCCAGGGTGGCTGGTTCTTGAAGGATGGGGGCACTCAGAAATTCTTGCGTGATGACAGCGAGGCTTTGATGTCAGTGTTTTTGTCTCTGGAGAAGCAGGGCAGGGCTGTCTTGAGACAAGAGCGAAAGATCCTATTCTCTAGAGACACTGATTCACGTTACAGCTCAGACTATACACACAATCATATAGACTGGGAGATGTAAGGCATACTATCCATGTAAATATGATTGCATTTCAAAGTCTTAGTGAAGTGATTTATTTAGAGCCTTATAACGACACTTTGTCCCACGCGTCTGGAAGATGCTCTGCTAATGCGTTTTCCTACTACTTTTTTGTGTGTGTGTGTGTGTAATTCCTGTATAATTTTCCTAGCCTTTATTTTATTTAAGGTGGCACAGCAGGTTTTTCTCTGATGTTTCTTGGCAGGTTTAGTTTGATGGAGTGGGTGGTTTGGCATTCTCTCTAAAGGATTCAGAGGTGTTTTCATTTAGTCTTTTTTGCCTATTTGCGCTCTTTGCTGTTTTATTGTTAACAATAAAAGTCCTGCCACACACGTTTATAGACAAACCCCTTTATACGATTTTAAAGAACAGATTTATCAACGTTTAAAAAAAATTTAAAGAATTTTATGGGTGTGCAGTTCGAAAGAAACAAGAAGTCTGTCTCACAATTAACCCACAATTCTATAGAAAACCTTGATGTATCAGGGAAAATATTGATTTTCAAACATAGCAAGTGTGGAATTACAAATTTAAGAATCTGTTTAAGATCTGCGGATCCTACATCCTGACCATTTGGCAGGACAAGCTCAAGATACAGCTGTGCTTTTGTCTCTATGATAATGTAAAGGTATAGGTGATACTGCCAGACTGATTGGATTAGCACCTATGCATTTGAATGACACATTTATGCTGATTAGATCATGGCTGGGAAATGTAGGCAATGATCTGATTCCTGTACTGCATTTGCATCCTTTGTTTAGATTGTCCACACCCCTACTCTATGTATCCCTCCCCCTTGAATGTATATGAACTACCAAGTCACTGCCTTAGTTAGATTTTGGATGACCACAGCGACGCACAGCGTGTTTCTCAATAAAGAGTAACTTCTGCTTCAAGAGATCCCAAAGTCTCCTGGTCTATGCTTCTGAGATTTCCAACAGTTTTGGTGCCGTGACCCGGATAGAGCTTCTCACCTCAATCCAGATTGGAACTTCAAGCACAACAAAGATCTGATCCAAAAGAAGATCCAGGCTGAATTTTCCTGTACACCCAAGGGTTGGTGAGTGATACTCTATCCAAAAGAACCATTAAGACCAGTACAAAGTTGTTATCCTCTGCACCGTCAGAGAAGAGTTAACAGACAGCTGTAGGGTTTGGTTAACTAAGTTATCCTCTAAAAATGTTCTTTTAGAGATGAAGTTTATCCTCTGTTTAGGCAGGGAAGTTTAGCATCACATGCTAATAATTAGGTATCCTCTGTTCAGGCAGGGAAGAATTAGTGTAAAGTGCTAATAATTTGTGTTGTCCTCTGTTTTATCAGGGAAGGTGGTGTGTTAACAGAATAGCCATCCTCTACTTTGCTAGAGAAGAAGGTTCATCCTTTGTTAATTCAGGGAAGGTTAAAACTGTTACAGTGTGCTAGCAAGTTGGTTCTACTCTGCTCGTCAGAGAAGGTTGAATACATTATGATGTGTATTAACTAGGTTAACCTCTGCTCTGTCAGGGAAGTGTTGAAGTGTATTGTTGTGCCAGAAAGACATTACACAATGTTGAGAAAGAACGCTAGACTAATTCCAACAACTGAGAAAGGTGGACTAGCTACTCCTTTATGGACAGATAGTGAGTTCAAATCATTGTTAGGAAAGCACATGGACTCAATAGTGACTGAGTCAGTCAGATTGGATTTGACAAAGAAATTTGGGATTCATCCAGAAAAAGTTTGGTCCATTGAAGAATGCAAAAAGGTACTTGGTGCTTGTATTCGGAAGAAAAATATGAAGGGCATTATCTGCTGCCACAGAGAATTTACTCTATCCATTGCACAAAAACAAATCCAACGTATTACTAAGTTAGAAGAGCAGAACAAACAGTTGCACACTCGAGTGTCTCGTCTCACTCAGAAGTTGGGTCGTAACAAAGCATTAACCAAATGTGACTCAAAAGACCAACAGTCAGATGAAAGCTATCCTGACTTACAGTCTTTCTGTAGACTAGAGGGCAATAGCAATACTGGATTCATGGATAAAGATGTAAATGCAGTTGAAGTGTGTGGAGTGAGACAAAAGGCTCAGAGTAGGGCAAAAGGGGTTGACACAGTTCCATCTGTAACCCCCATACTGCAGTTACAAGCGGTCAGTACCACTATAGGTCCTGAAGACATAGAAAGAATTGCTGAGAATTTGCCATCAGTGCATAGAAACTTTTCTGAGTTTAGAACAGAGTTGTCCAGAAAAATGAAGCTCTATGATATGTCCCTAGCTGACGTCACCCAGCTAATGTCACAAATCCTGAAAGAGTCAGAATTCAATGATTTTGAAAGTGCTGTAAATAATTCTGAGTTTCAGCATTCCAGCAAAGGTGAATTGAGAGAAGGAGTTCTGAGAGTGTTACAGAACCTTGTTGGACCAAAGGTAGACTGGTCAAAGATCACTAGTTGTGTACAGACGAAGGATGAAACTGTAAGTGAGTACACTGAAAGATTTTGTCAGTTAGCTGCAGCATACAGTGGAATAGCTGACACTCCAGAGAAGGTGTTAGAGGATAATGGACCACTGGTCCGCATGTGGTTTGATGGGCTTTCATCAGAATACAGAAATGCATTGCCTTTCTTAGACCTCACATGGTCCAATGGAACCCTGCAAAACAGCTTGGATAGGTTAGCTATTTGGGAAAGAGACTCAGATGTCAAGACAAGAGTAAAGATTGCAGCAGCATCCTTTAAGGTCAACACAGAGAATCGACAGAAACGTAAACGTCCTAAGAGAGAAGGCAGTTGTCATTACTGTGGTAAACCTGGACATTGGATGAAAGAGTGTAGGAAAAACAAAAAGACATTAAAAGAAATGAACAGCTTTACTCAGCTCCTACTCAGTCTACTTGCTACACTGAAACTGCCCCTCCCCTCTTCTCCAAACTCTTGGAGCAACAGCTTGCTGACATGCTAACCATTTGGGCTGTGAGTGCTTAATTTCCCCAGTAATCTACTAGAAAGCTGAAAGACTCATTCTGAACAAAAGAAAGTTGACTATCACTTCCACCATTTGGGGACACAGGTTAAGTACACTCACAGCCTTAAATGTTATGCTACAGCACACTCCATTCACTCCTCTATGGGTTGTGATGTCTGCTATGACTGATGTTTCAATGGAAGATGGAGATGTAGCACAATAAAGTTTGCAATTTAATTACAGGGAGAGAATAGGACACACAGACCAGTGAGGAGCCCAGGGAAGAACCGAAGTGCAAAAGGCCTCGGGGTTAACCCTGTGGTGAAGACTTCCTCATAGGTTTCCCCCTCTCTCAGTTTATCCCCACCTTACTGGTCTATAGGTGTCAAATTGATTAAGACTAGGTTAAGAAAAAGAAGAACAAAACCACTATACGATCACTAGAAGTTTATGATGATCAGAGTTAGACAGAAAAACTATACGATCATCAGAGGTCTAACGTACTAAAGTCTATGCATGAATACTGCTGGTCTGCTGTCTCTTTGTTTTCTTGTGTGCAGGTATGTGTATATGCCATGACGTCTCACAAGCAGCACCTGGTGTAAAGCATCACCTCAGATATCCATGAACAACCTTCATGATGACGGACTCATCAGAGCAACTTGGAGTTGCACGATGACAAATAATCATCTTGGGACAAACATGGAAATGGACTCTCCCGGGAACAGACTCCACAGCTATTCAGGCGCCATGGACTTTTAGGACTTCCACGCTTATGCTACATGGTTTTTCTGTGTCATCATGTAGTTAATACAACATGTTACCACCCTGCGTTGTATATGTGTCAACAGTATACTCAAGTTAAAGAACAACACTTATGTAAATGTTGGACACGACACAGAATAAGATGTATGTGCCTGTAACTGTTACAAGTTGCATGACTGGAAGATGGAACTTATGTTAACAAACATATGTTATAGAAGGGATTTAAGAAGGTTTAAATTTGTATTATGTGAGAGTTATTAGAACTCTCAAAGGGGGAACTGTGGAATTACAAATTTAAGAATCTGTTTAAGATCTGCGGATCCTACATCCTGACCATTTGGCAGGACAAGCTCAAGATACAGCTGTGCTTTTGTCTCTATGATAATGTAAAGGTATAGGTGATACTGCCAGACTGATTGGATTAGCACCTATGCATTTGAATGACACATTTATGCTGATTAGATCATGGCTGGGAAATGTAGGCAATGATCTGATTCCTGTACTGCATTTGCATCCTTTGTTTAGATTGTCCACACCCCTACTCTATGTATCCCTCCCCCTTGAATGTATATGAACTACCAAGTCACTGCCTTAGTTAGATTTTGGATGACCACAGCGACGCACAGCGTGTTTCTCAATAAAGAGTAACTTCTGCTTCAAGAGATCCCAAAGTCTCCTGGTCTATGCTTCTGAGATTTCCAACACAAGTATTAAAAAGTTATGGAAAAATCATAGGAATTTCATACCATTGCATACAATTTTTAAAAATAAATATTCTTTATTGGCATCAATGGTTCTATGAAGAAACTTTAGCATTCATGAAAACTTTCAGTTGCACAAAAGGTTCTTTATAGTGGAAAAAGTTTCTTTGGGTAAAAATAATGTTCTTCACACTATAAGAAGGAATGGTTCTTGAAAGGTTCTTTGTGGAACCAAAATTGGTTCTTCAGTGGCATCACTTGTGAAAAGCCCGCCCCTTTTGGAACTTTTATTGTATTAATTAATAGTTTAATCTAATAAGTCAAAGCCCTGGGAAATCTAGAAAGGTCTTGGAAATTGATTGAACTCTGATAGATACATGTATGTGTTTTGGTCTTAAATCTTAGTTTACCTTTCAATATAAAGCTAATTGAAGCTCAGAGTGTCTATAACAATGGCACTTGCATTAAGAGTCAGTGCCCATCCCCAGTAACCATGCTGCAGTGTTCTCGACCTCTACCTGTAAGCCTACTGTATTTTCCAGCGGGGTGATTATGTATGGGGGGAAGAGCAGATCTAAAGCTCTTGGCTCAGACAGCCCATTCTCCTGCCCACCCTTTGATGTCCTGCTTTCATTGCTTCTCTTTTGCTGGGACAATGACGAGAACCTTTCGCCACAGTGGGCATAATGCGCTTGTTGCTTTTGTTGGTTCTGTCTTTCTCCTCCACACCACAGGGGAATTTTCCTGACTGGCACAAACAGACTCATACTACCCCACCAGACTGACTTCTTTTGCTTCTCTCTTCTTCACCAGGGCCTTCACAACATCATCACATCCGCAAAGTTCCTTCCGTGAAGCTCTCAGGTGTAAATTTCAGGCATGTGTGTCAGGTTTGTTTAAGGGTGTGTTCACACTTGGCAAGTTTGGTTCAATTAAAATGAACTCTAGTGCAATTGCTCTGTTAGTGCGGTTTATTTAGTTAAGTGTGAATGCTGCCATCTGAACCCCGAAACAAGGGGAAACAAACTTCCACTTCCAAACAAACTCTGGTGCGGTTCGACAGAAATATGAACGCAACATGGACCAAAGATAGATCTAAACAAATCAAACAGGATGTGTTGTTTTTTCTCATCATAGGAGCTACGTTGCCATTACAGTTTGGTACAGGCGTCAGAAACGCCACCTCCTAACAGCAGATCTTCGTTTGTGTGCAACAGAGGAATTCCTGGCGCTGTTTTGACTCATTTACACATTTTATAAATTCTTTGCAAGTTCTCAGCTGGTCAAAATGCCATCATACATATGCACATACAACGAGCTCATTTAGCCCAAGTTCCGTTGCAATTTTTTTTTTTTTTTTTTATCTTTAGGTTCAGTCTTTAAAATGACATTGATCAAAACAATATTTTCTTTTTCTTTTATTTTTGGTCAGTGGAACGACCTCCATGGCCGTGACGGGACAGGCAGATAGCTCAGATGATGATAGAAGACAGGTTACTTCAGAATCCTCATCCTCAGTGGTGGTACAGTGGGTGGGGCCTTCCTCCATGCCCTCGCTCTCCACCATAAGCTCCCTCATGTGCGCTACAGCGCTTGAATCAGGTGATTCCAACGATATTGTTATGCTGTTATAATTGTGTATAAAAGTGTGTTGATTTCAGTACTCTCATAGAATTAGAATGATTGTTACATTATGCTTCATAGTTATATTTTATAATTAAAGGTGCCCTAGAACCAGTTTTTACAAGATGTAATATAAGTCTAAGGTGTCCCCTGAATGTGTCTGTGAAGTTTCAGATCAAAATACCCCATAGATTTTTTTTTATAAATTTTTTTAACTGCCTATTTTGAGCCAAAATTATATATGCACCGATTCAGTGCGCGGCCCCTTTAAATCTCGCGCTTCCCCGCCCCCGAGCTCTCGACTGCCTTAACCAGCATAAACAAAGTTCACACAGCTAATATAACCCTCAAAATGGATTTTCACAAAGTGTTCGTCATTCATGCATGCATCGATTCCTGTGAGTAAAGTATTTATTTGGATGTTTACATTTGATTCTGAATGAGTTTGAGGCTGTGCTCCGTGGCTAACAGGCTAATGCTACACTGTTGAAGAGATTTATAAATAATGAAGTTGTATTTATGAATTATACAGTCTGCAAGGGTTTAATAATGAAAATAGCGAAGGCTCTCTTGTCTCCGTGAATACAGTAAGAAATGATGGTAACCACATTTAACAGTACATTAGCAACATGCTAACGAAACATTTAGAAAGACAATTCACAAATATCACTAAAAATATCATGTAATCATGGATCATGTCAGTTATTATTGCTCCATCTGCCATTTTTTGCTGTTGTCCTTGCTTGCTTACCTAGTCTGATGATTCAGCTGTGCACATCCAGAAGTCCTGCCCTTGTGTAATGCCTTGAACATGAGCTGGCATATGCAAATATTGGGGGCGTACATATTAATGATCCCGACTGTTACGTAACAGTCGGTGTTATGTTGAGATTCGCCTGTTTTTCGGAGGTCTTTTAAACAAATGAGATTTATATAAGAAAGAGGAAACAATGGTGTTTGAGACCCACTGTATGTCATTTCCATGTACTGAACTCTTGTTATTCATCTATGCCAAGGTAAATTCAATTTTTCATTCGATGGCACCTTTAAACAGTAGTTATCATTACAGTTATCTTTCTTGGTGTGAACGACCAACATTACAACTATTGAATCTGGAATATTCCTTCAAGTATTTCCTGTAAGTATATTATTTTGCCCTTCATTCTGACCTATGTGATCAGAAGGTGAATTTTCTGATGTTATGATTCTCAGAGGAGCCATTATATGAAGTGTAATGGAGAGAACATTTCAATTGATTCTCAACAGACCGAATCTTTCTGATGTACCCGCTTCGGCGCCCAGAGGCAGATACAAATGGAACATACCTGTTCCTGCACCTGTTTAACGGAAAGTTACCAGATGTTTGGAAAATTCACGGGCACTAAATGACTCCATGGTTTCCATGGTTACCGCCATTTCATTTGCCTGCTACATTTTTGACATTCCACCTAGTGTTTTTGTTATTGTTGTATTTCCTCCATGAAAGGTGACCTGACAGGGCAACTTCGCGTGGCTCCCATGGGCACCGCAGTCAAATCATGGTGGGCCGAGCTGCTATGTGATGTGGAACAGTACAAATAATCACCCGACCATCTGTTTATTTTCACCTGTCCTCTCTGGCCACCACACCAGCTTCCTCTGAACCGCGGCGGGAAGCACGGCTGATCGAGCGGCGCCCCCCCATAGAGGTTAATTGGTGTAATGTGTGAATGATCCTCCTAGTCTGCATGTGTGTGTATGCTTGTATGCACATTGCTATCATTCTTCTTACCAAGACCTTTTCAACCTTGAAAAGCAAAGATTGCTTTTTGAGTGATTAGCTCAAAGGATGAGTGCTCTTCCAGGTGGCTGTTGCACAAGGCTTTATGTATTTGGTGAGTAGACATCAACATTCCAGTTGCATGATGTTACTTTTACCGGAACCAACATCTGACAATTCATTTCATGATGGTGGAGATGGTAAACATCTGCACTCATTCTATCAGCTTTGCTTTTTTCCACTATACTTGAGATGGGAAATATGTGAATACTTGGGATTTTATTTAGTAAGAAAGCATCACTTATTCTACACTGGAGAGCAACAAGCAACTTATTTGCCTGCCAGTGCACACATAGTAAGACCCACCACAGTGTAGACTCTCTGCAATTGCACAGAAGCCTTAAGACTGGCCCGTAAAACTCTTTATTTTTACAATCCTCCCTTATAGAAACCCTGTGGAACAAATGACGGAATAACATTTAAGCAGGTTAAAGAAAGATTAAGAGTCATGTTCCAGCACTGTGCCATATAGGATCATTAAATTGATCAAAAGTAAAGACATTTATAATGCCTCAAAACATTTATATTTCAAATAAATTGAGCTTTCTCTTCATCAAAGAATCCAACAAAAAAAAGTCAGTTTCCACAAAAATACTGAAGGGTTAGTTCACCCAAAAATGAATGTTGTGTCATTAATTACTCACCCTCATGTCATTCCAAACCTGTAAGACTTTCGTTCATCTTCAGAACACAAATGAAGATCTTTTCAATCTGAGAGCTTTCTGTCCCTCCATTGACAGCTACACAACTGAAACTTTAAAGCTTTCATAAAGTTCATAAAGAGATTGTAAAACTAACCCATGGTAGGGTAGAGAGGAAATTGTTGAATAAAGTTGTAATTTTTGTTTTGTTTTTGCGCACAAAATGTATCGTCCCTTCATAACATTAAAGTTGAACCACTGTAGTCACATTGACTATTTTAACAATGTCTTTGCTACTTTTCTGGACCTTGAATGTGATAATTTCATTGCTTTCTATGGGAGGTAAAAAAAACAACAACTCAGATTTCATCAAAAATATCTTCATTTGTGTTCTGAAGATGAACAAAGGTCTTATGGGTTTCAGATTTCAGATTTTCAGTGAGTTGTATGGACCATTTTTACACTTTTATGGTGCTTTTTTGGAGCTTGACAGACTTAGTCTAAGACCCTTTGTGTTCCACAAATGCAAGTTAGTCATACATGTTTGGAATGACATGAGGGTGAATAAATGATGACAAAACTGTCCTTTTAAGAGTTAAGACACTTCATCTTCACAGACTCCAAGAAAACATGTTTTATTTGTATAATGAAGTCACATGAAAAATGAAGATTTTTTGGCTTTATGTTTATGACAACATGACATAGGTATGAAAACGTTAAGCATACACTTAAAGACTGTTTACCCATATCTAAATATATATCTATATATTTCAATTTTACATAACATGAATAGGATACATATTACTTATACAAGTACTTATTGGAGAAGCTACTACACAAGTATGATTTGCATTAAAAAGAAAGTTAGTGACAATAATGGTGACAACATGTTTACAAAATGAGCAGGTCAATCTGACAAACCTCGAGCACAAGCCAAACACAGCAATTACCATCCTAAGAAAAGTTGGATCCACACCCGGAAGTTCTCGGATCGTAGCGTACACTTCTCAAAGTGATTCAACGCCACATCTGAAGCTAAACCGCAGGGCTATGCACAAACATCACAGACGTTCACCACAACCATGTGACTCACTCCCCTCTCAGTTGACGCAGGACAGAAGCTCGATGAAGGGTGAATGTGGGAGATATTATATCAAATGCGCTAGTGTGGTAAAATAAGACACTGTGACTGTCCTACAAAAACAAGTCTCGCTCTGAGAAAGCAGCAGTCCAGCTTGGGAGTGTCCCGATTTGGATCGGAAGAGAATGATGAAAGCTTTGTTCTGGGGAAGGCGACATTGAAATGGAGGGGCCGTTGGCCCAAAATTTAGATGCTTAAACCACGTAGTTGGTCTCAGAGGGCTGACTGGATTCGGGCGCTTCCTTTGTGTCCTTCGCAGCCACAGGCTGTGACTTGTGCTTGGAACCAGAGACCCGCTGGTTGTTGGAGACTCCTCCACGAAATCCTGGAGGAAGAGAGCAATCATATGTGTGTTTGCAGAACAGCATTTATGACTGAGAATCAAGCAGTTTTTGATGTGGCTTTAGTTCAAATTGTGCAAACATTGGTATGTGAAACTATTCAATACTACTTATTGACCCTTACATTTGGTTAAAAATTGCTTTACCAATGCTTAAATGCAAGGGGTTAACAAAGGTAACTTGCCTTACACAAACATACTGTTGCAGTATCATGGTCTATATAAATAATAAAATATTTAAAGGTGCCCTAGATTGTTTTTTTACAAGATGTAATATAAGTCCTAGGTGTCCCCTGAATGTGTCTGTGAGGTTTCACCTCAAAATACCCCATAGATTTTTTTTAATTAATTTTTTTTAACTGCCTATTTTGGGGCATCATTAACTATGCACTGATTTTTTCAGCACGGCCCCTTTAAGAGATGCGCTCCCTCTGCCCCACGAGCTCTCGACTATATATACATCGCATAAACAAAGTTCACACAGCTAATATAACCCTCAAATGGATCTTTACAAGATGTTCGTCATGCATGCTGTATGCATGCTTCGAATTATGTGAGTAAAGTATTTATTTAGATGGTTACGTTTGATTCTGTGTGAGTTTGAGGCTATGCTCTGTGGCTAAAGCTAACATTACACACTGTTGGAGAGATTTATAAAGAATGAAGTTGTGTTTATGCATTATACAGACTGCACGTGTTTAAAAATGAAAATAGCAACGACTCTCGTCTCCGTGAATACAGTAAGAAACGATGGTAACTTTAACCACATTTAACAGTATATTAGCAACATGCTAATGAAACATTTAGAAAGACAATTTACAAATATCACTAAAAATATCATGATATCATGGATCATGTCAGTTATTATTGCTCCATCTGCCATTTTTTGCTATTGTTCTTGCTTGCTTACCTTGTCTGTGCACAGATCCAGCCGTTAATACTGCCTTTCCTTGTCTAATGTGTCGAATGGGCTGGCATTATGCAAATATTGGGGTCATACATATTAATGATCCCGACTGTTACGTAACAGTCGGTGTTATGTTGAGATCCGAGTGTTTTCCGGAAGTCTTTTAAACAAATGAGATTTACATAAGAAGGAGGAAACAATGGGGTTTGAAACTCAATGTATGTCATTTACATGTACTGAACTCTTGTTATTCAACTATGCTGAGGTAAATTCAAATTCTGATTCTAGGGCACCTTTAATTAATAAAAACAAGACATTTTGACTACTACAAAAACAAGTTTTTTTGGCAGGCTTTTAGTTCAAATGGGGCAAACTGTGGTATGATATAAACTTATTACTACTTATTGGCCCTTGTCTAGGGAAAATAGTTTGTTAAAAATTGTTAAATAGCACTATAAACTAAATGCATGAGGGTAAGACAAAAACATATTGTGGCAGTGCCATGGTCAAATATATATATATATATATATATATATATATATATATATATATATATATAAAGTTTGATACAGACCATGACTTCCGCATGTCAAAAATTATACAAGATTATATTATCTTTTTGCTTAATTTTAGTTGGGGTTTTTACACAGACTTTTCTGTCTTTTTTTCCCCCTACATTTACATATGTTGTTTTAATCATTTTAGGGCTGCAAAAGTTAATGCATTAACTGGTATCATTTAAAAATGCTTAAATCTAGTGTCATTGTTGTCTAGTGGCTAATTTCATGTTTAATGCAAGTGGGTTATAGAGGTTGTATAAAGTTTTATAATATACCATAAATCAAAAATATTTTATTTATATAAAATTTTGAATCTATTTTAGTTTTAAGGGTCATGAATTATCTTTAATGAGTTATCTTTAGTTTTTTTTTTTTTTTTTTTCAGTTTGAACTGCCTGAAACAAGTTTTCAGTAATTCCAATCTAAGTTCCTGCACAAACCTTTGTAGGCATGTCGTCGTCTTTGACCCGCCCTCAAACATTGGTTTGTGTTGTCGACATGTTTTTTGTTTTGTTTTGTTTTTTGCGAAAGCAAATCCACTTCCAAAGGATGAGGACTCTGACTTGAATTGATAAAGTAAAACTGACGTCATCGTTACTGTTCATATCACTGTGTATCAAGCGCTAAGGAAGCCTCGGGAACTGAAATTCAGATATTGTAATGGGGGTTTCGTTTCCAACACGCGCTATAAGTGGTAGACCAATCACAACAGACTGGGCCATCTGACCAATCAAAACAGAGTAGGCTCTCAGAAAGGAGGGGTTTAGAGAGACCAAATCTTTGATCAAACTGTTTCAGACACTGTTTGAAGGACACCTCCAAAACAAAATTAGGAGCCTTTAAAATATCATAGGTTCAATCCTCGGTACCACCAAGAATATAATTTGTACATGTCCAGAAAACGATGGTATTATTGTGGTAATATGTCTAAATATCCATGTTAATACCCTGACATTACAGCGGATTTCTTTCTCGAATCCATTTCCAGGTGGCAATTAGTAACTTGGCCTTGGGAAAAGGGATGTTGTCTTACTCTTATTGCAGTGACGTCCATTCCAGCCGTCCCTGCACTGGCACCTGTTGGGTTCCACACAAGTCCCGTGTGCTCCACAGCTGGGCTCGCAGACAGCTGCACACACGTATACACATACACTCTTTAGCCATACACAGAGACGCAGTGTTTAGTCTTAGAAATGTATCGTGCCGTTCAGCAAGCCTGCAGCCCGAGTGGAAAATTTAAGGTGCAATCAAGCACCGACGGTTAATTTTTACAGTGCGTGTATTGTGCGTGAGCAAAGCGCGTAGAGCAGTGCTGCAGTGGAACGTGCTTTTGATCAAAAATGTCCACAGTTCTTCTGCCAAGTTGAGATAATCTCACCTTTGGAGCACAGATCGCCATGGTAACCTTTGCTGCACTTGCATTTGTTCCTCCCCGTGCATTTACCTCCATTTCTGCAAGGCTGTCGACATTTACCTGCAGACAACAAAACGCAAACTGCATTAGTCGCAATCCCAATTAATGGACGTTGGGGAATTACACTGGAAAAAAAAATTATATATATATTTATTTATTTAATTAAATTTTTAAATCTATTAGAACATTATACAGTATATTAATGATATACATTTAAATCTGCTGTCCGTAACTTTTTTTGTGTTCAAAATTTACAAAAATTATATAATGAGAATGTACAACATGAATTCATTTTTCAAACCGTGTTTTTGTCTTACTCTGAATCATTATGGAATATAAGTGTTTATATTCAGACTATTTCAGACCGGACTGGTAGGACCCGCCGCAGAGTATCACAGTAACTGCATGACTTGCCATAAACATACACGGAGAAAAGTAGCTCCGGCTACAATGTTCTTCCGCAAGACGCATGCAGTTCTGTTTATTAACCGCTAGAGGGCCAAAAATCTCGGACTACAGCTTTAACATTTATATTTATATAAAATTTGAATTTTCATGCCAGTTTAAACAAACTGGAGAACCTCAATGTTTTACATTTAACATTTACATATACATTTTGGAGCACACACTTTTTTTTATTTTGCCATTAGGGTTTTATAAGCTTTATTTTATCATTTTTGCCATTGGGGTTTTATGCAAATGAAAACAACCTGCAGTAACTGGTCTTGCTTTAAGGATATTTAGATATTTGTCACTGGAAAATGAGACAAATATATTGAGAACATGTAAAAACACCCAGCAGAGGATGTACAGAAAAGTATAGTAAAGTGAAAGAGACATAAAATAAAAAGGAAATTTAATGCTTTTAAAAAAACAAAAGCAGGGTGCATAGGCGGACAGACCCTTTCCAAACACTCACGGATCTTCTTACACCTGCATATTTGATCAAGATCGACTGCATTTCAGCGGCTTCTTTGTTCCATGACAAATCAACGAAATCCATACCCATGAAACTAGACAAAAAGGGGGGACGTCTTTACATAACATGACCTCAACAGGCGTTTATGTCAAAGCAGTAGACCTGCAGTGGACCAGACGGCAACAACTGGCTTAATGCTGTTAAAATGTTACGGAAATGTTACCTCAATATTTTCTCTTCCCTCCCTTTTCAGACCAAACACCTCTACATACTGCAATACTTCCTGCCTTTGAACAAGAAAGGTTGACATTTGGGGTCAAAGTAGAGTTGTTTATACACAAATGAACTAGACTACGGACACTTGTTTGTGTGCGTGTGTATATACATATTTTTAAAAAAGAAAGGGAAAAAAGCTTGATTTCTGTGTCAGAGAACAGGGCCTGAGATAAAACGCCACACTGCTTGAGTGTATGTGAGCTCATGAGGTTGTTATTAGTGATTAGGGTGACAACACAACTGCATTACATCCTGTGTTTGCCCAAGTAGGTGCCGGCCCATTTAACACTAATGTGAGAACACACTTCACTTAGGAAGTTTACTTGGAGAACTGTTCTGAAGGCAATTTGTGGAAGTGAGCCTATTACAACCAAAGAAAAACAACACAGCTTTCCCTTTGAAAGATGATGATAAAACTGTAACTGCCAGTTAACAGTCTACATTATAAGTTAATAGAGCTGTTTAGTTAGTAGTCCAAAAACTCAGAAGAGTATTAGCATTTTTAAGTTCAGGATTTTCTAATATGTTTTTTGAATGGTACTTTTTTGTTCATGAGATAAAAAAAAAAAAAAAAAAAAAAAATATATATATATATATATATATATATATATATATATATATATATATATATATATATATATATATATAGATAGATAGATAGATAGATAGATAGATAGCTATATATATAGATTTTGTTTAGCTCATTAATATATATATATATATATATATATCTTAATGTAATTTATTCCTGTGATGCAAAGCTGCATTTTCAGCAGCCATTACTCCAGTCTTCAGTGTCACATGATCCTTACTCAAAAAAATATTATTATTATCTGCTTGAAATGTTTGTGGAAACCAGTATTCTTTGATGAACAAAGTTAAAAAAAAAAAAGCTTTTGTAACATTATTAATGTCTTTAGTGTCACAATTTAATACATCCTTGCTGAATAAAAATGTTTTTATTTTAAATGGTTTAATTTCTTTTTTAAACATCATATTGACCTGAAACTTTTGAGTTTACAGGCTACCATGGTACCATGATTCATCAAGCACATAAAACCACACCCTTTTAGTTTTTAGTAGTTGCAGTCCATAGTTAACTTCTTTTCTAAAAACTAATTTTAAAATTTAATTTGTGCTGTTATTGTTGTCTGACTAGTTTGTTCCTTTCACAGTGTTGATGAAGATGTGTGTAGCTGAACTCACTGAGCTCACAGCGGCTTCCCTCAAAGCCGACGGCACAGATGCATTTGCCAGGATGGAAACACGTCCCTCCATTCAAACAGGTGGTGCTGCAGTTTGCTGTTAATGTAGAAAAAAAACAAGGCAATGAACATGCCGCAAACTACAAAGAGAAAAAAATAAAGCACAAACATTTATTTATTTATGTAACAGTTTGGTAGATCATGCTTCGTGGTTTTGACCTTTTGGTCTAAATCATTTAAAAACAGCTGTAAAAAAAAGAAAAGAAAAACAACAACATGTAGAAATTGTGATCAGATTTTCTCGCTTTCCAAAAATAAATCTATTTCCCGTCTAATTTGTTAATTAGTCATGTTAAGTATTGACCCATATGTATTTAAAGCCTTCATCTGAACCTTGTCCTTTTTTGTGTACTCTATGTCTACTTTTATAACATGTTATAGTCAAGTTCCTGTCCTGTTAAGTATTGGTTTATGGTTTGTGGTTTGCAGAACAAGTATGATCTAGACAGGTGGAGCTGGGGGAGGTGGAGGGTCATGAGTTTCATGACTGAACGAGATACTTCGATCATGACAACTCTCAAAATAGTCTTGGCACGTTGATGAATATGGCAATGTTAATGTATTTTGTCTTGGTTGGGAGTGACTTGTATTGTCAATACAAGATCTTGACAAAAAAATAATACACCTCTTGATGGAAATAAATGTTGTGATGTTATTTCCATCAAGAGGTGCATACATTTATGGTCAAGATCTTGTATTGACAATGCAAGAGTCAAGCACTCTGTAAAGTCTCCTCCAGCACATCCCACAGACTTTCAATGAATTTAAGATCTGGACTGAGAGGTGCGAATTTATGTGTGAAAATGATTCTACATGCTCCCTCCAAACCATTTTTTCACAATTTGAGCCTGATAATTTGCCTATTTAAATCCAAACAGCGACTATTTTTTTGGCCCGGCACTGGCAGTGTGTATATACAGTATATATACACACACACATGTATATACAGTACATATATATATATATATATATATATATATATATATATATATATATATATATATATACACACAGGTGCTGGTCATATAATTAGAATATCATGAAAAAGTTCATTTTTTTTTATTGTAAATTATTTTTGAAAATGAAACTTTCATATATTCTAGATTCCCTACATGTAAAGTAAAACATTTCAAAAGTTTTTTAATTTTGATGATTAGAGCGTACAGCTCATGAAAGTCCAAAATCCAGTATCTCAAAATATTAGAATATTTCCTAAGATTAAAGTATGTTCATTTGTACACTCAATGCTTGGTCGGCAGCACATATTACAGCAAATGACTTGCTCTAGCACAAATTACAGCATCAGTGAAGTGTGGCATGGAAGTGATCAGCCTGTGGCACTGCTGAGGCACTATTGAGCCTTCAGATCATCTATATATTGTTGGATCGACTGTTTCTCATCTTTCTCTTGAAAATATCCCATAGATTCAGGGGTCAGGCATGTTGGCTGGCCAATAAAGCACAGTAATATCATGGTCAGCAAACCACTTGGAAGTGGTTTTTGCACTGTGGTCAGGTGCTAAAGTCCTGCTGGCAAAGGAAATCAGCATCTCCATAAAGCTTGTCAGCAGATGGACGCATAAAGTGCTCCAAAATCTCCTGGAAGATGGCTGCATTAACTTTGCACTTGATAAAACACAATGGACCAACACCAGCAGACGTCACGGCCCCCCAAATCATTACTGACTTCAGAAACTTCCCACTAGACTTCAAGCAGCTTGGATTCTGTGCCTCTCCAGTCTTCCTTCAGACTCTGGGACCATGATTTCAACATGAAATGCAAAATTTACTTTTATCTGAAAAGAGGACTTTCGACCACTGTTCACTGTCCAGTTGTTTTTCTCCTTAGCCCAGGTAAGATGCTTCTGACGTTTCTGTTTCAGAAGTGGCTTGGTAGTCCTTTTCCTGAAGATGTCTGAGTGTGGTGACTCTTGATGCGCTGACTCCGGCTTCATTTGACTCATTGTGAAGCTCTCCCAAGTGTTTGAATCATTTTTACTTGACAGTATTCTCAAGCTTGTGGTCATCCCTGTTGCTTGTGCACCTTTGCCTACCCAATTTCTTCCTTCTAGTCAACTTTGCATTTAATATGCTTTGATACATCACTCTGTAAACAGCCACCACATTCAGTAATGACCTTCTGTCACTTACTCTCTTTGTGGAGGGTGTCAGTGATTGTCTCCTGGACCATTGCCAAGTCAGCGGTCTTCCCCATTAGTGTGGTTTCAAAGAACAAGAGATACCCGGAATTTATACTGTAGGGATGGTCATTTAATGAAACTCAAATGTAAATATTCTAATATTTTGAGATACTGGATTTTGGACTTTCATTAGCTGTACGCTCTAATCAACAAATTTAAAAAAAAATAATAAAAAAAATAAAAAAACTTTTGAAATGTTTTACTTTACATGTAGGGAATCTAGTATAAATGAAAGTTTCATTTTTTAAAAATAATTTACAATAAAAAAAAATAACTTTTTCACGATATTCTAATTATATGACCAGTACCTGTATGTATATATATATATATATATATATATATATATATATATATATATACACATATATATATATATATATATATATATATATATATATATATATATATATATACATATATATATATATATACAAACAGCAAAACCACAGGGTGTCAAACAAACCTGCACATTCTATCTTCATGGAAAAAAATCTAATTTCACTTAAAACATGTTCTCATGCAAGCTATGCTTGGCAGTAACATCAAAGCAAAGTTTTCTTTCTGCTGCAACTGCTGTTGTTATCGACTCAAAATGCATGTTCTCATGCTACATTTGTTTATATGCTTAATTATTCACTCCTTGCATCAAACGCAACTTGTAAAACATCACACATGATTCTGAACAGGTGTGTGTTCGCTTCATTTATGAATAGATAAATGCAGATCATGCAACATCGATTAGTGATTTGGAATAATAATTTAAATGTTGAACAAGCAATCTCTTTGACTGCAGCAGAGGCCCATGAGCTTGTTTTGCGGTAATAATGTGATTGCTTGCAGATTGCATGTAAAGACTGTGCCATCTAGAGTTTTATTACTGAACTAGATATTTATTGTCTCCCAAAAAATAATGAATCAGTTCTGCCTGAAACGAGTCATCAGTAATTCCAGTCTTACTTCCTGCACAAACCTACAAATGTTTGGAACAAATTTGCATAATGCCAGCCTGTGGTCTTCATTGGCTGCCTGTGAAAAATGTCTACTCTGACCCGCCCTCAAACACAGTAGTTGTAGCCGAGGCCTGGAAGAGTTTGGTTCGTGCTGTTATATGTGCTGCAAAAGCAAATCCACTTTGCATGCATTTCCAAAGGATGAGGACTCGGGCTTGAATTGATAAGGTAAAACTGATGGCATCGTTACTGTCCGTGTCACTGTGTATCAAGCACTGAGGAAGCCTCTGGAACCGAAATCCAGATATGGTAATGGGCGTTTGTTTTCCAACATGTGCTGTAAGCAGTAGACCAATCACAACAGACCAATCAGAGCAGAGTAGGGTCTTGGAAAGGAGGGGTTTAGAGAGACCAAATCCTTGATCAAACCATTTCAGACACCATGAGTCTATACGTGAACAGGTAGGAAACAGGTAGGAAACCAACCTCTCTCACAGCTGGGTCCAAAGTAGCCTGGAGGACATATACACACACCTGGGCTCATACACAGGCCACCGTTCAGACATCTTGGGGAGCACAGGGCTAAAAATGAGGAAAAGAGGATTTTGTCTGTTACTTTAAGTATTATACCTAATACGCCTTAAAATGTGCTTCACGATTACTAGCTCAGGCCACATGATGCAAATTATCTTAATGCAAAATGTAACTTAATTTTTCACAGAGCTTCCAGGCTGAAACATTTATGTAGTCAATATATTATAGTTTTAGTTTTAAATTAAAAACAACCCAGTTAAAATTCTTGTTGCTGCTGTTATTTGGGCTGCAGGTTTTCTTGATATGTGAAGCACAAAACTTTGTGGTTTTGGCAGCGAGGCAGACAAAAACAAATCAGCCAAAAGCTGTTGGATGAAAGGTGTTTTGTGGAAGCGGTTTAGGTACAAACACAGCAGAGCTACATCGAGGATTATTGAAAACATTTTCAGCTAATGGAAGCCTTTTTTTTTTGGTAAACCGCTCTTTAAAGTTGTAAATAGATGAAAAACACATGTTTGTGCCTCCCAACCTGGGTAATTCATTTTTTTTTTTTTTTTCAGAAACCTTCTAGAATACATGCATGCTCCATTCTCTCATATAAACTAGCGCATAGCGGGCTTAACCACGCTTTGTAATTTGCACAAGGCATTTTGGGAAGTGAGGCCCTGAGGTTGAGTATAATCATCATCATCATAATAAACTATATGCACTCATTTGTTTCCAAAGGAAGCTTGTCTTTCTGAAAAAAAAAAAATAAATTCTTGTAGAATACACTTCTCTTTGTCAGTGGACACTTTATGACAAGGTTCTACATCTGTTGTTAATGGATTTGCTTTGTTGTAGGTAAGTTAAGAGACCTTTATGGGACATTAGAGATCCAGTAAGACCAAAACTATTAATCAAAACTTAAATATTTAAATCAATATTAAAATAAAATTATATTTGAATTATAATGTTTAAATATTTTATTATTTACATAATGTTTTATTAAATATAAATACATTGTTCTTTATTTATTTTAATGTTTAACATTTTATTTTATTTTATTTTTTTTAAATTTTAATTTGTTTCATATGCAGTAAACTACACTGTCAGTAACTTGCATGCTAACATTGATTTGATGGTGGGCCTATATAAATATGGTTACCTTTCTCACAGTGCACGCCATAAAACCCATCCTGACACTCGCAGACCTGCCTTTCATTGCAGTAGCCTCCATTCCGACAACCACCAGGGCACTTTGCTTCAGAAAGAGGAGAGAAGACATAAATGGTGAGAACATTTCCTTTTTCTTTTTTTTTAAATCTCTACCAATCTCCTCTCCATAACTTACTCCATTCCTACGCCACTTCAAGGACATGAGATTCCGAGAGAAGTTGAAAGGCCAGTGAATTCAATAACAGTACTGACACCAGCTTATAAAAGAAGGGAAATAGCTTTGAGGTGAAACCACAATGTCAACAACTCTGTCAAACACAATGTGGCCCCATATACTGTTGCAGAAATGTTTCAGTGTAATTCACAACCATCTTTAGGTATAATTTAGTTTAGTGTACTTTACATTCTGTTATCATTTACTCACTCTCATGTGTTTTGAAACGCATATGACTTTTTTTCTCTGTGAAAAACAAAATGAGAAGTTTAGCAGAATGTCCAAGCTGCTCTTTTTCTTACAATGAAAGTGAATGCTGATGCTGTCAAGCAGGATTTTCAGTGAATAACATCTTAAAGGTGCCCTAGATTCAAAAATTGAATTTACCTCGGCTTAGTTAAATAACAAGAGTTCAGTACATAAAAAAGACATACAGTGAGGGTGTACGCCCCCAATATTTGCATATGCCAACCCATGTTCCCAACATTATGAAAGGCATTAGACAAGGGCAAAACGTCTGGATGTGCACAGCTGAATCAACAGACTAGGTAAGCAAGCAAGAACAATAGTGAAAAATGGCAGATGGAGCAATAATAACTGACATGATTCATTAAAACATGATATTTTTAGTGATATTTGTAAATTGTCTTTCTAAATGTTTCGTTAGCATGTTGCTAATGTACTGTTAAATGTGGTTAAAGTTACCATCTATTTTCATTTTCATACTATTTTCATTTTTAAACACTTGCAGTCTGTATAATGCATAAACACTTCATTCTTTATAAATCTCTCCAACAGTGTAGCATTAGCCGTTAGCCACGGAGCATAGCCTCAAATTCATTCAGAATCAATGTAAACATCAAAATAAACACTGTACTTACGCGATTAGACATGCTGCATGACGAACACTTTGTAAAGATCCATTTTGAGGGTTATATTAGCTGTTTGAACTTTTTTTATCTTGTTTAAGGCAAGCGCGAGCTCTTGGGGCGTGGAGCACGAGATTTAAAGGGCCACACACCCTGAATCGGCTCATTTCTAATTATGCCCCAAAATAGGCAGATAAAAAAATTAATTTAAAAAAATCTATGGGGTATTTTGAGCTGAAACTTCACAGACACATTCAGGGGACACCTTAGACTTATATTACATCTTTTAAAAAAAAAAGTTCTAGGGCACCTTTAAATTTGGGTCTGTTCTTAATACAAAGAAAAAAGACTAGTAATACAGCTAGACTTTCTTTCTTCTGTTGAACACTGAAGAAGATATTGTGAAGAATGCTGGTAACCAAATAGTTGTCGGTACCCATTGACTTCCATTGTATTTTTATTTTTTTTTCCTAATATGGAAATCCTAATATGGAAGTCAATGGCTACTGTCAACGGTCTGGTTACCAACATTCTTCAAAATATCTACTTTTGTGTTCAACAGAAGAAAGAAACTTGGAATAACTTGAGGGTGAGTAAATAATAACAATTTTCATTTTTGGGTGAACTATCCATTTAAGTCAAGTCAAGTCACCTTTATTTATATAGAGCTTTAATACAGATTGTTTCAAAGCAGCTTTACAGTGATAAACAGGAAAATAATGATTCAGTGATGCAAAGAGACTTCAATCCTGCTGTAAAGCAGCTCTAAAAATATAATAGTAAACCGTAATTATTCAGGTGAAATCAGTTCGGTGTTGATTCATTCCGGTTCAATAACTGTGTAAAGTTAATCAGTTATGGAATGAGTTCAATTCAGCTATGAAGCAGTTATGTCATCATCCAGCTCAGTTCAGTTCTCATCCAATAGTGTCAGTACATTCATCTCAATAATATTGCCAAATATTAGGTGTTCCAATTAGTCTACCCCCCATTAGTCATTGTATGGAAAAGAGCAGCTTGGACATTCTGCTAAACGTCTCCTTTTGTGTTCCACAGAAAAGAAAAGTCAAAACAAGTTTGGAATGACACGAGGGTGAGTAAATGATGACAGAATGTTAATTATTGGTTAAACTAACCTTTTTAAGGTTCATTCAATGCAACATCCATGCAGATATGTTTCCGTTTATGTACAAAACGTGAAACTAAATGTCCAATATTGTTAATAATGGACCTCAAAAAGAGGGTAAACTCGAAAGTGTTAAGCTATATCACCTTCGTCAATGTAATTTTGTCCTGTGGGTGAAATTCAAGCAGCCAGTCTTTTAAAAAAAAACAACTTGTGAGTACTAGTCATTAAGGCACCCTCAGCTGTCACTAGGAAACACTTTGCTTCCTCCCTGCGGGGTGGCTTCAGACAGATGGACCATTTGATCTGTGAAGTCTACACGCCGAATGGAGAGGGGTGGAGAAGGGTGTGTAGGGGAATGCAACACCGTGAGGTTAGTGTGTGTGAGAAGGGAGGGGGGGATCAGAGAAAAACATAACACGCTCATTCTAAAGGGCTGCAGCTGGCAGGATTCACATGACCTCATGAGCCAGCGATGGCTTTGTGGGTGAGGTTGAGAGTACCATGGTCTCTGCTTCTCTTACCAAATACACTTAAAGAAGAGTAAGAGGGAGAGGAGATAAACCATGCTCAAAATCATAAATAAGATCTCTTTAATGTCTCAAATGATTCTTCTAGAGCAAATAAGAGTTAAAAAAAACTTTAATTTCACATACACTACCATTCAAAAGTTTTAGGTCAGTAAGATTATTTTAATATTTTTAATGTTCACCAAGGCTGCATTTATTTTGTAAAATTGTGAAATATGATGAAATATGAGCGGTTTAATATATTTTTAAAACTGTCGCATGATCCTTCAGAAATCATTCTAATATGCTGATTTAGAGCTCAAGAAAGATTTCTTCTTATTATAAATGTTGATAATTACAATTGCTGAGTAATATTTTTTGTGGAAAACTTTTTTTTTTTGATGAATAGAAAGTTCAAAAGAGCAGCATTTATGTGAAATATATTACATTATACATTTTAATATGTCTTTTGTTCAATTTAATGCATCCTTACTGAATAAAATATTAATTTCTTTCAAAAACACAAAATCTTACCGCCCTCAAACTTTTGAATAGTTATGTATGTCTTCTCTAGAGATTTGGATCTCAATAATGTCTGGATCCCAAACGTTTTAACATATCTTACCATATACAGAATACCACATTCATCATCTTACAGCTCTATACTCATTCTATATGTCAACAAATGTTTCATTTGCATCTGTTTATATTCTATTTTAGGGGAAATAAAGATGAGCTGAATGAACTTGAAAACTTTTCTGAGAAATAAAAAATTCTGGGCTTTTAACTGCAAAGTTTCAATGTCTGATCCAGTATTTACATTCCCATAACAATCTCTTTTAACCCATTTTGTGCATCAACATCTACAAAGTTTGAAAGCTCACCTCTCTGGCATGTTTTGAAGAAGATGGCATTGTGTGGCGTCCTCAGGATGATGTTTCCTCCGGCATCCATCACCAGAATGGTCACTTCAAATGCTGCCACACCATCCTGGTCACCTCGACATGGGAAGCCCACCTGGACCACTGAGTACACAAACCGCTTTTGATTATTAACCTTAAAGGGTTAGTTCACCCAAAAATGAAAATTCTGTCATTTTATTATTCACCCTCATGTCGTTCCACACCCATAAGACCTTTGTTCATCACAAATTAAGATATTTTTGATGAAATCCATTGGCTCAGAGAGGCCTGCATTGCCAGCAAGACAATTAACACTTTCAGATGCCCAGAAAGCTACTAAAGATATATTTAAAACAGTTCATGTGACTACAGTGGTTCAACCTTAATGTTATAAAGTGACAAGAATACTTTTTGTGCGCCAAAAAACAAAATAACGACTATCTAGTGATGGCCGATTTCAAAACACTGCTTCATGAAGCTTAACGAATTATTTGTTTCGAATCAGTGGTTCAGAGCGTGTATATTGGCAGTTTGATGCACTTTCCGAACCACTGATTCGAAACAAATAATTCGTTAAGCTTCATGAAGCAGCGTTTTGAAATCGCCCATCACTAGATATTGTTGAATAAAGTCGTTATTTAGTTTTTTTGGTGCACAAAAAGCATTCTCGTTTCACAATAATTGTTTTAAATATGTCTTTAGTAGCTTTCTGGGCATTGAAAGTGTTAATTGTCTTGCTGTCAATGGAGGCCTCACTGAGCCATTTTATCAAAAATATCTTAATTTGTGTTCCGAAGATGAACAAAGGTCTTACGGGTGTGGAACAACATGAGGGTGCGTAATTAATGACAGAATTTTCATTTTTGGGTGAACTAACCCTTTAAGCATCATGTACCACAAGTCTCATGGGTTACAATAATCATATTCTAGATGTTAATTTTTACAATGGAGACTATATACACATCATCATTATTCCACTATTCCACCAGTTTATTATCAAAACTTTTGCTAAGAGGGAAAACTAAAATCACAACAACAGTGAAATAATACATAAATAAAAATATATTTAAATAAAATAAAAATATATTTAAATAAAATAAAAAAATATTTAAATAAAATAAAAATATATTTAAATAAAATAAAAATATATATAAAAAATAAAATAAAAGCAAACCAGAAGCTTTGTGTGGCACTGATCCTAAGAGAGGAACGTTGACAGTAGGGTCATCCATAATGTCTTTATCCAATGAACGCAGAGTCTGAAACTCATAAAAGTACTCTGCCTGAAGAAGAAAAAAAAGAGGCGAACTTTGTTTTAGACTTCAAAAACATTAAAAGAAGTAGTGTAGATTTGCATAAAGAGAGGCATTTGGGACAATAGCACAAAAAAGGTTGCATGTGGTTCATGACAGGAGCACATATAAATCTGTAAAGACTAAAAAGAGGGTTTCCGGGTATCCTTAAGTTTGCAAGGCAATCAATTTCCTCCACTCTCTGACTAATGACCTCAACCCTTTGAGAATTACACACTTGTGAGGACAGCCGTGATGGCGAGGCCAAACACACGCTACAAAAAAAAAAAAAAAAAAAAAACTGTCCCAAAAGGAGATGAAAGCGAGGTAGACGGCTCTTTTTTCCCTTTCTTTTTTCTGGTCTCTAGATTTCGGAGTGTAAAAGCTGGGCAGCGTTTGATGAAGGCAAAAGTACACAAGCTGTGTGGAGAGCTTAGCTAATCCTACAGCTGAATGGTAATAACCAACACAGATAACTCTCGCCGCCAGCCTTTTATGCCGGAGACCTTTGTTCTAAAGCCTCAGCGGCCGTCTTTGAAGCTAACAGGGGCCAGGATAGAGTGGGCCCTCTCTTTTTCCTCCGTATCCCTCCCCTTGCTATTTTAATTTCTCCCTCTTGCTGCTCTTTCGTCAAGTCAACATGCCATTCACAGATTATGATCCTGGTGTGCAAAGATAGATCATTTGTGAGAAGAGATTCCTGTACATTCCCCCCAAAAGCTACATAGTTGTGAATGAAGCTGTGAACAGCATCTGGTTTTACATTTACATTTTGTACATTTATTCATTTAGCAGGCGTTTTCATCCAAATGAGGAACACGACAAGTGGTTCAAAGAGGCAATAAACACATGTTAGCTTAATGTTATTCGTGATATTAAAAAACATTCTGAATTGAATCCAAAAATTATTTTAGTGGGTAGGAAAAGTTTAATACACATTCATGTACAATGTCAATAAAGCTGTTTTAATTTATTTTTGTTGGCCAAATTATGTTTCATTGTAACTGTTGCTTATATTTTGCTTTCAATTGTTATTTTATATAATATATATAATACAGAAAGCCCCATATATAATTTAGCCTTGGGGGAAATGATTTGCGTGGAAAAATCATTTGCCACTGTTTCTGCCAAAACCATAACGAATTACAAAAAGGATCAACAAGCAATAACAACGCAACAAAGTGATTCCAAATGGAATTTTCGTTGTGAAATAAAGCGCGGGCTCTGGCACGCGTGCTCTAAGTGTACTGATGACGACCCAGATGTTTGGCACATGCATGAGGAGGCGCGCTCGCGCGGCGGGCCCGCGCTTTGATCCGCGTGCAGCGTTACAACACCAACATGCAAAATACCACAAGAATTCAACTGACCTTTTTCCTTTCAAATTTGGTCAATATGTCACGGATTCAGTTTGCAATATTAAAGAGCAAAAATATTTTTATTACACAAAAAATAAAACTAGCATAAAACTAGCTTTCAAAGACAATATTTTGAATTGAGATTATTATTCTTAACTCATTAAAGAATTTATTTTCTACTTGGTTTTACATTTTTTTTTTTTTTTACAGGTAAACAGGACAATACTGATAAACATAACAGTAGGCCTAATAAAACTAATATATAGCGACTACTTATAATAAAAAATTAGTTCATTGTATTTCAAAGTTATCCAGCCTACTTCATGAATGTAAAATAGCTTATTTACACGAACATGTTAATCATACAAATCAATAAACGTGAAAGCTTGCACTCCATGCATACGAAAAACAAACTTAATTCTGCTTATCAAGTAAAATCAGTTTGTTTTAAAGATGTTTTAATGTTTACAGCATCAGGATAAGGATTTGTCAGTGTAATGCGCGTCACCGGTTAAGATCATGCCAGATGTAGAACACAAACTCTTCAGACTGAAGTTTTCAGTACCTGATCAGTGGCTTGCCAGGTGAAGTTCACGTGGTGGATATTGACAGGTATTGCCGGCATTCGCTGCTGTGCTTTCCTGAAGTCGTGTGTGAATGGGGCCATTTTGCCCTCGGAGACTATTAAAATATCCTCCTCAAAACCTGTTGGATAAAACATTGAGCATTCTCATAGTTTTTTTTTTTTTTTTTTTTTTAAACTGTTAGTAAATTATTATACACTGGCTTGGTTTACAATTTGGCATTCATGTGCCATTCACCCGCTACAGAAACAACGCAAAACACTATTACCAATTAATATTCTTGCTTGATTGGCATCGATCCACATGTACATGCTTCCTTGCTCCTGGGCAGCTTCCATTAGACCCCCTAAAAGCAGAAGAAAACACGTTTTAAGGTGCAGTTGAACAGCAGGCGTCCTGAAAGCCATCCCTTGGTTTATTTAAAGTGAATTTCCCGGCTTGCTGGCTCTCCCCTCTCGCTCCAATCCTGTGCACTAAATGTGTCTCGAGCGAGCGAGTCTTCAATTGACAGAATGATTCGCGCGGACTGATCCGCGAGCTACTTGTACGCAGCATGAGGTGCAATTCACAGATGTCGCCACGAGGTGGCGTAGTGAACACAAGCCAAGGCACATGCTGATTAATGTTTTGAAGTGTAACAGCGTGATAATGAAATGTTTTCTTTCATATCACCAAGAAAAGGCATCTCTTGTTGGTTTAACCAAATTCAGTATGGATACTTATTTATTTATAGACTATTTCCATTTCTCTTTTTAATGTATGTTGACACCAAATAAAGATAACGCTGCTAAAGTCGAAGTCTCTTTCAGATATTTGACACAAAAATCCAGTTAAAGACGGATTTCATTCATATTTTTAATTCACATTAAATTAGAATTATTTTAACTAATATACTTTGTATAATTATTTATTTAAACAAATCATTATGATTGCAAAACTACTTGGCAGGCTTGATTTTCTTCATTGTTAGTCAATTTATTTTTTTAATTTACAATAATAATAATTTTATATATAAATATATATATATATATATATATATATATAATTTTATATAATTATTATTATTATTATTATTTTAAATAATAGAAAAGCAAACCAAATAAAAGTTAATGAAAGAACTGAAGATAAAACTACAAAACATTTATTTTTTTGTATGCCTAAATATGGTTATTTATTTTCAAAATATATTTATTTTTAAAAAATATACTTTATTTTGATTTGTCTGTTTCTGTTTCATATTGTCTTCTTGTGTATCCCACCTAACGCCCGTTAGTCTTGATTGACATTCATAGTGTTGTATAATGTTGTTTAATTAAATAATAATAATAAAACAAAGTTTCCCATTTCTTTCCTTTCAAGTTGGCCGTCTGTCCGCTTACTTCCACGTCACTTCCGCCGTGTCTCGCTGTGTGCGTTTTTTCGTGCAAAGATGGCGTCTGCACAGTTAACGGATGAGGAGCTTGTGTCTGAATTAAAACGGCTCGGCTTTACCCCGGGCCCGGTGACGGAGAGCACGCGGCCCGTGTACTTGAAGAAACTGAAAAAGCTGCGGGAGGAGCAGCCACAGCCGCGGGGCTCCCGGAGCGGGAAAGGGCGCAGCAGCACCGGGAGTATCAACAACAACGGCAGCAGCGGCGCTAGTAATAGCAACGCCGCTGCGCGAGCTTCGGGATTCAGCGCCAGGCCACCGGGCAGTGACGTCACGCGCCTAAGCGCCAGCCGGAGCGAAAAGCGCAGAGCCGGAAAGTTCGTGCTGGGCTTTAGCTCGGACGAGTCGGACGCGGAGGCGCCGCAGAAGAAAGGAGGCCCGAATCACGGCGGCAGCAGGAGAGACCGAGGATCAGCGCAGCAGACACCCACCATCAGGCCTGCGGGAACACCCGCCGCCGCTTCCCTTGGGTTATCCGTGGACAGGAAAGGCATTTCTGGGTCTCCGTGGTGGGCAGACCGGGGTAAATCCAGCGGTTTGGAGGAAACGGAAAGAGACAGTCGGGCTTTGAACGGGAATAAGTCTTTTTACGAGTCCAACAGCAGTAGTCTAGCCAGGGATTATTCCGATTCCGACGAGGAGGAGGAAGAGGAGGGTGAGCGAGACCGTCCCCGCGAACGCCGTCTGACTTTCAGACACAGTCCACCCACCTCCTCTCCCTCGTACCGGAGCGTCTGGAGCTCGAAGACGACAACGGCGCTTGGCGCGCATGATACTCCCGACTTCAACCTAGATATGGTCGGGGAACGGAGGGACGACGAAGGCAAGGAACCGGGGGAGTTCAGCGGAAGCTACGTGAGCCGCAGCTACCCAAAATTTTCCGGTATTGACGGGGATGACAACAACAGCAGCAGCAGCATCCCGTCCGGTTCTTTTAACAAGAACCACCTCGACAACGGAGACGGTGAATCCGCCTGCAGCAGCAGCAGTCGGTTTAATATCGGGCTCAGACCGCGCTTTCCCTCCTACACCGCGACATACCGAGCGAACCACTCGAACCACACCGGTTCCAACCACTCCTACAGCCATGCCTCAGCCTCCAAGCCCAAGCAGCACACCACGGTCCCGGAGGACGAGCTCCTGCAGCAGTTTAAACGGGAGGAGGTGTCCTCCACCGGCGGCTTCAGCGCTCACTACCTGTCCATGTTCCTCCTCACAGCCGCCTGCCTGTTCTTCGTGCTGCTGGGCCTCATGTACCTGCGGATGAGGGGCTCCAGCACCTCCGTGGGGGATGCAGTCAGTAAGTATGAAGTGCTGAAGGTGGCATGTCTTTCAAAACCTAGTCCATAAAACATGGTATTACCATGGTATCTAATGCTACTGAATGATTACTACATAAATACTATACAATGTGAATGTATTAGTTACACTCAGTTCCCAAGAAGAATACCATGGAGTGTTAAAAAAACAAATATAATATTATAATGATTCTTGGCAATACCATGGTACAATGAATGTATTGGACTGTAATAACAGCAGTTTATTATGATGCTAATGCTAATGTACCCAATACTATTTGTACTTGCACTTCTAAGAATGCTATGGCATTGCCATGGTGCGCTGAAGAAAAATACATTCGTGTCATTTCAGTAGTGAGCCATCATATTAATTTCCATTATTTAAACAGAGATTTGCATTTATTAGGTTGTGGTTTCAAAAATATTAATGGTAGTTGCACTAGTATCTGGTGTGTATATATAGTAAGAATGTCATATTAACATCTGTATTGATTGACTAAGCAAAATTTATTTTATGAAATTACATATGTAATGCTTTAGAATGTTCCTCAGTTTTTCTAATTGTTTCTGCATCACCATGAGTCAAACGTGAACAATTCACACAGTAATTATCACCCCAGACTATTTGCACCTTCTCAGACAGGAAATGCACTGGTGCTTTACGGGACAGAGACAAGTATTTGCATTAGAAATATGTGTGTGCTTCATGCTATGACTGTTCCAGCCCTGGTGGATTTCAGTTAGCTGATCGCACTTTCACCCTGAATGCTGCATCACTATGTTTGTGAGACAAACTTTTAGTCAAATTTCTCCCGACGTCTCAACGCTCCATATCTCTCACCATATTTGTGATTGTATGGCGTCTTCAGGTTTTTCCAGTTCTCGCCTACATTCTCTAAATTTAGATAGTAAATATGAATGATCACATTAATTATGCCCTTTGCTTTTTTGTAGATTAAAACTAGCTTTGCTCTACAAATTGGTGTAAATGATTAATTCATTAATTAGGTAGAATTGAAATTATTTTTAAAAAATATTTTAAATAATTAAAATGGTTAGTTAAAATATTTCTGTTGTACTTAATTATTTTAAATAAATTAAACTTGATTATTTTTAAAACTCCTTATCCAGCAATTATAAAGGTGATGGAAAAGTCGTGGAAACCTTCTGAATGTCTATTATTTGAGAATAATCATGGCTAGTCTGATCGTCCCCACATTTTGACATGTTGACATCATTCATGCTCATAATGTGATAGCCAGCATTAATCTTTTGATACATTTTCCCAGATGAGAGAAAGTCTGTTCTTGGATGTGCATTCAATGCCACTCAGTTTAAATAGCTTGAGTACCATCAGAGTAAAGTGCTCTGGAGGCAGAGACGACTCTTGAGAGGAAGGCGACTGATGAATTACTATGTGTATTTGTGGCATGGCTGGTCTCTCAGGGAGGGAGCTTTGACTGGAGAGCGTGCTGCAGACATCTAGGTCACAGACAAGCTAAAGCGGCCTAATTGTCTGTCTCTCTGGGGATTCTGGGAGTTTGCGGCCAGCTAAAGTGACTGACTTCTCTCTGGCCGGCTAAATGCCTGATTCTCACTTTGAGATATATATATATATATATATATATATATATATATATATATATATATATATATACACACACACACACAGACACACACACACACACCAGTTTTTTACTTGCTCAGATTGTAGTTCACAGCTTAGGTAATTTAGGTTTTTCTAACAAGCGTTCAAACTACTTTTACTATTTCTGCACTACATATGCACAGTTTAAAATTTTTGTGTATGAAATATGCCCTATAGAATTCAATACTATTTTCCACAAAGCAGTGTGCTTGACTTTATCTTCCTGTATGATGACTTTGTCATTTCATCCACAACTTTTAACATCCTGACTATCAGACTTAAATTAGATGTTTGAGCACTTCTTGAATTAAAAATGTAAAATATTGACTTATTTCTGCATTGATAACTGGATGCTACTCTGTGAACTAATGCTGCAATGTAACAAGGTCATTTGACAACAGTGTTGTTTGAAACATTGATCATTGCGTAGTGTTGTTCCTCATGCTATTTTTTAAATAGTATGCTGGCATCCAATTCTGAGCAGTTTCAAATGGCTGGAAGGTCAAGTATTATGATTTATCTGTAATGTTTTAGTAGGTTTTAGGAACATAGCAACTAAACAAGTGCAGCTTATTATATAAGATCCTTTATTTTGATGATTCTGCCATTATAAAAATGAGCCACTTAAAGGGATAGTTCACCCAAAAATGAAAATTGTCATCATTCACTCACCCTCAAGTTGTTCCAAACCTGTATGAGTTTTTCTTCTGTTGAACACAAAAGAAGATCATTTAAAAAATGTTGGTAGCTAGATGGTTAACGGCACCCATTGACTTCCATAGTAGGAAAAAAAATACTATGGAAGTCAAAGGGTGCTGTCAACTATATGTTTACAAACATACTTTAAAATATCATCTTTTGTGTTCAACAGAAGAAAGAAACTCCTATAGGTTTGGAACAACATGAGTGTGAGTGTATAACAATTTTTTGGGTGAACTATCCCTTTAAGGCCATGTATTTCAGTGGTTTTACCATGGTTAAGGGGGTTTAAGCCTCTCACAGCTGTAACTCAACCACAGAACCAGCAAAATGGGTCCTTGAACATCTCATCGCCTGAAATCTAGGTCAAACTTTGCCAAGAATCTTAAAAGCTGTTAGTCTCTGTATGTCTTTATCTCAGAGGTTGGTATATTAATTGGCTTGCGCCTTGCCAGACGAATGCTGTCTGATTGAAACATGCAGGGAAGGGCAGTTGCTATGCTAAATCTGGGACCAGGCCAGAGCGAGGACAGAAACACAATGTTCAGACAATGACTCAAGTGCGAGATGACAAGAGGCTCTCGCTCGTAGTCACACCCTCAAGTGTGAGACGATGAGCAGCTCTCCTCCACGGTCACTCCCTCTGTCCTCGGCATGCTTGGGAAACACCGTCCAGTCATACTACGATATAACTAGACTCTGAAAGATTTTTGCTAATGCTGAGTAATGCTGTTTGTCATCTTACTTTTCTTTTCTTTTTCAGTCATGCATCACCCGTTTGGGCCCGAGTTTGATAAGCAGTATGTAAGTATCTGTCTTCTCACTTGTGTCCCATGTTTTAAACTTTTCGTCAAGTAATTTCTCTTTTTTGTTGTTGTAACATCCTTAAACATGTACTTGCGTTCGACTCAATAGGATGTCAAAGACCGAGACCTCATCCTTAACCTTCTCCTGTCTCTACATGAGCACCTGGCCAATGTTGCAGGTGAGCATACAGTTGCAGCTCATATTTTAATCTCTAACCATTGTACGAATTTTTATATTTGGACGTTTGCATATGCGCATTAAAATGTGAAACATTTGATTGCCTTTCAGGAGAGCATGATTGTGGAGACCTTAAAAATCCTTTAAACAGAAGTGTCTCTTTTAGTGACGCCTCCACGTACCTCAAGGTTTGTTTTGCTTTTTGAAGGGTTTGATGCTATATTTTATATTCATTTAAGTCAAATAATGTTGTTTTTCATTTAGTTGACTCTGAACTTTTGTCATATTTAATTGTATAACTTGGGAAATAGTTGCTCTGCCAATGTGAAAATGCACAATATAATAAAGCGTTTTTCTCTTTCAAGCTCCAAAATGAAGCATATGAAAACTTGTTTGAAACGTCTTTAGAATGGATCATGAAAACCAAAGATGTTGTCGGAATAAGGTAACTGATATCCGTCCATATGTCCGTATGTCGGCCTGTCATCTTTTCTCTATCAGTAGGCCTGTGTTCCAGTCTGTTGGCATGTCTTTCTGTCTGTAGGCATGTCTTCCTGTCTGTTGTCATGTCTATCAGTCTTCCTGTCTATCTGTTGGCATGTTTATCAGTCTTCCTGTCTGTCTGTAAGCCTGCCAGTCTGTTGGTCTTGTCTTTTGGCCTGTCTGTCTGTCAGCCGGTCTTCCTGTCTTTCAGTAGGCCTGTCTTCCTGTCTGTCTGTTGGCCTGTCTATCGACCTATCTATCTGTTAACAAAGTGTAACATTCATACGTTTTAGTATCATTCTGTGTAGTATCTTTCTTTCTGTCTGTCTGTGTATCAGCCTCTGTCTGTCTATTTCTTTATTTATCGGTATTGGCCTCTCTATCTATCCGTTAACAAGGTGTAGCATTCATATCTTTAGTATATCTTGTGTGTGTGTGCCATTTTCCTGTGTTCACTGGGTGTGTGCTCTTTTCTGGGCAGGTTGATTGGTGCCGACCCTGCTCAACCCATAGAGTACGTATCGGAAATCTCACGCCTGGAGTCCATCCACCCCCGCATGTCCTTCTTCTGCCGCTTCAGACGCGCTTTCTTCACTGTGATCCACAGAGTTCTCCTCATCCTCGCAGGTGCGCATCCCGTTTGTAGAATTTGTCGATCTTCCCTTTGGTAAAAGCATCATCGTTTCACAAATTTTCTCCCTGTACTCTGTTTCTCTGTAGGCATTGGTATTGTTTTGGGGTTGGTGTATTACATGAAATACAGATGGCGCAGAGAAGAGGAGGAAACAAGACAAATGTATGACATGGTGGAGAGAATCATCGGTAAGACTGCCTCATCACTATAAGCTAAATTTCAGCTAGAAGTTACACAATGCAGATTTAAAGGATCTTAATTGCCCGTGCTTTGTGTTTTTACAGATGTAATGAGGAGCCACAATGAGGCCTGTCAGGAGAGTAAGGACTTGCAGGCGTACTTGCCCATCCCTCACGTCCGTGACTCTCTTGTCCAGCCTCAAGACAGGTATTCCATTGTTGTTGAGCGAATTTGGTTTTAATTTGGGTTGCGTTCTTGCATGAAACACCCTTTTCTCATGATCCATTGAATAATATGTTTTGTGTTTCTCTCTCAGAAAGAAGATGAAGAAAGTGTGGGACAGAGCTGTTGCGTTCCTCTCAGCTAACGAGTCTCGCATCCGGACAGAAAAGCAGAGGATTGGAGGGGCAGACTTCATGGTGTGGCGGTGGCTTCAGCCTTCAATGTCACCTGATAAGATGTCCAACATGCCCTCCAAAGTGTGGCAAGGCCAAGGTAACTCTTATTTTGTGTGCATTCAACCATCTGCATTTTAAGTCCAAGCTTGTGCCTTTTTAGTTATACAAATCCATGCATAGCCATAAGTATGGGGAGGCTTCCTTCTGATTGACTTGTTTGAAAGGTGCACTAGAATTAAAAATTGAATTTACCTTGGCATAGTTAAATAACAAGAGTTCAGTACATGGAAATTACATACAGTGAGTCTCAAACACCATTGTTTCCTCCTCCTTATATAAATCTCATTTGTTTAAAAAAACCTCAGAAGAACAGGCGAATCTCAACATAACACCGACTGTTACGTAACAGTCGGGATCATTAATATGTACGCCCCCAATATTTGCATATGCCAGCTCATGTTCAAGGCATTAGACAAGGGCAGGATGTCTGGATGTGCACAGCTGAATCATCAGACTAGGTAAGCAAGCAAGGACAATAGAGAAAAATGGCAGATGGAGCAATAATAACTGACATGATCCATGATGATATGATATTTTTAGTGATATTTGTAAATTGTCTTTCTAAATGTTTCGTTAGCATGTTGCTAATGTTCTGTTAAATGTGGTTAAAGTTACCATCGTTTATTACTGTATTTACGGAGACAAGACTGTTGTTATTTTCATTTTTTTAAACACTTGCAGTCTGTATAATTCATAAACACAACTTCATTCTTTATAAATCTCTCCAACAGTGTGTAAATGTTAGCTTTAGCCTGTTAGCCACGGAGCACCATCAAACTCATTCAGAATCAAATGTAAACATCCAAATAAATACTATACTTACGCGATTAGACATGCTGCCTGACGAACACTTTGTAAAGATCCATTTTGAGGGTTATATTAGCTGTGTGAACTTTGTTTATGCTGTTTAAGGCAAGCGCGAGCTCCGGGGGCGGGGAGCACGAGAATTTAAAGGGGCCGCAGCCTGAATCGACGCATATTTAATGATGCCCCAAAATAGGCAGTTAAAAAAATGAATAAAAAAAATCTATGGGGTATTTTGAGCTGAAACTTCACAGACACATTCAGGGGACACCTTAGGCTTATATTACATCTTTTGAAAACACATTCTACGGCACCTTTGAATGACTAAATTGATGATTTTGATGTTGATAGTTCAACATTCATGTGTACTGTCCACATTCTTTTGGACGTATAGAGTATGTACATGGACTTAATAGCATTTTTGTTCTTTAGCATTTCCTCTGGACCGAAGAAATTCCCCTCCAAACAGCTTAACGCCATGCTTGAAGATTCGCAACATGTTTGATCCTGTAATGTAAGTTTCCCAACGAATTTAACACATGACCTCACATAGAATTGGTGGTTCAAGCAGGCTAGTGAAGTTAAATGTATTTACTTACATAAGACTATATAGGTTTGCCTGATATTAGTGGGGTTTTTTTGAGAAAGGTAACCTCACTGCTCAGTATTTCTCTCTTGAACAGGGAAGTGGGGGAAAACTGGCACCTCGCCATTCAAGAAGCCATTTTGGAGAAGTGCAGCGATAACGATGGAATCGTTCACATAGCTGTTGACAAAAACTCAAGAGAGGTGAGAGTCCTGAGCCTGTGTCGGTCATTACAAAATTTACAGCCTGAATTTATAAGTTCTTTTCCAAAAGCCCTACAAAGGGAACTTTGGAAGAGAACACACATATTGGGTAAAATTTATGATCCGTATTATTGTTAACTACTTCAAAAAATGGACTATTCACAATTGATTCTAATAGTGAATGTTGCTGCCTTAGAATTTCACTGTGTTTTGGAACAGAGTAATATTCCTAGAACCTTTTAACTAATGGGTTGATTTGCTATATGATCTTCTTCCTGTCTAGGGCTGCGTTTATGTGAAGTGCCTTTCAGCAGAGCATTCTGGGAAAGCCTTCAAAGCGCTTCATGGCTCCTGGTTTGATGGTAAATGAATGTTGTATATATTCTAGACTAGTGTTGTTAAAAGTACAGACTTCAGTACCAAGTCGGTACTGAAATTTTAAAAATGTGACGATACCAGCATTTATCCCTAGCATTTTGAGTGCTGTTGAATGGATTTATAAACACTTGTGATTGGCCATTGTGTTCACACGCTCATCAGATATGTCTGTGATTGGCTACAATAATCAACGCTTCAAAAACATGTAAATAGACTTTTTTTTTTTTTCTTTTTGATAGACGCTTGCTTTCAAACACTTCTGTGTGCTTTCAAATGCTCATTGATCATTGTAGCCAATCTAGAGTTGTCAAAAGTACCGATTTTGGTACCAAGTCAGTACTGAAATTTTAAAAATGTGACACTTTGAGTGGATTTGTAAACACCTCTGATTGGCCATTGCTTTGACGCGCTCGGCAGATATGTCTGTGATTGGCTACAATGATCGACACTTCAAAAACATAGTAAATAGTCATCAGTGATGCTCTTCACAGAGCGCTTTCACAGATACACAGGGGTGCGTTTGAAAGCAGGCGTCTGACGCAGACCAGTCCCACTTTCAAAACTCTTTCAAATTCAAACCAATCACAGACATATCCGATGAGCGCGTGAACACAATGGCCAATCAGAGGTGTTTACGAATCCGTTCAACGGCACTCAAAGCGTCACATTTTTAAAATTTCAGTACCAATTGCTACCGAAATCGGTACTTTTGCCAACTCTAAGACGATCACAGACATATCTGTTGAGCGCATGAACACAATGGCCAATCGGTGGTGTTAACGAATCCGCTCAACAGCACTCAAAATGCTAGAGGGAAATGCTGGTATCATCATGTTTTTAAAATTTCAGTACCGACTTGGTACCAAAGTCGGTTCTTTTGACAACCCTATTCTAGATTAATCAGAGCCACTGCAGTTTTCATTGCATTTCAACCTGTCACCCATTTGCTACAGGTAAGCTGGTGACGGTCAAGTACCTACGCCTGGATCGCTACCACCAGCGTTTCCCACAAGCCCTGGGCAGCAACACGCCCCTCAAGCCCTCCAGCTCCAGCATGAACAGCATGTCTCGCCTGAACCAGCGATCCAGCACGTCCAGCTCACTGGGTTTTTCTTGAGGGACATGCTAATGGCCACCACCATCCTCTCTGCTCTCTCTTTCGCTATATACGAGGCTCCCTCCTCCTGCGTCCTCTTTACCAGAGAGAAACGCGTTCAGGAGCTTTTACTGTTGGGCGACCTGGGATGCCCAATCAGTTTTGTCAGCCATATGCAAGCAATGGTGTTTAAACCTGTGAGCTGCTGTTATTTTTTTTTTTGTTTGTTTGTTTTTCTGTCCTTCGGTATCAAGGAAAGCAAGGGAGATGTACACACTGGCGTGAAACCGGTGCAGAGAGAGTTGCTCGGTCCGGTGAGAACTTTTAGGAGAGGTGGACGACACAATCCTCTGTCCTTCCCATATCTGGTGCAAGTGGACACAATTTCTGTTTCTCTTATGTATTTTCTTTGTTTTTGATATATGGATTCAATGACAAAAATGGCTTCCAACTTTAAATCTTACAACAAGAATGAGAGTTTTCCGGCCTCTGCTTATTTTTTACGTAACTAACTCCCCTCCTTTATTCCAAGGAGCTGTGTTGGGCTATACATAGCTGCATGTGCTGGTTAAAGTATGCCTATATTTAAGCTTTGAATTGTATCATATATTGTGGATGTTTATTTCCCTGAGGATGTTTTAGCTGATGTATTCCCTTTATTATTTTTGCCTTTTTTTTTTTTTTTTTGTTGTTGTAGTTTTTAGTCCGAGAACGGCATGCACACACTCTAGAAAGGGGTGCTGTAAATATCTCATTGAATGGTGGTGGTTGAAATCATCTGTATGAAATTGAAATCGTCATAAGCTCTCATTTGTTTCTTGCCAACAGAATAACTACACTGCTGCATTCAGAGACGTGTCATGTGGAGGGCCTACATGGCTTTGCGAGAGAAATGAACAATTGTGTTCCCCTTCAATGCCATGTTTCTGAACACTAGTCTTAATGGTCACAGCCTGATTATATTCAAGTATATAATTATTTACTGTTGTTTTTGTTTATATTTTAAAAGTTATGCTTTTCCCATTATAATTGGTGCAGATGGATTCTTTTTTTCCCCCCTCACCCGTCACTTGGCAAATTTTAAATGCCACCCTGTCGCTGTTTTTAATCTGTCCCTGACCCTTCTAAATTTCCAAAAGAGACATTTTTGATGGAGGTTGTTTTCTGACTCGCAGCTTGATCCGGTGATCTGATTCTAATTTGTATCGGGACACATTCATAAACGGAGCATGTCATGCTGCGGTCATGTCTATTTTGGATCACAGAAAGATTTATCAGCTTTTGTTTAGATGCAGTTCGGGTTGATATGAGGTAAATAAAATGTACTTGTTTATTACTAATGTTCATTTCCTTGTTGAATTTCATTACATATTCTGCATCAGCACATTTGTGCTTTTTCAAAATGACTGTCATCTACATTTATATAAAATGCTGGTAAGGACTTTTTAGAAGAAGGCAATCTTTTAATGATTTGAAAACATTTCTGATCTAGGGGTATCAAATTTCAAGTTTATAATCTCAGAGATAATTCAGGATACTGTTTCATCATAGACAGATTGTGGTTTGGAAATGTATTTATATGTTGGTAAATATTTATATATAAAATCTTGTTCTCAATTCATATGCAAAAATTGACATTTCACAGTCCTATTTTGCAACACTAGCTATTTACTAGTCAGAAAAAGTGGAGGCTATTCAATATCCACCCAACTTGTCAACATGATATTCACTTTAAATTGTTGTATTGTTTAATTTTCTGCACTATTTCCAGCTTCTAACCTATCAACAAGGATCACTGGATTGAAAAAGGTTAGTGCAGATGTAATATGTAGACAACAGTAAACATCACTAAAATAACAATAGTAGCCTACCAATGTGCAATCTATATATTCCTTAACATTCAATATGGTATAACATTCAATATGGTATATACGGTATAAACTTGTTTAAGAGAAAATATATTATAGAGGCTTTGACCATGTTCAGTACACAATGAAAAATAAATAAATACACTAAACAAATAGGCTTACACTTCCAACACTGATTAAATTAATTGATACTTTTTAATAGTATAATATTTTGATAAATTAATACATTGTGCAACGTAATGAAGTTACAAATCCACTGCTTTAGTAGTTGACTGATCTCAGACCTGACTGGAAGCTTTATCCCAAAGCAGCAGTCGGAAGTAGGATGTGGATTGAATACGAATAGCAGAATAACGTTCTTGCATTACAACATGATACGTCATGCAAATAATCAAATTAACAGTAACCTATGTTTTAGCACAACCTAATTAAACGCATAAACTGCTTCACGTTCAGTAACTATGCACGCAAATTACGCATTGCTCATATTTGGAGCTCGTCTGCCCAGCGAGAGGAATTTCCCAGAATGCACTTGTCATTACCTAAGAAGTACACGGTCGTGTCGCTGTTTGACAAATGCGCTGCTCTCATATTGGCCCCCCTTCGCTCTCTAGTCTGCTGTTCTGCTCGGTTTTAACGCTATTTCTGCTGTCTGGTACGTGTAACTACTTATTATATATTTATATTCTGTATTATTCACTTTTAAGTGACTTTCATGCAGGCAACAGGGTTTCTATGACTACGCGTTGAACATGTAACGCAACACCGTTATACTTTACTGTCATTTTAAAATTGACGCAGTTGAAATATATGATTTATAACATACATATTCGTTCGTTCCATCTGCTTATTAGTTTTTATGCCTGTATTTTAATATGGTAAAATATTAGCCACAGGGTATTTGGTCTTCTGTAAGAGGCATATCAGTTACACTTTGTATACAATATGTATACTATGTATCCTCCCACATGTGATGTCATAGTAGCGAGGCATTATTACGTAACATTTTGTTTATGTAAACCACGCCCTTTCAAAAAATTACAGTGGCACTACTATGATACAAGGATGTAAACCATTTCAAGTAGACTATGGTGCTTTTTTTTGCAAGCGCAGACCATTCAAAGACATTAATATTTGATGTCATGTTTATTTAATTGTTGTCTAATACTGGCACCTATCTAATGAACGTCCAAAAGCCTGTCAGGATGATTAGTCATCCGATGGACATTTAATGTAATAATATAAATGGAATTGTATAATGTTTGGGTTTGTGAGTCATGAAATTGGCAGGTGCTTAGTTCCTCTCTGCAGTGAGTCTTATTCAATATTTGTTAAATATCATTCACTGTATTGGTAACAAAACTAGCTTATTGCCACAGTCAGTTCGGGTTCACAGATCATTTGCCAAAAGTTTCACATGCTTGAGATATTCACACACTCTTAATGCTGTTTCATTTGCCAGCATTCACTTAGGCTAATCGTTTCGCAATGTCCCTTCAACCATCACAACCAGTTTAGTTAAATAGCAGCCATTCATTATACAAATCTGTTCTGCTTTTGAAACATTTCAGATCTCATCTGTCGCTTTACTACCATATATAGTTATGACTCTACCCCAAGTATCAAGCATGCTGTATTTATAAACTGCATTGATACTCAGAGCACTTGATGTTTCTGGTGCATAGAGGCTTCAAATACACTTATTTTGCTTGCTAATTTTATAGTTCAAATGATAAGGGCGGTATGAGAAGCAAAATAACATTGGTTTAATGAGTCACTCTTATCAAGTTCCAGTTCGGCTTTACACAAATGAATTAAATTAAATTGGATATCCTGAAGTGTAGTGATTCATTAAACAGTACAGCTTAATATACTGAAATAACTTAATTAATAAAATGCACAAGCACTGGATCAGTTGTTAAAATCATTTAAAGAACTTTGTGGAATGCAAAAGATGTAAACATCAAGCTGTAGACAATCACAGACCTATGGTGTGATTCTGCAGAGCTGCAATCGAGTACTATTTATAGTCCTCTCTGGAAGTGAGTGCTGGGTATTTTTAAAATGTGGCCTTGCTTATGTCTGTATCTGTGCATGTGTTTAAACCACTCCGGCCAGCCCTGGGTGAAGAGTCACTGGAGTACCAACAAGTGTCCGAATGCTGTTGCATTCATTTTCTACAACGATTCTGCATTTAGATAAAGAATAATCATGTTTGTCTAATTTTGATCAGTGTCTTCTTTTACACAAATTGCTGCATAGAATATATATATATATATATATATATATATATATATATATATATATATATATATATATATATTATTATTATTATTATTATTATTATATATTTTTTTTATTATTATTTTTATATATAATTTTTTTTCTTTGCAGCAATTTGTGTATATATGTATATAATATATGAACACTGTCGTTCAAAAGATTGGGGTTGGTAAGATTTTTAATGTTATCATAGAAGTATATATAATTATGCACAATTGTTGTGAAATATTAAAATTTAAAATAACTGTTTTGTATTTGAATATATTTTAAAATGTAATTTATTTCTGTGATTGTAAAGGTGAATTTTCAGCATCATTGCTCCAGTCTTTATTAGTGTCACATGATCCTTCAGAAATCTGATTAAATGATTCTAATATGCTGATTTGCTGCAAAAGAAATATTTCTAATTATTATCAATGTTGAAAACAGTTGTTTACTTTTTTTCAGGATTCCTTTATGAATAGAAAGTTCAAAAGAACAACATTTATTTGAAATAGATCTTACATTCTAAATGTCTTTACTGTCACTTTTGATCAATTTAATGCATCCTTGCTGAATAAAGTATTAATTTCTTTAATTTATTTCCAAAAAATAAAATAAAAAATTCTTACAGACCCTAAACTTTTGAATGGTAGTGTATAATGTTGCAAAAGCTTTCTACTATAGATAAATGCTGTTCTTTTGAACTTTCTATTCATCAAATAATCCTGAAAAAAAATTTTAAACAACTATTTTCAACATTGATAATAATAAGACATTTTTCTTGAGCAGCAAATCAGCATATCAGAATGATTTCTGAAGGATCATGTGACACTGAAGACTGGAGTAATGATGCTGAAAATTCAGCTTCGCAAAAGCAGGAATAAATTACATTTTAAAATATATTCAAATAGAAAAACATTATATTAAATTGTAATAATAATATTTCACAATATTGATTGTGATAAAATATATATATATATATATATAATCAAATAAATGCAGCCTTGGTGACCGAAGAGACTTATTATATAATATAAATAAAAATATATAAAATAAGAGACTTATTGTAAAGTATTAAAAATCTTACAGATCCCAAACTCTTGAATGGCAGTGTGTATATATTAGTAGAAAAAAGTGGATCAGAATGTGACATTAGTTCTGAGCAAAGATTGTTTGGTGGCAGATGCACATATAATGCATAAGAATCCAAATAATTTTTTGCTCCACTATAAGAATAAGTGCTATGGGGAAAAAAATCCATAACAATTTGATATTTCCATGATCATTTGCCATTTATCATCTTCTCTTCCCTATTTGTTGCAGTAAATAAAAAGATCTCTCCCTTTTCCGCACACACCTGCACAACCACTAGATGGACCTCATTCCTTATAAACCACAGCTTCACCCTCTCGCTCAGCAGTGCTCTGTGGCTTTGCTTGTTATTGCTCCTGTAGTTCAGCTGTAATTTCACACAATCTTTGGCCTCTAACAGTTTTAGTGCAACCTTTTTCATAGGTCTTTATCTTTATAGCTACAAGAAGTTTGGAGAAGGTCTTAAAAACCTTCCCACTCTCTTCCTCAAAGCTCCATCCCACAGCGTAGGCCAGGATGGCTGCCCGTCTTCTCCGCTCCATGGCCCCGTACGCATCCATGGCCCTGCTCCAATGCAGGCGCTCCCGTTTGTCCGCAGGGCCGCTCCTAACACTGACTCCGCCCACTGCGCTAGGTACTGTAACCAATGTGGTTAGTTAGGTTCTATAATGTGCGATATGTCTAGGCAAGTTTAATTAACTAAGAAACAGGCTAGATTGTTCTGTCGTGCATTGTTTTACGGCAAATGTGTGTTCTGTGTAGTATAGTTGAAAGTATATTAGTGAAGTTGCTGTCCAGTATTGGTGTAAATTGAATTATGAGGATTAGTTTTCTCTTTATAGACACACAAATGACGTGCTACAGCCATAGAAACCGCCGATAAGCTCGGTCTTGGCAGCTTTTATATCTGTTTTCTATGCAAAATGCTTCTGCGCTTAGTTCTGTTTCTCCTTAATTTCTCCTTTCCCAGCTCATTAAAACTGACAAAAAATGTTGGATCCACTAATGATGTTCTCTGACCTTTTAATCACTTCTCAAATTAGTCAAATAATCATGTTTTTTCCCTATTAATCACTCTTCTTTGCTTGAAATGTGTTAGACTGTCAGCAACCATATATATATATATATATATATATATATATATATATATATAAATGTATAATATATGTATTTATGTATATATATATATATATATATATATATATATATATATATATATATATATATATATATATATATATATATATGAATGGTAGGGCTGTCAAATGATTCATCTTGATTAATCGCATCCAAAAGTTTGTGTTTACATAATATATGTGTGTGTACTGTGTATAATTATTATGTGTATATATATACACACACACACACACACACACACACACACACAAACATGTATATATTTAAGAAACATTTGCATGTGTATGTATATATATATATATATATATATATATATATATAATCAAATAAATGCAGCCTTGGTGAGCATAAGAGACTTATTTTAAAATATTAAAAATCTTACAGATCCCAAACTTTTGAATGGCAGTGTATATAAAAATATATATATATATTTATATATAAAATATTTACATTTAAAATAAAAATATTTTATATAAATATAACATTTTTTTTCTTAAAAATATACATGCATGTGTGTGTATTTATATATACATAATAATTATACATAGTACACACATATTATGTAAAAACACTTTTATTTTGGATAAGATTAATCACGATTAATCGGTTGACAGCACTAATATATATATATATATACATACGTCCCTATTTTAATTGACACTTTTTACTATTATACCATGTTTAACTGTCATTTATGTAAGTAAATATGCGACAAGTCTACAAGGTTTCCATTGTGAATATTATCTTTAAACATCTTTATCGTTCCTGTTCACCTCTCTCTCTTTACACAGTGGCGTTAATCAGTCTTTCCCTGCATGAGAAGTGTCAGCCGTCCCATGATTGGCTGCTCTTAGTGTCCATCTCTGTAACTGACATCTGTGTTGACCTATGTTGTGTTTTTTTTTCTCCTTCCTCTCCCTCCTCGCCTATGTTTGTCTTTATTATTTTTTTTTTAGCCTGAGTGGTAGGAGGGTGTTTTAGCAGGCGGCTCCTATCTCGCCGCTGTTTCTGTTCTCCCAGCAGCATCGGCAGCAGCCATGTCCGGGTTCAATCTACTGCATCTGGTCAGCCAAGGCCAACCTGTAAAACTCAAGGCCTGCGGGCTCCCCTCAGGTCACCTGGATGCTGTGTGTGTGTGTGTAGTGTGCTTTGCTTCCTTGATGCTGTCATATGTGCGCACACGCGTGTGAGAGCATTCGGCAAGGGGTACGTGTTTGGTTGATGATAAGGTCACTTGTGGAGAAACCAACTTATGGATTTATCTAATGGCAGCCTGACATTGAGCTTTATGTCTGGTGAATGTTTTCTTTGTTTTGACAGTCTCTGCGCAAATGCATGGAAGTGTATAGATAGTACTTTTGTTTTCATTTCAACATAGTAGGCTGCCAGATATCAGGTTCCCCCTGATGCTCGGGTTGGTTTTTCTACATTTGATGACCCCTTGCCCTGAAATGTCACCTTTTGCTTTGCTCTTTTTCTCTGTTTAGATCTTCAGTTGCTCATGGAATAACGCCTAACTCACTGTTTGACCTTCTTTTAAGCCTGCATGCTTCAACATTTAACTTAATTTCTACTAATGATTGAGTTTGTATTTGCATTTTCCATTTTAGGAATCTAGATGACACATTTGAAACAAAGAAACAGGGTGTCTTCTGAGGGCAATAGTTGTATCTAACTGCATTTTGTAAAATAATCATTGTTGCATGTTAAAACTTTTCATAGTTTCATCAAGATTTATTAGTAGATTAATTTTGATTACTATGTCAAAATAATCAAATGCAGTGCTTGCAAGGTAGCAAAAGAATAATGTTCCAGTTTTAGGCAGGTTTAGTTTTTTAATCTTTGGTTGTGTGCAAATGAAAAGCAGCTTTCGCTGAATGATAAATAACATCCGGTTAAATGACTGAATGGTTATCAGAAGGAAGAACAGTTGCGATTCAGTATGCAAATATTATGGTGAAGTCATCACAGTCAGGTACATTTTGAATGCTTAATATTCTATCAATGTCAGTTAACCCTCAGGTGTTCTTTGGTCATTTTTAATCAAAATACATTTTTGATTTTTTTTTTTTTTTTTTTTTTTTTTAGAATATTTTACCTACTTTATCGGAATGGTGCGAAACTTGGTAAAGGTTTTGGCACTTGCTATGAAATGATTCGAAAAGGTTAATTGTTCCTGAAAAAAAGTCACACTTGGAATGACCACATTGAAAAGAATAGGAAACAAAAAATGTCATCTAGTGGAAACGTTTGGTACTGCGCCCAAACAAAATCTTACTGAAAGCTCATTTTTTGAGATATCAACCTCAAATTTGGGACACAACTTGTTTAGATTTATGGTTTTGAATTTTTCGCAGTTTTAGAGTAATATAGTTTAAATCAAATTTGGAAATAGTATTTTGTGCATTTTTCATAACAATAAACTTCTATAAATTTTAAGTTCACTTAAAAAAAAAAAAAAACTTTTTTCACTTCACAATAATCTGCCAAGTGTCTTCTTTTAAATGGAGACCAAACTTAAGTCTGTGATAAAAAAAACATTTATGATTTATGACAGTTTGTTTAAGGTCTATGCTCAAAAAATGACTACAGCATAAATATAATGTAATACTATAAAATCACCTTAAAATACAAAATATTAAATAAAAATCATTATTGAATTAAATAGTACATTCATTTCATTGAAAGAAAAAGGGTTAAAAAATAATTTTAAAATATCTTAAAATTTATAAAGCTTAAAAAAGGTAGTACACCTAATAAGGCTGACATTATATACAAGATACATGATATTATTATTTATTTACTTATTTTTTGGTTATTGTTGAAATGGGTGCTGCCTTCAATGTAGTTATTATTAGGTTAGTTTGTTGGGTTTATGCAGATTAATTTAGATATAAAATGCGCCTCTGCTCAAATAAATTCTTGTTCTTGATATTGTATTTCCCAATTCGCCCACTTACGATAACATTGTATAATTTACGCCCATTGTTGAAAGAAGTACTCAGTGTAGTAACCCAAAAACAATTTCATTACCTGTATAGAGACATATTTCAGTGCTATTATGCAGAAACATTGGTAACATGAGAGTACAAATCGTGCCTGCTGTTGCACTTCAGTTACTGCTTTGCCTACATACTGCTTATGCCTGCTGTCCAAAACAGGCCTAAGTCAAGCATTTAAAACAAAAAAAAATTACCAGAATGTTTGAGGAATCAGTACAGCGCTGCCTTGCAAGCACTATCAAAAGGTTTGAAAGCGATAAGTTGAGAATAGCTAAGAAAAAGCGTGAAGAATGTCTGGGGGAAGACGTGATATGTTTGCTGTGAAGCAAAAGGCCTGTGCTAAAAACAAATCTTGCTTCCAATTAGGAAATAACTTTCACTTGAGGTTATAGCGGAGGGATGTTGGAACAACGTGCTGATTTGTAGCGTGACCTCTCAGTGCACCAAAACTAAATCATTTGCAGGGGGTGACACAGACCGAATTCCTGAATTTCTTTAAATGCCTCCTTAGAGGCTTTTCTAGACAAACCAAGAAATAAAACACTTTTTCCCCTTTCCCCCTCCCTCTCTCTCACAGTATAAATAGTGTTCAGAGCCCTCCATACACAAAAAACTAGGAATTCTCTCTCTCTGTCTCACTAATAGGATCCAGAAGACCCCTCTCACAGAGTCGAGAGGAATACAGGAGAGTCCTGCAGGGAGGCGACCCCCACCTCTTTGCGCTCTCCTCCCCTCTTCCCCATGTTTGTCAGAAGTAACTTTGTACTCGCTGGACAGAGCAGGGCACATTAATGGAGCCCATTCACCAGAGGGACCTTTAAAGACCCCATTATTTCCTCCATTCACATGGTTTCAATCTTGTCGAGAGGAATTCTCTACATAGTCTAAGTGAAGGGAGTCCCGCTCTCACCAGAACGCAAGCCGTAAACCTGGCCGAACAATACAGGAGCAGGACAGACCCCACAGAAACACGAGTGAAAAAATCGTTATTAGCTGGAAAAAAGGTGGAAAGGAGGGAGAAAGCACTCTGTAATGGGAAATTGCAGTAGAATTGTATGTAATTTAAAACTGCTGCGTGTCCCGGTGAATAAATGGCGTGCAGATGGACATCTGGCCCCCTTTAAAAACATGGCTACAGCGCTTGTCTTCTTCTGAGGACCTTACGGTTGCCTGAATCAATGTTTCGGGCTGCAAGACATCTAATTTTTTTTCTCCAGGCTGATGTTTTAAAGTTTACATTCAATGGAAATTGTGTCACTTTTAGAGCAGGGGTGTCAAACTTGGTTTCTGGAGTGACACTTTCCAGCAAACTTTAGCTCCAATCCTAATTAAACACACCTGAAGCAGCTAATCAAGATCTTCAGGATTACTAGAAACTTCCAGGCAGGTGTTTTGGAGTTGGTTGGAGCTAAACTCTGCAGGACAGTGGCCCTCCAGGAGCGGAGTTTAGCACATGTGAATTAGAATTTCAAAGTCCTTCTGGTGACATTTATCCACTCCTCGGGTTGACCTCTAGAGGTCAGTATTGTTGTAAAGCTAGGAGGCAAGTGTGAACTTCGAGATCGCTGCCTTATGTATGGACAGCCAACATGAGCGCTCATCTAGAATGTCATAACTCACTGCGTATGTTATGCAGGGAAAATCAAATTTGCCTCGGCGTAATACTTTGGCTGTAGCACATCACTGACGGAGTGTTTGGATTGTTTGTGTGTCACTGACAATGTGATTTTTCCAGGCAAGAGTCAAGTCAGGAATTAAAGTAGACGTCCTTTGTTATCGGCCAAACCAAACAACATGTAACCAAAGTGAACAGACAAAAGTGCTGACTCCTGTTTGGAAGAAGTCACATAGAAACCTAGATTAGAGTGATGATTGTTTTGTTTTGAATAATACTGGTGGCTTAGCACTACTTGATGTTTTATTTTGGTGATTTCGAACACTTATGTCTGTCTCACCTCACTTGTCTCTCCTGTAGGAACGTGCCGAAGTAAGAAGACATGGCCCAAAACGTTCCCCGAGGAGGAGCTGAGGAAGCGATTGACCCCCATGCAGTACCATGTTACTCAGGAGAAGGGCACAGAGAGGTGGGTGACCAACCCTAACTCAAAACCACCTTAAAATACACTTTCAGACATTTTATCCCTTAAAACTCATCTTTTGATGATCAAAATGACATATTTAAGCATTTTACCTGTGAAAATATCTTCATGCCTTAAAGTAGCTTGAATGTAACTCTACACCCTTGCTTCATTTAGTATATGCGGATTAATGAATATGCAAATTAGTTCCCACCTCCACTCAGTCACATGAGCTCAGAATACCTGATATATAAAATTGAATAAACAATTTATAATGCAATTTTTTAAAGTAATTACATAATTTATTTGAAAGGACTGATTGTGAAGGAAAAGAAGCCAACAAGTTTAGATACTTTATTATATTCTCAAAAGTGGAAAATAATAAAGAACGAGTGGTACAAACAGTTGCAATTTGTCTTTCCCTTGAATTTACCTTAAAGCACTTTGTTGTTGTTGATCATGGCAGTAAAACATCAATGGACTGAACATTCTTTGTACAGATTTCTTTATGCTTGGCTGGTTAAAAACTTTCTCTCCTGAACAACCCAAGGCCATGAGATAGATGTTGAGTAAAAAGAGGATGTAGCGCAGAAGAGAAAACACGGACACTTCCCCTCTTTCCCCTCATCCCTCAGTGGTAAAACACACGTGGGAAAAGTATTTATCGGCCCATTGGCAGTAGGAATGTGAAAAATGCCTGTGAAAGGAAAGCAAGAAAGGATCCTGAAAGGTGCTTTCTGAGGCCTTTTGCTCTGTTCATCCACAAATCCTTCTCAACTTACCCAGATTAGAAATGCTTAGTCAATTCGCTAAATTTACAGGTCTTTTGCATAAACAAACACAGAGCATGGGAAATGGAAATGCACTTTGAAACAAGCAGGTGTGAGGAATGTAGAATTTATTGTAGATCATTTATAAGTATGAAGTTTGTGTTTTGTCATCCCTAGTGCTTTCACAGGAAAATATGCAGATAATAAAGAGGAAGGAACCTACCACTGTGTCGTCTGCGGTGCTCCTCTTTTCACGTGAGTGTTCGTAATGACCCATCTTTAACATGGCCATCTTATATAATCCGTTTTTGCCATTTAGAAATCTAAAGGGCTTTTTGTGGCTATTTGCTAGTCTTTTTTTCTTTTTTTTGTTATTTATGCTTTACTGTCCTTGCAGGTCTGATAAGAAGTTTGACTCAGGATCAGGTATGGTTCTGCACTCACCTATAATTAGATGAAAAGAAATAATCAGAACAGACAAGACACATGAGAATATTTTTTGTAAAAAATGCTTGATTTCCTTCTCAGAACTACGGAAGAGGATTAGGGCCAAGCAATAATAAAAAAATGAAACCATCTCGAGATAAAGTTGTTAAATTTCGAGAAAAAAGTCGAGATAAAATGTTGAGAATAAAATCATTAAATTATGAGAATGAAGTCATTAAATTACGAGAAAAAAGTTGTTAAATTACGAGAACAAATTCGTTAAATTATGTGAAATGTCGTTAAATTTCGAGAAAAAAGTCGAGATAAAATGTTGAGAATAAAATCGTTAAATTATGAGAATAAAGTCATTAAATGACAAGAAAAAAGTTGTTAAATTACGAGAACAAATTCGTTAAATTATGTGAAAATGTCGTTACATTTCGAGAAAAAACTTGTTAAATTTCGAGAAAAAAGTTGAGATAAAATGTTGAGAATAAAGTAATTAAATTACGAGAAAAAAGTCGTTAAATTATGAGAACAAATTCGTTAAATTATGTGAAAAATGTTAAATTTCGAGAAAAAAGTCGAGATAAAATGTTGAGAATAAACTCGTTAAATTATGAGAATAAAGTCATTAAATTACGAGAAATTGTCGTTAAATTACGAGAAAAAAGTCGTTAAATTATGTGAAATGTCGTTAAATTTCGAGAAAAAAGTCGAGATAAAATGTTGAGAATAAACTCATTAAATTATGAGAATAAAGTCATTAAATTACGAGAAAAAAGTCGTTAAATTACGAGAACAAATTCGTTAAATTATGTGAAAAATGTCGTTACATTTCGAGAAAAAACTTGTTAAATTTCGAGAAAAAAGTTAGATAAAATGTTGAGAATAAAGTAATTAAATTACGAGAAAAAAGTCGTTAAATTACGAGAACAAATTTGTTAAATTATGTGAAAAATGTTGTTAAATTTCGAGAAAAAAGTCGAGATAAAATGTTGAGAATAAAGTCATTAAATTATGAGAATAAAGTCATTAAATTACGAGAAAATTACGTTAAATTACGAGAAAAAAGTCGTTAAATTATGTGAAATGTCGTTAAATTTCGAGAAAAAAGTCGAGATAAAATGTTGAGAATAAACTCATTAAATTATGAGAATAAAGTCATTAAATTACGAGAACAAATTCGTTAAATTACAAGAACAAATTCGTTAAATTATGTGAAATGTTAAATTTCAAGAAAAAAGTCGTTAAATTATGAGAACAAACTACTTTATTCTCAACATTTTATCTCGACTTTTTTCTCGAAATTTAGCGACATTTTTCTCATAATTTAACGAATTTGTTCTCGTAATTTAACAACTTTTTCTCATAATTTAACGAGTTTATTCTCAACATTTTATCTAGACTTTTTTCTTGAAATTTAACAAGTTTTTTCGCGAAATTTAACAACTTTAATCTCGAGATGGTTTTATTTTTTTTATTATTTCTTGGCCCTAATTCTCTTCCGTACAGAACAGCTACATCTTTTGGTAATAGACATTATGTTACAAGATCAAGCCTAACTCTCAAAACAAAATGAAAGAAAAAAAACTACATAAGGCTTATTGCTCCTTATTCTTCTCTTGTCCGTCTCACTAAGGGAGAGTTTGACCTTCTCAACCTCCTTTATGTTTGATTGCAGGGACAAATGTGAATCCAACCATCCTAAAAGGCTCTAAGTGTGGGGCATGAAACCTCACATGCTCCTTTATTTATAAGTTACAGCACCTACAGGAAACAACACCATGACTTAAAGATCTTACAAAATATCCAAAATATTTTAATGAACGCCATCTGTTGCCTATGAGATTAATGATATTGACTGTAAACATTCAGCCACTGCCATCCATAATCTTTTGGAATTCTCCAGTTCTTAATTTGTGCACATCAAACACTGACAATCCATCTTCCTTCACAATTAGAGAACAACTGTTAAATTAATTTATTTCTCCCAGGGAAAAAGTATGCTGAAGTTTTGTTTTTGGTTTTATTAATGCTGTTTCTATGAAAGCTTGTTTCCACCACTGAATAAAAATAAAAAAGGTAATTGCAACTTTTTATCTCACAGTTCTGACTTTGCATTTTGCAATTCTTGAAATTCTTATAAAGTCAGAATTGTATGATATAAACTTGCAATTGCGTTATAAAGTCATAATTGTGAGATATAAACATTATAACTATTAAATTATAATTATATATTCTAAATTCTGAGAAAAGAAGTCAAAATTGCGAGTTTATATCTCGCAATTGTTTATAACTCGCAATTCTGACTTTATTTCTCATAACTGTGAGTTTGTATCTCGCAAATCTGAGAAAAGAAGTCAGAATTGTGAGATTAAAAAGTCGTAATTACCTTTTTTATTTTTTATTTAGTGGCGGAAACAAGCTTCCATAGTTAATGGATTACAAAAATGACAAATGATCACAAATAATGAATTAAAACATAATATTTGCTGAGAAAAGTCAAATGAAGATAATGATAAAGATGTGACATTGACCGATGACAACTTTGATTAGACATCACAAAAAGTTGTTTTTCACTTGCTTCTCGCATCTTTCACCATGAATGTTGCATTTTCAACAGTTAAAGTTCCTTTCACCTGGCTGTTAATAATAAAGTGTTTAATAATCACTTAGATTTTAATGCAGCTGTGCAAATAAGCATTAAATGCAGAACATAGTTGTTATGAATTTCATCATATGGTAGTTTCCTGGAAGTGCTAACATGGCCTAAATGACTTTTGTTGTTGCAACGGCATATACTTTCTGTTATGAGTTTAAGATGTGTATTAAATGTTTTCTGTTTTAAGCTTTAAAAGACTCTCATCAGCTCTGACTAAATGAATGTTGAGTTGATGCTGAGTGTATACAATGCCATTATAATAAATCTCAGCAATGGTTTGTTGATCCCTTACAGATCTGAGCTCCAAATCACATACTTCTGTAACATTACACATGCTATTTTTATTCACTCTCTGAACAAAGTACATGTGTATGCAAAAATTCTCTACAGAAAACAGGCCGAAATGAGAAACATGTGGGCCTCGTGTTGAAAAATCGGATTTTCACTCGAGTTGAATCTTTTCTGTCTTCGACGTGGAGATGGGAGCCAAACGGCCTGCGTTGCATGCAGGCAACGCTGCAGCCTGGACTCATATAGACTCAATTTCCTGTTTTGTTAGAGCGCCGCTACACTGCTCCATTCACTGGGCTGCTCGCCCTGGTGATAAAGCTCCATTAGATCAGTTCTGCGACGATCCGCCGGGATTCTCCTGGTCTGAGTCATAGGATTCCTATATTCCCTCTAGAGCTTCCTGTGTCTGAGTGGAATTTCGTAGCTTTGTAGTTGGGGCCAAGCATCTCCTCCCTAAGAGGGAGGAGAGAGAGAGGGGTCCCTATAGAGGACGATTAAGGGGTGTTCGAGGGGTTGTGGAGGGAAAGTATAGAACGAGCGGGTGGACGATCGACTGACTCCTGTTTCTCGACACCCGTAGTATCACAGCAGTGAGCCAACTCCTGCTTCCTCAGGCCTGACCCGATTATCAAAGGTTAAATCAGATAGTTACCAAGATATGTTTGGAATAATTGGGGTTGCAAGCTAGAATAAAGGGCATGAATGAAGCCAAATCTCCCACAGTGGCCCTCGAACAATTCTTTCCATGTACTTGCAGGTCCTTAAGTCTTAAATTAACTTCTTGAAGGTCTTCAATAGCATTAAAGGGATCGTTCACCCAAAAATGAAAATTATCCCATGATTTACTCACCCTCAAGCCATCCTAGGTGTATATGACTATCTTCTTTCAGACGAACACAATCAGAGATATATTTAAAAAATATCCTGGTTTTTCCAAGCTTTATAATGGTAGTGAATGGGGGGCACGATTTTAGAGCCCCCAAAAATGCATCCATCATAAAAATAATCCAACCCCCGGATCCAGGGGGTTAATAAAGGCCTTCTGAAGGCCTTTTTTTACAAAAATCCATTGCTTCGTTTCAGAAGATTAGCCCCCTGGATCCGTATGGATTATTTTTTATGATGGATGGATGCATTTTTTGGGCTTCAAAATCATGCCCCCCATTCACTACCATTATAAAGCTTGGTAGAGTTTTGGGAGGTGTTCCTTTGAAATGAGCTGTGAAGGAGGGGGGTTGTTCTTACGCATGCGCTCATTTCAAAAACTCAGTAACAGTCTTTGGTTTCTCAGTCGACGAAAAGATCCTCTTTAGCACCTTTAAATGACCAAAAAATACAGTAAAAACAGTAATATTGTGAAATATTACAAAATAAATGTTTCTATTTTAATATAACTAAAAATGTTATTCCTGTGATGCAATGCCGAAATTTCAGCATCATTATTCCAGTCCTCATGATCCTTCAGAAATCATTCTAATATGTTGCATTTGGTGCATTTCTTATTAGTTGTGCTGCTTAATATATTTGTGTGGATGCACTGTTTTTCAGGATTCTTGGATAAACAGAAGTGCAAAAGAACTTTTGATCAATTTAATGTGTCCTTTCTTATTAAAAGTGTTAATTTCTTTTAAAAAAAATCTTACTGACCCCAGACTTTTGATTGGTAGTGTAATTCAAGTAGTCACAGTACATAATGTGCATTTATGTTAGGATGGTTGTTTAAACCTTAAAAACAGTCAATATTTTAATTCTGATGTTGCAGAAATTGCACACTTCATCTCTAATGTTTTGACTAATAACTGGATATGGTATACTCCACAGTGCCAGTAGTCTTTTACTGCTCATTCGTTTTGCTTTGCAGTGTTTAACTTTAAAGTTTTTTTCCCTCTACCAGTAATCAGGAGGTAGTACTTTAAAGCTTGTAGGGGTTTTTGTCAAAAACCTAAACAAATATATGCCGGCAGAGGCTGTGTAGTAGTAAGCTCCCAAGGTTCCTCTCCTCCAGACGTTCCACCTTCCCAGAGAGCCATGAGCAGGACCACCCATGAGCCAGAGCAGCCATTCTTTCCATTTGTACCCCTGTTACTGGGTAGAAATTTTCCAGATGAAAAAGAAATGGGATTGTGAGAGAGCCGTAACTCTGCCGATAACGCTGACCATTTTCAGTGAGGTTTGTTTCACTTCCTGATCTTATGAAATGCCGTCCAACCATGCAGTAGGGTAGATGGACGATCCTTGGTTTTGCCAGAAACCAGACACCCAAGAATCATGGTGGTAAATTTTGCATCGGCAAACCCCAAACATATTTTGCCGTCATTCAGTGGAAGTTTCTTTCCGAACAAAAGGACCAGGCTTTTCCTACATTGTCCGTTGTTCTTTTCAAAATAATCCAACAAACTCGCTACTGCTTTACACCGGAACAAAATCAAGCATTTGCAATTTGTCTTACTAAGAGGGTTGTTCACCCAAAAATGAAGATTCTGTCATTTTTTACTCTCCCTTATGTTGTTCCAGACTTGTGTGAATTTCTTTCTTCTGCTGAACACAAAAGATATTTTGAAGAATATTGGTAACCAAATAGTTAATGGGCCATACTATAGTATGTAGAAAAAATATACATACTATGGAAGTCAACTGTTTTGGTTACCAACATTCTTCAGAATATCTTCTTTTGTGTTCAGCAGAAGAAAGAAATTCATACAGGTTTGGAACAACTTGAGGGTGAGTAAATGATGACAGCATTTCATTTTTTTGGCTGAACTATCCCTTTAAGGTTACTGGTTATAGTGCATTGTTGCAAAAGTAGCAAAACACAAGGAGAAATGAGGACTTCACCCAGAATGAGTTTCAACATCAAGGCAGGCCAGAAAAAGGACAAAACACTAAACTTGCACAGCACGAGATGGAAGCACACCAGAATTGAAGTTTTATAGTCTTGTGGATCACATGAAGATTTACTTAACCCTCATTGTTGTTCTGCGTTTGCAGGATGGCCGTCCTTTTTCGATTTGGTCAATAAGGACTCTATAACATTAACGGATGACTTTTCCTATGGGATACACAGAGTGGAGACAACCTGCAGTCAGGTACAAAAGCAGATTTAGAGGTTTTTTTTTTTTTTACACAATTATGAAAGCACTATGTTGATTCCCTCTCCTCCTCTTTGTAGTGTGGTGCTCACCTGGGCCACCTCTTTGATGATGGACCTCGACCAACAAAGAAACGCTACTGCATAAACTCCGCCTCCCTCAATTTCCAGTCGAAAAACAGTGCCTCTAAGGAGGCGGAAGCATCTGGAGAAGCAGGTCAATCACCATCTTCTACTAAGAATGAAGAACTTTAATAGGACTTGAAATAGACCAAACAGATGTCATGCTACTCCAAAGTCACTCCTGTATTATCAATTCCAAATCAAGTGAGCCGTGCAATCAGACAATATATGCTTAGCAACATTCGTCTGAACGATCGGTCTTTCAAAATCACAATATGCAATAATATCAATGTCCAGATAACCGATTAGAATGTCCTTATGTTTGCGCCTCAACTTCTTGACTTTAATTATTGAGTCATCTGAAGAGCTCGCGTCGCTTCCAAGAACATACATTGGGTACAAAGTTCTGAGACCACATTGGAAACCTGAGATTTTTAGTTCTTTGTTTTTTTTATATATATATTTTAATTTAAATCAAAACAATTTAGGATTCTACATTATTCCTTGGTCACTTGTCAAGTAAATTTGTGACATCAGTCATGCGACTCTTTGTACAAATGATTAGATATTCTTCCATTGAAACTCAAGATGCTCTTTGGATCATTCTGGAGAACATGATGATCAGGTTATAAACAAACTTGTGGAGTTCATACAGCTTGAATGCTGCTGCCATTAAAGCAAAAAGAGGGACAACCCAAATACAAAGGTTTTCTCATAATCATGTTGATTTTTCGATTCAGATTTTAACTTAAATTGTTTATTCTGATAACATAATTTGTAATGGAAAAATGCATTTTCACTAGTGGTCTCTGACTTTTTGGACCCCATTGTATATTGAAAGTCCAATGATTGGATACGAATTATATATGTATACTTTCTCAGAGTGCTGTGTTGTTTTTGAAGTGACATGTGATACAGGGAGGTCAAGAAGTTTGAGGAAAATGCTATGCAAGTGCTCCTGTGAGCAGTAAAATAAGCACCGAGTGGAGAACAAAGCATTCTTTGAAATAAAATGGAACAGATGACAAATGTTTAGTCTGAACACAAATGTAGCCTGACTTTTAAGGGTGTATTTTTGGTCTCCCTGCTTGCAGTGCCTATTTTTGTCCTGAGTTTTTTTTTTTTTTTTTCTGAGATATTGATTTACTTTGATTGACAGAATTTAATTCATATTGACCAGTGTGAATAAAAGGATATTAAGAATAAAATGTTGTTGTGAATTTTATTTACATGTGTAAGGAACACATATTTTGAAGAACACGTTTCTCAGTCAAAGCAATCACATGACTTCAGAAGATGTGAATATAGCACACTAGGCTTGTTTTTGTCCTTGAAGCTTGACAGCTCCTGCTCAATGTATGTTTTGGTTGTATGGAAAAGAGCTGCTCAGAAAATCTACGCAATTGTTCCAGAGGGTTACTGACATGAAGGGTGAGTAAATGTTAATGTATGAATTAAAGGGTTAGTTCACCCAAAAATGAAATTTCTGTCATTTATTACTCACCCTCATGTTGTTCCAAACCCGTAAGACCTTCATTCATCTTTGGAACACAAATTAAGTTATTTTTTAGATGAAATCCGAGGGTTTCTGAAGCACACATAGGCAGCAACGTCATTGCACCATTTAAGGTCCAAAAAGTAAACACATTGTTAAAATAGTAAGCATGACTACAGTGGTTCAACCTTAATGTTATGAAGCGACGAGAATACTTTTTGTGTGCAAAAACAAAACAAAATTGATGACTTTATCTGAACTGTTGTCATACACAGTTGATGTAGTGAACGCAATTCATCGCTTCCATGTGTCATCATCACACACATGCATCGTGCTGCTCACCTGTACAGCGTTGGGCCAATACTGAGCCGGCATCCGAACATAAACATGGAAGCAATGAACTGCGTTCACTACATCAACTGCATATGACAACAGTTCAAATTGATAAAGTAATTTTTTTTTTTTTTTTTGCGCACAAAAAGTATTCTCATCGCTTCATAACATTAAGTTTGAACCACTGTAGTCACGTTGACTATTTTAACGATGTCTTTAATACCTTTCTGGACCTCAAAACATGCATTGATGTTGCTGCCTATGTGTGGTTCAAAAACCCTCAGACTTCATCAAAAATATCTTAATTTGTGTTCCTGAAGATGAACGAAGGTCTTAAAGCGGAACTCAGTAAGATTTGCGAAGCTCCCCCTACAGGTTCCTTCAGTGAATCACACTGTCATAAATACTACAATGACTACAACGCTCACCAGCGCAGTAGTTTTGCAAATACAGTACAAGAAAGAGGGGGTGGGTAATTTGCAAATACAGTACACTCGATGGAGGTGGGTCATTTTCGAAATTGTCTTATAAAGTCATAATATATACATTGTTTTTGATTTACCGTAAAGCATTTTGTCACTCTCGCGTGAACGTGAACATGAAGCGAGATTGTGTCGGGTCGATGCAGCTCAACTTGCAAGTGCTGTATTCTCGCCTCAAGTGCTCACCTCAAACACACCACTACAAGTCAATTAACCATCGTAAGGACTTAGAAAACTATTTATAAAGGTAAAAAAAGTTACTTAGTTCTGCTTTAAGGGTTTGGGACGACATGAGAGTGAGTACTTAATGACAAAAATTTAATTTTTGGGTGAACTAATCCTTGAATAGAGATTGTCAAATTTGCTCTGACCTATTTTACATTTGCATATGTAGTAAAATGACTGTTCTACCAACTTTTCACTTATCTTAACCCCAACTTTGTTGCAGCAGATCACCACATTGGAGGAAATCCAGACATCCTTTATGTCCTCTTTGGGTTGACTAGGCGGTGGTGTGTTTGGTGAGATGCTGGATTTCCTCCAAGCCTGAAGAGGTGACGTCAACCTCGCCATCCTCCTTGGAGTGCTGTTGTTTAGAGAACAGAGTGGTTGGCCTTACTCTTAGAGTGTGGGAAAAATCGTCCAACGGGCCTGTCGCTGAGAGCGTTTATGTTACCGATGCAATAAAGAATATTTACAAGTCAGGTGTGTTTAGACTGAGGGACGCTGGTAGGGGGGCTTTCGGCAGAGGATGGAGGTTTTGGGGGGCCTGGCAGCTGGAGTGTTTCAAACCAGCTTTCAACCTCATATCGTCTCCCACCCGGAAGTCAAACAATTTTGTCATTTATAGAGCAAAAATGAACAAGCGAGACACTCTCGGTAGGTAGCGTGACTACTCAAACTGTTACAAGCCTTCTTTTTTTTGAAGCTGGAATTCCAAAACATCCCGTTGAAATGAGTCGTGTCTTGTCTCTGGCCCAGACATTAACACTTTAATCACAGAATGTAGGTAAACCTCGTCCTTAAATCTGTTTTCACATTCAGACTGTCCGCCTCACTTCCTGCCACCGAAGTGTCACCCCGAGCAAGTCATACTATATCTTGTCCCACTGGCCCCATTTGTCTGCTCTATGAAAGCATTAAACCAAACATAAGATCCCCTGGCAGCAGCCGTACAACCCAAACACAATGTCCATGGTCCAAAAAATCATCCAACACATAAACACCTCCCTCGAACCCTGAAACAAATACTATACTCTCCATAGACTGAACACACTGGTTTCTTTGGGTATGTATGTGAGCAAGTCTCCTTCTTTCCTGCTTCATGGCCTGCCATTAACTGCAGCTCTATGCTGACTTTGAGGGATTACAGGGGCTTTGCACAGACCTGCCTCTGTGTTCACCCGAAAATGCTTGCTTGTTTAAGACCGCAGCTTTGTTGCAGGCGCAGGAAACCTTGAATTGAACAGGGTTAATGAATTATTAGTGTTCGTTTTCTCCAAACTTCCTTCCTTCAATCTGTGGAGGGCTTAAAAATTAATTTGATAATAAATCAGACCCCTTTACCAATCATTCATTCAGGCTCTTTAACCTGCGTTGTCACTTCCATATTCAAAGATTATGGAACGTTTGCACAAACCAAACTGAAATTAGGTGCTAGGAAAGCAGTGGAAGTGGTTTCTGTTTAGATTTCCAAGCACCGGTGCAGTCTCCTGGTCTGTGTAAAGAAGCTCTATATCCACACAAATCCAACATTGACCAAGTTCCATCTCATATATGATGCACTTTTCCATGCAATTATGGGGACTGACGCTTTCACACTTCAAAAGTACCATAAACGTATTATAAACATCCATATTTCAAGTCCATATGCTTTTTGAACATTGAAAAATCTTTTCTCCCAATTAATTGCAACCTGGACAATCTTCAGAATTTCTCTATTACATATGGGTTTGGAATAATATGATGGTGAGTAAATGATGACTTCATTTTTGATTGAATTATCTCTTTAGGTCTAGCATCAATTCAATGCATATGTTTACTCTTTGAAATTTCTGTACCTTTTCCATAGACACACCTCAAGGACCAGGAGTGAAACAGGATAAGTCTTTGGAGGCCCTTTCCAACTTATCATGAAAACCCTTCATGATTATCCTAAAAGAATTGCTTCATCCCAAGCTCTAACAGACTTATTAAAGTCAACATCACCTTTCCCCTACATTCGCTCCAAATGATGCAATTAATAGAGATTGTCAATTTTAAAAATCACTTTTTGGCTATTTTTGCATATGTAGCAAAATTACTATTTTAACAACTTTTTGCTCATCTTAACCCCAACTTTGTTGCAGCAGTCAGAGCTGATAGCCTAGTGTTGTGCGCCAACATATGGTGCAAATGCATTCATGGCAACCCGAGTTCGATTCCCATCTTGAGGTCCTTTGCCGATCCCAATGCTTTCCTGTCTGCTCTCTACTGTTCTCTCTGAATAAAGGCACAAAAAGCCCATAAAATACAACATAAAAACAACTTTGTTGCAGCAGATCGCCACATTGGAGGAAATCCAGACACCCTTTATGTCCTCTTTGGGTTGACAAGGTGGTTATGTGCTTGGTGAGATGCTGGAAGTCATGAATAAATGATGACAACGTTTTCATTTTTGGTTGACCTACCTCTTTAGGTCTAGTATCAGTTCAGTACATATGTTTACTCTTTGAAAATCCTATACCTTTTCCACAGTTAGACGCACCTCAACGACCAGGAGTGAAACAGGATAAGTCTTTGGAGGCCCTTTCCAACTTATCATAAAGTCCTGCAACCCTTTCATGATTATCCTAAAAGAATTGCTTCATCCCAAGCTCTAAACGACATGTTAAAGTCAGAATCACCTTTCCCCTGCATTCGGGATGCTTCACATGTCATAATCTGGTCAATTGCAGAAGCCAAGAAGAAAGGGAGGACAAATCACTAAAGTGAGTGTAAAAAAAGAATTTGTGGAATAGTGTAGCTCTGCCAGCTCTATCAGGCATTTGTCTGATGGATGTGTTGTGACTCCTTTCCTGGAGAAAAGTCAATGATCTCATTTCAGCTCTGTTAACTACTGCCAAGTATTTACTTTTTTTTTTCAATGAGCAGTGTGGGGGCAGAGGGACAGAGTCTGCCTGTGGCCTCGCTCCAAATGATGCAATTTGACAGAAACCACATGAAGGGCCTAGGGTATGCAGAATGGCCAGGGTCTTGGAGCATGTAGGCAACATCTACCAGGCCTCACTTGTACCAATAACAAAAATAATCAGTAGGTCAGAAAAAACAAGACCTTTGCTCCAAGCCAAAAACACTCAATACTCATTTTGATACTAAACAAAATGAAACCACTGCTTTATCTCTTAAGGTAACCCAAGTTGTTTGAGAAAGTTGTGCAGGATGTCTTTCCCTCTACTGTCGTCTTGCACTACTTTTTTTGAACTGGAGTTGGGCGTCTACAAGTGAGACATCACAGCTTTGGAATGCCACCAGGCGATCACCACACCACCTCTCCGGCATGCCGAACATAAATAAACCCTAGGATTTAGCCGCTTTGTTATTCCTAGCATTACTATCAGGAAGTGTCCGGCAGTGATCTATGCTCTTCAAATAGTTCATTTGCAGCCTCGGTAAGACATTCTTTTCCCAGGGCGGGGAATTAAAAAGCAGCTCTGTGTTTTGAAGTTGGTCAAGGGGATGAGGCTCTCCATGACCCCTGTGTTTGGTTTAGGAGTACTTGCTGTTATTGGGGGCGTGTGTGTCCGTCTGCAGCTGGTGTATGGGAATGAAGAGTCGGCATCTCTCGAGCCGGGAAAACGTAATTTTTGTCCATGTTTGTTTTGAATCTGCCAGGTTGTTTTGACTGCCTAAGTTTGCATCTTGAGCACACATCCTGATGAACCCAGTGAATGTGTCCTATGCATGACCCCGCAGCTGTCCGAGGGCTGAGCGGATGCTTTGGGAAAGCTTTAATAGGTGATGAATGCAAAAGCGTAACTTTTGTGGACAAGCAGGATTGGGCTTGCTGTTGTAAAGTGAAAGCTTATGCATAGAGATGGAGCCAATTATAGAGTGTAGGAGAGCGAGGAAAGCAGGTTTAAAATGAATCTGATGTCTCCCTTTTTAGAGCTTTGGGATAGCAACCAGTTTATTTTACAGGTGAAGGAACAGAGCTGTGCCATATTGACAAAGTGAAATGTGGTGAAAGGTCATTCAATCTTTAAGTAGAGGATGTATGGAACATGTTAGCCATGTGATTAATTAATGGGTAGAGGTGTGTGTTTGTGAGAAAGGAAGTTCAGAATGGCATCCGAATGTTCTGGGATCAATTATGCCTTGGAGAAAGTGGAGTGAAATTGTGGCGACTGGGCCTCTTGTTTCGTTGCCGAGTTCTGCGGTTTATACTGTCGAGCGAAAATTAGCTTTTATAAGAGCGTATTCAAGAGCTGACACCATAAAACTGACAGAGGGCATTTGTGTCTTTGTAGTTTCAGCCTGTGCAGAACTTGCATCTGGAGGAAAAGACAAGATTAAGGTTCTTAGCTGGCCCCTTCTCTCCCATAACCCATGGGAGGAAAAGCAGTATCTCTGAGCCCAGAGTTAAATATAGAATGGTTACAAAGCACTCATGATTTGCATACCTGAGAATAAAATGGTCCTGTTCTGGAACAACTTAGCCAAACTGTGGAGGAAGCCATGGGAATTTCCCTCCACTCTGCAGCCCAGAAATGTGGAAAATCTTCTGGAGAATTGAGCTGCTCAGAACAACTGCTCTTTGAGTTAAACTCTGAATTGAAAATGTAAATCCATGCCTTCAACCAAACAACTTCATTCACCATTTCCCACAGAAAGAATCAGACTAGTTCCTTTATGAGGAAAAACAGTCAAGCAGAAAGACGAGACGTATTGATTTCCATGCACTAAGATGAAATTCTTTTAAAGGTGCAAGACTGAGTTGTGGCCTAATGGTTAGAGAGTCAGACTTGTAGCCTGAAGGTCATGGGTTCGAGTCTCAGGAAATGTAGGTGGGGGGAGTGAACGGACAGCACTCACTTCCACTCTCATTAAAGTGCCCTTGAGCAAGGCACCTAACCTCCAATCACTCCCTGGGCGCCGCAGCAAAAATGGCTGCCCACTGCTCCAGGTATGTGTTCAATACTCACTGCTGTGTGAGTGCACTTGGAAGGGTGCACAAATTCCGAGTATGGGACACCATACTTGGCTACACGTCACGTCACTTTTAGATGGTTTTGAATTCATATTCCAGTGTTTTGGTTTATATCCATGAATGAATATGACATTTTACCTAAATGTAAAGGATGTTATCAAAAGCAAAAAACTATGACTAAAATGGGAAACTGTGCAAAATTGAACACAGGTCCTGACACGCATACCACATGACATGCGGTTGCTAAGGCGCACCAAGTAAACACTTATCAGCTCACAAAAACATTTTTTCTTCATTCACGCTTTTTACTCACTCTCTTTTTTTCTTCCTCTCTAAAGCAAGTAAACTTGCCTCTGGCTCCCTGGGCGGCGGGGAGCATTGAGCGAACGCCAGATCTTTAGGATGTCACCGCTGCTCAGTTGCTTCCACTTAGCCTTCCAGACTTTCCCCTGGCTTCTTTTCAAAACAAATCTTGGAGCGGGCCCACAGAAAGTGCATTCTTTCAGGGTCCCTGCGAGCAGTGCTCACGTGCTCCGCTGCTGCCAGAGGTCGCCTAGAGAGACTCACTGAGACATCGTTTAGTTACACAATCCAAATCAGAAAGTCCAAATACTGTATATATAGATACATATTGTGCATATTAACATATATACATTTATATCCATTGCTTACTACGTAGCGAAACATTGGAATTGTGTTTTGTGAAGTATTTTATTTTTCTTCTTCTGATGCTAGTGAAAATGTCTCCAAATACCGATGACAAACTACTGACTGTTAATGTTTGTTCTATTGAAGTACAGCATACTGAGAGCTCAAATTAGAAATTCAATTGCAAAAGACTAAACCATTTTGTCACCTTCCGCCACTCAAACAAATGAGTTAAACTAACTTTGCTTTAATCTGCTGTTCTCCTGTTGGCCTTGGCAGGTGTTTAATAGCGATTAAGTGTTGTTGTACTTCCTATGTTTGGTTAGGCTAATGGTGAATGGGCTTTTGGCAAATTCTTCAGGTTGCCGATTTGAGTAGTGAGATTAGGCAGCTGTTAGCATTTGGTCTAATCAACAAAGCCCAAAACCTTTTCTCTCAACAAGATCAATATGTAAACATAAACCAGAAGAATCCCAATCTGTGCGCAAATTGTATGCCAAATTCTGTATCGATGCTTCTGTTTTTAGATGATATTAGTTTGGAATCAGTTCCTTCAAAATAAGCACTATTGACAATGGTGCTGTTGATATTGACATTCAGGTGAGACGTAATTGAGAATTCCCTATAGTGTGATTGACTTTTATCATTATTTCTCATGTTGCATATCTCAGGAGCCTTCTCAAATATTTCTCATTTAAGTATAACTTTGTTGCAAATTTTTCTCAGTATTTTTATTACTAATAAGCAATTAAGCAATCTAATCTAAATGTAATGGGTTTTTCAATTATGTCTCATTTGAGTATTAAAGGTGCCCTAGAATCAAAACTTGAATTTACCTTGGCATAGTTGAATAACAAGAGTTCAGTACATGGAAAAGACATACATTGAGTTTCAAACTCCATTGCTTCCTCCTTCTTATGTAAATCTCATTTGTTTAAAAGACGTCTGAAAAACAGGCGAATCTCAACATAACACCGACAGTCGGGATCATTAATATGTACGCCCCCAATATTTGTATATGCCAGCTCATGTTCAAGCCGTTAGACAAGCCAATATTAACGTCTGGATGTGCACAGCTGAATCATCAGACTAGGTAAGCAAGCAAGAACAATAGCGAAAAATGGCAGATGGAGCAATAATAACTGACATGATATCATGATAACATGATATTTTTAGTGATATTTAGCGCAAGATTTAAAGGGGCCGCAGCCTGAATCGGTGCATATTTAATGATGCCCCAAAATAGGCAGTTAAAAAATTCATTTAAAAAATCTATGGGGTATTTTGAGCTGAAACTTCACAGACACATTCAGGGGACACCTTAGACTTATATTACATCTTGTGAAAGAACATTCTAGGGCACCTTTAACGTTGTCTCAGCTGTTTCTTCTAAAATTCCTTAAAAATTAAACAATTTTGACCTAGTAAGTATACAACTGTACAATTGTGAATGGACTTGATGAAGGAGATAAATTGATGGAGATAAATAAGGAGATTTATCATAAGGAGATAAATGATGGACATATTTCAAGGTTTTTCTATTAATAAGCACAAATAGCAAGGTCTTTCCCTGAATTGGTCTCAAAAGGAATGCAAATAACAGAAACTTCAGGTATTGACAGTATTGACCTTTGCTGGCCCCTCCCTCATTACTTTTATATCATCTCACATTCCAAACATTCCTATTGGAACAGGACTCACCAATCACCCCACTCACACAGCCCTGAAACCAAACAAAGGTCACAGGGAGTGACCTTTACTCCAGGCGTCCAATCAAACTACAGGTGACGACGGAGGGCTTTCTGAAAGGTATGTAGCATTAGCTGAAGTTTGTGTCCTTATCTAAAATGTCTAAATACTCATTTACTTAAAAAGTAACTGATCAATAACTTGGGTCGATGACCCACAAAACCCTTGAATGAATCAATGTGTATTCAAAGGTTACAAGTTATCCAAATGCATTTTGCGTTTTTGATCTTTTAAAAAAATGCATTCTGTGTGAACAGGCCCTTAAAAATGAAGGTTTCAAAATGGGGTTTTGTAAAGATGTAATAGAACAATTTTTGGTTCCTCCAGGAATCTTATAAGATCCATTTTCCTCTTTTTTTACCATAACAAACCTTTTGTGGAATGAAAAGTTTCAATGAATGTTAAAGGTTCTTTGTGGAACCACCAATGCCAATAAAGAACCTTTATTTTTAAATTCTCAAATAATTGTCCCCTTCACTTCCACTGCAAGTGCTTCATTGTAACCTCGAAAACGAAGGACAAGCCAAATGATATTTTATAGTAATCAACATTTATACCAGAAGTGCTCTCAGTTCAGCATAACTGGTACTGAACCTGAATATTCGATTAAATAATTGGTTTTCAGTATGACTAATGAGTTCCAGGTTGGATCTCAATTAATGTAGGTTATAAAACTGCATGTATAATAATTATACAAAACCTTGTTTAAAATAGTTTTCAGCAACCAGTCGCATTCTGTTCAGTGTGATAGTAGTGAGGTTCCCAGTTGCAGCCGCACTTTTTTTTGGGGGGGGGGGATCAGGAATGTGCAATGGGCCATTCGCTCTCTTTTGAAGACTTCCTGTCTAGGAGGCCAACGTTCCATAAATTTGTCAATGAAAACGAGTTAATTGAAGAACAGAGCAGAATTCATCAGGGCTACACTGAGACTGTGTATGAATGTGTGTTATGCGCACGTGTTTGTATTTGTACATAGATACATAGGTGTGTGAGAAAGGGACATTATGCTTCTGAAAATATTTCCTCTGTTGGAAAAACATTTGCCTTCGAGGAAAAACTCACAAAGTTGTGGTTTTCTGCACCCTGTTAGACTGCATTCAGCCAATAGAAGAACATAGATTCTGTATTGACCAAAACTTGGTCTATTCATAAACTTTACATGTGCCTCCACTTGGCAAAACCCCCTATAGAACATAGTTGGGATTGCTGTCGCCATATGACGGAAGAGCGTGTGGAGAAAAGGAATGGAGAAAATGTGTGTATGTGTGTTTCAAAATATTACTGTATTTTAGATGTTTTTTTCTTGTTGTTTTTTTTAGATATTTACACACACAAAAAAGCTTGAGCTGATAATTTGAAAAATGAAAAGTGGTCTCAGACTTTTGAACCCCAAGGTTGAAAGTTTCCCATTTTCATGAGAAAAACATCTAAATGTAATAAAGTGTGCTGTAAATCTGAACATGTCTCAGAGACAAAGCAGTGACTGCTGTATGTCTCTCTTGGCAGTGAGGTGCACTGAGAGATAAAGCGTCGGGATAGATTTAGCAGGGCTGGAGGCTTTCAGTGGAATGTGCTCATTTGGCGTCCTCTGAACTTTAGTGAATGAGTGAATGGGGAGTGTTAGTTGTCATCTTCTCTCGTCTGTGCCGGCAGATGGAGCCTTTGGCCTGCCAGCTGTCGTCTGCAGCGCACACATTTAGAGCTGGCACTGAGGAAGCAGACTGCTCATTTGGTACCTTCAGATGGCAACCAGGTCTATGATACCTGGAGAAAGCTCAACTTACTTAGCATTCCTATTGCTTGAATAGAGCAGCACCCATTATAGTAGATGTTTTGGTGGAGACCGATTATATTTTTGAGAGCTCTGAAAAGCATTAAATAGATTGTTCATTTTCTGCTGCTTCACAAGGGAATGGCTAGTGAAAAGCTTGGATTTGTGCACATTCTTTAACTAGTCAGCTAATTAGTTAATCTATAGTTGTGAGAAAGCAAGTGAACAAGGGTTTCACGGTTCACCTCAGTCTGGGAGGTACATCCTTTGTGTTAGTTACACTTTGACCTTAACAAGGTGTGGAGGTAAAAGTCTGGCCGGCAGCAGAGGGGTCAAAGGTCAGTGGGTTTTTCTGCTCTTGGTTTCCTGAATGCCTCCATCACAGGAAGTGGACATGCTGAGATTTTCCTGCACTGGAAGTTCTTAAACACAAAGAACAAGATTGCTGAGCTTAATGTACACATACAAAAATGACATTGTCAGAGTTCATCAAAAACTATTGATGGTTTAGGAAAGGTAAAAAAAGTATTTAAAAATTATTTTATATTAATTGTTTTATAGGTTAAAATATGATTAAAGGGGCTGTAGATGAGTCTGTATGTGCTGTGCGCACAGTAACAAAATTAAACACAACAGAAACGACAGCGGTGAGAAAGCAGCAGATAAGAAAGCATCTGATGTGGATATGTTGGCACCAGCTCTGCAATTCACCGGCATCATGTCGACAGATGAGGTAATTAAAATTACATTATGATAGCTTGATTATAAAGTGTATTTGAGACTATATGGATGTCTATGTGAGACTATAGTTTGAATTAATCCATTTTCTTTGTATGACACATTGACTTTACAGTACAGAATAGCTCTTTCTGCATTATTGTATAAGTATTAATTTTATGTGCCACTAAACCGAAAAGGGTCTCTCGCGAGTATGCATAAACATCATATCCTTTTGATTTTTTTTTGATCTTCACATAAAAATCAGCCTACAGGCTTCAAAGGCAATCTAGGAAATCAGGAAAGGTCTCAGTTTTTAAGTTTTGTTACAAGCTGTTCACACATAGGCAATAAAAAAGCAATTAATACATTAAAATTCTTATATATAGCCCTTTTAATGTTAAAGTAGTAATATTTCAGCAGGTAGTTGATTATGTGCAATGTAAATATATGCCTTTTCAAATACTGAGAACAGTATTTTGTTTTTGCATTTTACTATTTATTTTATATTTGTATTATTTTCTTATATATTCTTTACTAAACTAAATTATTCAAATTATTTTAAATAACTCAACTATCATCATTCAAAGCAATTTAAGATGTTTATAGTGATACTTCCCCTACATAAAATATTGTAAAGTCCCACTCTGACTCTTATCAGCAGACCAGAAAGACACACACTTCCCCTACGGCAGCTTTACTGAAGAACAGCAATCACTTTTGACCTTCCCCGGGTCGAAAGCCACAGAGCAATTGTTCTGGGCCATCAGACAACAGACCACTTTATGGCACTGAAGTAAATTAACATGGTTTTAAATTTGCGGATATATGATATAACCAACACTAATAGAGCAACTCATGTTGGTTAGTTAATCTTTGTTCATAAATATGAAGATCCATGCTTGATTTTCCTTAATTACAGAACAAGCATCATTAAGGTTTTTACTTGTGTAATTTAAGAATATCTGATATACCATCTAATTTGCTTTGAATGGGTCTATTTCTGGTTTGTTAAAGTGATCAGAAGGTTTATTTGTGCATCACTTTGGTTAATGTTCACATCCTTAGCAGATATTAGTTATCAGTGGGGAAGATGGACTAATGGATGGTTATCTGACTGATAGCAGATCAATTTTACCTGAGTCTCCTTCACCAGCTGGAGCGGCCCAGGTCAATCTATTGTGCTGTGTTTGTGCACAAACACAACTTCTCATGTAAATGGAGGTGGTCCGGGTCAGGCCCTCAGGGTCCTGGGAACAGTGGGAGTGTGTTATGGCTGATTCCACCTGTTGCCAATTGGTAATATATCAAGTCATTTTTTAAAGGGATAGTTTCTGTCATTATTTACTTGTTTAATCTTTTGAAGAGAACATTGGTCAGTATAAATTAATGTGAAAGAAAACGTCAAGCACGAAAACTGACAAAAAGAAAAGTGATCTGCATTACTTTTTAGAGCCATAGTTCATTATTCACTCAAAATCCCCCATTATCGAGTTCATATAAGTTCAATGTCCGATTTGCGAACAAATCATTAATTTGAATTGGATCTTTTCAATGAAGCTGTTTGATTCAGTTTACAAACCCATGTTATGTTTATGAAATGGAAATGAAGCTTGAAAGCTTCAGTTTTTTATTCATTGTAATTGCATAATTAAAGAGTGACCAGGACATTATTAAAAATTTCTCTTTTTGTGTTCCACAGATTAAAAAAAAGGTGAGGTTTGGAACAACATGAGGGTAAGTAAATGTTGACAGAATTGTTTCTGGGTGAACAATCCCATTAAGATAAATTATGGTTAATATTTTTAGTTAAAAGCAGGCCATTTATGACAAAATATTCACACTTGTGATTCCCATGGTAAACCTGTAACTTAACTGTAGCCTCTTGACACAGTGACACACAAGTGTTCTTCCTGGATCAGAACCTTCTGTTGACCCTGTGACGCCACATTGTACCTGCTTCCCAAACTAGAGCGTGAGTTCACAGAGGTCCATTTCCATATACACAGGCCACCCTTCCCTTTTCCATATGACTACATTAGGAATACGAGAGCCTGGAGACTATGAATAGACCAGCGGACCCTGCTGTTCACAGGGGACTCAGGTTCAGTGAGGTGGGAGTTTGTGTGAGCTTGCACACATTGCCTCCTGTCTCTCCAAGGTGGCCTGGGAGCTGGCCAGACGTCGATGTCACTTCAGAAGGGAGGGGTTGGGAGAGGCAACTCAAGCTGATAATTTGTCTTTATGGCCCCACATCACCTTTAACCCTTTGACAGGGTGGCTGACCCTAGATAGTCCATTTCTAAGTGACCAAAAAGGCAGTTTGGCTGTCTGGTTAGTGGATGATCATGTTGGCTTCCATATACTGTGTGTATATATATATATATATATATATATATATATATATATATATATAGATATATAGATATATATAGATATATAGATATATATATAGGGAGAGAGAGAGAGAATACATACATATTATTATTTTTTTTTTAAATGTGTGCAATACATATTAAAGTTAGTTAGTTATATATAAATAAATAATCACAGGTCTATACTATAAGGTTTGTCAATCTCATGCACATTTCTTTATATGTTATTTTGGCTAAATTGATTCTGCTTTCAGTTACTATATTTTAATAAAGTTTTATTCAAAATCAGCAAAGATATTGTGAAAATGGACTTGTGGAAAGCTCTGTTGAACACTGTAAACCCGTATGTGGCAAAACTAAAAAAAAAAAATGTAATGCAATCAGTTAAATAAGCAGAACTGGAAGATTTTTGTTTTGTATACATTTTAATTATTCTTAACTTGAAATGTTTGAGTACACTAATTCATACATTTAACTTGTAACATCAAACATTTTTATTAGTGTAAACTTAGCTTGCTATAACAAGCTAATTCAGCAAGCTAGAATAGGTCTGTTGGAAAAAAAGTTCCTGGGACAAATTGTTCCGGGTAATTTTGGTGGAAACGCGGCTAATCACTACTACATCTCCCATTTAACATTAATCTTCCATAAAAAAAACAAACAAACAAAAAACATTATATAACACTTAAATTTAGCATTTACTCTCCCTTTCGAGTGCCATGGGTATAGCATGCTGGGAAACAGAAATCCCAACCCAGTTTCAGTTAAACTTAAGATTGTCTAAATTAAAAGAAATAAGTTCATAAAACTCAAAACAATGAAACAGTTCAGTTTACTTCAAATATATCAGTTCTGTGAATAAGTACTAAATACTCATAAAAGTTCATTTGACTGAACTAATTAGTTTAATTTAAGTTTGTCCTACTCAAACCAATTATTTTGAGCGTTATGCTGCATTCACATGGGGCGTCAGCGGCAACGCTTGATGGAGGGTGTGTCTGAAGCTTGTGTTGACGCAACCGTTATAGTGATACCCAATCACATTACTTTCCGGTGTTGCACAAACGCAATTGATATTTCGCAAAGACCCGCCCCCTTTAGTTACTGTTGCTATGTCTGACAAACCATGCTGATCTCTCTCCACACATCATGATCTCACGCACTGAAAAATACATCATGAAACCGATCATCTCTTCCTACAAATTCATTTATAGCATCAAATAAACATGAATGAACATCATAAGGAAATTAAGGAATGTTGTTTTAATCACGGAAAGATGTCAGTACACACCTTTTTTAAGTTTATGTTAATCTGCTAACTCCCCTGACTGCTTTGTCGGACAAAATGGCGGATTGGGCGTTATGATTGGTTAAATCGCCTGTCAATCAAACTCCTGGCGAAGGGTCATTTGGCTAGCGACTGCTCTGGGGTGTTTGCATAAAGCGATCTGATTGGCTGACGCCTGTGTTTGAAAGTTGAGAAATCTTCAACTTCTACCACTTGCAACGCGAGTGAAGCAATGCGACGGAACCCACAATTCAGTTTGGCAACGCATGACGTCACCCATTCGAAGTAAATGAGAAGCGTTAACGCCGATGCCCCGTGTGAATGCAGCGTTAGGGTTTACAGTGAAATAAACACCTGACATCCATTTATAACAAAAAGTAAAACTTGCTCATCTCATTGCCAGAGACTTCTTCACAGAATTTGATAAGCTGCCCCATGAGCACTGAACATTTTCTGTTTCATTTTTTTTTTTTCATTACCGCTACTTATGCAGCTTTGAGACTGAAGTGAAGAGGAAAATGCTTTAACAGTTTGTGTCTGATGTGTGGCTGTAGGCCCCTGGCAGCCGGCTTTCATAAATGTATCGCATATGTGGGGGCCGCTTTGAGGCTGTCTGGGGATGAAACGGTTAAAATTGACATCGGGTGGCAAAGGGGCTGTGGTTGGTCTCAAATCTTTTTAGTGTGCCGCGGTGGACGAGTTCTCCCACAATTTGCCCAGAGCGCTCCCCTCCTCTGTCCGAGAGAGAGAGAGAGAGAGAGAAAAAGGAAATCTGTGTCCAACCCAAAGAATGTCTTTTGAAATGCACATGCTCCTTTTTTTTTTTTTTTTTTTTTTTAACACACTGCGAGCACTTTGTTTCCTTAACATTTCTACAGATTTGGCCTGCATTCTTGTGATTTACTACCACAATCATTACTTTTAATGGTGGAAAATACAAAATAAATTATTAAGCATTTTATTGATTTTCGTGATTTTTTTCTTAATTTGATCTTTTTAAACTTAAATGCATTACAGTTTTTTTTTTTATATAATAAATGCTTTGGCAATAGAAAGCTTTTTACCATTCTTGAATCTTGCAAAGGACAGAGTGAAGTGCATTTTGCACAATATGTATACATTCAAGTCATATGTCTCCATGTTCTGACAAAAGTTTCAAGTTGGCCGTAATCGATCTTGGTAGTACTTTGGGCAGTAATTTGTGGCTGGGGCTATTGATCGTATTCGTTTCATTCGCTGGCGGTCCTGACGCCGCTCTGTCTGCGGGGGAGTGGTCTGAAATTCCTCTTCTCCACCTTCTTTGGGGGTCTGAGAGCTGTTTTTTATGAATGAACTGAATACCAACTACAAATTAACCAGTCTCTTTCACAAGAAAAGCACTCCTTCTGTAGCCAGTTCTACAAACATGCTCGTTTTTGGTGTAATGCAGTGAGGAATAATATAAAAGTGCATTAGTGTAAAAATAAGCAGCCAGATGTTGACATATTACATAAAACACAGAATCATGTGGCAAGTATTACACAAAAGGTTCAAATAAGCAGGAATCTTCAGAAAAGTATAATATATAAACCTATAAAACTGCGTTAATATAAAAATGCGCACTGGGTTAATGACAAATAAGGATGTCTGAGATGATGAAACAGGATAAATCTAATTATAACTGTTTTTTTATTTTAAATAATAAATTATTTTTTATTCAATATTTAAAGAATGTTTTACTTTGGCAGACAGGGGTTAATATATCTAATATTAATAATTTTTAACAAAATTGCTGAACTGCTTATTTTTAAGGAACATTTCAGGCTTTTTCCCTTTCGCAGTTACACATCTTAAACATTTTTACGCTTATTAAAATACTAAAATAACTTTAATTTAAAAAAGTTATCAGAACTTAAGCTCCAGACAAAAAAAAAGGTCATCAACCCATAAAACATGCATTTTATATATTTCTTGATGCACTTTTTAATTTTCTTTCGGTCTTTCTCCCATCTTTGTTATCTTTTGTGCAGCTCTTGGAGTTCAAGTTCCTCCAGCTCTTGGTTATAAAGCCCATCTCTGACACAATTGTATTCAGTTGGAGAGGGTTTGGGAGGACTTTGCCATTCCCCCCCGTTTGTCGAGCAGGCTCGGTCAGATCGTGGGAAAGGCCCTCCACGTAAAGCAGTTTATTCTTTGTCACTGTTGTTCTTGTGTAATTGATCTCACTCCACGTCGATGGGCGGAAGACTTCAAAGACACGCGGCTGTTGGAGGTCGATCTGCTTGTGCTCGCGGCCTTGAGGGATAAAAAACAACTGCTTCCCTTTCTCTTACAACGCACACTTTTGATGAGTGTGTAAAGTTGCGTAAAGTAGCCTATATATGGTCATACTACCAAGCTATGCACGTGAGACGTGACGTGAACTTTGGGCATTTGGCGTGACCGCCAAATTATAGCCTACATATGCTATTTACAATAAATTACTTTTTAATCATAAAGGATTTAGCCTAATTCACAAACAAAAGTTTAATTGAATGGTTTTATAACGTTCGCAAGGACCTTTTCACATGTCCGGGTTTCTCGAAGCGGAAGTCGTCAATGAGAGAATACATTGATTAAATATATATTTTTGTGTCCCCAGTTTCTCAAATAACAAAAGAAATCTCAACAACAGTGTTTTCACAACTTCAAAAAGAGGAAAAAAAATAGAGAGAGATTAATAACGGCAGTCAGAAGAGAGAAATATGTCAACCTTACCGTTACCGTTACTCCCACAGCCGCTGTATCTCACAGACTGTGATGACGCGTTTTAACGGTCATCGATATCGTAAAAACTGCAAAGTTTTTTATATTTTCATTTTTTTTTAAAAACATATGTACATTTAAAACACTATACTTAGTATTATATTACCTTCGCATCAACTGACTGCCGTTATCACTGTCTATTTTTTTCTCTTTTTTATAGTTGTGCTATTTGAGCAAATTGAAACACAAAAAATATATTTAATGTATTCTCTCATGACGACTTCCGCTTCCGAGAAACCCGGAAATGATGAAAAGGTAATACAATACTAAGTACAATGTTATAAATGTACATACATTTAAAAAAAAATGAAAATGTAAAAAACTTCGCAAAATTTACGATGCTGATGACCGTTAAAACGCGTCATCACAGTCTGTGAAAAGGGTCCATAAACGCCGAAACTTACAGCGCGTCAAGTGAAGTCTGACTCCTGATAACTCGTCTCTTTTCTTTTTTTTGTGAATCAAAATCATACAATGCCACTATATGACTCATATGAACAGTTTTTTTTTTGGTTAATCAACAAAAACATACAGTAACAACGCGATCGACCAGTGTTGTCCGATTCCCAAGCTAAAGCCTCTTATGGCCATTTTCTGTATAATGAACCACCTTTGAATCACATATTGAAACGTTATTTTTGTCATGCCAGACTCTAAATCCATCAAGAACTATATTTGCTGTTCTCTTGTATTTGATAGGTTGTTCAAATGACAACGTAGATAGAGATATTTTTTATATAGGCCTATATAAAGCCACACACACACACACACACACACACACACACACACACACACACACATATATATATATATATATATATATATATATATATATATATACACACACATAGGGTGAATTCAGGTTGATTGGGACACTTTTTATATATGTATTTTCCAATATATATATATATATATATATATATGTATGTATGTATGTATAAGCTACACAAGTGTGTGTTTACTAGTAAATGCTATAAAAAATAATGAATGGATAAAATAGGCCTACCACATTTTTTATTTTAATTTAATATTCCTTTACTGTTTGCAATTTGTATCACAATTATGCAACCTCTAAAATTTTGAAATCTGAAATGATCTCATCGTGTGTCTGCTGAGGTAAGTACTACTACAATACTAAACTTTTTCTTATTCCTGAGGAAAAAAATATACAAAAAGAATCGCAAACAGTTAAGAAAGCAGATCTTTAAGAGGAGAATCGGAGCACATCCCAAATGAAGTTTATGTATTGAGTACATTTCTTTAAACAAACAAACAAACAAACAAGCAGTCTATGAACTATGCTGTGTCTTTAAACTTTCTGGAGCGTAGCCAGTAACATGAATGGTGCTGGACACGTGAGTTTGTCTCAATGTGGTCTCTCCTCTTAGTATTTCTCATGTTTTCTCTGGCTGTTGTCCAATTATTTTCTCTCTCTCTTTTTTTGCGCCTTTCGTGCCCCCTCCCTCCTCGTGTTATCCACCCACGGGAAAAGTGATTTTCGCCCCCCTCTCTCTTTTTTTTTTTTTAAATGTATATACCTCATCCTCATCTCCAGTCTCTGGACTTATTTCCGTGTGGGCAGCAGGGATGCATTTAAAATGCCCCCATTTTTTTATTTAAACCAATCCGCGTAGAAAGTCTTTCCCCGCAAATTCTTGAATCCGCAGTAGCGTGGATTTGACAGTGCACTGTCACACTTCCCTCTGCGAATGTCTCGTTCAAATTGCAATCGATCATTGGGCTTATTTTATTACTAAAGCCACCCCCACTTAATTCTACAGAGGAGATTTTCTCTCTCTCTCTCTCTCTCTCTCTCTGTGTGTGTGTGAGAGAGTGTGTGAGCCAAATTCTCAACCAAGAGGCAGCACGTGCTTCTCACAATACCGCGCTTTTAATTTACATTTTGCATCCCCTTCATGAGCGCACCGGTTTTAAACGCATTGTTTTTGATAAGCGCGCACTGGTGAGCGCGAGACACTGACTGACTGGCGGCGAGCTCGTGCTGCAGGAACAGAAGGTGCGCGAGAGACTATTTGGAACTCACACACACGATGAGCGCGCGCGGCGAGGAAGCTGCCGGCGAAGCTTCAGGATCGCAGGAGCAGCCCGAGCCCGAGCCCGCCCCGGCCGAGCCAAAGAAGAGGGGACCGGGTAGACCCAGGAAGCCGCAACAGGTCAGTGTGACTCTTATTTCTTCCACCACTAACACATTTAATATACTAAATTGGGAATGGACGTGTTTAACCTTGCTAGACCGCTCAATAAACATTCTTAGAGTAACTATATTACTCTTCGCGCGCACTTTATGGCTCATATATTTACATGCACCCCTGCTGCAAAAACGGCTTTAAAACCAGACTACGCTGGTTTGCTGGTCTCCCGAACAGGTCTGGTTGCAGGTTTTAAAGGGAATTTGGACACTTTTCAGCTACTAACCAATTTGGCGACCTAAACCAACTAAACACCAGCTTGGGAGACTAGCAAACCAATTTAGTCTGGTTTTCAGCTTATTCTTAATATATATATATTTTATTAATTTCCTTTATCTAGTTGTACTATATCTAAATTTGTGTACTGTATTGTATTGTACATTGCTTGCAAGTAATGCATATTTGCAAACCTTTTGTACGTGTACACTGTCTCATGTATGTCTTTGTTTATATAGGTAGTTGACATATAACAAGACTTTTTTTTTTTAATTCAACATTATGATTTTATTTTCACTGTTTTACCTTCACTACTTTTAATGCTTTAAATGGACATGCAATATGTCATTTTTCTTTTAAAAAGTGCAAACATTTCAATTAATATAGATGAATTAGAAAACGTTTCTTTAAAATAGTTTTGATGAATTAAAGCATGGCACACTGATGGACACAGCTGTCACTGCTTGAAACATGATGTCAACTTCCCACTTTTTACACAGCGTTTTTCGACAGAAGTATCAAGTTTTTAGACAGAAGTATCAAGTTTGAGTGCTTGGTTGTGATTGCATTTTACGTTTGAATTTCTCTTGTGGAGAATACCTGCAGACTGAACGTATAGCTTGTATGTGCTATTAGGTTTTTTGTACGAGTAGCACTTGTTTGCATTTGTACAGGAAGCACTTCTTTATAGCAGATAGCATTCCAAATTGCACACACTTTAAATGCTAAATGCCGTAAATGTATAGCCTGCACTACAGGATCCTCTGTTGATGTGATGAGATCAAAGTCAGTTTGCTTTAGAAATCTTTCATCAGTCATAACAAAATTTGTTTTATATATATATATATATATATATATATATATATATATATATATATATATATATATAGACTGAAAGATTATATATATACAGTACCTGTCAAAAGTTTGGAAACTAAAAAATTTAATGTTTTTGAAAGTCATCTATTATACTCACCAAGGCTGCGTTTATTTAATAAAAAAAATACAGTAAAAGCAGTAATATTGTGAAATATTACAATTTAAAATAATGTTTTCTATTTTAATAAACAGCCATTAGTAGCATTAATCCAGTCTTCAGTGTCACATGATCCTTCAGAAATCATTCTAATATGCTGATTTGCTGCTCAAGAAACATTTATTATTATTATTATTATTATTATTATCAATGTTTAAAACAGTTTTTGCTGTTTAACGTTTTTGTGGAAACAATGATACTGAATTCAAACATTTGTGATATATGAAATATATTGAGGATGCATTAAATTGATCAAAAGTGACAGTGAAGACATTTAAAATCTTACAAAAGATTTCCATTTAATAAATGCTTTAATACATTTAATTAATAAATGCAAATAAATGCTGTTCATTGAACTTTCTATTCATCAAAGAATCCTGAAAAAAAAAGTAAAACAAAAATGTAAGCAGCACAACTGTTTTCAGCATTGATAATAATAAAAATAAGAAACGTTACCTGATAATGAGTAACGTTACTTAGTTACTTAGTTACTTAGAGTGATTTCTGAAGGATCATGTGACACTGAAGACTGCAGTAATGATGCTGAGAATTCAGTTTTGCAATCACAGGAATAAATTACATTTCAAAGTATATTCAAATACAAAACAGTTCTTTTAATTTGTTATAATATCTTGCAATATTACTGTTTTAATGTATTTTTGATTAAATAAATGCAGCATTGAAGAGCATAAGAGACATCTTTCAAAGAAAAAAAATATATATATATTTTTGCATATAGAGATTATAGTGGCTATTTTAAATGTACCTGTTGATGTGAGCAGTGGTTACTATAACAACAAGCGTGTCACTGAACATCTAACTGTTTAGTCATGACCACATCCTTCAAAATTCTTGTTTTGAGTGTTTGTGGTTAGAGGATGTGATTCACTATCTTAAGTAACTCAGCAGTGACTCTCTGCAATACCTCTAATTGCAAATATAGCCATCAGGATGAGCTGGCAAGTGGGGTTAAAAATAAGTCAATCAGTCACCAAATATAAAGATGTTGCATGTATGGAAAAAAAAAAAAAATTCAAAAATTTGCGTGTGTGTGCATAGTAACATAGCAAGTGCTGTTGTTGTTACTTCAGGGTAAGGTAAAAGTCGCTTTATGGTTAATATAGTCAATATATGCAGGCAAATATAAGTAAAACTATTTGAAAGAAGTCTGTTGTTAATCACATAAATGTTTACAAGGCTAAAAAGTTGTATTGTAAAAATGTTTTGTTGTCTGTGCAGGAATTAAAGTTACCTTTAGTTGTTTTTCCTGTGTGCTTACATATAGACACACAACTTTGTCCGTTTTGGTCTTGACTCATAAAGCACCAAGTGAATGGGAGAGCACCAGTAAATGTGTGTATGCTTGAAAGGAACCCTGTCTTCTTTGAGAGGAGGGGGGAGAGTGCAGAAGGGTATAGAGTGGTCTCAGAAAACTATTTGGACACTCAAGCCACATTTCAAATGTTTTAATTTCTGTGGCACCTGCACTTTACTAAGCTATTTTTACAATTGTTTTAAAGCATTTTTAGCGTATGTATGAACTTATGATGTCAATTTCACAGCAGAGTAACCACAGGTGTAGCTCATCACATTAACTCTGAACATGATCCACTAATGTCTGACAACCAGAAAGTGTCCAAATACGTTTGGTGTCATTTTGAGCAAATATATTATCATTTTGAAACCTTAAAATTGGCTTGAAAAGTGTGCTTGTGCTTTCTTCCAAAAAATGGCACTTGGTTTGCTGATAGAATGTGGAGCGGCTGTAGCCCGTGGCTTTGTTTCCTGTCCTCATGGCCTAAGTTCACCTCCTCTCCTCTTCAGGAACCTACAGGAGAGCCTGTCCCCAAACGACCGAGGGGACGCCCCAAAGGAAGCAAGAACAAGGGCCCCTCCAAAGCAGCGCAGAAGGTGAGAAACAAGCAACTTTCTGCACCTTAGCAGTCACAAACAAACTCACACAAATACATCTATCTATCTATGTATCTATCTATCTATCTATCTATCTATCTATCTATCTGTCGGTCTATAATTCTACCTATAATTCTATCATTCTATCTGTCTGTCGTTGTATCGTATCATTCTATCGTATCATTCTACCATTCTATCTATCGTATTATTATTTTATCGTATTCTATCTATCGTTCTATCTATCAATCGTTCTATCATTTTATCATTCTATCTATCACTTTATCGTTCTATCTATCGATTATTCTATCTATCTATCATTTTATCGTTCTATCTATCGATCGATCATTCTATCTATCGTTTTATCGTTCTATCGGTCTGCCTATTGTTCTTTCTATCGTTCTATCATTATCTGTCATTGTATCTATTTATCGTTCTATCATTTTATCTATCGTTCAATCTCTTTTATCTATTGTATTGTTCTATCTATCGTTCTATCTACCATTTTATCATTCTATCTATTGTTTTATTGTTCTATGTATAATTTTATTGTTCTATCGGTCTGTCTATCATTCTATCTATCATTCTATCAGTGTATCTATCTTTCTATCTGTTGTTCGATTGTCAAATTTGTCTGCCTATCCATCTTTCATTTGAATGTCAGATAGTACTGTCTGTGTCTGTCTGTCTGTCTATCTATCATTTTATCGTTCTTTTGTTTTATCTATCTATCTATCTATCTATCTATCTATCTATCTATCTATCTATCTGCCTGTCTGTCTGTCTGTCTGTCTGTCTGTCTGTCTATCTATCTATCTATCTATGTATCTATTCTCCATTTTTATGAATCATTTATCAGAAATGTGTCAGGAACATTTAAAAGCGTGTCAGATGTGTCAACATCTGAGGGTATGTGTGAATGTTGAGGGCTGCCTTCTTGATGTCTCAATCATAAAGCCTCAGTGTTGCCTATGTGAACGGACCGCAGTGACCCGAACCCCTTTGCTCTGTGTTTCAGCAGAGCAGTTAACACTAAGCTTCAGTAATGTGGCAGGGGGAGTCCTGCTGACCTACACACCTAAAAGTAGCAGTGAATTCTACACACATAAATACTCTCTCTCTGTCTCGCCTTAGGCAAATGACCACGCATTTGTGAGAGAACCACAAACATGCAGGCATACACACGAGCGTGCATGAAGAGTATACTCTGCTCAGGGAGTATAGAGCATGCACTGTTGCATATTGCCAAACGAACTCTGTTCCCATTCCTTACTAATGCCCATGTAAACAGAAAAGCAAATCACAGCACATACATTTTAGTTGGTGTGCATCAGTTTTAGCCGAATGTGACTGTCAGCATTTGTAATTGCTGAATTCTGTTTATGTATTGGGAATGCCTTTAAAGAGGGATTGTTCTGGCAAGCGTTTTGTAATGAAGTCATTAACATTTCAGCCGTGCTTGTGTGTGTGGTCTAGTCTGGCATATGTTTGTGGGAAGTCCCCTCAACTGTCAGTGCGTTTGGTTTTTAAAAGCATTACTGTGTTATTCTCATCTCTGAGCCGTCGAGGGGAGCTGAGATGTCTACTTGCGGAATTAGCCTGCGTTAATAACTCAGTGACAGCCCTGACCACTCTCTTTTCGCAGTAATGTACCACTGTATACAGTCACAGGCTCGCTTTGAAAAGCTTGAGAAATTTTCTGCTAGTGTAATACTATTTCATCTCATTTAACTTTGTTATGATATACAGTGGACTGAATATTCTACCAAGATGAAAGGAGCCAAATTCGGCAATAGAGACACTTCTCAAAAGATTTGCTTTCCCACCCAAAATCAGTCATCGTCTGTGTCTCCTACCACTTTTACGACCCTCTATTTATAGATTGATAGATAGATAATGCCTTGAGACAATGCAAGAAATAAACAAAAACCTCCCAGTTCATGACAGTCATGTAGCAGTCAATAAATAATTCAATTTAATTTACGCATTAAAGATTCTGACATTGTTAGCTCTTAATTGCACTAAAGAACCCACAGAACTGGTATCATATGAACATTCCAGGCTAAACAGGCCATGATATACCTCAATGGTACACGGTTTTAGCTGTCAAGACATATAATCAGACCATTTCCGCCCTGCTACGATCATTTTGGTCAATTCATAGGCCCTAATGACTAGCCGGAATATTTTCCGTTGACCAGACATTGTTGGAACTTGATACGGGGCACCAGGGGGCTAATTTTAAACTCTCCATTCGCAAAAGTGGGTTTGGCAGAAGCGAGACTGCCCCTCCCTTTCCATTAATGAGAGATGGCCTTGTCCCCAGCCTCACACGCATGCCAGGATGTCCTGGTGTCGAAGAGGACAGCGAGCGCCCGGGCTCGTGTCTGCCGTGGACACGGGACATGGCTGGACGAGACACGCAAACACAGACATGATTAATTGATCAGGGTGTCGACTTGCAGACCATTAAATCTCCTGATTAAAAATGCAGCATCCCCAACAGAGGACCGAGGGTAGGGAGACACTGATTGGTCCGAGAAAGACAGACAGAGACACTGAGAAAGACGCAGACAAGAAGAGGTGAGGTTAAAGGGTTTGTGTCTTTGAGAGTCTTTGCAAATCATTATAAGCACAGCACACTGACATCAAATTTCTACTCCTTTTCAATCCCATAAACATCTGAGGAAGTGTGTAGGACACAAAATTGGTTGCCGGACTCAGGCTAACCGCTGACCCATGGCTGCCTCTGTGTCCTTTCTTAGTGACTGCCTGTGGCGTGAACTATGATGCTCAGGCTTATGTTTCGCCAGTCCATCATGCCTTTGCAGAACGGCGATGTGTCCTTGGGGTATTCAAAACAAACTCTGCTTGTTGAAGAAGTGGTAATGTGAGCCTTGACAATACCTGCATACTTAGTCAGGGCAAACAGACTGACCCAAACAGGACTGAACACATAACACAAAACACAACAGACAGAGATGCATTGTAGAAGTCGTTGCTGAAGTATTCCCACCGTGGATGAGAATACGGGTTTAAAGGGTTTATAGTTCACCCCAAAAAAGAAAATTCCTTCATCATTTACTCACCCTCATTTCTTTCTTCTGTCAGAAAAAAATGTGCAAAAATTGTACCCTTGTCACTGCATGGGGCAGTACCCTTAAAGGGATAACTTTGTACCTTATCTACTCCTAAAAGATGCAAATTAGCACCTTAGAGTAGTTCTATGTGCACCTAAGGTACTACTATGAACGTATTAAGTCCGGGACACACCATGCCGACGTCAAAGAACTAGCGGCGGCGAAAGCCGACTGTGTTATCGCCTCTTGTAGACTGTGTCTTGGATGAAAAGCTGTGCTTGAACACACCAAACAGACTAAAGGCACTGTCAACAAGCATGTGCATGTAAGTAAATATCTGTCCATTTCAGCAGATATCAATAGACTATTTTCGTCAATCAAAAAGGTTACAAACCGTAAACAAAGCAGCGCTTGCCATTTTGAATATCAATCACGCTGATCACTTTCTTCATTCCAGTTGGGTCATGTTATTATGAAAATATTCTTGATGATGTAATTTAAAACAGCCTTCTGTCTACCATCTTGAATTCTTTACTCACTTTCACCACTTTTGCTTTTATTCTCATGCACCGACTCGTTCGCTAAGCTGAACAGCCAATCAGAGTTCTCTCCTTCACCGATGGTCTGACGCTGATTCAACATGCTGAATCGGCCCAAAAAGCCCAGACGGTGTAAATAAGGTACAAAGTTGTCCCTTTAAGGCTACAGCCCAAGTGGCAGTCTGTTGTATCCTTAAAGGTATTTTTTTGTTTACACAAAAGGTGATTTTTTTTTTTTAAGAATATAATGAAAGAGAAGCAGAGAGTGGGTCTGTAAATCTTTTTTTCAGAATTACTAAAAAAAGTGGCCTATATGAATTGATATTTCAAGTCTACTGAAGCCATATACCATGTTGTTTTGTGTGAGGAAAGACCAAAATGTAAGTAATTTACTGTAAAATCTGGATATCTTCCCTAGCTTAGTAATTCATGAAAAAAAATCATTCTACTGAATCTGATCCAATTCCCCATTGATCCAATTCGCAGTGTTATTTTAGTATTATTTATATACTATTATAGTATTTATTTAATATTTTGAATTACCTTTTATTTTTATATTTTCAGTTTTAGTAATTTTATGTCCTTTTCTAATTTTCTTTTTCATTTTTCAACCTTTTTAAGGTTTCAGTTTTCCTCTAATATTTATATTTTGTTTTGTTTCAGCTCTATTTTAATTTCTGAAAACTATTTTAATAGTTTTAGTTAACAATAACAACATTGCAAACTAAATGAAAAACTGAATGAATTACTCGCTTATGATACAAACTGAATCAGCTATTTTTATTAATTACTAAATACATTTTATATAATGTCAGCTATGCATTTATAGATCCACGTGTCTTGACTTTGACATACACCACTTAAATATACTCTCATGATTCTGGATTCATGCCACCACCTTGGTAACTCTCTCAGATTAGCGTAATGCTTAAGCATGGTGGTGTTTTTAATAGGTTAGACGCATACTGTACCAGCATTGATTTGTATCTCACCTAATTGGGTGTACTCTGCTAACAAACATGATACCTTTGACACCTACCCTTCCTAGTTCATTCGCAGAATTCATAGATGTTTGATGATTTGAGTAAGGTTTCCTGCAGGGCTCTGCATGACAAAAGCCCTAGGCCAGAAGAAAACTTTATATCCTATAAATAATGAAGACGTGTCTTGTCTTGTTAATTGTCTTCGACCATGGCGGGAAGGCACCACCATTCAAACCCCCAGGGAAAGACTCTCCTGCTTCCACCTGTCAAATTATTTCACTTACAATTTCAGAAGGCGGCAGGATTGTTGCTTAAACAACACAAAATGTCTGGGAAATCCTATGCTGGTCTTCTGGCTCATACGGTTGAGAAAACTTGCCTCTTAAATGTTATTAATGGAAGAATCTACTGTCAAACAACTTTAGCAACAGGCTGGTGCAAGACTTTTTTGATGTTAAAGACATTTTCCTTTAAGGTGTTTTATTTTTACAGTGTACTTCAATGGACCCCTGTTATTAAGTTGGAGCCGCTGTGATTGAAACCCCATAACTGTCTTTCATGGCCCTTATCTGGGTGGTTTTGCTGATAATGGTGCTCTTATTTACACTTGAATGGCATAAAATTCCTCTAGTGAAATATTACGCTGCACAGACCAGGAACTCGGGCAACGGAGTTCATTGTTGGAGGCCCGGATATACCTTACAAACTCTTTATGTATTAAAAGCATTAGAAGAAAATGGAACCCTAGCATTTCACCTTCTCCTTTTGTGGCCATATATGAAAATGACTCTGCTTGTGACAAATTGTGTGCCTGAAAAATTTGTTTAAAGCACTTGATGAAATACCGGCCACTAATTCATGGTTGTTGGCATTTGCAGAAAGCTGAGACCACAGGGGAGAAAAGACCTAGAGGAAGACCCAGGAAATGGGTGAGTTTGTTTACATTAGTTGGACACATCCATTGCAGCATGATCCTATATACCTTACAAAACTATCCATAAAAATTAATTAGCATTGCAGCGTATCACCATGTTGCAAATACTTTGGAAAAACTTCCATTTTATTAGTATTTTATTTTTATTTTCCACTATATTTTACAAAAAGTTTACTTATTATTAATTTAATTTACATAATGATCAAACAACTGATGAAAAGTTGTGCTTTTCATGTTGCTTATATGTGCAGTCATGGATTTATTACTGACACACCAACATAAATGTAACAATGCAAAAAAATGTATTTACCGACACTGTTGTAGAAAAGCATGATTATATTCATGCATTACTTTACAGAGGGATTTTTTTTACCAAAAACATTTTTTTTTTAAATTACACTGTATGTGTATATATATATGTGTGTGTGTGTGTGTGTGTGTGTGTGTGTATGTATATATATATATATATATATATATATATATATATATATATATATATATATATATATATGTACAGTTATGTACATGTTACTTATTCAGTTGATCACCAATGTTCAACAGATTGTGGAAATTGTGCAATTGTTTTGTTTAGTTGTTTTAATTCAGTTTTAATCCAAGAATTTCTCAGAAAACCTGAATTTTGCAGTGTTTATCAGCCTGCAAATGTCACGTTTGATTGATAGCTGGAGGAGCAAACCTGCAGGCAGTTAAAAGTGCCACCAGGATAACTGCGGGGAGATATGGAGAGAATGAACCCTTTGTGGCATGCCGACTCTGTGTCCTTATGGATTTTTCTCAGGCAGACAGGAAAAGCAAAGCATTCCGAGGCCCCTAGACACACATTCAGAAGTGTGTCACATCTGAATTCTCTATACGTTTTAAGGAAAGTGACGGAACAGATTTGATATACCGTGTGCAAATGTTTAAAGTCAGCTATTTTATTATCAAATTCTTGGATCTTAAGTGTCATTTCATTAAGCAGTTCAAAATAGTTGCATGAAATCGCATATGGTGGGAGAGGGGGATGTCTGAAATTATTTGTTCAATTCAGAAATGAGTACATTTGTATTGGAGGAAAACATGCCCCATCTGACTCTATCATCCAGGAATGCAATTTGAGTCACATGTGAGCCGAGCTGTTCCAAAACACCCTTTACCTCCAAGTCTCGGCTGAGCCCCTATAGCTAACATGCTAAAGTTCAGCTTGTACTCGCCACGTCGGACTGTTTTAGGACAGAAACGTAATCTTTATTAGACACGCAAAGGGTTAGATGGGTCAGAGAATGAGGGCAGTCTTAAAGGAGCATCTCTAGAATGCAAGATCCTTGCTCATGCTTTTTTTAATGCTTTTTTTGTGCTTTTTTTGGACTTTATTCACATGTGGATTGTGAAGTATAGGACAGAAAAGGATTTGTAGGTCAATTAGATCATCTAGATTTTCTCTTTTGTTTTTTTTTGTTTTTTGTTTTTTCCTTTTTTGGTCACCACAGTTTTGTGTTTTTAATGCAGCCTGTCCATCAGAGAAAAATGCCCATTTTGAAAATATGTTTTGCACATCCCTAATTTGTCCATTTAAGCACTGTTGTAAGTGAAACAATTGAAATTTAATTGCTGCAAAACCAATGCCTCTAACCTGAAAAGCCGTTTTACCACATACCAGGGTAAAACATGATCTAGAAGTGTCTGTTTAAATGAGTTTGTGAGATTGAGAGTTTAAAGGCTGAATTCTTTGGACTGAACTGATAAAGTTTACATTTATTGCCCTGTTTCCTTTGTACCAATGCCCAAAGGTGCGTTCGGCTGCCCTTTCATGATGGCAGGTACACACTCCCACGCACACATACACGCACACACACACGCTTGATCCACCCACACATTGATGTCAGTTAGTCTTAAACAAATAGATAATGGAGTAATATACTTTGTAGATGCTAAGTAGAACTCGTAAATGGTTTTCCTCACACAGCAATAGAAATAGCAAAGAAAAGAGGACATTTTTTTCTTATTATAAACATTCTACACATTGATTGTACTTTTGTTTAAAGTGATTGTTTAAAATGATAATAATCACATTACTAGCTTGCTAATTTTTTTGTCTTGGTTGCAGAGGAAGTTAATCAATTATCCACCAAAACTTTGCATCCTTCAGTATGAAGTTTAAGATTCCATATCAGCCATTTTTCAGAGTACATCTTTAAAGGCATATAACCAAAAAATAATTGTTTGTCTTCCTGATTGAAGCACAAGCTATTATGGGTCAAAGGTTAACTAGACTTAAGCAAGGGCTGACTGCGAATAAGAGATTTTTTTCTTGGAAGTGTAATAAATTTTACCCTCTGGAAAAACAAATCCACCGGCTCTTTCAACCATTTTCTTTTGGGTAAGACATCCTTTAGCTGCAAATTAAAAATTTTCATCAAAATTTTTGCTGGTATTTTTCATTAAATGCTAAGATTTCTTTATCATTTTTTCATGTTTTTTTCCCCTTAATTTTATTTTTTAAACTGCAATTTTACAAAGGAAAAAAAATTCTGAAGAAAATTAGGTCACTCTTAATTACTGCTTTTTAGTAGTTAGTAAGGTAGTAGTTAAGTTTAGGTATTGTGTAGTAGGATTAATGAATGTAGAATAAGGTCATGCAGAATAAGGCATTAATATGTGCTTTATAAGTACTAAAAAACAGCCAATATCCTAGTAATATGCATGCTAATAAACAACTAGTTAATACTGAGAATTGGACCCTAAACTAAAGTGCAAAGTGAAAATTAACATTTTTTAACAGTTTATTAACAGTTTCTGCACTTCTACTTTCTATGGTCGAGAGCTTTTTTTCTGTTGCACATAGACACATGTTGCAGTTGATTTGAGTGTTACAAGCTGGTGTGAATCTGGAGGCATATTCATCAGGCTGTAGTCATTCTACAAACATCCTGAATGTGGAGTGGGCATAGTGGTATGACATCCTGTGAATGAGTCCGAGATGAACTTACGGCCAAGTGTATGAATGATAATGAGTCAGAGATGGAAAGCAGAGAGAGAGAGATAACACTCCGATCGGAACGTTTGGGTCTCTGAAAAAAAAGAACAAGCCCTGCATCTCTAGATGTGTGCCAAGGCTTTATTGAGTTCAGCCAATGCAGTCTGAGGCAGAAAACCAACATTTTTTGTCTTCCTGTCTCCTTTTTTATGAATGGGCAATGGGAAACGTGTGCGTCTGCAGCCCTCCGTCCTCTTGTATGGGTCATTGTGTGTGGGTTATGATCTGTTTAGCATGTCACCGATGAATTAACATGGCCGAGGGTCTGCGCGGCGGTCTCCACATACACAGGGTGGACTTGACAAGAGTTTTGCCATTCCTCTTCTAGATAAACAAGTCAGTTTTCTTCATTCAGCTACTGCTCGCCCTCCTGGAACTAATTATAGCATATCCTTTTTGGCTACAAGGGGCCGCTGGAATGTTTTCCTTTGTCCCCCTCCCCCAACTAAGTATCTCCACCCCCCTAAATGGTTAATAGTGGAAGGTGGCTCTGGCTTTGAGAAAAGAAAAAAAAAATGGTTTAATCATGTTCATTCCACCGTAGACATTTAAGACACTTACCAAAAGCTCACCAAGACTGGTTCATCCATCCAAGGCATTCGTCAGCTTCAAAATGACCCCTGTTGAGATGGATGCATTGAGCATCATGCTTTCAAACAGGAAATCCAGCAGCCAGAGGATGTAGAATGGTTTGGGATTCTTAAAATAAAATTTCGCAGGTGGCACAGCTGCTATGTGAGGATACTGGTTCGCTGCAAAAAACTGTCCTCCCCCAGACTGTTGAGAATAAAAGTTGTTCTAAGACCTTGAGTTGTTTATCTTGATAACAGGAATATTTATACAAAAGGAATTCATTGTTCTCAGCAGACTGCCATGTTCAGCTCATCAGTTGTTAAATTCCATCCACACAAAATATTAAAATTGTAATAAACTTTAATCAGTTTTAATTTTAAGTGTATAGAGATTATGCTCAAGGCTGTGTATTATAGCTAAAATCATATCATAATTAGTTTTTATTTTATGTATTTGCTCTGAAATAAAAGTTTAAAGCCTTTTTAATGTCAAGTAATGTAAAAAGTTTAATGTAATGAAAAGCATTTTTTAAAAAATAGACACATTTTTCATTGAATGAACACAAGAAATATTGATCTATCTATCTATCTAGATAAGGTAAGATTAAAAAAAAGATACAAAATCAATGTATACATATTTGTGACAGTGAAATAAATATCTCAAAATCATTTTAGAACAACTTTTATTCGTATCACTATGAGGGAGGACACGTTTTTTTGCATTGAATTATAGAATCCTTATGTAGCTGTGCCAGCTGTGAAATAAAAATAATTAACATAATAATTTAATTTAATAATAACTCATAGAATATTATTTTTCATGAAGCTACAAAAGTGATGCATTGTTTGGAAAACTAAAGGGCCAAATAAAAATGACATTTAAATGATAGCAATATTCACAAACTTGCATAATTTCATACCACCACCAAAACCATTGTGAATAAATCCTGAATTGTCCATATATATATTGCTCAGACTTCTTAAATAATTCCATTCACTTGGTGTAGAATTGCATTATTACTACTTGTTTTTGCTCTAGTCTGTTTGTTATTTATAAATCAGGCCAACAGGAAGTCCTGCTATAGGGAGCATTCTGCAGATCCCCTGCACCAGGCGTAATGTTATCTGCTAGATTTGCTTCAGCAGCCAAAAGACTGATTTATTGCCCCCCTCTTCCTTTTCCGGGTGCTCCTCCTGCACAGGTGCGGAGATGGACCGGGTCCGCTGTGCCAAGCGGACAAGCCGCACTGTGTTGCGGAGGTGGGGGCGTATTGGAACGGACTATCTCTGTCCTCAAACAGCTAACATTATTCAGTTGTGCACTGCAGTTCCCTTTTTGCCAACTGGCCGGTGTCCAGCGTGTTTACTCGTTTGGTTCCTCTGCAAGCGAGACTATAGCAAAGAAGGGAGAAGTTCTTGCCTCTTTTTGTGCTCTCTCTAGGCCTGCACGGCCCTTCAAGTGTTAGTGCTCACTTAGCCAACAGCCCTGCCTGTTTGTTACCACAGCAATAAGTGGGAATGCCGGCAAAGACAATAGATTTACTTCCCATGGCGTCTTCAAACCGTGAGGGATGTCACATGCATTCAAACGTTCTGGCCAAGAGGTTGACGTTATGATGTCCTCCTCATTTTACGCCAAGAATTCCTTTGATATGAGGTTGACGACAGCGCCTTGATTCATACTCGCTCTTCCCTTCCCAGGTGGTTCTTTCCACCAATGTTTGTTGGATCACAACGTCTTCGCAAACATCTGAGCAGGTTGCTCTCCAGCTTGTAGCTGCTGCCAAATTAGAGGGTAAAAAACGAATTGGGACGTTGTAAACCTATCGCTTGGATTTCTACTAGGAAGAGACGAGGAAATGAGTGAATGAATAAATGAAGAGGCACAAATGAGCGGAGGACAGGAGACGGTGGGGAGGAAGTTCTCTCTCATCTCACACAAGGATCTGCTGCTTTTGGCTGAAGGACAGACAGTGTTGTCAGGTGGTGAGGAGTGGAATCAGAGCCGAGGGAAATGGGAGGGAGAGTCTGGCAAGGATGAGGGGAGGCGCTCTGCGTTTTGAGGGGAACAAGGGCTGCGATTGGGAGTCATCCAACTGTCTCGATCTGGTGGGGAGGCTCGGAAAACCCTCAGTCTCTGCCAAAGTGTGAAAAGATATTTTCTCTCTTTTTTTTCCCCCTTCTTCCCTTTCTTAATGTGTCCATGTGTGAGGCGGGAGGAGGGTATTGTGATGGGAATTTGGTGTCAAACATCAAAACCTTTTTATAGCCTTCGTGAGCCTCCTGGGCAAAATATTGAACTTGGCCCCCCGGGCGTTTCTAGGCAGGAGACTCGGCAGTCAGCTGAGGTCCTGTCCTGCTCTGAGTCAATGGCTTGGACTATACGCTTGGTCTTTCAGCCTGTTTTTCCTCGCATTTCCTATTCCACACTAAATGGGACTGAAATAGTAAGATTCTGTCAGCTTTATTTATACTTGTAAACAAATCCAAATGTTTGAAGAACGCCACAGTGAAACTCCATGTTGAGTCATACGGGTGTCTACATGGGCGTCTACATGGGCTACTATGTTTATGTCAACATAAAATTAAAACTGAGCCTATTTACTTTCTTAATACATGTTCTTGATGTATGATTCATCAAAGCACATAATTCAAAAACATTTTTTTCACAATATTTCATCAGAATTTAATAACTTGCTCTGACTTCTCTTTCCGTTTGATTCACCCAGAGTAATGTTAATGTAATATTATGTTAAGCAAAGGCCAACTATCTATTTAGACTGTTTCAGGCTACTGTCATAAGTAACTACTGTCATAGTTAATGTAATTATTGAATGACAGCCCTTGCAGTTGCACTTTATTTTACAGTAGGTGCATTTATGTGTATTTGCAGTGTACTTGCCTAAGAATGTACTGGTAATATAAGGTAACTACATGGGTTTAGGTTAGGTTTAGGGGTAGTTTCAGGGTTAGCACCTAGTTATTACCCAGTTATTCCAATTACAATAATACGAACATAGTATGTACATGGGGAACAGGACTGTAAAAAGTGCTACCGCCCGTGCAATAATTGCTATTTTAGTAAGAATCAAATAAATGTGGTCAGATTTTTTACTATTAGAAAAACTTGTGTAAAACTTGTACCTTTGGGAATACAACAGGGACATCTTTGTTCCTTATTTACCCTTAAAGGGTTCATAGTAGTACCTTAAGAGTAGTACCTTACATATTAGAACTCTCTAGCGCAGGGTTCTCCAAACTCAGTTCTGGATCGCCCCTGTCCTGCAGAGTTTAGCTCCAACTTGCCTCAACACACCTGCCTGGGAGTTTCTAGTATGCCTAATTAGACCTTGATTAGCTGATTCAGGTGTGTTTAATTGGAGTTGGAGCTAAACTCTGCAAGACAGTGGCCCTCCAGGACCGAGTTTGGAGACCCCTGCCCTAAAGGCTCATTTCCACTGAGCGGTACGGTTTAGTACAGTACAGTATGGTACGCAATTATTTCTGTTTTGATTGTCTGAAGTTGTGAATGGGACCAAAATGCAGATTTTTTTGGGACCCTTCCGTTGGGGTACCTAGCACAGTAGTCCGGTACCTAAAGGGTGGAGTTAGACTCACTGCAGAACATTGATTTGGTTGACAGTGCTACAAGGGGAATGACAACACAAGAGGCGCCATTTTTTGAATATTTAAAACAGCTGCATGGTGAGAAGCAAGAACAAGATCTGCCGTATGTCCTCCATTGTTTTTTACTGTGTCACTTTCCTCTTTGCGTGAGAATGACGTTGATCGCTTCCTTTCGGCATACACCACGCCTATCAAGTAAGGGTACTGCTGGCGGTGGAAACACAAGCCAGGTCAGGGTTTACCATCCCGAATCGTACTGTACTATACCGCTCTGTGGAAATGAGCCATTAGGTACTAATGTGTACCTAGGGGTAGATTAAGGCAAGAATTGTCCCTTTAAGGGTACTGCCTCAGTGACAAGCTGTTGTACTAATCAGGGTACAATTTTCTGACATTTTGATTTTTATCACCTTCACAGTCGACAACCAGCTCTCATTCATTTTGATATGTAATGCCCATTATTCATGATGGATGAAATACTCGTTGGGGTGCTTTGTTTCACACAGGCCCTGTTTACACCTGGTATTAAGATGTGTTTTGGTCGACCGGATCACAAGTGGACAACGCTAAATACAGGTATAAATGGGGTGTAAAATGTTTTGAGCTTGTCCACTTTCAACTACTTCCAGAGGGAGTAGAAAACGCATTAGACTGGATTGCTTTCATAGTGTAAACGCTCATGTTGTGAAATGCATTCGAACAGCCTCAAAAGAGTACCTACTCTCCACCTACTGGCCTAATTCATAAACATTATGGGAAGCGCGCTAGCCAGACGGGATTTAAACTTTGTCGGCTGAAGACCCAAGTTTGATTTGAAGATGAAAAACGTAACAAGCACAATGTTCTCTCTCCATTCCTGATTTCTAACATGCAGTCACCATGTTCGGCGTGGTCTATCAGAGCAGAAACGAAAGCTGATGCTCTCCGTTTGTTTTTCCATCATCTCCCGGCGCGTTCATATGTACATTTATTTCGTCCATTACATCGAAACATCTGAAAAAAAAACCCACACATTTACCCATCCATAGACCCTTCCCTCGAAGAAATCAGGACAGAAGTGGTTGTAAATGGACAAAAGAAACCTGGTTAAAACACCTGGTGTAAATGGTTACGTGTGTCCCTCGTCTACTTGTGATCCGATCAACCAAAATGCATCTTAATACTACGTGTAAACAGGGCCTCAGAAATATGTGACATTACAGAAGTAAACAGGGTTGTGAATGTCGTGTCATATTGACTTTAAGAGTTGAAGCACCTTTCTGTCAATTTTATGGTTTTCCAGCATAAATAGTAAGAAGGTCTTGTGGGTTAAAACAAACTTCTTGTTTGTACAGCATGTTCGGAAAAGTTACTTTTCATAGTTTTGATTTCGTTTGGCAGGACTCTCCCAATTAGACGTAGTTGGATGGTGAGTAGATTTTTGTAATGAGCTGCAAACATTTTATTAGCAATTATTGAAACCCTGTGCAGAAGTTGGGGTCTTGAAGTATGCACTTGCAAAAGCTTCGTTTACATTGCGGCTTGGAGCCGCTCCTGTCTCACTTGTTAGATACAGCGTGAGAGAGAGTGGACATCTCTACCTCATTCCCTGCATTCCCCGAAGCCTTTCCCCTCCTCTCGTCTCTTTTTCTATCTTGCTCTCCCTCTCTATCTGGGGCCCGAGAAGCTGAATTCCTGCCAATAGGGGCGTGTGTTTGGTCCAGGGCTCTACTCACACAGCAGGAGTTTGCTGGGACCACCTCAACGGATTTCCACCAGTGACCCCTGTGACCTCTTTCCCTCATCTCTTGCTGCCCCCCCCCTCCCTTTCCTGTTCCAGCTTCTGGAAGCGCTTTAATCATTTTGCTCTGAGCTAGCGAGTATAACAGCTGCCTCGATAGGTGCTCCGGAGATGAGAATGTGAGAGGCGAAAGATTGAAATGAGAGACAGAAATGTGTAAGAGAAAGCAGTGGGGAAAAACACAATTATAATAACATGGTATACCTCGTATGGGTCTATATAGGTTTCCCCATATTAGAGAGATTGAATAATCTAGTGTTTTCTGTTGTTTTATTTGTAGATTAATATGTTGTGTAGATTAAAACATTGCCATATTTTACCTTATATGCTTGTTTCCATCTAAAAAAATGAAGAAAAAAAAATGTAATTGTGAAATTAAATTTTAGCTAAGAAATAGTCACATTGTGAAATATAAAGTTTCACTTATGAGAGACAATGTTGCAATTGTGAGAAATAGTCACAATTACCTGGAAAATATCTATTTTCTCCTAATCAGTATTTTTATGGAAGCACATTTCTGCCACATAAGAAAAAGTTGTAAATCATAATTATGGCATACTAAGTCTTAATTATAAAATTTTTTAAAAATTATTTTTTTTCTCGTTGTGACTTTTACACCATAATGTCTACTTTTCATCTCATAAATTACTTTTTATGTTATCATTTTGACTTGTGTCAAAATTATAACTTTTTATCTTATAATTCTGACATTTCTTCTTATAATTCTGATTTCGTTTGTTGGAATTAATTTTGACTTTTTATGTCATAATTATGTGTTACCTAAACATATGTTTTTTTTTTTTTTCTTATCTGGCGGTAATTGGTTTCTATAGATACATTTATTATGAAGCCATCATACAGAACAAGTTTGTGAAACATACTGTAAAACGCACACTTTATTTCAAATTGACCAGAACCAATGCAGGTTGTCTGAAAACGTGCCATTGGTTGAGGTTTGCAAATAATTACCTCTGGTTTCTGATTGGCTAATATGCAGTTCTTGCATGGTATTCCAATAAAAGCTTTACTTACAAACAGATAAAGAAACAGGATTCAATTTTAAAAACAACTACTGCGAACAACTATGATGAGAACAGCACAATACAATCAATTTCAATCGATCTTATAATCGGCACTTAACTAATCAATCCATAATGGCAGCATCAATGCTGGCGTGGTGCTGTAATATGAACGAATAAAGGAAAAGAGAGGGAGAGAGTGAGGAAGACAGGAAACCTTTGTGTTTGTATGAACAGGGTAAGGTATGTGACATACATTATTGATGGTGACACCTCTGTGACACAAGACCTTAATCATGGTATGTCCACATGCTAGGGAAGTGGTTCACACAGACGGTTGCGCTCATACATTCTTTCACTGACGTCTTTCTCCAGGCATTTGAACATACAATGTGTTTAATGCATATAAATGACAAGTTTGTTGACAATCTTTTTTTAATCATTGATTGATTTTAGTAGAATAGAAACAGACTTTGGCAAAGAGATTGAGATCTATAAATATATATTTCACAGTATGTTAAGCATCAGATTGGACTGACTGAGGTATTGACCCAGCTCCCAATAAAGACCCCACAGAGCCTCAAGAACAGGAAAAAAAAACTGAAGTAAAAAACCTGAATTTCTGTGCTGACCCCCACCACCCCACTCCCTTCTCTTCCTCTTTCCTTTGAGAAACTCTGGGAACTGATTTCACTTCAAACAGCAGAGGCTCCCAAACGGACCAGATCCAATTTGTCTGCGCTTTTCTTTCCCTCCAGAACACCCCCCTCCAAAAAAAAAAAAAAAAACCCCTCCTAACAAAAGGCTGCTTGTCCTGCCAGGAATTTTCCACATTCCTTGCTCTGGCAGACATTTTTCTCTTCTACAAAGGGCCCTTCGGCAAATTCCCCCTAATCGCAGGGTTTAGCCCAGCTCTGATAGGTGGCATTCATAGCACTGCTTGGTTGGGGAGGGTGCTTGATTTGGAGTCCGAAAAGGGATGTGTGAGAGGTGGGGTGGGCAAGGGGGCTTTCGAACCTGGAATCCTTTCAGATTCGGCCGAACCGGTGGAGGCATTCCAAGGGAGATCACAAAGCCAGTGCTGTGGCCCTGTACCCTGGAGATGTCTGGCTTGTTTTCCCCACTTCCACCTCCAGTTTAACAGAACATGTGGCCTTTATTCATGGGAGCGGAGGGGGTGCAGTTACTGGGTGGCTCGTCTGTGGGGTCCGCCTCTAGTGAGGGAGTCCTTGGATAAGTTTGCCTCATCAAATCAAGCAGAGTGTTTTTTTATGTTTCCTGTCTTTGTGGAATTCTTGTCAGCAGCCCTAAGGAGACTATGTTCAAGTAAGGGCTTTTTTTTTTCACAAACGCAAAACATATGTTAGCCATATAAGTTTAAAGCAAACGTGAGCTGCGTTCCATTTTTCTAGACTTTCCTTCTTTATTTTACCAGGCAGTCAGGTAAAATGAATACGGCTTATGGGCAGGAAAGGGTCTCATGGGCTGTACCATGTTAAAGTGCCTCTGTAACAGTATGCATTTGGACGTTCATAAGCTCAGACGGAACCTGCAGACTTTCTCTGCTTATTTTGAGGAAAAAAAGTCTGCGTATTTAAAAAATAAAATGTGTTAGCTGAGAGCATTACACTAGGAATATTCGAAGCCGAAAATGCAGTAAAATGCAGAAAGGACAGTTTTTGGCCAAAATTTGCAACTTTAACAGATCAAATAACAGATACTTTGACATTAGGAAAAAACATATGGAATTATTATATTTTGTATGAAAAAATTAAGTTTTCATTTTAGTTTAAATTTTGTGATGTTTTTTTTATTTTATTTTATTTTTTTTAATATTTATATTTAGCATTTATTTTATTATTTTAGTTTAGTTTTAATAATTTTAATACTTTATATTTAGTTTATTTCAGTTAACGAAAAACAATCTAGTTAACGATTTTAGTTAACTATAACAACTCTGGTTAGGTGGAACTGAGAAAATAAAATTCGTACAAATTAGCCCAAAAAAATGATAAATTAACTTGCAAGGAGTGGGGAAATTCTGCTCAATTTTGCTCAAAGTTTTCCAAAGAGTTTTGCAGGCACAGATTCCCTTTCGGTCTAATCATTAGTAATTGTAAAAGGAGACAAAATATCTTAAAATAGTGCTTATTTTACTGTACATACTTCCACCTGGTTTAGATGTGCTCAGAGAGCTTATACTCCTCAAATGGAGTCCTGTGGGATAAAGTTTGCATAAATATAGACAGATTTGGTGTGTAGTAAGTAGTGCAGCATCAATTTTAAATTGAAACCCTGTTTTTTTTTTCTGTGTAAAAATGTAATATTTCCCAATGTGAAATTCTCCCTCATAATGAGACATAAAATTGAAAGGGATTTCAATTTTGGATTGTCCTCCATTTTTTGTTGTTAGGACGAAGATTCAAAGATCCCAGGGGGAATGAATGAGAGAGAGAGAGACATAAATATCTCCAGTGCAGTTTCTTGTAAGAGCAGAGAGGGATTCCCCACAGTGTAAAGCTTTTAGTAAATGACTCTTGGCGCAGGGAATGGTTTTGGTAAGACATGCCAGGTCCTAGGAGCAGGAGTCTTCCACTAGCTTGGCTTTGCTCTGCCCCGGCACGTTCTGTTCTGGAGCTACTGAGACGTGCAGCTGCACGCTCCCAGCTTTTTGCCCCCAGGTACCTGTGCCAGAGGCTGACTTGCAACCATTACATAATGTCTTTGTGTAACTGGCCCAAAGACCTCTTTGCATTCTTGAAGAATGAAGCATCTCTTAAACCATGTCTACCAAACATACTTTCCAGCGATCAATAATTTTTCAAGATCCTCCCTCCATTCAAAGCAGGATCAGAGACCATGGCAGCAAGAAAACATTTCTACAACAATATGAATCACCTTTTGATGCATGATATGTGCTCAAACATTATTTGAAATCCGAGTATTTGCTTGAGTATTTAATGACAATAATCTTAACAAGAAGAGAGTTTGCCATGCCATTTTCCCACAAAGCCTCAAGATTTAGATGCTAAGTTAAGGAATCGTGGTTTTTCTGGTCCATAACGGTACACCCACACAACCTTCTCTTGGAAAAAGCTCATTATTTTTGGAGAACACATTGACTGATTGTGTCGTCAAGGTTAGCACAACTTTAAAAGAGGCCGCCAGTCCAGACAGGATTTAATTGGATGTCGAAGATGTTGCTTATCTTATTATTTTAACTCCTTAATAAAAAAAAGAAATGTCTCGTACCAAAAAGGGAGGAATTGTACCTCAAGAAAGATGTAGTACTACCTATTTAAAGAAACATTAAAGGTATAGTTCAGCCAAAAATGAAAAGCGAATCATTAATTTTCTCATTTTCATGTCGTTCCAAACCTGTACGATTTTTTTTTTTTTAAACAAATATTTGAAAAATATTTTTTTTGTGTGAACAACTCTGTTATTCACTTCGCTACAGAAAAAAAAAATGAAGGATGCCACATTCTTTTCTACCTCTTTGCCATTGTTTTTTATTTTGGAGATACTGTTCATCAGTGTTATCATTCCTGAGCGTGGTGGGTGTCTCCGTTTTCCTCCGTTTTCCTTGTTTCAAGGCATGCGTAACACTGTAGGCTGGAAAATAATTCACAGTAGAACTTGTTTCCAATGTGGCGGGTTGTGGCAAGCAATGAACTCCGAGGCCAGTTGGCACTGCTGTGTTAAGAGCTTGGAAACTCACTCTAACTGGCGTATTACTCTTTAATCTGTCACTTCGGTGAGAAAAAGCTTGAGATTCCTTCAGGATGTGTTTAGCTTCTCATATAGGTGCATTTCTTTAAATGTGAGATAGCAGCAATGTGGAGTGTGCAAATCATCCTGTATATTCATATAAATGGTTTTAATTAATGCCGTAAACACTAAAGACATTGAGGGGACATGTCGTCCCACAATATTAAGATTTGTGTGGTCAACTGGAATGGGTTCTTGCAGTGGTTGATAATATTTGGTATGTGGTTACATCTTTGGCTTTAATTACTGTAGGACACTTCTGTTCATAGTCAATCACACCAACTGCAATGTAGCCTCACATTTTTGTGCTGCATGCTGAATGTGACTTGCAACTTAAAATAATATTTGAGCAGTTGCTCTGTTCTCATGTTGGCATAAAAATTTAATGGCCTTAACAACCTCTTAGAGTGCAGTTTCTGTTCGCTTATATACACAAGCCTTTACATTGGAAGTTCACCTACTGAAAAGCATAGCTGTTAAAATGTAACTGCAAATGGTTCAGCATTCCTCCATTTTAACAGTCTTCATATTTGCACATGGGATCTAATTTGAAACATATATGTAAAACTCTTTGTGGTTAAATGAAGTTTATTCATGTGAATTAACAAATTATTTTTTTCAGTCTTTGACAGATATATATATATATATTTGATCCACTTCAAATGTTGATATATATATATTTATATATATATATATATTTTTTATATATATACAGTATATATATATGTACCGGTACTTAGGTAGAAACCAATACATAGGAGCCTGATAAAAATGCTAATTTTAAAGAAAAATGGACTTAGAGGCTTTTGCATCTAAAGTCTTCATATATATACAACTTTTTAACATATAACATTTTTATAGTTCACAAATAAAAGCAATTAAGTCTTCTAAATTTAAACAGGTGGCTATTATAGATTTAATAAATAAATAAATAAATACAAAATGTAATATATAAATACTAATATAATTTTAATATATTTTTAATATATATTTTATTATATAAAAATATTTTTGTATTAAATTGTTGAAACCGCTAAGCAATTCATGTTTTTAAAAAGGTCCTGTGGTCACTAATCACATTTTCACATCACCTTTCACAACATTTAACTCAATACACAACAAAAGACAATGTTCTCACAAGAAAATTAGCTTTTCACACCAGTTAATTTCCCTTTGGTCACTGAGCATGACTTCCTACATTAAATCCAGATCCCATTAACAATGGTAACAAAGTGTACAGAGCTGTGAGACGGAAGAGAAACATGTCACCTTATACATGAACAGTGACGAATTACTTGATTTTATGAGAGTTTTTGTAATTAGTTCATTATACCTTTTTCATGCTTTTCATTTTCTGTTTATTTAAGCTGTCCACAAGTTATCTATAATTAAGACATTTGGATATGCAGGACCTGATGGCTAAATGCATCTCCACACGATTACCCCAAATTTACCGCTGGGACACAAATAGTGTCTGAGAGCTTTTTCCATGTCACCTGATAGCCTATATCCGATGGAGTCATACCCTCCCCTTATTTGGTCCTAACTACATATATAAAATAATGATTTCATGTTTATTTTGTGGTACCTTCCTTTTATGTTACCACATTAAATCCATTTATAAGTAAAGTAAAAGTTATTTTAAATGACCATTTATTTGTATTTTATAAATATAGACAAGCCAATACAGGACACATAGATTAGGTTATGGAGAGCAGTTTTTCAGACACTTTGTATTGATTTTAGAAAAAAGGCGGAGGGCTGTGGAGGGCTTTCTGAAGATGGGTGTTGGGTTTCCTCTAGGACTTCAGCTTCACCGTGTCTTTTAGGAACATACTTCTTACTCTTTTAGTGCATGTCATGCATAGCACAAGAGGGTCACAGGAGTCCCGCGGTCATTCAGCTCTCCTCTAGGCCTCATCTCACCAGAGTTTGCAGAAGTGATTTGTTGTGTCAGCTACTAATGACTTCAAAGAGAGAGCTCAGTCTTGTGAAAGACAAGGCTGTGGATTCTCTTTTTGTGCTGAGGGGTAGAAGGGCAAGAGGGGTCTGGGTTTCTGGGTTTCTGGGTGCCTGTGTGCGGGGTAACAAGTTCATTACCAACAAGAAAAGGGTCTTTCAATAGGGCTCTGGTTTCATATGCTTGAGTTCATGGTACAGTGGTACAAATTAGGTTCTTTTGTGCATGTACAGTATCATTAGTGATGTAACATACAGTGCAGTTTTGACATCCAGGGTCATCTGTTAGCCATAAAGTGCACATGGCATCTTGTATTTCATGTGTTTGTAAATAGATGCAATCAGGAAGGTGCTGGAATTCTCCTCCTCCTCATGGCTATTGCCATCTCCAAAGTATATTTGTGTTCCGTCCATCCCATTTTGGAATGTGCGCATCATTTTCCCAATTTCCCTTTATCGCCAGCTGCATTCTTCGCCTGCTTCCATCCGGTGTTGACATTTACTGTGTTACAGCCTGATATCATTCCAGGGAGAGCTGGCACAAAACACACCAGCTGCTCCCAACAATCCCAAATGGTGTGTGTGTGTGTGTGTGTGTGTGTGTGTGTGTGTGTGTGTGTGTGTGTGTGTGTGTGTGTGTGTGTGTGTAATCGGCAGTGGCTGGCTTTGGTTCCAAACACTGGACTCTCAGGGTTTTATTTTTGCCTGGCTCTCAGAGCAGCGGAGGACTCCTCAGCTGTCAAGCTCCGGTCTTAGAAGCACTTCCTGTGGGGTGGCAGTGCTTAGCGTTTATGATGTAATGCGAGTAGGGCACAATCTGGGCATTGTATACTGCACTCTTGCCACTTTGGAGGCACTGCTGCGTACATCCCTATATGTGCACATATGTCCTTTCATTCTTAATACTGTTTAGTGATCAGTGTTTTGTTGGGATCTGATTGTATAAATTTAAAAATGCATAAAAATACATTTTAAAAAGTCTTTTAAATGAGTATGTTTATGTTCCTGATGCATCAATCAAAATCCAAATGAAATGTATTCTCACTGTGGCAGTCATTTATTGCATTCATAGTCATAATTGTTTCTCTTTTTGTCTTTCAGCCACAGCAAGTGGTCCAGGAAAAGCCCGCTCAGGTATGTCAAATGTAATCTTGCACCATGTGTAATTAATACACACACACACACACACACACACACACACACACACACACACACATATATATATTTTTGTGAGTGGATATGTGTTGCTAAGGACTTCATTTGGACAACTTTAAAGGTGATTTTCTCAATATTTTTATTTTTTTGCACCCTCAGATTCCAGATTTTCAAATAGTTGTATCTCGGCATATTGTCCTATCCTAACAAACCATACATCAATAGAAAGCTTGCTTATTCAGCTTTCAGATTATATATATATATATATATATATATATATATATATATATATATATAATAAAAAAAAAAATTGACCCTTATGACTGTTTTTGTGGTCCAGGGTCGCCTATTGGACTTTCAATGGACTTTTTGAAAGTCTATTGAAAGTCCAATTGGCTAGAAGGGGATGGCAGCTTGCAAAAACAGATTGAGGATGATTGTGTGAGGAAGGGGATTTGCTATTTGGGTTTACAAAGTCCTCAAAAACCCCAAGTGAGTAAAAGGGGGGCATAATTCTGGTTTGATGAGAGACCTGCATGGTTAAGGCTAATGTAAATCCTATAGCGCTATGTGTGGAATCCCAGTCTTCTTTGGTTTCATCCCCTCACAGATGGATATGCAATCTGGCAGACAGGATTAGTTTTGAAGAGTTGCCCCTTTTTTCCTCTCTTGTCAAAATTCCTTCAGCGAATTAACAATGGAGTCGACTCTAAAGTCTCTGTCTGTGCACAGCGCTGCTTTAATGTGCTCAGAAAGAAAAGAAAGGCAGCGGTCTGCTGCCTATATATATTCAGACAGACAAAACTACCAGCACCATCTTGTTTAATTAAATGCAATGAAATCCTTTCTGAGAACAAATGTTTTTGGCCATTGTGTCACTCTTTTTTTTAAGCATCTCACACCATGAGCTGAATGTAATTAAATTAAAATTGTGATAAAATCATGCATTAAAAATGTGAAAATAAAACTTTTTTTATTGAAATATGTGATCATTTGATTAATTAATCAGCATACCATGTAATTAATTCAGTTACATTTTTAATTAATTGGCATCTCTGTATAAAATATTCATAAACAACAATCAAACCTATTCACTGTTAAAAATATATTTTCTTGAAAATTCAGACTCAGTGTGAAAATGCTTTAAAGATTCATATATTTACTGTTCTCATATGTCACTAATGATGACAAAATGCCATCACTCGATATAGTGATGTTTGCTGTATGTTGTCTTGACCCCAAGAAGAAAAGACACAATGGCCTGAGCTATAATTCCTCACTCCCCCACACAGTCTTCCACACATTTACCAGGAATCTGCTCACCTCCTCTTGTTCGCTGGTGCGGACCAGTTTCCAGTGTGAATGCATAACTGAGGCCTGATTTGATGCTATGTGGGAACGCACAGACCCTGATGGCTTTGCGCCACACTGGAAGGTCCAACCCATACATGCTCACGCACACTGCACTGGTATCTATAGGTAGTCCAAGATGGTATCTCTGAAGTGGAAGGCAAAACTACCAGCACCATCTTGTTTAATTAAATGCAATGAAATAATTTCTGCGAACAGACATTTTTGGCCATTGTGTCACTGTTTTTTAAGCATCTCACACCATGAACATTCCATTTTACGACACTTTTATAAGTTTAAACTTTTAGTTACTTTTAAAAATGTGTCTTAAAGGATTAGTTCACTTCAAAATGGAAATTACCCCAAGCTTTGCTCGCCCTCAAGCCATCCTAGGTGTATATGACTTTCTTCTTCTTGATGAACACAATCGCAGATATATTAATAAATATCCTGACGCATCCGAACTTTACAATGGCAGTGAACGGGTCCAACAGACAGTGCCTCCATCCACATCCATCCATCATAAACGTACTCCACACGGCTCCGGGGGGTTAATAATTGCCTTCTGAAGCGAAGTGATGTGTTTGTGTAAAAAAAAAAAAAAAAATCCATATTTAACAAGTTATGAAGTAAAATATCTAGCTTCTGCCAGACCGTATTCCGTATTCAACTCACGAAGAAAAAAAAACAGAACCGGCGTCACGTCAGTTAAGCTTTTTCCATAAGTTGGATAGGGAAGGCGTCGGACATAGTATAAGCTTTTTGAAGTGCAAGAGTTTTACACTTTCTTCGTAAGTTGAATACGAAAGGTGGTCTGGCGGAAGCTAGATATTTTACTTCATAACTTGTTATTAAATAGTTTTACACAAACGCATCGCTTCGCTTTAGAAGACCTTTATTAACCCCCCGTGTGGAGCCGTGTGGAGTAAGTTTATGATGGATGGATGTGGATGGAGGCACTGTCTGTTGGACCCGTTCACTGCCATTATAAAGCTTGGATGCGTCAGGATATTTATTAATATATCTCCGATTGTGTCCATCAGGAAGAAGAAAGTCATATACATCTAGGATGGCTTGAGGGTGAGTAAAGCTTGGGGTAATTTTCATTTGAAAGTGAACTAATCCTTTAAGACCCCTGCTTTTTTTTTAACTCATCATTTCTAAAAGTCCCCAAAGAAATGCATGTTATTTGGCTACTGACTAATCCATGTTATGTAGTTTTGCACATCCCTAATAATACTAATACTAGTATTGTTTTTGTTAATATGGTGTGTTCAATTTCCCTAAACTTCAAAGGGAACCAACGATCTGCCATTAACTTAAAACAGGGGCTTTTAATTACTATCGCTGAACCATCTTTTCTCCTTGTTGGTGATGGTTAAACCAAGCGCATGGTAATTCTGGCAACTGATTTTTATTTTTTTTTCCTCCAGGAACATTAATCCATTGAAGTTTTAGTGTTTTTTCGAGTGCTGTATCTGTGCCTGTAATTGCTCTTGGAATGAAAGAGCAAGCAATTATGCATGAGAGTGCCATTTAATTTCGATTTAAAACAATGGAATGCTCAGAACAAATCAATGTAAAAGAATTGTAGAATTCTGAAAAACGTATCACTGTTGCAGTTCTGAAATAGAGCAAACTGCCAAAAGAAATCTGATATTCCATTCGAGCAAATAAGAGTTTGGAACTAAGCTGGTGTTTTCTGGTCTGTGTGGCACTTCAGTTGGAAGCACGATTGGTGGCCAGGGGTGTCCGAATATGATTAAAGAGGTTTTTTTTTTTCTTCGCCCACCCCACCACCCCCCATTCTTTCACTCGCCCATGTCACACATGGTAGCGCTTAGCTGGTCCTTCACAGCTGAAGTGTCTGCCTCACTAATGAATGGAGTTTGGCTCATATAATGCAGACGGGCTTTTGCCACGGCCTTTCCCCTGAATGGGAGCAACACAGCAACTTGGGAAAAGAAGAGGGTTATAAATTGTGTCAGTTGGCCTTTCCAAATAAAATGAAGCCATGTGGAAAATGAAATCCATTTCATTCTGAAAAGTGCCCAAAGCCAAGCGTCTCCCCAGCCCCCATTCAACGCCTTCCTCCTGTTTCAATGGTGGTCATCCTGGCAGCAGCTGTGGGACGTTCACTGTCTAAACTCATGAAAAAGAACATTTGTAACCAAAACAATAACAAAAAAAAAGAAAAAAAAAATGCTAATAATGGCACTATTTCTCAGTGCTGTCAGTCAAACATTTGCGTAACACAGCGTTTTTACACACAGCCGTGTTCTGCTTTGCAGCAGTTTTTATGTGGTGACTGATGGGCAACCACTGTTGTGTTTTGTAGGAAGAAGAGGAGGAGGAGGCGGAGCCAGAAGAGGACTAAGCAACCACAGGATTTTACCTCTACCTCATCCAGCTGTCAGCTCTCTCCAAGGGAAAAGACTGCCTTGACCACTTATTATTGACTTCCCACTTTCGTTTGATCATTTTCGTTTGTTTATTTTCGTTTTTCCTCATTCGTTTATTTTGGTTTGGTTTCGTTTTGTGATAAACACACACAACACCTCAGAGCGTAACCCGAAAAAAGACACAAATGCAAACAAACATCTTGCAGATGACAATTGGAGCCGCCTTGCTGTTTCCACTTCCCACAAACTGCTGTAAGCACAAAGGTGCAGGGGTTAAACACACAATATGTGCTACAGCGGTTCTTTGCGCCACACACAAACACACACACACTCTTGTTGACTGATTTTCCAGGCTACATTGGAGGTGAAAATGTCTGGTTTTGTCATTCAGCATGTAGTGCTTCCTATATCTGGGTGGAGCTTTGAATGGACACACCCATTCGCACAAGAACCCATTCTTTATAGTACTGTACCACCAAAGACAAATAGACCATTTTCCCTTCTCTGTCCACTTCATTTTGATGTTTTGACCAAAATGAAAGTGAGCTTTAAAAGTATTTGCCTTAAAAACTGCAACCAGAGCCTTTGACCTATTAGTTTTTAAACCTAAAAATTAATATTCTGTGATTATTTACTCGCACTGTATTTTTTCGAAACTGAATTGACTTTGTTTCTTCCGTGGAACACAAAAGGAGACGATTCAAAGAATGTCCGAGCTTATCTTTTCTATACACTGAAAGTGAATGGTGACCGTGGCTGTCGAGAACGTGTTTTTCATTGCATAGCTTCAATTTATATCTCACCCAAAGCTGTTCTATGATTTGAAATATAGTGCATGAGTCATATGGACCACTTTTATGGTGCTTTTTTTTTGTAGCTTAATAGCCTTTGGTCACCATTCACTGCCATTGTATGGAAAAGAGCAGCGTGAACATTCTTGAAAACATCTACTTTGAATTTCTATGTATGACTTTCATTTTTTTTTTTTTACAGAAAAAAGAAAGTCATATGGGCAGTGTTGGGTAAAGTAACTTTTAAAAGTAATGCGTTACAGTATTGCGTTAAAAAAGTAACTAGTAATTGCATTATTTACTTTTTATTGAAAGTAATGCGTTACGTTACTTTTGCTTTACTTTTTCTCACCTCGGCTGGGCTTGTTTGTTCCCTGAAGTCCCTTTTCACACCAAAAGCATACACAGCACCTCTGCACTTAGGCCGTGTGTCCACCAGAGCGTGTTTTTCCAGCTCCGAGCGTACTTTCAATTGTTTTCAATGGGAGCGCCACGTTTTTTAAACGCCAGGAGCCGCTGAGCGTCTTTTTTACGCTCAAGCGCTGAGAGCTCGGTATTTTTTACTGGTCTCCTCGAGTTGAAGAATGTTCAACTTTGAGTAAAACGCTGCGCTCATCACTGTCACTTTTTAGCCAGCCATCCAATCAGAGTGAAGGAGGGGCGGGACAAATACAACACCGGCCAACTGATATTCCGTATCATAGCAACAAAGCGTCTCAACGGAAAAAAACGCTACACTGCAGAAGCGCTCTCACGCGCTCACAGACGGGCGTTTTAAGCAGAGCGGCTAGCGTTTTCAGCTGGCTAAAAACGCTTTGGTGGACACGCGGCCTATCTCCCAATTTCTCTTAATATGGGGACAAGAGAAGTGTCAGTCAATAAATAGAAAAACAAAGTGACTTGCGTCACTTTATTTGAAAAGTAACTGAAATATTTTGTTGTAAATTTAAAAGTAATGCATTACTTTACTAGTTACTTGAAAAAAGTAATCTGATTACGTAACACATTACTTATAATGCGTTATGGGTTTAGAATGAGTAAATAATGACAGAATGCTTATTTTTGGGTGAATTATCCCTCAAATTTATTCCCCCCGTGTCCTTGGTGGTGATTTTTTTTTATTATTATTATTTTTTTTTCAAACTGATTACTGCAAACATTAAATGTTTCGGTGGGAGACCGTTTTTAGCATTACTACAGAACAGTAGTTCTACTGTACATACCTTCGCGACTTCGGCTTTGCATAATTAACATACGTGTACATAATTGTTTTTATTTTCTTGTATGGCATAGCTTTAAGAACATAATTTTCTGACAAATTCAGTGAAAGGGAAATTTATCAACTCAGTCAAGACCTAAACCTCAAGAAACACCCAAACCACAGGAACAAAAACCACACTATACCTCATTACACACAAAAATACCTGAATCGCAGCGACGGCGTCGAACGGTATTCGGCGGAACTTAAAGTACGCCAGCGCTGTCACCAATGCAATATCTCCTCACCGTTTCAAAACTACCTCTGATTTCTTCAACCAGCAAACCAACTCGAAAAGACGCGCGCTGCTGTAGAGTTCTCATTACAAAGCAGGGGATGGCAGCGAGTGCCAATGTTGAAAACGAACCTTGTCGTATGGGCAGGCGAACGCTCTGCAAAATGTTTTTTGAGAGAGTCGGGCAGGTAATAACTGAATTCTGAGGTCTGTTTGTAGTCATATGTAGAACTAATCATGCAGCTAAGGGGAAAAAAAAAAAATAAGTACTGTGTTTGTTCTAGTTAATTTTCTTTTTTCACATTAGCATATATCTGACATTTGTAACTAGACACTCTGTCTCTGCAGCTGGGATGTCTGTTTTACATTTTTTAACTTGAATATATATTTTGTACTGATTTACTCAATGGTTTCTAAGGATCAAGTGCTTGTATGACACTAAATGATATTGTTGCGAATGGATTTTTCTTTTCTTTCTCCATTTTGTTTCCTCTCCACTATTGCTCTGAATTTCTAGTTTTAGTTTCCTATGTACTATTCAGATATGTACCTCAAAAAAAAAAAAAAAAAAAAAAAAAAAAAAAAAAAAGGATAAAAATGGACTAATAATCAGCTGACAAATACCTACCTCCAGTCTTGAAAACGGAACGATTTTTTTTTTGCCTGGTTTCTTTTCTCAGTACGGATTCAAATGATGTGTACTGTAAAAGACTTTAGGACTGCACAAAATCCTGTTTTACAAACATTTTTAAATTTGATTTTTGTTCAGCTGGGGGAGAAGATGGCTAAGAAGGCAACTACACACACACACACACGCAAAAATACAAATCACATGAAAAACAAAAAAAACAAAACAAAAGAAACTTGAAACGCTCTTTCAGGTTTGAAAAAATATGTTCGGGTTTTGTATATTGCATATATGAATATGTTTTTGAAAAATTAGTAGATATTGAGATATACTTGATTAGCGTTTTTTTTTTTTTTTGTGTACTTTACACAAATGTGATTTTCTTTTCTTGTTATATGGTTCAAACAGATGTATATGTAATGCTTATGTAGTGAAAGAATACACCTTTTCAGCCTGTCACCATGAAAACCTTAAGAAATGTTAACATGGTAATCTCAACTGGGCCTGAGGTAGAGCCTCAGAGGAAGCTAATGGAACTGTTGGCATGCCCCTTGAACTTACAATGGCATGTAATGACCGTCTTTATATGCGGCAGCTTGGCTTTTGCCACAAACCAACATTAAACGTTGCTCAAACACTGTAATGCTACTACCTAAATGGTTACAGTTCTTGTAAAAGTGTCAGTTTTGGAATCGGACCGCTTCTTTACTCTCCTACGAGTTCAACAGATGAAACAGTCACTTGCTTAAGCGGAAGGACGGCGTGTCTCGGCTCGACCTCAGCGGCGGTTGCTTTTCAACGCTGTTTAGAGGTCGTTTTCATTAGATCGGCGTATAATGGCACTGTTTTAGCAGAGCGATCTGTTATAGTGTGCACTGCGTTCAGTCCTCCTGAAACTTGGCATTGTGTTCATATGCTTCCTACGTTGGTTTGAATGTGTATCCACAGGAGCCACTGTTCATGTGCTTTCAGCTCGGGGTGTCTTAATGAAGATGAAGTTGTATTTTCATGACAACATGTTCTAGTACAATCGAATACACTTTTCTACCTCCAAGAGGGCCTCCTGTTACCTCATTTTTCAAACTTACTATCTGCTTAAAATCAGGTGCCTGAGTCCAGAGAGAACGGCGTAAAGTTTTAAATTTATATATAAATAAAATATATATTCATAGTTTATTTTTGTGTGTTTTGGGGGGGATTTTTTATAAGACTGTACCTCTCTGCCTCTCAGTCACAAGTTAGGTAAGACTGGACAATTTGACTTGTTTTTAAAACGTCTTACATTATGCAATGTTTTGTCATTTCTGCAGCTGTGGAGATGGAAAAGTATCACTAGGTGGTTACTCTCTCAGCTTTCTTCACTTGATATAACGTGTTTTCTAACAATTATGGCTGTTTCACTTAGTATTGCTGTTTGTGATTTCACTTAAAATTGCTTGCTTGTTTTAAAAAAAAAAAGGACAAAAAAAGAAACGTATTAGAAAAAAGTCCTCTTTATACATATCCACCTCTTTATTCAGCACAATAAAAAAGGTGCCTGTGATCATTGTTGTGTGTGAAGTCAATATTAACACTGCATGCTTTATCTACAAATGTCATTTATAGAAAAACATGTTTTCATTCAACCACGCCTCCTTTGCATTTATGCATTTGGCAGGTGCTTTTATCTGCAGGGATTTACATTTCTTTCAAGGTACTTTCCGTTCTTTGAAGCCCCGTTCACACTGACTGTGATTAAAATGCTAATATTAACCAGATAAACTGAAACACTGATTTTTAGGTGTTTCCTCACGGTAAATTAATCACTGTCTGTAATCCCATTGGTAGTCGGTGCAATGTTTCGCTGCTCATTTGCATGAAGTTGAGGGCTAACTTGTCTGGCTATCACCAGACCAAGCTCAATTTAAAATTGAACATTGGTCTGGGGAGTCTGTATGTATTTTCTACTGCACAAGAGGCATGATCAACGAGCATTATTCACGCAATTGGATAGTCCTTCAACCAATCAGATCAACGATCCGGGTGACGTACTTTGCAGAGTGATGCAAAAACTCCAGACAGGTTTAGTTTGTATTGGTTTGTAGCATTGATCAGCGGTTTGCAGAAGCAGCAATGGCATTGAGCGATTTTTGCAGGTTGTGCAAAAAAAAAAAAAAAAAACATGAAAATGAGTGGTATTTACACCCACTCGAGCGATTTGTTTGCTAAACTAAAGAAGTCATTCAGCATCGTCGAGAGGTTAAAAGGAATTGGATTGACGGTCGTGCTTGCCGTCGCTTCTCTATCGTCATCGTGTTATACCCGCCAATAGCGAGCAAGGTGGATAAGCCAGTCTGTGATTGGTTCCCGCAAAAGTGTAACAGAAGCAGTAGAAATGAATGTACGGGTTTCCAGATTGACAAATCGCCGGCAGATCAGGCAGGGTTTAGCCAGTCTAAGGGCTAACGATCTCTATTATGATGCAGTCACGTTTACCGCTGCTCGTCGAAAAGTTGCAGACGAAATCCAGTCATTTTGATAAGAATCTGCATGATCCGGCATTTTGCAAAAAAAATAAATAAAATCCCATGCAGATATTGTATCGGATTTAAAGGGATAACTAGCCAGAAGCTAGTTATTTTACTTTATACATTTTTAAATATGGATATTTTTCTTACAAAAACCCATCACTTCGCTTCCTTTATTAACCCCCTGGAGCTATATGGATTATTTTTATGATGCATGGATGCATTTTTTTTTTTTACTTAAAAACAGGCCCCCTATTATAAAGCTTAGAAGAGCCAGGATATTTTCAAATATATCTCTGATTGTGTTCGTCTGAAAGAAGATAGTCTTATACACCTAGGATGGCTTGAGGGTGAGTAAATCATGGGACAATTTTCATTTTTGGGTGAACTATCCCTTTAAGTTCTTTGGGGCGATTTTGCTGTGCAGACCAAAAAAATCTGATTGATTTGAAAGATTCATGTGTGAGTGGTGCTTAGTGGACATTATTGACAATTAGATATTTTTCGTTAATGTGGAAATGCCTTTTAAGTTGCAGTCACAGCGGTGTTTCGGTGAAATTTTGCCAAAAAAGTGTTCATTGTCAATGGCGTAGTGATGCATGAAGCACTGCTCACAGAGAAGTCACTTTCAAACAAAGCAGCTTCCTGTTGGTCTGGCAAATTCATGTGATCAACTTGAACATGAGCGAAACCTGCGTGGGGGACTTTTAAGTCCTTACGCGAAACTCTCAAACTTACAAATTCCTGTTGAAATGAGCTATGGTAAACGTGACTGCACCTTTACTCAAATCGGCAAAATTCACCTTCTCTTTTTGAATATGAATGATATCCAGTCACTTTCAATCAATTTCCGATGAACAAAATTAAGGCCTGCCCTACATTTTTCTTGTTCGAGAAGCCATTTTACTTGGATATACAGTACAGTCCAAAAGTTTGGAACCACTAAGATTTTTAATGTTTTTAAAAGAAGTTTCGTCTGCTCACCAAGGCTACATTTAATTAAAAATACAGTAAAAAACAGTAATATTGTGAAATATTATTACAATTTAAAATAACTGTGTACTATTTAAATATATTTGACAAAGTAATTTATTCCTGTGATGGCAAAGCTGAATTTTCAGCATCGTTACTCCAGTCTTCAGTGTCACATGATCCTTCAGAAATCATTCTAATATGCTGATTTGCTGCTCAATAAACATTTATGATTATTTTCAATGTTGAAAACAGTTGTGTACTTTTTTTCAGGATTCCTTGATGAATAGAAAGTTCAAAAGAACAGCATTTATCTGAAATACAAAGCTTCTGTAGCATTTTACACTACCGTTCAAAAGTTTGGGGTCAGTAAGAATTTTTATTTTTATTTTTTTGAAAAGAAATTAAAGAAATTAATACTTTTATTCAGCAAGGATGCATTAAATCAATCAAAAGTGGCAATAAAGACATTTATAATGTTACAAAAGATTAGATTTCAGATAAACACTGTTCTTTTGAACTTTCTATTCATCAAAGAATTATGAAAAAAAATATTGTACACAAATATTTTGTACAATTGTACACATTAAATGTTTCTTGAGCAGCAGATCAGCATATTAGAATGATTTCTGAAGGATCATGTGACACTGAAGACTGGAGTAATGATGCTGAAAATTCAGCTTTGCCATCACAGGAATAAATTACTTTGTGAAATATATTCAAATAGAAAACAGTTATTTTAAATTGTAATAATATTTCACAATATTACTGTTTTTTTTACTGTATTTTTAATTAAATAAATGTAGCCTTGGTGAGCAGACGAAACTTCTTTTAAAAACATTAAAAATCTTAGTGGTTCCAAACATTTGGACTGTACTGTATGTCACAATAGGAAAGAAAATACAATCAAACTTTCATTTCATGCCGATTTTAAAGGTGCAGTAAGGTTCTCGCAAGTCTCATCTGATTTAAGTATACATTTGTCTGAAGCACCATTCTTTTTTTTTTTATGGGTAAAATTTACTAAGTGCACATTTTTTTAGGATCCCTAATTCCTTCCTTAAGGCACACATACACATATACAAGCCATCACTGAAGTGTCACGGGCCATTCTAGGGCAGGACAGTGGGGCTGCACATTCAGAAACACAGAGGCTATGTATGGAGCTTCAAGGTACACAATGTTACGGAATTTAGACGACTGCTTTTTTTCCCCTCCTCCTCCCTCCCCTGTTCCTCTTCCACACACTCTCCCCCTCTTCCCAATTCCAAAACATCTCTTTAACTCCCGTTCTTTGGTGTACTCACGGGGGACACGTAGCCCACCCTGGAGCCCCTGACCTCTGCTCCGCAGCAGACTCTGTGAATGGGACGGCGGCCCCCACTTCAAAGTCCCGCCATTCTGTGCACTCTGACAGGGCGCCTCACTCACACCCCTCCTTTTTCCAACCCCCCAACTCACCTCGGCTATGTGCCCCAACCCACCAGAGTGCTGAGGATTTGGTTGTTAGTGCCAGCTCTCATCGTCAAGCTGCTCAGTAATTCCGCCAGATTGACCCACGTAGAGGGAGGGAGGATTGGGTGGAGAGGGAGTTCACTGCTACCACAACCACGTTCAGAGGTGGTCTTGCCACCTCTTCCTCTTTTCTGTGTAAAGAGGGTCCGCTTTTGTGTGAGAGAGAAGAGGGTGAGAGTGTTTCCCTCCTCTTTCCTGCTCTCTCATTAACAATCATCCAGCTGTTCAGGGACAAGGCCTTGAACAAAAATCCTGGTTTACTCACACTGAATTTATTATGCACGTCTAGTACAATTTAGAAAGATCTTGCAACTCAAAGAAAACATACTAAATTCTGCTTAAAATTATTTTTTTAAATTGCCATATGAGTAGTAAAACACTCTCAAAGTTGGCATGATGAAATTAATAAATTGTCATTGTGTGTATACAAAAAAGTAGGGCGGGGCTTAATTTTGTCCATCATTGGATGGATAATTTTGTAAAGTTAAAGGCCCACTGAAGTGTCTTGGAACGCGCAGCATTATTCGATGTGCTGACGTAATTTCAACTGAAACAAGAAGACAGGGCGATATATTGAACAGCCCCGCCCCTTTTTTTATATCACAGCTCGGCCAGAGCCGTTAAACTCAGTAAAACCTCTGTTTCCTTTTAATATCTAACCGTTTATCCTCCTAATCTCCTCTATATCACTTTAAAATATAGCATTCTGTGCAGAATTTAAATGGGTCCGAGCCAACTCGTGGATATGATCCCCTCTGTGCTCTCGTGTCCCTGGGCCAGAGCAGACTGTGCTCGTGCTGCGGTGGTTCACGTTATACTAACGTGAAAACGGACTTCATTCGCGTCAATGGAACATATATTCACACTGTCTGAATCGTTCCCTATTCTCTATATAGTGCACTATGTGCCATTCACCATGTAGAAACTAGTAAATGTGTGAACAAACAACCGATTTCAACCACAGCTTCAGTGTCTGTTGATAGTGTAGGAGGGGGCGTGACTTCAGATTCTAGAGAGCATTTGATTGGACAATAGATTTGATGAAAAGCTGAAGTGTGATGTGATGTCATGACAATCCGTGATCTATTTTAGCAGAAAGTGAGAGACTGTATGTTTTGAATGCTTGTATCTCCTAAATGCGAATTTTGTCATTGTTTTGGAACACACCATCTTATTCATAACATTAAAGGGTTAGTTCACACAAATATTAAAATTATGTAATTTATTCCTCACCCTCATGCCGTTCCACACCCGTAAGACCTTCGTTAATCTTCGGAACGCAAATTAAGATATTTTTGTTGAAATCCGATGGCTCAGTGAGGCCTGCATAGCCAGCAATTACATTTCCTCTCTCAAGATCCATTAATGTACTAAAAACATCAGTTCATGTGAGTACAGTGGTTCAATATTAATATTATAAAGCGACGAGAATATTTTTGGTGCGCCAAAAAATCAAAATAACGGCTTATATAGTGATAGCCGATTTCAAAACACTGCTTCATGAGGCATCGGAGCATTATGAATCAGCGTATCAAATCATGATTCGGATCGCGCGTCAAACTGCCAAACTGCTGAAATCACGTGACTTTGGCGCTCCGAACTGTGGATTTGACACACTGATTCATAATGCCCTGAAGCAGTGTTTTGAAATCAGCCATCACTATATAAGTCGTTATTTTGTTTTTGTTTTTGGCGCACCAAAAATATTCTTGTCGCTTTATAAAATTAATATTGAACCACTGTACTCACATGAACTGATTTAAATATGTTTTCAGTACCTTTATGGATCTTGAAAGAGAAAATGTCATTGCTCCCTATGCAGGCCTCACGGAGCTATCGGATTTCAACAAAAAATATCTTAATTTAAAATGTCTTACGGGTGTGGAACGGCATGAGGGTGAGTAATAAATGACAGAATTTTCAGTTTTGGGTGAACTAACCCTTTAAGGCTACCATATTCATACTAAAAGCTAAAAAACTTTTATTTCAGAGGGACTTTATTAAAGTAATCAACCGCTCGCTTACTGTGTGCCTAATTCACACCAAATCCCGCTGTTTTTACAACATGTTTTTTACATGTAATCATGCGTTAGGCTCGTTTTGCTTAATTTTTAGGATCTCGCGCATTAGTGCTTCATATTTAAGACGGAATATCAAGAAGATCAAGTTTTAAAAACGCATCGCGAGACCTTTGCCATTCTGTAACGCACGTTTAAGATCGGCTTGGAAAATGCAGGTTGCAATTGTTCTTTTTTCCTATTATGTATATCCACGTGAAACGGCTTCTCAAACTCCATTTTGACTTCATAGTGGCTTAAAATGCAAGAACGAGTTCTGTTTGAACGGCTCAGTCTCTCTCTCTTCTCGTTCTCTCTCTCTCTATCTGAGGTAAGTGGCACATAATTGTTCGTTTCTTGTATCTTTCACACTAAGGGATGTCCGTCCACTCTGCTGAGCACATAAAACACACTTCCTGTCCTCTCTTGTGTGTCTGTGTGCAGCTGTTGTAGCCCTGGCGCAGACTCAGCTATCCGCCTCAGATCCTTATAAATCCCATTTCATGCTTTTCCATGTAATCCTTACACCCAGATATCACATTATAATCTTACTTATAAGCATTTTGAAATATTAGCATATTTTCCATATGCCTCGTAATTGTGTACAAGTGTAGGCCTAAACGAGTAGTTGTTTATGTAGTAATTTTAAACCTGAATTTGCACTGCAGGACCATTTAAAATGCGCTTATAATCTTGACTATTCAATATATTTAGAATTTAATATAATTATAAAAGTGATTAAATGAAAAGGTAACCGGTTGAAAAACAGAATATCCGCTTTCCCCATATATAGCCTATATGTCTGTTTATATATATAATTTTTTAGATATTAGGGTTTTTTGCAATCCCATCTACATACATATAGCCTAGATAAACATTATGAAAGCAGACTGATACCCTTCTAAAGCAACAAACTAAAATTTTTAAACAAAAAGGACAATAAAGCTGCTTTGTGCATCACACACCTCTGTCATACAGTTATTTTGAAGGCTTCATGTCTAGCACATATGGTGCAGGATGATTTTTTATTTATTTTTTTTAATTTTTTTTAAACATCGACCTAAGTTTTGCAGTGAAACCATGATGAAGAAGCTGCTTTAAGCAGTGTACTTAAGATGACATTCCTCCAAATGCTTTATTGATTTTGCATGAAATGCAGTCCAGGGTCTTTCCAAGTCTTCATATCTGATCCATCCCAGCACATTTGGACCACCTTGGCCTCATTCAAGCCTTCAAAGATCAAAACAGCTCAAATCGGGGTGAGTCAGCAGCACATATGTAACACTAAATTCTGAGATGTCTATAGACTTTGAATGGCCCTCCAACACACGATCCTCCTCCATTCAGAAGTGTCTGTTTATAGGAATGAGTCACACTGGACATCAAAACTTCAGGGTGTGTAATCCTGCCTGCGGATGTGACCGTGTCTGGTTTCCCCCAGCCTGTGTGTGTCAGAGGCCGGCCGTCACTGAATCTGTGCCGGAGCTCAGCGTGGGCTGCGTTCGAGGTGGGCGTGTGCTCGTGTGGAGAGTTGGAAGCGTGGACGGGATGAATGGAACGAGTGGGTGGCTGTGGGTTTATGTGTGTGGGTGTCATTCCAAGTGGGATGATTGTCTGTTTGTGTTTGGGACCTGTTGAACCTGAGTATGTTTGTGACTGTGAGTGTGTGTAAACATCTTCATGTAGCCTATAGTATGAAAAATGTTGCATTTGAAAAATGTAGCTCTATATATACTCTACAGGCTACACACAGTTTCCATGCTATGCTGCTAGTGTGTGTGTGTATAATAGACATCTCCCTATAATTTGGGAGATATATTTAAACAACTCATTTTTTTTATAATTTAATATTTTACTGTTTGTAATATAGACTATTTTTTATAATTAATTAATCATGATTTTACTTTTTTCATTTATTGTAACTGTCATAATGTTTTTATAATTTATTATAATTATTTATTATTAAAATAATACATAGCATGTCCAAAAACTTTATAATTTAAAAGGATCGGTTTAAAAAAAAATTATAAAAAAAAAAATAATATTAAAAAATTATGAATATAAGAAATATATATAATAAATAAGATGGATATATAGATTTATTGTTTCTGTCACTATTTCTATTATTTTTTATAATTATTATTGTTGTTTTATTTAATTTACTTTATTACTTTACTTTTTAATTTGTTTTATGAGTTTTAATATCATTATTTGTATTTTTTTATTGCAACAGATGGTGTTTATGTAGTGGATAATCACAGCTAGTTACCAAAAAAGTACATAAATGCATGTATACAAAATATCTAAATTATTTTATTATGTGCAAAGTGATATAAGAGACATGAAAATAGGAGATTGGTTGCCAGAGACAACTTCTGGTTAAATACGCAGTTCTATGGATATCTGTATAAAGTAAAGATCTTGATTAACCAATCAGAATCCGAGTTTTCCGAAATATTTCTATAATTATTTGAAAGAGTGCACAGAACCATAGAGCGAAACCTCAGTGTGTCATTTAGGCGTGTAGGACCATTAAACTGTTTTTAACTGCTACATAAATATGAGTATGATTTTCCATGTTAGAGTGTATTTATGAATGGTTTTCAAGCAGTGTGTTCTACTTAGTGCACCAGGCTGCATGAATATGTGCTTGTTTACTCTGTATGACTGATCTGTGTTTGTGCGCTTCTGTTTGAGGGTGTGTCTGACCTGAGTGTCACTGACTCACGCCAGCGGTCCTGACTCATCCCGCCGTCACCCGCACCGTGAGCTCGCGTGCCGCTCCACACAATCCGGCCACACTCGCACAGTCATCGAGGAACGATTTCCCCTTCCTACTCTCCCTCTTTCTTTCTTGTTCTTGGTCTCTTGTGACTCATCTTGGTTTCATTTTGCCGCCCCCCTCCACCCGCCACCCAACTCGCCTCCATTACCGCCTCCTCCCTCAATGGGTCTATCTCTCTTTTCACTCGCCTGTCTCATTCCTTCGCTCCCTCTCTTTCTCTTTCCTTCCTGGCTCTGTAAATGACCTCATTTTAATGAAGCACAGTCTTGGCGGGGAGACCAAACCGCATGGCTGGAACCTCCCTCCCTCCATCTCTCTAAACCACCCTGTACTACAGAATCTGGCTTTCATTCCCAGTGCTAATAGAACCGACTGGGAAGTCTGGGAATTCTAGAGTAACTCCAAGAATTCCACGACAAATGTTTGATTGCATTCCATCTTTTATGGCAACAACAAAACCATGTAATAAAACTACTTTCCGTGGCTCTAGCTGCAACATTGTCCCATAAACTAGGAGACGATGTACACAGTGTGGTCCAAAAGTCTGACAATTAAAATCTGGGATTCAAAGTCTGATTTAAACATGGAAATAAACAGAAAGTTTTAAGATTTTTTAAAACAAGGAAATGCCACGGCGTAAAACCAAGAAGAGATATTTAAGATTCGGCACTAGGCCTACTCTTAAAAATAAAGGTTCTTTATTGGCATTTATGGTTCCATGAAGAACCTTTAACGTCCATGGAACCTTTCAATTGCACAAAAGGTTCTTTATTATGGAAAAGCTTCTTCAATTTGTTCTTCACTCAGGAAAAAAATGGTTCTTCTAATGCTGCCTTCACGTGCTATTGGAAATGTTCTATTTCCCACTTCTGAAGTCGTAATTACGAACTTGTTGCATTCAAGAGCTTTGTTGTCGTAAAGAACAGGAATCATGGAGCACACCAGGTTTATTCTTACTTATTTCTTGAGGAAATCTTATTAAATCCAAAATGTAAAGCTATTTAATTTTGAATAAATTGTACACTCTAAAAAAATGCTGAGTTAAAAACAACCCAATTTGGGTTGAAAATGGACAAACCCAATGATTGGGTTGTTTTAACTCAGTGGTTGGGTTAAATGTTTGCCCAACGTGCTGGGCAGTTTTATTTAACCCAACTATTGTTTAAAAATGACTATATGGCTGGCTTAAAATGAACCCAAAATAGGTTGGAATTTAAAAATCAGACACATAATTACTAGAGGCAACAGTAATAATCAAAAAGTGAACATTTATTAATTTAATAAATGTTTATTGTTTCATTATTAACTTATTAATAAATGTTCATGTTATTAAACATTAAACAATTTTAATTTCCAGCATACTTTGGGTTCATTTGAAGCAAACAATACAGTATTTTTTAAACAATAGTTGAGTTAAGTAAAACTATCCAGCAGGTTGGGAAAACATTTAACCCAACCCAATTTCTGGGTTTGTCCATTTTCAACCCAACTTAGGTTGTTTTTAACCCATCACTTTTTAAAGTGTATAGCGTCCCATTCGTGGACAACCATATAAACATTCACTGTGTTATCTATAGTCTGAAATTTCATTCAAATGCATGCTGTTTTTACTGTGTATAAAACATACAATGAGCTTCAAATGATATGTAAATATGCACTACTTTAATGACAAGACAAGGCGATGTAGCTGTTGTGGGCAAAATGAATGAAGCAAACCTGTCAAAGCAGCAATCGTTCTCCTCACTGCCATATTTAAAGTTTAAGGCACGCCCAACTTGTAAACTCTGGTATCAAAATGATTCCCAAGCTTCCCAGTAGTAAATACGACTTCAGAGGGCGTTCATCTCCAGTTATCAAACTAGGAAACTCATAGTTACGATAGTACATTAAGGCATCGTAAGTACTGGTTATTTGAGGAACCCAAAATGATTCTATTATGGCATTGAAACTCCCCTTTTGGAACGTTTATTTTTAAGAGTGTATTGTACGACACTAAGCAGATTCTATGTGCTAGAAGTCTAGACTTCTTTTTTTGCAGTGAATAGAACTGTATTTATGTACAGACAGACTAAAAGTACGCCTCTATTGTCATTGCAGACAGTAAAATCCCTCCTGTAAAGGCTGATGGTTTTGTTATGGTCTCTGTCTGCAGCCTTTATGAGGTTGTGAACGCTACCACATGCTTGAACCACAATCCCAGTCGGCTACACCGCAAACTCTCAAGATTTGTGGCGCACTCTAGATAGAGACATGAAAAATGAGACAGGTGCAAAATGAGTCAAAACAAGGTGGTGTTACGTTTGAGTGAACGTTCATCTGAGCAGACAATCCTGGCTTCCTCTGTTTGACATTAACTAACGGCTGCTAATTGATCTTCAATTACAGTTTGTGTTGGATAGGATCATTAACTAAAAATTGGATAGAGACTTTGATTGTGGGAAAATATGATATTTGTCACATGATATGTGCTTGATGTCTTATGACCAAGTCAATCATTAGATTTTATAGCTTATGATGATCTAGTTTTTAAGTTCTGGCAAATCATATAAAGTTTTGTGACACAGTTATATAAATCAATCTAAATCTGATATGTTCAGTAGCGGGTCCAAACATCAAACTCAGTTTCCACTGCCTGATTCTGTGCATGACTTCAGTTTCACCTTAGATGCTGGTACAATGCTGACAGCTAGTGGGAAAAAATGTCATTGCAACCTGCCTTATATTTTGGAGATCTACAAAAGTACCTATTTAAATGTGTTTAACCACAAAAACAAAACAACAAAAACCCAACTAGATTGACAGATGACGCTTATTTACAATTTTCATTTTCGATTTAGATATAGAGGCAATGTTGGGCAATAGTCATTGTTCTCTAGATTTACTTCCGTATATGTAACATAACGTACAATTTAAAAAAATCCCAGACTTTATCACATGATTTCCCGGAGATCAAGCACGCCTTGGAATCTACTTTCACTTTTTGTTTATACAGTGGCCCCCAAATGAATTTCATTTCAAAAATATAAATATAAAACCAAGCAGCAATTTCACACAGCTTTCATATAATTTAATGCTTTAATAATAGATTTATTTAAAATAACAACTTAAGAGTCTAAATGTCTTGTTTTTATTTTGAAAGGTGTATCTTGTCTAGTGTGTGTGTGTATATATATATATATATATATATATATATATATATATATATATATATATATATATATTTTTTTTTTTTTTTTTTTTTTAAGTTTATGCTAATTATTTATCAGAAACCTATTATTTGCAAAGATGACAAGTCATCTGAAATGTGCCCAGGCTGGTAAATCTGCTTTGGCTTAATTCAAATGCCTAAACAAACCAACAGCAACTTAAAGTGAAAGCACTTCCAAAGCAGACAGCACAAAAAGTGCATAAAGTAGAGTTTTAGGCATTTTTTCCCAGCAGTTTAATACATTGGATTACAGATCTACACAAAGCACAGTGTCATAATATTGTGCTTAGTATCCATAGAGACTGAGATGAAGAATGTTGTGGCAGGGAATCTGGCATCCAGGCCAAGCCACAATTCGTATGCGTTTCTTTATTGCTCTGGCTCACCACTGTATTCCATACAACCCAAAAGTCTGAGGAATAGGGATAACTTAAACATTCCTATGGCTGATGCTTTATTTAGCTCTGTGTATTTTTACCAGTCTTAGATTTACATATATAGGCATTCACTTTGGGGCCTTTTTCCCAGTAATAGACATACAGAAATGTTAGGGAATCAGAGACAATAGAATCTGGTATGCTGCATAGGGCTTGACATAAATCCAGCTCACAGTTTTGGTATATACAGAATTAGTCTCTTTTAAAAGGTAATTATATATTACATATTACAGCTGATTCTCTTAAAGCCGGCTGCTTTGGCCAATTGATTTGTTTGTTTCATCTGCGTAACCTGTTTATTTTCTGGCCCACCTTCCCCAGCACCACCTGCCTAGATAGGGGAATCTTCCCTACTGTACCTTCCTTGCAGCAACATTCTTATCAATAATATTCTGTTTAATTCTGTTCTGTGATTTGTCATGATTCATCCCGAACCGTACGGTACAGACGTCACGGTTTGGTTCATGCAGTTAGACCATGAATACAGTCAGTCACAGGCGATCCACACTGCAGTTCACAAGGGGGCATGTGCAGTAATACAATGCTGTTTGCTAAACGTCACAACAGGAAAAAGAGCAGAAGATGAACAGTGCGTACGCAAAACGGAGTAGAACATGGAACGTTAAATATAGGACGGTTGGGCTTAAGCTTTGAATGTTTAAATTTTGTTTAAGTGGAGCAAAGTGTAACTCCTAATGTACAAGTATTATTTTTAATTTTTCTATTTATTTTATAATTTTATAGCACAAGGTGCTTTTCAGTTTTGTAGCTGATTGTGACCAAATACCTTTTGCTTTTTTATTAGTCTTGCAAAAAGGAGTGCAATCTGTTTACTATATTTACTGTTACCACCCTACTACTAGGGGACTAAATGCCACTGTGGAATAAACTGTGATTTGCACTACCATCTGTTCAAAATAAATAAAACGGATCCTAGCATTGTGGATTTGTTCCTTTGTCCGGTAACATTTTAAGGTCCAATTCTCACTATTAACTATAGTTGCTTATTAGCATGCATATTACTAAGATTTTAGCTGTCTGTTAGTACTTATAAAGCAGATATTAATGCCTTATTCTGCATGACCAAATTCTACATCCCTTAATCCAACTACTTCACTAACTATTAATAAGCATTAATTAGGGGGTTATTGAGGCAAAAGTCATAGTTAGGTAGTTAATAGTAAGAATTCGACCCTAAATTAAAGTTTGAAAATTTTGTACAGAAATCATACCGTACCGTGACCCCAAAACCTGTGAAGAACTGTGACTTCTGTGTACTGTTAAACCCCAATGCGTACATATATATACATTTTATTTATATATGCACTTTATTTAAATAGTCATGCGATGTGAGAAATTCTTAAAATATAAGAAAATATTATCTTAAAGTCCTAAAGTATTCTTATATATACATATATAAATAACAAATATAACATGTAGGCCTGGTTTCACAGAGAAGGCTATGTAAGATATGTCAGTGCAAGTTGCTTTCGGTTAAAACTGCCCAATCATGCATTTTAGTCTGGGACTACGCTTAATCCTTGTCCGTGTTACTCTTTTAAGCAATATTAGGGTAGCATATATTTGCCAGTTTACAATTTTCTTTACATTTAACATTATAAATATGGTTATTGAATTTGGTTCATGGCGATTTATAATGGTGGATCGGTTTTGTTGTTGAAGAAGAGGGAGGTGTCTTATTATTGTTTAGGTAAGTTAGGGTATTTCCAAAGGGACAGGTTTCCACCACACCAGTGCCACAGTCTGTATAACCTCCCTAGATCAAATCCACCCAGCAACAACTTGTAGGAATTTTGCTATTGGCTTCCATGTCATTTTGGAGGCTGTGCTTGTGACAGTGCATTTAAGGTTACTGGTTGTTTGCTTTCGATATTAACTGCTTTAGACCTGAGAGGGAAAGGATACTCTTTTTGATACACTCGAGAAACTCAGCAAAAATGCGAGCACTCATCTCTTTTGCCCTATTTTGTGTGCTGTACCTGACTGTACAAGGGAAAGTCTGTAAGTAATTCAAATTGCTTCTGTGAATTCTGTATTGTATTGTTTGTTTATTGTGCTGTATTGTTGATTCTTCCTGCTGACTTGCAACTGAATTTCACCTTGAGGATTATTAAAATATATATTTGTTAGCTATAATGTCACTGTATGTATGTGTGTATGTATATATTAATAGAAGTGATTTAATTAATATTTTTTTGCCTTTGTTTAGAAAACAAAACAATGTGTCGTCACTGAAATGATGATCATTTTTTTATATAACCAAAGTTATGTCTTATTGTGGTGGAAAAGCATAAATTCATGCATATTAGTATTTTTTTAATTTATTTTTTATAAAAACTAATGTTAGGCCTACTATACCGAGGTTATAGTTTGTAGGGTCTCTTAAGCTAAACAGAGTGTAGGCCTGTAAAGACATTACGTTTTTCTTTTTTGTCTGCAATGTGAATGAGGAATTCTGATGTAATTGTGTTTCGTTTGGGTCAGGAACAAAGGCAGGAAGAAGCCTTTTTTTGGTTATGTTTGCATACAGAATTCTATTTCAAATATACAGTCTTCACGTTTTATGACAATATTTACATTACTTATGCGATATCTTGGTAAACTAATATTTTAAATTCCATTTTCAGCCAGTCCCAAGATTCAGGTGTACAGCCATTATCCAGGAGAGTATGGAAAACAGAACACCCTAATCTGTTATGTGAGTGGCTTCCACCCTCCTGATATCTCCATTGAACTGCTGAAGAATGGACAGCCTATCCCTAACACCCAGCAGACTGACCTGGCCTTCGAAAAGGGCTGGCAGTTTCACCTCACCAAGAGCGTCTCCTTCACACCAGAGAAATCAGACGAGTACTCCTGCAGTGTTCGACACATGAGCACTACCAAGAAAATTGTTTGGGGTGAGTGTTATGTGTGTATTTCTAGAAGATACCATGTGGTTTACAAGACATAGCACGTGTATTGAACATCTTATGTTTTTCCACAGAGTCCAACATGTAAAGCTAACAATCAAAGCCAGATAAAGGGTGGTAAGTGTCACTTTGTTTATTATCAATGAAAAAATATAGCAATACCTATTTTTTTACCATTAAAATATGGCAATTTGGAAATGTAAAGATAAATAAAGTTGTGTTTTTTTTCTTTTTCCTAGGATAATTTCTCATGGTTATATGGACATTTTTCATCATCTACAGAGACCATATTATTCTACTATCCCATTTTACAAACCCAATGTTGCTCAAAATGCACTATTCATACAAATATACATTGGAACATCCGTGATTTTAGTTTTCCTTGAATTGACATTCTTTTTCTTCACAATAGTAAGGATAATTTAAACCAAAGTAGCTGCTACATGTTTTTTAGTTGGGTTTTGATTAGATTCTGGATCTTTTACACTGTTTTCATTCCTCTTTCTGTAAATTCTGTGTATATGCAGTAGAAGTAGACTAAAGTATTTGTTAAAATGGGGCAATTTGTGCTTATTTTTGGCTTTATTTTGAAATTAGCTTAATTACAAATATTACAACCAGTTCTCTATTTTAAATCAGGTATTGTTTCCTCTTGTTAATCTATATTTGTTCACAACTGCAAAATTGGAATTTTAATGATTATGAATAATTCAATTTGACAAATTGCTCCAGAGAAAATGTAATTTTTAAGATAAGAAAATAAAGTTTTGAAAACCTAATGAAACAATTGTGTTTATTTGCTTCAAATAGTCTGTACTAATGCCTTATTGATTGTACTTTGACGTTAATTCAACTTTATACTGATAATTGTGAGTTCCAGTTATATGCCTAACCTAAGACATGAATGTCTGCCTAGCAACAGAGCGACCAAGACGATGATTGGATTAAAAACAGACGACATGTGTGTTAAGCTTTGTAATAAAAACGAAAAATACTCAAAGTTTGCGCTGTTTTTTTATTTTTATTTACTTTTATCATATTTGTTTTCATGGACTGAAGTGCGTTTGGCAGAAAATATAAGCAAAAGTTTGTATCTCGCGCCATTGCCGAGTCTGCCACTTGCTGAGATAAAGTCACATGACTTCCTGAAAAACCTGTGATGGTGACAAGATTCGCCTCCCTCTGGTTTTCAAGCGTTGCACAGTTGATGTCAAGTAACGTTAGTCATATTAATAACACTGATTATGCAACCGTGAAGATGAAATGCTGTGAAAATCACCAGCTTTTGTAATTTGAGTCATTTTGTAAAATAAAGTTTTAAAATAAAGTACGTTTTTTATATTTAAAAGAATGGACCTTTAATGATGAACATCACGTGTTTTGTGAATGCAGTATGAAAAATGAAAATTTGGACAGCTTTTCCAAGCTAAAACATTATGTGCAATATCTATCTTATTAAAAATTCAATTAAGACTGGTAATGGACATTTTTGATGATTTCTGTTTAACTTATGTCCTTATTTTTAGTAGGCTTACTGTGTGTGTGTGTGTGTGTGTGTGTGTAAGCCTATATGTTTCAGAGATATATAATTTTATTACCACTGGATCTGTCATGATCAACAGCTGGAGTGCCCTTGATAGCCTCCAGAGGGCACTCCAGCCCGGACTACTGCCTCACTATCCCTGCGTTCCATTCGGAAGGGCTCATCCCTATGCCCTAATCCCTTCAGAGGGTTTACCCTCCGGAGTGAGAGCTTCGAAGGGATGAAGGGTGTAGGGGTAAAAAAACTGTTCTTTTGGAACGCACTTCAGCGTCATCTTAACGAGACAATCAATGAGGATAAATTGTGCAAGCTGCGCCTTTTGTTTAACGTTATTATTTATTTATTTATTTATTTATTTTAGGTTTACCGCATGTAGGCTATATTGTATCTATGTATTTGAAACATTTGAATGGACTGATAAATGAGCTGTAAAGTATTTTTTTTTTAAGTACAATGTCATTTTGACCATAATAATGTACCAAATCTAACTCGTTTAAATATTACAGTAGTACAGAAAAATATTATACATACCTTTATAGTTAAAATCGAACTCCTAACCTCCTGTACCCATTCTGTGACGTCAAACAACTTCCCTGTGCAAAGGATCATGGGGGCCCGAAGTGTCCATCAGTTGTTCCCTTCGAAATCCTTCATTCCGAAGGGCCTTTTGAAGTGGCCAGTTTTGAGCACTTTGGTTTGGAACGACCCTTCAATATGGCGGCCATGATTATTTTCACTCCGAAGTGCCCTTCGGAGGGCGATATATCCCGTTTGGAACGCACCGAGTAACTGATTCCATTTCCCATAACCCACTGCTCAGACTAATCAGCCATGATTACATTCAGCTGTTGCTCCTTTACTTGTTAGTGTCTGCCTGTATAAACCTGGTTCTTTCAGTCACTCATGGCAAGGTCTTGTATGCTTGTAGTTACTGCAAGTCTGAGACTATGGGTGCGTCTCAATCAGCTCCCTAGTTCAGTAGTCAGAGCACTGATCAGGGAATCAGCCACATTTATTTACATGATATATTGATTCACGACCTAGGGAGCTGATTGAGACACAGGGTTTGTATTGTGATTCTCTGGTGTTTTGGTTTTTCCTGGTTTCATTTTAATATTTCTGCCTGTGTCCTTTATCTTTGTTTTTTTCTGCCCACTCTGTGTTTTGACTTTTGCCTATCTTTGGACTACAATTGTGGATTACCCTCTGATTATTAAATACTGCATTTGGATCCTCAAGTCTCAGAGCATTATCATTACAGGATCTTTTACATATGCTACACATTTTTTACAAACTCTTTTAAGATTCTACAGTGTCTTTATCTCTGATTATTGTGAGAAATATTGTCAGAGCCTCAAAACATTAGGCCTATATATATATATATATATATATATATATATATATATATATATATATATATTTATGTACAGAATTGACCTATTGTTGATCTCCACATGTAACAGTTGCTTTTTAATTTGTACATTCATCTGCCATTCAGTTAGGCCTATTGTTTCTTTTTTACTGTCAGTTATATATTAAATTAGTAATAAAATAATTTTATAAAAAGACAAAAACACAATAAAACAGTAAATGATCAAGGACATTAATAATAATATAATTAGTATTATCATTATTATTTATTGTTATAATTGAGTAGGCCTATATAATGTACTATTAGTAAATAGTAAATTATACAATGACAATAAATTATTATTATTATTATTGTTGTTACATATAAGGTAATTATTTACTAAATTAATTGCTGGAAATTATTTTTTGTTTTGTTTTGTATCAACACAGCAATACAGTATACTCTCTTATAATTTGTGAAAATTTTAGAGGAAGTAGGTGGAGTTTGGGAAGTTCCATTTTGTAGCAAGAGATATCAACACAAGAGAGCACTGTAGAGTAACCAGTCCGAGAGACATGAAACATCTAACCAAACTTCAACCACCTGTACATGGTATCGACTAGAGAAATATGTCAGGTAAAATAAACCTGTCGACGTTGCTCTTCGACGTCCCGCCGGTGCTCATGGCGACTTTCTGTAGACTGATGGACAGCGGTGTCGACAGTCTGGGATGGAGAGCTTTAGGTAAAACTAAAACACTTTACCGTGACAATTTATCATTGCATTACCGTTACCTATACGTATGAATGTCAGCAAACAATCGTCTTAATCCTCCTATAGTTCTCTTCTTTGAGAATGTGTTGATGTTTGTATGTGTTATAGCAAGCAGGGTAATTAGCTGGACATTATTGGTCAAAACTAATCATTATTTGGTCCTTAGTTGGGCCAGTCTAGTCATTAACTGGTCCAAGATGATCTACCTTCAAAAATCCAGCTTTGTTGTCCCCACAAATGATGGTTAAGTTGGTTTTTCAGAACATTGGTCAACAAAGTATTGATCAGCTAGAAACACAAAGCTTAAGCTGGATTTTCCAACAGTGAGGTTGTTCAAATCAGCTGCATTGGATCTTCTGGGAAAATTTTTCTGTTATTCATCCCAGTCTGATTCCTTCCAGCTGCTCACATCCTTCCCAGTCAGCTGGAGGTGAGATGTACTGAAATGTATGCGGCTGCTGGGAAAAGTCCAACCCAAGAGCTCATGTGGTCGTGGGCCCAGCAGAATAAAACGGTGGGGGATCTGCTGAAGGTTCTGGATGAAATGGGTCATGTTCGAGCCAGGAGTCTTTTTCAGTCACAAGGTAACATCATCTTCATAGTAAGAATCTAATTCTGGTTGTGATGTTTCCCTTTATGATTATGTACCACAGTCGGTGACTGTAGTTTATGCTAAAATAGTTGCTCCAGTAACTGTACACAACAATTAACTACAGTCTGAAAGCTTATATTATTATTATTATTTTAGTACTAGCAATAACTAATATTTTAGCAGAAATTCTTATAAGGGTTGTTTACATTTTACTGCCTTGTGTTTAACTCTCAAACTTCCTTTTAGCTTTCTACATCAGCTAGTGTTACTATAGATTTGTAACGTATATTGTGCTTTGAGGAACTTGACAAGCCTAAATATGTTGCGAACAGGAAGCAAAAACAAAGCATGCGATTTATATAACCAGCCATGCATGTAACCCACAGATCAAATCGTATCACCCACAAAACCCCACACCATCAGAAAGACAACACAATGAAACTGCTATAATGAAACTGCCACAATTTTACAAACAGTAACCAAACCTGATTTGATTCTTTTCTAGACTCATGCGTGCTGAAGTCGTCCTCGCCCCCTCTCTTTGCCACGGTAATGTTTTTTTTTTTTGATGCTGTTATTTCTGCAGATTTATAAAGATACTTGGCTTTATGGTTTAGGTGTGCAAAATAAATCTTAGCAGTTTTATTTTGTACCAATTTAGTCACATTATGAATGTATGTTTTCACCTCTTTTTTTTTTTCAGCATCTGCCAAATAATGAGAAATCCTGTCAAATTTCAGCTCTTCATCCAGAGTCTATTTCTGTTAACGGTAAATTGATTTTAAAGTAAAAGCACATTTGTATTTGACTGTTGTCTTTGCTTTAGTTAGCATTATTGTACGTGTTGCAGTACTAACTATATATGTCATTCTAGGTAAAAAGTTTCATTTCTGTTTTGAGGGGTTTCATGAGGATATGAAATTTGTCCATCTCGTAGGTGAAAAACAGAAGTATTTCATCACATATTCAGATGTCATAGAGGGAACGAGACATTTCCACCAGGACTTAAAAATCGGAGGAAGCGTGTTCGCCGAAGTCTACTGCGGAAGATGGGGAAACAGATCTTTTGCTGTGAAAGTTTTCAAACAGGTTCGAACCTATTAATATCTGACTCTACATACAGATATAATACCATTACAGTTTTAAAAAACACTGATCAAATTCTTTATTATGTTAACAGGAAAGTAAAGCTAATTGGAAGTCGTTGTGGGAAAAGTTCACCAAAGAAATTGAAGTTCTTCAACTGTAGGTTCAGTCAATCTGCTTGATCATATTCAAAAAAGTTTCATTTCCCAGTTTATCATATTTGTTCTCATATTTGTCTGCTTAGTTATCAGCATCCTAATATCTTGGAGTTATGGGGCAGCTTTTCAGAGGCGGATCGCTTCTGTTTAGTTTATCCGTACCTTCGCAACGGATCGTTGTTCCACAGGCTTCATGAGGTAAATCATCTGCCAGCTTTGCCAGCAAACTGTAACAAGTTATAGATTACATCTTAGTAATATAAAAAGAACTTGTACTCCAGTTGAGGTTTTCAGAGGCTCTACTCTTGCCTTTGTCACAGGAAGTTGAGAGGCCTCTATCTTTGCAGGAAAGGCTGAACATCATAAAAGGCACTGCAAAGGCAGTCCACCATCTACACACTGCACAACCGTGCATGGTTATTTGTGGAAACATTACGAGGTGCCATTTTGAAGTCATAGCTACAAATTTGTAGGTGCCCAGTCAAGGTGATGCATTGAAATGAGCTTGTTTTGTGTTCTGTTCACAGTTCAAACATACTCTTGGATGAGCACATGCAGCCCAAATTATCAGATTTTGGATTAGCTCGTCTGAGACCCCACTCTGTCGACCAGAGCTGCACCATCGTTATGGATACCAGCTCCCATAGCAACCTTGGCTATCTCCCAGAGGAGTACATCCGTGATGGCAAGCTGTCAGTCAAACTTGACGTTTACAGCCTTGGTATGGTGAGTTCAGTATCCTATTTCAAAAATGATATTCCAGAGTCAGTTACAATTTGTATAAATAAAGATTTACATCAGAATTTTTATTTTTCTTTGATTCAGTTCCAGCTGCAGAATACCGGCCATTAATATTTCTTTCTCATTTATTACTTATGTCCTATGACAACCCCAACATAATTCAGCTCTTTTTTTCTTAAATGTTTTTATGCTTGCAGGTAATATTAGAGACATGTACAGGACAGAAGGTGAAACAGGAGACGGCAAAGAACCTGTTTTTGGTAAGAATCCACTTCGGGAACAAAAAAATAAAATATTTTTACTTTTTATTTTTCATCAAGGAAGCTTTAAATTGATCAAAAGTGACAAATACTTTTACATTACTACAATTTTTTTTTTATTTAAAATACAATTATATTATATATTTCAAAGTATCCTAAAAAGAATATGTGGAACTTTGACAGCGCTACTGTTTTCAACATTGATAATAATAAGAAATGTTTCTCAAATCAGCATATTAGAATAATTTCTGAAGGAAAAAAAAAAACATTATTTTGAATATTTGACAATGTTACTGTGATACAGTACATATTTTTTTATTTAGTTCACCAAAAAATAAAAACTGTCATCATTTACTCACCCTCAAATTGTTTCTAACTTGTATGAATGTCTTACTTCTACTGAACACAAGAACATATTTTGAAGAATACGGGTAACTAAATAGTTGATAGACCCCATTGACTTCTATAGTATTTTTTTTCCCCATACTATGAAAGTCAGTGGTGTCCTTCAACTGTTTGGATACCCGTATAGGGTGTATATCGAACGTCACATGACCAAACCAGAAAAATGGTCTCATTGCATCCGCTTGTCAGAGAAAGTGTTAACAGCAGTGTGAACTGATGCCATATGTATGGACATATCTGCATATGTGGGGATCAGTTATGCTAATCTGCAGATCAGTTATGCTCATCTTTGCTCGCTCCTTTTAAGTTATCTTGAATAATACAGCTAATTCTTTCATGAAGCACATAGAAAAGACCAATGCCAGAAGCGATCTGACCTGTTTTACAGAATATGGAAGTTAGATTGCGCATAACCCCTTTTCTTCAAAATATCTTACTGTGTTCATTAGAAGAAAGACATTCATACAGGTTAGAAACAATCTGAGGGTGAGTAAACGATGACAAATTAAATTTTTGGGTGAACTATCCCTTTAAAGCTGCAGTCCGTAACTTTTTTTTTTTTGGTTAAAAATGATCCAAAATCAATTTTTGAGCAAGTACATAACCAGCCAGTGTTCAAAACTATCTCATTATCTTAGCTTAATTCACAAAGATAAGCTTGTAATAATGTTTTATAATAAGAGCGACATGGCGGATTTCCGTGGGAAATTTGAGCATGCAGCAGTTCGTCTGTGCGTCATTACATCATGTCCGTAAACAGAAAGGAAGGAGTCCCGTCCAGGCTAGTCGGTTTTATCACATGAGGATGCTGCCGGTAGCGGCACATTTATAGCCTTTTCTTACAGCAGCTGAAATAATTAAACTTTTTGATGGTGGATTGTAATCCAGAAAGATCCAAATGACAATCATCAGTGACAACTGGAGATTCACCCGTAGCCAAAAAGCAAAAGTCTTCGGACTGTTGAGTGGCTACAGAAATTGAAATCTACAGGTAACGCTAATACACACTAAATACACAGTCACGCAATGCTGATGTTGTTAACATTAACAATTTGAGAACAATATAACAGTAATAATAATTTGCACAGTTTGGCATGATCCGAGCTAAGCGATCGTTAGATTTAATCATCATTGGCAGCGTGATTTATTGTAGGCCTAATGCTTTTTTCCTCAGTTGGTCAGAACAAAAGTGGCAGACATGTTACTTACTTGTTCAGATGATATTTTCCAGTGAAAATTCTTATTTTGGTCATACTTTCAAGACGTAGAATCTGTGATTCAGAAGTACAGTATCCACCGGTGCGGTGACTGACAGCAAACATTAGATTCATCCGCGCTGACAAGCTGTGCCGATGCACAACGCACGCAAACATAACTGTTCCGCATATGACTGCAATTGCAGGTTTCAAACAGAGATGGCGACAAAGAGGAAAATTTGCGGACTACAGCTTTAATGATCAATGATTTATAAAATTGAGATTTGTTTACAGTATGTTTTACTTTTAATGGTTCAATGATCTCATCTCAAAAATCGAAGAAAAAATTGATTCCTTTATATATTAATCTGATTGTATAATTCATATTTTACATTAATAGAATTAATGATGACAGAACTGTGCTCTTCACTGACTTATGCCATTGCATTTCTTTAGAGAGACATACTGCATTCAGAGTTTGAGGAAAAAGGCTCTGTGGATGCCTGTCTGCAGTTTTTAGATCCCAAAGTTGAGCACTGGGTTCCTGCGGTGGCACTTTGTCTGCTTCGAATCGGACTAGAGTGCACAGGCAGCAGAATGCGAGTCAGGCCGACCATGGAAATAGTTAGTAAATGTTCTATAAACATATACACATATAAACATATACAGTATATAAACATTTTATACCTCTTCAGATGCTTCAGAGACTAAGCCAACTTCTTCCCATGCCTACACCCACTGAAGACCAACCACACACCCTCGACGACACAATGTCTCTTCAGTGGCCATACAATGGCCACAGTCCGGGTCTAAGCCTCCCTACTGAAGATGATGAAATGTACAGCCCACTGGTGGAACCCAAAGTTCCCAATCTGGAAGAACCCTGCGAGTGCAGCCAGTCTGAAGTCACTTTCCTGGGTGTAGGAGATCCCAACTTGTCGCATTCCCCCAGGGATCCTCTCCAGGAAAATGACAGAGTGGTTTCAGCATCACAAAACCTCCAGGCAGACTCTGCACCTCGCCTGGACTTATATGGTAGTTGGCCGGTGGAGTGCAGCTGTACCATTGGAACCGAAGTGCAGGGGTGTGAGGACTGCTGCGCTAATGGCTTCAGTCAGTCTATATTATATGAAACTCTAGGCAAGTAGAGTCAGGGAAGAATACACAAAGAAAATGTGATCAGAAGTGTCAATACAGACTCATTTATGTCCAGAAATAATATCCAATATCTTTCTGTTTCAGATGATGATGCCCTGCCCTCTCAAAATGACATCAGGAATCCGGCAAAAGAGAAAATGAAGAATAAAATTCACCTGTACAACCAGGGGCTGATAAAAACAGAAGAGCTTCTTTCACTTAAGTCAGAGTGATTCACCTGGGTTGGATATCTCATGCCTTTATATATAAATGAACTCTGGGATTTTAATCAGCAGTGTGGAGTGTTGGAGCACAATTTTGTTTAAATATTTTTTTTTGTGTGTGTATGCTGTATTTAAACATATTTTAATATGTTTTTATATTTAACTGCTTCAAATGAAAGTAGTTTAGATATAGCCTATACTTTATAACATATCCTCAAACTGTTTTTTATTGTTAAAAGAAGATAAAAGGTGGATATAAAATTGTTATTTAAAATTTTGAAAGATAATATATTTTTACGCAAAGACTCCAGGAGCAGGGATGGACTCTTTGGAGAGCTACCATCCTGCAGATTTCAGCTCCAACCCCAATCAAACATACCTGAACCAGCTTATCAAGGTGTCCAGGGCTGCCTGATAATTACAGACTGGTGTGTTGGAGCAGGGTTGGACACCCATGATTTTCGGAGTGGTGGTCATTTTCATTTATAATAGTTGTCTGTTACTTATTTCTAATTATTTTAATGACTAAAGATGAAATCATTCCACTTCTCAGTAGTGTCTAGTGCAAATCCCTGTGCAGAGCTCTATATAGTTTGTTTTTGATGACTTTAGTAAGTATAATTAAGAACAAAAAGGGCTTTTGATCCAATGCATTATGTGCGTAGATATCTATAATCTACGTGTTCTTGTCATAATAAAGACTTTTATTTTGGGATTATCCGATTGGCTGTTGTGTGGTGCAGTAATATCATCATCAAAAAACCGCGAAATTAAAATCGAAACCTCACATTTCTTGATTTGAGTTCAAGCAGAGACAGTCAGAATGCCGCGACAAAGTTTCGTCCGTAAACAAGAAATAACTGGTTACATTCAATCAGACGGTGACATCCAGGACGATGATGTCGAAAAGGAAGATGAAGAAGAGGAAATGCAGCCTGAATTTCTGGACACGAAGGAGATGGACTGTGTCTCATCTGGAGGAAAAATGTTTAAATTCTCTGTGCCACCGTCAAAAGAAGGTAAAGCAAAAATATTTATTAATAAACAGACGAACTTTAGAACAGTAAATCCACGGACTTAGTCCTATTTATTCCCTAAGCAATTGTCTGAAAAATAGAATGATAATCCATACATTTTCTTACGTCGTTTCCTTTATGTAGTAATGTAGATGTACATTTTATTTTGTATTGTTAATATTAGTTTTGCTCATTTTATAATGTGAATCAGTTATTTATTCAAAATGGCGCTCTTTTTTCCCCGTTCCAAGTTCTTGTGGTTCCTAAAAATGTGACCACACCACGTTTGCATGTACTGTGGTCATATTAATTTCAATCTAACGTTATATCTAAAAATATATTTAAGATGTAAAATAAACCAACAGCTCTTTTTAGACCAGGCTCCAGACTAACTTTTTTTTTTTTTTTTTTTTTTTTTACTACGAGCAGCCCTTTACGCAAGTCTATGGTCTCTGCGGAAGAAAAGAGGGACGTCTCCCAATTTTGGGGTGTTTTCCTATGGTGTTTTCTAACTGGGAGAGGTGTTTTTAACGATCCAACCAAAAATGTACGGAAGCCGGGATAGGCATTTTTTAAAAGTACGGAAGCCTGGAAGGTCATTCATTATTATTATTTTTTTTTCTTGTTTTCTCACAATTACAACTACTTTTTTTTAATGTTTAGGTTACGAGAAATAACTTATGTCAAGATAATGAGAAATAATATTGCTGCATGCTTGACTTTCGTAACAGGGAAACTATGCGTTTTCCCCAAGTGTCTGCCTAGATAAGTTATATGGAAACATTTTACTATAATATATTCACATATTTTGAAGAGTATGAACTATTTTACAGGACCTGTAGCTTATAGCTCGAGAGGGCGAAATATATGATTTATGCAAGTTTTAAGATTAGCATACTCCGTTTTTTATTGCTTAGTTATTTTATTATTATTATTATTATTATTATTATTATTATTATTATTATTATTATTATTATTATTCATAAACTACGAATTATAATGACACGGGATGTAATTTTGTCACAATATGGCTACTGTAGACTATATTTTACAAAGGCTACACATTTCGTCATTTGTCACACATTCACCTGACTCCACTTTAAGAATTATGATAAACTTACTGCAGACAGAAATGATAAAGTAAACCATTTAAACAAACGCAAGGTCTGGACTTATCCATTCGGCGTCATTTGAGGTTGGACATGGCCCAGGTGAAAAAATACTATAGTAATTGATAGTAAATGGTGTTTTTTTTAAACCATACTATAGTAAATTGTAGTATACTGTATATATTATAGTATTTACAACACTTTAAAGTCTTGTTGTTAATGAATGTTAATGAAGTTGTTAATGAATGCTACAGCATAGGCTGTAGTATACTTTAGTTTTTACTACAGTAGCTGCTTGTATTGTAGTATAATATAAAGAAAACTTAGTACAATATTGGGTAACATAATTTGTTTATATTACTATAGTTGTTATATTACCACAGCAATAGCCTATAGAATTACCACAACAAATTAATTCAAGTACTTCAGTATGATTCAAAACACTATAGTATTTACTATAAATTACTACAGTATTTTTTCACCTGGAAGGCTACAAGAATTATCATTATTCAAATAGATATTTCACCTTCTTGTGCTACAAGTCTTGTATAATAATTGATGCTCTTTAATATGAATAACGCAGAAGAACACAACCAATGGCACGCGATCAACAGCCTATTTTATTCAATCTCTCGCATGCCAAATTTCAAGTGTAATGTAAACCTTTGTCATAAAAGCTATTATAGTGACATAACTACTGCACTATATCAATAGACGAGCAGAGAGAGCCGAATACGTAGGCTAGACAGTGCTTGTGATTTATAATTAACTTTCATTTTAAGTGTAATTGTTTTTTATAGGCCTCAGCGTATATTGTATAAGTATAAGCTTTATATGCATTATAATGAGACTATTTACTGACCTCATGTAAGCATTAAAATAAATAAAATGTGTTAACCTGAAATGATGACTTTGAAGACTTTAAGCTTTATAATCAATTTATTGACCACAGACACTGTAGCCTCAACCTGATGGTAAAACTAAAACAAATCAAGTGACCAACAGATTCATCAAATAGAATAGTGAATGTTAGCTAATGATAGTTATCACTAGAAGTGAGTGGAAGTAGATTGCTTGGAGCTTTTTACAACGGGCTAGCAAGCATATTCACAAAAAAGAAACGTTAGACAACTTATAAACAACTTCAACAAAGAAAATTTAAGGGCAGACCTTAAATTAACCTGCAATGCCCCATTTTGACTGTATTACTTTAAAAGTAATATAAAATCTGCACTGTCAGTGTTAATTTCTTTAAGCATTGCATGTCACTCCTGAAAGAGGGACTGCTAAGTTGTTGTAATTATACACTGTTATCATCTTTTTTTCAGTATCATTTATCATGGCTGGTAATAAGATGTGCCGGGTCATGGGCCGTTTCCACCTTTGTGATCCCTGGTGGAAGGTAACCTGCACAGTTAAACGTGGCAGGTGCAAGTTTTTTCCCCTCCCTTTCAGCTATCCCTCCTACAGCCTCCGCACCGATCTGAGTTCAAAGGACCGGTCACTGGTGTCTCTTTTTCTTAAAGAGTGCGGGGCACAACCTGTATTTGTTACCGAGTTTATGAATTGGTTGCCCAATGACAGAAATGTGGAGCTTGTCAAAGTGCTGGACGCCCTGCAGGAGTTTGAAGATTCATCACTTGAGAATAAAGCTGTGGCTGAACAGCTCAAGTCAAGTGTCAAAAACTCAGGTTGGACCACCTATGTTACCTATTTTCATAATCATTAAAACAGTTTATGACTTTCATTCAATACTTTCTTGAAGCACCACTCTATCTCTGTAAAAGATTGTGCTGTAAAATAACAGTAAAATACTGGCAGCTCGGTTGTCAGTTGTGTACTGTTAAAGGATTAAATCACTTCAGAATTAAAATTTCCTGATAATTGACTCACCCCCATGTCATCCAAGATGTTTGTCTTTCTTTCTTCAGTGGAAAAGAAATTAAGGTTTTTGAGGAAAACATTCCAGGATTTTTGTCCATAAAGTGGACTTCAACGGGTTGAAGGTCCAAACTGCAGTTTCAATGCAGCTTCAAAGGGTTCAACACGATCCCAGCCGAGGAATAAGGGTCTTATCTAGTGAAACGATCAGTCATTTAAAAAAAAAATTATACACTTTTTAACCACAAATGCTTTTCTTGACTTGCACTAGCTCTGTGATGTGCTACGCATTACATAATCAAGTTGGAAAGGTCACTCGTGAGTAGGTGGAAGTACTGAGCAAGTGTTTACAAAGAATGTGCAAAGAGTCAAACATTTCATTTAGGAAACCGATTACTTCAATAAAACTTTAAAAACTAATATTTATATGGTGTTATGTATGGTTTTAGTACTGATTTAAATTTTGCATGCTATGTTTGCACAAAACATTTCTTGGTTCATTTCATGTCTGAGATGATGTTAAAACCAGAGGTGTAAAGAGTACCTGAAAACCATACTTGAGTAAAAGTACAGATACCTTACATCGAAAATGACTCCATTACAAGTAACCAATTCCAATACGACTTGAGTAAAAGTCTTAAAGTATCTGATTTTAACAGTACTTAAGTATTTTACTCATACTGAATGTAGGTTCAGAGATGCACTAGTCCTCGACACCTGAGAGACGGCGGTGGAAATAAGAAACAATTGATTTGTAAGATGAGAAATCAAGTTTATTTTCTAATATAAAAATAAAACTGAACACCTCAATATTGCAATAAATCAAGGTCGACACCAGCCTTTTAAATGTCTACAAACTTCAAAGTCTCAGTTAAGCTCAAGTGCACAAAAAGGTCATAAGTAAACCAATATCCTTCAAAAAGGTCTTGTCAATATAGCAGATAAATAAAACAATGTTAAGTAGAATGAAATAGTCAAAGTCTACTGTATGTGCTGGTTTGAGCCTCATCACCAGCTGCAGTAATTTCCTCATCTAATAAATCAAACACCTGCGATCAGCAACTACCTGCTAATCCACTCGCATTCATGTAAAGTATCCTTGTTGACAAGTGTGGGTGAGTAAAGGCAAAACGCACAAGATATAGTACCTTCAAAGCCCTTAGATGGTGATATCGCTTCTTTATATCAGAAACAAACTGCTGCAGAAAAAGTTAGGTGCAATGAAAAATGTAATTTGTAATTGCATTACTCATCACAAATGTAGTGGAGTAAAAAGTAGATTTACTTGTTCAAAAATGTAGTCGAGTAGAGAGTAAAAGTTGCCAATATCTTTGATACTCAGTACAACTACAAAGTAGCCAAAAAGATACTTAAGTACAGTAACTAATTAAATTTACTCAAATACTTTACACCTCTGGTTCAAATGTTTCTGTGCTTGTTCTTGTTAATTTTGTCCTAAAACACAGTCGCTTGGACACACGTGAGAGTTGCCAGCTTGTACCCTCAAATCATGAAATACTTGCCAACATTGCTGCCAGGCCAGTTTATGGATATAATAAGCAATGGAAAGATGAAAAACACAGCGGAAAACACTGAAGAAACTCCACAGCAGCAGATTAACACAAGTTTATTGTCTAATCTTGAGGAGTTAATCAAGACTGATGTTTGGAAGTTGGGCTTCAACTATGTAAGCATAAAACAGTAATTATTTTGTTACTTTACCCATCATGCTGTACATCCCTTCTCTAGTTTTTGGCTATTGCTAAAACCTTTTAAATATATTTTTCATTTTTTTGTATCTTTTTGATGCGGTTGTTTCAATATTATCATATTTTTGACAGATCATGTTTAAAGAGTTTCGTATGATCAGATGTGAAGCAAAACTGGAGGCCTTCAAGTGCTTTGATTGCTTGTTCAGAAGAATCCCTGAGGTACAGCAAAATGCCTTGCTGTTGTATGCAGATCTGAAAGAATACTGCAGAAACACTGGCAGCACGTACATTGAACATAAGATGCTGCTGGAGAAGTGGAAAAATACATTTGAGGGGGCCATGTTTCTTCAGGAGCAAGGGGTGCTGGTGAAGGAGAACAACAAGGTGTCACTTCACAACCACTTCACAGACGAAAAAGGCATTGCAGAATGCTTGAGGGGCCTGGTTGAGGGAGAACCCTGGAAAATCCACTTGGATGTGAGAAAGGTTCTTCGAAGAGCTGCGATGAAGAGATTATGGGGAAAGGCTTGTGATGCAAGAACATCGGCCTCTGAAAAAAATGACTTGGAGCAGGAAGAAGATGATGCTCAGGCTGGTTCCTCAAATATGGACCACAATGGAGGAATGGTAACCCGTTGCGATTCTCCTCAGTCCTTTGACGTTTTTGAGGCCACCACCATAAAAGAGGAAGACTCAGATTCTGACTCTGACTCAAATGACCCCACCTATTCAGACATTGATTCCTCATTGGACCCCGATCAGGTGCGAGCAGCAGAAATGATGTGTGCCAACCCGGTGACAGTGATCAGTGGGAAGGGAGGTTGTGGGAAAACCACAGTAGTCAGCCTGGTGTTTAAGGCGGCCATGCAGAAACAGACCAGCAACAGAGACACTGAAGACAAGCCTCCTGTGGAGGTTCTCCTCACTGCTCCTACAGGGAGAGCTGCTTCGCTTCTTACTAAAAGAACCGGTTTCACTGCTTATACTATGCACCAGGTATAGCCAAACTAAACAATTACAGACAAATTACATTAAATTGACTCCTGCATTATGTTCCTCTCGTAACTTTGTCTTCTTTTTTTAAGATTTTATGGAGTTTCAAAAAGACAAAAAAAGATCCCAGTGGAAATTCTCAGGATTGGAAGTTCTCGCAGGTGCGGGTGCTGGTGGTCGATGAAGGGAGCCTGGTGTCTGTTCAGATCCTTCACTCCGTTCTCAGCATGCTTACCAAACATGCAAAATTCCAGAAGTTCATCTTTTTGGGTTACTGCATTCATAATAGTTTCTCATTTAGGGTGTATTCTTCTAAAATGAACATTTTTATCAAGCTTGTATGTTTAGGTTCAGTAATTTCACTTTAATGGCAGTTAATAGGTCATTTTCATTGCCATTAAAGTGAAATTACTGAACCTAAACATACGAGCTTGATAAAAATGCTCATTTTAGAAGAAAATTTCTGATGGCACTTAGGGGCTTTTGCATCTGAAGTCTTTATTATATATACATACATATATATATATATATATATATATATATATATATATATATATATTGTGTATATATTTTGTCTGCAGGAGATGTGAGGCAGCTGCCCAGCATTGAGCCTGGAAACGCACTGTACGATCTGTTTGAAGGCCTCAAGATTGTCCATTGGACAATTGAGATGAAGACCAACCATCGTGCCGAGTCTGAGCTCATCATCAGAAACGCTGGACTGTGAGCAGATTGCTTGTACTCTAAAATGTTTGATGAGCTTTCAGAAAATTGTGCATAGCAATTGTCTCCTAGCTTTGGTTCCTTTGTGGTTTGCAGACTGTTGTGTGTATGTGTGTTTTCTGTAAAGTAAACAAATGTTAAAGGGTTAGTTCACCCAAAAATGAAAATTCTGTCATTTATTACTTACCCTCATGCCGTTCCACACACGTAAAACCTTCGTTAATCTTCGGAACACAAATTAAAATATTTTAGTTGAAATCCAATTATTTTAGTTGAAATCCAAATCCTCTGTGAGGCCTCCGTAGGGAGCAGTGACATTTCCTCTCTCAAGATCCATAAAGATACTAAAAACATATTTAAATCGGTTCATGTGAGCACAGTGGTTCAATATTAATATTATAAAGTGACGAGAATATTTTTGGTGTTACCGATATTTCTTGCTCAATCCTAATGATAGTTTTTTATTCATACTGTTGTTATTTCCACACATTTTTAGCATCTCAGAGATGGGTAAGAAAAGGCGTTACAGCTCTCTGGAGTTTGATGCCACCATAAATATGAAAAATCCCTCCACAGTTCCATCTGACAAAAGGTTCATTTTTGTCAAAATCAGTGATAAAAAGGATGGTAAGTGAGCAGTTTTCAACACATTATTCCATGTAAATTCTTTCACTATGACATGTTATACTTAGAATGACACGACATGTTTTGTTGATTACTGTTGGAAACTGGTACTGAAATATTGATTTGATATGTATTTTAAACATATTTTTATTGCTTAGCTCTCCAGGAAGCCATTCAATTCTTACTCAAGGATGCTCCTGGACTCAAAGACCATAAATCATCACAGATTGTGGCATTTTTGAGGTAAGACCTCATTCAAAGATTAATTAAAGAGGTGATATTGAGGTGAGCCACTAAAATTGTAGGTGCCGAAATGAAATCTCAAATCACAGAAGACAGCTTCTCATTTTTACATTTAAATCATCTTTGCTGCTTGAAAGGAAACCTACAATTTGAAGACAACCATAGTAAAAAAATATGTTGCTCACTGATGAGGATTTTTGACACTGACCATCTCTGCTCCAATTTTTACTGTCTAAAACTCACAATTTGGCCTACTCTCACCTACAACTCAAAACCTGCACCTCAACAAATGTAATCGGGTCCCACATGAGCGGTATGGTAACCCAGAATTATTCCTGTTGCTTACAGGAAGGACTGCCAGTTGATCAATGAGCTTTGTTGCACCCATTATTCAGATCATGATGCGAAGTAAGTATAAAACATTTCGCTCTCTGTGTCTTTACAGCGCAGTGAGTGCACTATTCCTATTGATATCAATGGATGTGCAGTGTATTTGACAAGCCATAACTTGTGTAGTGTGTAGGTGCCTGACTCACTGTCGCTTGGCTGAGAGTGCTGTGTGCTTCTTTCACACACGCAAAGAGAGGAAGCTACAGAGTCTTCCATACTACATGAAATATTACATGCACATGCATGTAAATTATATTCTTTTTTGTTATTCCTGTCAAAAAGACAGGAATTGTCATGATTCATCAGGAATTATTCAGCCTTTAAGACTAAGCAGAAGCAACTGGCACCTGGTTCTTTTGGTAGTGGGCGGGAATAATGCACAGAAATCTATGAACACAGACAAAGTAAATAATATTCATGAGCCCAGCAACTTATCAGACCTTTTATATCATTATTTGTCATGGTGGGTGTGTAGTTTAAATCTTGAGAAGCAGGTAACGCAGAATGAACGATCAATTAGAACTTTTATGAACACCAAAAGAGAACACGTACAACAGTGTCCATTAATGCTGACAAACAAAAGTATTTGAGAAAACCAAGTGTTTAAATACACAGTGATGACCATTAACAGAAGCAAGGGGCATATATATATATATATATATATATATATATATATATAATATGTGTGTGTGTGTGTATATGAGGATTTATACAATACTTTTTTGCTTTCATTACCTTCATTGGTTCACTTTTTAACACTCTGTATTCATATCTTATTTCCATTAGGACTCATGAAAATAAAATATGCTTTCAAGTGGGAGATAAAGTTTGCTGCACAAAGAATGGCTACATCTCTGGCAAAGATGAGGGAAAAAAGCTAGAAGATCCTGTCCGTGCTACTGCTGGAACATCCTGTTTAAATGTTGGAGATTCCCAAGATATTCCTAGAAGCCAACGAAAAAAAGAACAGATGACAGTGAAAAATGAAAGAATGTGCAACGGTGAAATTTTCTTCATTAAAAAGGTGAAGTGTTGAGAAAATGTATTGATTTGATGTTTTGTGTTTTTACAATGCAAAAATGCTGATAATCTGAAATGGCTGAAATTAAAGTAAATTAAAATTAGTTTGGATATGAACTTAAACATGAGTAATTACATGAATTTGATTGGTGCATTTTTATGTTATTTTACAACCAATTACAGGATGTGACTGAGATAGATATGGGAGCAAGAAGCAAAACAATACGCTATCTGACACTAGATGATGAAAACGGGCATGTGGTAACTTCTAACCACAGTGAGCTACAGCGAGAATGTAAATTGCGTCATGCTTGGGCAAGAACCATTCACACCTTTCAGGTATTGAGGTCACGCATATACACACTTAGTCATTGACACTTCTTATTGATCGGTAGCCATTTAACACCTTGAATTAGTCATTTGTCTCAGCTTCATGCAACTAATAATGTTTTTCTCCACTTCAGGGCTCAGAGGCGGAAACTATTGTGTATGTTCTCAGAAATAACTTTGCTGAAAACTGGCAGCATGTATACACTGCAGTGACACGCGGTCAGAAGCGTGTGTATGTAGTGGGTACAGAGCGTGACCTAGAAGGAGCCATCAAGAAATGGATCCCCCCTCGAAACACACGATTGTGTGGCCTTCTCAAGGCGATAGTTGCCCAACAAGGTCTCGAAGCCTCAAAGCGGCATGCTGAATCAGACCCATGCACTACACCGAGCAAACTTGTAAAAGTAACAGAGTAACAAATCTGTAAATTATCAAAAATACATGATATTGTATTTAACTTTCTATGACATAATCTTTCTCTAGCAAACCTCTTCAGAAGAGTCTGCGCTAGCTCAAGCCCCAAATCTCACAGCAAGGAGCTTCCCTGAGAAAATTCATTTTCATATCTCAACTTGATTTACTCCAAAAAGAAACAAAAATCTGAGCTTAAATACAATAGCATTCATTTTAGTATTGTCAGTGGATACATTTTATGTTTATTGTTCATCTACAATGCAGCTAAAAAGGGTGGTGTTATCAATAAAAATTTGAGACCACACTGATTCAACTGATTCAAAATTTAATTTAAACCTAGAAATACACAAAAAGTTTCAGGGTTTTGAAAAACTCTAAAACAAAGAAACATGCTGTAAATTGAATAGGAACTACCTAAGATTCAATGCTATTTTTAGGTCAGTAATCATATAATCAATTTTCTTTTTATTATTGTTAATGTTCTACAATTATTAGATAGCATGAGCAATGCAATGTTCCAAATATTAATCATGCAATCAATGTGCTTTCTATATATATAATAATATATATATATATATTTTTTCAAAAGTTTGAATTATGCCTTATTTTCTTTTTGTTATTATATAAATCAAGGAAATATTCATGTATTTGTTCTCAGGTAGGCTATATGAGTCTTCCTGCTTGTGATTTTTGTTAATATTATTTTAATGTTCCAAATATTAATCATGTAGTCAAAATATTTTCTGTTTTTTTTTTTTTTTTCTAAAGCTTGAATTACGCCTTTTCTTTTTTATTATTATACAAACCAAGAATAGAAATATTACAATATCATGTATTCGGACCATTCTCACTTCTGCATCCTCTATTCTACCTTTTGACTGTCGAAATTATAGTTTTTTGATGGCATTTTTTTGTTTGTTATTACTTTAAGCATGGAGCAAATATGTGCATGTCTAGCATTTCAATACAATTATCAATAATGATTAAAATGAATAAAGAATTAAAAATCATTTCTGTTGGTTTATGTATTAATACAATTTCAAACACGCTTGATCTATGCACTCGTCTTTCACATTTTGTTTTGCATTATTACTGTTTGACATCGAGCTTGAAAAAAAATACTTATGTATTTTTTTATTTTATTTAGGTTTTACAATAAATTATGTATAATAGTTCAGTAAACTAGTGATTCCATTGACAGGAAGCAGCGCAGAAACTGAACGGACTTTTATTTTGGTGTAATGTGATAGGCTGTTGTTGTTGACCATGTTTACAGTCATAAGTCAAGAATTGAACCGCGAAATGTAGAAATCTGTCTGCATGAGTAAACATGGCGCTGCAACTTCCCCCAGCTGGTTTAAAAACCATAACCGGTTACATTTTACCAGAGCGTCAGGTTGTCCAGTCAAACCAAGATGAGGTTTCAGAAAGTGAAGATGAAGAGGAAATACAGCCTGAGTTTCTTGATATGAAGGAGATGGACTCTGTCTCATCGGGGGCAAACGTATTTAAATCTTCCGTGCCAACGTCAAAAGAAGGTAAAACAACATTATATATGACTAAACATGTTATCATTTGGTTATCTTTTGGTGTCATGAACACAAAGTGAGTATATCAAACTGTGTTTGCATTAACAGCAGAATCACCCTTGACACACTGAAAAATATGTGACATTGTCCGTAAAACAAATAAAAATATCTCTTATGTACTAACGCACATGTCGAAGGTGTTTTATATATTTATTTAACTTGACAAGTAATATACTTTTATGTTAATGTGAATGACATTTTTCCAACTTAAAGCATAATGTTTGCATACATTGTAATTTCTTCTCTTAAATTGTTATTGTGTTTTGTTTTAAATCTATATAGTTTTATATTTTGAATTTGCTTAGGACATCAAAATGATCATGGCACATAACTTATCAACAAGTGACATATATTTATAATTTACATTGCTGCAAGTTACAAAGTAAGCCTGTTTACAGTTTACACTTTTTCATGTAAAAGTAATCATATTTACAATCGTTTACATTGTTGTTAGTAAAAAGTAAATCATGTTTAGTACAGTTCAGACTGTTATGTTTACACTGTTTCAGTTAAAGGTGCTAAATAGGATGTTTTGTTTTATACATTTTTGCAATATTACTTGAAACTGTCTTTACTAACTGATAAAAGACTATTTATTAGGTGCACTGAAAGGAATAATATTAATATACATCATCTGTGCACGAGGTAGGGCCTTAAAAACATCAGCCAATCGTTTACGCGATCATCACGTAAACGATTGGCCCTCTGGCTTGTCAATCACTGCCATGATGTTCCTTGTGAGAGACGAGCGCGGCTGCGCGCTCCAGTAACTTTCCACACTCTACAGGCGCCGCATGCAATGTTTTTGTCAGGAGACAGGAATAACAACTGCAGATTATGAGTTACCTGCGGTGAGTCCGACATAATGAATCCACTAACACGACACAGCGAATGCCGGTGGTAAACACTCGTGTTCCAATACTCGTGCACGAGTTTTGGGAGGCGTTCACTTGAAATGAGCTGTGAAGGAGGGGGGCTGTTCTTACGCATGCGCTCATTTCAAAAACTCAGTAACAGTCTTTGGTTTCTCAGTCGACGAAAAGATCCTATTTAGCGCCTTTAAAATCAACTTGTCGTTGTGTCTCACTTTTACAGGAGACACATTACTTACTTGGGGAATTTTTGTTTATATACACGTAGTCTTTGTTTATGGCCCCAACTATTAATGTTTAACGCACGATTTATCTTCTTTTGCAGTATCATTTATGGCCGGTAATAAGACGTACTGGGTTGAGGGCCGTTTTCTCCTCTGTGATCCCTGGTGGGAGATAACCTGCACAGTTCGCCAAGGCCAGCACAAAGCTTTTGTCAAAGGCTATCCCTCCTACAGCCTCCGCACCGGTCTGAGATCAGAGGGCCGGTCACTGGTGTCTCTTTTTCTTACAGCATCTGGAGCACAACCTGACTTCGTTAACATGTTCATGAATTGGTTGCCCATTGACAGACATGTGGAGCTTGTCGAAGTGCTGGATGCCCTGCAGGAGTTTGAAGATTCATCACCTGAGAATAAAGCTGTGGCTGAACAGCTCAAGTCTTACGTCAATCGCTCAGGTTGGAAAATATATACCATGTCTACTTGTTTTCAATATTTTGCACATATAATATTTATGAAAAAGTGATTAAAATAATAATACTGAAATCATAATCACAAACCTTGTTCATGTTTTCTGTGTCATTGTCTTTAAACACATCAGTCGCTTGGACACACGTGAGAGTTGCCAGCTTGTACCCTCAAATCATGAAATACTTACCAACATTGCTTCCAGGCCAGTTTATGGATATAATCAACAAAGGAAGAATGGAACACATGCCGGAAACTTCTGAAAGAGATGATCCTACTGCACAAGAGCAGAACAATACAAATGTATTAGCCAAACTTGAGGAGCTCATTAAGACTGATGTATGGAAGTTGGGCTTCAACTATGTAAGATTCCTTCCCGGGATACTGGTTGTTTGGTTTTAAATCGTAAGCTCACAAATGACGTCCTTCACTATCCTTTAATATAAATGTTTTTTTAACAGATCATGTTTAAAGAATTACATCTGATCCGGTGTGAAGCAAAAGTGGAGGCCTTCAAGGACTGTCATTTGTTTTGGAGAATCCCGGTGCTGCAGCGTAACGCCTTACTGTTATATGCGGAACTGAAAAGACATTGCGGAGCAACTGGCAGCACGTACGCCAAACGCGAGATGTTGGTGAATAACATATTGGATGATACAGGAGTTATGGGTGCCTGGGAAGCTTTGCATTTCCTTGTGGAACAGGGGGTGCTGGTGAGGGATGCTGAAAAGGTGGCACTTAGGAACCTCTTTAGCTATGAGAAAGGCATTGGCGAATGCTTGAGGGGTCTGGTTGAGGGAGAACCCTGGAAGATCCACTTGGATGTACGGGAGGTTCTTCTCGAAGCACAGCTGGATAGATTAAGAGCGAAAGCTTGTAAAAAGCACAGTACGGCTCATTTGAGGAAATCTAAGGATGATGCAAAAATATCAATCTCATTAGCACAAAATGACATAGTTCAGGCTGGGTGTGAGCAGATGCATCTTGATTTTGCACAGCCTGAAGCTTCAGGCATAGACCACAATGGAGGAACGCCAGCACGGCATTGTGATTCTCCTCAGTCCTATGAAATTACAAATCTCACCATTAAAGAGGAAAGTCTCACTTCAGACTCCGATGACTCCACCTACTTGGATATTGATCCGTCTAATATAGAGTTGGATCCCGATCAGTTGCGAGCAGCAGAAATGATGTGTGCCAACCCGGTAACCGTGATCAGTGGGAAGGGAGGTTGTGGGAAAACCACAGTGGTCAGCCTAGTGTTCAAGGCGGCTATGGAGCAACAGACAAGTGACAGGGAAGAGGTGCTGAAGGCCTGTGAGGTCTTTCAGAATGACTCTCAAGGGTCCAGTAATGGGCTGCTGTCAGACGATCACGAGGAGAAAAAAGATAAAGAGGCGAGTGACAGTGATGAAAAGCCTGTGGAGGTTCTCCTCACTGCTCCTACAGGGAGAGCTGCTTCACTTCTTACTAAGAGAACTGGCTTTACTGCTTATACTATGCACCAGGTATAGTCCACAAAACAACTTTACATTACATGGCATTTCATAATGTAACATTACATTATTTGTATTAATTTGTAACATATTACATACATTCCATAACATTATCTAACTTAAACATAGCATTGCATGACTTAAACATCACATAATATTTTAATAACTTCATAGTGCGTTACATAACATTTCAGAACTTAAAGGATTAGTTCACTTCAGAATTCAAATTTCCTGATAATTTACTCACCCCCATGTAATCCAAGAATTTCAGCATATATAGGTGTCTCAGTTGCTATCATTAATTTGTATTAATTACACACATATTTACATTGTCAACTTTCCCCCCATTTTTTCAGGTTTTATGGAGTTTCATGAATGCAAAAAAAGATCCCAGTGGAAATCCACAGGATTGGAAGTTCTCGAGGGTGCGGGTGCTGGTGGTCGATGAGGGGAGCCTGGTGTCAGTTCAGATCCTTCACTCCATTCTCAGCATGCTTACCAAACATGCAGAACTCCAGAAGTTCATCATTTTGGGTAAAGGCATATTGCATGCATAACAGTTTTTCATTCAGGGTGTATTTGCAGTGTATATATCAGCAGCATTATTCTGCAGTTTAAGATGTTGTATTAATTAAATAAATTTTAAATCGTATAAATAAAAAATAAATTAAAAAAACATGGATTTTGTGTCTGCAGGAGATGTGAGGCAGCTGCCGAGCATTGAGCCTGGAAACACACTGTACGATCTGTTTGAAGGCCTCAAGGATGTCCGTTGGGCCATTGAGATGAAGACCAACCATCGTGCCGAGTCTGAGCTCATTGTCAGAAACGCTGGACTGTGAGCAGATCGCTTGTATTTTAAAATGTTTGATGAGTTTTTAGAAAATTGTGTAACATCTTAGCTTTGGTTCCTTGTTGGCTTGTCAACTGTGTGTATATGGTTTTATGTAATATGATCAAATGTTAATGGTGTTTCTCAACCCTAATGACAGTTTATTAATCCTACTGCTTTTATTAACATAATATTTCAGCATTTCAGACATGGGTAAAAAAAGGCGTTACAGCCCTCTGGAGTTTGATGCCACCATAAAAATGACGAGACCTTCCACAGTGCCATCTGACAGAAGGTTCATTTTTGTCGAAATCAGTGGGGAAAATGATAATTTTGGTAAGTGAGCTGTTATGATATATGTGAAAAACGTTACTTTAAATGGCTTTATGATTTTCACAACACTTGTATAGTATAAGCTAGGAAGTGAAGAATTATGTGAGGTGTTTAAACTGTCACTCTGCCTCAGGACACATTCTTTGCATTCTCAGTAAAGCTGTAAACCTGAAGGCTCAAACAATCTGAATATCAAAAGAAAACACACTTTGATCAAAAGGAAAACCATCACTGGATTCTCCTCAGAACATGCAGACTCTTGTTTGTCTATTGTACTGCATGTTTTCAATGGAGAGTTCCTGAAAATACACTTCCTGTTGTCTGTGACTCATTCAGATCTTTCTATGGGTGCCTACACAGCCACCTACAATACATTTTACTCCCCCATAAGCACCTTATTGGAACTTTTCGGCAATCAAATACATTGTTGAGGCACCAAATAATTGTCAGTCCAGCAAAATAGTGAATCTAATATTGATCAATAACAACAAATTTCTTCTGTTTAGACCTCCAGGACGCCATTATATTCTTACTCAAGGAAGGTCCTGGACTGAAAGATGATAAATTGTCTCAATTTGTGGCTTTCAGGAGGTAAGACAGATTCAGCTTTGTTGCTCTGTGCTGAGATGTCAGTCTTTTTAAGAAAATGTTGAGTTTGCTAAAGTTGTTGTTTTTATTGTTCACAGGAAAGACTGTGAGTTGGTAAATGAGCTTTGCTGCAAGCATTATTCTCAGCATATTACAAAGTGAGTGAAAAGTTAGTTTTCTTACAAATAAATAAGCTTGACACTTAATTTTATTAATGTTTTTTTCACCACTTCCATAGGTTGCCTTTCTAGAAGTATATTTAGGGCCCAAGCGAAAATTCGCGCAGGGCCCTCTTGTTTTTCTAAGGATTATTATTAGGGCCCAAGCGAATTAAGCGCGCAGGGCCCTCTTGTTCTTCTAAGGATTATTATTAGGGCCCAAGCGAAAATTCGCGCAGGGCCCTCTTGTTTTTCTAAGGATTATTATTATTTTTAGGGCCCAAGCGAAAATTCGCGCAGGGCCCTCTTGTTTTTCTAAGGATTATTAGGGCCCAAGCGAAAATTCGCGCAGGGCCCTCTTGTTTTTCTAAGGATTATTAGGGCCCGAGCACCGATGGTGTGAGGACCCTATTGGAATTGCTCAGCCAATTAGGGCCCAAGCGAAAATTCGCGCAGGGCCCTCTTGTTTTTCTAAGGATTATTAGGGCCCAAGCGAAAATTCGCGCAGGGCCCTCTTGTTCTTCTAAGGATTATTATTTTTTTTTTTTTTATTTATTAGGGCCCAAGCGAAAATTCGCGCAGGGCCCTCTTGTTTTTCTAAGGATTATTATTATTTTTTTTTTATTTTTTTTTATTTTTTTTTTTTTTATTTTTTTTCCGTCTTCCGGGGCTTTTTGGGGGCCTTAACATGCTCAAAAACTCTTGAAAATTGGCACACACATTGGAATCCGCGGCCAACAGGGCCGGGCAGAAGCTGGTACCCGGGCGTGGCAGGGGGCTCAACAGCGCCCCCTTGAAAAAGGTCTGAAAATTTGGTCCATATATTAAACACGCTTGCACGTATTAGTCTGAAACTCGGTACACATATAGACCTCATCGGGCCGAACAACTTTCGTGCTCTAAGTTAAACGTCACGCCAACAGGAAGTCAGCTATTAAGGGTTGTTTGAAAAACGCATGCTCTGGAATTTGATATACTCCTCCTAGACGATTAATCCGATCGCCACCAAACTCGGTCAGCATGAAGTCAAGACACTGATGATTAAAAATTGCCAGGGGATTTTTGATATCTCGAACGGTTTGTCCGTGGCGAGGCAACGAATTTATGGCGAGAAAAAGGAAACAGGAAATGTGTTATAACGTCTGCATACATATATTGATCTTTATGAAACTTCACAAGTGTGTTCGTTATAGGAGTCTGATCACATGTATGTGACTATTGTGAGTCAAAGTTATAGCGCCACCAACTGGCAGCAGGAAGTGTATCACTTTTTGAAATGTTTTGAGATCACCCTCTTATTTTTACCTGATTTGCTTCAAACTTCATCAGTGTAATGTCAATACACAGCAGATGTAGACCTATGACAGGATTTTTGATATTTGAAATATTGTTGCCATGGCAACAGGTCAAACTGTAATAATATTCTTGAGTGTTTTTGAGGCTCTTAACATGCTTCAAATTGCATGAAACTCGACACACACATCAATATTGTCAACCAGTAGACATGGACAAAGCCATAGAAATGGGCGTGGTGGAGGGGCTCAGTAGCGCCACCTTTTGACAAAAGTGGGGGGGTTTGTTTTTCCTACAGTCACCAAACTTGGTACACATATTGTTCTCATCAAGCCGGACAATTTTCTAATTTACATTCATTAGCTCCGACCAACAGGAAGTCAGCTATTTTGGTTTGAATGTTAATTTTTTGAAAAAACAGGCTATGAATTTTATACTACTGCTCCTACAGGGTTTATCCAATTTACACCAAGCTTTTTTTAACTTGTTGCTAACACATTGAAGTTGTTTAATTGCAAACGGATTTTGGATATCTCAAACGGTTTGGCCGTGGCGAGGCAACGAATTTATGGCAAGAAAAGGGAAACAAAGTGTTATAACTTCTGCATACATTAATTGATTTTGATGAAACTTCGGCTTAGTCTTCGTTGTACAAGGCTGATCACATGGATGTGACTATTGTGATTCAAAGTAATAGCGCCACCAACTGGAAGCAGAAAATGTGTCACTTTCAGCATACATTGAGATCACCCTCTTATTTTTACCTGATTTGCTTCAAAATTCATCAGAATAATGTTAAAACTTGGCACATGTAATCCTTTGAAAATGGGCAGGGAGGAGGGGCTCTATAGTGGCACCTTGTAGTGCAGTAAATGTGGAGTGAATTTGACATAGTCCTTTGATGTTTAACCGTTTTAAGTGCCTATTGCCCGCTGTGCACAGTTGCCCTGAAGCCACCGGGGTGGCGGTGCCACCGGGCTTGGGCCCGCCATCGCTGCTCGCAGCTATATTTTTTTTTTATTTTTTTTCCGTCTTCCGGGGCTTTTTGGGGGCCTTAACATGCTCAAAAACTCTTGAAAATTGGCACACACATTGGAATCCGCGGCCATTAGGACGCCGGAGAGGCTGGTACCCGGGCGTGGCAGGGGGGCTCGACAGCGCCCCCTTGAAAAAAGTCTGAAAATTTGGTCCATATATTAAACACGCTTGCACGTATTAGTATGAAACTCAGTACACATATAGACCTCATCGGGCCGAACAACTTTCGTGCTCTAAGTTAAACACCACGCCAACAGGAAGTCAGCTATTAAGGGTTGTTTGAAAAACGCATGCTCTGGAATTTGATATACTCCTCCTAGACGATTAATCCGATCGCCACCAAACTCGGTCAGCATGAAGTCAAGACACTGATGATTAAAAATTGCCAGGGGATTTTTGATATCTCGAACGGTTTGTCCGTGGCGAGGCAACGAATTTATGGCGAGAAAAAGGAAACAGGAAATGTGTTATAACGTCTGCATACATATATTGATCTTTATGAAACTTCACGAGTGTGTTGCTTGTAGTAGTCCGATCACATGGATGTGACTATTGTGAGTCAAAGTTATAGCGCCACCAACTGGCAGCAGGAAGTGTATCACTTTTTGAATTGCTTTGAGATCACCCTCTTATTTTTACCTGATTTGCTTCAAACTTCATCAGTGTAATGTCAATACACAGCAGATGTAGACATATGACAGGATTTTTGATATTTGAAATATTGTTGCCATGGCAACAGGTCAAACTGTAATAATATTCTTGAGTGTTTTTGAGGCTCTTAACATGCTTCAAATTGCATGAAACTCGACACACACATCAATATTGTCAACCAGTAGACATGGACAAAGCCATAGAAATGGGTCTGGTGGAGGGGCTCAGTAGCGCCACCTTTTGACAAAAGTGGGGGGGTTAGTTTTTCCTACAGTCACCAAACTCGGTACACATATTGTTCTCATCAAGCCGGACAATTTTCTAATTTACATTCATTAGCTCCGACCAACAGGAAGTCAGCTATTTTGGTTTGAATGTTAATTTTTTGAAAAAACAGGCTATGAATTTTATACTACTACTCCTACAGGGTTTATCCAATTTACACCAAGCTTTTTTTAACTTGTTGCTAACACATTGAAGTTGTTTAATTGCAAACGGATTTTGGATATCTCAAACGGTTTGGCCGTGGCGAGGCAACGAATTTATGGCAAGAAAAGGGAAACAAAGTGTTATAACTTCTGCATACATTAATTGATTTTGATGAAACTTCGGCTTAGTCTTCGTTGTACAAGGCTGATCACATGGATGTGACTATTGTGATTCAAAGTAATAGCGCCACCAACTGGAAGCAGAAAATGTGTCACTTTCAGCATACATTGAGATCACCCTCTTATTTTTACCTGATTTGCTTCAAAATTCATCAGAATAATGTTAAAACTTGGCACATGTAATCCTTTGAAAATGGGCAGGGAGGAGGGGCTCTATAGCGGCACCTTGTAGTGCAGTAAATGTGGAGTGAATTTGACATAGTCCTTTGATGTTTAACCGTTTTAAGTGCCTATTGCCCGCTGTGCACAGTTGCCCTGAAGCCACCGGGGTGGCGGTGCCACCGGGCTTGGGCCCGCCATCGCTGCTCGCAGCTATATTTATTATTTTATTTTTTATTTTATTTTTTTTTTATTTTTTTTCCGTCTTCCGGGGCTTTTTGGGGGCCTTAACATGCTCAAAAACTCTTGAAAATTGGCACACACATTGGAATCCGCGGCCAACAGGGCCGGGCAGAAGCTGGTACCCGGGCGTGGCAGGGGGGCTCAACAGCGCCCCCTTGAAAAAGGTCTGAAAATTTGGTCCATATATTAAACACGCTTGCACGTATTAGTCTGAAACTCGGTACACATATAGACCTCATCGGGCCGAACAACTTTCGTGCTCTAAGTTAAACGTCACGCCAACAGGAAGTCAGCTATTAAGGGTTGTTTGAAAAACGCATGCTCTGGAATTTGATATACTCCTCCTAGACGATTAATCCGATCGCCACCAAACTCGGTCAGCATGAAGTCAAGACACTGATGATTAAAAATTGCCAGGGGATTTTTGATATCTCGAACGGTTTGTCCGTGGCGAGGCAACGAATTTATGGCGAGAAAAAGGAAACAGGAAATGTGTTATAACGTCTGCATACATATATTGATCTTTATGAAACTTCACGAGTGTGTTGCTTGTAGTAGTCCGATCACATGGATGTGACTATTGTGAGTCAAAGTTATAGCGCCACCAACTGGCAGCAGGAAGTGTATCACTTTTTGAATTGCTTTGAGATCACCCTCTTATTTTTACCTGATTTGCTTCAAACTTCATCAGTGTAATGTCAATACACAGCAGATGTAGACCTATGACAGGATTTTTGATATTTGAAATATTGTTGCCATGGCAACAGGTCAAACTGTAATAATATTCTTGAGTGTTTTTGAGGCTCTTAACATGCTTCAAATTGCATGAAACTCGACACACACATCAATATTGTCAACCAGTAGACATGGACAAAGCCAAAGAAATGGGCGTGGTGGAGGGGCTCAGTAGCGCCACCTTTTGACAAAAGTGGGGGGGTTTGTTTTTCCTACAGTCACCAAACTTGGTACACATATTGTTCTCATCAAGCCGGACAATTTTCTAATTTACATTCATTAGCTCCGACCAACAGGAAGTCAGCTATTTTGGTTTGAATGTTAATTTTTTGAAAAAACAGGCTATGAATTTTATACTACTACTCCTACAGGGTTTATCCAATTTACACCAAGCTTTTTTTAACTTGTTGCTAACACATTGAAGTTGTTTAATTGCAAACGGATTTTGGATATCTCAAACGGTTTGGCCGTGGCGAGGCAACGAATTTATGGCAAGAAAAGGGAAACAAAGTGTTATAACTTCTGCATACATTAATTGATTTTGATGAAACTTCGGCTTAGTCTTCGTTGTACAAGGCTGATCACATGGATGTGACTATTGTGATTCAAAGTCATAGCGCCACCAACTGGAAGCAGAAAATGTGTCACTTTCAGCATACATTGAGATCACCCTCTTATTTTTACCTGATTTGCTTCAAAATTCATCAGAATAATGTTAAAACTTGGCACATGTAATCCTTTGAAAATGGGCAGGGAGGAGGGGCTCTATAGCGGCACCTTGTAGTGCAGTAAATGTGGAGTGAATTTGACATAGTCCTTTGATGTTTAACCGTTTTAAGTGCCTATTGCCCGCTGTGCACAGTTGCCCTGAAGCCACCGGGGTGGCGGTGCCACCGGGCTTGGGCCCGCCATCGCTGCTCGCAGCTATATTTCTGTTTTAATATTTGGTGTTTTTAATTTCAGGACTCCCAAAAAGACATGGAACTTTCAAAGAAGGGATAAAGTTTGCTGCACTAAGAATGGCTATGTCTCGGACCATGAGGAGAAGAGAGGAGTGACTTCCTGTGATACTGTCAGAGCTTCACATGATAGTGCCAGATCTTCCCATGATAATGCCGTAAACCAGACACAAAATGAACAGACGAAAGAGAAGAAGGAGCGACTGTGCAATGGGGAAATTTTCTTCATTAAAGATGTACTGGAGTTTTATTTATCGATTTATATATGTATTTATTGACAGTCTCAATTTTTAATGCTTATAAATTCAAAATGCTTAGTTTTGAGTAGTAATAACCTGAGTTTGTTATTGATTGGTTTAACTTGTCCTTGTTATTGTACACCAATCACAGGATGTGACTAAGGATGAGGAGAATAATAAGGAAGGAAGATGTAAAAAAATAAGGCGCTACCTGACACTAGATGATGAAAATGGGCGCGTGGTGACTTGTAACTACAGGGAGCTACAGAGAGAGTGTAAACTGCGCCATGCTTGGGCAAGAACCATTCACACCTTTCAGGTACTTAAGCTCTTTGTTCATCTATGGCCCCGTTCACAGCATTTGTCTCAGCTTCATGCAAATTAGTTTTCTCACTTCAGGGCTCAGAGGCTGAAACTATTGTGTACGTTCTTGGAGACAGCATTGCTCAAAACTGGCAGCATGTATACACTGCAGTGACACGCGGTCAGAAGCGTGTGTATGTAGTGGGTACAGAGCGTGACCTAGAAGGAGCCATCAGGAAAAGAATCACCCCACGTAACACACAATTGTGCAGGTTTGCTAAGAAAAGCGTTGGACAAAAAGATCCTGAAGACTCTTTGACTCAGTCTGCCTGCAGTCAGAATCAAGTGGCGACCCCTGTGAACCACAGTTTTGGGCCATCACAGTCCACACCAGTGGCCCCACATTGCTCCAGCCGCCCCGAGCCATTCTCCAGCACAAAACCTTCATGCGTACGACACCTTTACAAGGAAGAAAATGGACAAAGCCATCAAACGTCCAATATCTCTTTACAAGATGACATGGCATTCAGTCAAACCTACTCTTGGTCGCCCATGGATGGTTGTGATGAGCCAACCACGGTGCAGAATGAACATGTGTCCGAATTATCCAATCATGTTGAAGATGCAACATTGTTATGGGCGATCAGCTCTTCCCCAAATGAAAGCAGCAGGGGCTCTAAGCGGATGATTCCCGTGGACACCTGCAGTACGCCGACTAAACTACCAAAGGTAACAAACATATACACTAGAACATCTAAAAATGATTCATGAATGATGTGCCATGTTTTAACAGTGATCAAAAAACTATTTTACTGGATATTTGATCATTAAGATGCATACCAGAGTTCAAAGCTTTATTTTCCACGTGCACATTGGTGCAAAGGCATTATGAGAAATAATACATTGTAGATGCTCATGTGGTTGAATGTGTTCGAACAGCCAAAAAAGACCTCCTACTCTCCGCCTTACTGACCTAACGCGTAAATATTACGGGCAGCACGCTAGCCAGATGGGATTAAAACTTTGTCGGCTGAAGACCCAAGTTTGGTTTGGAGATGAAAAACGTACCAAGCACGATGTTCTCGCACCATTCCTGATTTCTAACACACACTCACAGCGTTCGGTGTGGTCTTGCAGCTATGAGAGCAGAAATGAAAGCTGATGCTCGCCGTATGTTTTTCCTCCATCTCCGTGCGCGTTCATATGTATGTTCATAAATTGCACAAACTTGTTTTGTCTATTAGATCAAAATATCTAAAAACCTTACATTTACCTGCCCATGACTATATACAGGTGCTGGTCATATAATTAGAATATCGTGAAAAAGTAAAAAAAATTTTATTGTAAATTATTTTAAAAAATGAAACTTTCATTTATACTAGATTCCCTACATGTAAAGTAAAACATTTCAAAAGTTTTTTTTTTTTTTTTTTATTTGTTAATTAGAGCGTACAGCTAATGAAAGTCCAAAATCCAGTATCTCAAAATATTAGAATATTTACATTTGAGTTTCATTAAATGACCATCCCTACAGTATAAATTCCGGGTTTCTCTTGTTCTTTGAAACCACACTAATGGGGAAGACTGCTGACTTGGCAATGGTCCAGGAGACAATCATTGACACCCTCCACAAAGAGAGTAAGTCACAGATGGTCATTACTGAATGTGGTGGCTGTTTACAGAGTGATGTATCAAAGCATATTAAATGCAAAGTTGATTAGAAGGAAGAAATTGGGTAGGCAAAGGTGCACAAGCAACAGGGATGACCACAAGCTTGAGAATACTGTCAAGTAAAGCCGATTCAAACACTTGGGAGAGCTTCACAATGAGTCAAATGAAGCCGGAGTCAGCGCATCAAGAGTTACCACACTCAGACATCTTCAGGAAAAGGACTACCAAGCCACTTCTGAAACAGAAACAACGTCAGAAGCATCTTACCTGGGCTAAGGAGAAAAAGAACTGGACAGTGAACAGTGGTCGAAAGTCCTCTTTTCAGATAAAAGTAAATTTTGCATTTCATGTTGAAATCATGGTCCCAGAGTCTGAAGGAAGACTGGAGAGGCACAGAATCCAAGCTGCTTGAAGTCTAGTGGGAAGTTTCTGAAGTTAGTAATGATTTGGGGGGCAGTGACGTCTGCTGGTGTTGGTCCATTGTGTTTTATCAAGTGCAAAGTCAATGCAGCCATCTTCCAGGAGATTTTGGAGCACTTTATGCTTCCATCTACTGACAAGCTTTATGGAGATGCTGATTTCCTTTTCCAGCAGGACTTTAGCACCTGCCCACAGTGCAAAAACCACTTCCAAGTGGTTTGCTGACCATGATATTACTGTGCTTTATTGGCCAGCCAACATGCCTGACCCCTGAATCTATGGGATATTTTCAAGAGAAAGATGAGAAACAGTCGATCCAACAATATACAGATGATCTGAAGGCTCAATAGTGCCTCAGCAGTGCCACAGGCTGATCACTTCCATGCCACACTTCACTGATGCTGTAATTTGTGCTAGGAGCAAATCATTTGCTGTAATATGTGCTGCCGACCAAGTATTGAGTGTACAAATGAACATACTTTAAAGAACTTGAACTTTTCTGTTTTGAAAATTTTTTGATTCATCTTAGGAAATATTCTAATATTTTGAGATACTGGATTTTGGACTTTCATGAGCTGTACGCTCTAATTATCAAAATTAAAAAAAAAAAAAAAAAAAAACCCTTTTGAAATGTTTTACTTTACATGTAGGGAATCTAGAATATGTGAAAGTTTCATTTTTAAAAATAATTCACAATAAAAAAATGAACTTTTTCACGATATTCTAATTATATGACCAGCACCTGTATATGCAATGGTGTGGCTAGTATGAATGTGTCAGATATTAAAACATTTGATTAGAAATTCATTTAGGATCAAAATATGCAAACTTTGCACTCCATAGACAACAGTGATATTATTGGAAATGTATGCTGTATACTGAATGTTTTAGGCTGGATGTGCTTAGCATTCTGTGATCTCCTCTTGCTCTAGAAAACCACTTCAGAAGAGTCTCCGTTCAGCTCAAAGCTGAATCTTCTGTCTATTACAAGTCCCAGCTCCAAATCCCACGGCAGGCAGCTGTTCCGAGACGATTCATATCCTCCCAGAGAATAGCCGAAGAGTGGTCATTATCACACCCAACATGCCAAAGCTGGAAAGAACTAAATCAGTAAACATGTGCAAGTTATTTGGCTTTTCAGAGGATGTGGATAAACCTGAATTCACCCAGAATGACAAAATCTCGTAATACAATATTATGGCTCTGAGTTCTATCTGCTTCTTTTGAAAAGTATAATTCTTAAATTATATTTAAGTAACAACTGGGTAAAAGAAGAGAAAAGAAATCTGAAACTAAAGTGCAATTTTGCTATATTTATCCAAGAAAATGTTAAATGTAGACCAGATTTGTAATTGAAGTCCGTAACTCATCCTTGTTTATTACCATATCATTTTAAAATCACTTTTATGTTTTTATCTTTCCTGGCAAACTTGTTAAGGTACAAACATGTTATGCAGGTCAATTTTTTTAAATTTCCACAGCGTTTATATAATATGAATCACAGCTTTTGTGTCTATCAGGGCTGAAGCAATTGTTTGACTTTAGGCTTTATATGAACAATTCAGGATACCTTAATCACTGTTAAGGCTCAAAAATCCCTTTGAGGTTTTATTGGGTATTGTAATGGTTATTTCACTTTTTATTTAAAGCCTGAAGCATGTGACGGGTTTATCTCCAAAGCTCAGTATGATGGTTGTCTAACATCAGATCTTGATCTAATAAACCAGACTGAAGCAGCCTTTTTTGTTGTTGTTTATTCAATCTCAAATGCATGTTTCTCATCATAAATGTCATCCAACTTGTTTCTCATATCTGATGTGCTGCTTTCATCTATTTTAATATAATGTAACGTTATGTAGATAAATTGAAAATACTCTCCCTTAATTTGTGCATCTTTTTGCTTTTTTGGGAGCGTCAAGTACATTCAGGAATGAAGAATACATCTTAGATACTATTTTGTCTAAGAAAATCTATATTTTCGTTCAAGATAAGTAGATTATTTCTATTTTAATATAAACACCCTCTGCTCCAGTGTGATTTTTCGAGCGGTCACAAGTTAATAAATACAAAAAACGTCATCATTCTACGCCTCGCGTAGCGGTGAAATGATTGGCTTGAAGTGTTTTGGGTCGGCGAATCAGTGACGAGCAAACCCGGAAGACGCACAGTATCGCGAAAACTGTCTGTGCAGAGCTGCTGCTTGTCAAATCAACCCGATTTTTAAAAGTTAATTTCATCCAGTGAGTTATATTTCATCATGTCCGCGAGAAATCCAGTAATGCATCTTGGTAAGTCTTAAAACCCCCCAAAAAACATTAACGTTACATTGATTAATTAATTCCGCTACTTTTTCCACGTGATAGGATCAAAAGGACTGAAGACAGAAATTAAAGTTCTTTGTGAACTACTAATGAGTATCAGGCATCGTGGTGTAACTTAAGCTTTACATTTAACATTGAACATGAAAAGTGCAAAGTATATTCTTCGTGTTATGTGTGGTTAATCTTTAACTCCATCTGAGCAGTTAAGAACTGCATAATCCAACATTCAAGCATGTAGTTAACCTTAAATATAATTCTATTTTTCTTCTTTCCCTGATATAAAGTTGACTCCAAACTGTATGTAAATGAAATGCCCTTAATGAATTCCACATGACCCATGTGTCTCATGACCCACGTTGAGCAGAGGGGAATAACAAGACAAAACTGATTTATTCTTGCCTTATTTTAGATCTGGAATGGGTGTCAAAAGTCAGAGTCAACACTCAGGCTGTTCTTAAAAGAGCCCAGCAGATTCAAGGACACAAAGTGGCCAAAAAACAGTGGCAGGTAAACTGTTTACAATATTTATGGCACATAATCACTGCTATTTCTTTATGCCAGCTAAAACACATCTTTATTGATCTACATTGTTATTGTAGGCTGCCTGGTTGCTGAAGGCTGTCACATGCATCGATCTGACGACCCTCGCTGGTGACGACACACCTTCCAATGTCCATCGACTCTGTATGAAGGCCACACAGCCGATCCGCCATGATCTGCTGAAGAGCATGGACATGCATGACAAAGGTGTCTCTGTCTGGAGGATTTTTGCATGCATTTCTCACATCATGATCCCTGTTGTTGGTGCACTTGATTCCACATTTATCTTCTGTCACTCAAATTGCAGTTTGCATTATAAAATAAGTTTAAAACCATTTAAATCCATTAAACAAATTACTGTTAGAGGAATTTTAGATCATAGTAATTGACAAACTAATCCAGAAATATGAATTAATACAGATTACTAGTATATTTAATGTCACTGGTACTAATACAGCTTAATGGGAGGGGAGAGAAAATAAATAAATAAATAAATAAAAATAAAAAATAAATAAATATATATATATATATATATATATATATATATATATATATATATATATATATATATATATATAATATCAGTAGATCTTTCAGAGTAACAATGTAAATTTACCTTTATTGTATATTAATATTTGATACTTTTTTATTATAATACACTACTGTTCAAAAGTTTGGGGTCAGGGGTTAGGATTTTACATTTTTTGATTGAAATTAATACTTTTATTCAGCAAGGAAGCATTAAATTGATCAAAAGTGACAGGAAATACATAATAAAAGTTGGGGGAAAAAAATTTATCACAGTTTCCACCAAAATATTAAGCAGCACAACATTTCATTAAGTTTCAACATTGATAATTATAATAATTATTAATCCTAAAATTTCAGGAATTCCAGGAATAAATTACATTTTAAATGTATTAAAATAGAAAATATTTATTTTAAATTGTGAAAATATTTCACAATAATACCATTTTTACTATATTTTTAGTCAAATAAATGCAGCCTTGGTGAAAATAAGGGACTTCTTTAAAAAACATTAAAACGTTTTACTGACTCCAAACTTTTGAATGATAGTGTATATATTTTATGTATTAGCTTATTTTATTTTATTGATGTTATATTATTGTAATGTTATTAATGGTATTTTATTGTATTGATGGGTTTTAAAGGTGCCCTAGAACCAGTTTTTAAAAAGATGTAATATAAGTCTAAGGTGTCCCCTGAATGTGTCTGTGAAGTTTCAGCACAAAATAACCCATAGATTTTTTTTTAATTAATTTTTTTAACTGCCTATTTTGGGGCATCATTAACTATGCACCGATTCAGGCTGCGGCCCCTTTAAATCGTGCGCTCCCTGCCCCCCGAGCTCTCGACTATAATACAGTGCATTTACAAAGTTCACACAGCTAATATAACCCTCAAATGGATCTTTACAAGATGTTCGTCATGCATACTACATGCAAGCGTCGGATCATGTGAGTATAGTATTTATTTGGATGTTTACATTTGATTCTGAATGAGTTTGAGGTTTTGCTCCGTGGCTAAAGCTAACATTACACACTGTTGGAGAGATTTATAAAGAATGAAGTTGTGTTTATGCATTATACAGACTGCAAGTGTTTAAAAATGAAAATAGCGACGGCTCTCTTGTCTCCGTGAATACAGTAAGAAATGATGGTAACTTTAACCACATTTAACAGTACATTAGCAACATGCTAACGAAACATTTATAAAGACAATTTACAAATATCACTAAAAATATCATGTAATCATGGATCATGTCAGTTATTATTGCTCCATCTGCCATTTTTCGCTATTGTCCTTGCTTGCTTACCTAGTCTGATGATTCAGCTCTGCACAGATCCAGACGTTAATACTGGCTGCCCTTGTCTAATGCCTTGAACATGGGCTGGCATATGCAAATATTGGGGGCGTACATATTAATGATCCTGACTGTTATGTAACAGTCGGTGTTATGTTGAGATTCGCCTGTTTTTCAGAGGTCTTTTAAACAAATGAGATTTACATAAGAAGGAGGAAACAGGAGTTTGAAACTCAATGTATGTCATTTCCATGTACTGAACTCTTATTTAACTATGCCAAAGTAAATTCAATTTTTGATTCTAGGGCACCTTTAAGTTTTAGTAACATAAACATGTCACTGTATATCTGTCCACAAGAGGGAGACAAAGCTCTTTCCCCAGAAATTGACTGTCTGAAGAGATCAGTGACTTCAGCAACTTAAATTCAACCTTTTACTGAATAAAAAAATAGTTTATAACATAATAAACATTAGATGTTAACAGAACTTTAAGTGTTTGAATTATTGTGCTGTATTTACTTTTATGTATTTATTAAAATGTAGTCGTTGCATTCAATTCATTCTAGTTTTCTCTGACTTTGAAAACTGTGCGTGTGTGTGTGTGTGTGCGTGCGTGTGTGTGTGTGTGTGTGCGCATGTGCATGATTCCAGGAATCACAACTGCAGCTGTCTGTGTGTACCCATCACGGGTGGCTGATGCTGTCAAGTCTCTGAAGGCTGCCAACTCTAGTCTTCCTGTTGCATCTGGTAAGACGTTTGAAACTGATTATCTTAAAACACATTTTAATTCTTCAGATATCATCCCAGAGAGGGTGCAACCGCATTGTCTCACCTCACGTCATTCTCTTCGCTTTAGTGGCCACTGGTTTCCCTGCTGGACAGACGCCATTGAAGACCCGTCTCGAGGAGGTCCAGATGGCTGTGAAGGATGGTGCTTCGGAGATCGATATTGTCATAAACCGGACTTTGGCACTCACTGGACAGTGGGCAGGTGTGTGTAACCAGGGTACTACTAAGGGAACGCAAATACAGTTCCTACCAAAAAAATCCTTTTAAACCAGACTGTTTGCTTTTGATTTAAAGAGGACCTATTATGCTTTTTAACATTTCAACTTCTTTAGTGTGTAATGTTGCTGTTTGAGCATGGAAAAGGTCTGCAAAGTTACAAAGCCCAAAGTCCGCTCCAAAGAGCGTTATTCTCTAAATCAGTAAGCACTGTTTCTGAACTCCCTGAAATGCCTCAATTGTAGTCTTGAGTTTTCTTCTGGGAACGAACATGTCACAATATTCCTCATTTAAATAATTCCCGCCCCAGGCATATACAAAAAAAGGGAGCGAGGCATTGTTGAGTTGTATTAGTAGCGTGTTGAAACTTACAGATATAGTAGGGGGCGTGCCATTTCCGAAACACGCTTGAAGCAGTTGACCAATTACTACAGACTAGTCTAGCCAACCAATCAGAGCACATTGTGCTTTTATGAAGGAGGAGCTTCATAGAGACAGGAACTAGAGCATTACTGACAGACCAGTGTTGCCAAGTCTGTGGTTTTCCTGTAGAACCCTTGCCATGGGTTGCTTTTCATGCGGCTTGAAGCGACCCCAATTAATATGATATTTAGCGCCTGGAATGTGAATTTTACCAGGGGAACACTGCCAAAAAGAGGGTTTTGTAGTTTTGAGCTTGTTCCGAGTAGCAATTGGGCGGGTTTTGTTGTGAAAACCTGGCAACCCTGTGACAGACTGAGAAGTGCAGTGCTGCAACAATGTAAAATATGCAAAACAATAAGGTGTTTTTTGAACATTCATGCATGTAAACCTATTCTAGTAAAACTCAAAAACAAAATCAAGACTTAGGACACAAGCTTGTGTCTTCCAGACTGACCAGCCGACATTGGCCATAACTATCAAACTTCTTTATATAAAAGAACAAAAAAAGTACCCAAAGCATGTTTTTCTTCAGTTATACTTTGATAGCTGGTGAAAATACAAATGGACGACAGTTCATTTTTGTCTCTCATTGTTATCTTAGCCCTCTACGATGAGATCCGGCAGTTCAGAGAGGCCTGTGGAGATGCCCATATGAAGACCATCTTGGCAGTGGGAGAGCTGGGAACCTTCACAAACGTCTACAAGGCCAGCTTGGTGTCCATGATGGCAGGTGAGGACATTAAGCATAGATCTGAGGAAAAAAATTAGTTTTAATTCGAGTCCAGTCAAGTCCTGAAGAAATAATTATTATATTCATAAATATTTTATTTTAATTATATTTAAGTTGTCATCAAAACAACCAGTTTATCTATTTATAGGATGTTGATGGGTACACATAGGTGAAATGAGCATGTTTGGCTGTCTCTTACCATGAGTGTTTTGCTTCATGGCACTTTGGTCTTGATTTGATTAGATGGTATTTATATTCCTTATGAAATATGCATAAAAGTCATGGGCCATGATTCAGTGCATACCGTTAATTTTTTTAATATTATTTAAATGATCATTATCCATTATGGTGTTATTAAGACCTTTTCTTTCTTTCTTTCTTTCTTTCTTTGACTTTGATTTGGACAAATGTTTTTCATATAGTAATAATATTATTTTTGTTTATTAATGCTTTTTATTCAAGAAATAGTAAGGGTTAATAAGGGTTTCTTTTATTTATTTTTTCTTTCTATATTGACTTCATGCCCTACAATAATATCAAAATGAATTTTAATGTAAAAATTAAAAATATTGTTTTTATATTGCATTTATATTTTGAATATTTTTTGGAACATATACAGTATAATTATTTAAATGATCACTATCCATTATTGTCTAATTAATTTTAAATGGCTATTTAAATATATTGTCAGAAAGATGCAAACTTTTCAGTGTATGTGCAGTAACTACATCCACCAGCAGGGACTAACTGGTCATGCTAACAAGCTAAATCTGACCCCCTGATAGGGCTGTAAAATCGATTAATCATGATTTTTTTTGCATTTAACAAAAAGTTTGTTTACAAAATATATATATGTGCATGCATACTATTGTATTTATATATATTGACATATAATATAAATAAATATAATATATATATATATATATATATATATATATATATATATATATATATATATATATATATATATATATATATATATATACACACACACACACATATATTATGTAAACTAACTTTTTTTGTTAGATGCGATTAATTGCGATTAATCGATTTTTACAGCCCTACCCCCTGGTGTGATCAATACCAACAGTGATGCTTGACTTAGCAAGTTTGAACTTTTGTCCACAGTGTGGCGCCATTGCTCATCCTTTCCGCACTCCACATCCAGATGGCCAAACACACACACACACACACACACACACACACACACACACACACACACACACACACACACACAGAGCAGGCCAGTGACTGTATGCTTAAATAGCCATTGCACATTAAGCCGATTACTGTACCCAATTGTCAGCGGCTCTGATAGGGATCGTTATTAAAATGCATTGCTTTTGTCGCCGCGCTCATTCCTTAATCTCCCCTTGTTCCTATGAATTGCGTATGAGGTTTCTGAAATTGAATGATAATTTCACCTATTAATCTGCGACGCCGGAGCTATTTTACTCCCACGCTCTCCGGCAGTGTCCCCCCGCTCCGCCGCAAATGAATAGAGCTTCATTACTGTCGCCCGCGTTTAATAACCGTTATCCATTATCGTGTAATTAAGACTCCCCAGAACGAATCTCAAGGATTATGTCAGTTTGAGGGAGAGGGTGAGCAATAGAGTGAAAGAGTGTCGGAGGAAAGGGGAAGGGGTGGAAAAAGAGTGGAAAAACACATAGAACGTATCTTTAATGAACTGGAAAATGTTCATCTTGTTCTGTGCGGTAATGAACAGTCATTAGACATGAGGAAGGGCAGGCGGGACTCGGGTGCTGGGGGTTAGAGCTGGTCCACAGTTTGTGGTTCATCCATTAGAAGCGTCATTTTATCTTCTATTTTTATCGGAACGCTGATAAACCGTAATTGGCTATGAAGGAGAGGAAGGGAGAAATGAAAGCTCTTATTGATGAAGGAACGCACACCCTCTGAGCCCTGCCGACGGGACCATATGTTCTTGTCTAGCCTCCCTTGCCCTCGCGACTAATGTCCTGTCGGGGTTCAAAACCTGACGCCTTTCTGAAGTGCCTGAATGGAGGTGCTAAAAATGTGCTGGACTTTCTATTTTCAGAGCTCATCGGAGTGAACTTTGACCTGTCAGTCTGAGCCAAACAAGTGTCAGATGGAAGTTTTTGGCTTTTGTTGATGAAGAATTACAATTACTTGCCAGTGTGACCTGGTGTATGCAGATGTATTTCGACAATTAAACCACATGTCATGTTCTTAGAAATGTACTCTGTGCTCTCATCTTGGTTTCATATGGTTTTGAAAGTCTTGTAAATATAATTTAGGTTTAGATTTTAGCTTGATGACTCTAATACATATATATATATATATATATATATATATATATATATATATATATATATATATATATATATATATATATATATATATATACACCGTTCAGGCATAACATTATGACCACTGACAAGGTGAAGTGAACGACACTGATTATCTCTTCATCACGGCACCTGTTAGTGAGTGGGATATATTAGGCAGCAAGTGAACATTTTCTCCTCAAAGTTGATGTGTTAGAAGCAGGAAAAATGGGCAAGTGTAAGGATTTGAGCGAGTTTGACAAGGCCAGATTGTGATGGCTAGACGACTGGATCGAATTATCTCCAAAACTGCAGCTCTTGTGGGGTGTTCCCGGTCTGCAGTGGTCAATGTCTATCAAAAGTGTTCCAAGGATGGAACAGTGGTGAACCGGCAACAGGGTCATGAGTGGCCAAGGCTCATTGATGCACATGAGAAGTGAAGGCTGAACCGTGTGGTCTGATACAACACACGAGCTACTGTTGCTCAGATTTCTCAAGAAGTAAATGCTGGTTCTGATAGAAAGGTGTCAGAATACACAGTGCATCACAGTATGGAGCTGCATAGCCGCAGACCAGTCAGGGTGCCCATGCTGACTCCTGTCTACCGTCGAAAGTGCCAACAGTGGCCACGTGAGCATCTGAACAGGACCACGGCGCAATGGAGGAAGGTGGCCTGGTCTGATGAATCATGTTTTCTTTTACATCATGTGAATGGCCGGGTGTGTGTGCGTCGCTTACCTGGGGAACACATGGCACCAGGATGCACTATGGGAAGAAGGCAAGCTGGCAGAGGCAGGCCCGGTCCCAAATGGAACCCTAAACCCTCACGGTCTTCCTCCGCACTTTCGTGACATAATGCCGCTTTGACTGCTGGGTAAAGTCCTCTGTGTAGCTCAGAGACTTGTGGGCTCAGCTGAAGTGCACATCGAGGGCGCATAGAGGCCACAAAGTGGGCACTCGTGAATACCCGTTCTGTAACCTAAAATGATGAATGGGACACCCTGCGGTCTCGTGGACTTAGCGGGCATGCACACGCGGCAGCCATTGTAAGCCCACAAGAACTAAAGTTCATAGAAGTGTGCCATTTGGGATTCTGCCGTAGTGTGATGCTTTGGGCAATGTTCTGCTGGGAAATCTTGGGTCCTGCCATCCATGTGGATGTTACTTTGACACATATCACCTACCTAAGCATTGTTGCAGACCATGTACACCCTTTCATGGAGACGGTATTCCCTGGTGGCTGTGGCCTCTTTCAGCAGGATAATGCGCCCTGGCACAAAGCAAAAATAGTTTAAGGAGCACAACGAGTTTGAGGTGTTGACTTGGCCTCCAAATTCCCTAGATCTCAGTCCGATCGAGCATCTGTGGGATGTGCTGAACAAGTAAGTCCGATCCATGGAGGCTCCTCCTCGCAACTTACAGGACTTGAAGGATCTGCTGCTAACATCTTGGTGCAGATACCACAGCACACCTTCAGGGGTCTAGTGGAGTCCATGCCTTGATGGGTCAGGGCTGTTTTGGCAGCAAAAGTGGGACCAACACAATATTAGCAAAGTGGTCATAATATTATGCCTGATCAGTGTGTGTATATATATATATGCCCTTCATGCCCTCCATTTACATTTTCAAATGAAAATAATTGTCTAAGTTGGCTTTTCTTGGCCTGAATGAGGATCAAAGTGGACCAGACTTCTTGCCAGTAGTCAAAAGGCTTTGTATTTTCTAACCACTAGGATCTGACTTCATCAAAACTTCAACCGGCAAGGAGTCTGTCAATGCCACATACCCCGTTGCCATAGTAATGGTGCGGGCCATCCGTGACTACTACTTGAGGACAGGCCACAAGGTAAAGAACCTCTAAATCACCTTCTTTTACATAACTCATCCAGCCTGTTTAACTGATGCATTTGTTGGTCCTCAGGTGGGTTTCAAGCCCGCAGGAGGCATCCGTACGGCGCAGGAGTCTGTGGTGTGGCTGACCCTGATGAAGGAAGAGCTCGGAGACGAGTGGCTCAGTCCTTACCTTTTCCGACTAGGAGCAAGTAGCTTGTTAGCTGACATTGAGCGGCAGGTAATTAAACCAACAGTGTTTCACACTCTCAAAGCTGTTCTATTCTGGCTTCCGATGTGATAAACTGATAATTATCAGCCATTATGGCTGGAAACAGACACTATTCAGGGAGGGCGGCATCGTGGCCCAGGTCACCGGTGATGAATAGCATATAGATTAGCTCTTTTATTTATGTATTAGGCTAAATGTAGCTGCGTTCGACAAAGTTTATATCTTCATACATAGTTTTACTGAAGCTGAACATTATTTTAATCTAAAATTTTTGTTATTACAGATTTACCACTACGTGACTGGACGATATCCTGCCTATCATGAACTTCCTATGGCCTGAGTCTGTGAAAACAAATATTTGGGCCAATAAAAGCTGTTTAGTGATAGAATGGAAAGACATCACACCTGTTTATGAGGTCAATTATAACGAAAAGTGATATTGTCTTATCGCTGAAATGAAGTACAGGATCTGTCATAAACTAAGAATATATTTTATTATATTGTAAAAACTTAAGATATGAATGTCTTTTTTCAAGTTATCTTGTAAGATTCATGCAAACCCAAGAACATTTCTGGATAACATGGTGCAACCTGAACCATCAGAAGTAAAAGTGCTCACTTTACGTCAGCGCAAAGGCCTCTTGCATCACTTTCTCATATCTGCGATTCCCAGCAGTTGTTCTTCAGACGAGCGTACAGATCTCGTAAGCTGCACCTGGGGTTACGCTATCACTGTCCGAGCCTGATGTTATTTGACTTCCGCTGAGCTAATTTCATTAATCAAGCGCTGGATGTCAGAAGTGTGTGTTTGGGATTAATTAAGAGGGGTTAAGAGAGTTTAAATGATCAGATAAAGCCGTGTGCCAGTTAGAGCTTCGTTTGAAGACAGAGAACTTTCTTTTTCTTCTCCGTCTTTCTTCTTTAATTAAGAGATCTCGGGCCGTGCCCTTGACTGGGATAGAGGATAAATGACTGAATTAATTGTGGAATGGGGAATGAGCCGAGAGGTGCGAGTGGAGTGAGATCGAAACTTTGGTAAATTCAGTCCGAAAACTGGAGCACAACTAGATTTGTATTCACAGAGAAGCAGTATAAACTATTCTCACAAAAGCTTAATAATACCTGCATAAGCACTATTGTAGAGCTGGTGTTAGCATTCCTAAGAGATCCACGAGCAGCGGGATCCAGAATAAATCAACTAATTAATGCTCAAAAAGAATTATTTAGAACTTGATTAAAGCCCAGATTTTAAAAGAACTTTTGAAATTATCTATCTATCTATTGTTGTATCATTCTATCTATCATTCTATCTATCGTTCTCTCTATTGTTCTATCGTTCTATCTCTCTATCATTCTATCTATCGTTCTCTCTATTGTTCTATCGTTCTATCTCTCTATCATTCTATCTCTGTATCGTTCTGTCTCTCTATCGTTCTATCTGTCATTCTGTCTATTGTTCTATCATTCTGTCTATCGTTCTGCTACTCTATTGTTCTATCTATCTGTCTATCGTACTGTTGTTCTCTGTTCTATTGTTCTATCATTCTGTCGGTCTATCGTTCTATCTATCGTTCTATCATTCTATCTCTCTATCTATCTTTCTATCTATTGTTCTATCGTTCTGTCTATCGTTCTGCTGCTCTATCTATCTATCTATCTATCTATCTATCGTACTGTTCTGTCTGTGCTATCGTTCTATCTATCATTCTATCTATTCTATCGTTCTGTCTATCGTTCTGTCTCTCTATCGTTCTATCTGTCATTCTATCTATCATTCTATCTATTGTTCTATCGTTCTATCGTTCTGTCTATCGTTCTGCTGCTCTATCGTTCTATCTGTTCTGTATCTCTATCTATCTATCTATCTATCTATCTATCGTACTGTTGTTCTGTCTATTCTATCGTTCTGTCTCTGTCGTTCTGTCATTCTATCATTCTGTCTATTGTTCTATTGTTCTATCTATCGTTCTGTTGTTCTGTCTATCATTCTGTCTGTTGTTCCATCTATCGTTCTATCATTCTATCGTTTTATCTATCAATCGTTCTGTCTGTCTATCGTTCTGTCATTCTATCATTCTGTCTATTGTTCTATCGTTCTATCTGTTGATCTATTGTTCTGTCATTCTGTCTTTCATTCTGTCTGTTGTTCCATCTATCGTTCTATCATTCTGTCGTTTTATCTATCAATCTATAATTCTGCCTGTCTATCGTTCTGTCATTCTATCATTCTGTCTATTGTTCTATCATTCTATCTATCATTCTGTCTGTTCCATCTATCGTTCTATCATTCTATTGTTTTATCTGTCATTCTATCGTTCTGTCTGTCTATCGTTCTGTCATTCTATCATTCTGTCTATTGTTCTATCGTTCTATCTGTTGATCTGTTGTTCTGTCATTCTGTCTATCATTCTGTCTGTTGTTCCATCTATCGTTCTATCATTCTATCGTTTTATCTATCTATCTATAATTCTGCCTGTCTATCGTTCTGTCATTCTATCATTCTGTCTATTGTTCTATCGTTCTATCTATCATTCTATCTGTTGATCTATTGTTCTGTTGTTCTGTCATTCCGTCTATCATTCTGTCTGTTGTTCCATCTATCGTTCTATCATTCTATCGTTTTATCTATCAATCTATCATACTGTCTGTCTATTGTTCTGTCATTCTATCGTTCTGTCTGTCTATCGTTCTGTCATTCTGTCTATTGTTCTATCGTTCTATCTATCATTCTATCTGTTGATCTATCGTTCTGTCATTCTGTCATTCTGTCTATCATTCTGTCTGTTGTTCCATCTATCGTTCTATCATTCTATTGTTTTATCCATCAATCTATAATTCTGCCTGTCTATCGTTCTGTCATTCTATCATTCTGTCTATTTTTCTATCGTTCTATCTATCATTCTATCTGTTGATCTATCGTTCTGTTGTTCTGTCATTCTGTCTATCATTCTGTCTGTTGTTCCATCTATCGTTCTATCATTCTATCGTTTTATCTATCAATCTATCATACTGTCTGTCTATTGTTCTGTCATTCTATCGTTCTGTCTGTCTATCGTTCTGTCATTCTGTCTATTGTTCTATCGTTCTATCTATCATTCTATCTGTTGATCTATCATTCTGTTGTTCTGTCATTCTGTCTATCATTCTGTCTGTTGTTCCATCTATCGTTCTATCATTCTATCGTTTTATCCATCAATCTATCGTACTGTCTGTCTATTGTTCTGTCATTCTATCATTCTGTCTATTGTTCTATCGTTCTATCTGTCGTTCTATCTGTTGATCTATCGTTCTGTTGTTCTGTCATTCTGTCATTCTGTCTATCATTCTGTCTGTTGTTCCATCTATCGTTCTATCATTCTATCGTTTTATCCATCAATCTATCGTACTGTCTGTCTATCGTTCTGTCATTCTATCATTCTGTCTATTGTTCTATCGTTCTATCTATCGTTCTATTTGTTGATCTATCGTTCTGTTGTTCTGTCATTCTGTCTATCATTCTGTCTGTTGTTCCATCTATCGTTCTATCATTCTATCGTTTTATCTATCAATCTATAATTCTGCCTGTCTATCGTTCTGTCATTCTATCATTCTGTCTATTGTTCTATCGTTCTATCTATCATTCTATCTGTTGATCTATCGTTCTGTTGTTCTGTCATTCTGTCTATCATTCTGTCTGTTGTTCCATCTATCGTTCTATCATTCTATCGTTTTATCTATCTATCTATAATTCTGCCTGTCTATCGTTCTGTCATTCTATCATTCTGTCTATTGTTCTATCGTTCTATCTATCATTCTATCTGTTGATCTATCGTTCTGTTGTTCTGTCATTCTGTCTATCATTCTGTCTGTTGTTCCATCTATCGTTCTATCATTCTATCGTTTTATCCATCAATCTATCGTACTGTCTGTCTATTGTTCTGTCATTCTATCATTCTGTCTATTGTTCTATCGTTCTATCTGTCGTTCTATCTGTTGATCTATCGTTCTGTTGTTCTGTCATTCTGTCATTCTGTCTATCATTCTGTCTGTTGTTCCATCTATCGTTCTATCATTCTATCGTTTTATCCATCAATCTATCGTATGTCTGTCTATCGTTCTGTCATTCTATCATTCTGTATATTGTTCTATCGTTCTATCTATCGTTCTATTTGTTGATCTATCGTTCTGTTGTTCTGTCATTCTGTCTATCATTCTGTCTGTTGTTCCATCTATCGTTCTATCATTCTATCGTTTTATCTATCAATCTATAATTCTGCCTGTCTATCGTTCTGTCATTCTATCATTCTGCCTATTGTTCTATCGTTCTATCTATCGTTCTGTCTGTCTATCGTTCTGCCATTCTATCATTCTGTCTATTGTTCTATCGTTCTATCTATCGTTCTATCTGTTGATCTGTTGTTCTGTCATTCTGTCTATCATTCTGTCTGTTGTTCCATCTATCGTTCTATCATTCTATAGTTTTATCTATCAATCTATAATTCTGCCTGTCTATCGTTCTGTCATTCTATCATTCTGTCTATTGTTCTATCGTTCTATCTATCATTCTATCTGTTGATCTATCGTTCTGTTGTTCTGTCATTCTGTCTATCATTCTGTCTGTTGTTCCATCTATCGTTCTATCATTCTATCGTTTTATCTATCAATCTATCATACTGTCTGTCTATTGTTCTGTCATTCTATCGTTCTGTCTGTCTATCGTTCTGTCATTCTGTCTATTGTTCTATCGTTCTATCTATCGTTCTATCTGTTGTTCTGTTGTTCTGTCATTCTGTCTATCATTCTGTCTGTTGTTCCATCTATCGTTCTATCATTCTATCGTTTTATCCATCAATCTATCGTACTGTCTGTCTATTGTTCTGTCATTCTATCATTCTGTCTATTGTTCTATCGTTCTATCTGTCGTTCTATTTGTTGATCTATCGTTCTGTTGTTCTGTCATTCTGTCTATCATTCTGTCTGTTGTTCCATCTATCGTTCTATCATTCTATCGTTTTATCTATCAATCTATCGTACTGTCTGTCTATTGTTCTGTCATTCTATCGTTCTGTCTGTCTATCGTTCTGTCATTCTATCATTCTGTCTATTGTTCTATCGTTCTATCTATCGTTCTGTCTGTCTATCGTTCTGCCATTCTATCATTCTGTCTATTGTTCTATCGTTCTATCTATCGTTCTATCTGTTGATCTGTTGTTCTGTCATTCTGTCTATCATTCTGTCTGTTGTTCCATCTATCGTTCTATCATTCTATCGTTTTATCTATCAATCTATCGTTCTGTCTGTCTATCATCCTGTCATTCTATCATTCTGTCTATTGTTCTATCGTTCTATCTATCGTTCTGTCATTCTGTCTATCATTCTGTCTGTTGTTCCATCTATCGTTCTATCATTCTATCATTTTATCTATCAATCTATCAGTCTGCTGTTCTATCGTTATGTCTCTGTCTATGTATCATCAATCGTTCTATCTATCTTTCTATCTATTGTTCTATCATTCTATCTATCATTCTGCTGTTCTATCATTCTATCTATGTCTGTCTGTCTGTCTTTCTGCCTATCCATCTATCTGATCTGTCTGTCGACCTGTCTATCCTTATGTTCATTCGTCCATCCATATACAGTATCCATTTGTCCATATTCTACCTATGTATAATTCTATCTATTGTTTTATCTTTCATTCTATCAGTCTCACACACATTGATTGGCTGTGCAGCTGATTGTCAGCTGTGTGTTGTGCCTGTGTTTCATTAGCTGTGACTCTAGTAGTTTATGAGGCCACACTGGCAGGGCTGAGTAAGAGTGATGGAGCCCCAGTGCTCTGTCTGCCTCTCCCCACCTCCCTGAGGCCATGACAGATTAGCTTCACTTACATAAAGGCATGTAGATCATCTGCAATCTGGACCCGTGGCCCACGCCACCAAGCCAGATAACGCTGAGGGATTGAGTTAGACTTCAGATTGATTCTCCCCTCCACAGACAACACTTCCTCTCCTTTGCTTTCTTCCCTGTTTTTCTCCTAGCTCTCGCCTCTCTTTTACTCAATCACATTCTCTCCTTTAGGCATTGTACCACCTCCAGTTGTGCTGTGTATTTCATACAAACTCATATAGCTGGCAGATATAATGACTTTTATTCTCTCCACCTGTCTAACACAAAAACAGTGCTTTAATCATGATTTTTAAGCTGAAAGTTTAAGCTGAAGTAAAGTTGAAATAAACTAATTTGACTAATGCATGTAAAGAAATATATTATTGTATATTATACAACATTTACAATAAGTTCCAGTAAATTGTATCTTGGCAGCACAGTAGCCTCACAGCAAGAAGGTCCCAAGTTCAAGTCCCGGTTGAGCCAGGAAGCCTTTCTGTGTGGAGTTTGCATGTTCTCCGGGTGCTCCGTTTTTCTCACAATCCAAAAACATGCAGTATAGGTGAATTGGAGATGCAAAATTTTCTGTAGTTGTGAGTGTGTGTGTGTGAGTCCTAAGCTGTGTAATGGGGAGGGTTGGGGAAAGACCTGGCGACCTATCCCAGAAAAATTATTTTAAAAGTCTTTTACATATGGCAAGAGATGGTCCATAGAATCATCCGACATACGACTGAAGTGGTTAATGAATGATGAAATTGTATCTAGAGCTAGGTGATATACTGTAGTGTCAAAAAGGCTTTCATATACATTTTTATACACCAATATAGTAATAAACAGAAATATGTACATATATTTTTACAAAAACTTTTCAGTATATAAAAATGCCAAATGAACACTGAATATTATTTGATGCAAACAAATGGAATCAGAGTTCACAAAAAGTATTGAAACTTCAACTCTTAACATCATTTTTGCTACTGAAGTTTGTCTTATGTATTGCCAGCAAAATTATTGTGAATTTGTGATCCATCGCCTAGCCCAAGTTTAGTTGTAGTATTTGTTTTTGCCCTATATCACTTTTTCTTTCTTTCAAATCTTTATGAACGCATCCATTTGTTCTAGCAGTCTAATTTGATTATGAGGTCATGCAGTGAATGAAATGTAAATGAACTCAGGAAACAGCTGAAATGCCAAAGGGAATGACTGAATTACATGTGAATTATTCATTAGAATATGTAGGTCTACTGTTCAAGGCGCTGTTTTGCATTTGAAGTGTTTCATTACATTTGACATACAATCTGATACAATTCTTAAGATCCCATGGAAATCTTGTAATGGTAAAACTTTGTGGTTCACCATAGCATTCCCAGTGGGGTCCAAAATGAACACTAACCAAGCGCCAAATGTAAGTGAAAACTCCCTTTGGCGAGCAAATAAAACTTACTCTGTAGTTGGCTCTGCTAACTTTATTTTGAGCTTTGTCATAATACATGGCTTTATTTATAAGAATGGTAGTCTGACCTTCAATTATGTGATTGATATAAATCAAAAACTCATGGCTATAATCTTCTTTGCATGAAGCTGCCAAATTTGTAACATAAGGACTAACTGAATAAATATACAGTTATTCTAAATTATTATGGATCTTAGTTCACTTGCCATTGGCATATGTGGCAAAAAGTAAATTTGGACCCTGATTCCCAGAATTATTGCTATAGAACTATAAACTAAAGTAGAAGGAGTCCGTCTGTCATATATTTTTAATTCAGTATGTGTGGCATAGATTAGGTGGCCGGTGCAAACGCTCTTGTAACCCGGTTTCTGAACCAATCTGACTGACTCTGTCAGCTGGTCGCCACTCACTCACTCTCTGACAAATGTCTTTTTTCAGATTGATTGCTTTTCTGCTGTTTTATTCATAAATGTTTTTTCTTTCTCTTTGTTCCTTGAAGCAGTTGTGAAAAATGGTGCGCTCAGGGTGGCGTTTCCAGGCTAAAAAAATCATTTTTAATGACACGTGAGTCACCTGTCAACTACATTCATCACAGGCCAGGATTTTGCGCGTTGGAGGTTTGTGCGTGTGCTTTTCACATATTACCCAGCGGCAACACCAGCCTACCTCGTAATCAATTGCTATGGAAACATGTTATTCTGTGTGATTAATAGCATATACACATCTTATGTTTCTCTCATTTGTCTGAGAGTTGTTCAAGGATGCTTAAACAGAAACATCCAGCCCTGTGCTGCATTCATTCTGATAGGGTGCCATTGCTTATCATTGGCAATTCATCTCTCGGCAGCTGAATTTTAACATACTGAGAAACAAAAGAGAGCAAAACGGCTGCAAAAGATCTGTGACAGAATGTCAGAAGTTGTCTTCGAAACGCTGCCGGTGAGATTATGAATAATTGGTAGCATTTATTGAGCTGGCATATGACAGTGAAGCCTGACAGTTTTGTGTCAATTGCATGTTAACATGCTTGTTTTGACATCCTCGATTTTGGGGTTTGACAAAACAGATATTGTCCATTTATGCACGTATGGAATATGCACAGTTTTAGGAAACCTGCTTTTGACATCTTTCCAAGCTACATGCTGCATATCAACTGTTGCTATCTATTTGTCTCCTGTGTTAAGTGTCACAAACGGTAGTTGAGAACACACAATGAAGATGATGAGATTCAGAAGTCTTTAATGAATAATCTACACAAAGTTACTCAGAAGAAGGCAGGCAATGCAACAACCACTATATGTAGACGAGACCGGACAAATGAGAACAGAAACCAGGGAACTTGTGTACAAGAGACAAACAAAGGTAATTAAATATGCACAGCTGAACAGAACTTATCAAATGAGAAACTATGGTACCTAATAACAAACTCAGACAGGTAGGAAAAAGCAAAGAAAGAAACAAACTCAAACAGAACATAACTGTGACATTAAGCCCCCTCCCGGAAAGGCGTGACCCTGCGCCGACAGTCCAATATAGGCAGAAGACTAAGTTGGAGGACGTACAGTAGGTGGAGGACAGGAGAAACCAGGGTGGTGCAGATGGTGGAAGGAGCCAGGGAGAAGCCCGGAGCAGGAGGAGCCAGGTGGCATCCCAGAGTCTGGAGACCCATGGCAGCATCCAAGGAGGAAGGAGCCATAGCAGGGATCTCCTAGATGAGGCAATTGGGATGACTGATGATGAAAGAGCCGATGGTGGTGGAGCCCTAGGCGCAGACAGAAAGCAGGTGGAACCAAGCGACTGAGAGCCGAGGTGAAGACAGAGGGAGGGTGGAGCCAGACGGAGCCATAGCGATGGAGAGCCGGAGTGCAGTGGACGGCTCGTAGGCCCATGGCGTAGGAGGGGCAACATCTGACCCAAGGCAGAGCCGGTGGTTCGAGGGAGTCCGGTGAAGCCGTAAGTCCGAAGGTCTCTGGTGGAGCCAAGGGAGGGAGGAGCCAAGGTGGAGCGACGGGATCAGCGGCTGGAGGCAGAGCCAGGGGACCCACTCACCATGGGGGAGCTGGCTCACTGAAGGCGCTAGGTGGATCCACTTCACCGAGGGGAGGCCGAGGAGGAGCAGAGGGCAGAGGAAAAGGGAGGCCAGGTGAGACCAGCGGAGATGAAGGTAGGCATTCAGAGACGTGTGGAGGCTATGTGTCCGACTGAACTGGAGTGGTGTCCGATTGGAGTCGGGAGTGGGGCTGGTGGTGTCTTCCTTGGGGCCTATGGTGAACTCTGATCCATTGTTCACCAGCACCCACTCCACATAAGCTGTGAAATCCTCACGGGGACCATTCGCTGGCAGGGGTGCCCTCACCTCCTCACTCAGGCTGGCGTGGTAGGAAACACTTGAGCAGAAGGTAAGAAGGTAAAAGAAGGTAAGCAATGCAACAACTCAACTATGACAGTAAGTTCAGTATAGATATAATTTCTTTTCTCTTTTTTTTTTTTTGAATGAATGAGTATGTTTTTCTTTATGTCTGCTTGAAGATTCACATTTTATTTTCATTTTGATAGTCTGAGCTTCTCCATCTGGGACACTTTATTTTATATTATATTACTTTAAATATTTTATTTTCATTTCATATGAGCCATTTCTTTTTGTTTTTATTAGTTTTTTTTTTTTTCATGTTTTATATGAGCTCAGTTTTTGTTTTGTTTTGATGGTTTTTTTTTTGTTTTGTCTTATTTTGCAAGAAAATCTGTCAGTATTTCCAGGTTTAAATTCGATTTTAAATCTTAGATTTCCACAGTCTCACACTTAATATTTCCTTCAAAGCGTCAGATCTGCCAGAAAGGTTAAAGGGAGAGCTAGAATGAATAATAGTTTGAGAGAATTAATCCTGCACATAAGAAAAGCTGTCCTTCAAGTACACATCAAGAAATTCCATTCAGCCACCGGAGACAAGGTTTCTTTTATTCACTTTGGGTTGAAGGTCATCATAACTCGCACTTTGCGCCTCATCAACACAGTAAAAGTGAACCAGGCGGAGAAGACAATTAATCCCTAATGATATTAATGATGCAATTAGAACGTATACTAGCTTTTCCTGTGAAGGGGACGGAAACCAGTAGCGATGGATGCTATCCAGGGACTTCACTAGTGTCAGTCCGCACCCTCTGATGCTGCTGTGATGCGCACAACAAAAGAGAGCCATGGCTCGCACAGCGCCGCTCGTGCAGGAGTGTCTCTCGCTGTGTGCAGTTGTCTTTGAATGTTGACCTTGGCGCAGAGCTCCCTAGCGACCGAGTAGTGAAGGAATACATGTATATGAGATCAAACCTGTGCTCGGGCCTCACCTGGCACTGCCGGTCTGATGTCTGACTCTCCGAAGAGCCTTTGCTTCAGCCACACTTGTCAAACTCCGCAGCTGAAATTAACGAGGAAAAGTTAATTAGCTTTGATCCCTCTCAGATCTGCAGTGGATAAATTATTTGTCATTGACAGATCAGCCAAGTATTTATAATCCATTAAAATGCTACAGGGCTGATGAAATGAAAGGTGAATGGCTTTTACAAAGACTAACGTGAGTTTAACTGTTGGCATTTACCCAATATCAATAAATCCTCATTCAAGTAAAAGGTTATGCAGGCTGAAAATAAAAAACTGTCTGTAGAAGTTGAAAAAGTTTTAGTTATGGTTTTTAAGATTTAATTAAGTAACATAGGCTGTATATTCAAAATTATATTGAGCAAATGTCATCCTTTTGCTAGAAGAAATTGTTTCTAAAACAAATGATCAATTACTAATTAATTAGTAATTATCTAGTTTCATGTTATAGCTGTTACTATATCATATATTTTAGCATTAGTATCCACTATTCAATGCAGTTTTGTATTATAAATAGTGAAGAGAAAAGAAAAGTGTGAAAGAAAAAGTGCACTTCAAATACTCAGATGATTCACTTATTTACCTGCATGTCGCAGCTTTAATTATATACAGTAATGAGTGCATGATATATAGGTAATTTGGGACACAACAAAGGTGTTCTGCAACTGCATTTGAGAGGTAAGATCTCCTGAACCCAATACCAGTTGATAACCAGTGTTTGCACTGATCAAATTCAAGTCTTCAGCTTCTAGAAGGGAGAAACTGATCCTCTGCAATCTGATGTACATTAGCAAGGCCATATTTCAGACTGGCTTTGGGGTTTACTAAACAAAAGGCCACAGTTGCAGCACAATCAATATGAAAATACTCCAAATAAATGAAAAAAACTTGCAAAGGAGGTTCAGCTGGTGAAGATGAGTTTGAGGGAGGGGCACTGAAAGATCAAGCTCCATTCGCAGATTACAACATTTGATGGATACTCCAAAAACATGGTGGTGATCTTTATTGATCGTCTAGTTTCTAATCAGTGAGTGTAATTATTGACTCCTCTGAGGCAATTTTATGAAAGCTGTTTTAAAATTCAGGTTTGCACATCATGATTTGAGGTCAAATTAGACCAGTTTGGCTGTTTTAGAATTTAAATGACGACTTTAAGGCTCTTGGGCAAGCTTATCCTAAAGTAAAATCAAACAGGTTGAGATTACATTGGTAAAGAAGTTCCTCACAGGAGCTTCTGTATCTAGTGGAGCTGTGTTTGCACATCCAGACTGCGGACAAGTTTCCCGAGGTGTTTTACCCCAGCTGTAATCTATATTAAATGATTTAGTTTCACAAGATGAAAGCCTGTTGTTTGTTTAACAAAACTTTCCCAGGTACAGTCACTGCCTGAAGCCTGCCAAAGGTTCAAGATATAGAAAGAGAGAGCTTGCTCAACCCAAACATGTTCTCCAGGCATTCTCAGTTTTAAATCGGCATCTGCACTACTAGTTTTCATGTATTAAACATATGTGAACATTACTATATTCGAATGTACCAGCGAGGGGCAAATTTATCAGCACGTCCACGGAGTTGTTGATGGGTCAAAGGGACCTTTTGATTAGGCGTGATGCTCTGGGAAGAGATCTGCCAGTGTGTAGGAGATGGAATAATTGTTTGGAATAAGGATTCTGAGCAGACTCCTCTGAGCTTGTCAGCTGGTGTTTGAAGTGTGCACTGACATTGGGAAAAACTCAAGGGCAGGGGTTGAGCAGGAAACAGGCTCTCAAATGAGAAAGGGAGGAGGGGGACGAGAACAGGAGAGGAAAAACAAAGACAAAGGCGACTTCACACAACTTGTAAGTGCCGTTTGTATATTAAGTTGCTTGTGTATGTTTGTATATGTGTTGAGAGAGTTGCTTATGAACTTTTTATTAAATATAAGATATATTTCCCTCCGAGACCTTGGAAGGCTTAAGAATCTCAAGGACCCGGCAAAAAGACCTTGAGTTTTCCATCACTTTGAGAGTCACCCAACATGAAACAAGATGTAGAAGGATACCTCACTTAGTCTAAACCCAGGTGGGTCTCCCTTCATCTGAATGCAAAGAAAGGAACCAGTGTACTTTTAGGAACTTTGAACATGATATGATACGCCACAAGGCTAGAAAACGTTCCTTCTGGGGAGGGATTGTGTGCAGTTGATTGTCTTGTTTTGTCCATAGAAGTATTCTGCGGCCAAGAACGTGCCCTTCAGTTTGAAGTTGATTTTATAGGTTCTTCTGAGTTTCTCTTAGTTGAACTTCGATACTTGTAGTTTTAATAACCTATGAGGCTGTATTGTATTGTGAAAACAGTCAAAGGGTCTTTATGTTATGTCAAAATTACCTTAATTATGATATGACTATTCACGTCCTCGGACTCAGGAGTAATTCGTTTCTATGCTCATAATACCAAAATGGATCAATGTCAAACTTTTCTGCTTCTTGTAATGTTTATTTCAGATATTTTTTTTAAAATTGTACTATTTTAGAGACAATCAGTATCAGTTGAATTGTTGTAAATATCAAACAAAAATATGAGGTACCTACATGATAATAGTGATAGTAGAATGCGTGATTTATATGCACTGATCAGACATAACATTATGACCACTGACAGGTGAAGTGAATAACACTGATTATCTCTTCACAGTTTGTTGTGTATGGGGCTGCATAGCCACAGATCATTCAGGGTGCCCATGCTGACCCCTGTCCACCGCTGAAAGTGGCAACAGTGGGCACGTGAGCATCAGAACTGGACCACAGAGCAATGGAAGAAGGTGGCCTGGTCTGATGAATCATGTTTTCTTTTACATCACGTGGATGGCCGTGTGTGTGTGCATCGCTTACCTGGAGAACACATGGTACTAGGATGCACTATGGGAAGAAGGCAAGCTGGCGGAGGCAGTGTGATGATTTGAGCAATGTTCTGCTGGGAAACCTTGGGTCCTGCCATCCATGTGGATGTTACTTTGACTCAGACCACCTACCTAAGCATTGTTGCAGACCATCTTTCAGCAGGATAATGCGTCCTGCCACAAAGCAAAACTGGTTCAGAAATGGTTTGAGGAGCACAACAACGAGTTTAAGGTGTTGGCTTGGCCTCCATATTCTTCCAAATTCCCTAAATCTCAATCCAATCGAGCATCTTTGGGATGTGCTGAACAAACAAGTCCGATCCATGGAGGCTCCACCTCGCAACTTACAGGACTTAAAGGATCTGCTGCTAACATCTTGGTGCAGATACCACAGCACACCTTCTGGGGTCTAGTGGAGTTCATGCCTTGATGGGTCAGGGCTGTTTTGGCAGCAAAAGGGGGACCAACACAATGTTAGGAAGGTGGTCATAAAACACAAATTTTACTAAATTTAGTGTTCTATAATAAACCCTACTTGAATTGTCAAACCTCATGTAGATAGTTAGTTATTATTGGCTAATTATTATATAAAGTTGTGCCTTGATAATAATAGTGTGTATACAGAATAATACAAATGTCAGACCTTTTCTGAGATCTAACTTCATTTTCTTAGACAAAGTAATTTTTTGGTGGATGTATAAGGTCAGTCATGTGTCTAAAATACTGTTTCCAAACTGCTGTGTCATTGCACACTAACTTTTTAAAATCTAAAAATGTAAATAAATAAATGGTTTTCTGTTAGAATAAAGGTGTATCAAAGACTCTTTTACAGTAATGTTGAAATTAGTTCTAAATATCCATCATTTGATGTGCAAACAAATGAATAATAGTGTTTTCTTAGGGGAGGTTTGTATATACTGTCGTTTTAGGCCTCAAACAACACATGCTTGACACCGAAAGTATGTGCACTCCAACCTGGAACAAGGGGATAAATTATAGCAAACAACAAAAAGTTGCATGAAGTTTCCCTGGGTGTCCTTGTGACAGGCAGTGCATGGCATAAAATGGCACAGTGCGAAAAAGAGGACAACCCACTAGACAACTAGACGAGAAAGGAAACAGTCATGAAGAAAACATGAGACTTGTATTCTCTTCCTCGACACATATTAAAACGGAGTGAGGCTGGAAACGATTAAACAAAATCTACTGTCGAGGGAAAATATATATAAAACTTTTTTTTTTCTATCAGTCAAAACTGTGACAGAATTGTCACAGTCTCCTTTGAAGTTAGCGATGGAAGCCAACGAGGGACCTCGCAAGTGGGTAAATAAAAGATGGAGCATTTTTTTCTTCCCTCTTTCCTTCGCTGGTTAATAGGGCAGCCCCCACTGATCAAAAGAACATTAGCTTTGATTAATCAATCAATGCCCTGGCGGCCCACTCCTTCCTGTCAATGACTGGGGCCGCCAGCTAGCACACTGAATGGAGGTTAGCGTATGATCCAGACCCCTCCTTACAGCATGCAATCATCCGGCTGCCGTTCTCACACTGCGATGCCAGCCGAAATCCCCCAAAATCGATCTTTAGTCCCTTTTACTGCTTTAATTTGTGAACCCTTTCCTGCTAATGACTCTGTTTGAGGTGTATTCATTTTACCACAGCAGACTTCATCCTGTCTGCGCTTCCTCGTTTGAAGTCATTTGAAGTTTTATTGCTGCCACGGAGGTGAAGTTTAGTGCGAATAGCAAGCAAAACAAAGAATATTTGGAGTGAAATTAACTTTTGCAGTTTATAGAAATGTTCACTTTATTTTACAACGGTCCGTCAATGAGTTCAAATGGTCTTTAAATATTTAAATTAAATTAAATATTTAGTTGTTTAAATATATTGTATAGTTTTTTTAAATTAGCATATATATATATATACACACACACACACACACACACACACACACACACACAAAAACTTTATTAGTGAGTCATTGAATCATTCACTCAATTGACTCAAATCGAAAATAAACTGTGTTGTTGCTGCTTTGTTTTCATGTGTAACTTTTTCAGTTTGCAGAACAGTAAATATTGTGTCAAATGTAAGTTACTCTTAACTTCTTGTTAATTTAACTTTTGTATAAAACAATATCACATTCGCTATTGTGTGGAATATCAGCATGGATACTTGGCCTGGGGCTGTTGAATATTAATGCTAATGTACTTATATAAGGGAATATCCACTCAAATGTCTGAACAATTAAAAAACAGCTAGTCTACTCGTACTCGATGACCAACCTTAAAGTTCTTTCATATATGTTTCACAACACCATTGTTGTTACTTTTAAAAGTAATGAGTTACAATATTGTGTTACTCCCTAAAAAAGTAACTAGTTCCGTTAGTTACTTTTTTATAGAAAGTAATGCGTTATAGCTTGCTTGTTTTTTTTTTTAATAACAAAAAAGATTCTATTTTCGGTAAATGTAAAGGCCCTTTTACACCAAAAGGGTAAGTCTCAGGCTGAAGGAAATGCAAAGTTAGTTAATAAATGGGAGAACAAAGTAACTTGCATTACTTATTTGAAAAAGTAACTCCGATATTTTGTTGTAAATTTTAAAATAATGCGTTACTTTACTAGCTACTTGAAAAAAGTATTCTGATTACAAAATTCACGTTACTTGTAATGCGTTACACCCAACACTGTTACTGGTTTTCGTTCTGATGGTCTGCTATGCTCCGCAAATGCAAATGTAATTTCATATGACAGGGAAAGTAAACTTTCTTTCCGGAGTTGTGTGTGTAGGGGGGGCTCCCAGTGGGGGACGGAGCGCTGAAGAAGCCCTGTTCCAATTCTGTCATTGTCAAAGTTTGACATAATAAGCGATTGTTCACGCGCCTTTGTTGAGTGATACAACACAAGAGCAGGGTCCCAATTCCTCACTGTTAATTTTTTGTTGTTAAAAGGGAAAAACACAAGATGTCTATTCCTTTAAGGGATGCTTGGCAGTGCTTATGCTAAGTAATATAACAAACCTGTCGTGATGTCTGTTTGAGCACCTTTTATCTTTCCAAATCCACAGGAGGGCTCTACCTTTGCCACGTCGGAGAGAAGCGGCATCTCTGAAATAATTTAAGTAGCCCTTTTTTGAAAGCCCAGACAAGTTAAGAGAATTCACATTTAAGATCAAAGCTGTGCAGTTGCAGTGCCACTAGAGTAAGTATTGGCTCTCTAGCTTTCTATGTTGCGATCAAGTGCTGTTTTTTGTGGTTAAAAGGCTGTGCTTGCTTTTCCTAGCATTAACTATAAAGTTGAGCATGTCTACATGTTTACATCCAGGTGTGTGTGAACAGCTAATGAAGTGTCAAGATATATATGATGTCCACTGATGGAAAGCAGGCGTTTATTATGTACCAGACAAAAGATTTATCTCTAACACCAAAGTTAATGTAAAGTCAACAATGGTCATTCATTCTGTTGCTTAAAATGATTCAGTACTTCAGAGGACTTTAGATAGATTAAATGGTTAGTGCGCTCAAAAAAAGAAAAGAAAATTCTGTCATCATTTACTCATTTAGTTTCAAAGCTGTATGTTTTTTTTAATAGAACACAAAATGAGAAATATTTCTTTTACTTTTTCGACACTTTAAAAAAGAATTGTTGGTTTAACTTAAAAAAGTAAGTTGCCTGGTTGCCTTAATTTTGAGTTCACTGAAATTAAAAATTTGAGTTAATACAATGAAGGTGATTGGTTTAATCAACAGAAACTCAAAATATTATGTTATCTAAACCACTTCAATTATTGAAGTTGATTTGACAAAAGAAAAAATGGCGTGATGACAAATCATGAAAATAACTGTTTACAGTGTAGTGCTGTACTACTCTATTTAAGTGATTGTTTTAAATGCAAAAATAGTAAAAAAAAAAATAATAATAAAAAAAAACAAATTTTTAAATGGCTTTTGCAACCAATGCCATTTTGCTGCCAATGGTGTTGATGTTTCATTGTTGAAACTGTAGCCTGTTCCTCACTCAAAGCCATCGGACGACTTCAAATGTTTTGAAATATCGCGCATTAGTCATCTTGTGCCATTTATGGAGCTTTTTAGGGTTTTTTGGGGTCCATTTTGGAGCTTTCCAGACATTATATCAACAATATGGTAAGAGCTACATAGTGACTCTTTTGTGTTCCACAGAAAAAAAAAAAAATAATAACATCATATAGGATTTGGAACATAAGGGTGAGTAAATAATGGCAGAATTTTCATATTTAGGTGAGCCGTTTCTTTAAGAACACCCTGATGTTTGTGTAAGATTCATCTGAACACCATTATATGTAAGGTTGGAGAAAAGAAAGTTCTTTCACTAGTTTCTTTATTCATCTCTTTTCATTTTTGACAGATAAATCTGCTGGGATTCTCTCTTTTTTCCTTACACAAGAACATCTCTAATTTCATCAGCTCTCCTGACTGACAAGCATCATTACGGATAAAATTATCTTGGTAATTATCCTGCCGAAAAGAGATTTATTTCCCTTTGTGAGGAGGAGAGCGGATCCGTGGGGCCACGCAGTGATCTGCAGCATGGAGACGCTTCGTTAAAATAAGCATCCTAATGAGACGAGCCCTCCTGCAGAGCACCGAGGCCCAAGCGTTACGCCTAGTAGGAGCACTCGCTTTTGTTCAGATGTGCATTAAGTAAGCGTGAACACGGTATCGTCTGCGTTTGGAGGGCCACTTATCGAGGAATCCACAGTACGTAATTATCTTAATTTGCACCCCGGAGCCATATCCGTTATGAGACCTTCCGCCCATGACTACTCTGACGTAACTCACTCGTAGGCCCGTGCCACGGAAAGGTGTCAAGCTATACTGTTGGGAATGCGAGATGATTAACAGAGAGTTCATTGACTGAAATACTTACTTGGAGATATTTAGTTTGCAAAACTTTGCCTGTAGTTACAGTTTTGAAAATTTGAATATTAATGCTTGAAAGCAGACTTATCTGTTAACCTGAGTCGCTGAATATAAAACCATCATGAACAAAAGCAATGTGAATTTTCGAATGATGGAATTCTTTTTGTTTCTTAGTAAATCCCCATCCCCATGAAGCAGATTTATCCAAAGTGATTAACAGCTACACATTTGAGCAGTTGAGATGGGGTTCGAACTCACAACCCTCTGCTAGTGCCACGCTCTTCCAAATGCATTGGACGTATTTCGATATAGCACATTTTGAAATATGTAAAATAAAGTACATGAGAGGATTTGTGATGGTAATGTTTTCTGAAAGTGACTTTTGAGTCTCCACTTAACTGTCGTTTGTGTGTTTGATTTTCATAATAGATCATTAGCAATTGTACAGGTTGACTAATTTTGTCATTAGACTCAGAGTTTAGGTGAAGCTTATGGGGAAACAAGCTCTTTACGATAATGAGCACCAGTGTTTGCTGTAATTAAGTGCAGAACAAGTGGCCTCTTTTCCTAATGGCTCTGCTAGTTAAGGGTCATTGTCAATGGATAGATTATTAAAGACTGAAAGAACTTAACAGACGCCTACAGAAGCAGCAGACAACTTTCAAGAGTACACAAGAAGGCTTTTAACCAGAAGCTGCCATATTGTTTCTGTGATACTATCTTTTGGTAACCTAACATTGTTTTTTTTTTTTTTCAGTTGCAGTACTGATGGACTGAGGGGATCTCTAACATTAAGCAAGGTAAAAAGTTTAAATCATTTTAGGGACTCTTGACTTTTTTCATTCTTTGTATATCTTACTGTTTGTTGTTCTTCTTATCTAAATTACAGTGCTTCTAGTATCCAAGGTTTTATATGGAAGCCCATTTCCACCACAACAGAAAAAAAACATGCTTTGGTCTATCATAAAAATCAAAATTTTTAGATACTAAAGGGCCGTACACAACACAGTTTTCAACTAAAAACTGAAAACTTTAATGTGTTTTGGCTGCATTTACACGACAACAGCATTTTGGGGGCCTGAAAATGCAAACATTTGAAAACGGGTTTCAAAGTGTGAGTTTTTGAAAACTAAACTGTTATCATGTCAGTGTAAACTACAAAAACACAAATTTGTGAAAACGGTGATGTCATGCGCACGCATATTACGTGTTCAGTCTTTAGGCGCATAGTGTTTCTGTACAAAATTACATCGCCAACAAGTGGCCTGGCATGCATAATACATAATTTTTAGGATTCGTGTGAACATGGATCTTTTGACTACGTTGTTATCTGTACGAGAAAAAAGCAAAGGAAAAACTTTTCCGGTTTTAGTACATCGTTGTCGTAAAAATTTACTCCAAGTCATAATTATGAGATTACAAAGTCATAAATGTCATAAGTCATGTTGAAATTGTTGAAGTATCTCATAATTTAAACTTAATTTGTAACTTAATTTGTAAACTTAATAACTGTCATAATTTAGATTTTTTAAATGATTTTTTATGACATATCTAATCATTTTATCTCATAATTGTGGTTTATCTCATCACATATATATATATATAGATTATTACAGTCAAACCAAAATTTATTGAGACACCTTGAACATTTCATTAATTTACAGTTTATTCACTAGTTTAAAAAATGGTAATAAAATATGACAAGATCTCAGAATTAAACTCTGTCAAAAAAATCTTAATTATGTCAGATATTTAAGCAAAACATGGTCAGGTCAAAGTGTCTGAATAATCTTTGGTTCCAGATTATTATCAATTTTACTGGTGGTCCCTGTATGAAGAATTTTTGGGTATAACATGTCAGTTTACTTTATATATTACAATTATTACTATATAATATATAAAAAATAATATATTTTTTTTAAATAAAAATATTTTTTGGTTTGACATATATATATATATATATAATGTAAATATGTATGTGTGTGTGTGTGTGTGTGTATATATATATATATATATATATATATATATATATATATATATATATATATATATATATATATATTTTATATATATATTTTTTTTTTGGCTGCAGTTGCCGTTAAGCTCTGATTGACATAGAAACAGTATCCTGAGACTCACCAAAAACTTTAGCTATACCAAGACTTGCAGTCATATTATTATATGTGCATCCAAATTCACATAAATAGTGTGAGTAATGTGTTCACACTGAAAATTCCAAAAAGAAAAAGTGCACTTCAAACACCCATATGATGCACTTAATTATCCTGATAGCCATGTAATAAAAATAGTTAATTCAGACGTGTTTTTTGGTGACATAAAACTGTCAGCTCTGTCAAAGCGGGTCACCTTCACATGCTGATTGCATGATGAAAATTTATGGCGTACACATGCATCCAAGCAAGTATTTGTACATACTCAGCGTTCTGCTTTTGAATGCCCAGGCACAGTGCGTGTGACAGTGCTGGAAGAAATGTAGACGCCGCCTTGGGTCGATACAAAAATGTATGTGCTTGGAGCCTAGGAGGCATTCAGTAATGAAATCAATAGCTGTGCTTGGCTCCTAGCATTAAGATCATTGGTCTGGCTGTTATTTAGTCATCGTTGTCCTACAACCCGGGTGCAAGTTGGCTACCAGTGAAAAATCAATAAAGTGACACCACAGTCGGCATCCCAATTACTGGTGAGACTGGTGAGAGATCAATTCATGTGTTGGCCATTAACAGGTCCTTTTGGGAAATCATACTGCATTATTTGTGTTCGGTTCTCTCTCGTACAAGCGCTCTCCTTCCCTGTCTCGCTCTAAAACGGTGAATTATACAAATCAACAAGAGATTGTACAGCCAAAGACCTAGTTACCGTGTTTTGCTTTGCTTTGTGCAACCCTCACATCAGTGATCATGCAATAGCATGTATTATTTGGTTGTTAGCATTGTGTGCTATGGCCTACAAGGCAGATGTGATGCAAAATGTCACAGATTTATTTTGAAAGAAAAAAGAGAAAATGGATCGTTTGGACTCTAAATTGTTATTTGATTAGCCCAAAAAGTAGCAAAAAAATAATTAATGCTTTCACACTCCCCCATTTACCATTGTTTGGAAAAAACTTGTTGGGAAGCTTGATTCGTATATGATAAATTGTAAATCGTAAATATAAAAAATGATTTTAACATTGAATATTATACATGTCTCCATGAATTTTGTATTAAAGCATATAATATGATTTTTTGCTGCCTCTTCAAAAAAACAAACACATTTTTTTAATTATTATTTTTATTTTATTTTATTGTTTTATATGAACTACCATTCAAAGGTTTGGGGTTGGTAAATGTATTTTATTTTTTATGGTTTTTAGAAGAATGCTCACCTAGGCTGCATTCATTTGATCAAAAATACAAGAAAAAACAGTAATATTGTGGCATTTATTAAAATATTTTTTTTATTTTTATTTTTTTATTTATTTTTTTTAAATGTAATTTATTTCTGGAATAGCAAAGTTGAATTTTCAGCATCATTACTCCAGTCTTTATCACAGATCATGTGACTCTGTGTCACATGATCCTTCAAAAAAATCATTCATTCATCATATTTCTTATTATTATGAGTGTTGAAAACCATTTAAAACAATGGAAACTGCGATGCATTCTTTTAGAAAGTTGAAAATAACCCTATTTATTTAAAATATAAATCTTTTGTAACATTATAAATGTCTTTACTGTCACTTTTGATCAGTTGAATGCATTCTTGCTTAATAGAAGTATTAATTTCTTTAAAAAATATATATCTTACTGACCCCAAACTTTTGAATGGTTTAAAGGGATAGTTCACCAAAAAACTTAAAATTCTGTCATCATTTACTCACCCTTATGTTGTTTCAAACCTGTATGAGTTTCTTTCTTCTGTTGAACTAAAAAGATATTTTGAAGAAAATTTTGGTAAGCAGACAGTTGACAGTAGCCATTGACTTCCATAGTAGAAAAGGAAAAAAAATACTATAGAAATGATTGGCCGTCAACCATCTGGTTACCAACTTTCTTCAAAATATCTTTTTGGGTGAACTATCACTTTAATGCTTAACTTTGTTATGCATAAAATTTGTTCAACTACTGGCAAAGGAAATGACAGTCGCTTTGCCATTTACCAACTGTATTGTGGAGGTTTTAAAAGTGCATACTTTTAATTGTTTCAAAATAAATACTTTGCATTTATTCTGAATTCATAATATGTACACCACTGAAAGATTACCCAGTTCAGTTTGATAAAAATGTCATATAATTGAAATTCATAAGTCTTGGCAAAAGTGTTGAAACTGTGCTTACACTAGGCAGCCGTGCAGCTTGCGGTGTTCAAAGTCAATTTTTTTTATTAAATGTGAAACTATACTAAGTCTGAAGAAAAAGCAGTTAGCGTTCTTCAGGTGAGGTGCAAATCAAACACTAATGATATGTGTCTTACAGCATTACTATTCTGATGGTGAAGTTGTTGACACCTGACACAGACCACACTGTTAAATCTCTGACTGCGGCACGACATCTTTAAATCCCTTGCCCCACTTTGATTGACATCTCTCATGTGCTCCTCTGGCAAAGTAGCACAGTCCCACATTTCTCCCTGGAATGGTAAACACGAGGTAAAACATATTAGTTGGAGAAGCCGGCAAACGCGACGTGTCAGTAGGAGAATATCTCATCAGTCCACATTCTTTATCAACTAGTTCTCCGCGCCGCACTTTCCCGTGCAGCTCATGCATATGTAAAGACCAGAATATGTTCCAGCAGCGATAAGGATGTTTCTCGCACCTGCAATGCCTTACAAAAACACGAGCACAATGGCAACATGACGTGCAGCTGTTTAGCGTGACAGTGGTGTAATTGTAAGGAGGGAGAAGACGTCTTGCTCTTCACTCAGCTTGAGACAAGACCAACTTCTCGCTTCGAGATATTCTGCTGAGGAAGATGACAGGATCGGAGAATGACTAGATCTCTTTAGTGCCTACAATTACATGGCATGATGCCTTATGGGTGCAGTCAACAGAATAAGGCCTAACGAAGCGGATACCTTAAACGCATACCATCAAGATAGCAATGGTTAAGTGCCAATGCATGCGGCGTTCAGCATGACACTGAAAACACCTGGGAAAAAAATGCTCTTTTATATAGAAGTTGAAGGAAAACACCGGAAAGGGCCGGTTTCACAGACAGGGCTTAGGCTAAACCAGGATTATTATATACCCTATTATAAATTATAAATACCCTAATTGCCTTATTTCAATTAGGGTATTTAGGTAGCTTTTATAAACATACCCTAGAAAAAAACATTACTGGTGTGCATCTTGGGGAAAAAACAATGGCTCTGACATATTTTAAAGGTGCCCTAGAACTTTTTTTAAAAAGATGTAATATAAGTCTAAGGTGTCCCCTGAATATGTCTGTGAAGTTTCAGCTCAAAATACACCATAGATTTTTAACTGCCTATTTTGGGGCATAATTGAAATGAGCCGATTCAGGGTGTGTGGCCCTTTAAATCTCATGCTCCACGCCCCAAGAGCTTGCGCTTGCCTTAAACAACATAAAAAAAAGTTCAAACAGCTAATATAACCGTCAAAATGGATCTTTACAAAGTGTTTGTCATGCAGCATGTCTAATCGTGTAAGTACAGTGTTTATTTTGATGTTTACATTGATTCTGAATGAGTTTGAGGCTATGCTCCGTGGCTAACGGCTAATGCTACACTGTTGGAGAGATTTATAAAGAATGAAGTTGTGTTTATGCATTATACAGACTGCAAGTGTTTAAAAATGAAAATAGCGACAGCTCTTGTCTCCGTGAATACAGTAAGAAACGATGGTAACTTTAACCACATTTAACAGTACATTAGCAACATGCTAACAAAACATTTAGAAAGACAATTTACAGATATAACTAAAAATATCATGTTATCATGAATCATGTCAGTTATTATTGCTCCATCTGCCATTTTTTGCTATTGTTCTTGCTTGCTTACCTAGTCTGTTGATTCAGCTGTGCACATCCAGACGTTCTGCCCTTGTCTAATGCCTTTCATAATGTTGGGAACATGGGCTGGCATATGCAAATATTGGGGGCGTACACCCCGACTGTTACGTAACAGTCAATGTTATGTTGAGATTCGCCTGTTCTTCGGAGGTCTTTTAAACAAATGAGATTTATATAAGAAGGAGGAAACTGGAGTTTGAGACTCACTGTATGTCTTTTCCATGTACTGAACTCTTGTTATTTAACTATGCCAAGGTAAATTCAATTTTTGAATCTAGGGCACCTTTAAGATGTGTCAGTGACTAGCTTAAGCCTTGTCTGTAAAACAAGGGGAAAATGTATATTTGTTCTGTCCCAAGCAACTTCAAAAAACACATGCTCTCATGGAAACAAGTAATAATTAGTACGAGATGGAAGTCATTGCATTAATTCAGTCGTATCAACTTTTTATGGTTTTTTTATGGTCTGGTTACATGCCAAAGGTTTAAAAGTCAGGTTAGATGATTTTGCCATCTCATACAAACTAAGACCAGTTTGGAAACTCTAACCTTGGCCTTGCTACTTTACGCTTTAAATTAATTTAGTGTTTTGTGAAATGCTTGCGTAAGTAAATCAATAATAAAATGCTCTGTTAAGTTTGGATATAGGCCTATATACAGATCATAATGTAAATGTAGGCCTATATACAGATCATAATGTAAATGTAGGCCTACATAACTTTTATGACTACTTAAGTATTTGAAAACACTTTAATGTTACTTTTGTAGATTTTAAATTGAAATAAAACTTTTCAAGACCCCTCAAACCTTGTTTTGTTTACACCAATATCAGTTAACCTGTATAAAGGTGGTCAGAAAAGCATTCGTTTTGATTACACGGGTAATAAAACGTCCTATATTGTTCCAATCACAGAAGCACACTTTTACTGCCTGGGTAAAAGGCAGGTGAGATGATATCCCAGATAAACTGGGTTGAAGTCAAAATATTTTGCAACCCCCCTTTACTGTTACATAACGTGACAAACAGGCTTAGGGAATCACCATAAAAATGCAATCATACTTGCCAACAGTGTTATGATTTGCAAAAAGCAACGACAATTAATGTGTTTGATTTGGCAGGAAGACTTTACTGTAAAATCTAGGATTAGTCATTGGTCCACAAGGCTCCAAAAGTCCAAAGAATTAAAAATTTGATATTACTACAAGAAAATCACGCTACAAGGAATGCGCTGGCGCTGGTCCAAGTAGGCTGTCCCACACGGAACTTGCAACATAACTGAGCAATCTCGATTTCAAAACGCTGTCTGACAAGCACTTGTCATCCGCAAGAGTCGTCAACCGGGTAAGAATGGAGAGACATTTCCCTTTGTTGCCTCAGTTTTACTATATTTCTGCATTTTACTGGAGAGGGTGTGCGTGACAACCTCCAAATATAAACTCTGTAAACATTGGACTAAACTACAGCGCAAGAGAATGGACCGAACTCGAATACCCCATCTATTATACAGAATGAAGCGGCACAATGCATTATAGTAGATATGAACTTTCAGTGTAAACAGGTTCATTAAAATGGAGGCGGTATTGTTGTTGTCGGGTCGCTCGCTTGCTTGCAGTGTGGACACGGCGCAACAGTGTGTGGATGGGGTGTAAGAATATAGTGAGCAAAACATGGTGTGGTAATTTAATTTTACACAGTGTTTGTAAAGTAAGAGCTTTGAATGTGCAACGGTATTGAACTTTTTTATTCTCTGGGCTGTGAAAATATGAACCGTAATAATTAGGCTACAGTAGCAGGTGGCATTTCCTCAACAGAATTTTTTCAAAAACAACGATGCCCAGTTCGTGCACGAATCATTTTCTGAGGCGGATCCTTATGGCCAGTTGAACCGGTTCACAAAACTTGACTCGTTCACGAAGCGATGAAATTATCAAACAAAACATGATTGTATGACATTTATTAAAAACGAATTGGTTTTAATAAACAGTGTGACTGTATTTCATGTGCTGTAGAACAAAACGTGAAAGTAATTACAGGATAGGCCGTAAGGAAGGAACTGGTGAATTGTTTTATGAATCAGTTATTTGAAAAGAATTGATCAAAAGAACTGTTTCACAGAAACGGTTAAAGGGTTAGTTCACCCAAAAATGAAAATAATGTCATTTATTACTCATACTCATGCTGTTCTACATCCGTAAGACCTTCGTTAATCTTCGGAACACAAATTAAGATATTTTTGTTGAAATCCGATGGCTCAGTGAGGCCTCCATAGCCAGCAATGACATTTCCTCTCTCAAGATCCATAAAGGTACTAAAAACATATTTAAATCAGTTCATGTGAGTACAGGGGTTCAATATTAATATTATAAAGCGACTAGAATATTTTTGGTGCGCCAAAAAAACAAAATAACGACTTATTTAGTGATGGCCAATTTCAAAACACTGCTGCATGAAGCTTCGGAGCATAATGAATCAGCGTGTCGAATCATGATTCGGATCGTGTGTCAAACCGTTCCGAAGATTAACGAAAGTCTTACAGGTGTGGAACGGCATGAGAGTGAGTAATAAATGACAGAATTTTAATTTTTGGGTGAACTAACCCTTTAAGTTCTCGTGTCTGTCTATTGGTCTAGACATAACATCTAGACATAACATGCTGAACATAATAGTAGCCTAATATAAGTTATATGTGCATTTATGCTTTACAGTAGGCCAAACTTACTAATGTCTATTGTTATTGCCCTTATTTGCTTTTGTTCTGTAAAGTTCTATGTTGTCCTTTTGAAGGAAATTGAGCAAAATGGCTGACCTGATAAACAGTGATGTGTTCCTGGCCTTCTCCACATATGCCACTATTGTCATTCTCAAAATGATGTTCATGTCTCCTCTGACTGGATACTTCAGGATAACCAGAAAGGTGCAATTGGTTAAAAAAATTCAGTTTGATATAGATTGCAATAAAGAAACAAGTGACTGATTCATTCTGCATTATGTTGAAATTAACTTTGAACATTGAAAAATGCAAGAATTATAGTGTTGTTCCTCTTTATGTTTATCATACAGGCTTTTTCAAACTGGGAGGACACTGCAATGGCCAAAAATGATCCAGAGGAGAGAAAGAAGATGCTCCAGACCAATCCTGATGTAGAACGTGTACGAAGGTAATAGAAAAGGACCAGTCTATCCTCATTTAACCTGTTATTCTCTTATATTCTCAGTGATTTTTGCTCTTTAATCACAGGTGCCATCAGAATGATCTGGAGAACATCATTCCCTTTGTGGTGATCGGTCTCCTGTACGCACTGACGGGGCCGGATCTCTCCACGGCTCTGCTGCACTTCCGAGTGTTTGTGGCTTCACGTTTTATTCACACGGTCTCTTACGTGATGGGTCTGCCCCAGCCTAGCAGAGGTCTATCCTGGATGGTGGGAATGATCACAACGTTCTCAATGGCCTACAGGGTTCTCACCACAGCACTCCTTCTCTAAAGACGCTGTTGCACTGCAGAACAGAAGAGGCCTGTTTTAACCTATATCTTTTATTGTCCCTTGTTTGATCTTTTCTTATTGCACTGTATGTAGTTCATAATTAAAAACTGTCATAATTCATCTGTATTTTTGATGTATTTGCAGTTACCAAAATACAAGTATTCATTTATAAGTCTGTAAAGGTGCTAATGTCACTGCTTAACTTCTGAATGTTTGTTAACAGTAAATAAGACATTGTCACAATGACTCAGCATTCAACGGAGGGTTGCTATCAATGCTGACAGTCTTTTTAGGATGCATTCCAAGTTTTCAAACCTGCTTTTCTTCAGTACTTTAATGAGACCTTGAATGATAACTTTATAATTTGTAATAAACTAATATATATTAAAATTTGTGGCATGACTTACAGGATTCTTCATTGAACATTTTGCAACATATCTATCACAGTGTTGTTTGTCTTACTCAAGGGCGCAAAGAGCACGTTGGGAGACATTACAAAATCAGTATGATTACAGTATGACTTGCGAAACAATGCAGCGTGCAAAATTTTTGCTGTTTCATAATTTTTTTGTTTCATATTTGTTTCCTTGTTTAAATTTAGCTAAAAATATATTCAGTATGCACTGTGGCAAGATACACTAGTACTGGTGCATGTTGTCACAAAAATGTGTTCAGTCAGCTTTTTTTTTTTTTTTTTTTTGGGGACATTTAAAAAAAAAAAAAAAAAGAATTTTTAATAACCTCACGGTATGTGCTTATAGAGTAAAAAATCAAAATCACCCGTGAGAAATATTAATCAAAAATGTGACAACTAGCATTTACTGCAGTTCATGTATTTCCTGGGAATCGAACCAATAATCTTGGCGTTGCTACCGTCATGCTGCATTGTTTGAGCTACAGCAAAGAGCCAGGTCTATATGTGATGTATAAATTGTGCAAAACAAACCGTTGCATAAATATAATCGTTAAGTTATTTGCATGTGAGGCTTGAAACGCCCATCCTTCTGAGTCTGACGTTAGCTCGGGAAGCACTGTGAAACTGAGTGGCATCAAAAAAGGTGAGAAACGCGTCAAAACGCCAATATTTCAGCTTGGACTTCATTTTAACCTCTTGCTTTTGTACTTTTGTTTAGTCTTCTTGTCAGAATTTCTGTTTTATAAAGTACATTTCCATGCATTTTTAACATTCCAGAAAGACCGCCTTCGGCGTCCTATTTTTCGCTATTAAACGTGTAAACAAACGACACATGTATGCAAAAACTATATTGGATGTTACGATATTAAACATTTATAATATGACAGCCTTTTAATTGTGCGATGTGAACGGTAGAGAAAGGGATATTTTGTTCTTTTCGTGTAACAACTGTACTAAATTCAACTTTAAAAGGACTCGACGCTGTTAAAGAAATAGTTAAGTTTCTGTAACTGTTTTTTTGGGGGGGTGGGAATTTTTGTCCACTTTCTGTAAAGAAAACTCGGTGAATAGCACGTTTTAAGCTTGGCTTTGTCATGCTGACAAGATACTGGAAAATCCAGTTTAAACTGGCAGCTGTTTTGGAACATGGTTGCTGGTTTTTAACTCTTCCAAGTTGGTAGAAATTGACCAGATTTGTTAGTAAGGGCAATAGGAGGAGTGAACAAATATATTTTCTATCATAATAACCAGTATTGCTTTAGTGAGAATTTTGCATATGAGTAACTGTCTTGTCCTTTGGCTTTATTCATATATGTATGTTTACTTTTTGTTTCCTGTTTGTATTACCCACCACAATTTGAATAAAGATGGCAGAAGTTGTGCACATGATTGACACTGAGGTCTTCCTGGCCTTCTCCACATATGCAACCATTGTCATCCTCAAAATGATGCTTATGAGCCTTGTGACTTCATACTTTCGTTTGACAAAACAGGTACACTGCATGTTGTGCTCAATTATTTACAGCTTATACAAGATGCATTATATTTGAACACTTAAAATTTCACAGATTTAATGACTCCTCTTTTAGGTTTTTGCAAACATTGAAGACACCACCTTGGTGAAGACCACAGAAGACAGGAAGAAACTGGTCAGGCTTGATCCGGATGTGGAAAGAGTGCGACGGTAACTTCTAAACTGTTTTATGACAAGATCACTGGGTGAGCGATGAAGGTGCTACTGATGTTGTCTCTTTCTGATGCCTTTGTTCTTGAATCACAGATGCCATCAGAATGACCTGGAAAACATTGTTCCCTTTGTGGTGGTCGGTCTTCTGTATGCACTCACTGGGCCGGATCTCTCCACGGCTCTTTTGCACTTCCGGGTGTTTGTGGGGTCACGCATCATCCACACAGTGACCTATGTTATGGCTCTGCCCCAGCCTAGCAGAGGTCTGGCCTTTGGTGTGGGGCTGTTCACAACTTTGTCTATGGCCTACAGGGTGCTCACCACCGCTCTTTTTCTCTAATGAATAGCACTCACTACATTTAAAACCATTTTGTTGAAGTTTACATGCTTTTTGCAGTCTTGTGTGAAAGAAAATGTCTTTTTTTTTTTTTTTTTTTTTTTTGTGTTTTCTACTGGTTTTTAGTACCACACCTCCTTAAATGTACTTTATAGTGTAAATGAAAGCTAAAAATATGCCTTTAAACTGCTGATAATATTTAATGTAATCTTTAACTCCTGACACACATTTGAGGATGAGTCTGTATTGTACATTGAACAGGCATTTGTTTTTTTTGTCACTTATTAATCATGAGCAACAGACTTGAGCAATAATTAGGCCTATGTATGTTTGCGCATGTAGTTTTACACCAGTTGCAAAGACAAGCACAGGAAAATATTCAGTTAGCATTTTATTGTCAGCAGGTTTAAAGAAAGCAAAAGAAAGGGTGTGGGGTGTATTAATGGATTAAAGAAAGTTTGAAAATAAAAAAGTTTCTGACAAATGGTTGCGATTAATCTTTTAAAGTTAGAACCGGTGCATGTTTTGTCCACTAGAGGGAGCTATTTGAAAGCCCAAGTAGTACTAATGTTTACATTCATGTTTGTCTAATGCACATGGAGCACCTCTTTATTTGTTTCTAATTCACCCTTGACTTGCAAAACACTCATTTCTGTACATTCTGTGTCTATTCTTCCTCAACAGATAAACTTAACTCTTTTATACAGCTACACCGCTAACATTGATGGTGATGTACATTAGCAGATGTTTGGTAAAAATAGCCCTGCTTAACAGAACGATGAATGATATCTTATTATTCCTGCTTCACTCATTACCTTGATATGTTTTGAAAAGCTTGTAAACATATTCCATGCAATTACGAAAAATCTAATCATTATAACATAATTAGCCTTAGATACATTTAAATGAGTCTTTCAGTGTTTTGAAGTGTTTCAGTCTTTTTATGACATTTAAAAAATAAAAAAAAAAAGTTCTATTTTTGAAGTCAAAAAAATCTAAGTTTACTTTATTGCAATGACATTTAGGTAAAACTAAGGATCTCAACACAGTCATGACCAATCAAAACTTTGAAGCAAAGTAAGAATATCTGAAATTCTGCCTGTTAAAATTTAAAGAAAAATGAAGGTAAGTGAAAATATGCATTATATTTGTGTTTAAGAATGTGAAAGATTTTTTCCTGCATTGCAGGAGTTTAGCTTTACACTGGCAAACAACTCTGGGATCTTAAGGTCAACATGAAACAGAAGTTGTGACAGTCTTTCATATTGTGCCATATTTAAGAGCAATGGCTTATTGAACAACAACAGCAACAAAATGTAGCGCAGGATTTTATCCATCAGTTATTGTATGGATTATGAAAAGTGAGTATTGTGTGAGTCAACACAGGAAGAGCACGTTATGACATTTTGACCCCTCAAAAGGTAAATGCATGTAAAGGCACAATATGTAAGATTTTTGGATTAAAATATCCAAAAAACTCTAAAACAGGGTTATATATTTTGTTAACTTTTGTACTTACAGTATCCCAGATATTTCCAAGAATGCTTAAATCCAGAGAAATAAGTAATTTTTACGTTGGACACGGACCATGTCCGTGTGTCGCCTATCAGTGACATCATATCTGTGTTACCCTTGATTTATTTTGTAGAAACTATGGAAACACCAGAGACACTTTAATATATTATATGTTTTATTAGACAAGGGAACAACTGTTTGGATACATTCATCGACAGAAAACTAATTGTTATCAATCGTTTGAATCCTGTTTTCTTGATTTACCCTGAGTACCATGTTTTACCATGCTTAATATCGATCTAGCTTACTGCAGTGGGTAACAAGTGTCTCACAGCAGCCGCCGAGCGAATGCACAGAGTAACATTATAACATCATTTTTAACACACTCGAATGTATCTAATATGATAAAGAGCGCTGCTTTACCCCACATACGCTTGACCGGAAGAAGCGGAAGCGGCAACTGTGGCATAATAAAAGTTCTGCTGCAGTCGAGCCGTGTGTCGCGCTCGTCTCTCATTAGCAATCGTTCCAGCTGCCTCGTTGCTCTCCCACTCAGCACTGCACTGCTTCATACAATAATATTAATAATCTCATCCATGAACATGATTTCTGCCCGAGTACCATTCTGATTCTTTTCCACCAGCTGTGAGGTGAAGACCACATTTCCCTAGAATCCGCGCTCAATCATGGCGTCATCAAGCTATGCCTTTGTTTTGAATAGGCAACCTCTAGTGGTGAAAAACTACATATTGTGCCTTTAAGACCAGCAACATGCATTAAAACAATTTTCAATTGACCAAGCTGTTTGAAAAGAGATTTATATTAAAGGTGCAATATGTACGATTTTCTCTCCGCTAGAGGTCGCTAGAGGCCTATTCAAAGCAAAGGCGTAGCTTGATGATGCCAAGTTTGAGTGCGGAATCTTGGGACATGTGGTCTTCACCTCACAGCCGGTGGAAAACAATTGGGATGGGACTCGGGAAGTAATCATGTTCAAGGATGCGTTACTGTAGTGTGAAACAGAGCAGGACCGAGTGTTGTGGGAGTTGAACGAGGCCGCTGGAGCGATTGCGCAACACACGCCTCACGAGCAGCGGAACTTTTATTATGACACCGTCGCCGGCGCTGCTTCCGCTATTCCGGTCAAGCGTATCAGGCTATGGTATCAGGTAACGCAGCTCTGTTTATCATATTAGATACATTTGAGCGTGTTGAAAATGTTATAACGTTACTTTGTGCGTTCACTTGGCGGCTGCTGTGAGACACTTGTTTTTGGATATTTTACTGCAAAATTCTTACATATTGCATGTTTAAGGACAAATGGGACCAATATCTTTTCATAGTCTTGATTTTGATTTTTCTTTTTTTAAAAACATTATTTTTCACTTATTTTATGTTGTTGCAGCACCTCTCTTCCAAATCTGTCACTAACACGTTGTTTAGTTCCTGTCTATGAAGCTCCTTTTTCTGAAAAGCGCAATGTGCTCTGATTGGTCGCTGGACAGTGTGTTGTGATTTGTCAACCGATTCAAATGTATTTTGGAAATGTCACTCCTCTTACCATAACTGTGAGTTTCAATGCTCTAATGCAACCAGGTCTCACCCACTTTTTTGCTCATGCCCTCGGTGGGAATTGTTCCCAGAAGAAAACTCAAGACTACATTCAAAGCATTTCAGGGAGTTCAGAAACAGTGCTTGCTGATATAGAGAATAACTCCTTTAGAGTGGAATTTGTGAAACTTTGCAGACCTTTTTTTGCTCAAATAGCAACATAACACAGCAAAGAATGTTCAAAATGTTAAACACGCATAATAGGATCCCTTTAAACCAACCTGTGTCTTGAGTGTTTTGAGCCTTGAGTGTACCTCGTCCTTCTCTTTAACCAGCCCTCTCTTGGTGACGCAGTAAATACTACTACTTAGCCCCAAGGTCGCCACGGCTGGCCATGCATATGCCCTGTAAAGGCTTTTTCTCATTTGTTTTGGGTCTGTGCCCAGCTCCAGGATGTGCAATATTTCAGTCAAGCCAAGCATTTTACAGGCCGGGCAGATGAAGAACAGCTAAACCTTGCTCTGTGATCAATAATGACTGATCCGCCCACAAGAGGCTCTCTCTCCACATGGGGAAGAGCTGGGCTCCGGCCCATCCAAGAAGATTTTTTGGGTGGAAACTCAAGGCTCTTGGAGTCAACCTTGAAGTTGTTCATTAGATGGATGTTCGTGACTGACAGTGGTCTATATATATTGATAGACAGATGCTATAACGTTGTATTCCTCCCACGCTTTTTCTATATTACAACAGACATCATATATTTCTCAGATCTTCCCACTGCCTTATTGTAAGGCTCGTTAACTGTACGGATGCTTAATTAGGCAGCACTTCAAAGTCATGGCGTGGGCCAGTATCAAGGTTTAGCAGAGATTTATATCACACAATGGCTCCATGGGTCCTGAAAAATTAATGAACGCTTAGCCGGGATCCGACTTATAGGCGACACGGCGCAATATAAATCAATTTGAGTTTGAGACTTGCAGTTCGGAACTGACCGTATCTGCTGGACTAGGCGTTTTTAGAGTGTTTTTAGAGGTGCATCAGCTGTAATGTGGACGAAATAGGTCAGGGGCGAGATGTGAATGCACGGTCTCGTGACCTTTCTTCAATGACGGCATGCTTTCTTTCTCATACGCGCACATGAACTAATGACTTGTGAGTTTATGTGAAGTAATTATGGGTGCAGAGATCAGCCATAATCACATTGAGACAGTAGCGAGCGCAGGTCAGGACCATATGTTGGACTCCTTTCTCAGCTCGAGAACAGACTTCAGTGGAATGCGAACATAATAAGGACTAACTAATGCCTTTCGCATTGCTGCTCTCTTCTCTGCCCTTCATCTCTACTGAAGCCCATTACTGAGCTCAGAGCTCAGAATTGCAGCAAGCTTGCCATTTTTTTTTTACACTTGTCAGTGCCATTTATACACAGGAAGTCATATTATCTCATGTGGGGTAAAACTCGCCATTGAATGGCCACTTGAAGGGGCAAATAAATCTACCTTAAATGCTCAGTGAAGCAAATGCCCTGTGTTGACTCAATGATTTCAGCATATTTATCTCAGCGTAACGCCTAATAGATGGCCTGCGGGCCAGAAGTCATGAGGAAGTGGTGCTTCGTCTAACATTTAAGCATAAGCATAATTTCGGTGCTTGTGTTAACAGCAGAAACATATCGCTGCAAGTGCAAAAAGAATTTCAGTGCTGAGCCTATTTTTTGCTACATGACGAACAAACAAAGAATAACATGAAAGTGCACTTGTAAACTTGTTTTCCAGTATAATGTTTTGCAATATAGACTTATGAAGCATTTTAAGAGCTGATAGCTCACAGATTGTTTGAAAAACGATGTCTGTCAGGCTTGATGCAAGCTCACATTTACTTTCTATTTTATCCGAATCTTGATGTTTTAAGTAATTTAGGGGGCGTTTACACGACCGTTTTCAACTAAAAACTGAAAACTTTTTGTGCTTTTTGGCCGTTCATTTACACGACAACGGCATTTTGGGGGCTTGAAAACGTTTTTGAAAACGATATTGGTCTCCATCTCTGTGTAAACTACAAAAACACAAATTTGTGAAAACACTGACATCATGCGCAAATGACGTGTCCAGTCTATAGGCGCGTAATGTTTCTTTACAAAATGACATCGCCATCTACTGGCCTGGCATGCATTATACAGCGTTTTTAGTTGCTTTCGTGGATTCGTATGAACGGGGATCGTTTTGACAACGTTATCGTCTGTAGGCAAAACTTTTCAGTTTTTAGTACATGGTTGTGCAAACGTACCCTTATAGACACATTTTGGGGTTTGGGTTCTATTCTATCTAGATTAATTACAAAATGTGGTACCTTTCCTCATGTAAACTATATTCCATGATGATCAGTTTCTCAATAGCAGGGTTGTGTGCTGTCATAATTGAATTGATAATGCATTTTAAATTCCAACTGAATTCCTGAATTGCAACTGAGGTACCAAATATGATGCAGAACTGGAATTCAAATTTGAATGCAAGGAAGCAGAATTAAAATGAACATGATATAACTGTCATTTTTGACTAAAAGAAAAGTTTATCAAAAGTTTCAGAACTTTGAATGTTGAAAGTTTTGGGGAAAAATGCATTTTGAAGCTTTATAAGCCTTATATAAATGTGTATTTAATTTATATTTCATCATTTTTAATGAACTTACCAGACTGAAAGTCTTCATTTCCCAGAATGCATTTCTATGAATTTCAATAGGCTACAGTAAATTCCTCTTCCTGTCATTCCAGTTCATATTCCATTTCAGCTATATGGGGTGTGGACAATTTAATTTTAATTCCAACTTGTTCATGCATCATAACCATTTTATATTTTATGAATGGTGAATCTATGAGTTATAGTACTCAATGCGGTAATCTACAAATCGTTGGTTTAAAAGCACCACACAGTTTTCCTGTTGAATGTACTCTGCTGCTTCATTTACACACTGTTTGTGTGTGTAACAAGCCTTATAGAAGAAATGATTTAAACTCACACCTCGAATCCCATAATAACAGTCACTAAGGCAACGCCCTGACCCAATCTACTCCAAGCATTGGAAGGCATGACCTTTACACATGTGTTTCAGTAGGAGATTTTGAGTGTTGGAGCTAGGGGACTGTTAGACTTGGCTGGGGTCAGCAGATATCCTATGCTGATCTTAGTGATTGGATCGCAGGTGATTACCATAAGCAATTTAAATGATATTGATTTATCCTCTCGCCTGCTGTAATTGAACACCGCGACCAAGCCCCCGCACCCTTTTCACTCTCTCCTTTTCCTCTTTTCACTCTTGCATTAACGAAAATGCATTCAGCAGCCCGAGGAGCACCCATAAAGAGGAAAGGATCCGGCCTTGAAGGGCCAATCAATTGGCAGTTTGCCACGGCAACAATGGAATTGTTCAATTAATATCCTATCTCTGGTTAATTTAGCTGCTTAGAATCCTGCCACCCCCTCCCCCCCACATCATACACGGGGAATGTCGAGGTAGCAGTGGGACTTGCTCCAATTTGGATGCAAACGTCCCCCATGTTTCTCATCTGGACAAGAATAATAGAAGAAAATGTTGTTTCCAGAGAGCTTCCTGCCAGATAACCCCCCTAGTGTAATAACCTTGGGAGTTAATCAACTTCTTTTAAATCAAACGCCTAATTTGAACGATAATTATAATTTGGCATTTAGATAACATTGACTAAGCACTTGATTGAAGCAACAGGACAAAAAACAGCCCTAATGGCAATTCTTCCCATGAAAGCACCGTCAAATAAGTTTCGGTATCTACAATATTCTGTCGTGCTCTTATGCGGAGCTATATTTGGCACTCGGATCAATTAATGAATGGAAAAACTCCACCTGGGAGACACGCTTGTGCGTTCTCCATTTTTCACCCACCTTTCCAGCACCTCGAGAGAGTGCGCAAATTTCTTGTTTTAATATTTTAGCGCTCTGACTTAAGCTTCGGAGTTCTCTGCAGGTAGCGTACTAGATCATCCTGACATTTCAAAGTACTGAAACCTTTGGAATAAAGTGTTTTTTATTTCATTCTATTAACATAATTTATGTTTGTCAGAGAGCCCACCTCTGTGGAAGTCAAGTAGGGAGGGGTCTTGCCATAATTCATCGTCACATGGCTCTCCGTGTGCACGTATGTGTGTGTGAGACACATGATAGCGGCTGTGCGTGAGACTCGCAGACATTCGACTTCATTACTCGGGTCTGAAACATTGATGAGGCAGAGAATAGACTCAGCCGTCACCATGTGGAGTCTGTTATCATGAAAAGATCAAGCACTTTTTCCTACTCAGACAGAAAGTTGATGTGATGTCATCTCGATTTAAGCCAATCACAGTCAAAAATTAGGCCCAGATGACCCCAAAGAAGTGGACAGGCTGTACAAATCTGTACAAAATCTTTGCTACCTTTCATTAAATACCATAAATACAACTATTAACTAAAGACAAATGTCTTTGAATATTGGCTTGTCAGCGTTTCTAGGTGATTGAAAGTGTTTTGAGAAGTTGCTATGCTGTTGTTTGGTCCACAGCAAAAGTTTATGCTTTTTTAAATGTTGCTTTGTTTCAAATATCTCACAATCCAGTCTATGAGATGGTTTCTGTGTATTGTCCACTTTTATTTATAGTGTAGTAAAGAAAAGACAGGACATGATGGGGTAAGAGGAGGGAATGAGATTGAGAATTCAAACTTTATGAATCTTTTGTTTCGAATCAGTAGTTCGAATCGCGTATCAAACTGCCAAAGGCACGTGAACTATTGAAATTTCGAAACACTTATGACGTGACAAAGCCTTGTTTACTGAAATCACGTGACTTTGGCGCTCTAAACCACTGATTTGAAACAGATCAGTGATCAAAAAGATTTGTAAAGCTTTGAAGCTTCATGAATCAGTGTTTTGAAATCGCCCATCACGGCCATCATTCGTTGTTTTTGTTTTTTTTTGGCGCACAAAAAGTATTCGCTTTATAATATTAAAGTTGAACCACTGTAGTCACATGAACTGTTTTAAATATGTTTTTCGTACCTTTCTGGGCATTGAAAAAGAAAATTATCTTGCTGGCAATGGAGGCCTCACTGAGCCATCGGATTTTATCAAAAATATCTTTTTTGATTATAATTTGTGTTCCGAAGATGAACGAAAGTCTTATGTGTGTGGAATGACATGAGGGTGAGTAATTAATGATATAATTTTCATTTTTGGGTGAACTAACCCTTTAAAGGTAATTTGGAATGGACTCATGTAGTTTAAATATTGGACAATTTAAATCTATGAATAGATCTAGCTTGTTGTCAGGTAGTTAGAAAGGTCTTCTAAATGGTTGCTAGGCTGTTGCTAGGTCCAGAGTAAGATTTCATGTTTCTTTGTTTCCAATATCCCACTTTTACTGAGAAAAGACAGTAAAGAAAATGATGGGGGAAGAAGTTGGAATGAGATTGAGAATGCGAGCCAAACTCAAACTTGATTTTCCCACATAAGCACCATAGCTCAATGTTCCACTTGGCCACCGCTCCGACATGTTTTCCATTTGAGAGCTGTCTAATTGGATTCAGCCAACCTACAAACTTGAAAATCTGAAGATGTATGTAACATTGAAGGCTCTGCGCACAAAATATAAGATTGTACCTTTACATTTAATCTGGGGGAAAAATACATTTGATTTATTTGACAGTATTGTTGTATTGATTCGAGCGTATAGATTCTTGATGCACTTTTCTGTGGATCTATTCAGTTAGCTCTCCTGTATATGCAGGAGACCTTCAATATACTTCTTTCATGACCCCATTGGGCATACACACATCACATCTGAGTCCTTGTGCTGTTACAATGAAAAAGATTCAACAGATTTAGCTTCTCGGAAGACTTTAAATGCTTTAATGCAAGAGATTTGTAATGTATGTCGCTGTGCATGAGAGTGCTATACAAATGTTGTTTCCTCTGTGGATGAATCTAGACTTTCAAAGCTCCAGAGAAACGGTATGTTGCGCGCTGCAGTGAAGGTGCAACGGGATTGTCTCTCAGCATCAGCTCAGCTGCACCTTCATGCGGCCATGATCAGAGACGGAGCTGAAGCCAGTCAGAGGCCCCTGTTTGGAGCTTCGCTGCCTTCTGAAGGAAAATCAATAACCTGGAGGCAAGCTAATTAACTGAAAATCATTTAACCCTGTCTCAGCAATACATAAAAATGTGGCTGCTATGAGGAGCAGAGTTAATAATAGATAAATCTGCCCGGTTTTATGAAAGAAATAAAAGCTCCTTCAGAGGCTGTGAGGGACCTGAGGGAGACCGATGGCAGCTCAATCACTCTGGAAATATCATTCAAATCCATCTTGTCAAAAACTTCCATTTGGAATAGTACCGGACACAACTGATCCGAGATGTCATAATAGAAGTGAAATTGATGCTGTCTAGCTCTGTCAATTATAGCCATGAACCATAATAGACTGCATGTTACAAAGGTGTTGCAGCATTGTACATGCGTCTCTACAGAAAAAAGCACAGTTCACTCAAACCATTCAGTCTGGCAGAAAAGCAGCGAAAATTATTTTGAACTTGTGGTGCAGATGTTTGATTTCTTCCTGACGTTACAAATAATTGTGGTTTTAGCATCCCCATTACCGTCACAAGTCCACGGAGTCGAAGGCATGCAGCCTAAAAAGTCCAAACAGAGATTTATTTGCTCTTCGTATACTGCGCTTTTGCTCACCCTGTGGCACTCGCCAATCAATAATTGAACAGACCGAGGATAATAGCTTCTACGCACACTGCGCCGTTTCTGAACATGCAGGAACACGGGAGAAACTCATCTGGAGGTGAAATAAATTGCTTGAATTCCAAATGCAGACTTTCTTTGAAGGATTGAGAAGTTCAGAATGACTAACGTGTAAATGTTGGGCAGCACTTTTTTAGTATTGGAGGCAAAAATTCAATTTTTTTTTTAATTTTGAAAAATATTAGATATGTTTTGAGAATCTAAATATTAAATTAACATGGCAAGAAAAGTAGGTAGTTTAGTCGCACCAATATATCTGTAATCCCCTTGCCTTAAAGTTTTGACAATCATGTCAAATACTGCACAGACCCAACAGATTTATGAACAAACTTATGTATTATTTATTTATTAATTTTGATGATTAAAAACGTTATACATTATGCGTGCAACCCTGATTTTTATTATAATTTTTTATAATCAAACTTCAACCCTGTTACTCAAGTTATTGTAAGAAAAAAGATTGTTTTCTTTGTTTTATGGGGAATAGAAGTTTATCTAATACAGAGTGACTGCTTAATTTGAACTAAATTTGCAACTCATTCTTGTTTAGTTTAATGTCATATATTCAATAAATTGTCTAATTAATTTTGATACTTTTTTAAACTTTATTACAAAAAATGTTCAATTTACACTCTTTAAAACCTTTTAAAGGGTTAGTTCACCCAAAAATGAAAATTCAGTCATTAATTATTCACCCTCATGTCGTTCCACACCCGTAAGACCTTCGTTCATCTTCGGAACACAAATTAGGATATTGTTGAAAATTGCCAGCAAAATAATTAACACTTTCAATGCCCAGAAAGCTACTAAAGACATATTTAAATCAGTTCATGTGACTACAGTGGTTCAACCTTAATATTATAATACTTTTTGTGCACCAAAAAAACAAAATAATGACTTGAACTATTGAAATTTCGAAACACCTATGACTTCACTAAACTGTACTAAATATGTTTATAGTACCTTTCTTGGAATCTGAATGTGTTAATTATCTTGCTGGCTATGTAGGCCTCACTGAGCCATCGGATTTCATCAAAAAATATCTTAATTTGTGTTCCGAAGATGAACGAACGGTGAACGGTGAGTAATAAATGACATCATTTTCATTTTTGGGTGAACTAACCCTTTAAGCCCTATTTTAGTTGTAATTATTATATTGCCTCATTTGTGGACAGGGCTTATTAGCATTTGTTGTAGTAGTATGAACTTTAGATGTAAAGACAGTGACAATAACCTGAGTACAATAGGGATTTCAGTGTTGCTAGTTTGGGTAACACTTTATTTTGATGGTCCACTTTAGACATTCTACTGACTATAAGTAACTTTGCAAGTACATGTCAACTTATTTTACTAACCTGAACTCTAACACCTAACCCTAATCTAACAGTCTACTACTGTATACTAATATTCTAATGATTAGTTGTGTAACCCTAGTTTGTGAACCCCTCATTTTTATTTCTAAAATACAAAAGTTAAAAACAATATTTTTGCATTTATTTGATTCTAGTTGACTTGTAGAAAGATCCGAAGATCTCACTGTGAGGTCATATGTATGCAGAAATACAGAAAGTCCACAACCATGACTGTAATGGTGCCTTGAGTAGTTGGGAGTTCAGTATTGTGGTTCAGATCTGGCTTAGGAGATTGCGATCCAAACAATGGCAGAAGGCCTCCTAGACACAAATAGGGATGAACTCGTGAGCAGGCGGGTAGGTGATAACCAAATGCCATTAAGTGCATGGCCTGCAAAAGCCTTCATGAGCTGTGAAAAAGCTCCATTACTTTAGGGTAAAGAGGGGTGAACGCAGAAAGGCACTTTTCTGCTGAGAGCAGGCCTTAATGTGGTGCAAATGGGCAAGAGTGCATTGTCACCTTCAGACTTGATGCACTACCATTCCGGCCTGACAGACGCGCTTCACTTATTGCCCATACATGCCTGCTTTGTTACTACAGACACAGAGGAGCACTTCCAAAGAATGGACTGTGTACCACCTATCAATCCTTTCAAAAAATACTTAGGGTTTAGGGTGTGTTCGAGCCATTTTTAACACTTTTTGCAGAGCTAATGGTTCGGTGCGCATGCCAGTAGTTAAACCACAGTGAGCTTTCCACCCAATTACGACTGTGTTTACAAAGCATCACATAATTGTTGCTCAAAAGGGTACGCCATGGATTCACTCACATTGGTCCAGCCTGTCAGTCATCTGAACCAATTGTCGCAGCAAGGGTACATGGTCTAGATTACTCCGGATGTCTGGGCTCTCCAGTTAAAACATCCCTGCCGAGACTAACGGCAGATTCCTGGGCAGAAGGAAGAAGAAGAGAGAGAGTAGTTACATGAGGTGCTTATTACTTCTCACAAACCTTGGCAGTGAGTCCCAAGCGCAGAACGGCAGATTAATTTTTGACGATGCAATCGATTGCAAGAGACTTTTTTTTTTTTACCTGCTTCCTCCCATCTTCCTAACACAGACAAGTCTAATTTGTTGCTTATCTTACACCAACTTTGAGCATTGTTAAATTGTAGTGTTCAGCTGTTTAATATGACTTGCTGCCTCCCAAACACTTGATATTTTGCTAGGAACCCTCAAAAAGGGAGATGGAGAATGTGGAATCAAGACGCCCAGGGTGCGATTTGGATCGTTCTCATCCTAATATGGCCTCCTCCCGCTCGGAGTCTCTTTCATGACCGAGGTGCTCCTGTGAAATGCTGATGTGGAGTCTTTCCCTCTTTGCACCAACTCTCTCCCTCAGGTCTTTCTTCTCCTCATTCTTCCTCCTGGCAATAGATCCGATCTCCTCAGGGGAAATCATTACATGGCATCATTACCATCTCAACACTTTCATCCACCAGCCCTTGTTTCAAGCCCTCATCATTTGATTAAGTTTAGGGTGGAGAGTGTGAGGGGGGGAAATAAAATGGCCGAAAGAATAAATAGCTCCTGGAGGACTCTTTTCAAGATCGGGGTGCTCGTAGGACACAGAGAGTTCAGTGTGGTCCAGAGGGACGCTCTTTTCCTCCACGTGGTGCTTGTTTATGAGCAAAGAGCTGTGATTGTGGGTGGGGATTCGGCCTAGCAGATGTTCTACGACTCCTTGGTCTATTTGCAATGGAAATGAGTGTTGTGGGCTGCTTCAGGGAGGTCATTTGTGACTAATATTTCCAGTTCTATGTTTCTATCAAGCACAACAAGAGATGATAAAAAATAGATTTTTGCATTTTCTTCAGAAAGGTTAGTTGGTCTTTGTGCGAAAATCATCTGTGATGCTTGGGTAGTTGCAAGGGTGTTTCTATGTGGTTTCTAAAAAGGTCTTGAATCACTCTAAAAAGTGCTACCCATGTTTGGGACAAATATGGACAAACCCAACCATTGGAGTAAATTTTTAAAATCAAATTTTAAACCTAACATTTGATTTTGTTTGTCCATATTTGACCCAAAAATGGGTTGAAACAACCCAGCATCTTTTAGAGTGATAGATTTACTGTTGCTGCTTGGTTGCTAAGGGTTCTAGGTGGTTGCTAGAGTGTTAAGTCAAAAGAGTCCACCATCAAGTTTTTATTGCTGGATTTCCATCCAAATGTTTCAGAGTTCATTTCTAAATATTCAACTGAAGGCAATGCAAAATATTATTAAATATGTTATGCACATTGTCTTTAAGTTCCTCATTGCTCAATACTTCTCCAAGCTCAAATGGTTAAACTACGTCTATGATTACAATAAAACAACAACATAAAAAAAAAAACATTACTTTGATGCGCATTTTGAGTTTTGAGGAATTTCAGAAAATCCAACTAAACTTAATGCAGCATTTTGTAAAATTCAAATTAAAAAACTGAAAAATGGATGGAAACATGTTACTTCCTTCAGTGTAAAGGTGTGGTCACAGTGGCAAATTTTCAGCAAATTCTACACCCGTAAGTTCATTCTACACCCTTCATTCTACACCCTTCAGAACACAAATTAAGATATTTTTGATGAAATCTGAGAGATGTATGACTCGTCCATAGACCGCAATATAAATCGCTACTTTCAAGGTCCAGAAAGGTACTAAAGACATCATTAAAACAGTTGACATGACTGCAGTGTTTCAACCTTTATGTTATGAAGCAACAAGAATACTTTCTGTGTGCAAAAACAAAACAAAAATAACAACTTTAATCAACAATCTCTTCTCTTCCCTGTCATTATCCTTATGTAGTAAGCACAGTGAAGGCTTCCGTTTATGTCCGAACGTCGGTTCAGTGTTGGCCAAAGCTGCACATGTGAGCAGCGTGATTGCATGTGTGTAATGCTGACGCAGGAGCCGGCCAATAATGAGTCGGCGTTCTGATGTAGAACCTGGAAGCGCAGGATGCAAACAACGCATGAAATTGACACAGAAGAGAAGATATTGTTGAATAAAGTTGTTATTTTTGTTTTGTTTTTGCGCACAAAAAGTATTCTCTTCGCTTCATAGAATTAAAGTTGAACCACTGCAGTCATGTCGACTGTTTTAACAATGTCTTTAGTACCTTTCTGGACCTTGTAAGTGTTGTCTATGGACGAGTCATATACCTCTTGAATTTCATCAAAAATATCTTAATTTGTGTTCTGAAGATGAATGAGGGTCTTACGGGTGTGGAACGACATGGGGGTGAGTACTTAATGACAGAATTTTCCTTTTTGGGTGAACTAACCCTTTAAATCGCACACCTCTCGTATTATTCATGTCTGTAGAACCAAATATGCGTCATGAATGCTTACCTCGTTTTTATACTTTGTTAGTTCTTTTTTATACTTTGTTCAAATTCCTAATCTCAAGTAAAATTTAAATTGTCAGAACATTGAAAAAGGTTATAAATGAATGGAACTCCATGTGTTGAAAATTTGTGTGGTCTGTTTTCTTTTGTTTTGTGCTGTCCAGGTATTCTCTGAATTGTTCTTGTGCATAGTTTTCTAGGAGGTGGTTCTCAAAGGTGACGTGGAGAGACAGGAAATAACTGTGTGCTTTATTTTCCAAAGTCTGCAGTGGACTGGCAATAGTAAAGCTTTCAAACAACCATCCAAGAACTAATCACTCACATTTAGAATTCGCTAGGAGGTTTAGAGCGAGACACACACACACATTCTCTCTCCATCTCTCTACTGCTCTCTTTGCCCAGCCCACGTATCTGACCCAAGACCAGAAAGCACAGCAGGAGTGTGGGCGTACTTTTCCAGCTTCATCCAGAGGTCACAGGTCACCAGTCGAGGAGGAAAACAGACGTATTTTATCGCCATTTACTAATATAAACACATTTAACCGGCAAATAAACAAACAACGGAGTTGAGTGTACGGCAGCGTCCTTCATTTTGCACATTTTGTGACTGAGATACAGAATTGGCCCGGGTCTCCTGGGTGCCCATTAGAAACATGGCTTAGTGGTCTGATTAACACCCCTTACTCTTTTTTTTTTTTTTCTTTTTCTTCTTCTTCTTTTTTCTCTCTCTATCTTATTCAAGAATGTGCCCTGTGTGAACGGCCCCTCAAAGATGCAAATATGCATTTATATATTTTTTGCTTTTACGTGCTTTATACGGGATACTGGAAGAAGGAGGCGGGAACCGGCGAACGTTCAACGCACTTTAATAACCATATAAAATAAACAACAAAACGAAACTAAAATGGCGGACGACTGCAGCACACACATAATAAAACAACATAAAGTCCAGGCCTGGTCCTCTCTCGTCCTTCACTGTCGTCACTTTTATGGTTCCGGAGCTCCTCCGTGAGAGATACGAGACCGGTGCCAAGCGCAGGTGACACTCTTTAGCAATCACACCACCATCCTTGTGCCGTTCCCTCATGGCTCTCGCCCCGCCCTGCTTGTCACATATAGGAGGTTCCTCAAATCCGGTCCTGGAGGGCCACTGCTCTGCAGAGTTTAGCTCCAACCCTAATCAAACACACGAACAAGCTAGTCAAGGTCTTCAGAGTTACTGGAAAATTGGAGGTAGGTGAGTTTGATCATGGTTTGAGCTAAAATCTGCAGGACAGTGGCTCTCCAGGGGTGGATTTGAGGAACCCTGATATATAGGATCAGTATCTGGTCTTAATACAAGCTAAATGCTAAACAGTGCAAGCAGATGGTAGTTTTAGGGCACTTCACCTAATGCTGTAGCTAGCATGTAACATTGGTTTTAATTTTTTTTTTTTTTTACAATTCATGCACTTAAAGGATTAGTCCACTTTTAAATACACTTTTCCTGATAAATTTACTTACCCCCATGTCATCCAAGATGTTCATGTCTTTCTTTCGTCAGTCGAAAAGAAATGAAGGTTTTTGAGGAAAACATTCCAGGATTTTTCTCCTTACAGTGGATTTCAATGGCTACCAACAGGTTGAAGGTCAAAATTACAGTTTCAGTGCAACTTCAAGGGCTTTAAACGATACCAGATGAGTAATAAGGGTCTTATCTAGCGAATCGATCGGTCATTTTTGAAAAAAATACAATCATTTATGCTTTATAAACAAAATATCGCCTTGAACGTACTTTCCGCTTCCGCATTCTTCATAACGCTTACGCTGAATGTTCTACGCCTTCCCTATTCTACTTACGGAAAGAACGCAGCGCCAGTTTTCCGGAAGCGGAAAGTACGTTCAAGGCAATATTTTGTTTATAAAGCATAAATGATTGTATTTTTTTCAAAAATGACCGATCGATTCGCTAGATAAGACCCTTATTACTCATCTGGTATCGTTTAAAGCCCTTGAACCTGCACTGAAACTGTAATTTTGACCTTCAACCTGTTGGTAGCCATTGAAATCCACTGTAAGGAGAATAATCCTGGAATGTTTTCCTCAAAAACCTTCATTTCTTTTCGACTGACGAAAGAAAGACATGAACATCTTGGATGACATGGGGGTGAGTAAATTTATCAGGAAAAGTGTATTTAAAAGTGGACTAATCCTTTAAGGCCCTGTTTATACCTGGTATTAAGATGCATTTTAGTTGATTGTATCACTAGATGGTAAATACAGGTGTAAATGGGGTCTAAAATGTTTTGAGCTCATCCACTTTCGACCACTTCCAGAGGCAGTTGAAAACACGTTTGATCAGACTGCTTTCATAGTGTAGATGCTCATGTGATCGAATACATTCAAACAACTACAAAAGACCACCTACTCTCCGCTTACTGGCCTTACCCGTAAACATTATGGGAATCGCGCTAGCCAGTCGGGATTTAAACTTTGTCGGCTGAAGACCCAAGTTTGGTTTGAAGACCAAAAATGTACCAAGCACAATGTTCACTCACCATTCCTGATGTCTAACACACATTCACAGCGTTCAGCGTGGTCTAGCAGCTATCAGAGCAGAAACAAAAGCTATTTTGTCCATTAGATTGAAAGATCTGAAAAGCCAATACATTTGCCCATCCATAGACCCTACCCTTGAGGAAATCAGGACAGAAGTGGTTGTAAGTGGAAAAAAGAGATGGAATAGAACTCCAGGTTTAAACAGGAATGTGTGTCCCCGGTCCACTTATGATCCAATCGACCAAAACGCATCTTAATACCATGTGTAAACAGGGCCTGCATATTTTATATATAGTCTATTGCTATTAAATGCAAAGAAATATATGCCATAAATAAGATATAATTCATGATGTCCATGCAAAACAGTTGCATTTGGTTTACATAGCTCAATCCTGCACAGGCTCAAAACGCAGCAATAGTGTGCTGAAATCCTTGGGCGCAAACATAACCTTCACAGATGTGGTAGTGCACAAGCAGTCCTCCAGTAAATGAGGCCATAAAAGCCAGGAGTCCAATTATGCACCTGAAATAAAGCTCTCATCCACCGAAGGCTTCAGCTTGACGCTCAAGGCCACACGTATGCACCGGCCCGGGTCTTCTAGCGCTAATGCCTTACAGATCAACATTCTTCTCATATCGCTCATCGGGTGCTTGAGAAATCACAAGCCCATCTGCCGCAAATAAGTCTCACAGGAGGGTTTGCGCTTGTTTCTGAGGTTGCTCGAGATGAGGTAGTGCTGTTCTTATCTCACCGGACTTCAGTTTAACGGGCTTTAGTCGGTTCCCATAGCAGTGCAGCAATGTTTGATTACTCTTAAATCACCTGCTGAGAGAACCCAGAGCTCAGCTCTCCCTGTTGCCGCAGCCATTTCAGCCTGGCAAAACAAGATGTTTCAAGTCGTTACGCCTGTCCCGAGAATGCGAGCTCGAGGTAGGGGCGGTAGAAAATTGCCTTGAATAATCTCAAATATTTGCTTTGAAAGGGTTTGTGAGGGTGTTGTCAGGAGCCACGTGTGTCTCGCACCCCCTGCTGAATACAATCATCTCTCCAATTTAGTATAAATTAGGTCAAATGGGAATAGCCTGTCATAAACGGCTAAAGCTATTCTCAGCTCCAGCTGTGTAGCTGTACTTGAAAGAAGGTGTTAACTAAGACACTGAAATAGCCATTAGCGGTGCTCTGCATGACTGGATCACATGCAATCTTCATTTAAATTCCACAAATTTGTATCTTTATAACTCAAGGTCTGGAATAAGATGTATGCATGCTGATATGACATGCTGAGATGACTGAGATGATCCTGGTCTATGGTTTACTGAGTGGCTTTCTAAAATAGGGGCCACTAAGGGGTCAGTTGAAAAGTATCGAAAAGAATAGTGAAAATATCTAACAAAAAACATGGAAAATATATATTTATATATATCCCATCATATTTGGGGATCCTTGGTATCAAATTTTGAAAACCCCTGGCTAATAGTGCACTATACACTTAATACTACCTACTTTATTACTTTATAAAATGTAGTTTCAGGTTGTCACATAACCTTATTACATGCATGTTTAATTTTGGAAATTGCATCCAGTTGTCATATTCTAAATAAAAAAGGATATGTAGCATTTTAATCTAATTGTTTTTGTAAAAATTTAAAAAAGGTCTTCGAACAACTGTTTATGGTAATTTAAGGCCTGGAAAATATTCTTGTAACTGGATTGTAGTATTAATTTTTTTTTTTTTTTTTTTTTTTTTTTTTATGTAATCAATCAATCAAAAAAAAAAGCATTACATTTATAAATATATAATATAATATAGTATATAATATAATATAATATAATATAATATAATATAATATAATATAATAAAGGCATGTTTTAGTTCTTTGAAATGCCAGTCTCTGCATTTACTTTTTAAATTTAAATTATTTTTTAAAGTAATTTTTTATAACTTTTAAGGTAAATGCTGTTCTTTTACCTGGAAAAAAAATTAACTTGCACTGTTGTGAGTTTTACTCAAACCATCCTTGTTCACATTACTTAAAAAACTCATGTAACTAACTTCATTTAACTGAGTTGTTTCTATTAAGAATAAGTATTGTCAGCTTTACTTAAGTGTTTGTTCAGTCAACTTAACATTGCTGAGTGAAACGCACACATTTTTGTTGACATAACTATGGGCAGTTGATCCGTAAGTCAATCACCTTACGTAATAAGCATAACATTATTAAGTACACTACACACATAAATATGTAACTGACAAATTCAAATGATTTGTTTTTACTCAAAGAAATTTTGTCAGCTTTACTTAAATTTCTTTTGTTTATACAACTAAATAGTTATTTGCACAAATTACTCAATATAGTTGCGTGGAACCACTTGACACTGCTTTTTTAAGTAAATCCAACAGTTCATTTTTTGAGTGTACATGCATACAAAAAAATTCACATACTGTGTGTACAGTATACATACTATACACTGCAGAAATAGAAAGAAGTTAGTATGCTATTCTGAACATAGACTCTGTTGCTTAAATGTGTTTGTGTGGATGTGAGAGTTTCCTTATATCTCCATTTGTCTGGCATGTGCAATTCAGTGTCATTGTTGGGCCTTCCTGGTGGACCAATCCTGGTCCATCTGGAATAGGTTAGTGTGCCACATCAAAAGACAGAACTTCACAGGGCTTGTGAACTACGAATCTCCCTCAGTTCGTTTGTCGGCGCTGTGCTATCCAGAACACATTACTGATAATGGCAGACCACTTTTGCAGATCCGTCTGTGTCGATAACACGTCTTGCATTCTTTAAATAACAGATCACAGATCAGCTGAATGAGCCGCATGGAATAAATTGCCAGTGACATTTAAGGTGAAATAACTAGCATTCTTCCTGCCTAACAGTGTATGATGAGCCACTTATGCGCATCTGCAGAGTTGAGATTGACGCAAGGATGGAAAGACATGTTTATATGTGTGTGCGAGCTCGGTCTAGGATGTTTGTGGTGTGTGTATCTTCATTACGAACTCCTTAAAGACCTTTGGTCGTGTACCATGTGCACAGATAGTTGTGATTGTAATGGTTTAAGCAATAATAATGGAATCACAAATGCCTTCTCTAATGTATGGCTTTCTTCACATTGAACACAAAACTGATTTGTTTTTCTATATAGGCCCTATATAAGAGTGAGTTTTGTTAGGACACTAGCATGTGTTTGTTCATACAGCTTAAGAGAAAACAATTAGAAATGCTTTGATAGATAAAATTTGGATTTAGTAATGGTTTGTCTATGTTCTTTATGGGGTTAGGTAGTTTTCCAAGAACAGGGCCTAAGGATGTTTGTGTGAGAAATTAGCTTTTAGCATGGAATATTAAGCTACAAACATCATTTCTGGCTCATTCTTGACTAGAATCCACATAAGATCAGTAACAGAATGTATTAATGTATTGTTATTATTTTATACATTAAGCTGGGATTGAGTTTTGAGCAGCATAAATAATTCATAATAAACTGTCATGTCAACATTTGGCTTATGCTAAGCTAAAATGCTATTTTTAGCCCTTACATGCAACTGTTACCAGACACAATTATATTTTATAATGAAGTCTGTCAAAAAATTAGTATGAGATCATGAACACTTTTTGTTATGGTAAGAGATTTGGTGATTTTTTTTTTTTTTCCTGTCTTGTTTTACAGTTGAAATATCGATCCATTAATACAAGATTACACTTGCAGATTTTTTTTTTTAATACTTTTCAACATTGTGTCTGAATTAGATCAAAGTCAGATTTCAGACCACAAATAGATGAATGAATTTGGGTTTTATGTGAGATTTTTACTGCTAATTTGAAAACGGATTTGAGTTGGATGTGCCAAAACTGATTTTTTTAGCTTGTCTGAACAAAGAGGCTAGCAAAAGCCAGATTTGAAAATGCAAAGTGTGATTCTGGGAGGTGTTTTGTACTTTGAGTAAACCATTATCCAGACTCCATTACAATGTCTTTATCAGGTTTTTGTTTTTGAAGAAGAAACTGTCATTGTGTTTCGCCGATACCAGCTAATGATCCGCTAATCAGGAATGGGAAAAGCGCTCGTTGAGCATCTTACTAGCCGTTGGCTAATCTATCTGAGGGCTGTTTTCCACTGGGTAGTGTACACTCGAATTGGACCAAAAATTCTTAAGTCCATTATCGGTGCAATAAAGAGCTAATGACCCAATGACGGGAATATATTTGCTGTGGCACCCATCTCTACGAAGAGGCCGAAGGATAAGGAGTCATTAAGGCAGTGTTATCTGGTCCAGATAGCATTGGCATGTCTACGCAGATCATTATTTTCGCCCCTGGAGCCGTTTGCCAAACGAGAAGAGCCGTATGAGCAGAGCGGCCGCTCAGACTCGGCGGTCAGCTGCGGTGTGGAGGGGGGAGCTGCTAAAGATACGTGCCCTAGCAGCTAATTCTCTTTCTAAATGCCCCTAATGACTATTTTATGAAAGAATCTTGCATTTTATTATTTGTTTTGCTTTAGTCAGCTTGCTGTTTGCTGGAGGTTTGAGGGCGAGATGTTTCTATGCTACACACACAAGCGTAAATCTTTTATTCTTTTGTGGAGCACAGGTCTTAAACAAACGCCCCTGTGAATAGCCCTGATAAAACAATAACAGTGTATTAAATAAGACAGTTTGTGCTGTCTCCCTCAATGCTTTCAGAGTGTTCCTAAGCCTCTCAGAGTAAAAAGATGCGATGAAAGAAGCCATATTTACATAAAAAAATACAGCACTGCAAGTTGAGGAGTTCAGATAGAGGAACAAAAACCCAAATGTGGGCACCCAAATTGGTGCCACTGCATCTATTTTGACTCAAATCAGCTTTTTTTTGTTTGAACAATGGAGTTTACAGTCCTGATCCAAACCACATCCAACAACTGAAATATGATGAACGTAGTGCAACATGTTCCTGAATCTTTGTTGATCCTGAAACAAAATTCCAATCAACCAATCAGATGTAAGGGACAGGTTTACAGTCTCTCAAGTTTATGCTTATAACCAGGATTAGGTGATTATACATCAGTGTTATTCAGCTATCATTTCCCTCTGATTTTAGAGATAAGTTAGGATTAGGGATAGGGATAGAGTTACACCAAAATTTTCATACATTTCATGTTGTTCCAAGATCAACAAATTTTGATCCAGGAACATGTCTTACTTGGCAAAATCAACTAATCCAAATCGCATCCAACAATTGAAAGCTGATTAAAAGTTTATTTATTTATTTGAATGTCAAGATCTGATCCAAACCACATCTAACATTTAAAATCTGATTAAATGTATTAGTAGTGCCATATCACCTTAAAGCTGCAGTCCAATTATCCAAAGTAAATTTTTGAGCAAGTACATAACCAGCCCATGTTCAAAACTATCTCCTTACCTTAGCCCGATTCACAACGGTAAGATTGTAATAATGTTTTGTAATTTAGGTGGTACTGGTGGGTTTCCGTGGGGAATTCGAGCATGCAGCTGTTCGTCTTTGCGTCATTACGTCATGTCTGTTTACACAAAGAACAAGTCCCAGTTAGTAGGCTAAATCACATGTGAGGATGGCGGATCATTTATAGCCTTTGCTCACAGCAGCTGCAATAATTAAACTTAAAGGTCCCGTTTTTCGTGTTTTTTTTGAAGCTTTGATTGTGTTTATAGTGTGCAATATAACATGTGTTCATGTTTCGCGTGTAAAAAAAACAGTATTTTTCACATAATTTACTTATCTGTATACCGCTGTTTCCACTGTCATAAAAACGGGCTGATGACTTCCTTGTTCTATGAAGTCCCTCCTTCAGAAATACGTAACGAGTTCTGATTGTGCCAGCGGTTCCTGTGTTGTGATTCGACAGCAGCTCTTAGCGCATCTTGCCCGGAAAGGTCACGCCTCTTACCATAATGTGGAGATGCACGCGCTCAGTGTTATTGTAAACATGTCTTTAATTTTACCCTATCAATCTGAGCCGGAATCAGACCCGGTGATTGGACTGCGGGATGAAAATAACAGCGTTTCGACGACATGGCGACAAACACACTCTACAAACGCAACTCTTGTGTATTCCTGTGGGCGGAGGTTAGTCAAAAAACTGTTTTAGTGACGTCATTAAAGAAGGAAGTAGAGGGATGTAGTCCAAACTGGCCGTTCGATGTAGGCGACTTCTGTTAAATAAAATATCTCGCTTGGCATTGAACTTTGAGCTTTAACATTTTACAGATTTTATTTATATTCTAACAACAACATTACACACTAACTAAAGTTTGAAACATGGGATCACGAAGAACGGGACCTTTAACATTTTGATGGCGGATTGTAATCTAGAAAGGTCAAAATGACAATCATCAGTGACAACTGGAGATTCACCCGTAATCAAAAGCAAAAGACTTCGGACTGCAGAGTTGCTACAGAAATTGAAATCTACAAGTAACGCTAATACACACTAAATACACATAGTCACGCAATGCTGATGTTGTTACCATTAACAATTTGAGAACACACTATAACAATAACAATAATAATAATAATTTGCATGGTTTGACGTGATCCGAGCTAAGCGATCGTTAGATTTAATCACCATTGGCAGCACTATGTATTGTAAGGCTTTTTTTCTCAGTTGGTCAAAACAAAAGTGGCAGATTTGTTACTTGATCAGATGACATTTTCCGGTGAAAATTCCTATTTTGGTCATACTTTCCAAGACACAGAATCTGTGATTCCTAAGTACAGTTTCCACACCAATGTGGTGACTGACAGCAAACATTAGATCCATCCGATTCAATGAATGAGTCAGCAGTTTAGGACACATTTTATACATGAATGTGTAAAATGTTGTACAGTACCCTCAGATGTTGAATGAAAAACTCTCTTGGCGTCTCTGTACGCTTACATCAAAAGATTAAGATACATCAGATAGTGATACTGAGACTTTATTAGATTTTATCACTTACAAACTTACAGTCAGTCATTCTAAAGATATGATTTGAAACCCAATTGTATTTGTGAGCACAATTAGTTCTGCTGATTGCTTAGAATATTTATGTGTCATTTTCAGCTCTGTATTGTACTGTTCTAAATTCTATTATGCATGTATCTGAATGTGTTTTACAGTGCTGAAATCAGTAATTGGCCATACTGTACAGTCACATCACTCTAAAGTCAAGAATGACCACAGTGTAAGCGCTAACAGAAGGGTTTCATTATATCTTCCTTCAAACACTTCACCATATGAGACAATTACCGTAAATTAGCGAAGTAGATCCCCTAGTTTCTTTAGACTGGATTGTTATCTAGTGAGGCTTCAGAGCCGTCTCTGCTTTTTATGGAAGGACTTAACAGCTTGAGTCTAATCAAAGAAATTTTTTTCCCTCTGTGTTTCAGGCTAAAGAAATTCAATTAGTTTAATTGGTCTGCTTATTATAGGCTGTAATGTGATGTGAGTGCCGCTGTTGTCAAACTTCACAGGCTACTTTAAACAGCCTCCTTAATTAGAAGGAAAACTTTAATCTCAGCGTTTCAATTGTACAGTGAAGAGGATCTTCAAGCAATATTCTGGCTTTGCTTGCTAAGCAAACTACAAAAGCTTTTAAATGGCTCAAGTGTAGGCCTTACTTATACAATTTATATATATATACACCATTCAGGCATAACATTATGACCACTGAGAGGTAAAGTGAATAACACTGATTATCTCTTCATATGTTAGGCAGCAAGTGAACATTTTGTCCTCAAAGTTGATGTGTTAGAAGCAGGAAAAACGGGCAAGCGTAAGGATTTGAGCGAGTTTGACAAGGGCCAAATTGTGATGGCTAGACGACAGACGGTCAGAGCATCTCCAAAACTGCAGCACTTGTGGGATGTTCCCGGTCTGCAGTGCTCAGTATCTTTCAAAAGTGGTCCAAGAAAGGAACAGCGGTGAACCGGCGACAGGGTTATGGGCGGCCAAGGCTCAGTGATGCACATGGGGAGCAAAGGCTGGCCCGTGTGGTCTGATCCAACAGACAAACTACTGTAGCTCAAATTGCTCAAGAATACACAGTGCATCGCAGTTTGTTGCGTATAGGGGCAGCATAGCTGCAGACCAGTCAGGGTGCCCATGCTGACCCCTGTCCACCGCTGAAAGCGGCAACAGTGGGGCATGTGAGCTTTAGAACTGGACCACGGAGCGATGGAAGAAGGGTCTGATGAATCACGTTTTCTTGTAGATCACGTGGATGGTCGGGTGCAGTTTTCGCCATCTCCTAAAAGCCAAGGCAATGTTGATTCTTGTTTTATTACATGCTCTGTCGCATTCTGTTTTTGGCAGCAGACTCTCCTCTGTTCTGAGTTTTTTTTTTTTTTTAAATGGGTATGACGAGACACGTGACAAGTGACGCAAGTATACAATTTCATGCAGAAAGCATCCTGCTCGGTCTAAAATATAAACACTTATAATGGGCTTACCATAGTGAATCAAGGTAAGACAAAAACACGTTTTGTAAGAAGGATTGATGGTGTATCGATCAATCTCCAAGGTTAATTATGACCAGGTCACTACCTTTAAACCTCACTTGAGTTTGTCTTAGCTAAAGTTGAGCAACTCACTGTTAAACACTCAGCTGTTTTAGCTGGACCGGTGGATCCATTTTTTTCTCACTCACCCTTTTTTCCTTCCCACAGACTAAAGGGGAGGAAATTTTTGAGGGGCGATGACAACAAAATGGATGACAAAATGACAAATTGCACTTATGATCAATCACAGAACCGGAAGTGCAGCATGGTCTGGTGGATAGGCTAATGGAGTGGAGACCTGAAGGTTCACCACTGGCTGCTCGGCATCTACAGTTGTGCCCTTGAGAGAGGCACTTAACCCAAATTGCTTCAGTAAACACTCCGTCTTAGAAATGACAGTGTATGCAAACCGGCCATTGAGAAAGAGAGAGAGACAGAGAGAGAGAGATGGCATCCTCTGAATGGCTTTTTTTTTGTTGTAGGTTTTGGTGTACCATTACTTTTTTTAATGGCTTTTTTTTTTGTTAGAGAACTATTAGATATGTTTAGTAAACCATGCATGATATATATACTTCCCATAAAATGGGGAGATTTTGACCAGTTTCACCTCAGGTGTCTTGATCTTATTGACTGTATCCAAAAGTTAATGTAACGTCATTTGGACATTTTCAGTTCAACCACTGAACTCTATCAAATTCAATAATATAATTAAGTGTTTTAATTTTTGTTCTCTCATTCTAGCAAATCTCAGAAAATGAATAGAATCATTTCAACAATCATTTGCTGAAAAACAAAAACAAAAAAATCTTTATTTAAGCGCTTCATGTTCTATTTTGTACCGTTTGTGGAAAGTGCCAAATGCTTTTTGTGAAAAAACAAAGAGGACACAAAGAAAGCCAACACACAGTGCTAACACAATAAAACTGTATTACATTTGTGCTTAAAATGATTACAGTACAGTATGTACACATCCTAAAAATAAACATCTCATGCTGAATAACACATAAAAAGAAAATCCATATACAATAGCAAGCAAAAAGGATTTTTTTTTTTTTAAATATGTACAACCACCATATACAAATTAAGTTTGTCCTCATATTTTCTCTAGGCTATGCCCTCTGTTTCCAAAGGTAATCATAGCCCATAAAAGAATTATCAATGAAGTAGGCTTCAGTAGTGATTTGCGCTTGAGTGTCGCCTTGAATCGATAGTAAACAAACCCGGTAAAATCCTCCGACCGGGTATTCACGTGCTCCAGTAATGCCTAGTTTATGCGACCTGATTGTGTTTAAAGAGAATTATGTCAGCTGATGGGCTGCACAAAAAAATATGATGTGATGTTCGTCATGTCTGGAGGAGATGCTTGGCGACTAAGCAGTGTTTTAGTTCAAGTATAAACATGTCAGGGACAGAGCCTTGAATTACGCGCAATGATGAAAAGCCTATTAAATAAATACAGTGAAGAAAGTAACAAATCCATCTTTTTCCAACCCACTAAACCACATTACACACGTGCCAAACGCAGATGTTCATAGAGTTTGCATTTGACCACTAGGGTCCTTTAGGTATAAAACAGGGTTTTTATTTTTTATGTAACTAATGAAATCACATCACTTGATGTTGAAGATGTCGAAGTCCAAAGAGTAGTAAAAAAGCTAACGCTGTGTTTTAACCAGGTGCGATTTTGCAAGCTTTCGGCAAGTTGTCCTAAACAGCCAGGACATTTTGTTTGTATCTGTGGCATTGCGCTGGGTAACTCAGCCCACTGTGAAATCTCACTGGTTCTCAGACCTGTACATTAAACATCAAATATCTTCTGATTGGATGATTGTGTTTATCCCAAATAGCTTTTCGCTGGTTAAGACGCAATGTAAACGAAAAAGAAATTGTAATAGTAAGAACAGTGAGGAAACTCATTCAACCTGAGAACTTATGTTGACATGGCTCCTTCTCTTCTCGCAAACTTGTAAATAAATAATGATTTTTTTTTTTATGTTTTTTAAACTATGTGGTCTTCACCCTGTAAAGCAATTTAAATGGCATCATTGTGATATGGACAGGGGTCTTGCAGTGGATTGTACGTTTGTGTGTGTTTATGTTCACAAAAGTCGGGCCATTGAGACGTAAGGCCGTCAGGCAGCGTCATTATAACAGAACCACAGTCTTGGTCCGTCTTCAAATGTTCTCCCACTTACAAAAAACGTCTCTATGGCTAATCTGTACAGTACACCATCCCTCAATTGGGCTCTTCGTATATACAATGTGATGGGGACAGGGGCTGGAGAGGACACTAGTGCTTTTGTGTCTGATTGCATGTCCCTTTCAGGTCCTCTCGCAGCTCTTTCCCCTACTGAAAGCGGCGGGTTAGAGGGGTGATCAGCGGACCTGCGGCGCATAGCCCTCCTTCATCAGTCCTTCCTCGTAGTCTGTCTGGCACAGGATCATGTTGTTCTTCAGGAAGAACTTGTCTCCGACGCAGAACCTGCATGGAGGCAAGAAACAGAAACATGGTGTTTACGTAACTCGAGAGGGACGCAGAAGGACTCATTACCAGCGAAAGTTGCAGGCTTCCCCACAGACTCGCATTCCGCCCACTCAAATATTAGCGTACATTATCCCGCGGACAAGTCGGCTGGTCTGGAAAGAGTATCTCCAGAGTGCACCTAGCATCTTCTCTACCTGCAGCTGTTTCATAAATATACCCCACAGACGGAGCGCAGGCTTTAGCGCTGCCTGACGGGCCGCTGTCTCACTTGACCTTTTGGAAAGAAGATTATGTTGGTCAGGCAGAAGAGAGAGACAAAGAAGGCGGCAGAGGGAACGAGAGCGAGAGCGAGTGCTCTGTGTGTTTAGCCATCCTGAGGGCCGCTTATCTTGCTCACAGCGAGAGTTCGACAAGGTCGGAGTGCCAACGAATGCTCGTGTCTACTGGCCAGCGTTGCCTACAGAACCCTCCCGCCTGTGGACGAGGAGGAATACAATGCATTTGAGTGTCTTCTGGTACCGTTTTAACGATTAAAAGTTTGTATTGGGAATGCAACGTTAGGCGAACATTAGTTAAACATTAGGCACTGTCTTAAATGGTTAGTTCACTTCAGAATTAAAATTTCCTGATAATTTACTCACCCCCATGTCATCCAAGATGTTTATGTCTTTCTTTCTTCAGTCGAGAAGAAATTAAGGACCCACTTTATATTAAGTGGCCTTAACTACTATGTACTTACATTTAAATTAATCATTTGATACAATGCACTTATTGTGTACATACATGTTTTTACATTGTACTTATATTTTAAAAACACCTGCATGTAATTACATCTGTAATTAATTTCTGTAATTACATTTATAATTACACTGTTGACCCATCCCTTAACCCTAACCCCTACCCTTAAACCTACCCATACCACCTAAGCTTTCCCTAACCTTACCCGTTTCCACCTCAATAGCTGCAAATGTGTTTTGCAATTCAATATGAACCCAATAAGTACATTGTACTTATTTTTTGATGTAAGTACATAGTAGTTAAGGCCACTTAATATAAAGTGGGACCGAAATTAAAGTTTTTGAGGAAAACATTCCAGGATTTTTCCAAAGGTCCAAATTGCAGTTTCAATGCAGCTTCAAAGGGCTCTACACGATCCCAGCTGAGGAATAAGGGAATTATTGTGAATTTTAATGTTTACGGATTGGGACTATTCACTTCCATTGTAAGTGCCTCAGTATAACACCTGTTATTGGTGTGAGTAAGGCCGTTTGAGCTTAACTTGCATTGAACCCGCAATATTCCTTTAAACATCCTAAGGAGGGGTTGCAACGTGATCTGAGAGCCATTACCCTTTCCGTCATTGTTGAATATAATGAGCGAGCACAAGGATACTTTGTAAACTGCTCCCTTGCATGCACTCCGGAAAACTTTTTTTATTTGTTATACATGGCAGTGTCAAGCAGGAAGGTGCAGCCATTAGTTTGGACCAAGTATAACCAAGTAATATCCATTAATCGTGCTTGTTCGCCCTACTGAGGTACTTCCGCTTATGTCATGCATGAGCTTTCCAAAGTGATTACGTAATGCGTGGTGTATCGCAGAGCTAGTGCAAGACGAGAAATTGTGGTTAAAAAGTATACAATTTTTATTAGTTTTTTATAAAATGACTTATCGTTTCGCTAGACGAGACCCTTATTCCTTGGCTGGGATCGTGTAGAGTCCTTTGAAGCTGCATTGAAACTGCACCTTCAACCTGTTGGTAACTGTTGAAGTCCACTTTATGGAGAAAAATCCTGGAGTGTTTTCCTCAAATACCTTCATTTCTTTTCGACTGAAGAAAGAAAGACATAAACATCTTGGATGACATGGGGGTGAGTAAATTATCAGGAAATTTTAATTCTGAACTGAACTAATTCTTTAAAGGAATTGTAAGAGAGGTTCATTACAGGTTAAAATCGGCATGAACTAGAAAAATCGATTTTCTAAATGAATGTTATTGATCTTATTGTGAACAATTCATATGCACGCTTCATTTTTTAAAATGAGTTTTGACCTCGTAATTTTTAAAGTGTTATGACTCGATCGACTTCTCCAATCATTTTGACCGCCCATTTCTTACAAACATCTGCAAGCCTGGATTCAGATCTACCTCCATCCAATCAACAATGGGTGGACTGAACCAAGTTCCCACCCTACATTTTCTTTTTCAAGAATCAGTTTCACTCAGATCAACGTCACAAAATGGAAGAAAGAATCTGTTGCTACTTCCATTTGCGGCTTTAAGCTTGACAGTTTTGTGGCATAACTGTTGATTACCAGATAAAATATTTTTGGCTCGTCCCTAGTTTTCTTAAAAAAAAAAAAGCAAAAATCAAGGTTACAGAAAGGCATTAACAATGGAAGTGAATGGGGACAATTTTTGGAGGATTTAAAAGCAGAAATGTGAAGCTCATTTTATAAAAGCACATATTAATTCAAAAATTACAAATTAAAATGTTAAAATGTGTGTATTATTTGAGCTGTAATGCTTTTGAATCATCATTTTTACAGTCGTTTTAGGCTCTACGTTGTCATTGAATTGAAGTTATGAATGTACACAACAGGTTAGTATGATTTTTTTCCCACACTAAAATCTTCATATTGTTTATATGTTTTGGCTATACTATTAAAACTGAGTATTTTGACGTTCACGGATTGGCCCTATTCCTTCCGTTGTAAGTGCCTCAGTGTAACCCAGGTTTTTGTTTTTGAGGTAATCAGAATTTGAGCGTTTGAGCTTAACTTGTATTGAACCCGCGATATTCCTTTAAACATCCTAAGGAGGGGTCGCAATGAGATCTGAGAGCCATTACCCTTTCCGTCATTGTTGAATATAATGAGCGAGCGCAAGGATACTTTGTAAACGGCTCCCTCCCTCCCTCGCATGCACTCCGGGAAAACTTTTTTTATTCGTTATACATGGCAGTGTCAAGCAGGAAGGTGCAGCCATTAGTTTGGACCAAGTATCAACAAGTAATATCCATTAATCGTGCTTGTTGACACGGTGATTAACACAAAGCAGAGGTGTGCTTAATGTAATGGTGTCATTCACTCCAATAAAAACGTCCTGTTTAAATGACACATTCTTGCCAGGAATCCATTAGTGTCTGTCTTCTCTGACATCCTGGCCCTCTCCACCTCCTCTTCTGAGCACCTCCATCTCATGCTCGTTCGTTCTCTCGCTTTCTCAGCTAATAGGATCTCTCTGTGTTTATTTACAGCCTGTGTTTTCTGTTCCCTCTTAGCCTCGTCGCCGCCCTGTTTCGCAGCGCCAAATTGTTTCTGCTTGGTGAAATGTCAACAGCGTTTGTGACATCTGTGTGCCAATTATGACGAGGATATTGCAGTCAGCCCATCAGAGGTAGCGATAATAAATGCCCTTGCGCTGCCCTCCGTTTTCCTACTCGTGCAGTCATTACCGATCGCCACATGTTTCCGAGCACCTACATTACCCTTAGCTTGATGCGCCCCCCTCGCCCTCCCCTTTCAATCTCTCTTCCCAGATGAGTTCAACTTCAGATTGCTTTAATTGCTTTTTAGTATTTCCCATCAAGTGGAGGAGAAAAAAGTAAATGCATTTGATATAGTGTTTGCTCAGGTATGACCGTAAATTTAGGGCTTTTTATGTGTTTTCTAAGGCTGTCATTTTAACACATTAATTAAGTGTGATTTAATTTTAAAGAAAATAACGTGATAAAAACATGAATGCAGTTAATCATGATCCCCCCGGCCCATATGTAAATTACTATCAGAGCATTTTAAGCAATTATTTTAAATCATTTTTGGTAAAATTCGGCTACCCTTTATGACAAGGTTCGATTTGTCAGCTTTAGTTAGGCTAACAAATCAGTATCATTAACTAACAATGAAAAATACTTTTACATGTATTGGACAATTGGACATGTACATTTTTAACATTTCAAGTGAATGAACATGAATTTGACATTAACCTACCTTAATAAATGCTGTAAAAATATTATTTGTTGTTAGTTTATAATACCTAATGCATTAAATAATGTTAACAAATTGAACCTTATAGAAAAGTGTGCTATTTTTTCCTACCATCAGAACAATTTAAGTACCATCTTAATTTTTGTGTAAATTTTGCAACACTTTTGTCCATTTTTTTTGTAGCTGACGAATATATATATATATATATATATATATATATATATATATATATATATATATATATATATATATACAAAAATTGTATTATTTTGTATTTACTGTTGATTAAATAAAAAAAAGTTATAAAGATAAAATAATCCAATTTTAAATTGGATGAATTAAATCAATTAATTTAATAACATTTGAATTGATTGACAGCCCTAGTTATTTTTTTTTTTAATGAACAATATCTTTACATTCTTTCCATCTTTCCCTTATATTATCTTTCCTTCATTTCTACATCATTCCCTCTCTCTGGCTCTCTCCATTTCCTCAGGTGTGACAGTAATGATGAATATGTCTATTGAGACCCATCTTGTTAAAGAAAAGATGGCTTCCAAGGCAGTGGACTTAATGATGTATGGCTTCGTCAGCTATTTGCCTCTGAGGTCTGTGTTAACTAGAGTAGTAACATTCCTCTTCTGTGAAATAACATGCTGGAGCTGAGTGGAGGAGAGAGGACTTGAAAGAGTGAGGGAAAAGAGAGAGGAAATGAATCACGGAGGGAGGTCTATAGACAGAGAGAAAGAAAGTCAACGTCATTGGATGTGAACAAGACATTATCCGACAGAATAGAGTGGATTTGCCGCAGTGTCTGCAATGCAACCGCATGGTTTCTTCTAACGACTGAAGGCAAGAACTGAGGTTTGCAGATGTCTCTGAGGGGACGAGACCGTTGTCTGTGGCGTCGTTTAGTTACCGCAGTCCCAGAGCACGTGCAGCCCAATTTGGCTCAGGCTTTCCAGACTTCCCAACAAGGACGGTGACCCGTGCAGGTGACCTCCCTGCCCTGCTGCCCAGGCCTCAGCCTTCTCCGAATCTCCCGTGGGGCCTCGGAGCGCCACGGCCCGGGCTCATCACCGGGAACTGGGACTCCTGAGGTTGGCTGATGAGGCCTGAGCGGACGACAGGCTCATCGATTAGCTGTCCCTTCAGGGCTGATCTGTGGCTAACGGCCGGCTAGAGTCTCGAAACCACACAAACACACTGCGTTCATGCTCACTGCTGTGGCTGTCGCCCAAATCCCTGTTAACCAAGCTGAGGATATAACCTCAAGCCAGGTGAGCAGATTCATATCCTACCCATGAATAGTCATGCCAGATTAAGTCTGGCTGCATGGGATGACGGGATACTCTATGGATGACACGGAGCATGACTGATGTCCTCTGTGATATCATAAAATTCTGAAACATATTGTTCAGTCAGTGATTAGCAGTGTTGTTATTGTTAACTAAAACTATGATAAACAATTTTGTTAATTAAATTAAAGCTGAAATAAAATATAACAGAAATATCAGGTGGTAAAACTTAAACTTAAAACTTAAAAAAAAAAAATTAAAAATGGATTAGAACGGAAATAAAATAGGTTGAAGTGCTAAATTACTAAAAATGAAATAATAAAAAGTAAATGAAAGCTAATTATAAATATATAAAAAATGCTTAAAAACGACAAGAAAAAATATGTACTAAACTATAAATGAAATAAAAAAATAAATGAAAGCTAAATATAAATATTCAAAAATGCTAAAAATGACAAGAAAAATATTTAGTAAAACTAAAAATGAAATAAAAATATAAACTGAAGCTTAATATAAATATTTAAAAAAATACCAAAAAATATTTTTTAATAAATTTAAAATACACTAATTTAAAATAAAATGAGAACTTAAAATATAAAAATAAAAGGCCATTTAAATTGTAAATAAATACTAATAATAGTACATAAATACTAAAATAACATTAGGGTGTTCTATAACAAAAATAATGAGCACAGCTTGATGTTTGATTTCAATTTCGATTCTTCTCAGTGAATTTTTAGAGTCTATTCTCAGAAAAGAAAAAAAAAGTTTCAACCATGTGTTCACTGATTCATTCAGTGGCCCTTTCGGCAGGTTACAGTAGGTGGTGACAAATATCTTTGTGTTTCAAATGAGTCAACTCATTTACTCAACTGAACTATTAACGACCAGACAAAACAGGTTATATTTACTTTATTAAAATTGGCATTACTTTAATTAAATGATAAACAATTACAACAATAAATTAATAATTTAGTTAATTCATGAACTAGTTTCATTCAGACTCAAAACACTGACTCACTCATTGAAACGGGGGTGGGGGACATATTGATTCAGTAGGTCTAACTAATGAATCACATTCAGAATCAAATGCTATTTTCTTATGTTTTAGTTAGTGTTTGAAGGCAGGAAAAGCCAAACAGTCACATGCTCCAAAAGGGAGAGATTTGAACAAAAAATTACGAGAAGTGAAGAAGAATGACTCGTTCACTTAAAAGATTTGTTGCAATATTATGTGGAAATTTCTGGTTTTCGGAGGTGCTATACGTGAGCCAGACAGACATAGTTCAGCACTCTCTTTGTGGAAATCAAGCTAATCACAGGCAGTATTTAATGGTGCTTTTGTGTGGCCTGACTAATGAAACGACTCTGTAGGAGATGATGGCCTTGCTGATGTGTGTGGGGAAAAGGAGGGGTGGCCCAGCTGTATTAAAAGCTTGATTGTAATCATTTAAGCATCAAACGCTAATGTCGGGACATTTCTTACCCTCATGAAGGAGCATAATTATACGGCGTGACCTCTACTGACCCGTTAGCCTGCTACCAGCATCAGAATGCCTGTCCCACGTCACTGATGGCGAGGAGAGCATTTTGTAAGATGGATTAGATGGCTCTTTTAAAGGCCACGGCCTCTTTAATATTGTTTGAGGAGGGGAAATGAGAAGGGAGAGAGCAGGGTGGGATGTATATGAAAGTAGACAGAAGCAGGATAGATGAAAAAGAGAAAAATGGAAAAACTAAATTCAAGGCAATCGAAGTCACAAAACAGCCTTATTTAAAGAAAAAGGGTGGGGCATTCTCATTCCAGAGAGCATTTGATTGGATAAAAATCTCAAGGCAGGATGAGTCATCAATGTTTTGACTGATTTGACCATTAATTTTGACAAGGTTTTGAAGTATATTAGCATACAGATCGCTTAAAAGCTAACACTTTTTGATTTCAAAAGGTCCTTAAACTATGAAAATTAGTAATTTTACCTCTTGATTTATTCATCGTTTTCATTCAAGCACAAAGTGCATGGAACAAAACAAAAATGAAATCAGGCCCAATTGGCTAATCAAAACAATAATGCTCTGTGTGATTCTCTAAATAAAAGATCTCCTTCCATCAAAGGCTTTTGAGACAGTCTTGCTGTTTGTGTTGATGTTTATCAAAGAGCATCACTGGACTGAGCCTGTACTCGGGTAATGCGCCGAGCTGTCACAATGACGGACGCGTCATGAAAAGCCCTGCCGTCCTTTTCTCTTTTGGAGGAGTCCATCAAAATTTGCGAGGCTTTCTCGAAAGGCACTGACAGAACAACAAAGTGTCTGAGACGTGTCGGGTGGCGGGTGTCTGTGGAGATAATGTCTCGTCAGCTTGTTGACAAATGAATCTTCTCTTGGTCAAATGGGGGGTATTTGCATATCAGACTGTTGATGCAGTGCTGTAGGAGATCCAATGCAGGAAGTTCTTTCTGATCTGTGTAAATTAAACTCTTGTGTTTAGTTAGGATAAAAAGTAGTGATTTGTATATGTACAGTGGGCCTAACACACATTTGGACGCTTAAGGATTAGTTCACTTTCAAATGAAAATTAGCCCAAGCTTTACTCACCCTCAAGCCATTCTAGGTGTATATGACTTTCTTCTTTCTGATGAACACAAGCTGAGATAGTCCTGACGCATCAGAGCTTTATAATGGCAGTGAACAGTGGTCACGAGCATGAGCTGAAGAAAGTGCATCCATCCACATCCATCCATCATAAACGTGTACTCCACACAGCTCCGGGGATTAATAAAGGCCTTCTGAAGCGAAGCGAAGCGATGCGTTTGTGTAAAAAATTATCCCTATTTAACAAGTTATGATGTAAAATATCTAGCTTCCGCCAGACCACCTTCCGTACTCAAGTTACGAAGAAAGTGTAAACTGGCTTCGCGTCAGTTACACTTTTTCCATAAGTTGAATAGGGAAGGTGTAGGATGTAGCGTAAGCTTTTTGAACTGCACGCGTTTCTTCGTACATTGAATATGGAAGGTGGTCTGGCGGAGGCTAGATATTTTACTTCATAACTTGTTAAATATGGATTTTTTTTACACAAATGCATCACTTCGCTTAAGAAGACCTTCATTAACCCCCTAGAGCCGTGTGGAGTATGTTTATGATGGATGGATATGGATGGAAGCACTTTCTTCAGCTCATACTCGTGAACCCTGTTCATTGCCATTATAAAGCTTGGATGCGTCAGGATATTTATTAATATTTCTCCGACTGTGTTCATCAGAAAAAAGAAAGGCATGTACACCTAGGATGGCTTGAGGGTGAGTAAAGCTTGGGCTAATTTTCATTTGAAAGTGAACTAATCATTTAAGCTGCACATATTAATTTCAATGTATTCAAAATCAAATGGGTAACTAAACTTGGTTAAAAAAGTTGCATGAAACAAATTATGACATTTTTTGCATTTACTTGTTTTTGCATTTTTTGCCTATACCAACTTGTTCAAAAATGTGTGTGAAATCAGTTCTGCAGAACAGAATAAATGGGATCTGATTTAATATTATGTATGAAATGCAATACATTTTTAAGTATTGCATAAGTTTCCAAATACTTTTTAATGTACTTGAATGTGAGTTTGTTGTGAAGGACACCTATGTACATCCATCTCTCCAGCAAAACATCCAAAAGTGTCAATAAACTGATAGGAAATGTAAGGTACGGTCTGAGATATGGGCAATTAGCATCAGCTCCATGCTATAAATCTTGTGGTGAACACCAGCGAAATTGTGATGGGCGAACGAAAGATGCATAGAGGCCTCGTCAGAGCGTGCAAAGCAGACCGACGCAGATTTTATTAAACAGTTGATCGGCTGGCCTAATGTAAAAAGAAAGATTTGCCTGGCTCTAAATGGGTTGTAATGCCGGGCAAGCGGGTAGACCTGTCTGTGGCTCTGCTGATGAAGATTAGCTGACTTCTTAGATTAGGTGAGCGTGGTTCGTGCAGTCAAGTGAAGTGGCAAGACAATAACCTGGTGTTAATTGAGCGTAACCGGATCCTGCAATCGGCCCCTCTTGTGTGTACTTCTCCCTGGCACCTGTGTGTTTGTATGAAGCAGATATCTAATGAACAGCCCATGCATGAGCTTTTTTCTTTATTTGGCCACATTCTAAGACAAATGGCCTCTTCTTCTTAGAATGAATGAAGACAAACAACACAATTTGCCCAAAGTAATGAAGAAAACTGCAGGCCACAGAATATTTAGGGCCCAAGCGAAAATTCGCGCAGGGCCCTCTTGTTAGGGCCCAAGCGAAAATTCGCGCAGGGCCCTCTTGTTCTTCTAAGGATTATTATTATTTTTTTTTTTTTTTTTTTTTTTTATTTTTTTTCCGTCTTCCGGGGCTTTTTGGGGGCCTTAACATGCTCAAAAACTCTTGAAAATTGGCACACACATTGGAATCCGCGGCCATTAGGACGCCGGAGAGGCTGGTACCCGGGCGTGGCAGGGGGGCTCGACAGCGCCCCCTTGAAAAAAGTCTGAAAATTTGGTCCATATATTAAACACGCTTGCACGTATTAGTATGAAACTCAGTACACATATAGACCTCATCGGGCCGAACAACTTTCGTGCTCTAAGTTAAACACCACGCCAACAGGAAGTCAGCTATTAAGGGTTGTTTGAAAAACGCATGCTCTGGAATTTGATATACTCCTCCTAGACGATTAATCCGATCGCCACCAAACTCGGTCAGCATGAAGTCAAGACACTGATGATTAAAAATTGCCAGGGGATTTTTGATATCTCGAACGGTTTGGCCGTGGCGAGGCAACGAATTTATGGCGAGAAAAAGGAAACAGGAAATGTGTTATAACGTCTGCATACATATATTGATCTTTATGAAACTTCACGAGTGTGTTCGTTATAGGAGTCTGATCACATGGATGTGACTATTGTGAGTCAAAGTTATAGCGCCACCAACTGGCAGCAGGAAGTGTATCACTTTTTGAAATGTTTTGAGATCACCCTCTTATTTTTACCTGATTTGCTTCAAACTTCATCAGTGTAATGTCAATACACAGCAGATGTAGACCTATGACAGGATTTTTGATATTTGAAATATTGTTGCCATGGCAACAGGTCAAACTGTAATAATATTCTTGAGTGTTTTTGAGGCTCTTAACATGCTTCAAATTGCATGAAACTCGACACACACATCAATATTGTCAACCAGTAGACATGGACAAAGCCATAGAAATGGGCGTGGTGGAGGGGCTCAGTAGCGCCACCTTTTGACAAAAGTGGGGGGGTTAGTTTTTCCTACAATCACCAAACTCGGTACACATATTGTTCTCATCAAGCCGGACAATTTTCTAATTTACATTCATTAGCTCCGACCAACAGGAAGTCAGCTATTTTGGTTTGAATGTTAATTTTTTGAAAAAACAGGCTATGAATTTTATACTACTGCTCCTACAGGGTTTATCCAATTTACACCAAACTTTTTTTAACTTGTTGCTAACACATTGAAGTTGTTTAATTGCAAACGGATTTTGGATATCTCAAACGGTTTGGCCGTGGCGAGGCAACGAATTTATGGCAAGAAAAGGGAAACAAAGTGTTATAACTTCTGCATACATTAATTGATTTTGATGAAACTTCGGCTTAGTCTTCGTTGTACAAGGCTGATCACATGGATGTGACTATTGTGATTCAAAGTAATAGCGCCACCAACTGGAAGCAGAAAATGTGTCACTTTCAGCATACATTGAGATCACCCTCTTATTTTTACCTGATTTGCTTCAAAATTCATCAGAATAATGTTAAAACTTGGCACATGTAATCCTTTGAAAATGGGCAGGGAGGAGGGGCTCTATAGTGGCACCTTGTAGTGCAGTAAATGTGGAGTGAATTTGACATAGTCCTTTGATGTTTAACCGTTTTAAGTGCCTATTGCCCGCTGTGCACAGTTGCCCTGAAGCCACCGGGGTGGCGGTGCCACCGGGCTTGGGCCCGCCATCGCTGCTCGCAGCTATATTTTTTCTAAGGATTATTATTTTTTTTTTTTTTTTTTTTTTTTTTTTCCGTCTTCCGGGGCTTTTTGGGGGCCTTAACATGCTCAAAAACTCTTGAAAATTGGCACACACATTGGAATCCGCGGCCAACAGGGCCGGGCAGAAGCTGGTACCGGGCGTGGCAGGGGGGCTCAACAGCGCCCCCTTGAAAAAGGTCTGAAAATTTGGTCCATATATTAAACACGCTTGCACGTATTAGTCTGAAACTCGGTACACATATAGACCTCATCGGGCCAAACAACTTTCGTGCTCTAAGTTAAACGTCACGCCAACAGGAAGTCAGCTATTAAGGGTTGTTTGAAAAACGCATGCTCTGGAATTTGATATACTCCTCCTAGACGATTAATCCGATCGCCACCAAACTCGGTCAGCATGAAGTCAAGACACTGATGATTAAAAATTGCCAGGGGATTTTTGATATCTCGAACGGTTTGTCCGTGGCGAGGCAACGAATTTATGGCGAGAAAAAGGAAACAGGAAATGTGTTATAACGTCTGCATACATATATTGATCTTTATGAAACTTCACAAGTGTGTTCGTTATAGGAGTCTGATCACATGTATGTGACTATTGTGAGTCAAAGTTATAGCGCCACCAACTGGCAGCAGGAAGTGTATCACTTTTTGAAATGTTTTGAGATCACCCTCTTATTTTTACCTGATTTGCTTCAAACTTCATCAGTGTAATGTCAATACACAGCAGATGTAGACCTATGACAGGATTTTTGATATTTGAAATATTGTTGCCATGGCAACAGGTCAAACTGTAATAATATTCTTGAGTGTTTTTGAGGCTCTTAACATGCTTCAAATTGCATGAAACTCGACACACACATCAATATTGTCAACCAGTAGACATGGACAAAGCCATAGAAATGGGCGTGGTGGAGGGGCTCAGTAGCGCCACCTTTTGACAAAAGTGGGGGTGTTTGTTTTTCCTACAGTCACCAAACTTGGTACACATATTGTTCTCATCAAGCCGGACAATTTTCTAATTTACATTCATTAGCTCCGACCAACAGGAAGTCAGCTATTTTGGTTTGAATGTTAATTTTTTGAAAAAACAGGCTATGAATTTTATACTACTACTCCTACAGGGTTTATCCAATTTACACCAAGCTTTTTTTAACTTGTTGCTAACACATTGAAGTTGTTTAATTGCAAACGGATTTTGGATATCTCAAACGGTTTGGCCGTGGCGAGGCAACGAATTTATGGCAAGAAAAGGGAAACAAAGTGTTATAACTTCTGCATACATTAATTGATTTTGATGAAACTTCGGCTTAGTCTTCGTTGTACAAGGCTGATCACATGGATGTGACTATTGTGATTCAAAGTCATAGCGCCACCAACTGGAAGCAGAAAATGTGTCACTTTCAGCATACATTGAGATCACCCTCTTATTTTTACCTGATTTGCTTCAAAATTCATCAGAATAATGTTAAAACTTGGCACATGTAATCCTTTGAAAATGGGCAGGGAGGAGGGGCTCTATAGTGGCACCTTGTAGTGCAGTAAATGTGGAGTGAATTTGACATAGTCCTTTGATGTTTAACCGTTTTAAGTGCCTATTGCCCGCTGTGCACAGTTGCCCTGAAGCCACCGGGGTGGCGGTGCCACCGGGCTTGGGCCCGCCATCGCTGCTCGCAGCTATATTTATTTATTTATTTTTTTTTTTTTATTTATTTATTTTTTTTTTCCGTCTTCCGGGGCTTTTTGGGGGCCTTAACATGCTCAAAAACTCTTGAAAATTGGCACACACATTGGAATCCGCGGCCAACAGGGCCGGGCAGAAGCTGGTACCCGGGCGTGGCAGGGGGGCTCAACAGCGCCCCCTTGAAAAAGGTCTGAAAATTTGGTCCATATATTAAACACGCTTGCACGTATTAGTCTGAAACTCGGTACACATATAGACCTCATCGGGCCGAACAACTTTCGTGCTCTAAGTTAAACGTCACGCCAACAGGAAGTCAGCTATTAAGGGTTGTTTGAAAAACGCATGCTCTGGAATTTGATATACTCCTCCTAGACGATTAATCCGATCGCCACCAAACTCGGTCAGCATGAAGTCAAGACACTGATGATTAAAAATTGCCAGGGGATTTTTGATATCTCGAACGGTTTGTCCGTGGCGAGGCAACGAATTTATGGCGAGAAAAAGGAAACAGGAAATGTGTTATAACGTCTGCATACATATATTGATCTTTATGAAACTTCACAAGTGTGTTCGTTATAGGAGTCTGATCACATGTATGTGACTATTGTGAGTCAAAGTTATAGCGCCACCAACTGGCAGCAGGAAGTGTATCACTTTTTGAAATGTTTTGAGATCACCCTCTTATTTTTACCTGATTTGCTTCAAACTTCATCAGTGTAATGTCAATACACAGCAGATGTAGACCTATGACAGGATTTTTGATATTTGAAATATTGTTGCCATGGCAACAGGTCAAACTGTAATAATATTCTTGAGTGTTTTTGAGGCTCTTAACATGCTTCAAATTGCATGAAACTCGACACACACATCAATATTGTCAACCAGTAGACATGGACAAAGCCATAGAAATGGGCGTGGTGGAGGGGCTCAGTAGCGCCACCTTTTGACAAAAGTGGGGGGGTTTGTTTTTCCTACAGTCACCAAACTTGGTACACATATTGTTCTCATCAAGCCGGACAATTTTCTAATTTACATTCATTAGCTCCGACCAACAGGAAGTCAGCTATTTTGGTTTGAATGTTAATTTTTTGAAAAAACAGGCTATGAATTTTATACTACTACTCCTACAGGGTTTATCCAATTTACACCAAGCTTTTTTTAACTTGTTGCTAACACATTGAAGTTGTTTAATTGCAAACGGATTTTGGATATCTCAAACGGTTTGGCCGTGGCGAGGCAACGAATTTATGGCAAGAAAAGGGAAACAAAGTGTTATAACTTCTGCATACATTAATTGATTTTGATGAAACTTCGGCTTAGTCTTCGTTGTACAAGGCTGATCACATGGATGTGACTATTGTGATTCAAAGTCATAGCGCCACCAACTGGAAGCAGAAAATGTGTCACTTTCAGCATACATTGAGATCACCCTCTTATTTTTACCTGATTTGCTTCAAAATTCATCAGAATAATGTTAAAACTTGGCACATGTAATCCTTTGAAAATGGGCAGGGAGGAGGGGCTCTATAGCGGCACCTTGTAGTGCAGTAAATGTGGAGTGAATTTGACATAGTCCTTTGATGTTTAACCGTTTTAAGTGCCTATTGCCCGCTGTGCACAGTTGCCCTGAAGCCACCGGGGTGGCGGTGCCACCGGGCTTGGGCCCGCCATCGCTGCTCGCAGCTATATTTAAGTGTTATATTGCCGTTTTTGATGGTGAACCACAGCAATAAGCAATTCATTTTGACATGAAAAGATGATTTAAATTGATTCTTGTTTTAACATTCATAGGACAATTACTGTAAAAACATGATGTGTGACCTCAACAAGAAGGGTATATGGAAATATTCAAGATTAGAGGCAATGGAATGTGTAATAAAAATATAACATTTAAAAAATCTGCTATTCAGAATATTGGAGGGTGGGGTGTGTCATAAACCTACAAATAAGTAAATTCAATACAATTAAATGTAGTAGAAAAGCCTTCAGGTAGGTCAGATAAAGGCCAAATTCATTATTACTTGAGGTAACCTCTTTCTTTTTGAGCCTAAAATGATCAGCAGTGGTTGTATTTCAGTGGTTAATCCATCCAAACTGTCCAAAGTCATTAGTTCAAACCCCAGAGGAGGTGATTCATGATTTTGAGGGTTATTTTGTTCCCGATCATCATTGTGCCCTTGAACAAGGCATGAAGAGATGTACAATCAGCCACTTTGGATACATACTGCCTATTAAATGGCAGTTTTTGTGGTAGGGTGGTGGCAACACAAATGGGCTTGTAGTTCAGAGGTTGTTGTTTAGAACCACTAGAAATTGCGTCTGATGGTGGTTCAATATGTCAATACAACTGTGCCAGCAATCCGAAGGTTGCCAGTTCAAACCCCTGAAGGGTGATTCGTGTGCTGGAGAGTTTTCTCCTATATCACTGTTTTGCCCTTGAGCAATGTACTTCTTGCTCCAGGGGTATGGTACCTGTAGTAAACACACTGATGTAATTTGGATAAGAAAACACCTGCCCAAACCATCTTTCGGTGGTAGGGTGGTGGGCTTTAATCCGAAGGTCATTTTTCAAACCCCAGGAGGTTTGATTCATGAACCAGAGAGTTGCTGGGATTCCCTATCGCCATTGTGCCCTTGAGCAAGACACGATAGTGGGGTTAAGCCGGACCATTCTTGTAGTAAATGTACTGTAAGATGCTTTGGATTCAAGGCAACATTTGAGTTTTAAGGGGCTCAACACATCTACGAGATACATACATTTAAGTACAAAATGTTTGAGAAAACCGAATATAAATTGACTAACCTCTGATTGCACAGCTGGCAGGCAAAGCAGTCCAGATGATAGACGTTCTCCTTGGCTCTCATGACCATCTCAAATGCTGGGATGAGTTTACTGCAAGCCGCACAGTTCCCTGTCACGCCGAACAACCTGACAGATTGAAAAAGATGTAAAGTTTTAGGGTCAGAATCATTGGATCAACCACATCAATGCTAAGATCGAAATGGGATTCTAAGGAGGGATTCGTAAGCAACCAGTGTAGTTGGATTCACAAACAAATGACTCCTATGAACTGATTCTTTTTATTTAATCAAAAACTTCAAAGCAGCCATTCACAAACAAATGACTCTAACTCTTTAATGAATCATCCACAAAGATAAACCTTCCATAGGAGTTTATAATTATATAATAATTTTACAAATTATTACAGTGTTCATACAAGAACTTGGGATCAATTGAGCCACGTACACAGCAACAGAAAATGGTAGTCAGTTCTGTATTTGAGTCCTTACAGGGTTAGTTCACCCAAAAATGAAAATTCTGTCATTAATTACTCACCCTCATGTCATTCCACACCTGTAAGACCTTCGTTAATCTTTGGAACACAAATTAAGATATTTTTGATAAAATCTGATGGCTCAGTGAGGCCTCCATTAACAGCAAGATAATTAACACTTTCAATGCCCAGAAAGCTACTAAAGACATATTTAAAACAGTTCATGTGAGTGTACAGTGGTTCAACCTTAATGTTAGGAAGTGACGAGAATACTTCTTGTGCGCCAAAAAACCTGAAATAACGACTTCATTCAACAATATCTAGTGATGGGCGAATACAGAACACTGCTTCATGAAGCTTCGAAGCTTTACGAATCTTTTTTTTCTTCAAATCAGTGGTTCGGAGTGTGTATCAAACTGCCAAAGTCATGTGATTTCAGTAAACGAGGTTTTGTTTCGTCCTAAGGGTTTCGAAAAGTTTCACTGAGCCATCAGATTTTATCAAATATATCTTAATTTGTGTTCCGAAGATGAACAAAGGTCTAATGACAGAATTTTCATTTACTTTAATACAGTTACATTCACACACAGTATTTACGGGAGTGACAACTGCATTCTATAACCAAACTCACCCGTAAATATTCAGGACTCACAACTGCATTATCTGAAAAGCTGGGTTGTGTGAACGGAACCGGAAATTAATTTCAAATAAACGCAAAACTATTATAGCTGAAATATGCCCAGTTGAACAAAGTGAATCGAGCTGAATCAAGTATCAATACTGTATCAATACCAAGTCCTACTCCAATATTTCCCATGACACCTTCTTTTTTGATATTTCGGCTTGAAAAAGACTGTGCAAAAGCACAAAAGCAGAGTGTGGTGTGACCATCATGGAGATGGCCGGGCCGGGTAGGGTTAACGCCACAGAGCCGCTGCCCAGGGACGAGCCTATTATTTTCCAGCCTGCTCGCGGGACATTACGGAGAGGATTCATTAGGGATTCATGGCTGTTACTCTACCGCGACCTAGAACGAGTAAAGAGGGGAAGGGGGGAAAAAAAATCTGATAACGAAATCATATAACAAAATAACCTATTAGGCGGACTTCTTCGGGCACTTTTAGCCGTCGTTGTTAAAATGATAAAACTGCATGCCACTCTCCGGCTCTGTAAGAGATCGCAATCTGATAAATGATCTTGGGGCCTGGGATATGCAGGGTTGTTTATTAACCTTCAGAAACTATGTTTCCCACAGGCAAATAAAAAAGAGCCAAGCAGATAGATTGTACTCTCATGAATACCTACAAAATTAAGGACTACTGTGAACGCACCTTGAGACGATGAAGGATATCTCCAATAGTTTTCCAGGTAAGAAGAGTAAGGAAACGAGGCTTCGTGCTGTGGATTGGTGCCGATTTAATTAAAGGAATTATGCCTTTCCCTTTGAGCTGTCTAAATATAGACACGTTCATGTTATCACGTCTCCACTACTTTCAAAAAAGTGCATAGCCAGAAGGCCTCAGCATGAAACCGATGAAATGATGAGGCATATTTTTTCCACTTCCATCTTGCAATTGAAAATATATCATAGATCTAAACGTAAATAGAAAAAGGATGATAGATCCGCTGTGTTCAGCTCGCTTATATAAAGAAAATGATTATGGCGCATGTATTTAATGCATGTTCTGGAGAGAAAAGATGCATTAATGCATGTGCTGGATTTCAGCTGATGAATGATAGATGATATCCATATGAAAAAATTATGCTTGAAGGTCTTTTTGTCATCAGGTTGAATCAAACCAGTATTGGGTTTGCCACTCTAGCGAGCTGTGAGCTCAAAACGTCTCATCTCGTGCAAATTTAAAGTAACCAATACCTTTCCTGGAATAGGACAGTCATGCCTTTTTGCTTTGAGCATTTGAGGACAGAGTTCTGTGCTTTGCAAATACACAAGGCACTGAGTGAAAACGGCTGCTCTCACCTGAGAATCTGGCTGTGTAATACATGTGCTGCACAGAGAAATCAATAGATGTTTTTATTTAAAGAACCTACTGTAGTTTTTTTTTTCTATGAAACGGATTGTAATCCATCAGAAAGTAGCTATGAGTATCTTGACGTACAATGAGGATCTTTGGGGGATTTGTTTTCTTCCTTTTGACTGCTGATTTTAGCTATTCCCTTGTTTCAGAAATGACAGATGTACCCTTGGCTCCATATTTACATTCACTACATTCACATACTCCTTTATTTTTGAGTTTCTAGCTGAATTAGATCATGTGAAAAGGGAGACTCTTGAGTTTTGGTGAGGGTGAAATGGTTTTGTAAACCAGTAGATTTATGGATCTAAACTTGTCTTTGGTATATAAACACTGAACATCTCATATTAAGCAGCAGATTAAAAATATTTTAAATTCAGCTCTATTTACAGCTTTTGTGTCACAATGTTAATTAGCAAAGAAAAAAATGAAGGACTCATCCTTCAATTATTTTTAATAAAAAGCAGAAATGTACAGCTTGTAATTTTATAAAAGTACTCATTTACTCGTTATTTAGTAAACCACAGTTATTATATGAGCTGTAAATTTGTTAAAATCATTTTTGAATGTGTCTGTGTATGTGTAAGATTAAGAAAATATTTTTGAAAGAAGTTTCAAAAACCTCTTTCAAAAAATGCTCACCAAGGCTACATTTATTAAATACAGAAAGTAGTAATATTGTGAAATATTATTACAAATTAAAATAACACTTTTCTATTTTAATATATTTTAGTTTTATTTATGAATTTTCAGCATCATCACCAGTCTTCAGTGTCACATTATCCTTCAGAAATCATTCTAATATGCTAATTTAGTGCTTAAGAAATATTTATTATCACTGTTGAAAAAAAAAAAAAGTTAATATTTTTGTGGAAACCGTGATTTTTAATAGAAAGTTCAAAATAACGGCATTTATTTGTACACATTTTTTAACATTATGCATATCTTTACTGTCACTTTTGAATCATTTAATGCATCCTTGCTGAACAAAAATATTAATTTCTTTCTTTCTTTCTTTAAAAAAAAAAAATCTTACTGACCCCAAACTTTTGAACGGCAGTGTAAATGAATAATACTGGCTTCGGCAATCTACATATTGGTCGACCACAAGTGGTGCACTTCCACAGAAATGATAAAGACCCACTGCTGTTAAAATTAGGGAACTGCGCCGTAACTATCCCTCTATACAGAAGACTCACAGAAAGCTCTGTTTCTCAGCCCAACAGAAAAAGGGGAGGGGCAGTAAGACGGATGAAGCCCTACCTGCCACTTGTCTTTCACCGGTCTGCCAGTTTGATGCCACAGACGCTAATGGCTCTCAAGGGAGGCGGCAAATTAAGCGTTCTTGGCTTGTAATGAATTTGGAGGTGCATGTTCTCTAAATGCAGTCTGCAAGAGAAAGCCCTGAGAGTCCAAAGACAAATGCAGACCGGCCTTCCCATTTATGTTCTGTAGGGTGAAGAAAACGTGGTTCAACTGAGTCTATCGCTCAGTGCGGTTTTCCATCAATGGTCAGTGGCTGTATAATATTTCTAGAGTATAATGGAGGAAATCAAGCTCACTTTGACATCAAGGCTTACAAAATAGCATGTGTATTTTAGCAGGCTGAAGAGGCAGCTTGAAATTAAAATTCATGGCAGCTCGGATTCATAAGTTAAAAGAGAATGCGCAATCAGTACCACCTGATTGGACACAAAAGGTGTTGGAGGTGCACAGCGGCTTTTCACAGTTGAATGGCACCTATTTGATGAGAGGAAAACAGACACCAATTAAATTATTCCACAAGGCTTTATCCTAGTGGTCGCAGCATCGAGGCTCAAGCGTGCAGCTTTACTGTAATCATTAGACAGTGCCCCAATGGAAAATGCATGAGCGATGTCACCTCAATATCCTCATCTAGCTACACAAAATCCTTGTAAATTACTCCCTATCAAACGAGACCCCTCTGGGACTCTAATATGCAAGTGATTCAGATAACACAAAGAAATGAGACACACTGATATGGTCCAAACTATGCCATTTTGGGACCCCGTATACCAGGGGTTCATGGAGAAGATAATACATTTTTCATAAAATAGTTTGGTAATGATCCAGTGTAATCATGGTTCTGATCAATTCACAATTGAATTAAGATTATTAAAATCCAAATCGGTTCAGTTTGAATTGAATATGAATTAAGGTGGCAAATATGATGCAGAACTGCAATTTGAGTTTAACTGAAATGGTTTTGAATACCTGCAAAGACAGATTTATTTGATTGATGTAAAGGTGTTGATACACGGGGCAACTTTTTGAGCAATGTTGCCGGGCAATTTTGCAGAATGATGTTCTCTGGGCACTTTCCCATTGAGAATGGACAACAAATTTCGATCTAAAGTATCCAGATATAAATTTGTTGCCCATTCTGAATGGGAAAGTTCCCAAGCAACATCACTTGGCAGCATTGCTCAAAAAGTTGGCCCGTGTATCAACACCTTAAGAAATGCCACCTATAGAGACTTGCATTTAATTTAATACATTAACTTTTGTGGGCCAATGTGGAAGAACACTTAATTTAAAATCAAATAAAATAAATAATACATTGCCTGTGTTGAATTTCTTTTAATTACAATTCAGTAAATTTAGCTTCCTGCCATTTCAATTAAAATTTAATTCTACTTCCTGTGGGGTATGGCCAATTCAATTCAAATCCACGTTATTGAATTGAAACAGAGCTTGAATTCTGTACAGCCATGGTAGATAATGTTTGGGTGGGGGGTCCCGGGGCCTGTGAATGTTGGAAAAAAAAAAAAAAAAAAAGTAAATGGGATTTTGAACAAAGCATAACGTTTATCTGAAACGTCAGGCCAGTATTCTTTTCGCTTCATTTGTTTGGGTATTTTCTGAACATCAAGGGCAACAAATTAAGCATTGCTTTCTCCTTTCTGTACCTTTTTTTTCAAGGAAAAGAGAAAGAATGATAACGCCACCACCTCCAGAAGCATTTGAAATTCTGACAGTGGCTCCCTCTCTCCATCTTGCTCCTCTCTCCCGCCGCCACCCCCGTGACTTCAATCGCTCTGGCCTCAGCGTGCATTCATCAGCTGCCGAATTAGAATTTGTTTCCTCACAAACCATTGATCATCGGCCTATTACCAGGCAAATGACAGTTAATTACCCACTACATTAACCACCGGGACCCGGGGACCGGCCGCCTGTGCCATCAGTCACAGTGATGAATGTGGCAAGTTCAGTAATGCGCGGCCGTTCTCGCGTCCGCCTGCCACGCTGAGAGCAACCCCTGGATCTCACTTCTCGGCACCCAGGGAAAATCTATGGCAATCTGCATAATTACAGGCTCAGGGTTAATAACAGACAAATGATTTGTTGCGTCTCGAGCAGCAGGCTCTCTCGCAGCTACCGTGCAGCGCTGTGTCTGCGGTTAGCGTCGGCGCTAACTTTTAACGTCAATATTTGGGGTGGCGTGAGTTAAAAAAGTTAGATTAATCTTGAAATATTGATGCTCGCATTACCGATGTTGTCGAGAGGATTGATCCTCGCATAAAAATATCAACTGTAAGTGTTTTGAATCCTGAGTTAAAAACTTGCTAGTGAATATATTATTTATTAGCATAAAAATGTATGCGTATCATTAGCGTCTATGTGAAAAAACCTACCTGACAGTAAAAAGAAGCATAATATGGAGTTATTTCTCTACATAAGCTAAATGTAACTTTTTAATAGGATAATTGTTTTTTTTTTATGTTTGATATAACTTTAAACAACAGAAGACCCTATAAAATTGCTTAATTATTGTTGACATTTCCTATTGAATCAAAGTTTTGTGCCTTTTTTGTTGTTGTTATTGTTTTTAAAAAGCCAATAGGCTTCAGGTTTGTCATAGTCATGATTTGCTACTTGCTTTTCAATTTCAGTTGTTTTTAGGAGGAAGGACATTCTCATTTTAGACAGCATTTGGTTGGACAGAAATCTGTGTAGTACAGGATGAGTCATTAGTCATTTTGCCTAATTTTACCGAGAGAGATTTGAGAGTTTTGTTCTGCTAAAAATGTTTTGTCAGCATTTAGATTACTTCAAAAGCTAGTGCACATGGACTAAAAGGCAGAAACTCCCATTTAGATTTCATGTGGTCTTTAAATGATTGATCGTGCACTGTAATTATTGTTAATAAAGGTAAAACAAATCTAACTAATCTGCAGCTTAGACCATTTAATTATGACTTTTAAAGGTAAATAGTTGTAATTACCCATTTTATCCTCAGAAATCAGAAAAACGTTCCATTATATAAAGGTGTTGGTTTTGATAGTATTTGGATTGAAAAGAAAAGTTGCCTGTCTCTATAAAAAAAAAAAGAGGGAGCAGTTGGAATGGGTTGGCAGATGCTATCAGACGTGTACTTTCTTCAATCTAGCGCCTACACATGTGATTTTCGAAGATTAAACAACTCTTGGGGCAAAATTATTTCAATTACAGCGGGCGTGACCTGGGAATTGTCTGTGGGATAAGATTTTCCTCCTTGAGTGCCCTGACTTTGCCTGGCTGCTGGCTCAATCAGTTCTAATCTGCACCTGGACTCTGATATCCTAATGATGAATTATGGGCCTCTTAGCTTTCCACTGCAGGGCAGATAGAACAGCTCTCCACTGACCTGTCAGCTCGCTTAGGCTGAGGCAGAGACCCGCGATAATTGCCCAGAAAGACCATGTGCGTGTTTAAAACTCATGAGCATCACATGAACATCCTTCACTCATTAGGCCCTTCATTCATTAGGCCCTCTGTCTGGTCCTCTCTCTCTTCTCGGTAAAAGCACAACGGAGACAGTTTTTACAACCCGGGTGTGAGATCGAGAACAGAATATCTTCCTGAAAGTAAAGGGTAATTGTTTTCTGACATCGAAAGTTACTGCCTCAACAGGGTAATTACTGTAAACAGCCCTCTAAAAAGACAACAACTTGAGGAATTGACTTGAGGAACTGCTATTATGAGATAATAACGTAGATGCTCGTATCAGGAGATAAAACGCAGGCTTTAATGGACTTCCAAAAAACAATGGTGGTCAAATATTTTCACGCATCTGTGTATTCAATAAACAACCAAGATGAAAGGTGCGAAACCTCTTTCAAGTGAAAATCACAGCGAAACCAAAATAATTATGCCCTCGCCACAGAAAAACCGTCCAAAAGCTTTGGAGCGCTTTTCAGCAAGAAAATCTGGCAGGGGTGTGCGGGGATTCGGAGGGGTATTTTGAAGAGGGGTGTAATGAAAGTTTTCAACCCCCGCAGGGCCCAGATGTGCACTTTGATAGGCACTTCTCGGTGCCAACCCACCTGCAGTTGCAAGCTGGGCACCGGGGTGTGCCACGCTAGCCCTGCAATTATCTGCACCAAACATGCTCAGTCCCACGAGTCACTGCTCTTCACAGCTAATTAAGCTAATCTCAACTGGAGGGGACCATCCAAAAACATAATGTGTCCAGGCGACTGATCTCAAAACCGTTTAGCTTGAATGGAAATGCCAGCATTGTGAGCTTTAAGTTCTCCAATGCAAACAAAATGGCGGCTGACACAGAGACTGCGTTCACAGAGTCAATGTTTGGAATTGTGTTTACTAACAGGTGTAAATCTTGAATTGTCTTGTTCCTACAACAGCAGTCTTCAACTAAGGGAAATTGAATATGAATAAATCTATATGAATGAATAACTGAAGTCAAGCACCTTTTCTAAAAATTCAAAGCTTCTGTCATTTATGCTAATTTTATCTCCCCCCTTATATTATTAATGTTGAGTGCTTAGCATAGCTCAAGCTAACCATTCCTTCCTGATTTACATGACAATTTCAGGCAGTCCCTTTTGTTTATAACCAAACTGTGAGTGAACTTTTGTATTTAGCACTTTAAACCAGGGCTGACAACCTTATTCTGCTGCTTTGTGGATCGAGAACAGGGTTCCAGAAAGAACGTCCTACAGTTGTTTATGGCATCGCAGAGTAAATGTGTTGAGCTGTCGCGTTAGGGCATTGTGCAGGTGTCAGCACATTAAATGGATCATTCTAAAGGTCTAACTTCATAGAAAATGTTGAAAAGATGCATTGCAGCATATGTGGCCTTTGGTGACTGATAGTTATGGCTACACGAAATGCTTCAGAGCATACATCACCTAGGAGTTAATGTCAATTTTAGAGCATGAGCAAAATAACTTTTCGATACTCAACTTCATAATCTACTTGAGAGATGGTGACTTTTCAAAGAAGAGATGCCTCTTGCTCTTAAGAAGTTACAATGTCTGTCAAAAAAGTTGAGCGCTTGTTGTCTGTTCTTTTATTTTTTGCACAACTCATATTCTGCCAAAGATCGAAACGAGGGAGAAAACAATACCGTCCTACCCCTGACCCCTTAGCTGAATCCCTGACCTTCCCATCAGGACAATTTAGCACGGAAGAAAAATAGAGGATTAAGTATTTGCACCTCTACTTCAAATTCGATCAATGGTGATTACAAGTGCCCATTTTGACCTCTCCACGATTTCAGATTACATGTGAAAAGCCCAATTTAATTACAGGAAGTCAAGAACACACACATTTGCAAGAATGGAGCATTATTGGCCACGTAATTGCCAGACATGTGAAGTGAATTGTATTGAGGAGAGGTTAATGGTGGCAAAGCTTTTTTCCAAGCACAACATAGCAATTACAGGACGCCTTCAGAGCTTTTAACATCTCCACGCCATCTCATTTAACACAAAATAGAGGCGAGAGGGGACGCTGGATTTCTTTGTTCTGTAGCTTTATCTGTTAATTTATTTCCTGAGGACGCAAGACTTAAACCATCTGTTCCTCAGATGAGAATTTGTTCATAATATGGAGGCCTCCTGCTTCGAGCCGCTGTTTGAAATGTCACAAGACATGAGAAACTGTGAGAAAGGGAGAATGAGATGAAAGGAAAAACATCTTGGGCCTTACTGAAGGATCATAATCATTCGTTGGTGTCCAGAAACTGAAAGGTTGAATATAAAGTCAGCATGAAACGGATGTTGCTATCCTTTTTCTTCCCTATTGTTTGAGTGAAACAGCTTCTTGAATGAGAAAAAAAAAATGTAGGGCGGGACTTGATTATGTCCATCGAGAATTGATTGGATGGTTCTGGTTTGCCATTACTGTGATCTCATGTGAGTGACAGGCTGTCATGTCATTAGAGATGATAAATCGCTGCAAGAGGGAGGGGAAGCTATTTTGATTAAAGATTTTGAGGACATAATACATTTATTTTATTTATAATAAATAAGGCATTATTCCATAAAAACAAGAATTGTCCATTTTGATTTCATGGTGGCTTTAAGCCAAAGAAGTGACAATTATAATCTGACATTGCATAAAGAATGTTAATGCGTATGGCATGCATTTGGCGAGTGGTGACTTTTTTAACCGGGTATGCTGGGTTGGGCGTTATGTGAAAAATGCACCTGGTACAGATGGACAGAGTGTTATAGCTGCTCAGTTGGTTACTCTTCTTTAAAAAAGAAGTTGAAATAATGCAAATTGATGACTTTAACAAATGCATAGTCTTAGATGATCGATTTACAGCCTCAGATAGTTACAGTAGGTCTGCTTACAGTATGTCTGTCTTTAACATTTTATAAGTTTTCCCTAAAAATACTAGCCTGACTACGTCAGACTTCCTACTTCCGCTCAATTTCATTTCGCTTCTGTACTCAGTCTGATACAGCGTCAGAGCTTTCTGTTTGCCACCGGTCTGGAAACAGCCGGGCCAATCAACGAACAGAGGGCGGGCTGAGAGCCGTGACGTAGATGCTAAGCGCCGAGTTTTACATTGTAGGTTAGAGAAATCGAAAACCGAAACGACCGCGGAAATGGGAAACGAGACACGGGATGCAATTCGCTCTGTTATGGAGAACATTCAACTCTTTTTCAAACTGAAGCCAGAAGCTGAAGCTCGCATCATCATGGGCACGTTCAAGCTCACACCGGTGCGCAACGTTTTGCTACGTTTTCCGGGTTGAATGACATGTTTCCTGGAAACGGTCTGCAACGGTGTACAACGGGTTTGAGATACGTTTTCTCTTGTTTGGTGGGTGTGTCAGAAATGTCAGCCCAATCAGTGGCAAGATGTATATAAACCGCGCGGTATTAAAGAGACAGCTCGCACAATGGGTATTAACATAAAAATACTATACTTATATATTTTGCTATTGTATTGTGATGTGACACTTTAATAAACTTTTCTATAATCAGAGGAGAATAGTTGGTAAATATTACAATATCATATATATAGCACAACAACAGTGTTCAGCAATATTGATAAGCCTAATACAAACAATAAAAATAATATAGATCAACACAGTCACGGAGGTAAGAAGTGGATTATCCTTCACCTGAAATGTTTGTCTTTTCATCATGAAGTGCTAGTCAAATGTTGTATAACAATAATAGAAGTTTCCACAAATCCCTTCACTCGATTTGGATGTTCTCTTTTATTCTGGACGGCAAGGGCAGTGACTGTAACATCGAGCGTATTTTGCTGTATTAAATACGTATTTATACCGACTTCATCAAGCTCCGAAAATTCTTCAAAAAGAACACAAAGAATGGCCTTCTCAGCTGTCGTAGTTGCAACTCCTGCGTCATCAGAACGGGGTGTTCAACGCACCACCGTTTCCGTTTAAAAAACGTTTTGCAACGTTTTGTCGGGGCTGAACGCAGCACATGTGTTTACAACAGGTTTACAGTGGAAGTTCAATCATAGATTTGAGTTCGATGCATGATGTCTGTGCTTCGATGCGGCTGTACAGGCGCATAACATACGTCATAACTAAACGTATCTGATTGGCTTACGGGTAACCAATGATTTTAAACTTCAGACAAGCGCCCCCTAGCGAGAGAGAAAACACTTCTCTATTATGCCATTCCAGACTCTGTCTACGAAGCAAAGTGAAGTAGCAGAGTCTGGTATTACCAGGCTATAAAAATACATTTCCCTGTGGAGAAAATGAAATAGGCCTACTGAAAATAATTGCAGTTATGACTCTTTTTTTCACTTGATTTAGTTTTGTATCAAATACGTGATTTTCGATGATCAAGATCTGGCAACAGCACATTTTTCCACTTGGGCGAGTGATTCGCGGACAGCTTTCCCTGCGCATAAAATCCCCCATATGCCAGCAAACCAATAAGCATGTGAGACAATGATGACGACGCATAACAAAAGGGCATAGGCTTAACCCTCCGTAACTGGCAGATTGAAAGCAAATAAATAAACGAAAGACAGTTACATACGTATTACCAACATTTTATCAATGTAGGCTTTATAGTACACCTCAAACAAGGGAATTTATAGTCATTTTTAGTGTTAATGTTAATTAGCATATCCACAAATGGCTTGGGTATGCAGAGCATTCAGAGCTTATATGGACTGCACGACCCTGATGTACAGTACATTGAGTAATTTGTTGTGGTTTATAGGTTGCTTTGGAACAAAATAAATATATGCCCTAACTAAAATGTAACCAAATAACTCACAGTGAACAGCTTTGTTATTATCCAGTGATTCCTGCATCTTCAGTTATTATTAAAATCATAGGTAGAGTTTCTATCTCTATTCTCTACTGTGGTTGAGTATGATATTCAGTCCTAAAAAAGCTCGTAGCCTATCATGTATCAGTGCATAATTTTAGTATTGCAGGATATTTGATGCTAGCTATGTCTAAAATATCTGTTTATTTATATTTTTAATTAATGGAATCGGTTTTTGATGCATGCACTGCAAGCTTCAAGACTGTCAGTACAATTGAAGCAACAAATGCTTCAATAAGAGGATCTTTGTTTTGTTTTGTACTGTACAAAGTTTACTGAGTTTGAATAGATTTTTTTGTTGTTGATTAAGAATGGACATATCCATCTGTTATACATTTTTTAAATTCAACTGTCTTGTCAGAAAAAAAAAAAAAATTGAATTGAAGTAACAAAGCAAGGTTCCTAAATATAAACTGAATAAAATCAGTGATGTGTAAATCTAAAAAATCTGATTTTTAAATAATGACTGTAGGAAAGGGGAAAACCAACAGTGCCATATTGTTGCAGCACTAGATTTGCAGATTCCATCTGTGGAAAGGTCTTCAAAACCATCCTGATTAATTTTCCTTTCCTTTCTTTTACTGAAAAAGATAATTAAGAAATATTTAATGTAGGATTTTAATTAGACAGAATCCTGAATGCTGCCCCATATTGAGCTTGAGGGTGTTTTTGTGGGCCCAATGATTGAAATGTTTTAATCACTGATAAAATAGATTGGATGTATTTTTTTTTTCGCCCAGGAATTCCCACTGGCAGTTAAAATGAAAACCACCTTGATATTATTCAGAGTAAAGTAATTAGTAGAATGAAGATAAAGCCAAATGAACTCTTGATCAATACATTAACCGGCACCCCTCTCTCTCCACCCACCTCTATGTTTTCAAAATCAAATTAATTTTACGCACTCCTCTCAGTATCAAAACCCTCTGTTGCTTTGTGCCGGGGACATATGGGTATCAGAGTAATGCGTTACGGACAGCAGCACCTACACTTCCTGCGGTGTGATGCTTCTTTTTTTATGCAGATGTGTGATAGAGAGAAGCAAATCAGTGCAAATGATCTTGCTATTCAAGCCTGACAATGGAGAGGTCTCTAATGAACAGACTAAGAGCAGAGCTTTTTTAAATGAAAGCTTACAAAGGCCATGGGTCTGATCAAATCCAAATAGCTGGAATGAACAGTGTGCAGGGATGGCACAGTAACTTTGATTGGAGGGAAGATGCTTAGCTATTTTATGACAGCCTACTTTGCCAGTTATGTTCCTTTTTTTGGTCATGTAGGAGCAAGGATATGTTGGTCTTATCATCTTACTTTAGAGTAGGATGTGACCCAATTGGTTAGTGCAATACAACAACAACAGCAACAGCAACAAAAAACACACAAGACTCTGCAGTTCTGTTCTCTCTGTCTTTGAATTTAAACAGCCAGTCCATGATAGCATTTAGCATGTAACAACACTCAACACTCTCTCAGGCAGAGATGCCATAAAGAAACAAACCGATGTGTGCGATTGATCAGGATGCGCGTGGCTAATGCAGAGGAGCTAGGCTGAGAGAAAACACAGGGCCTGGGAAGTGCACAGACACCAGTGATTTTACGCTAATGCAGACTTAGCATTGTAGAAATATTAAAAGTATATGGAAAAGTGGTGCAGATTCAGCACAATCAAAGTGGTGGTGACAGCACTGAAGATGACTTTGCCTGTCTTTCCCTCTCTTTATATACGTTGAGTAATCCTATGCACGTATGCTCAGATTTACATGAAGTGAAGATGGTTGTGGTTGTGATTTTACAGTAGGAATGCATTGATTATATCAGGATTATAAGGAAGGGAGGGAGGAAAAGAGATAAAGAAAGAAGAAAGGAAAAGGAAGGAAGGAAAAAAGAATCATAATATATAAGAAAATAAAATTGAAGATCTAAACATCTTTGTAATAAGAACATTCAAGTCAAGTGAGGTGGACATCTTCTCTAGAGCATTCAATGTTGAAATAGAGTTACACAGGAAATATTCGACACATTTACACGAGGGCTATTGTCAGATGATTTAATAAAGTAGCTAATTCTTTTGGTGAGATGGACTTGTTTGTGGATGTGTCCGGTTCAAGGGCAAACCTGAGTGCCTCATTTGCATTCTTCTCTTTCTTTTGGTTCTCTCATGAATAAGGCAGGGCGTTAAAACGGCTGCATTTACATCTCATTTTACACAAGCACAGTTGAGCAACTAGGTTTGACTGGTCTCACCCACACCATTAACATAAAGAAAAAGATACTTTATTTACAACTTAAATATAAGAAAAAAAAAAATGAAAGGAAATCACGTGTAAATGTGTCCGATACTTCCTGTGTGACTCTGTTTCAACACCCACACCATTAACACAAAGAAAAAGATACTTTATTTATAACTTACATGTAAGGGGGAATGCAGAATTTTGATTATAGTTAGAATAATCAAATAATTTTGAGACGAGAAACCATTTAAAGTCTTGCAAGCAGTGCTCTATAGGTAATGCATCTGTATTTACAAATACCGAAAAAATTGTGTGCCTCCTGCACTTTTCAGTCAGGCTACGCTCTGGTCTGCTGCTCTCGATAGAAGCATGTGTATTGATGTAACATCCACAGCAAAATAAGCCTGACCATGTGATCATATGAGATATTTTGGCAGATGCTGTGTGCCTGGAGCTGAGGGGCTGAGGTGAGGAGCATCCAGCAGCGTCTCACAGTTCCGCTAGGCAGCACACTAATTGAGAAGTCGCTCAGGGGTTGAGCGCAGGGGGCTCGCTGCACTGTGCTCCCTATCCAAATCAAGCCCCTGTAAGTGGGGCTGACATGGACCAATCACCATCTGGAGGTTCCTCCACTAACCCCCACCACTTCTTGACTATCATGAAAGGATCTTCTGTTATCTTGCCCCTTCTTCATCTCCATAAAAGGCTCATTACTAAGGTGGTGCAATTGAGGGTCTGAGGCCAAGCCCGTCCTCATGAACTGCAGTGTAACTTTCGGTGAGTGGAGTTGACTGCCTTGTGTAGGTCCGTAGAGCTGCCAGTCACACATACATGAAGATTGTGAAGTATGCCAGAGTGAGCATTGTTAGGAGAGGGTAACACATACACAGCATTGCAGAGCCCTAAAGCAAGCATTTCAGAGAAGGTCCAAGGTTTGGGTTGGGGCTGGGGTGCTTTGTTCTGTTTGGTTGTTAAACTTGCATGTGAAAGAGACAGCCGTTGATGCTCAAGTTAGGCACTGAGAGGCATTGTAGTCTCTTAAAAACTGCAAGCTTATCACAATGAAAAGGACTGATGCCTTCAGCGGCTCTTTAGACCTATGCTTAAAGGTGTAAACATAGCAGACAGGTCTGGAGAGAGGGAACTTGCTTGGACCAAGGACCCACCAAGCTGTACTAAATAATTGGATGTTCAAAAAGTACGAAGGCGAAGAGAGGGAACGCCTTAAACAATAAGTCTGAGATCTTCTCTTTTAGCCCTCAATGTGTTTCTCAGCCAGACAGCTGGGATTTAAAAAAAGAGCTTGTGGATTTACAGACTACGCCACATGCACTTGAGGAGAAAACAGTAAAGTTTTGTGCTTGCGTCTGATCCTACAACAACATGGCTGTATTTGTTACTCTGCACAATTCGCTATGAATAGTTTAAAAGCTACCAGGCCATGCAAGACGATGCTTCAGAAGAGTAGGGTTTATTTCTTCGGCCTCCCTCTCAGGGCAGGGAATCCGTTCCTGTCTTGTTTGCTCGATTGGGTCTGTTGCTTTATCACAGGTAAAAGAGGAGTTGGTTTTGGAGGGATTGCACTAGGAGGTTGGAGAATGAGCTGCAAGGTTTTTAAATGGCTGTGTCGTGAGCCAAGATGGCGGATGGCTTCCAAGCGCACAACCCAGAAACAAAAGCCGATCGGTGTCTGCCAAAGCTCTGGGGGCAGCAGAGGGGCTTGCATATCTCGGCGTGTCAAGCGACAAGGCTGGTTATCACACTCTCGCATGCCGGCAGAGAAGAGATGCCAGCCAAGGATGCAGTGGCACCATCTCCCCGACTACAGCTGTGCCAGGCAAGGCAATGCTGCTTCTTGTAAAAGAACACTGAATTTCAAATTAATATTGAAAATTAGAAAGAAAAACCATGCTTCACAGTTACAGAACATACAGACCTAATAAAGTCTAAAAGCACAAATCTCTCACTTACTAATGCTCAGTCAGGCCTCCCTAAAATGATATACCTGATCTTCAATATTTCCCTCCAACAGCATATATAATATGTGGCCGATATTCTTCAGCCGCACCTCCACTTAATCTGTAAATCCGAGCGGATCATGGACGCACTAGAAGCAGAGAAGAGCTCAAATGAGGTAATATATGCATGGAAATGACCTACGGCAATCCTCACAAAGAGGGGGCTGAGAAAGGTCAAATAGCCTCCAAACTGTGCTCAAGTTTAATTAAAAAGACAAAGACGAGCGGTAAGTTCCATACGCTCAGCCCAGATTATGGCTTCTCGCTTAGGAGAGCCAGGGCCTGGGTTCTTTCAGGAAGCTCCCAGACCTCTTCCCAAAAGGCCTTGCGCCATTTTCCCCATTCCTTTGATGTCAATATAGAGCATTTATTAAGGGCAAAAAGGTTAATCTCTGAGGAGCAAGGATATCAAATGGTTGGGAGTGGAGGAAAAAGAAATCCACATAAATGTCTGCTGGAGAAAGTTAAGTTCAGGGTACAGGAGTAATCGTCCCATTGAGTCCAGTCAGCAGGTGCAGGATTTAATTTCGGCATTAAGCGACAGCCACAGTTTCTGAAAATTAATGTAACGACAAGAGCGCTGGGAAAAATGAAGCACCCATATGGTCATAATGCCCGTGGAAGCGCTTTCGACAATGAGATGTATCACGACAACTATTTCGGGAAAGTCATCTCATCAAAAATGAAGCCTCATAAGGTAATAGTTGACTCAAGCTTAATATAACCTCGTTAAACAGCTTTGGGGACTCAGACAAGAGAATAATGTGGCTAAGAACATATTTAGGTGCGTACGCACCTATTCATCCAGTGGAAACTTAACATTACAACCTTTTCCTTCAATGTCACTCTAAGTTATTGAGGCCTATCGACATTGATGCATGTAGGCTACACAATGCCATGAATATCTTTTTCTCTTTTTCTACTGTGTTCAAATCTTAGAGAACTGTGGGCATATAAAAAGAAAAAGCAAAAACAAAACAAGAAATCATGCAGCTGAATACAGTTATGGAAAAACAGTTCCTCTAGCGTTACAATCACAGATAATATCACACTCGGCAGGTAGTCGTGTTTTAAGAGCATGTGTTCCTAGCTAGCAAGGTGTTTTTCCATGGCCAACAATTTTAGCTGTAGCAATCCTACACGGTATCACCTGCTACTGTCAGGCATCATGAATACAAAAATGTATTTCAAAGTATTTCAAAGCCATTTGTCTAATGCTTTGTGACTGTCCATCCTTTGCGAAACTGTCCGGCCAATTTCACTCTTGGGACAAAACAAACACATTAATTTGGCAGGTGCAAGCTAAGATATACTGTAGTATAACAACTCTAATAAAAACTCCAGTGCAGCAAAACGCATTAAAATAAAATCACATTTAGAGGTACAAAGCGATAAAATGAGGCACACGGTGAACATTTAACTTCAGTGAAAAGGGCTCTCACTTTCGTTGTTTCTTGGGGAAACGGTGGCAGTCCACGGCAATAAATCCACAGGGGTTCCTATTCTTGCTCTGGACCAAATCAAACCCATCTGAAGCCCCTGGGTGGCACTTTCCTATCAGCAAGCAGGGTCAAAGTTGACAGTTAATCTAGCCTTGGCCTCATGGAGTCTGTCTACTCGTGGCACAGTTGAAGCCATCCAACATTTTGCTTCCCATAAATCCACAAAACAAATAGGACTTGAAAAACAGTCATCCCTCTTTCCCCTCCTTCCTCTCTCGGCTTATTACAAGGTTCCCATACGCAGGCTCAAGAGTGCAGCAAAGCCTGGAAAAGGTAGGGCGGATTAGGTCTTTATAGTCCTCTCCCAGATTAGATGGAAATCATAACACAGACCAGTGCACTGAACTCTGACCCCTCCAAAACCAATTTCATTTGGAGAGATTGGAGTGATGTAGTTGTATGTCTATGTGGTACAGTGGAGAAAATTAAAGCAGGATTTGTAATGCATTCAAAGTGAGAGTGCACGGGAGACGAGGTGAGCACAAATAAATTGCTGTCACTACCCTCCCACACACATCTCCGGCACCCTGTTTCAGTTATAACATTCATTTTAATGGAAACTTGTTGGATTAGAGGTGGTGTAGGGAGATTGGAGGAACACTTATTTGGAATTGCTCTGACCACAGAAATGCAACTATGCAGAGAACAACATCCTCTATTTTAAAAAGAGAGTCTTTGCAAAGACAAAAATAATGTTCAAAACTAAGTTAATTTTATATATACCCTGAGCAGTAGACTAATGTATTGTGCCTCAGTGTAGCCAGTGAATAAAGTTATACAGCGATTTACAAAATTTGTTTAAAGGGATTGATCACCCATACTATATAGGTGTTAAAAGTTTTTTTTTTATATTATTAAATTGTATTATATAGGCATAGTTGAGTAATTTGAATTATTTGTTTTCCATACAACAGAAGTGGATGAAGTATTATTTTTTTTTACTTAATAAATTGATCTAATATACGTACATTTTATAAATGATTATCATTTTAAAAATAATTTACAATTTATATATTATATTATTAAAAGTTGTATAGGCACAGTAAATTAAATAAATTAATATATGTTAATGATTTGTTTAAGTAGATGGTATGTATTTTATAACTATAATAAGTAAAAATAATTATATTTTATAAACAATAAAATTTTTAAAAGTACTTTTATATTATATGATATGATATTTTATTGAATAAATTGTGAATTTATTCATTAAAACAAATTCATTCATTTGTGTGTGTGTGTGTGTGTGTGTGTGTGTGTGTGTGTGTGAACTATTCCTCTTCTTATTTGTTTATTTATTTATATTCAAAGTTTAGGCCACAGAATGGGGTGGGAAGATGGTGGAAATTGTGACTGGAGGTGGAAGTGGGGAGTGAGACATCCAAATGCTCTGTCTTTGCCCTGTCCTGTTCTAATAGATAGCTTCGTGCTTTGGCAAAAGGTATGCTTAACAGTGCCAGGTGGTGACATCTTAATTTTTCACGGCTGGAAACATGGCCGTGCCCTACTCCCCAATCGCTCCCATGCATTATTCCTGCCTTAAGCACTCATCCTCTGGGGAAGCAAGGAGGGGGGATGGGGTATTGTTTTACAAGGCGCCCAGCTGCGGCCTAGTTGCCTTGCCCTGGGTTCTTTTCAAGGAGTTGTCGTGGGTGACCCCCTCTGGCTGACAGTTATTAATAATAACGCACAGCGGGGAATAGTTCACCTTGTGGCGGTGGAGCGGCCGTTGCTGTTTAGAGGCTCGCTGTGCAGCCTCAAGGGGCACGAATCATACAGGACGCTACGGGGAACAAATAAAACAAACAGTGGGTAAGCGCGTAAAAAGACGGTGAAATTCTTAGCTATAAACTTTTTTTGGGTCATTATTGTAGTTGTTGGAGTAGATTTATGATAGCTTGTACTATGTTAAATTAGCTTGTACTGTTATATTACTTTTCACGAACTCCAGGGTGCCTACATAGGTGTTTGAAAACTACATTTTAAATGTAAATTACCATTTATCTCATCAGTGCAGCTTCATTTGAAAGTGTCCCAATTTCAAGAGCAAAATAGTGCACCAAAAACCAAGTGCATCTTCAAGAAGAATGCAAAAGCACTAAAGCTCGAGTTTCCATTCATTGTAATTGCATGGAAAAAGGCGACTTGTGCGTTCTTCATAATTTCTCCTCGTGTTCCACAGTTGAAGGAACGTCATACGAGTTTGGAACGACATGCAAATGATTCATTTTTGTGTGAACAAATTTACTCTTGAGTGAAAACGAAAACCTGGCTTGCATGAAAGCTGGTCATCACAAGGTTTCATTCGCAGTATCAAAGACCAGAGCTCAGCAGAAAGGAACAGAGGACGGTGAGGGGCTGTCTAATGAGACGGGGGGGGGATAAAGAGGTAAAGTGTCCAGAGCCGCAACACCATTAAAATCTTCACCGGGAAGAAGCCCTTTTGTACACGCTGAGTGCTCTGTTGTAACGAGTGCCGTTGAGACTGAACGCTATCCGGGGCTGTGAGAGACGGCGCACCCGCTGAATCCACACCTCAAGTGCCTGTGATCCCGCAACACTAAGGGCCACTCCTATTGGAGCACCTCTCTATGAGGATTTACCTCCTTAAAGTCATCAATATTTCCTCTTGTGAAATCAGAGTTCATAAGGCCAAACAGTCTTGTTGTCTGAAAATGACACTGGGATAAATCAAACTCTCCATGAGCACAAACTTGAGTCTGCTATAGTTTGGACATTAAATACTTTCAGAAAGTTGATGTCTAAAACTTTTTTAAACAACACTTTGCTGATTGTTTTTAATTATTATGGATGTTGTGACCAGTTACTGTACCTAAATTATACATTTTTTTCTTAGACATTAATTAAAATTTTAACACTGATTTAAAAAAAAAGTTAATGGACATATTATGCATCAACTTCCCACATAATAGAGATTCCGGCAATTGTTTTCTTGGCTAATTAGACTGTGTAACACAAACAAACCGTAGATGGGGAAAAAAAGACTTTAAAACAAAAGTATAATATAAATCTATAAAACAAAAATAATGTTTTACATCACAAGGCTGTAATTACAAATGACAATAATACTTTCTTTTCTTTCTTTTAATACTATTCTTTCATTAGCTTTAAGAAAAAATCCATTCTTTAAAAGACAGGAAAGGGAAAAAACAATTACAGCACAGGTGCACCCAAAGAAAACCGCTTTATGTAGGGTGCAGAGTGTTTTCAAAAGCAGACCTTGCAAACGCATCCCCCAGGGCCTAGAAATTTGTCAGCTAGAGATGGCGCTGCCAACAAAAGTAACACAGGATGCTCATAAAGAATCTTAATGTTTTAAAACCAAACAACATGCGTTTGAAGTGTTGTGTAGCATTTTAATCACACTGAAAAGAAACATCTTAACATGAATGGTAAATTGTTCTTCTGTCAACTGTTTTGTTTTATGTCTGTCATTAAAGGATTTTATCTTAATGGTCTTTATTCAAACAGCATATTTCACCTCTGTTTTATGCCAGTCTTTTTTGCTGTAGACTAGAAATGGTCTGAGCACGGATTTGATTTCAAAACAAAATATTATATTAACCTTAAAAATTAGACTTTAAACAGCTATGCCTAACTGTGCTAAAGTGTGTAGTTAGATCTTCATCTGAAGCAGTTGTGACCATTGTCATTAAAATTAAAATTTTGTCATTACTTACTCACCCTCAATGGTTCCAAACCTGTATGAGATTCTTTCTTCTACACAAAAGATATTTTAAAGAATTTGGGGCAGTTGATAGCACCCATTGACTTCCATAGTAGGAAAAAAAATACTATGGTAGTCAATGGATGCCATCAACTGTCTGGTAACCAACATTCTTCGAAATATCTTCTTTTGTGTTCAGCAGAAGAAAGAAACTCATACAGGTTTGGAACTTGAGGGTAAGCAAATTTTTCATGTTTGGGTGAATTATCCTTTTAACATTACCACAAAGATGTCGAAGCGTTTTAGTTTTAGCCGCGTTTTAGCCGCATTTCTTCGCGCCGCAACAGCTAAAAGCTATCTACACTGAACGTGACAACCAACCGTTGCAAAGCACTTGGACAACATCAGAAATAGAACGGGGAATCTGTCTGTTTACTGTCGGGAATTTGTTGTCGCATTGCGATTATAATGGGTTCTATTGTCTTTTGAAGCGTTGCGCCGCTAATGTCTGCTGTAGACACGGTGTTAGTTTATCCTCTACTTTTAAACTCTAGCTTTCAAAGCATACTCTAAATTTAAAGTTGGTAAATTAAAGCTAATTCAAAAAGTAACTAATCCCATTGAAGCCATTTAAAGGCACAATATTTTTAAATATATAACTCCAATATAATTTTTTTTTTTTTTTTTTATCATTAGAGTACTATTTATTGGTCACAAAAATGTGGATCTTATTTATGGTGAGGCATTAAACTTGAATAAGTAAATTGACACTAAAAACACACTAATTTATATATGATTAAAAAACAGAGTGACAAACAGTAGACTTGAACTGAATATTACAACAATTCAAAATGCTTTTGTATTCCCAGCGTCATAATTTTATTTGATTTTTTTTATCTGAATGAACTTGTTCGTTTCAAAGTTCGTATGAGAAAAATGACAGCCTGCTTGTCTCTAGTGTGTGTGCATGACAAAAACCAGCAATTTACATTATTCATGGTACTGTACTACTTATGTAAAAGTTCCTGGAAAAGCTTGAGTATTTTGTCAACAGCTAAACTATTGTCATGTTAGTAACTCCCCAACACTTATCCTGGCTGTAAAACACAAAGTAAAATGCTAGCAATGCTCTGTTTTAGCACTCTTGTGTTTGTTATAACTGAAATCCTGCTTAAAGCCCTTTAGAGACAGAGAGCACTGCTCTGTTTGTGAACATCTGCACTGGTCATTAGAACAAGAGATGGCCTCAATCTTTCAGCTAGCTTCAAAATAACTGAAGAAAACACAAGACAAACTACACCGGGCTGCGCTGCGCTAGTCCCGCCGGACAGACCGGGCTAACCTATAACAGACAACACAGCAACGACTTTGTGACTTCAGTGTCATGTCAGCTTACAATAAATGCGTTTATATTTGAGAATTATTGCTCTTATCAGCTGAGGGCATAAACTAGAGCACCGGAGAACTAGAGAACTTCTGAACTAGAAGTTATGCATTTGTGACCTTTTCAAAATTACAAGGAGAGTGTTAGCAGGTTAGCCGAGGAAAAAAAATGAGTATTGCACACCTGCACAGCACCCAAAACATAGATTAAACTAAAATAGCTGATTGGACACAGTTTGTGTTGAGGTCCACATACTGCGATTTTTCAAATAATTTGTCTCTGTCTCCATAGGTGGTGACTCTTTGGACTGCTCAGTGGCACAAACCCAAGTATGATGCTTCTTATGTTTTCAAGGGCGATACTAGCCGAACATCACTTTGCATGAATGCGTAGAGCAATGATTGCATCCAAGGTATGCTATTTTTTCTTTTATAAAGTATGTAAGCCACCTGCAGTTTTTAATACAACTACTTTATCTTGGCACTGTCCTGTCATTCAAATTGTACATCCTGAAATCATGATTTCATCAAGCAAAAAGGTAATTATATCTTTATCTGTAAGAGTGCAACCAAAATGAATCACAAAACCAATTCTGTTCAGCACAATTGGTTAAAGTTCCTGACTTTAAAGATTACTCTCATTTTGTTGACCTACAGATAAACATATGGCACATCCATAAATGCATACAATCTACGGCGTGACTCCAGATGCAAATACTGTATGAAAAAGTGAAAGATACATTTTTATGGTTCATTTCCAAAAGTTTACACAGCACAAGGTAGATGCAGAGCACAAAGTGGTTCCTGAATGAGGGGCGAGAGGAGAAAAAAATACAAGTTATTACAACCAAACCATGCTTTACATGTTGGTTATCTTTCACCGATAGCCAGCTTTCCATAACGGTAATAAATCCAGTCATGTTGACTGCTCTGTGAGTTTGCTTGCATTTACAATCTTAGTAAAACCACTGTAGAGGAAAATTGAAGTTGGATTTAAAAAAAAATGAATGAATAGATAGATAAATAAATAAGTGGTCACCCTGCGCTGTCTTTAAAATGGATGCCTTGAAATTTACAGTTTTCCATTAACTGATGCCTAACAGCTTCCCTCTCCCTCCTTGCATCATGGGCTTTCCTGTCTGTAACTACTTTCTGACGGGGTTCATTTCTGCCCGTTTCTCAACTTAAATGTGTCCGTGGCTTTTTTGTCTGTGCCTTTTAACTTTATCGCACCCTGCTATGAAACGTAACCGCGTCGGCATAAACACTGGCACGCCGGTTATTACCTTTATCATCAATGGAGATGTCCGCACGGTATCAAAAGAATCATTTGTTGTCGATCTGACAGGCCAATACCATTTACCCATATTTTGAGAGCAATACGAGCATGGAGTCGGACCCGATAATGCTTTCCATCAATAATTACCTTCTTGATGCTTTGAATATGAATCGAATGATATTCTATCTCCAGACTAAAACGATTTCTCCCTTCGACTACAAAAAACCCCCACATCATATTTGATAATGCGTACTAAGGGAGACAGGTCTGGGAAGGCATAAATCTTTTTTTTTTTTTTCCTTATTTAATTTGTTTTTGTGTGTGTTGCGATAGGGATTATTATTTCTCAGCTGGTGGGATCACATCGCTCATGGTTGTAGACCCCTGAAGAATTCTATTAACCCTGGTTATGTCAGCCTTAATAACATGCCACACTGCTAAACAGGACTGGATTGATTCTGTGCGGACGTGGGGGTGGGGAATCTTGTATAATAAATCCAAGCATAATTTACTTGGAATAAGAAATAGAACACAGAACAAAGAGGAAGGGATTAAGTCTATCTCTTATCTCGCCGGCACTAACTTAAGGAAATAAATAAGGAAACGATCCAATCGAGGGGAGTGCATTGGAGCGCTCTGTAGAACTGCCGATTGATTGGCTCGTCAATGAAGGCTGCTTTTCTTTTGTTGTGTTGCAGATGTGATTTGAGGAACTGGGACCGTGCCATACTCGCCCCTAATTTGCTGCTGGTGAGGAGACGGCGAGCCGGAGGCACGGGAAGACCACTCATGTGATGGCCAGAATCGAATCAATTCAGTCACCTTGAACTTTGAAGATGAAAGAATCACATGGGTGCAGTTGGCCTCTCTCCTCCCTCGTTATCGGTGAGGTATTATTAAAAGGCTCTTTATTAAAAGAAATATTACAGATCATACACAACGGTTGCAACTAGTCCAAACCATCACCGTATCGCAAAGACTGATCTACATGTCTCCTAATGGCACATCTGGTGCCATCTATCTCGTCGCCGTTGTTGTTTGAAGCACAAACTTGTGAGCGTCGTCGTGAATGAAGATGCAGTTTAGCAGGGCACAGTCAATGAGGCTTACTGCAAGATGGTAATCTCAGCCTGCCTCTGGCCCTCTGGCGATGCTTTACAGTCACGTTTCCCCAAAGCCTGCTTGTGTACCGCGCCTAATGGAGACTCTCTCATCGCCCATGCCAAAATTAAATGAACTGTGCCATTTCAAAGCGCCTCCTGCCTACTGTAGCTTCTAGCACACTCACAAAGCTGTGACTCCCTGGAGCGTCCCGTTGAGCATTTACATCATTTTATATACATACAGTAGCACAAACGTGTACGCGAGTTTACTAACATGAACGTGCGTAACTGTTACGTAAAGACACAGAGTACAGCTGCATGATGTATTTTATGATATAAGTATATCATTTTTAACCATATTGCAAAATAAACAGTGTAATAATGCTGTGGTAAGTAAATTATTTGACTGCATTAATTCCTCAAGTTAAAGGGTTAGTTCACCCAAAAAATGGCATTACTATTACATGTTTACACTACATATATGATGTCACAAGTACACACACTTAACATAAAACAATTGCAGAATATTCTCTACATCTCCATTAAAGGGTTAGTTCACCCAAAAATGAAACCTACTCATACTCACCCTAATGTCGTTCCAAACCTGCAAGACCTTTGTTCATCTTCGGAACACAAATTAAGATATTTTTGATGAAATCCGAGAGGTTTCTTTTTTATCTTCCATAGAAAGCAACAAAATTACCACATTCAAGATCCAGAGGAGTAGTAAAGACATTGTTAAAATGGTCAACGTGACTACGGTGTTAAACTTTAATCTTAGCGGCCAATACTGAGCCAGCATTCGGAAATAAACACAGAAGCCTGCACTGCATTCACTGCGTCAACTGTGTATGGCAACAGTTCAAATTGTTAAATAAAGTCATTATTTTTGTTTTGTTTTGGCGCACAAAAAGTATTCTCGTCGCTTCATAAAATTAAGGTTGAACCACTGTAGTCACGTTGACTATTTTAACAATGTCTTTACTACTTCTTTGACCCTTGAATGTGGTAATTTTGTTGCTTTCTATGGGAGCTAAAAAAAAAAAACTCTCGGATTTCATTAAAAATATCTTAATTTGTGTTTTGAAGAAGAACGAAGGTCTTACGGGTTTGGAACGACATTAGTACTTAATGACAGAATTTTCATTTTTGGGTGAACTAACCATTTAATGGAGATGCAGAGAATATCCTGCAAATGTGTACGTACTTGTGACATAAACTTAATATAAGACATCATATTTGACCTCATATATGTAGTGTAAACAAGTAGTATTAATGCCAATGTGAGATGAAAAATACATACTGTACAATTTGACAAAAATTATATATTTTTTTTTTAATTTTTTATATTTCATCATGTATTACTATTTATTTATTAATATTTATTTGATGATATATTTAAAATAATGACAATAATTAAAAAAGACTACTTGTAAATTGTGTGTGGCCAATCAAAGGTCAAATACCACAAACCTCTTCAGTCACACATAGTCCATGAAAAACACGCTCTAAGAGTTTTAGATTTCAATCTGATTGTCATAAATTCTGGAGGATTTTTTTTTTTTTTTTTTGAGAAGTTTGAGTGATGCTTTCTTTGGCCAGAATGAACTAGATATGTGTCATTATTTTCTGCCTTTGAATCTACTTTGAAAAAATCGGCATTTTGGCCGATTTTAGGTGTATGCATCTTTTTTCATTCTTGGATTGTTTAATCATTTGGATGTGAAGAATTGTGGATATACATTTGGTGCATGGTCTTTTAGACAAATGTTTGTGACTATGGCCTTCTTCATTTGTCATTTTAAATCTTCTTAAAAATAACTGAAATTGATGTGATTGCATCAAAAGTTAACTGCATATCATATATTTCCAACTCATCGTACAACCCTACAAGAAAGTAGCTTATGCACTCTTTCCTTTTTACTCATTAGGACAGAACTAAGAGGGTGAGGAATATTTTTAAGAGTGACCTTAAGCCTTTTAGCCAAAAATGTATACTAGCAGACATGTTGCTTTAAAACTGATGCATGTTGGGAACATGGATACAGAAAAGTACAGAATTGAGAGGTTGGGTTTCTAAGGGAACCCTTCCATCAGTGGACAAAGGTAAGCTGATTGAACAAGAACCAGGGTGGTCTCTTGCTAAACAATGCCCTTCTATCAAGCCTCAGTGTGTTGATTGGATCCAACAAGTGAATCCATTGAAAACTCACAGAAATGGGAGCAGTTTATAGGCTCATAAAGATCCCCTTTGAGCTCCTTTTCTATTATGAAGAGCAAAGGATATCTAACAGCATGGGAGAACTCTGGGCATTAAGGGCGGCCATTAAAGCCAGTGTTAACAGCAATATGGCTTTTTGTGGCACTTGCTTTGTTTGGGATTTGACGTAAGGCCCTTAGAGAGGTCTCTTTTAAATGTGGTACAGATTCAGCTGTTTTCAGTGACATTTTGTGCTTGTAGTGTCTAGAATGCGTGTTATGATACAAAGAGTGAGTTTTTCCTCTTACCGTAGGTAGTCCCTCCGACAGAGGATGAGGTTGGCTTTGGTGTACAGCGTAGAGCCCACCTCTCCGAGACGGCAGTCGCAGCAGGCGCACTTGAGGCAGTCTTCGTGCCAGTACTTGTCCAGGGCCTTCAGCAGGTAGCGGTCCTTGATTTTTCGGTTGCAGCCGGCACAGCCCTTTGGCTTGGTGTCCGGCTGGACGGAGAGCATTTGTATACCTGCGGAGAAAGGCAACAAGGGGCAAAACGAAGGTGAGAACATGGTTCCTGGTTACTTTTGAAAGGTAAATCATGTGCTCTGCATTTCAGTCAAGAGGTGAACACACACTTTTTAGTCAACAATAACAAGAAGCCAATGTAGCTAACATCCTCCTCTTCCCCCTCTTTAGGGGAGTGGCCAAAGCTTGCCCTCAGAGCAGGCATTGTGTAGCCCTTTACAGGGCGTGAAAGGGCTTTGTTGGGTAGAGAGGGAACAATGTGAGCTCATGCTGAAGGCCTGTAATTAGTATTCTCCTTCCATACAGAGGAAAGTAAGCTGTACCCCGCTCCCCCCACTCCATCCCCTCTTTTTGTCCAGGCCCAAAAAGTTTCTGTCCTACATTTTTACAAGTACGTCTGATTCTGTACCATTGTCCTGCCACTGAGACAGTCCCCATTTCTCACCTTGTGCAGGAGAAGCTGTCAGAGCCATAGATTCCACCTAATGTATATGCTGCTCTTGGAGGGGGGTGAGAGCGCAAGCACTGAGAAATTGCGAACTTTGAGTGAGAGGGTCACCGAGAGATTTCTCAGCTGTGGTAAATTGAGTGTCTCTGTCTGAATTGAGGACCTCCCTCGGGATAGTTATAATGCGCTCTTCGTTGCGATGCGTTGTCCGGGCAATCTCGCTGAAATACATTTATAGAGGAATATGAGATTAAAAAGCCTTGTTTGGAATTCATGAATCTCTCTTGACAAGAAAAGTTTGTGAAACATCTGGTGTAACATTTAGGACATTTTTTTTGGTAGATTTCCCAAAAATGAAATTTCTGACATCATTTACTCACTCTCATGTCATTACAAACTAGTTTGACAACTTTATTGAATGGATAAAACATATGCAATGAACGTTAATCAAGGCTTTCAACCTCTAACATCATCTTTTGCGTTCTACAGAAGTCATATTGGTTTGGAAGGACATGAGGGTGAGTAAATGTTGGAATTTATTTTTGGGTGCACTATCCCTTTAAATAGTCGTGCATGTCAACACATTTGGAGACCATTAAGACTCTGCCCTATAACAGAGAGAGAGAGAGTTTGCCGCTTCCTTTTTTTTTTAACATGTGGCCTTGACGATAATTACTTTCAAAAATGATTTGCCAAAAGCGTGGCAGTTGGCCCTCACAGAAAATAAACAAGACAGTGCACCAATTAGTAAGACTGAGGACAGGTGTGAAATTGTTTCAATTCAACTGAGCATTACAATGCAGGGAAAGGAACAGCAGGTAGCCGATCCCTCTAGGGTCATAATTATAGCCTAGAGCAAATATCTGATGCAGTACCATAGGCTTAGACTGTGAACAACTTCTTTCTGCTGTAGGACCATGCTCGTTAAGATGTAGGAACATTCAATGAAAACGAGGCAAGGGATAATGATGATTCCTTCGACCTCGCTGGTGTTTTTATGCCGCTTTATTTTGAGTTTATTCAAAGGCGAGGGCTTGATGAGGGGAAAACAGCAAGGAGGCACATCAGACAGGTAGCACCGCCACACTGTTTGTCCCATTGTGTTTAAGCTGTTGAGCTTTTAATTGGCTGGATTGGATTGTAAGAGGAGCACACGGCTGATTTCCTCTGCTATGCATCCTTGTTCTGTCCCACTCATCCGCACCATCCCAGCTCGCCTGGTTAACACAACAAAGTCACCGCCTCTCATTACCAAGCCAGAGAAGTTAGTTTCGACTCCCCTTGGTCTACAATCATGGTTGGTCCCAAATGAATCGATTGTGGCACAGACTAACTAGCCCTTCTATTCAAAAGACTGGATGCCCAATTCCATTTTCTCTAATGGGAGTGTGGGATGTTCATGGCCTCATTGATTTCTATATCAAACGGTGAACAAAAGATTCATCTAACACACTGGAATCAGCCATTTTAAAGAACACAGAAACCGAATGATATTTCCACCAATGCAGAATAGTGTACAGAGCTAATCTGGTAGTGTTTCCTGCGCTAATGTTCTATGAATCTACATTACAACATGACCATTTAATCCGATTCCTGAAGACATGACTCTTATGAAGTTGTTCTTTTTAGTGAATCGGAATCATCGTGACCAGTGTAGTTCGATTCCTGGCCGAATGTCTATTAAGAGTCAGTTCTTTTTATTGAATCAAAAACGTAGGCTACAGCGCGACTAGCATACCCCGAACCCCGAGTCGGTTCTTTTTAGTGAATCATATACATGCAGCGCTACAAGTGTAGTCCGAGTCCTAAATGACTCTTATGAACCGGTTCTTTTAGCGAACTGATTCACTTTTGAATCAGTACTAGCTGTTACTGAATTTATCTGATGCTTGATTGAACCGCAATTATTACTTTAGTCATGTTCGACTCGAAATGAACCAAGATACTTTATGTATTAAGGCTCGTGGGACTTAAATCTGTGTCGTTACTGAGTGAATGTCATAAGATGTACATTTACAGATACGTATGAGTTTTGTTATAATTAGTAAGGCTGTTTTATGAAGAAAAAAAATCAATAGGCTACTTAATGACATATGTGACCACATTTTTGTTTAGCATTTTCCTTTTATATAGCCTGAATAGTACCAATTATTAGACCGCATTTACGTTGCCTTAGAGATGTCTATGAAAAGTCACTAACCTGTGTAAACGCATCTTTTGAAAGAACTGAAATACATTTATTTCTTATTTGTTATACAGGTTCTGCTGAAATATAAAACGATCTCAGGGGTTGGCAATTGCTGAGGGCAGTAAATCCAAAACGAATCGCAGTTTTCACGGAATATTTCTTCCTCAAGAGTACACAAAGAATCATTAATGGAACCGTTAAGGAATCGGAATCGTTACGCGCAATCGACTTCGCAACTAAAATCGTTAAACGCTCATCCCTACAGGCCTGGGACATTGGGTGTCTTTTTTTGTCTTTGCTCGCTCACTCATATCTTTCATTATGTCCCGTTCGCATAGTGATACGATGCTCTTTGTGCGCTTCACTGTTCGCAGATACTGATGGGGAAATTTCAGGCTAGACTTGGCAAACACCGAGCGCAAAGTACCAATTTGATTTCACATCACAGCTGCGCGAGCCGGAGATGCTGACATTTCACCCTCTTATCAGTTTAATTACTGTTGCCATGGCAGCGTAGTGCACGGAAAAGGCCAATAAGATTTGCAGCTTGCAAAATGACGAAATGAAACCGTTAACGTGTTAGAAACGATGATACGCAACGGCACACCACATTAACGTTATTTACAATTGTTTAAGCAAACCACGAAAATCCACACGGGAGGGAAATGAAGAAAATGCGTCGCTTCGGTCAAATGCAGCTGTATTGGGTTAGACAAAACTGCCGCTATACGCATAGAAACATCCCAACTACTCAGCCACACATTTAAACACATCACACTCACGTTGATTTGAGGCAAAACAGAGCTCTTACCGAAACTTTTCTCCCTTTTCTGCATTGGTTGACCCGCTTCGGCTCCCAGAAACACCATGCAACAAGACGAGGCGCGAGCCAAAGATGCGCGTGAAGTGAGCAGCTGTATGCGCGCGAGGGTGCTTCGCTTTTGTTACAAGTAACAATCCACCTCGCTTCGCCAGAAAAGAGTGAAAACGTCGAAAACACCAATCAACAAAACACGGAAGGGAAAAAAAGAAAGAGCGAGCCGCTATCGCTCAGCGCCACACGCTGTTAAGACTCCGTTTGTCACAACAGTGCTCGACTATGAAATTAGATCGACCAGCAGCCGTGGCGAGGCAAGTGGCGGCGAACAAATGACAGCGGATGACAAAGGCATATGCTTTACCCCTTCGCGCGCGCCGTAATCTTATAATCCTATCGTGCCTCTCGCTATTCGCCTATTTCAGTGCGCGTACAGTAAAAGGCACGAAGTTGGATGTATACAAGGGACAACAAACAGGAACTCGCATACTAAAAGGAATTCATATTTTCTCCAGCATTTACGAACTACATTTGTTCTGATGCCTGGAATATTTTTTAGAATATAAACACAAATTCAACCTTGACTACATTTCCAACATCTTTTGCAAATTCTTTCAAGCTTTAAAAAGTGTACTGAATATACAAAATTAATCATTGGTTTTATTTACAAACTTTAATGTAAAGAAAGTGCGTACATTAAAATGCATGTAATGCACATCCTATATGAGTCTTACAGGCTATATTATATCCAGTGTTGTTTAAGTGCTGTCTTATTGAGTTAATACTGTATATCTCTTGTTTGTGATTTATAGTTGGATGTATGTTAAGCGTTGCAACGTAGTAAGACACATTTCATTTTCGCAAAAATGTCAACACACCTAAGTTTGACTTTGCTGGATCAGTTTATCTGAAATAATTTGAATCACATGAGCAAATGATCCGATGAATCTACTTATGGCATACATTGAATTTTCTATTAAACATCAAGGACAACTAAAAGCAACCTCGGCTAATTAGGCAGTTAGTTTCGCTGTGTAGCTATTTAGGACCAAAAGAATGAGAACATGTTCGTTCGGAAAAGACAATTAAAGCACAGCACACTCACCTTCTTGACCAAGTTATGCAGAAGGTTAACTTAGGATAGAGCACCGACTCCAACTCAATATTCCTCGGAGCAAAAGTTCACGAATCTGACATTGCACCGCGGATAAGAGTGATCTTCAGGTTGAAAATAATGAGGTCCACATGGATCATCTACGAGTAGTTGTTCGCACCAAAAGCTACAGGTGTTCTCGCGCGAGCCGTCATGTATTGAGTATTCTGAGAAGGCTCACAACAACTTGCCCATCAGTGAGTGAGGAACGAGGAATAGTGAAGCCTAGCTTTATTATCTTCAAACCCAATCCCTCACCAGTGAGACATTACACGAAGAGGAAAAGGTCATTCGGTTATTACCGACAGCCGGAGTAACGGAGCGCGCGCTCGCTAACACAAACTTAATGCTCACCTCTCTGAGACGCGCGCGCAAACATGCTGTGAGCTCTGTACTACACGTTTAGACTCGCTCTCTCTCTCTTTGTTTTAGAAGCTAGGCAACAATTTCGTAGTGCAAGAGTATCATAGCAGAACCTATCTAATTCATAAAACACATAAATTAATGTAGGCTATACATGTGTCTATCATTTTAACGACAGCTTTTTGTGCACGTGCAACTGTTTTACTAGTAGCCTAATTGTCTACCTATTAAAACAGGCAAATGCATTATGAAAAATTACAAAAAGAACAAAAAGGCTTTTACATACTAATGCATTATGTAAGAACCTTAAGTTTTACAAGTAACTTTTTTTCTGTGTCATTAGAAAACCATCTAACTATGCTTTAAAGGAACCAGAAGCCATACTGATAATTTCAAAAACTTTTTATCTCCAAATAAATCCTATAAAACAAAAATGGTTCTTGATAATGACACAAACGTACTTTCTAATTATAAGGAACTGCAGTATGCGACTGAGGAACATTTAATTTTAAGAATTTAAGAATATATATATATAACATTACAGTATATGCTATTGGACTTGTACAGAACTGCTGAGAACATCAGGTGCAGATCATTTTTCAAATGCATGAATATTTTGATATGAAATCAACACACCTAATTCATTCAGTATTTAAGTGATTAATTCAATAATTGTTTACAGGCTATGTTGGTTCAGAGCAAATTAATCAGAGCTGTGTTGATTGATTTTGAAAAACAATTAATGCAATCTAAAGCAGTGTTTTATAACCATTTTTTTATAACCATTCCTGTCAATAAGTACACCTTTACCTGCACCAAACCAGAAAAGGGTTATGCTGGTTCATCATATTATTATGTTGGATATCATTCAGCATTATCATTATTTTGAAAGTCACATAACAACAACCAATACTGTTGGTGTAAAACAGACTCACCAAGTAGTACTTTATTAAACTTACACTTATTACGCACATTATTTTGTTTTCTGTCCTTTTGCAAAACCAAAATCTTTCTAGGTAACCCCTTAGTTGGAAATCACTGATCTAAGGTACTTAAAAGGCTAATTATTTTAAGCTTCAACACACTGATCATTCACAGAAAAATAAAAAATGTAAGAGCTGTAAGAAATAATAAAAAAAGCAATATCAGCTTGCCGACATTTTTACCTGTAATCACTAATCACACGTTTAAAAAAACCCGTTTTAGTAAGAAAAAAATATCTGATGACTTCTGAATAAGCCTACGATATCTTGCACTTTGTGTGTGACCTCTTGTGTCTGAAAGTGTTACACTTATTGGTTTGTCTGCAGCCGCTTAGGCCTAAATCAAGCCGTATTACCCCAGGCCAAACAATGAACATTTTCCCTTATTGAACTTTCATGCTATGTGATTGCTGTGCACCTGCAAGATCAAAGTCCATGAATATCCAGACAAAAATTTTAGCTGTGTATGTGGGTGTGTGTGAGAGAGAGCAATACATTTCACTGTTTTCGCAGTTGCTTTTTCAGCCTGTGTTTCTATTCCTCGCCCATTGGTTACACCTGTTCACTCTAATTAGCACTGCTTGATGCCCATGTTGCCGAGGTAGGATGAATCACAGGCCTTCAGTGCCACCTACCCTCCCTCCCCACACACATACACACACACAGAGAGAGAAAAGGAAACATAATCACACACTCACTGTAGAGTTTATTTTCTGTCATGGCCCAAAAGTAGTCATTTATCGTCAGCCCAGTTTGGAAGTGACTAAACTGAGAATGTGGAGACAGAGAACTGATGGTAACAGAGTTGAGTAGTGGTAAGATTGTGGCCCCATGCCAATCACTCTCTGCCTAAAATACAGCAGTAATGAGATGGGTCATAAAATGCTCCTCGCTTCCATTATGAGTGATGAGATGCATTAAAGCTGACAGGGTATTACCTGCCAGTAATTAGGTTTTGTCATGGATTGAATTATTTCAAAGCGGGCTATCTTGGTAATCATGCAATTTGCGGGGGAGACGGTTTAAGCTGAGTAAAAGGGAGCGAGCGAGCGAGCGAGAGAGAGAGAGTAGGGGACGCTATAACCCCTTTTTCTTTCTCTACCCTCCCGCCACCACTTCATCTCACGCATTATCACGTCAATTATTCACCGAAGATATCTGAATTATTGGGGGTGATGAGCTAGAGAGTGCCATCATCAGACTGTGCCGCGCGAGGTGAACACAGCAGTCCGTCACGTTACGTGACGCTCGCGCGAAACAGTCCAGCCCGCGTGGAGGGAAGCGCGCGCAGTCTTGGCGAACGGACGTCGTTAAAATGAAGAGCTGCTTATTATTTCACCTCACTCTCTCTCACTCGCTCACTCTCCCCCTCTTTCCCTCTCTCTTTCACTCACAGACTTGCGATATAACGTCAGCAAAGAGAGGGATATCCGACAGAAGACCACCCCACTTCATCCGAGCGCGAAGAATGCAGGTTCGTTTTTGTGGTAGAAATGAAAGCGGGAGTTTAATTACCGGGCTTCACAAGGGAGGAAAATCTTTTTCGGGTAGGATTGGAGTAAAAAAAATATATTTCTTGGTACTCTTACCCTGGTTTAAGCCTCCTTTGAGCATCTCCAGCGACCATTCATTTCACGGAAGCTTCAACTTAATCCCAGTTTTAAACCGCTGCTAGTAACATACAGAGAATCTAATGCTCTCGCGCACCCACCACAGTCACTCACAATGTAATAGACGTAACCGACTCTAACTCTTCGCTTCCTTATTTAGGAGAGAAAACAAAGTAGTTCCTTTATCCTAACAACCTTAATTAGAACAAAAGACCATCACCAATTAGTTCCGGTTTAGGGTCAAATTAAAACACTGCACGAATAAACGTTTCCAAGCTGCTTAATGAGGCTGCAGATCAGAATATGTTTGAGGAGGAAAAATCTGATTGAAAGATACTGTACCGAGGAAAAGTTGCCGATTAAGAGGAGATGGTAGTTCAAATATAGCCGGTTCCCTTGTCAAGTTCCAGGCGAGCGGGTTAAAAACGTGCAGCCCGCCTCAGTGCAACTCCTCCTCGCTCCCGCTCTAAAAAGATTCCCCTCCTTCTCCCCACGACGGCTGTTTCTTCGCTCGTGGTCTCGTTCCCTCCCTGGCAGCAAAGCAAAACAGACCTGAGCCGGCCCGCACGTCTCCTCGCCTATTTAAGCACCTTCACCAGGTCCCTAGTTAGCAGCACACTCCAGCTCATCCAAGAAGCTGACAAGCACCGTTAGGGAAGGCAGCGCATGTTGCTCTAATGGACCTCATTAAGTTCTACTTACAGATGTTCTCTTAACATAATTGATCTGCAGCGAGTTGAGAGGACGGCAACCTATTCCCTAGCCCCCAATTATGGCCCGGTAATTAGATCCCCAACCTCCAGTTCTCCACATTCACCCTTCTAACATTCCGAAATATCAAAGTATCTCTTTCTCTCAAAGCAAACCTTCCTGCCTCCCCCACCACCTAACCTTCGTGTCTCCACCTCCTTTGCTCCCTCCCCTCCCTAAGACTCCATTCCTCTGACAGTATTGACAGTCAGATCTGCTAACCTTTGTAGTGAAGCCAGACTTAGTAGTGCACTCACTCCAATTGACAGAGCTCAGTCTAGCTTTTTTCCCCTCTCGTTTTTTGCTCTCTCTCTTTCTCTCCTTTTCTCTCCCTGCTGAAATACCCAGGGAAAGAGTGAAGGATGGAGCCTGAGACACGTATGGAGGGGGGAGATGGATGGATAAAAAACAAGTTTGCACTTTTTGATAAAAGGTTGTAATGATAATATCTGTCAGGGGAGGATCTCTTTTTTTGCACAATGCCTTTTTATCTTTAATAATTCCACTGATGGTGAATGTGAGTGCAGAAGGGAGAGGCAGGTGGTGTGAACGGTGAGCAGAGATGGTGCAGCGTTTATAATGCCAATCAGAGCCACTCCCTCCATCCGCTTAATTATCTGCCTTGCTAAAAAAAAAGAAGCACTTTAGGGAAATGAGAATGTCACGCTTACGCACTTAAAAGAGGAGACTGTTTCGTCACACAGGGAGAGGAGGAAGTTAGGGTGAGTGCGCCTGGTGCCAATCATCTGCGTAAATTTTTCTAGATCATGTACTGTTTGTGATGTGAACTTGACATGACTGTGTAGGCAGCGAAGCTTTGGGAGAGCGCAAACATGGCAATATGTGATTTTTGTTTTCTTTTGATGTCTTACAGGAGTTCAATTAAAGTTCAAAGTGGTCCAGTCTGTAAATTTACTTCCATAACTTGCACTTCCAAACCAAGCATTTTAATATTGGTAAATACTGAGAATTCAAAGTTCAACCAATCCAAATCTAAATGAAAAAATCCCCTCGCATGAAATGTTTCCATGGGTTCCCCCAATGGCATGGATTCCTATTGAGATGACTGTATATATACACTGGTTTTCCAAAGTTACTAGCCACTAAGCATTTTCATTGACCACAATTTTGTGTTTACGTGAATACTCACCAAGACTGGCATTTTGGCATTATCTTGTGTGTATTTAACTGTTTAAGTGCAATAAGCTGTGAAAAAGAACTCATACTGAGAGGCGGCTTTATGTGCGCACACTTTGAGTGTGAGCACAAAATCTGCGGGAATGAGTAAAATAATGCACAATACATGCAGTCCTATGCCTAAAATCAATTCTATTCTGTGGAAAATGAGTATTGGAAACGTTTCAGATATTTCAGTATCGATATGTCTAAAAAATTCAGTATTTTTGACAACACTACATTGTACCTAGTTTATTATTTAAGGTGCCTTTTTAAAAGACTGCAATAGAAAAAAATGTACACTGAACAAATTTATAAATGCAACACTTTTGTTTTTGCCCCCATTTTTCATGAGCTGAACTCAAAGATCTCAGACTTTTTCTATGTACACAAAAGGCCTGTTTCTCTCAAATATTGTTTCAAATAATATGGTCCGAAAATCAATCAGTATCTAGTGTGACCACCATTTTCCTCACACAGTGCAACACATCTCCTTCGCATAGAGTTGATCAGGTTGTTGATTGTAGCCTGTGGAATGTTGTTCCACTCCTCTTCAATGGCTGTGCGAAGTTGCTGGATATTGGCAGGAACTGGAACACGCTGTCGTATACGCCGATCCAGAGCATCCCAAACATGCTCAATGGGTGACATGTCCGGTGAGTATGCTGGCCATGCAAGAACTGGGATGTTTCCAGCTTCTAGGAATTGTGTACAGATCCTTGCAACATGGGGCCGTGCATTATCATGCTGCAATATGAGGTGATGGTCGCGGATTAATGGCACAACAGTGGGCCTCAGGATCTCATCACGGTATCTCTGTGCATTCAAAATGCCATCAATAAAATGCACCTGTGTTTGTTGTCCATAACATACGCCTGCCCATACCATAACCCCACCCCCACCATGGGCCCACTCGATCCACAACGTTGACATCAGCAAACCGCTCACCCACACAACGCCATACATGCTGTCTTGACTGTGAGCATTTGCCAACTCAAGTCGGTTACGACAACGAACTGCAGTCAGGACGAGACCCTGATGAGGACGACGAGCATGCAGATGAGCTTCCCTGAGACAGTTTCTGACAGTTTGTGCAGAAATTCTTTGGTTATGCAAACCGATTGTTGCAGCAGCTGTCCGGGTGGCTGGTCTCAGACGATCTTGGAGGTGAAGATGCTGGATGTGGAGGTCCTGGGCTGGTGTGGTTACACGTGGTCTGTGGTTGTGAGGCCGGTTGGATGTACTGCCAAATTCTCTGAAACGCCTTTGGAGACGGCTTATGGTAGAGAAATGAACATTCAATTCACGGGCAACAGCTCTGGTGGACATTCCTGCAGTCAGCATGCCAATTGCACACTCCCTCAAAACTTGCGACATCTATAGCATTGTGCTGTGTGATAAAACTGCACATTTTAGAGTGGCCTTTTATTGTGGCCAGCCTAAGGCACACCTGTGCAATAATCATGCTGTCTAATCAGCATCTTGATATGCCACACCTGTGAGGTGGATGGATTATCTAAGGAAAAGTGCACAGATTTAGACAGATTTGACAGATTTGTGAACAATATTTGAGAGAAATAGGCCTTTTGTGTACATAGAAAAAGTCTTAGATCTTTGAGTTCAGCTCATGAAAAATGGGGGCAAAAACAAAAGTGTTGCGTTTATAATTTTGTTCAGTGTATATTATTTCAACCCACCAAAGTGGCTAGTACACGTTACACGCCACTGCTGAAATACACCCACTGACTAGCAGGTGTTAATGTCAAGCCCTGTGCATATAGATCAGGCATAACATTATGCCCACCTTCCTAATATTGTGTTGGTCCCCCTTTTGCTACCAAAACAGCCCTGACCTGTCAAGGCATGGACTCCAGTAGACCCCTGAAGGTGTGCTGTGGTATCTTGCACCAAGATGTTAGCAGCAGATCCTTTAAGTCCTGTAAGTTGTGAGGTGGGGCCTCCATGGATCAGACATGTTTGTTCAGCACATCCCACAGATGCTTGATTGGATTGAGATCTGGGGAATTTGGAGGCCAAGTCAACACCTCAAACTCATTGTTGTGCTTTCCTAAACCATTTTTGCTTTGTGGCAGGGTGCATTATCCTGCTGAAAGAGGCCACAGCTGCCAGGGAATACTGTCTCCATGAAAGGGTGTACATGATCTGCAACAGTGCTTAGGTAGGTGGTACATGTCAAAGTAACATCCACATGGATGGCAGGACCCAAGGTTTCCCAGCAGAACATTGCCCAAAGCATCACACTGCCTCCGCTGGCTTGCCTTCTACCCATAGTGCATCCTGGTGCCATGTGTTCCCCAGGTAAGTGACGCACACACACCAGGCCATTCACATGATTCACGTGATTCATCAGACCAGGCCACCTTCTTCCATTGCTCTGTGGTCCAGTTCTGATGCTCATGTGGCCATTGTTGGCACTTTCGGCAGTGGACAGGAGTCAGCATGGGCACCCTGACTGGTCTGAGGCTATGCTGCCCCATATGCAACAAACTATGATGCATTGTGTATTCTGACACCTTTCTATTAGAACCAGCATTTACTTCTTGAGCAATTTGAGCTACAGTAGCTTGTCCGTTGGATCGGACCACACAGGCCAGCCTTTGCCCCTCTTACGTGCATCAATGAGCCTTGGAACACTTTTGATAGATACTGACCACTGCAGACCGGAAACACCCCACAAGGGCTGCAGTTTTGGAGATGCTCTGGCCGTCATCTAGCCATTACAATTTGGCCCTTGTCAAACTCGCTCAAATCCTTATGCTTGCCCATTTTTTTCTGCTTCTAACACATCAGCTTTGAGGACAAAATGTTCACTTGCTGCCTAATATATCCCACCCACTAACAGGTGCTGTGATGAAGAGATAATGAATGTTATTCACTTCACCTGTCAGCGGTCATAATGTTATGCCTGATCGGTGTACGGACATCTTGAACGGATATAACAAATCAGGGTTTTTTAGTATGCATTGCAGTCATAAAATAGCATGTGTCAGTGTTCAGGTTCCTTGCCATTTGTTGTTTTATATCCTTCTTTTAGTGGCTTAGCTGTTGCCCCATTGATATTGTAAAGCGTGCACATTTATATTCATCCAGCACATCTCATCATCTTTTCTAAACTAAGTTACCCACACTATACTTTCACAATCTAGTAAGCACCCTGTGACTTTGGTACAGAGTCACCCTCAATCTAATTCCACATACTTTGCTAGAGTTCTCTGCTCCCAGTGGACACAAAGGGACACATGTGACTTTGCACTAACGACCACAAGAGCCTCTCCTTAAAGAGATACCCAATAATTGCTTCAGGTAGGTGACCCTCAACTAGGGTCAAGGGATGCCTAGTTTTAATGACAACTTTCGCACTCCCAACCTCGCTCTCTCTGCCCTGTAGACCAATTTTAGTTTTTGGCCGAGAGTCAACTAAAGCGAAAAATAGAGACTCCTTAGCAAAGTCTGAAGAATCACCTTTAGTAATGGGCCTGAGGGGACAGCTTTGAAGTTAAAGAATACCCAAACCACAAGATACTGGCCTATCCTATTGCCGCAGTGGGAATCAATGGAGATTACTTAATTCAACCAGCAATTAATTTGTTAAGGCCAGTCTGAGAGCTAGAATATCCAAGTGCAACGTGACATTGCAGAAGAAGGGCGTTCCTCGACTGCCTGAAGGCTGGTTATATGTAGGTAGGTCTGCAGTGAGATCAGATCATTTTAATGTGCAACTACCTTTCATATTCAGCATGATTTTATGGACTTTGAGGTGCTGTTGCTCATATCTGCCTTACTGATTTGTGATGTTTGTACTTTTATAGTCAATATGTTTAGAGTAAATTGCTGCTTTTTGCATAAATTTACAGCCAAAACAGACCATTAAATTAATTAGACCATTACTTTTTTGTTTGAATTGCTTTGAGATATATATTAAAGCATATGCAGTATAATAAAGTGCTTTGATTTTATATATAAAGTTGTAAAGCAATTGGAAAACAGTTTTCAAATTATATTTTTTTTCTATCAAACAAAAATGATTGCACTAAGCAAACTATGCTACATTTTTTTAAAGTTATTTATTAGTATTTGTTTATTTTTAAATTGAACTTTGTGTATGTGAAGAAACAGTTGCCTGCCCTTTCACAGGATGTGCTTTAGTTACTTCACAAGAATCCTAGTAACACAGAGCTTGAGCTTCTGGAGTTTTGAGGTCACTTTTATGCTTTCCAATTAAATCTTCCGTCATAATGGAGCCTTTACAGTCAATAAACCAGTCAGTCCCTTTTCAGTGTTAGGCCACACACCGACACACATTTTCAAAACCACAAAAAGATGAGCCATTGAATAATATTTCTACAAGCCTTTAATGATAACCTTGAGCAATACTGGTACCTGCTACATAATATCTATTGATTCTATCCAGCATGATTTCCTTGAGTAGCTCGGTTGAAATGGCTTGTGTGTTTGGAACTAAGCATTTCAAACAGACTGCTGTATACCTCTGCGGCAATCAATCAGCCTTAATCCAAAACCAATTTACTCCGCCTGAAGAGGAAAATATCTTTTAATCTCTTGCCGACAATCCCTGATTGCAGTGCTGAGCATCAGTTGACAGTAAAATGGAGGCTCGCTTGTGACGGAACCTCTACTTTATGTACTACACAAAACAGTCTTTAACAAGACTTGTTATACACACTATATAGAGATGCTATGAGTTGCAGAATAAATGTCTTTTCATTCTGCCCAGAAACAGTGCAGTTATTGGTGTAGATCTGTTAGCATAAGTTTTTTATGCAGTCCAAGGTTTATCTTTGAAAACTCAAATAGATGTTTAATTTCAAGCACAACCACTAGTGCAAAATTAACAACAAAATTAAAAATTTTTTCAACTCCTACCAAGTCCAATCAATTACAAAAATGTGAATTACAACTAACTATTAATCCACTTTGTCTGGGCGTCCTTTTTTGTCACAGACCTACATGTAAAATTGCAATCTCTTAAATATTTATATCAACTAGCACCCAGCCATCTGTCATGTATAAAGTTCATGTATCCGATCCCGATTATTGAGAGGGTAGATCGACATATATTTAATATTTAAAATCTTATTTAATGCTTATTTAAGGCTTACTAGAACTATTGAGTTCACTAAGTTTCCTTGTGATTGTAATGCATCAGTTACTGCCATGACTGTTTTTGTTTACTATCAGTAAACTGTCAAATCTTCATGTATGCATGTCAATGGGTAGTTTGTCATTATGATACAATTAATTGTTGTATCAAAGCCCACAACGGTGCAAAACAGAGGCTACGGTGCAGGTTGTCCCTTTTTGACCAGTCAAAAGTGCCTTAATCACGTATGCTTTGTCTTGATTGCAAATAAAAGGAGTCAAAAAAAATTGCAAGCAACTTCATCTTGCTGAAGAATGACTCCAGAGGCCCAGGAACAAAACCAGACATCTCGTTGTGAAGTTTTGGTGCTGCTGATACTGTTTTGGAGGCTGGGGGGGTTGATCTCAGAGTCTGTCAGCCAGTTAGATGAGGCTCTGATTTTCATCTGCGTGTATATCTGGGAGCACTAATTGGCAAGATGAAGCAATGATTGATGTCACTGATGTTCTCCTGCGCTCTTGCTGCAATTTTCCCACCCACACGCGTCAGTCAGTGTAATGACATGGTGTTGCTACCGTAAAAGTTGCCCTTTTACATTGATCTGAGATCAGTGCTGTGCCATTTCTTAAAATAATTAAGCCTGTGATTCGAGGAGGGGGAGCTAAACCTTGATCAGCACGTGAGAGGCAATGACATGACGGCCCATCCTCCATCTGCTTTGACGTTGTACAGTCTCTCCCTTTATTCGAAACATTGAAGGACATCACCTCTCTGTTCATTGCCATTAGCCTCTAGCTCATTCTCTTCCCCAGTGCTAATTGACTCAAAAACACACAAGGTGAGGTCCACGGGATGAACTAAAAGAGTGCACAGACGGGCCTTACAATAGCCTCATTACAAAAAATGAGATGGAATATAGTGCGCTTTTCAGAACATACTTAGCATGAAATTAATTTTCTGCACGTCAATAGGTGGCATTCTAAGCACCTACACCTCTGTTGTTTGAATGAGAAGCATTAACCTTCACCTTCAGTGACGACTACGAATTTGGTAGGTTCCAAATCTCATAGGCTTAAAATATGAGAGAGATAGTCAAAGCATTACACTTATTTCCATGCAATTGAGTGTTCTCAAGGTAAGGCTACGCGAGTAAGATTGAAAGGAAAATCAGCTGAAGTGGCTTTTAGATGTCATTATTTGACTAATATTTTGGACCCTGGTGGTGAATCTCTCTTATACAGCCTTGACTAACTTTTTCTAGTATGTAAGTTGGAGGAGTATAAAATAAGGATTTAAAGACGATTGCCTCCGCTTTGCTATGATCGATCCTTGGAGAACAACGTTCCATCATGCAGAGGGGGGCCTGAGCTGGAGACGACAGCTAATTAAGATGGCTAATCGCCACATTTCACAGTGGCTAGAGCAACTGTCACTCTTTACGATCCACTCGATGGCTGTTGCACAAGCGTGTGACATCATTAAACCGCGCCAAATATCCCCCGAACTCCAGAGTCAAGTCCTGTGTGTGAATATGTGTACTTCCCTGGAATGCGGTATGCAGAAGTGCTAACACAGTATCCCATATTCCCACGGGAGGTGAGGAACCATCAGATCCGAAGTGATAAAAAATGGCGGAGCCATGTGACTCTTTTCATCATTATCATATGTAGTCCCTAGTACGGAAGGCAAAGAATATTATAAACATCCGGCTCATATGATGCACCCGTTCCCCCTTTTTTTAGAATTTGGTTTCTCATGTCACAACCCCTGTGAGCTTGATGGGAATGTGTTCTGGCATAAAGCTGCAAATTAGGCGTGTAGTTCAAGCTTCTTTTGGTGGTTCAAAGCCATCCAGGATTGAGGCTTTTTTCCCTGATTCATATGGTACACAGCGACAAAAACGGGGTTGATGTACAAGCAAACTGAGAATCTTTACATCTTACTCCTGTCTCTACGTCTTCCTCTCTCTCTTGCTCTTTCCTTTTTTTCATTTCTCTCCATGTTTTTGTGTAGGAACGTGCAAGTCCCCTCCTTCATGTTTTAATTGGCTGCTCTCTTTGCATGTCAGGGGACCCGGTGGAATAGTTACTAATCCTCCAGTGACGATCACACTGGATCCCGTTCTCGGGAGGGTGCAGAAAGGCGTTTCAAATTCGCTCCTCTCGCATCGTGCCCCATTGTAGTTCAGATTGCTCTGACGCCATCTTCACAGTATCCCAATCTGAGGTGCACCTTCTTCAAATGTGCTGAATTATCACATGTAAAAACAAGTGGAGGGAATGTATCTGTGGCTTTGACAAGAAATGCAAAGATTTTAATGGCAGATGAACAGAAAGAAACACCAAAAACGGAATAGTTTAGTGTAGTGAAACCACACAGCCGAGGAGTTCAAGGCCCATTATTTTCCAATATGAGGCTGTCTGTCTTTGCGGAGACTCTTTCGCCATGATAGGAGAAGCAATATCGAAAATGGAAGTGGATGCGCAACTGAGCTGAGGCATTGGGCCCACCAAATTGAAGGCAGGAGACAGAGGCCTATGAGCCGGCGTCTCATCAAATGGCTCATGAGGCCTTACATTTTTTTTTTTTTTTACTAAAGCGATTTGCGCATCCTCTGTGCGGAGATGAACACCACCCTGGCTAAGCCCTGACGAGTGCTTATAAGAGAAAACTGTTTGGGAGTGATTTCCCATCTGGATTCAGCTCGGATAAGCAGTTTTAAATTGCAGTAGGACTTATACCATTGACTACATTACTGAGTCCGCCAGGCCACGATATTGCATCACTTGCTCATTGTCTGATCTCAGAATACAGCTAAGGTTAAAAAAAAATAAGGCTGCCAAAAAACAGATGTACCCGTTTCAAAAGAGTACAAAGTATATCACAAACTCGCAGTTCTTGCGGGTGAGGTTAGAGTAAATTGCAGAGGTTGTCTATATTTGGTAAATTGAAACATTCAATGAAAGTGGCATAATCATAAAAGATCTGATTGATCTTTTTACTTTGGGAATGTCATGTATTGAATCCATGGCAATGTTCTTTCAGTTTTTGGTTCTTTCATATCCTAGCAGAGTGAGTGATATTCTCAAATGCGATCACGAGGGAGGGAGAAGGAGACGTTTATGATCAGCTAGGGACTAAGTGTTCTTTCTGGCAGTTTTTTAAAAGTCGAATGTCGATCTGTTGAGATTCTGAATGTGTTGCAAAAAAGAAAAGCTCCTGGAACTCAAAACATGACTTTTTGATTCACTTCTCAAATCATAGTCCCACACATTCTTTTTATTTTTCCTGTTGCATGTGTAGATAAAATGAAACTTTTTTTTTTTTTTTTTTGATAAAAAGATAAATAATTGAATAAACATCAACCCTGAAAACACTCCAAGAAAATGCTCCAACAACTCTGAAACTTGGCACAGTAATTACAACAAAATCTTGTGTAACTGTAAACATTAGAGAGCTGTATAATGTAACATATAGACCAGTCTTATCCATCCATCCATTATATCTTGTACATTATTCACAGGTATTTTTGTTGGTTTTACAGTTAGTAACCAGAATTGTTTAAATTAAGGATTTATATTAATATATTTTACACAAAATGGATGCATATAGTGTGTATTTTATATACTTCAGAAAAAAAAAGTCTTCATGAATGGAGCATTTGCCTTTGAAGTGCTTTTTTGGGGCTTTTTATTTGATATTTTTAGCTCCTTAAAACAATATTATAAACAATATACTCTAAAATCTGAAAGGTATTCATCGTAACATTTTACCCTATGTGGGGTGTAAACATAACAGGAGTCAGAACCGTGCAAAGACTTATTCCACAGTGGGACATCCAACGTATTAATGCCTTTGTGCAGTAGAAGACATATGATCGGCATCTTTGAGTTCTTCAATCTCCATTTTGATGTGAAGGCCTGGCCCACTGTAAAGGCAATACTGCTGACTCAGTTCCTTCCTTCTCGAAATTGTTTTTCTTTCTCGCTATTGCAACGTTCTGTTAAAAACTGATTGGTTCAAACCTGCGCTTCTGAATACTGAAAACCGCTACCATGAGTTGACATCAGGGTACATCGAGTGCTTGTTTGTGGGTCTCCAGTCTGTTTCCGTGAAATGAGTTCCATCCTTCTCCTCCAGTTCCTTGTGTCCTTCAGTCAAATGCATTCTCCTCCAAACACGGCGTAATCTTCCAGTTTGTGAGGGCAATGCTCAACTCCAAAAAGAGGTCGGCTCAAAATAATTGCTTCAAATAAATGAGCTCTTAAAGGTCCATTAGCCAAGCCTCTTCCTCAGCTAATAGCGTTCAGTGATATCAAAGATTGCTGGAAGGGGCCTTGCCACGGAACAGATGGGGCCATCCTCTCCTAGCTGTAAATGAGAATTCTGAAAGGATCCCAGGCCTTCATCATTACCTGGGCCTCCTGATAAAAAGAAATCTAAACCTCTCCGATTATGTCACGCTTCACAAAAAGTAAATGCCCTTCACATGGTTCACTCAATCGTTTTAGTGCATTTAGGTGTAATTGCAAGCACAAGTGGTTGGAGGGAGGACGAGCTGTTTCTACGAGAGCACAGGTACAACAAAAAAGTTCTGCCTCGCATTTAAAAAGATGAAAATTCTGTCATCATTTACTTGTCGCTTAACTTAAATTTTAAAAAATGTACAAAAAATTTTTTTTTTCATACACTTACAAAGAACTGGTGTAGAGCTTTCAAGCTTCAAAAAGAATACCAAAACACCATAAATGTATCAAATAGGTTGTAACTTTTTTATTATTATTCTATTGACATTAATTACATTAACTAACATTGAATATACGTCAGATATTTGTAATATTTTATGCATTTTTTAATTTTTTAATATATATATATATTATATATTTTTAATGTTTGTAGCTATATATTTATGTGTTTATATTTATACCATAAATGTGTTATCTTGGTTGTGAATTTTATTTTTCATTTATAATTTGATTTACATAAATTAATACAATATTATATTTATGTAATTTAATGTAACAATGTTGATTCTTGATCAAATTTTTCTTTGATCTGAATGATTCATGCACGAATCAGACTTCTTTGAAGTGACAATTCATTTCAACTGTATGAAAATAAACAAACCTGTATAATCTTTACAATTTTGTGCTTTAGAAAGAAAGTCTTTTGAGTGTGGAATGACATGAGGGTGAGTAAATAATGACAAAACTCATTTTTAAGTGACAAAATAATGACTTATTTCAACAATATCTAGTGATTGGTGATTTCAAAACACTGCTTCATGAAGCTTCGAAGCTTTACGAATCTTTTGTTTCGAATCAGTGGTTTGGAGCATGTATCAAACTGTCAAAGTCACACCCCCCAGTGGTGAACCATAAAATTTCAAAACACTTATAATGTAACAAAGCCTCGTTTACCCTAAATCACGTGACATTTTGTTAGTTTGATACATGCTCCAAACCACTTATTCGAAATAAATGATTCGTAAAGCTTTGAAGCTTCATGAAGCAGTGTTTTGAAATCACCCACCACTACATATTGTTGAATAAAGTTGTTATTTTGTTTTTTTGGTGCACAAAAAGTATTCTCGTCACTTCATAACATTAAGGTTGAACCACTGTAGTCACATGAACTGTTTTAAATATGTCTTTAGTAGCTTTCTGGGCATCTGAAAGTGTTAATTATCTTGTTTGCTATGGAGGCCTCACTGAGCCATTGGATTTTATCAAAAATATCTTAATTTGTGTTCTGAAGATGAACGAAGGACTTACAGGTGTGGAACAACATGAGGGCGAGTAATAAATGACAGAATTTCACTACTCCTTTAACAAGTTTTAGTTCACAAATGTATTTTTACAGGATAGATATAAAATACAGAAACTCTTAAAAAAAACACATTCCTTTCCTGAGAGGATGTAATTTATTTCACCTCTGACAGATTTGGATCACTTTAGAACAGAACAAGGGGAAAAAAATCTTTCTTTTGAGGGAATGCATTTTTCATTTGCCACATTCGTGTTGCATTTATAAATGCAACAGCGTCATTAGCATGTTCAAGCAGTTGTCAGACTGGTAGAACATCACTCAGCCTCTCAAGTGACCAATAAATTCCTCTGGGCACCTTTCCCTAATCAGAATTTAATCTGTTAGCTGCCTCCTCCTCCCTCTTAGGTGAGTTATGTTTTTTGGGGCGGTGTATTGGTCTCCAGGGGTCAACACCCACTTTTCCTTCCGGTAACCAATCTGGTACTGATCTAAATATCCTGAGGCTCTCTGTCATCTTCATCTCAGTCCTCTTGTAGTAATCGCACATTAATTTGGGCCCAAAATATTTCACAACATGTCCTCAGACAGATACCAAGCAGCAGTTTGTTGGCAACAGGGCAGAAATGCATTGGAATGAGAAATGTGACGTGCGTGAGAAAGACATATATAAAATTTGCTTTTAATGAGAAAAACAAATAGCATTTCAAGAGAGCATCACAAGAGAGCAGAGGTGGGATGACAGCAGCGTGTGTGGCTGCGAGCGTGTGTGTGTGTGTGTGTGTTTGTGGTGATGGGAGGGGTAATGATTTTTGAGAATTTCCCAGGGTGTAGTTAGAGAGGCAACAGAAGGCGGCCCTGGCAGAGTTCTCGCCTTCGATTATGTATACTCTTTTATTCAATCATTGCATCTCTCTGCGCCTGACATTTGGTCAATAGTGCAATCTTCTAGTGATCAGAAAACGGCAGACAGCCCACCGCACAGAATTCCATTAGTTTTGCTTTCAGTGGATGCACTTGAACAAGATAGGATATAGCGACACGTGGACTGATTCTGTTTTCACACTTATTGAATAGTGAGCATCATATAAACCCACTTTTTAATTTTTACTTCTTATTCTCTCCTTAGAACGTCTCTCTTATTCCTATCTTTCCATCAGCTCATCCATCCATCCATC